>NW_026611904.1:0-1281756 GCF_023638135.1 Falco biarmicus
ATATATTTAAGGCTACCAAATTCAGAATCATGCGTGACATCTGTTTGCCATAACGGTAGGCTTTGTAATCCTCTAGGATTAACTCCTGCAGCAACTGATGGGAAAGAATGTTTTTGACAATCGGGACAGACAGCAATAATACTTGATGCTTGTTGAGCAGCAAGGCCAAACTGTCGCTTAAGAGCTCCAGCGTTTCGATGGAAAAAAAGTGCCTTCGCTTAGCTTGTGCAATACGGTCTGGCAGTACTTGAACTGGTCACGGCAATAGGTCAGCTCGTCGATTGCCTTCTGCAAGAAAACCAGGTAGCGAGGTATGAGACCTAATATGCATAACAAAATAAGGCGCAGATCGAGAGTCCAAAAGGAAAATAAGTTCCTGTAACAGGGTAAAGGGTTGTGAATGCGAAACACTCCGCAGCACAGAAGCTTCAGCTCGTGGAACAATACCTGCAACATAAGCAGAATCAGTAACAAGGTGGAGTGGTACATTCCATTCTCGGAAAACACGAACAACTGCATTCAGTTCTCCTGTTTGAGGTGAACCGGAGACCGTCTCTATGTCCGAATCCCATTGTCTCCGTTGAAAACCTTAGGAAGACAGGAATTGAACCTGCACAGAAGAGATCAAAGCGCTCCATACTCCCCTTACATTACTTCCCAGTAGGGTCAGCTAAACAAAAGCTATCGGGCCCATACCCCGAAAATGATGGTTTAACCTCTTCCTCTACTAAATGAGCCCCGTCACAAAACTAACGTTCTCCTTAAGCCTTCTACTAGGAACAACCATCACAATTTCAAGCAACCACTGACTGCTAGCCTGGCCTGGACTAGAAATCAACACCCTTGCCATTATCCCCTTCCTTTCAAAATCACACCACCCTCGAGCTATGGAAGCTGCAATCAAATACTTTCTCGTCCAAGCAACCGCCTCCGCATTAATCCTCTTCTCAAGCACAATCAACGCACAGTTCACCGGACAATGAGACATTCCGCGACTAAGCCACCCAACAGCCTCCCTACTACTAACTACAGCAGTCGCAATAAAACTAGGCCTAGTACCCTTTCACTCCTGATGTCCAGAGGTCATACAAGGCTCACCTATAACCACTGCCCTACTCGTCTCTACATGAATAAAACTCCCCCCACTCACTCTTCTTTTCTTAACTGCCCCCTCACTGAACCCACTCCTACTGACAACCGTGGCCATTGCATCCGCAGCCATCGGAGGGCGAACAGGACTTAACCAAACACAAATCCGAAAAGTCCTAGCTTTCTCATCGATCGCCCACCTAGGCTGAATAACCATCATCCTCATATACAACCCCAAGCTAACATTAATAACCTTCTACCCATACTCCTTAAGAACCGCCTCCATTTTCTTAGCCCTCAACACAACCAACTCCTCAAAACTATCCACAATAATAACCTCCTGAACAAAAATACCATCGCTAAACGCATCCTTGACGCTAGCACTACTATCCCTAGCCGGCCTGCCCCCACTCCCTGGCTTTTTACCAAAATGACTCATTATCCAGGAACTAACTAAGCAAGAGATATCAACCGCAGCCATAATTATTTCAATACTCTCCCTACTAGGTTTATTTTTCTACCTACGCCTTGCATATTGCTCCACACTCCCACCAAACACTACAAGCTTCATAAAACAATGATACAATAACAAATCCACAGGCACACCAATTGCTACCTTAATTTCTCTGTCAGTCCTCCTTCTCCCCCCTTCTCCCGCAATCCTGACCGTTACCTAAGAAACTTAGGATCCCCTGCCTACCAAACCGAAGGCCTTCAAAGCCTTAACTAAGAGTTAAATCCTCTTAGTTTCTGCCCACACCACTAAGGCCCGCAGGACACTAAACCTGCACCATCTAAATGCAACGCAGATACTCTAATTCAGCTAGGGCCTCCACGATAAGCCTAGACAGACGGGCCTCGATCCCATAAACTTCTAATTAACAGCTAGACGCTCAAACCAACGAGCTTCTGTCTACCAGACTCCGGCACACTCTCAGCGTACATCAATGAGTTTGCAACTCAACATGAACTTCACCACAGAGTCGATAAGAAGAGGAATTCAACCTCTGTAAAAAGGACTACAGCCTAACGCCTAAACACTCAGCCACCTGACCCGTGACCTTCATCAACCGATGACTAGTTTCAACAAACCACAATGACATCGGCACCCTATACCTACTCTTCGGAGCATGGGCAGGCATAGCCGAGTACCGCCCTCAGCCTCCTTATTCGAGCAGAACTTGGCCAACCAGGAACTCTCCTAGGAGACGACCAAATCTACAATGTCATCATCACCGCCCATGCCTTCGTAAGAATCTTCTTCACAGTTATAGCTATTATAATCGAAGGGTTTGGAAACTGACTAGTCCCCCTTATAATTGGAGCCCCAGACATAGCATTCCCCCGCATAAACAACATCGGTTTCTGAACTACTTCCTCCGTCCTTCCTACTGCTCCTAGCGTCCTCCACAGTAGAAGCTGGAGTCGGAACAGGATGAACCATATACCCGCCCCTAGCAGGCAACCTAGCCCATGCTGGCGCCTCAGTAGACCTAGCCATCTTCTCCCTACACCTCGCAGGTGTGTCTTCCATCTTAGGGGCCATCAACTTTAACACAACAGCCATTAACATAACCCCCCCTGCCTTATCGCAACATCCAACTCCCCTATTCGTATGATCCGTACTCCTATTGCCCTCACTTCCAGTCCTGGCCGCCGGCATCACCATACTACTGACCGACCGAAACCTAAACACTACATTCTGTGACCCCGCTGGAGGGGGAGACCCCATTCTCTACCAGCACCTGTTCTGATTCTTTGGCCACCAGGAAGTTTACATCTTAATCCTTCACGGCTTTGGAATCATCTCACATGTTGTAACGTATTACGCAGGCAAAAAAGAACCATTCGGCTACATAGGAATAGTCTGAGCTATACTATCGATTGGATTCCTGGGCTTTGTCATATGAGCCCACCACATATTCACTGTCGGAATAGACGTAGACAGCCGATCATACTTCATCTCCGCCACTATAATCATCGCCATCCCAACCGGCATTCAGGTATTCAGCTGACTAGCCACACTACACGGAGGCACCATCAAATGAGGTCCACCGATACTGTGAGCCTTGGGCTTCATCTTCCTCTTCACACTTGCCAATGAGGTGTCGGTGGAACTGGTGGTCAGCCTTGATTACTGCGTAATCCATCCCGTGGATCTAAAAAGAATTTTATATATATATAATATTGTACGCACATACATACATATATATATATTATATAGGGCCAGGAAGGACAGGCCACCGCTTCTGTCTCGTGCCCTAAGTAACTGCCTACTGCCAGTATTGGCACTGACTCACCAGCGGTCAGCTACAAGCACTTCTGCTCTTCAGCAGAGCACAAGCATTCCTCTGCTTTGAGAAGAGAGCATTGTGCTCATGAAACATTGAAAACACTTACTTCTATGCCTCTCCAGCTATAACCAAGAGAATCCTTCCTTCTCCACACCAAAAAAATTAATGCTGACTTTTCAAGGATGCTATGGATGAGGTTCATAACCAAGGGGTGTCATCCACCTGGCCACACAATTTGTCTCCTGCAAGTACGATTAAGCATGCCAAGACATCCTATGGATGTGACAAACACCTCATCACCTCTGCTCTGTTGCCCCTTCTTCCCCCAGTTTCTTACTGGAACTAGTAACTCCAGCTCACCAGTTCCTTGAGCATGGCTTCAATCGGTTCCTGAGCCACATGCACATCTTCTGTAGGTCCTTCCAAAGTGATGTTATCCTGTGGCGAGCAGCCTCACAGTTTGCCCTCTTGCCTGTGATAACAATTGTCTCCGAGTTGCTGTTCTTTGCTGGGAGATCAATTTTGGTGTTGCTTTCTTTACGGATCTGCCACAAAGGGAAAAAAAAAAAAAAATCATCTCAGAAGTGTCCCATGTCAGAAGAAAAACCCTCGCAGGCTATATTGGACATCACCAATGGGCAGGAGAGAGCATCCAGTGGGATTTTGCTGCAGGCAGTGATCATCACGAGCACTTGAGTTAGGAGCAATATCTCACCTTCTTGATGTTGGCACCTCCTTTCCCTACGATGTTCTTGTGGAACTGTTTGCAGATGGGGACAGAAATAGAAAAGCTGTTTTCAACCTAAGGGAGAAAGGAAGGGAGAACTGAAGATTACACTGTCGTGGCAAGGGAGGCCCGACTTCAGGAACTCTGATAAACGAGCTTTTGAAAAGAGGCTTAGACCCAAGGAAGTTCTCTATACGAGGGACTTGTAAGACTAAACAAAGGCAAGGACGTTCCCCTATAGCCTTCCCATAACAGGTACTACCCCCTGCCTCCATTCAGCAAGCCAGTAGAGCTCTGCTTTGCCCCAGGGTTATCCAGGCACGGAGGAGGGAAGTGCAGGCAGAAGACCTCCTTACCAGGTCTGCCACCGTCTTTTGCATGTACTCGGTGCACTTCTCCACCTCGTTTTTGGGACCTCGGAGTTGGACGATGTCACTCTTGTGTGCAGGGTCTGGGAAGTTGATGATAACCTGCAGGAGCGGTCATTTAGAGTTAGCTCAAGCAAAAGCAAGAACCCTTGTGTCAGACACATGCAAAGGTTGGGGGGATCCTACACATGCCCTTTTCCCATTCAGAAAAGGGGGAACCGTGTTAGCGGCCTCTGGCTAAAAGAACTATCTTCTCAGACACTTGCGCTACAGAGCCCACTAAAGTTACGACTTCTGTGACGACAGGCCTACTACCCATGTAGAGGAAAGAACCCCTCTGGATTCCTCCTCTCCTACAAAGCCTTACCTCTGGGAATTGCTCCCGGATTTCCCAGACCCGCTCAGCCTTCTGCCCCAGTGATGGTCCGGGTGGAATTTCTGCTCAACGATTAGGTCCGGCAGCGTGTTCATTTTCCTGACGGGAACAGAGGGCACACTGAGTGTTCAGCCGGAGAGCCGTCTACTTTGACTTAGCGGTTTGCTGCCCGACGGTTTACTTGCCAGCACTGTCCCTCTTTTTCTCCAGACCAAATTCACTCTGCGTTGACAGAGAAGGGCTACCCGAGGGAACAGGGGAAGACATTTGTGAAGAGGAACTTGCACTTGTCATGAGATCCAAGTGCTCCGTGGGCAAGGGGGCACACACATCGCACCAGAAGGTTACAAGGGAACACGAGAGCCCAAACCCCTGCAGTCCTCCCAAACATCACGTCCTACCCACTCACCATACGGGAAGCGAGTTCCAGCAGCTCGCTCTTGGCCTGTGGGACCCCCCTGTGGGTCTCCTTCCATTCTGATCGGGTTGCTCTTCTCGTTGTCCGGGGGGAAATGCGCACAGACACCTTGTACAGATCCTTCATCCTGTTCACTTCGAGGCAAGGACTGTGGTGACGCCGTCTGCTAGGCAAAGACCTGGAAGCAAGGCACCTGGATTATCACTGCTCAGAGGCTGATGAAGAAGTAAAGCCGCCTCTGGGAAGGGCTCGGTGGGGGTATGGGGTTGAGCCAGGGGAAATTGCCTCTTCCCCCTGGAGTTCAGCGAGAGCAGACCTGTGCCACACGAGAGCCTGTCCAAGTAAATACCGTGGCATCTACAGAGCCCATTGTTCCCTTGTCAGAGCCAGGCGTGTTTCTTCCGCCAAACAGTATCACATTTAGAGCAGAGGATAATCGTTCCTTTCTACCCCAAACTCTTGGGCTGGGGACACGTTGCAGTGCTATCAAACTAGCAGACCGCAACAAGGCTTTAGCGTTGGCCATATTCTACTGCCGGTGCTGTAGCACCTTCCTCCAGAGGCCAGACCACACTGCTCCTCCTCCAGCTGACACCCTCTCCCACAAGCCACAGGGCTATTTAACCCCTTAGCGGGAACCAGCTACACCTGCACATCGCCCATGTCAATCAACCCACTGCCTCTGAGGCAAGGCCACAGCTGCGTGTTATCAATGCTAATCAACCCACCGCCTTCATTCGCTCTACAGGGACAAGCTCACCAAGCACATTTCCACCACCCACAACTGGCTGCTAAAATGTCATTCGCACAGAGCAACGTGTGGGAAAAAAAAAAAAAAAAAATTCCTCCAGGACACATCAAAGTAATTCCACTACTGTTCAGGCTCCCAAGGTACTTTCACCCGTTCAAGCCATCGCAAGGCCTGACGGCCCATTTCTCTCCTTGTACCACCACCACTCCAGAAAAGCAGAGGAAATGTGATGGAGACAGCACACTGGGTGAGCTACAGAGCCCCTGATACCATCTACTAAACACGAAGAGTGTGAGCATGGGGAAAGGGACTAGAAAGGCACTCCACTTACCGTTTAGCTGCTTTCTTGCCAATGAGGTGTCGGTGGAATTGGTGGTCAGCCTTGATTAATTGCGTAATCCGTCCCGTGGGATCTAAAAAGAATTATATCTTTTATATCTATCTATATATGTATGGATGTACATTATTTTATATTATATATATAGGGCCAGGTAGGACAGGCCACCGCTTCTGTCTCGTGCCCTAAGTAACTGCCTACTGCCACTATTGGCACTGACTCACCAGCGGTCAGCTACAAGCACTTCTGCTCTTCAGCAGAGCACAAGCATTCCTCTGCTTTGAGAAGAGAGGCATTGTGCTCATGAAACATTGAAAGAGACTCACTTCTATGCCTCTCCAGCTATAAACAAAGAGAATCCTTCCTTCTCCGCACCAAAAAAATTTAATGCTGACTTTTCAAGGATGCTATGGATGAGTTTCATAACCAAGGGGTTGTCATCCACCCTTGGCCACACAATTTGTCTCCTGCAAGTTCGATTAAGCATGCCAAGACATCCTATGGATGTGACAAACACCTCATCACCTCTGCTCTGTTGCCCCTTCTTCCCCCAGTTTCTTACTGGAACTAGTAACTCCAGCTCACCAGTTCCTTGAGCATGGCTTCAATCGGTTCCTGAGCCACATGCACATCTTCTGTAGGTCCTTCCAAAGTGATGTTATCCTGTGGCGAGCAGCCTCACAGTTTGCCCTCTTGCCTGTGATAACAATTGTCTCCGAGTTGCTGTTCTTTGCTGGGAGATCAATTATGGTGTTGCTTTCTTTACGGATCTGCCATAAAGAAAAAAAAAAAAAATCATCTCAGAAGCGTCCCATGTCAGAAGAAAAAGCCTCGCAGGCTATATTGGACATCACCAATGGGCAGGAGAGAGCATCCAGTGGGATTTTGCTGCAGGGCAGTGATCATCACGAGCACTTGAGTTAGGAGCAATATCTCACCTTCTTGATGTTGGCACCTCCTTTCCCTACGATGTTCTTGTGGAACTGTTTGCAGATGGGGGACAGAAATAGAAAAGCTGTTTTCAACCTAAGGGAGAAAGGAAGGGAGAACTGAAGATTACACTGTCGTGGCAAGGGAGGCCCGACTTCAGGAACTCTGATAAACGAGCTTTTGAAAAGAGGCTTAGACCCAAGGAAGTTCTCTATACGAGGGACTTGTAAGACTAAACAAAGGCAAGGACGTTCCCCTATAGCCTTCCCATAACAGGTACTACCCCCTGCCTCCATTCAGCCAAAACAGCGTCGACAGCTCCCTCCTCTTGAGGTGTTTTAGCTCTACCCAAGCCAGTAGAGCTCTGCTTTGCCCCAGGGTTATCCAGGCACGGAGGAGGGAAGTGCAGGCAGAAGACCTCCTTACCAGGTCTGCCACCGTCTTTTGCATGTACTCGGTGCACTTCTCCACCTCGTTTTTGGGACCTCGGAGTTGGACGATGTCACTCTTGTGTGCAGGGTCTGGGAAGTTGATGATAACCTGCAGGAGCGGTCATTTAGAGTTAGCTCAAGCAAAAGCAAGAACCCTTGTGTCAGACACATGCAAAGGTTGGGGGGATCCTACACATGCCCTTTTCCCATTCAGAAAAGGGGAACCGTGTTAGCGGCCTCTGGCTAAAAGAACTATCTTCTCAGACACTTGCGCTACAGAGCCACTAAAGTTACGACTTCTGTGACGACAGGCCTACTACCCATGTAGGAAAGAACCCCTCTGGATTCCTCCTCTCCTACAAAGCCTTACCTCTGGGAATTGCTCCCGGATTTCCCAGACCCGCTCAGCCTTCTGCCCAGTGATGGTCCCGGTGGAATTTCTGCTCAACGATTAGGTCCGCAGCGTGTTCATTTTCCTGACGGGAACAGAGGGCACACTGAGTGTTCAGCCGGAGGAGCCGTCTACTTTGACTTAGCGGTTTGCTGCCCGACGGTTTACTTGCCAGCACTGTCCCTCTTTTCTCCAGACCAAATTCACCTCTGCGTTGACAGAGAAGGGCTACCCGAGGGAACAGGGGAAGACATTTGTGAAGAGGAACTTGCACTTGTCATGAGATCCAAGTGCTCCGTGGGCAAGGGGCACACACTCGCACCAGAAGGTTACAAGGGAACACGAGAGCCCAAACCCTGCAGTCTCCCAAACATCACGTCCTACCCACTCACCATACGGGAAGCGAGTTCCAGCAGCTCGCTCTTGGCCTGTGGGACCCCCTGTGGGTCTCCTTCCATTCTGATCGGGTTGCTCTTCTCGTTGTCCGGGGGAATGCGCACAGACACCTTGTACAGATCCTTCATCCTGTTCACTTCGAGGCAAGGACTGTGGTGACGCCGTCTGCTAGGCAAAGACCTGGAAGCAAGGCACCTGGATTATCACTGCTCAGAGGCTGATGAAGAAGTAAAGCCGCCTCTGGGAAGGGCTCGGTGGGGTAGGGTTGAGCCAGGGGAAATTGCCTCTTCCCCCTGGAGTTCAGCGAGAGCAGACCTGTGCCACACGAGAGCCTGTCCAAGTAAATACCGTGGCATCTACAGAGCCCATTGTTCCCTTGTCAGAGCCAGGCGTGTTTCTTCCCCAAACAGTATCACATTTAGAGCAGAGGATAATCGTTCCTTTCTACCCCAAACTCTTGGCTGGGGACACGTTGCAGTGCTATCAAACTAGCAGACCGCAACAAGGCTTTAGCGTTGGCCATATTCTACTGCCGGTGCTGTAGCACCTTCCTCCAGAGGCCAGACCACACTGCTCCTCCTCCAGCTGACACCCTCTCCCCACAAGCCACAGGGCTATTTAACCCCTTAGCGGGAACCAGCTACACCTGCACATCGCCCATGTCAATCAACCCACTGCCTCTGAGGCAAGGCCACAGCTGCGTGTTATCAATGCTAATCAACCCACCGCCTTCATTCCTCTACAGGGAGAAGCTCACCAAGTGCACATTTCCACCACCCACAACTGGCTGCTAAAATGTCATTCGCACAGAGCAACGTGTGGAAAAAAAAAAAAAAAAAAATTCCCTCCAGGACACATCAAAGTAATTCCACTACTGTTCAGGCTCCCCAAGGTACTTTCACCCCGTTCAAGCCATCGCAAGGCCTGACGGCCCATTTCTCTCCTTGTACCACCACCACTCCAGAAAAGCAGAGGAAATGTGATGGAGACAGCACACTGGGTGAGCTACAGAGCCCCTGATACCATCTACTAAACACGAAAGAGTGTGAGCATGGGAAGGACTAGAAAGGCACTCCACTTACCGTTTAGCTGCTTTCTTGCCAATGAGGTGTCGGTTGGAATTGGTGGTCAGCCTTAGATTATTGCGTAATCCGTCCCGTGGATCTAAAAAGAATTATATCTTTTATATCTATCTATATATGTATGGATGTACATTATTTTATATTATATATATAGGGCCAGGTAGGACAGGCCACCGCTTCTCGTCTCGTGCCCTAAGTAACTGCCTACTGCCACTATTGGCACTGACTCACGCAGCGGTCAGCTACAAGCACTTCTGCTCTTCAGCAGAGCACAAGCATTCCTCTGCTTTGAGAAGAGAGCATTGTGCTCATGAAACATTGAAAAGACTCACTTCTATGCCTCTCCAGCTATAACAAAGAGAATCCTTCCTTCTCCGCACCAAAAAAATTAATGCTGACTTTTCAAGGATGCTATGGATGAGTTTCATAACCAAGGGGTGTCATCCACCTGGCCACACAATTTGTCTCCTGCAAGTACGATTAAGCATGCCAAGACATCCTATGGATGTGACAAACACCTCATCACCTCTGCTCTGTTGCCCCTTCTTCCCCCAGTTTCTTACTGGAACTAGTAACTCCAGCTCACCAGTTCCTTGAGCATGGCTTCAATCGGTTCCTGAGCCACATGCACATCTTCTGTAGGTCCTTCCAAAGTGATGTTATCCTGTGGCGAGCAGCCTCACAGTTTGCCCTCTTGCCTGTGCTAACAATTGTCTCCGAGTTGCTGTTCTTTGCTGGGAGATCAATTTTGGTGTTGCTTTCTTTACGGATCTGCCACAAAGGGAAAAAAAAAAAAAAAATCATCTCAGAAGCGTCCCATGTCAGAAGAAAAAGCCTCGCAGGCTATATTGGACATCACCAATGGGCAGGAGAGAGCATCCAGTGGGATTTTGCTGCAGGCAGTGATCATCACGAGCACTTGAGTTAGGAGCAATATCTCACCTTCTTGATGTTGGCACCTCCTTTCCCTACGATGTTCTTGTGGAACTGTTTGCAGATGGGGGACAGAAATAGAAAAGCTGTTTTCAACCTAAGGGAGAAAGGAAGGGAGAACTGAAGATTACACTGTCGTGGCAAGGGAGGCCCGACTTCAGGAACTCTGATAAACGAGCTTTTGAAAAGAGGCTTAGACCCAAGGAAGTTCTCTATACGAGGGACTTGTAAGACTAAACAAAGGCAAGGACGTTCCCCTATAGCCTTCCCATAACAGGTACTACCCCCTGCCTCCATTCAGCCAAAACAGCGTCGACAGCTCCCTCCTCTTGAGGTGTTTTAGCTCTACCCAAGCCAGTAGAGCTCTGCTTTGCCCCAGGGTTATCCAGGCACGGAGGAGGGAAGTGCAGGCAGAAGACCTCCTTACCAGGTCTGCCACCGTCTTTTGCATGTACTCGGTGCACTTCTCCACCTCGTTTTTGGGACCTCGGAGTTGGACGATGTCACTCTTGTGTGCAGGGTCTGGGAAGTTGATGATAACCTGCAGGAGCGGTCATTTAGAGTTAGCTCAAGCAAAAGCAAGAACCCTTGTGTCAGACACATGCAAAGGTTGGGGGGATCCTACACATGCCCTTTTCCCATTCAGAAAAGGGGAACCGTGTTAGCGGCCTCTGGCTAAAAGAACTATCTTCTCAGACACTTGCGCTACAGAGCCACTAAAGTTACGACTTCTGTGACGACAGGCCTACTACCCATGTAGGAAAGAACCCCTCTGGATTCCTCCTCTCCTACAAAGCCTTACCTCTGGGAATTGCTCCCGGATTTCCCAGACCCGCTCAGCCTTCTGCCCAGTGATGGTCCGGTGGAATTTCTGCTCAACGATTAGGTCCGCAGCGTGTTCATTTTCCTGACGGGAACAGAGGGCACACTGAGTGTTCAGCCGGAGAGCCGTCTACTTTGACTTAGCGGTTTGCTGCCCGACGGTTTACTTGCCAGCACTGTCCCTCTTTTCTCCAGACCAAATTCACTCTGCGTTGACAGAGAAGGGCTACCCGAGGGAACAGGGGAAGACATTTGTGAAGAGGAACTTGCACTTGTCATGAGATCCAAGTGCTCCGTGGGCAAGGGGCACACACTCGCACCAGAAGGTTACAAGGGAACACGAGAGCCCAAACCCTGCAGTCTCCCAAACATCACGTCCTACCCACTCACCATACGGGAAGCGAGTTCCAGCAGCTCGCTCTTGGCCTGTGGGACCCCCTGTGGGTCTCCTTCCATTCTGATCGGGTTGCTCTTCTCGTTGTCCGGGGGAATGCGCACAGACACCTTGTACAGATCCTTCATCCTGTTCACTTCGAGGCAAGGACTGTGGTGACGCCGTCTGCTAGGCAAAGACCTGGAAGCAAGGCACCTGGATTATCACTGCTCAGAGGCTGATGAAGAAGTAAAGCCGCCTCTGGGAAGGGCTCGGTGGGGTAGGGTTGAGCCAGGGGAAATTGCCTCTTCCCCCTGGAGTTCAGCGAGAGCAGACCTGTGCCACACGAGAGCCTGTCCAAGTAAATACCGTGGCATCTACAGAGCCCATTGTTCCCTTGTCAGAGCCAGGCGTGTTTCTTCCCCAAACAGTATCACATTTAGAGCAGAGGATAATCGTTCCTTTCTACCCCAAACTCTTGGCTGGGGACACGTTGCAGTGCTATCAAACTAGCAGACCGCAACAAGGCTTTAGCGTTGGCCATATTCTACTGCCGGTGCTGTAGCACCTTCCTCCAGAGGCCAGACCACACTGCTCCTCCTCCAGCTGACACCCTCTCCCACAAGCCACAGGGCTATTTAACCCCTTAGCGGGAACCAGCTACACCTGCACATCGCCCATGTCAATCAACCCACTGCCTCTGAGGCAAGGCCACAGCTGCGTGTTATCAATGCTAATCAACCCACCGCCTTCATTCCTCTACAGGGAGAAGCTCACCAAGCACATTTCCACCACCCACAACTGGCTGCTAAAATGTCATTCGCACAGAGCAACGTGTGGAAAAAAAAAAAAAAAAAAATTCCTCCAGGACACATCAAAGTAATTCCACTACTGTTCAGGCTCCCAAGGTACTTTCACCCGTTCAAGCCATCGCAAGGCCTGACGGCCCATTTCTCTCCTTGTACCACCACCACTCCAGAAAAGCAGAGGAAATGTGATGGAGACAGCACACTGGGTGAGCTACAGAGCCCCTGATACCATCTACTAAACACGAAGAGTGTGAGCATGGGAAGGACTAGAAAGGCACTCCACTTACCGTTTAGCTGCTTTCTTGCCAATGAGGTGTCGGTGGAATTGGTGGTCAGCCTTGATTATTGCGTAATCCGTCCCGTGGATCTAAAAAGAATTATATCTTTTATATCTATCTATATATGTATGGATGTACATTATTTTATATTATAATATATAGGGCCAGGTAGGACAGGCCACCGCTTCTGTCTCGTGCCCTAAGTAACTGCCTACTGCCACTATTGGCACTGACTCACCAGCGGTCAGCTACAAGCACTTCTGCTCTTCAGCAGAGCACAAGCATTCCTCTGCTTTGAGAAGAGAGCATTGTGCTCATGAAACATTGAAAAGACTCACTTCTATGCCTCTCCAGCTATAACCAAGAGAATCCTTCCTTCTCCGCACCAAAAAAATTAATGCTGACTTTTCAAGGATGCTATGGATGAGGTTCATAACCAAGGGGTGTCATCCACCTGGCCACACAATTTGTCTCCTGCAAGTTCGATTAAGCATGCCAAGACATCCTATGGATGTGACAAACACCTCATCACCTCTGCTCTGTTGCCCCTTCTTCCCCCAGTTTCTTACTGGAACTAGTAACTCCAGCTCACCAGTTCCTTGAGCATGGCTTCAATCGGTTCCTGAGCCACATGCACATCTTCTGTAGGTCCTTCCAAAGTGATGTTATCCTGTGGCGAGCAGCCTCACAGTTTGCCCTCTTGCCTGTGCTAACAATTGTCTCCGAGTTGCTGTTCTTTGCTGGGAGATCAATTATGGTGTTGCTTTCTTTACGGATCTGCCACAAAGGAAAAAAAAATAAAAAATCATCTCAGAAGTGTCCCATGTCAGAAGAAAAAGCCTCGCAGGCTATATTGGACATCACCAATGGGCAGGAGAGAGCATCCAGTGGGATTTTGCTGCAGGCAGTGATCATCACGAGCACTTGAGTTAGGAGCAATATCTCACCTTCTTGATGTTGGCACCTCCTTTCCCCACGATGTTCTTGTGGAACTGTTTGCAGATGGGGACAGAAATAGAAAAGCTGTTTTCAACCTAAGGGAGAAAGGAAGGGAGAACTGAAGATTACACTGTCGTGGCAAGGGAGGCCCGACTTCAGGAACTCTGATAAACGAGCTTTTGAAAAGAGGCTTAGACCCAAGGAAGTTCTCTATACGAGGGACTTGTAAGACTAAACAAAGGCAAGGACGTTCCCCTATAGCCTTCCCATAACAGGTACTACCCCCTGCCTCCATTCAGCCAAAACAGCGTCGACAGCTCCCTCCTCTTGAGGTGTTTTAGCTCTACCCAAGCCAGTAGAGCTCTGCTTTGCCCCAGGGTTATCCAGGCACGGAGGAGGGAAGTGCAGGCAGAAGACCTCCTTACCAGGTCTGCCACCGTCTTTTGCATGTACTCGGTGCACTTCTCCACCTCGTTTTTGGGACCTCGGAGTTGGACGATGTCACTCTTGTGTGCAGGGTCTGGGAAGTTGATGATAACCTGCAGGAGCGGTCATTTAGAGTTAGCTCAAGCAAAAGCAAGAACCCTTGTGTCAGACACATGCAAAGGTTGGGGGGATCCTACACATGCCCTTTTCCCATTCAGAAACGGGGAACCGTGTTAGCGGCCTCTGGCTAAAAGAACTATCTTCTCAGACACTTGCGCTACAGAGCCACTAAAGTTACGACTTCTGTGACGACAGGCCTACTACCCATGTAGGAAAGAACCCCTCTGGATTCCTCCTCTCCTACAAAGCCTTACCTCTGGGAATTGCTCCCGGATTTCCCAGACCCGCTCAGCCTTCTGCCCAGTGATGGTCCGGTGGAATTTCTGCTCAACGATTAGGTCCGCAGCGTGTTCATTTTCCTGACGGGAACAGAGGGCACACTGAGTGTTCAGCCGGAGAGCCGTCTACTTTGACTTAGCGGTTTGCTGCCCGACGGTTTACTTGCCAGCACTGTCCCTCTTTTCTCCAGACCAAATTCACTCTGCGTTGACAGAGAAGGGCTACCCGAGGGAACAGGGGAAGACATTTGTGAAGAGGAACTTGCACTTGTCATGAGATCCAAGTGCTCCGTGGGCAAGGGGCACACACTCGCACCAGAAGGTTACAAGGGAACACGAGAGCCCAAACCCTGCAGTCTCCCAAACATCACGTCCTACCCACTCACCATACGGGAAGCGAGTTCCAGCAGCTCGCTCTTGGCCTGTGGGACCCCCTGTGGGTCTCCTTCCATTCTGATCGGGTTGCTCTTCTCGTTGTCCGGGGGAATGCGCACAGACACCTTGTACAGATCCTTCATCCTGTTCACTTCGAGGCAAGGACTGTGGTGACGCCGTCTGCTAGGCAAAGACCTGGAAGCAAGGCACCTGGATTATCACTGCTCAGAGGCTGATGAAGAAGTAAAGCCGCCTCTGGGAAGGGCTCGGTGGGGTAGGGTTGAGCCAGGGGAAATTGCCTCTTCCCCCTGGAGTTCAGCGAGAGCAGACCTGTGCCACACGAGAGCCTGTCCAAGTAAATACCGTGGCATCTACAGAGCCCATTGTTCCCTTGTCAGAGCCAGGCGTGTTTCTTCCCCAAACAGTATCACATTTAGAGCAGAGGATAATCGTTCCTTTCTACCCCAAACTCTTGGCTGGGGACACGTTGCAGTGCTATCAAACTAGCAGACCGCAACAAGGCTTTAGCGTTGGCCATATTCTACTGCCGGTGCTGTAGCACCTTCCTCCAGAGGCCAGACCACACTGCTCCTCCTCCAGCTGACACCCTCTCCCACAAGCCACAGGGCTATTTAACCCCTTAGCGGGAACCAGCTACACCTGCACATCGCCCATGTCAATCAACCCACTGCCTCTGAGGCAAGGCCACAGCTGCGTGTTATCAATGCTAATCAACCCACCGCCTTCATTCCTCTACAGGGACAAGCTCACCAAGCACATTTCCACCACCCACAACTGGCTGCTAAAATGTCATTCACACAGAGCAACGTGTGGAAAAAAAAAAAAAAAAAAATTCCTCCAGGACACATCAAAGTAATTCCACTACTGTTCAGGCTCCCAAGGTACTTTCACCCGTTCAAGCCATCGCAAGGCCTGACGGCCCATTTCTCTCCTTGTACCACCACCACTCCAGAAAAGCAGAGGAAATGTGATGGAGACAGCACACTGGGTGAGCTACAGAGCCCCTGATACCATCTACTAAACACGAAGAGTGTGAGCATGGGAAGGACTAGAAAGGCACTCCACTTACCGTTTAGCTGCTTTCTTGCCAATGAGGTGTCGGTGGAATTGGTGGTCAGCCTTGATTATTGCGTAATCCGTCCCGTGGATCTAAAAAGAATTATATCTTTTATATCTATCTATATATGTATGGATGTACATTATTTTATATTATATATATAGGGCCAGGTAGGACAGGCCACCGCTTCTGTCTCGTGCCCTAAGTAACTGCCTACTGCCACTATTGGCACTGACTCACCAGCGGTCAGCTACAAGCACTTCTGCTCTTCAGCAGAGCACAAGCATTCCTCTGCTTTGAGAAGAGAGCATTGTGCTCATGAAACATTGAAAAGACTCACTTCTACGCCTCTCCAGCTATAACCAAGGGAATCCTTCCTTCTCCGCACCAAAAAAATTAATGCTGACTTTTCAAGGATGCTATGGATGAGGTTCATAACCAAGGGGTGTCATCCACCTGGCCACACAATTTGTCTCCTGCAAGTTCGATTAAGCATGCCAAGACATCCTATGGATGTGACAAACACCTCATCACCTCTGCTCTGTTGCCCCTTCTTCCCCCAGTTTCTTACTGGAACTAGTAACTCCAGCTCACCAGTTCCTTGAGCATGGCTTCAATCGGTTCCTGAGCCACATGCACATCTTCTGTAGGTCCTTCCAAAGTGATGTTATCCTGTGGCGAGCAGCCTCACAGTTTGCCCTCTTGCCTGTGATAACAATTGTCTCCGAGTTGCTGTTCTTTGCTGGGAGATCAGTTTTGGTGTTGCTTTCTTTACGGATCTGCCACAAAGGGAAAAAAAAAAAAAAATCATCTCAGAAGCGTCCCATGTCAGAAGAAAAACCCTCGCAGGCTATATTGGACATCACCAATGGGCAGGAGAGAGCATCCAGTGGGATTTTGCTGCAGGCAGTGATCATCACGAGCACTTGAGTTAGGAGCAATATCTCACCTTCTTGATGTTGGCACCTCCTTTCCCTACGATGTTCTTGTGGAACTGTTTGCAGATGGGGACAGAAATAGAAAAGCTGTTTTCAACCTAAGGGAGAAAGGAAGGGAGAACTGAAGATTACACTGTCGTGGCAAGGGAGGCCCGACTTCAGGAACTCTGATAAACGAGCTTTTGAAAAGAGGCTTAGACCCAAGGAAGTTCTCTATACGAGGGACTTGTAAGACTAAACAAAGGCAAGGACGTTCCCCTATAGCCTTCCCATAACAGGTACTACCCCCTGCCTCCATTCAGCCAAAACAGCGTCGACAGCTCCCTCCTCTTGAGGTGTTTTAGCTCTACCCAAGCCAGTAGAGCTCTGCTTTGCCCCAGGGTTATCCAGGCACGGAGGAGGGAAGTGCAGGCAGAAGACCTCCTTACCAGGTCTGCCACCGTCTTTTGCATGTACTCGGTGCACTTCTCCACCTCGTTTTTGGGACCTCGGAGTTGGACGATGTCACTCTTGTGTGCAGGGTCTGGGAAGTTGATGATAACCTGCAGGAGCGGTCATTTAGAGTTAGCTCAAGCAAAAGCAAGAACCCTTGTGTCAGACACATGCAAAGGTTGGGGGGATCCTACACATGCCCTTTTCCCATTCAGAAACGGGGAACCGTGTTAGCGGCCTCTGGCTAAAAGAACTATCTTCTCAGACACTTGCGCTACAGAGCCACTAAAGTTACGACTTCTGTGACGACAGGCCTACTACCCATGTAGGAAAGAACCCCTCTGGATTCCTCCTCTCCTACAAAGCCTTACCTCTGGGAATTGCTCCCGGATTTCCCAGACCCGCTCAGCCTTCTGCCCAGTGATGGTCCGGTGGAATTTCTGCTCAACGATTAGGTCCGCAGCGTGTTCATTTTCCTGACGGGAACAGAGGGCACACTGAGTGTTCAGCCGGAGAGCCGTCTACTTTGACTTAGCGGTTTGCTGCCCGACGGTTTACTTGCCAGCACTGTCCCTCTTTTCTCCAGACCAAATTCACTCTGCGTTGACAGAGAAGGGCTACCCGAGGGAACAGGGGAAGACATTTGTGAAGAGGAACTTGCACTTGTCATGAGATCCAAGTGCTCCGTGGGCAAGGGGCACACACTCGCACCAGAAGGTTACAAGGGAACACGAGAGCCCAAACCCTGCAGTCTCCCAAACATCACGTCCTACCCACTCACCATACGGGAAGCGAGTTCCAGCAGCTCGCTCTTGGCCTGTGGGACCCCCTGTGGGTCTCCTTCCATTCTGATCGGGTTGCTCTTCTCGTTGTCCGGGGGAATGCGCACAGACACCTTGTACAGATCCTTCATCCTGTTCACTTCGAGGCAAGGACTGTGGTGACGCCGTCTGCTAGGCAAAGACCTGGAAGCAAGGCACCTGGATTATCACTGCTCAGAGGCTGATGAAGAAGTAAAGCCGCCTCTGGGAAGGGCTCGGTGGGGTAGGGTTGAGCCAGGGGAAATTGCCTCTTCCCCCTGGAGTTCAGCGAGAGCAGACCTGTGCCACACGAGAGCCTGTCCAAGTAAATACCGTGGCATCTACAGAGCCCATTGTTCCCTTGTCAGAGCCAGGCGTGTTTCTTCCCCAAACAGTATCACTTTTAGAGCAGAGGATAATCGTTCCTTTCTACCCCAAACTCTTGGCTGGGGACACGTTGCAGTGCTATCAAACTAGCAGACCGCAACAAGGCTTTAGCGTTGGCCATATTCTACTGCCGGTGCTGTAGCACCTTCCTCCAGAGGCCAGACCACACTGCTCCTCCTCCAGCTGACACCCTCTCCCACAAGCCACAGGGCTATTTAACCCCTTAGCGGGAACCAGCTACACCTGCACATCGCCCATGTCAATCAACCCACTGCCTCTGAGGCAAGGCCACAGCTGCGTGTTATCAATGCTAATCAACCCACCGCCTTCATTCCTCTACAGGGAGAAGCTCACCAAGCACATTTCCACCACCCACAACTGGCTGCTAAAATGTCATTCGCACAGAGCAACGTGTGGAAAAAAAAAAAAAAAAAAATTCCTCCAGGACACATCAAAGTAATTCCACTACTGTTCAGGCTCCCAAGGTACTTCCACCCGTTCAAGCCATCGCAAGGCCTGACGGCCCATTTCTCTCCTTGTACCACCACCGCTCCAGAAAAGCAGAGGAAATGTGATGGAGACAGCACACTGGGTGAGCTACAGAGCCCCTGATACCATCTACTAAACACGAAGAGTGTGAGCATGGGAAGGACTAGAAAGGCACTCCACTTACCGTTTAGCTGCTTTCTTGCCAATGAGGTGTCGGTGGAATTGGTGGTCAGCCTTGATTATTGCGTAATCCGTCCCGTGGATCTAAAAAGAATTATATCTTTTATATCTATCTATATATGTATGGATGTACATTATTTTATATTATAATATATAGGGCCAGGTAGGACAGGCCACCGCTTCTGTCTCGTGCCCTAAGTAACTGCCTACTGCCACTATTGGCACTGACTCACCAGCGGTCAGCTACAAGCACTTCTGCTCTTCAGCAGAGCACAAGCATTCCTCTGCTTTGAGAAGAGAGCATTGTGCTCATGAAACATTGAAAAGACTCACTTCTATGCCTCTCCAGCTATAACCAAGAGAATCCTTCCTTCTCCGCACCAAAAAAATTAATGCTGACTTTTCAAGGATGCTATGGATGAGTTTCATAACCAAGGGGTGTCATCCACCTGGCCACACAATTTGTCTCCTGCAAGTACGATTAAGCATGCCAAGACATCCTATGGATGTGACAAACACCTCATCACCTCTGCTCTGTTGCCCCTTCTTCCCCGAGTTCCTGTTCTCCTTCATAATACCTAGTTGTTCTCTCATTATGAATCCTCCCTTCCCCTTATCAGTGTCAATGGAATCATCGTTCCATGGACAATGAGTCGTCCCTTTCCCCCGCTTGGTCCGAGAGTATTACCTCTGTTCAGTGGCTTGATCCAGGGTGATAGTGCTCGTTCTAGGCGCTGTAAAAAGCGAAATCTATATCCTATGTCCTGATTTTGGGTATCTAACATTAATGCAAAACAGTAATCCTCACACAGTTTTTATTTCATTCTGTAGCGTCGGTGTCGCTATCGGCTGCCTGCGGTAAAGGTTCACGGGAAGGTCTTACATTCTTCGCTGGGATCCATCTAGGTCCTTTTTCTGTAGAGACACAAGCATAACCTTTTCCCCGTGTAACAAGAGGATATGGTCCCATAATTTTACCTGTTTCTGCATCTCGGACCGATACCGGGCCTTTAACCCGTGCCGTGCCTCGACGGAGGTAGCTGCAGTGAAACGTCGACCTATCGGTGGGTCGTTATCTATTCAAGAACAATTCAAAAAATTAAAAACATACAACGCTTTCTGTAACCGTTCCTCGGGAATAGCCATGCCCATTCCCCCTTTTTGTTGTTGTCATAAACGTTTCAGAGACCGATGAGACCCTTCAATGAGAGATCGACCGGTGGGGGAATGAGCAATGCCGGTAATGTGAGTTCTACCCCATAGGGCAAAAGAGGTTTTTACAGTTGTTGAAACGTAAAGATAAAGACCGACAACGGTCCAGCTTAAGGGAATACCTAAAGCAGCAAAAGCACGCATTAAATGTCTACGAACAGCTCGTGCCTTTTCTCCTGTGTGACACGAGGCAACCAAGGCACCTGAAAATGTATCAATGGAAGAGTGGATATATTTAAGGCTACCAAATTCAGAATCATGCGTGACATCTGTTTGCCATAACGGTAGGCTTTGTAATCCTCTAGGATTAGCTCCTGCAGCAACTGATGGGAAAGAATGTTTTTGACAGTCGGGACAGACAGCAAAAATACTTGATGCTTGTTGAGCAGCAAGGCCAAACTGTCGCTTAAGAGCTCCAGCGTTTCGATGGAAAAAAAGAGTGCCTTCGCTTAGCTTGTGCAATACGGTCTGGCAGTACTTGAACTGGTCACGGCAATAGGTCAGCTCGTCGATTGCCTTCTGCAAGAAAACCAGGTAGCGAGGTATGAGACCTAATATGCATAACAAAATAAGGCGCAGATCGAGAGTCCAAAAGGAAAATAAGTTCCTGTAACAGGGTAAAGGGTTGTGAATGCGAAACACTCCGCAGCACAGAAGCTTCAGCTCGTGGAACAATACCTGCAACATAAGCAGAATCAGTAACAAGGTGGAGTGGTACATTCCATTCTCGGAAAACACGAACAACTGCATTCAGTTCTCCTGTTTGAGGTGAACCGGAGACCGTCTCTATGTCCGAATCCCATTGCCTCCGTTGATCATCCCACCACAGAAGAACAGATTTATGCGATTGGCCCGATCCATCTGTAAACACAGTAAGCGCCGGTAAGGGTTGTTCGCTTCTTCTGGGGTTTAACATCAGACGAAAATCAACGTTAAACAGTTTGTGTGAAGGTGGATGGGAAGTTATTCGACCTGTATGTTCTCGCCCGGCACCTCCCCGGGACCTACAGCTTGACAAACTATTGCTGTACAATTCAACCACGAGAACCTCTAACACCTTTACCGCTCAAACCTAGCCTTCTCCTTAACATCTTATATATCCCATAAACACCACCTACCCAAAACCTCAGCACTAAAATCATATTAACCCAAACCCCCCATACACACACGCCCCTAAGACTATAGGCGCCCAAACAGCCAACGAAGCCAACGAAACCAACGAAACCACGTCCCCGTAGCTTACAATCCAAAGCGTGGCACTGAAGATGCCAAGATGGCGTCCAATATGAAAGCCGAGGACAAAAGACTTAGCCCTAACCTTACGGTTGGCTCCTGCTAGACCTAGACGTGCAAGTATCTGCGGCCCAGTGTAAATGCCCTAGGCCTCCTGCTAAGACCGAAGGAGCAGGCATCAGGCACACGCTACCAACTGCAGCCCAAGACGCCTTGCTCAGCCACACCCCCACGGGCACTCAGCAGTAATTAACAGTAAGCAAGAAGCGCAAGCTTGACTTAGTCACGGCAACCTTCAGGGTTGGTAAATCTCGTGCCAGCCGCCGCGGTCACACCAGAAACCCAAGCCAACAGTCACACGGCGTAGAGAGCGGACCAGAGCCTGTCAGAATAACTAGGAAACCGAAACACAACTAAGCTGTCGTAAGCCCGAGATACCCCTAAGGCCAACCTAAAGATGATCCTAGTAAACCTGACTGCGGCCAATGAAGAGACGGGACGCAGCTTGATGCAAGCAAATGTCAATGCGTTGTGCAGAAGCACGAGGTTTTATACGCTTGCAGAAGCTGCGCGTTTTAAACCAATTGCTTCTTGAGGCTAAGCCTTGCATACTAGGCAATCCCTGATTGGTGGTTAACTACCGGCACTTAACAGCAAGGTGTTACCTTTCCTTGGCGCCATCCGTCTCCCACTCCCCTGTGCTCTGTAACCATGCCCCATCATGTTGTTAATTGTTGTCTAGACAAGCTCGAGCACACTCCCCTCAGCTGACCGATTGCCACGCGTGGTCCTAGTTTCCAGCCCGCTCCTGCACCTCCCCCTTCCTGTTGCACAAAAGAACCTTTGAAAGCGAACGAGGAAAAACAAGGCCTAAGCAACAGAACAAATAAAAAACCAACTAAGACATATTATCACTGTCAAAATAACCCACTGCCTTTGTTCCGTACAATTCTACAATTTCCCCTTTTTGTTTTTGAACAGCTAGTACCAGGTTTGCCATGTTCCGCAGGGCCCTTGCAAACATGACAGCAACCAAGGTAATAGCAAACAAACAACACTGCCAATCGAGTGAATGGATGCCAGAAAAGGCTGAAATTTTCTCAGATTTTGATAACATGTTGCTGCAGTGGGGCGCCTAAAATCCACGCAGCACATACCATCAAAATCCTCACAGCCACGTCCTTGAACCAACAACAAAAAGCAGCGGCAATTTTGACTCACATGCTTAACTGCCTACCAAACAAGGTGATTGAACTCTTTAATGCTTTCCCTGCTGTTACTCTGCATAAGAGAAGAAGCGCTGCGACACGTTCCCATCCTAGCCTCCTACTACATTAGCATCTACAGAAAGACAATGCTCGACATGCAAAGTGTAAACAACATCACCTTCTTTTGGATTAACGTTATACGTAGGCGGAAGGGCACACCAAACAAGAACCGTTTCCGTCAAAAAGTTCGAAACATAGCATGCCTTCTCTGAACATACCTCTGGGGTCATCCCCTTCATTCCCTCCTTTTGATGCAAAGAGAGACACTTGACCCTAACAGAGAAGCCCCTGTTTACATCTCTGAGCCAGGACACAAGCCGCAGCTGTGCGCGCCACCAGGCTCAGGGCAGAAACCACTCCTGTAGTTACCTAACTAGATATCTCGACAAGCGTGCAGACACCTATTAAACACTAAATAACCATGTTTATCGTTCCTGTTCTCCTTCGTAATACCTAGTTGTTCTCTCATTATGAATCCTCCCTTCCCCTTATCAGTGTCAATGGAATCATCGTTCCATGGACAATGAGTCGTCCCGTTCCCCCGCTTGGTCCGAGAGTATTACCTCTGTTCAGTGGCTTGATCCAGGGTGATAGTGCTCGTTCTAGGCGCTGTAAAAAGCGAAATCTATATCCTATGTCCTGATTTTGGGTATCTAACATTAATGCAAAACAGTAATCCTCACACAGTTTTTATTTCATTCTGTAGCGTCGGTGTCGCTATCGGCTGCCTGCGGTAAAGGTTCACGGAAAGGTCTTACATTCTTCGCTGGGATCCATCGAGGTCCTTTTTCTGTAGAGACACAAGCATAACCTTTTCCCCGTGTAACAAGAGGATATGGTCCCATAATTTTACCTGTTTCTGCATCTCGGACTGATGCCGGGCCTTTAACCCGTGCCTCGACGGAGGTAGCTGCAGTGAAACGTCGACCTATCGGTGGGTCGTTATCTATTCAAGAACAATTCAAAAAATTAAAAACATACAACGCTTTCTGTAACCGTTCCTCGGGAATAGCCATGCCCATTCCCCCTTTTTGTTGTTGTCATAAACGTTTCAGAGACCGATGAGACCCTTCAATGAGAGATCGACCGGTGGGGGAATGAGCAATGCCGGTAATGTGAGTTCTACCCCATAGGGCAAAAGAGGTTTTTACAGTTGTTGAAACGTAAAGATAAAGACCGACAACGGTCCAGCTTAAGGGAATACCTAAAGCAGCAAAAGCACGCATTAAATGTCTACGAACAGCTCGTGCCTTTTCTCCTGTGTGACACGAGGCAACCAAGGCACCTGAAAATGTATCAATGGAAGAGTGGATATATTTAAGGCTACCAAATTCAGAATCATGCGTGACATCTGTTTGCCATAACGGTAGGCTTTGTAATCCTCTAGGATTAACTCCTGCAGCAACTGATGGGAAAGAATGTTTTTGACAATCGGGACAGACAGCAATAATACTTGATGCTTGTTGAGCAGCAAGGCCAAACTGTCGCTTAAGAGCTCCAGCGTTTCGATGGAAAAAAAGAGTGCCTTCGCTTAGCTTGTGCAATACGGTCTGGCAGTACTTGAACTGGTCACGGCAATAGGTCAGCTCGTCGATTGCCTTCTGCAAGAAAACCAGGTAGCGAGGTATGAGACCTAATATGCATAACAAAATAAGGCGCAGATCGAGAGTCCAAAAGGAAAATAAGTTCCTGTAACAGGGTAAAGGGTTGTGAATGCGAAACACTCCGCAGCACAGAAGCTTCAGCTCGTGGAACAATACCTGCAACATAAGCAGAATCAGTAACAAGGTGGAGTGGTACATTCCATTCTCGGAAAACACGAACAACTGCATTCAGTTCTCCTGTTTGAGGTGAACCGGAGACCGTCTCTATGTCCGAATCCCATTGTCTCCGTTGAAAACCTTAGGAAGACAGGAATTGAACCTGCACAGAAGAGATCAAAGCGCTCCATACTCCCCTTACATTACTTCCCAGTAGGGTCAGCTAAACAAAAGCTATCGGGCCCATACCCCGAAAATGATGGTTTAACCTCTTCCTCTACTAAATGAGCCCCGTCACAAAACTAACGTTCTCCTTAAGCCTTCTACTAGGAACAACCATCACAATTTCAAGCAACCACTGACTGCTAGCCTGGCCTGGACTAGAAATCAACACCCTTGCCATTATCCCCTTCCTTTCAAAATCACACCACCCTCGAGCTATGGAAGCTGCAATCAAATACTTTCTCGTCCAAGCAACCGCCTCCGCATTAATCCTCTTCTCAAGCACAATCAACGCACAGTTCACCGGACAATGAGACATTCCGCGACTAAGCCACCCAACAGCCTCCCTACTACTAACTACAGCAGTCGCAATAAAACTAGGCCTAGTACCCTTTCACTTCCGATGTCCAGAGGTCATACAAGGCTCACCTATAACCACTGCCCTACTCGTCTCTACATGAATAAAACTCCCCCCACTCACTCTTCTTTTCTTAACTGCCCCCTCACTGAACCCACTCCTACTGACAACCGTGGCCATTGCATCCGCAGCCATCGGAGGGCGAACAGGACTTAACCAAACACAAATCCGAAAAGTCCTAGCTTTCTCATCGATCGCCCACCTAGGCTGAATAACCATCATCCTCATATACAACCCCAAGCTAACATTAATAACCTTCTACCCATACTCCTTAAGAACCGCCTCCATTTTCTTAGCCCTCAACACAACCAACTCCTCAAAACTATCCACAATAATAACCTCCTGAACAAAAATACCATCGCTAAACGCATCCTTGACGCTAGCACTACTATCCCTAGCCGGCCTGCCCCCACTCCCTGGCTTTTTACCAAAATGACTCATTATCCAGGAACTAACTAAGCAAGAGATATCAACCGCAGCCATAATTATTTCAATACTCTCCCTACAAGGTTTATTTTTCTACCTACGCCTTGCATATTGCTCCACACTCCCACCAAACACTACAAGCTTCATAAAACAATGATACAATAACAAATCCACAGGCACACCAATTGCTACCTTAATTTCTCTGTCAGTCCTCCTTCTCCCCCCTTCTCCCGCAATCCTGACCGTTACCTAAGAAACTTAGGATCCCCTGCCTACCAAACCGAAGGCCTTCAAAGCCTTAACTAAGAGTTAAATCCTCTTAGTTTCTGCCCACACCACTAAGGCCCGCAGGACACTAAACCTGCACCATCTAAATGCAACGCAGATACTCTAATTCAGCTAGGGCCTCCACGATAAGCCTAGACAGACGGGCCTCGATCCCATAAACTTCTAATTAACAGCTAGACGCTCAAACCAACGAGCTTCTGTCTACCAGACTCCGGCACACTCTCAGCGTACATCAATGAGTTTGCAACTCAACATGAACTTCACCACAGAGTCGATAAGAAGAGGAATTCAACCTCTGTAAAAAGGACTACAGCCTAACGCCTAAACACTCAGCCACCTGACCCGTGACCTTCATCAACCGATGACTAGTTTCAACAAACCACAATGACATCGGCACCCTATACCTACTCTTCGGAGCATGGGCAGGCATAGCCGAGTACCGCCCTCAGCCTCCTTATTCGAGCAGAACTTGGCCAACCAGGAACTCTCCTAGGAGACGACCAAATCTACAATGTCATCATCACCGCCCATGCCTTCGTAAGAATCTTCTTCACAGTTATAGCTATTATAATCGAAGGGTTTGGAAACTGACTAGTCCCCCTTATAATTGGAGCCCCAGACATAGCATTCCCCCGCATAAACAACATCGGTTTCTGAACTACTTCCTCCGTCCTTCCTACTGCTCCTAGCGTCCTCCACAGTAGAAGCTGGAGTCGGAACAGGATGAACCATATACCCACCCCTAGCAGGCAACCTAGCCCATGCTGGCGCCTCAGTAGACCTAGCCATCTTCTCCCTACACCTCGCAGGTGTGTCTTCCATCTTAGGGGCCATCAACTTTAACACAACAGCCATTAACATAACCCCCCCTGCCTTATCGCAACATCCAACTCCCCTATTCGTATGATCCGTACTCCTATTGCCCTCACTTCCAGTCCTGGCCGCCGGCATCACCATACTACTGACCGACCGAAACCTAAACACTACATTCTGTGACCCCGCTGGAGGGGGAGACCCCATTCTCTACCAGCACCTGTTCTGATTCTTTGGCCACCGGGAAGTTTACATCTTAATCCTTCACGGCTTTGGAATCATCTCACATGTTGTAACGTATTACGCAGGCAAAAAAGAACCATTCGGCTACATAGGAATAGTCTGAGCTATACTATCGATTGGATTCCTGGGCTTTGTCGTATGAGCCCACCACATATTCACTGTCGGAATAGACGTAGACAGCCGATCATACTTCATCTCCGCCACTATAATCATCGCCATCCCAACCGGCATTCAGGTATTCAGCTGACTAGCCACACTACACGGAGGCACCATCAAATGAGGTCCACCGATACTGTGAGCCTTGGGCTTCATCTTCCTCTTCACACTTGCCAATGAGGTGTCGGTGGAACTGGTGGTCAGCCTTGATTACTGCGTAATCCATCCCGTGGATCTAAAAAGAATTTTATATATATATAATATTGTACGCACATACATACATATATATATATTATATAGGGCCAGGAAGGACAGGCCACCGCTTCTGTCTCGTGCCCTAAGTAACTGCCTACTGCCAGTATTGGCACTGACTCACCAGCGGTCAGCTACAAGCACTTCTGCTCTTCAGCAGAGCACAAGCATTCCTCTGCTTTGAGAAGAGAGCATTGTGCTCATGAAACATTGAAAAGACTCACTTCTACGCCTCTCCAGCTATAACCAAGGGAATCCTTCCTTCTCCGCACCAAAAAAATTAATGCTGACTTTTCAAGGATGCTATGGATGAGGTTCATAACCAAGGGGTGTCATCCACCTGGCCACACAATTTGTCTCCTGCAAGTTCGATTAAGCATGCCAAGACATCCTATGGATGTGACAAACACCTCATCACCTCTGCTCTGTTGCCCCTTCTTCCCCCAGTTTCTTACTGGAACTAGTAACTCCAGCTCACCAGTTCCTTGAGCATGGCTTCAATCGGTTCCTGAGCCACATGCACATCTTCTGTAGGTCCTTCCAAAGTGATGTTATCCTGTGGCGAGCAGCCTCACAGTTTGCCCTCTTGCCTGTGATAACAATTGTCTCCGAGTTGCTGTTCTTTGCTGGGAGATCAATTTTGGTGTTGCTTTCTTTACGGATCTGCCACAAAGGGAAAAAAAAAAAAAAATCATCTCAGAAGCGTCCCATGTCAGAAGAAAAAGCCTCGCAGGCTATATTGGACATCACCAATGGGCAGGAGAGAGCATCCAGTGGGATTTTGCTGCAGGCAGTGATCATCACGAGCACTTGAGTTAGGAGCAATATCTCACCTTCTTGATGTTGGCACCTCCTTTCCCCACGATGTTCTTGTGGAACTGTTTGCAGATGGGGACAGAAATAGAAAAGCTGTTTTCAACCTAAGGGAGAAAGGAAGGGAGAACTGAAGATTACACTGTCGTGGCAAGGGAGGCCCGACTTCAGGAACTCTGATAAACGAGCTTTTGAAAAGAGGCTTAGACCCAAGGAAGTTCTCTATACGAGGGACTTGTAAGACTAAACAAAGGCAAGGACGTTCCCCTATAGCCTTCCCATAACAGGTACTACCCCCTGCCTCCATTCAGCCAAAACAGCGTCGACAGCTCCCTCCTCTTGAGGTGTTTTAGCTCTACCCAAGCCAGTAGAGCTCTGCTTTGCCCCAGGGTTATCCAGGCACGGAGGAGGGAAGTGCAGGCAGAAGACCTCCTTACCAGGTCTGCCACCGTCTTTTGCATGTACTCGGTGCACTTCTCCACCTCGTTTTTGGGACCTCGGAGTTGGACGATGTCACTCTTGTGTGCAGGGTCTGGGAAGTTGATGATAACCTGCAGGAGCGGTCATTTAGAGTTAGCTCAAGCAAAAGCAAGAACCCTTGTGTCAGACACATGCAAAGGTTGGGGGGATCCTACACATGCCCTTTTCCCATTCAGAAACGGGGAACCGTGTTAGCGGCCTCTGGCTAAAAGAACTATCTTCTCAGACACTTGCGCTACAGAGCCACTAAAGTTACGACTTCTGTGACGACAGGCCTACTACCCATGTAGGAAAGAACCCCTCTGGATTCCTCCTCTCCTACAAAGCCTTACCTCTGGGAATTGCTCCCGGATTTCCCAGACCCGCTCAGCCTTCTGCCCAGTGACGGTCCGGTGGAATTTCTGCTCAACGATTAGGTCCGCAGCGTGTTCATTTTCCTGACGGGAACAGAGGGCACACTGAGTGTTCAGCCGGAGAGCCGTCTACTTTGACTTAGCGGTTTGCTGCCCGACGGTTTACTTGCCAGCACTGTCCCTCTTTTCTCCAGACCAAATTCACTCTGCGTTGACAGAGAAGGGCTACCCGAGGGAACAGGGGAAGACATTTGTGAAGAGGAACTTGCACTTGTCATGAGATCCAAGTGCTCCGTGGGCAAGGGGCACACACTCGCACCAGAAGGTTACAAGGGAACACGAGAGCCCAAACCCTGCAGTCTCCCAAACATCACGTCCTACCCACTCACCATACGGGAAGCGAGTTCCAGCAGCTCGCTCTTGGCCTGTGGGACCCCCTGTGGGTCTCCTTCCATTCTGATCGGGTTGCTCTTCTCGTTGTCCGGGGGAATGCGCACAGACACCTTGTACAGATCCTTCATCCTGTTCACTTCGAGGCAAGGACTGTGGTGACGCCGTCTGCTAGGCAAAGACCTGGAAGCAAGGCACCTGGATTATCACTGCTCAGAGGCTGATGAAGAAGTAAAGCCGCCTCTGGGAAGGGCTCGGTGGGGTAGGGTTGAGCCAGGGGAAATTGCCTCTTCCCCCTGGAGTTCAGCGAGAGCAGACCTGTGCCACACGAGAGCCTGTCCAAGTAAATACCGTGGCATCTACAGAGCCCATTGTTCCCTTGTCAGAGCCAGGCGTGTTTCTTCCCCAAACAGTATCACATTTAGAGCAGAGGATAATCGTTCCTTTCTACCCCAAACTCTTGGCTGGGGACACGTTGCAGTGCTATCAAACTAGCAGACCGCAACAAGGCTTTAGCGTTGGCCATATTCTACTGCCGGTGCTGTAGCACCTTCCTCCAGAGGCCAGACCACACTGCTCCTCCTCCAGCTGACACCCTCTCCCACAAGCCACAGGGCTATTTAACCCCTTAGCGGGAACCAGCTACACCTGCACATCGCCCATGTCAATCAACCCACTGCCTCTGAGGCAAGGCCACAGCTGCGTGTTATCAATGCTAATCAACCCACCGCCTTCATTCCTCTACAGGGAGAAGCTCACCAAGCACATTTCCACCACCCACAACTGGCTGCTAAAATGTCATTCGCACAGAGCAACGTGTGGAAAAAAAAAAAAAAAAAATTCCTCCAGGACACATCAAAGTAATTCCACTACTGTTCAGGCTCCCAAGGTACTTTCACCCGTTCAAGCCATCGCAAGGCCTGACGGCCCATTTCTCTCCTTGTACCACCACCACTCCAGAAAAGCAGAGGAAATGTGATGGAGACAGCACACTGGGTGAGCTACAGAGCCCCTGATACCATCTACTAAACACGAAGAGTGTGAGCATGGGAAGGACTAGAAAGGCACTCCACTTACCGTTTAGCTGCTTTCTTGCCAATGAGGTGTCGGTGGAATTGGTGGTCAGCCTTGATTATTGCGTAATCCGTCCCGTGGATCTAAAAAGAATTATATCTTTTATATCTATCTATATATGTATGGATGTACATTATTTTATAATATAATATATAGGGCCAGGTAGGACAGGCCACCGCTTCTGTCTCGTGCCCTAAGTAACTGCCTACTGCCACTATTGGCACTGACTCACCAGCGGTCAGCTACAAGCACTTCTGCTCTTCAGCAGAGCACAAGCATTCCTCTGCTTTGAGAAGAGAGCATTGTGCTCATGAAACATTGAAAAGACTTACTTCTACGCCTCTCCAGCTATAACCAAGAGAATCCTTCCTTCTCCGCACCAAAAAAATTAATGCTGACTTTTCAAGGATGCTATGGATGAGTTTCATAACCAAGGGGTGTCATCCACCTGGCCACACAATTTGTCTCCTGCAAGTACGATTAAGCATGCCAAGACATCCTATGGATGTGACAAACACCTCATCACCTCTGCTCTGTTGCCCCTTCTTCCCCGAGTTCCTGTTCTCCTTCATAATACCTAGTTGTTCTCTCATTATGAATCCTCCCTTCCCCTTATCAGTGTCAATGGAATCATCGTTCCATGGACAATGAGTCGTCCCTTTCCCCCGCTTGGTCCGAGAGTATTACCTCTGTTCAGTGGCTTGATCCAGGGTGATAGTGCTCGTTCTAGGCGCTGTAAAAAGCGAAATCTATATCCTATGTCCTGATTTTGGGTATCTAACATTAATGCAAAACAGTAATCCTCACACAGTTTTTATTTCATTCTGTAGCGTCGGTGTCGGTATCGGCTGCCTGCGGTAAAGGTTCACGGGAAGGTCTTACATTCTTCGCTGGGATCCATCTAGGTCCTTTTTCTGTAGAGACACAAGCATAACCTTTTCCCCGTGTAACAAGAGGATATGGTCCCATAATTTTACCTGTTTCTGCATCTCGGACCGATACCGGGCCTTTAACCCGTGCCTCGACGGAGGTAGCTGCAGTGAAACGTCGACCTATCGGTGGGTCGTTATCTATTCAAGAACAATTCAAAAAATTAAAAACATACAACGCTTTCTGTAACCGTTCCTCGGGAATAGCCATGCCCATTCCCCCTTTTTGTTGTTGTCATAAACGTTTCAGAGACCGATGAGACCCTTCAATGAGAGATCGACCGGTGGGGGAATGAGCAATGCCGGTAATGTGAGTTCTACCCCATAGGGCAAAAGAGGTTTTTACAGTTGTTGAAACGTAAAGATAAAGACCGACAACGGTCCAGCTTAAGGGAATACCTAAAGCAGCAAAAGCACGCATTAAATGTCTACGAACAGCTCGTGCCTTTTCTCCTGTGTGACACGAGGCAACCAAGGCACCTGAAAATGTATCAATGGAAGAGTGGATATATTTAAGGCTACCAAATTCAGAATCATGCGTGACATCTGTTTGCCATAACGGTAGGCTTTGTAATCCTCTAGGATTAGCTCCTGCAGCAACTGATGGGAAAGAATGTTTTTGACAGTCGGGACAGACAGCAATAATACTTGATGCTTGTTGAGCAGCAAGGCCAAACTGTCGCTTAAGAGCTCCAGCGTTTCGATGGAAAAAAAGAGTGCCTTCGCTTAGCTTGTGCAATACGGTCTGGCAGTACTTGAACTGGTCACGGCAATAGGTCAGCTCGTCGATTGCCTTCTGCAAGAAAACCAGGTAGCGAGGTATGAGACCTAATATGCATAACAAAATAAGGCGCAGATCGAGAGTCCAAAAGGAAAATAAGTTCCTGTAACAGGGTAAAGGGTTGTGAATGCGAAACACTCCGCAGCACAGAAGCTTCAGCTCGTGGAACAATACCTGCAACATAAGCAGAATCAGTAACAAGGTGGAGTGGTACATTCCATTCTCGGAAAACACGAACAACTGCATTCAGTTCTCCTGTTTGAGGTGAACCGGAGACCGTCTCTATGTCCGAATCCCATTGCCTCCGTTGATCATCCCACCACAGAAGAACAGATTTATGCGATTGGCCCGATCCATCTGTAAACACAGTAAGCGCCGGTAAGGGTTGTTCGCTTCTTCTGGGGTTTAACATCAGACGAAAATCAACGTTAAACAGTTTGTGTGAAGATGGATGGGAAGTTATTCGACCTGTATGTTCTCGCCCGGCACCTCCCCGGGACCTACAGCTTGACAAACTATTGCTGTACAATTCAACCACGAGAACCTCTAACACCTTTACCGCTCAAACCTAGCCTTCTCCTTAACATCTTATATATCCCATAAACACCACCTACCCAAAACCTCAGCACTAAAATCATATTAACCCAAACCCCCCATACACACACGCCCCTAAGACTATAGGCGCCCAAACAGCCAACGAAGCCAACGAAACCAACGAAACCACGTCCCCGTAGCTTACAATCCAAAGCGTGGCACTGAAGATGCCAAGATGGCGTCCAATATGAAAGCCGAGGACAAAAGACTTAGCCCTAACCTTACGGTTGGCTCCTGCTAGACCTAGACGTGCAAGTATCTGCGGCCCAGTGTAAATGCCCTAGGCCTCCTGCTAAGACCGAAGGAGCAGGCATCAGGCACACGCTACCAACTGCAGCCCAAGACGCCTTGCTCAGCCACACCCCCACGGGCACTCAGCAGTAATTAACAGTAAGCAAGAAGCGCAAGCTTGACTTAGTCACGGCAACCTTCAGGGTTGGTAAATCTCGTGCCAGCCGCCGCGGTCACACCAGAAACCCAAGCCAACAGTCACACGGCGTAGAGAGCGGACCAGAGCCTGTCAGAATAACTAGGAAACCGAAACACAACTAAGCTGTCGTAAGCCCGAGATACCCCTAAGGCCAACCTAAAGATGATCCTAGTAAACCTGACTGCGGCCAATGAAGAGACGGGACGCAGCTTGATGCAAGCAAATGTCAATGCGTTGTGCAGAAGCACGAGGTTTTATACGCTTGCAGAAGCTGCGCGTTTTAAACCAATTGCTTCTTGAGGCTAAGCCTTGCATACTAGGCAATCCCTGATTGGTGGTTAACTACCGGCACTTAACAGCAAGGTGTTACCTTTCCTTGGCGCCATCCGTCTCCCACTCCCCTGTGCTCTGTAACCATGCCCCATCATGTTGTTAATTGTTGTCTAGACAAGCTCGAGCACACTCCCCTCAGCTGACCGATTGCCACGCGTGGTCCTAGTTTCCAGCCCGCTCCTGCACCTCCCCCTTCCTGTTGCACAAAAGAACCTTTGAAAGCGAACGAGGAAAAACAAGGCCTAAGCAACAGAACAAATAAAAAACCAACCAGGACATATTATCACTGTCAAAATAACCCACTGCCTTTGTTCCGTACAATTCTACAATTTCCCCTTTTTGTTTTTGAACAGCTAGTACCAGGTTTGCCATGTTCCGCAGGGCCCTTGCAAACATGACAGCAACCAAGGTAATAGCAAACAAACAACACTGCCAATCGAGTGAATGGATGCCAGAAAAGGCTGAAATTTTCTCAGATTTTGATAACATGTTGCTGCAGTGGGGCGCCTAAAATCCACGCAGCACATACCATCAAAATCCTCACAGCCACGTCCTTGAACCAACAACAAAAAGCAGCGGCAATTTTGACTCACATGCTTAACTGCCTACCAAACAAGGTGATTGAACTCTTTAATGCTTTCCCTGCTGTTACTCTGCATAAGAGAAGAAGCGCTGCGACACGTTCCCATCCTAGCCTCCTACTACATTAGCATCTACAGAAAGACAATGCTCGACATGCAAAGTGTAAACAACATCACCTTCTTTTGGATTAACGTTATACGTAGGCGGAAGGGCACACCAAACAAGAACCGTTTCCGTCAAAAAGTTCGAAACATAGCATGCCTTCTCTGAACATACCTCTGGGGTCATCCCCTTCATTCCCTCCTTTTGATGCAAAGAGAGACACTTGACCCTAACAGAGAAGCCCCTGTTTACATCTCTGAGCCAGGACACAAGCCGCAGCTGTGCGCGCCACCAGGCTCAGGGCAGAAACCACTCCTGTAGTTACCTAACTAGATATCTCGACAAGCGTGCAGACACCTATTAAACACTAAATAACCATGTTTATCGTTCCTGTTCTCCTTCGTAATACCTAGTTGTTCTCTCATGATGAATCCTCCCTTCCCCTTATCAGTGTCAATGGAATCATCGTTCCATGGACAATGAGTCGTCCCGTTCCCCCGCTTGGTCCGAGAGTATTACCTCTGTTCAGTGGCTTGATCCAGGGTGATAGTGCTCGTTCTAGGCGCTGTAAAAAGCGAAATCTATATCCTATGTCCTGATTTTGGGTATCTAACATTAATGCAAAACAGTAATCCTCACACAGTTTTTATTTCATTCTGTAGCGTCGGTGTCGGTATCGGCTGCCTGCGGTAAAGGTTCACGGAAAGGTCTTACATTCTTCGCTGGGATCCATCGAGGTCCTTTTTCTGTAGAGACACAAGCATAACCTTTTCCCCGTGTAACAAGAGGATATGGTCCCATAATTTTACCTGTTTCTGCATCTCGGACTGATGCCGGGCCTTTAACCCGTGCCTCGACGGAGGTAGCTGCAGTGAAACGTCGACCTATCGGTGGGTCGTTATCTATTCAAGAACAATTCAAAAAATTAAAAACATACAACGCTTTCTGTAACCGTTCCTCGGGAATAGCCATGCCCATTCCCCCTTTTTGTTGTTGTCATAAACGTTTCAGAGACCGATGAGACCCTTCAATGAGAGATCGACCGGTGGGGGAATGAGCAATGCCGGTAATGTGAGTTCTACCCCATAGGGCAAAAGAGGTTTTTACAGTTGTTGAAACGTAAAGATAAAGACCGACAACGGTCCAGCTTAAGGGAATACCTAAAGCAGCAAAAGCACGCATTAAATGTCTACGAACAGCTCGTGCCTTTTCTCCTGTGTGACACGAGGCAACCAAGGCACCTGAAAATGTATCAATGGAAGAGTGGATATATTTAAGGCTACCAAATTCAGAATCATGCGTGACATCTGTTTGCCATAACGGTAGGCTTTGTAATCCTCTAGGATTAACTCCTGCAGCAACTGATGGGAAAGAATGTTTTTGACAATCGGGACAGACAGCAATAATACTTGATGCTTGTTGAGCAGCAAGGCCAAACTGTCGCTTAAGAGCTCCAGCGTTTCGATGGAAAAAAAGAGTGCCTTCGCTTAGCTTGTGCAATACGGTCTGGCAGTACTTGAACTGGTCACGGCAATAGGTCAGCTCGTCGATTGCCTTCTGCAAGAAAACCAGGTAGCGAGGTATGAGACCTAATATGCATAACAAAATAAGGCGCAGATCGAGAGTCCAAAAGGAAAATAAGTTCCTGTAACAGGGTAAAGGGTTGTGAATGCGAAACACTCCGCAGCACAGAAGCTTCAGCTCGTGGAACAATACCTGCAACATAAGCAGAATCAGTAACAAGGTGGAGTGGTACATTCCATTCTCGGAAAACACGAACAACTGCATTCAGTTCTCCTGTTTGAGGTGAACCGGAGACCGTCTCTATGTCCGAATCCCATTGTCTCCGTTGAAAACCTTAGGAAGACAGGAATTGAACCTGCACAGAAGAGATCAAAGCGCTCCATACTCCCCTTACATTACTTCCCAGTAGGGTCAGCTAAACAAAAGCTATCGGGCCCATACCCCGAAAATGATGGTTTAACCTCTTCCTCTACTAAATGAGCCCCGTCACAAAACTAACGTTCTCCTTAAGCCTTCTACTAGGAACAACCATCACAATTTCAAGCAACCACTGACTGCTAGCCTGGCCTGGACTAGAAATCAACACCCTTGCCATTATCCCCTTCCTTTCAAAATCACACCACCCTCGAGCTATGGAAGCTGCAATCAAATACTTTCTCGTCCAAGCAACCGCCTCCGCATTAATCCTCTTCTCAAGCACAATCAACGCACAGTTCACCGGACAATGAGACATTCCGCGACTAAGCCACCCAACAGCCTCCCTACTACTAACTACAGCAGTCGCAATAAAACTAGGCCTAGTACCCTTTCACTCCTGATGTCCAGAGGTCATACAAGGCTCACCTATAACCACTGCCCTACTCGTCTCTACATGAATAAAACTCCCCCCACTCACTCTTCTTTTCTTAACTGCCCCCTCACTGAACCCACTCCTACTGACAACCGTGGCCATTGCATCCGCAGCCATCGGAGGGCGAACAGGACTTAACCAAACACAAATCCGAAAAGTCCTAGCTTTCTCATCGATCGCCCACCTAGGCTGAATAACCATCATCCTCATATACAACCCCAAGCTAACATTAATAACCTTCTACCCATACTCCTTAAGAACCGCCTCCATTTTCTTAGCCCTCAACACAACCAACTCGTCAAAACTATCCACAATAATAACCTCCTGAACAAAAATACCATCGCTAAACGCATCCTTGACGCTAGCACTACTATCCCTAGCCGGCCTGCCCCCACTCCCTGGCTTTTTACCAAAATGACTCATTATCCAGGAACTAACTAAGCAAGAGATATCAACCGCAGCCATAATTATTTCAATACTCTCCCTACAAGGTTTATTTTTCTACGTACGCCTTGCATATTGCTCCACACTCCCACCAAACTCTACAAGCTTCATAAAACAATGATACAATAACAAATCCACAGGCACACCAATTGCTACCTTAATTTCTCTGTCAGTCCTCCTTCTCCCCCCTTCTCCCGCAATCCTGACCGTTACCTAAGAAACTTAGGATCCCCTGCCTACCAAACCGAAGGCCTTCAAAGCCTTAACTAAGAGTTAAATCCTCTTAGTTTCTGCCCACACCACTAAGGCCCGCAGGACACTAAACCTGCACCATCTAAATGCAACGCAGATACTCTAATTCAGCTAGGGCCTCCACGATAAGCCTAGACAGACGGGCCTCGATCCCATAAACTTCTAATTAACAGCTAGACGCTCAAACCAACGAGCTTCTGTCTACCAGACTCCGGCACACTCTCAGCGTACATCAATGAGTTTGCAACTCAACATGAACTTCACCACAGAGTCGATAAGAAGAGGAATTCAACCTCTGTAAAAAGGACTACAGCCTAACGCCTAAACACTCAGCCACCTGACCCGTGACCTTCATCAACCGATGACTAGTTTCAACAAACCACAATGACATCGGCACCCTATACCTACTCTTCGGAGCATGGGCAGGCATAGCCGAGTACCGCCCTCAGCCTCCTTATTCGAGCAGAACTTGGCCAACCAGGAACTCTCCTAGGAGACGACCAAATCTACAATGTCATCATCACCGCCCATGCCTTCGTAAGAATCTTCTTCACAGTTATAGCCATTATAATCGAAGGGTTTGGAAACTGACTAGTCCCCCTTATAACTGGAGCCCCAGACATAGCATTCCCCCGCATAAACAACATCGGTTTCTGAACTACTTCCTCCGTCCTTCCTACTGCTCCTAGCGTCCTCCACAGTAGAAGCTGGAGTCGGAACAGGATGAACCATATACCCTACAATACCCTAGTCCATAGTTTCTCACACTGTCTGACCTTTACATTGGGCTTAACATAAATCTTAATAAACAATACCCTAGCCCATAGTTTCTCACAATCCCCCCTTTTTCTTTTTATCCTGTTATTGTTTATTAGACGCTACTTTCATTCTCGGCACTGCGAACAAACCTTTTTCCACAATCCCAACATTTATCATAACACTCACAAGGTAATACCTCACAATTACAATAGGCATAGTTCTCACGTGGCATAATGCATTCGCAACAATCTTCATCCTCATTAATCGATACACTCTTATACTTTGCCCCAGCCCTCGTAGTTAAAATAAGCAATTGAGCTATGTCAAACCGTTCTTTAATAAAATGTAAAATATAGCGTAATATACAAGGCCCAAATATCAGTCCTAGAATCAACATAATAAGTGGTCCTGCTAAAGCAGACAACAAAGTGGTTAGCCAAGGTGAGATATTAAACCAGTTTTCATACCATGACCTGCCCGCCTCAAGACTCTTTTTACGTTGTTCCAACCTTTTCCGGAGTTCAGACATGGCATCCAGGACTACTCCCGTATGGTCAGCAAAAGAACAACGTTCCTCTTTGAGAGCTACACATAACCCTCCTTCTTTTAAGAACAATAGATCTAATCCTCTTCTATTTTGCAGCACTACTTCTGATAAAGACTTCACTGAAGTGGCTAAATTTTTAATAGATTGTTCTATTCTTGTTAAATCCTCATTTACAGCCATCTGCAAACTTTGTAATTCCTGACCTTTTACTAGGGAGGCTATGCCTGTACCTGCTCCAACTCCGCCCGCTATCAGCAGTGTAGCTAGGGTTACCACTGTAATTGGCTCTCGTTTTTGCCTATTCAGGTCTCCTTCAAAGTGGCGTAACACCTCCTCAGAGGTGTGATAGATCAGACGAGGAACAATAATCACCTGTACGCAAAACTGAGATTGATTAAACACGTTTAGGGATAGGCAAGGCGTTACTCCGAAGTCTGAACAAACCCATTTAGCTCCTGGTGTCGGGATAGCCCATTTGTCATTTTGATTCTTGTGTTTCTTTATGTTAGCTTTAGTGATTGTTTGATTACACAAGGGCTGATATTGTTCGGGCACTGTACCTATACATTTTCCTTGACCTGTTAGCAATTGAATAGTAATTCCTTGCGTATGGTTCCTCTGGTCATCCCATGGGCATTCTTGTGGGTTTGAACCACTAGACCATTGAATCCTATCTGGTATTCCGATTGCCTCAAAATATGGGGGTCTAACATTGTAACATAACCAGCACTCCTTAGTTAAATTTGGTTTGCTTTCATTAAGGGTATGATAAGAGGCTTGCATTAAATCCCATAAGGGGTCTTTAGACTCTGACACTCCTGAATCCCTAACTAAAGAGAACTCAGTCACCGTGTCATTAGTTGTTTTATCTGTTACTGATAGGGAGTTTGGACGAGTGGTTGTAACACTTGTGGGGACAATCTTTTTCTTAGGGAAAGTGGGTGAATTCAATACTTTATTCGGCCCAACAGGGAGTGAATCATATGGTATTTTAATTTTTCTTATGAGAAAGTGCCCTCCCCAATCCTTAGGAATTCCTGCATAGACACGTATTCCCCATGTTCGTCCTACTAACATGTTCGTCTTCTAGGGGATGCAATACTTGAAATTTGATGTGGGTACAGACTTTTTTGTTACGTGGAGCTACATAATCCACGTCGCGCAGACCTGTAAGATCTACACCCGTTTGTTCAGGTACACATCCGTTAGGAGTCCAGGTTGCTTTTATATATTTATCAGGAGCCTTTACTGTCCAGCCCGAGGCTATTGTCTCACATCCCCAATAACCACAATAATAGTGTCCGGGATAATTACAGTAAGGCTGTCCAGAGGCCAGGCATAAATAAAATGGAGGTCCTTTTTCACAAGGTATTGGTACTAAATTACAAAGTTTCACTACAAATTCAGGTGGCCCTGGGTTGCTAAAAGTGGCTATTGTTTTCGTTCCTTCCCAAGATATTAGTTCCCACTTAAATGGTTCATGTGGGTTTCCCCCTTTTGCTTGGGTTATTATCAATAGCACAATTAATGGTATACCAGGAAAAAGGGTGTTTGTTAATTTTGTTAATTTAAGTATATTCTTACCAGTCCTGGGGAAGTTCGGCCATGGCTGCTTTTGCATCCCATTTTTCTGGCTCTTTTCTCCACGGTTTGTTTCTCCTCTGCCTCGCCCGTCGACTCGGTTGCTTCGAGCCACGGGGTGTACCATCTTCTCGGCAGCAAGGGAATTCTTCAGGAGAATAGCTGTTGCGGGCTTTTTGCCTGTTTACATAGGCTTCCTACTTCGCAGCTTTAATTAATGGGGCCGAGCAAGACACGGTTAGTACTTCCCTCCTGCACTTTATAGCCAAGATTTCAGCTACAAAGGGGACTGGTTCGGTGGAGTGGTAACAATAATATTGAGGGTTTATTCCTTTGGCAAAAATTTCCCACCACTCATGGGATTCTCGAATAATTTCTTGTTTAGACTCTAATTGTTTTAATTTCCACTCCGTAAGAGTTCTTTGAATTTTCCAGCACTGTGTGCAAACTCCTATTGGAGGGTATCCATATTCACAGTGTGTCCACCATTTATTCTGGCATACCTTACACCTGAAACAAGCAAATGGATAACAATTGCAGTTCAAATTATTACATCTAATTCATATATCTAGAGTGCATACATTATTTGCATCAGCATATCTTCTTATACTTGATATTGTGTGGTTGCATAAGTTTAGCAATTTCCTTCAACACACTTTGTACGCTTCCATATATAATAGATAAAAAAAGAAATAATTATAGCAAATATAAACAACAATACACACTTTATACCAAAAGGTAATGCGGCAAAATAATCAAATAAAGTCTCTATCATTACGTTATCTTTTCAGGGTTATCTTGGTGTCACCTGGAGTACTGATTACTTTCCAGTGGGGTCTCGTCACTGGGCCTTTAATGCGACTAGCATGAGTCCATCCACGCTCAGCAGTCCGGACAGCCGTTTCTGTTGTAAGCAGAACAAGATAAGGTCCCTCCCAATTGGGTTTTAGGGTTTCTTCTTTCCACGTTTTAACCAATACCCAGTCCCCAGGTTTAAGAGTATGAATGTTTAAGTCCAACGGTGGTCGTTGTACAATCAGTCCATGTTCCCAAAGCTTGTTACGATGTTCTGCTAATCGTGAAACGTATTCATTAATCACACGGTCTCGAATTAAAACATTTGTTTGTGGACTTTCAATTCTATAGGACATTCCATACACCATTTCAAACGCTGATATTCCTACATCTGCTCGGGGTCTGGTTCTGAGAATGAATAGCGCCATGGGTAGGCACTTAATCCATGATAATTTGGTTTCTATCCTTAATTTAGTCAAAATAGTTTTGATTTCTCCATTCATCCTTTCAACTTTTCCCGAACTTTGTGGATGCCATGGCGTATGGTATTCCCACTTAATACCCAAGCTTTCTGTTAGATCTCTAACAATTTTTGACACAAAGTGTGTTCCTCTGTCCGAGTCGATTACTTCAGGTACTCCATATCGAGGTATAATGTGTTCAAGTAACACTTTAGTAACTTGGTTAGCAGTTGCCTTGGAGGTAGGAAAAGCCTCAACATAATGTGTTAAATGATCCACCATTACTAATAAATATTTGTAACGCCCTACCCTGGGTAGCTCAGTAAAATCCACTTGTATGTGTGAGAAAGGTCTGTATGCTGGGGAACGTCCTCCAAGAGGCTTTTGTCTCATGTTGTTTCGATTAACCTTTTGACAGGTCTCGCAGGCTGCCGTGACTGTCTTTGCTATGTTATATACGCCTATACAGGCAAACTGTTGATTGAAATGATCAACTAACGCCTGGGTTCCCCAGTGTGTTTTACTATGTATTTTTGAAAATATTTCAAGTGCTATGCCCTTCGGCAAAACTTCTCTCCCATCTGGCAATATGTACTTACCATCCTGTTCCTTAGCTCCCATTTGTTCTCGTTTTTCCTTTTCTGCAGACTCAAACCTCAAATTTTTACTAACAGGTATTTGTTGTATAGTTAAAATCGTACTATAATTGCCTGCCACTCGTTTTGCTTCTGTATCAGCTGCATTATTTCCCCTAACTTGGTAACTCGTACCTCGCTGGTGTCCCTTTATATGTACAACTGCTATTTTATTCGGCATTTTTAATGCCTCCAGAACTCGCCGAATTAATTCCGGGTGTATCAGTTCTTTTCCCTGTGAGTTAACGAATCCTCTGTCTCCCCATATTTTCCCAAAAGTGTGCACTACTCCGAACGCATAGCGTGAGTCTGTATATATAGTTCCATCCTTTCCCTTCAGTGACACTAATGCTTTCCACAATGCATACAGCTCACAGGCTTGAGCCGACCAGCTGGCACTCAGGGGGCCTGATTCTATTGTCTTAAATTCTCTTTTTTCCAACTTAACGATGGCATATCCGGACAATCGTTTACCTTCCACTATTCGTGATGACCCATCTGTAAATAATACTTCTCCACATTGTAGTTCTTCTTCTTCTAAGTCTGGCCTAATGCGTGTCTGCTGTTCAATTGTTTGAAAACAATTGTGCAATAGTTCATTACCTTCTCCTGGGTACAAAAATTCAGCGGGGTTAACTGCTCCAATAGTTTTCAAAGATAGTTTAGGGGATTCTATAAGTATTCCCTCATACTTTAATAATCGGCTATCTGTAAGCCATTTTTCTGCTTTTTGTTGTAACACTCCCCTGATATTATGAGGCGCATATAAGACAACTTCTCCATTAAAGGTAATGCGATTCGTTTCCTCAAGTAATAAGGCAGCAGCAACAATGATTTGTAAACAACTCGGCCAACCCCTGCTCACAGGGTCCAACAGCTTTGATAAGTATGCCACCGGTTTCTTTTGTCCGGCCCATTCCTGAGTTAATACTCCGAATGCCGTTCCTTCATATATGTTAACAAATAAATGGAATGGCCGCTTTAAATCTGGGAGGCTTAAAACCGGTGCTTGGCTTAGCTCCCTTTTGAGACTGGCAAACTGCTCTTGATCCTGAGGGGTCCACTTGGGCATTTTGTCTTTAGACAGTTGTTCATATAAGAATTTAACTTTAAAGCTGTAGTTCTCTATCCGTTGCCTACAATACCCAAATAGCCCTAATGCCTGCCGAATTTGCCTCTTAGTGACAGGCATAGGTAATTCCAGAATTCCTTTAATGCGCTCTGGATCCAATATCTTCTTGCCGTTAAACAAATAATGCCCCAAATATTTCACTTTTTCCTCCACAAATTGTAACTTTTCTTGTGATACCCGTAGTCCCTTTTGTGCAAGAAAGTTTAGGAGCCGAATGCTTTCTTTTCTTACATCCTCCTTATTATTCCCTGCTATGAGCAGATCATCTACATACTGTAACAGCACGTTTCCCGTTTGTACCTGGTATTCTTTTAAGAGCTCTTCCAGGGCCTGTCCAAACAGATTAGGGGACTCAGTGAACCCTTGGGGGAGCACGGTCCATCTCAATTGCTGTTTACGGCCTGTCTCTATGTCTTCCCATTCAAAGGCAAAATAATCACGGCATTCTTCTGCCAGTGGACAGGCCCAAAAGGCATCCTTTAAATCAGCCACACTATACCAGGAGTTATGGGGTCCTAGCTTGCTTAGCAGTGTGTATGGATTTGCTACTACAGGGAACCGGGCGATAGTTCTTTTGTTTATTTCCCTTAGATCATGTACGAGCCGATATTTCCCATTTGGTTTCTTCACAGGCAGAATGGGGGTGTTAAAGGGTGACATACAAGGCTCTAAGAATTCCTTGTGCTAACAATCGATCGATTTCTGGTTTTAATCCCCTCCGTCCTTCTAGGGATATGGGATATTGCCTTACCCTCACAGGTATGTGGGGTTCGGAAATTTGGATTTTAATCGGTGGGATTTCCAGTCTACTAATTGTGTCCGGAGAGTACCAGACACCGGGGTTAATTTGTTTTTGATCATCCACGGTCAAAGGATAAGCAGACACTGTTAGCTCTTGATTTTTCACTTTAATTTCTAATTGCAATTCAACAATTAAATCTCGTCCTAACAGATTAAATTCTGCTTCAGGGACGAGCAAGAGTTCACCCATTCCAAATTTATTTTCAGTTTCGAATACCACATTTTTGATTTTGCTTACTTTAAAGGGTTCTCCTTTTGCCCCAATTACTTGTACTTTTTCAGGGGAAACTTTACATCCCTCAGGTATTTGCTTAATAGTTGATTTCTCAGCCCCAGTGTCTACTAAAAAGGTGAACTCTTGTTTATGGGGACCTATTTTTAATTTTATCAAGGGCTCATGATGACTCCGGTCCCCTAAGATATAGAGCCCCTGACTCTCCTAATCCGTTTTCAATATTTCCTCATCCCTGATCCTTTCTCTGCAATTCTGTTTTATATGTCCCCTTTTTCCACAGTAAAAACAACATCTCTGTTCCTTCTTCACTACTACGTTCCCTTGTTTCGTTCCAGCAGATCTGTGTTCACCAGTTTGCCCTTTGCGATCCTCTCTGACTGCTGCTACCATCATTTTTACTTGTCGCTTGCTGCTCTCTTCTTCCCGCCTTACGTAGACTTTCTGAGCTTCCCTCAATAATTCATCCAAGCCTCTATTCTGCCAGTCTTCTAACTTTTCAATCTTCTTTCTGATATCTTCCCATGATTTTGCCACAAACTGAGTTTTGAGGAGCGCTTGCCCTAAAGGGTCGTCTGGATTTACCCCAGAGTACAGCTGAAGGGCTTTCCTCAGTCGTTCCAGCCACTCAGTAGGGCTTTCATCTTTCTTTTGCATTTCATTAAATGCTTTATTGATATTCTGGCCACGGGGTACTGCTTCCCCAATCCCCTGGATTACTATAGTTCTCAGGTCCTGCATATGAGTTCTATGCACTGGATCCTGATTATCCCAATGAGGTCTTTGGAGTGGCCATTTAATATCTGCTTGGGGTCCCTGGGCATGCTGAGCATCCCACAGTCTCATTCCTGCTCGTCTAATCATATCTCTTTCCTCGGTAGTAAATAATTGACCAAGGATAGATTGCATCTCATCCCAAGTATAAAGGTTTGGTCCCAAAAATGGATTTAATCTTTCTGCCACTCCGAGTGGGCCTTCAATTAAGTTTCCCATCTCGGTTCTTTTAAAATCTCGTAGGTCAGCCGAGTTTAGGGGTACGGAAATATATCCGATCACAGGTTGAGGTCCCCCCATGGGTATTTCCCTTAGGGGGTACATTTGAGCTGCCCCTTTCTGACTTCTAGTTATGCGTCTAGGAAGAGGGGGAGACCCTTGTTCCGACTCTGGTGGGGGAGTGGGCGCTCTGGGGACCTCTGCGGGAGCAGGAGGAGGAATGTAAGGAGGGGGGGTTAGAAGGGTTTCGTCCAACTCTTCCTGCTTTTTCTTTTGTTTAGTTTTCATTTCATTCAGTGGGTAAAGTCTAGCTCCCGGTCTTTCTAGCCACACTTCCGCATATCGACTCTCCTCCGGGTTAAGGGGTTTTTTATTATTAACCCAGAGGTTTAATTGCTGTCTTACCCAATCTTCTTCTGACCCATAGACTGGCCAAAAGACATTTTTAGAAATCTTCTTCCCTCCCCATATCTTAGTACAATATTCTATCATCTTCTGCTTATCTTTCCCTAGGGTTCCAAGGAAATATCTCCAATTGTCTAAGATATATGCCAGAGGGGTATTCTTAGGTACAGTGGGTACCCTTCCCATGGGAGTCGAAGGCTTGCTGCCCTTCGCCCCCATCTTCTGGAATATCCACAAACATACACTCACTCGCTCCCCTTGTTCCTGGCCCAGTCCCTCGCGGGAGATGGGAAACGCAGTACTTAAGAGTCCGCACTCGCTTGGTTCAGTATATCGAACCTCTCACTCGTTATATCCCAGGAAACCCAATCCCGCCCGAACGGCAAACCCGCAAACAAATTCGCAATATACTTACGCGTCCTGCGTCTTCGTCCGGACTCCCGTGCACAGAATTTTTATGGGATTTTACCGGTTTCTCCTTTGCTCATTATTCTAGAATTTAGGTTCGTCGGTAAGGTTGGAGTAAGCTGTTGGTCGCGGGGCCGCGAAATGTCGCGGGGCGCCTCCCCGGAGGACCAAAGCCCACCGTTCCTTATCCGAGTCACGGCACCAGAAATTGTTATAAATTGAGACCACAACGGATCATAATCCAATTAAAATTTTATTAATTATAGCAAGTAGAATATGAGCAAAAACAGCGCTGGACGACAGGGGAGTCTGCGCTCCGCCCACTGCCGTCCTGAGCACTTCAAACAGTCCCTTTTTATACATCTTTACTCCCGTGTTCATGAGGTAGTGGAGGTACTCTGCGCATGCTTCAGTTGTTGTTAGGGGGTCGTTTTCTGCCTTCTGGTGGTCGTTGAGGCCGAAGTAAGAAGTCTTCCTCCTTTGTCCCATAGTTGACCCCTCACTCATATGTCCTTATATGGGGTAGTTTGTCCTGTTTCTGTCGGTTCCTGGACATCTGGTGGTTATCTTATCTTGCACAAGCGGTATCTTGTGGCTGTTTATATCTTTTGCTGTCTGACCTTTACATTGGGCCTAACATAAATCTTTATAAACAATACCCTAGTCCATAGTTTCTCACACTGTCTGACCTTTACATTGGGCTTAACATAAATCTTAATAAACAATACCCTAGTCCATAGTTTCTCACATTCCCCAAACAGTATCACATTTAGAGCAGAGGATAATCGTTCCTTTCTACCCCAAACTCTTGGCTGGGGACACGTTGCAGTGCTATCAAACTAGCAGACCGCAACAAGGCTTTAGCGTTGGCCATATTCTACTGCCGGTGCTGTAGCACCTTCCTCCAGAGGCCAGACCACACTGCTCCTCCTCCAGCTGACACCCTCTCCCACAAGCCACAGGGCTATTTAACCCCTTAGCGGGAACCAGCTACACCTGCACATCGCCCATGTCAATCAACCCACTGCCTCTGAGGCAAGGCCACAGCTGCGTGTTATCAATGCTAATCAACCCACCGCCTTCATTCCTCTACAGGGACAAGCTCACCAAGCACATTTCCACCACCCACAACTGGCTGCTAAAATGTCATTCGCACAGAGCAACGTGTGGGAAAAAAAATAAAAAAAATTCCTCCAGGACACATCAAAGTAATTCCACTACTGTTCAGGCTCCCAAGGTACTTCCACCCGTTCAAGCCATCGCAAGGCCTGACAGCCCATTTCTCTCCTTGTACCACCACCACTCCAGAAAAGCAGAGGAAATGTGATGGAGACAGCACACTGGGTGAGCTACAGAGCCCCTGATACCATCTACTAAACACGAAGAGTGTGAGCATGGGAAGGACTAGAAAGGCACTCCACTTACCGTTTAGCTGCTTTCTTGCCAATGAGGTGTCGGTGGAATTGGTGGTCAGCCTTGATTATTGCGTAATCCGTCCCGTGGATCTAAAAAGAATTATATCTTTTATATCTATCTATATATGTATGGATGTACATTATTTTATATTATAATATATAGGGCCAGGTAGGACAGGCCACCGCTTCTGTCTCGTGCCCTAAGTAACTGCCTACTACCAGTATTGGCACTGACTCACCAGCGGTCAGCTACAAGCACTTCTGCTCTTCAGCAGAGCACAAGCATTCCTCTGCTTTGAGAAGAGAGCATTGTGCTCATGAAACATTGAAAAGACTTACTTCTACGCCTCTCCAGCTATAACCAAGAGAATCCTTCCTTCTCCGCACCAAAAAAATAATGCTGACTTTTCAAGGATGCTATGGATGAGGTTCATAACCAAGGGGTGTCATCCACCTGGCCACACAATTTGTCTCCTGCAAGTACGATTAAGCATGCCAAGACATCCTATGGATGTGACAAACACCTCATCACCTCTGCTCTGTTGCCCCTTCTTCCCCCAGTTTCTTACTGGAACTAGTAACTCCAGCTCACCAGTTCCTTGAGCATGGCTTCAATCGGTTCCTGAGCCACATGCACATCTTCTGTAGGTCCTTCCAAAGTGATGTTATCCTGTGGCGAGCAGCCTCACAGTTTGCCCTCTTGCCTGTGCTAACAATTGTCTCCGAGTTGCTGTTCTTTGCTGGGAGATCAATTTTGGTGTTGCTTTCTTTACGGATCTGCCACAAAGGGAAAAAAAAAAAAAAATCATCTCAGAAGCGTCCCATGTCAGAAGAAAAAGCCTCGCAGGCTATATTGGACATCACCAATGGGCAGGAGAGAGCATCCAGTGGGATTTTGCTGCAGGCAGTGATCATCACGAGCACTTGAGTTAGGAGCAATATCTCACCTTCTTGATGTTGGCACCTCCTTTCCCTACGATGTTCTTGTGGAACTGTTTGCAGATGGGGACAGAAATAGAAAAGCTGTTTTCAACCTAAGGGAGAAAGGAAGGGAGAACTGAAGATTACACTGTCGTGGCAAGGGAGGCCCGACTTCAGGAACTCTGATAAACGAGCTTTTGAAAAGAGGCTTAGACCCAAGGAAGTTCTCTATACGAGGGACTTGTAAGACTAAACAAAGGCAAGGACGTTCCCCTATAGCCTTCCCATAACAGGTACTACCCCCTGCCTCCATTCAGCCAAAACAGCGTCGACAGCTCCCTCCTCTTGAGGTGTTTTAGCTCTACCCAAGCCAGTAGAGCTCTGCTTTGCCCCAGGGTTATCCAGGCACGGAGGAGGGAAGTGCAGGCAGAAGACCTCCTTACCAGGTCTGCCACCGTCTTTTGCATGTACTCGGTGCACTTCTCCACCTCGTTTTTGGGACCTCGGAGTTGGACGATGTCACTCTTGTGTGCAGGGTCTGGGAAGTTGATGATAACCTGCAGGAGCGGTCATTTAGAGTTAGCTCAAGCAAAAGCAAGAACCCTTGTGTCAGACACATGCAAAGGTTGGGGGGATCCTACACATGCCCTTTTCCCATTCAGAAACGGGGAACCGTGTTAGCGGCCTCTGGCTAAAAGAACTATCTTCTCAGACACTTGCGCTACAGAGCCACTAAAGTTACGACTTCTGTGACGACAGGCCTACTACCCATGTAGGAAAGAACCCCTCTGGATTCCTCCTCTCCTACAAAGCCTTACCTCTGGGAATTGCTCCCGGATTTCCCAGACCCGCTCAGCCTTCTGCCCAGTGATGGTCCGGTGGAATTTCTGCTCAACGATTAGGTCCGCAGCGTGTTCATTTTCCTGACGGGAACAGAGGGCACACTGAGTGTTCAGCCGGAGAGCCGTCTACTTTGACTTAGCGGTTTGCTGCCCGACGGTTTACTTGCCAGCACTGTCCCTCTTTTCTCCAGACCAAATTCACTCTGCGTTGACAGAGAAGGGCTACCCGAGGGAACAGGGGAAGACATTTGTGAAGAGGAACTTGCACTTGTCATGAGATCCAAGTGCTCCGTGGGCAAGGGGCACACACTCGCACCAGAAGGTTACAAGGGAACACGAGAGCCCAAACCCTGCAGTCTCCCAAACATCACGTCCTACCCACTCACCATACGGGAAGCGAGTTCCAGCAGCTCGCTCTTGGCCTGTGGGACCCCCTGTGGGTCTCCTTCCATTCTGATCGGGTTGCTCTTCTCGTTGTCCGGGGGAATGCGCACAGACACCTTGTACAGATCCTTCATCCTGTTCACTTCGAGGCAAGGACTGTGGTGACGCCGTCTGCTAGGCAAAGACCTGGAAGCAAGGCACCTGGATTATCACTGCTCAGAGGCTGATGAAGAAGTAAAGCCGCCTCTGGGAAGGGCTCGGTGGGGTAGGGTTGAGCCAGGGGAAATTGCCTCTTCCCCCTGGAGTTCAGCGAGAGCAGACCTGTGCCACACGAGAGCCTGTCCAAGTAAATACCGTGGCATCTACAGAGCCCATTGTTCCCTTGTCAGAGCCAGGCGTGTTTCTTCCCCAAACAGTATCACATTTAGAGCAGAGGATAATCGTTCCTTTCTACCCCAAACTCTTGGCTGGGGACACGTTGCAGTGCTATCAAACTAGCAGACCGCAACAAGGCTTTAGCGTTGGCCATATTCTACTGCCGGTGCTGTAGCACCTTCCTCCAGAGGCCAGACCACACTGCTCCTCCTCCAGCTGACACCCTCTCCCACAAGCCACAGGGCTATTTAACCCCTTAGCGGGAACCAGCTACACCTGCACATCGCCCATGTCAATCAACCCACTGCCTCTGAGGCAAGGCCACAGCTGCGTGTTATCAATGCTAATCAACCCACCGCCTTCATTCCTCTACAGGGACAAGCTCACCAAGCACATTTCCACCACCCACAACTGGCTGCTAAACTGTCATTCGCACAGAGCAACGTGTGGAAAAAAAAAAAAAAAAAAAATTCCTCCAGGACACATCAAAGTAATTCCACTACTGTTCAGGCTCCCAAGGTACTTCCACCCGTTCAAGCCATCGCAAGGCCTGACGGCCCATTTCTCTCCTTGTACCACCACCACTCCAGAAAAGCAGAGGAAATGTGATGGAGACAGCACACTGGGTGAGCTACAGAGCCCCTGATACCATCTACTAAACACGAAGAGTGTGAGCATGGGAAGGACTAGAAAGGCACTCCACTTACCGTTTAGCTGCTTTCTTGCCAATGAGGTGTCGGTGGAATTGGTGGTCAGCCTTGATTATTGCGTAATCCGTCCCGTGGATCTAAAAAGAATTATATCTTTTATATCTATCTATATATGTATGGATGTACATTATTTTATATTATAATATATAGGGCCAGGTAGGACAGGCCACCGCTTCTGTCTCGTGCCCTAAGTAACTGCCTACTGCCAGTATTGGCACTGACTCACCAGCGGTCAGCTACAAGCACTTCTGCTCTTCAGCAGAGCACAAGCATTCCTCTGCTTTGAGAAGAGAGCATTGTGCTCATGAAACATTGAAAAGACTGACTTCTATGCCTCTCCAGCTATAACCAAGAGAATCCTTCCTTCTCCGCACCAAAAAAATTAATGCTGACTTTTCAAGGATGCTATGGATGAGTTTCATAACCAAGGGGTGTCATCCACCTGGCCACACAATTTGTCTCCTGCAAGTACGATTAAGCATGCCAAGACATCCTATGGATGTGACAAACACCTCATCACCTCTGCTCTGTTGCCCCTTCTTCCCCGAGTTCCTGTTCTCCTTCATAATACCTAGTTGTTCTCTCATTATGAATCCTCCCTTCCCCTTATCAGTGTCAATGGAATCATCGTTCCATGGACAATGAGTCGTCCCTTTCCCCCGCTTGGTCCGAGAGTATTACCTCTGTTCAGTGGCTTGATCCAGGGTGATAGTGCTCGTTCTAGGCGCTGTAAAAAGCGAAATCTATATCCTATGTCCTGATTTTGGGTATCTAACATTAATGCAAAACAGTAATCCTCACACAGTTTTTATTTCATTCTGTAGCGTCGGTGTCGGTATCGGCTGCCTGCGGTAAAGGTTCACGGGAAGGTCTTACATTCTTCGCTGGGATCCATCTAGGTCCTTTTTCTGTAGAGACACAAGCATAACCTTTTCCCCGTGTAACAAGAGGATATGGTCCCATAATTTTACCTGTTTCTGCATCTCGGACCGATACCGGGCCTTTAACCCGTGCCTCGACGGAGGTAGCTGCAGTGAAACGTCGACCTATCGGTGGGTCGTTATCTATTCAAGAACAATTCAAAAAATTAAAAACATACAACGCTTTCTGTAACCGTTCCTCGGGAATAGCCATGCCCATTCCCCCTTTTTGTTGTTGTCATAAACGTTTCAGAGACCGATGAGACCCTTCAATGAGAGATCGACCGGTGGGGGAATGAGCAATGCCGGTAATGTGAGTTCTACCCCATAGGGCAAAAGAGGTTTTTACAGTTGTTGAAACGTAAAGATAAAGACCGATAACGGTCCAGCTTAAGGGAATACCTAAAGCAGCAAAAGCACGCATTAAATGTCTACGAACAGCTCGTGCCTTTTCTCCTGTGTGACACGAGGCAACCAAGGCACCTGAAAATGTATCAATGGAAGAGTGGATATATTTAAGGCTACCAAATTCAGAATCATGCGTGACATCTGTTTGCCATAACGGTAGGCTTTGTAATCCTCTAGGATTAGCTCCTGCAGCAACTGATGGGAAAGAATGTTTTTGACAATCGGGACAGACAGCAATAATACTTGATGCTTGTTGAGCAGCAAGGCCAAACTGTCGCTTAAGAGCTCCAGCGTTTCGATGGAAAAAAAGAGTGCCTTCGCTTAGCTTGTGCAATACGGTCTGGCAGTACTTGAACTGGTCACGGCAATAGGTCAGCTCGTCGATTGCCTTCTGCAAGAAAACCAGGTAGCGAGGTATGAGACCTAATATGCATAACAAAATAAGGCGCAGATCGAGAGTCCAAAAGGAAAATAAGTTCCTGTAACAGGGTAAAGGGTTGTGAATGCGAAACACTCCGCAGCACAGAAGCTTCAGCTCGTGGAACAATACCTGCAACATAAGCAGAATCAGTAACAAGGTGGAGTGGTACATTCCATTCTCGGAAAACACGAACAACTGCATTCAGTTCTCCTGTTTGAGGTGAACTGGAGACCGTCTCTATGTCCGAATCCCATTGCCTCCGTTGATCATCCCACCACAGAAGAACAGATTTATGCGATTGGCCCGATCCATCTGTAAACACAGTAAGCGCCGGTAAGGGTTGTTCGCTTCTTCTGGGGTTTAACATCAGACGAAAATCAACGTTAAACAGTTTGTGTGAAGGTGGATGGGAAGTTATTCGACCTGTATGTTCTCGCCCGGCACCTCCCCGGGACCTACAGCTTGACAAACTATTGCTGTACAATTCAACCACGAGAACCTCTAACACCTTTACCGCTCAAACCTAGCCTTCTCCTTAACATCTTATATATCCCATAAACACCACCTACCCAAAACCTCAGCACTAAAATCATATTAACCCAAACCCCCCATACACACACGCCCCTAAGACTATAGGCGCCCAAACAGCCAACGAAGCCAACGAAACCAACGAAACCACGTCCCCGTAGCTTACAATCCAAAGCGTGGCACTGAAGATGCCAAGATGGCGTCCAATATGAAAGCCGAGGACAAAAGACTTAGCCCTAACCTTACGGTTGGCTCCTGCTAGACCTAGACGTGCAAGTATCTGCGGCCCAGTGTAAATGCCCTAGGCCTCCTGCTAAGACCGAAGGAGCAGGCATCAGGCACACGCTACCAACTGCAGCCCAAGACGCCTTGCTCAGCCACACCCCCACGGGCACTCAGCAGTAATTAACAGTAAGCAAGAAGCGCAAGCTTGACTTAGTCACGGCAACCTTCAGGGTTGGTAAATCTCGTGCCAGCCGCCGCGGTCACACCAGAAACCCAAGCCAACAGTCACACGGCGTAGAGAGCGGACCAGAGCCTGTCAGAATAACTAGGAAACCGAAACACAACTAAGCTGTCGTAAGCCCGAGATACCCCTAAGGCCAACCTAAAGATGATCCTAGTAAACCTGACTGCGGCCAATGAAGAGACGGGACGCAGCTTGATGCAAGCAAATGTCAATGCGTTGTGCAGAAGCACGAGGTTTTATACGCTTGCAGAAGCTGCGCGTTTTAAACCAATTGCTTCTTGAGGCTAAGCCTTGCATACTAGGCAATCCCTGATTGGTGGTTAACTACCGGCACTTAACAGCAAGGTGTTACCTTTCCTTGGCGCCATCCGTCTCCCACTCCCCTGTGCTCTGTAACCATGCCCCATCATGTTGTTAATTGTTGTCTAGACAAGCTCGAGCACACTCCCCTCAGCTGACCGATTGCCACGCGTGGTCCTAGTTTCCAGCCCGCTCCTGCACCTCCCCCTTCCTGTTGCACAAAAGAACCTTTGAAAGCGAACGAGGAAAAACAAGGCCTAAGCAACAGAACAAATAAAAAACCAACCAAGACATATTATCACTGTCAAAATAACCCACTGCCTTTGTTCCGTACAATTCTACAATTTCCCCTTTTTGTTTTTGAACAGCTAGTACCAGGTTTGCCATGTTCCGCAGGGCCCTTGCAAACATGACAGCAACCAAGGTAATAGCAAACAAACAACACTGCCAATCGAGTGAATGGATGCCAGAAAAGGCTGAAATTTTCTCAGATTTTGATAACATGTTGCTGCAGTGGGGCGCCTAAAATCCACGCAGCACATACCATCAAAATCCTCACAGCCACGTCCTTGAACCAACAACAAAAAGCAGCGGCAATTTTGACTCACATGCTTAACTGCCTACCAAACAAGGTGATTGAACTCTTTAATGCTTTCCCTGCTGTTACTCTGCATAAGAGAAGAAGCGCTGCGACACGTTCCCATCCTAGCCTCCTACTACATTAGCATCTACAGAAAGACAATGCTCGACATGCAAAGTGTAAACAACATCACCTTCTTTTGGATTAACGTTATACGTAGGCGGAAGGGCACACCAAACAAGAACCGTTTCCGTCAAAAAGTTCGAAACATAGCATGCCTTCTCTGAACATACCTCTGGGGTCATCCCCTTCATTCCCTCCTTTTGATGCAAAGAGAGACACTTGACCCTAACAGAGAAGCCCCTGTTTACATCTCTGAGCCAGGACACAAGCCGCAGCTGTGCGCGCCACCAGGCTCAGGGCAGAAACCACTCCTGTAGTTACCTAACTAGATATCTCGACAAGCGTGCAGACACCTATTAAACACTAAATAACCATGTTTATCGTTCCTGTTCTCCTTCGTAATACCTAGTTGTTCTCTCATTATGAATCCTCCCTTCCCCTTATCAGTGTCAATGGAATCATCGTTCCATGGACAATGAGTCGTCCCTTTCCCCCGCTTGGTCCGAGAGTATTACCTCTGTTCAGTGGCTTGATCCAGGGTGATAGTGCTCGTTCTAGGCGCTGTAAAAAGCGAAATCTATATCCTATGTCCTGATTTTGGGTATCTAACATTAATGCAAAACAGTAATCCTCACACAGTTTTTATTTCATTCTGTAGCGTCGGTGTCGCTATCGGCTGCCTGCGGTAAAGGTTCACGGGAAGGTCTTACATTCTTCGCTGGGATCCATCGAGGTCCTTTTTCTGTAGAGACACAAGCATAACCTTTTCCCCGTGTAACAAGAGGATATGGTCCCATAATTTTACCTGTTTCTGCATCTCGGACCGATACCGGGCCTTTAACCCGTGCCGTGCCTCGACGGAGGTAGCTGCAGTGAAACGTCGACCTATCGGTGGGTCGTTATCTATTCAAGAACAATTCAAAAAATTAAAAACATACAACGCTTTCTGTAACCGTTCCTCGGGAATAGCCATGCCCATTCCCCCTTTTTGTTGTTGTCATAAACGTTTCAGAGACCGATGAGACCCTTCAATGAGAGATCGACCGGTGGGGGAATGAGCAATGCCGGTAATGTGAGTTCTACCCCATAGGGCAAAAGAGGTTTTTACAGTTGTTGAAACGTAAAGATAAAGACCGACAACGGTCCAGCTTAAGGGAATACCTAAAGCAGCAAAAGCACGCATTAAATGTCTACGAACAGCTCGTGCCTTTTCTCCTGTGTGACACGAGGCAACCAAGGCACCTGAAAATGTATCAATGGAAGAGTGGATATATTTAAGGCTACCAAATTCAGAATCATGCGTGACATCTGTTTGCCATAACGGTAGGCTTTGTAATCCTCTAGGATTAACTCCTGCAGCAACTGATGGGAAAGAATGTTTTTGACAATCGGGACAGACAGCAAAAATACTTGATGCTTGTTGAGCAGCAAGGCCAAACTGTCGCTTAAGAGCTCCAGCGTTTCGATGGAAAAAAAGAGTGCCTTCGCTTAGCTTGTGCAATACGGTCTGGCAGTACTTGAACTGGTCACGGCAATAGGTCAGCTCGTCGATTGCCTTCTGCAAGAAAACCAGGTAGCGAGGTATGAGACCTAATATGCATAACAAAATAAGGCGCAGATCGAGAGTCCAAAAGGAAAATAAGTTCCTGTAACAGGGTAAAGGGTTGTGAATGCGAAACACTCCGCAGCACAGAAGCTTCAGCTCGTGGAACAATACCTGCAACATAAGCAGAATCAGTAACAAGGTGGAGTGGTACATTCCATTCTCGGAAAACACGAACAACTGCATTCAGTTCTCCTGTTTGAGGTGAACCGGAGACCGTCTCTATGTCCGAATCCCATTGTCTCCGTTGAAAACCTTAGGAAGACAGGAATTGAACCTGCACAGAAGAGATCAAAGCGCTCCATACTCCCCTTACATTACTTCCCAGTAGGGTCAGCTAAACAAAAGCTATCGGGCCCATACCCCGAAAATGATGGTTTAACCTCTTCCTCTACTAAATGAGCCCCGTCACAAAACTAACGTTCTCCTTAAGCCTTCTACTAGGAACAACCATCACAATTTCAAGCAACCACTGACTGCTAGCCTGGCCTGGACTAGAAATCAACACCCTTGCCATTATCCCCTTCCTTTCAAAATCACACCACCCTCGAGCTATGGAAGCTGCAATCAAATACTTTCTCGTCCAAGCAACCGCCTCCGCATTAATCCTCTTCTCAAGCACAATCAACGCACAGTTCACCGGACAATGAGACATTCCGCGACTAAGCCACCCAACAGCCTCCCTACTACTAACTACAGCAGTCGCAATAAAACTAGGCCTAGTACCCTTTCACTTCCGATGTCCAGAGGTCATACAAGGCTCACCTATAACCACTGCCCTACTCGTCTCTACATGAATAAAACTCCCCCCACTCACTCTTCTTTTCTTAACTGCCCCCTCACTGAACCCACTCCTACTGACAACCGTGGCCATTGCATCCGCAGCCATCGGAGGGCGAACAGGACTTAACCAAACACAAATCCGAAAAGTCCTAGCTTTCTCATCGATCGCCCACCTAGGCTGAATAACCATCATCCTCATATACAACCCCAAGCTAACATTAATAACCTTCTACCTATACTCCTTAAGAACCGCCTCCATTTTCTTAGCCCTCAACACAACCAACTCGTCAAAACTATCCACAATAATAACCTCCTGAACAAAAATACCATCGCTAAACGCATCCTTGACGCTAGCACTACTATCCCTAGCCGGCCTGCCCCCACTCCCTGGCTTTTTACCAAAATGACTCATTATCCAGGAACTAACTAAGCAAGAGATATCAACCGCAGCCATAATTATTTCAATACTCTCCCTACAAGGTTTATTTTTCTACCTACGCCTTGCATATTGCTCCACACTCCCACCAAACTCTACAAGCTTCATAAAACAATGATACAATAACAAATCCACAGGCACACCAATTGCTACCTTAATTTCTCTGTCAGTCCTCCTTCTCCCCCCTTCTCCCGCAATCCTGACCGTTACCTAAGAAACTTAGGATCCCCTGCCTACCAAACCGAAGGCCTTCAAAGCCTTAACTAAGAGTTAAATCCTCTTAGTTTCTGCCCACACCACTAAGGCCCGCAGGACACTAAACCTGCACCATCTAAATGCAACGCAGATACTCTAATTCAGCTAGGGCCTCCACGATAAGCCTAGACAGACGGGCCTCGATCCCATAAACTTCTAATTAACAGCTAGACGCTCAAACCAACGAGCTTCTGTCTACCAGACTCCGGCACACTCTCAGCGTACATCAATGAGTTTGCAACTCAACATGAACTTCACCACAGAGTCGATAAGAAGAGGAATTCAACCTCTGTAAAAAGGACTACAGCCTAACGCCTAAACACTCAGCCACCTGACCCGTGACCTTCATCAACCGATGACTAGTTTCAACAAACCACAATGACATCGGCACCCTATACCTACTCTTCGGAGCATGGGCAGGCATAGCCGAGTACCGCCCTCAGCCTCCTTATTCGAGCAGAACTTGGCCAACCAGGAACTCTCCTAGGAGACGACCAAATCTACAATGTCATCATCACCGCCCATGCCTTCGTAAGAATCTTCTTCACAGTTATAGCCATTATAATCGAAGGGTTTGGAAACTGACTAGTCCCCCTTATAATTGGAGCCCCAGACATAGCATTCCCCCGCATAAACAACATCGGTTTCTGAACTACTTCCTCCGTCCTTCCTACTGCTCCTAGCGTCCTCCACAGTAGAAGCTGGAGTCGGAACAGGATGAACCATATACCCGCCCCTAGCAGGCAACCTAGCCCATGCTGGCGCCTCAGTAGACCTAGCCATCTTCTCCCTACACCTCGCAGGTGTGTCTTCCATCTTAGGGGCCATCAACTTTAACACAACAGCCATTAACATAACCCCCCCTGCCTTATCGCAACATCCAACTCCCCTATTCGTATGATCCATACTCCTAGTGCCCTCACTTCCAGTCCTGGCCGCCGGCATCACCATACTACTGACCGACCGAAACCTAAACACTACATTCTTTGACCCCGCTGGAGGGGGAGACCCCATTCTCTACCAGCACCTGTTCCGATTCTTTGGCCACCAGGAAGTTTACATCTTAATCCTTCACGGCTTTGGAATCATCTCACATGTTGTAACGTATTACGCAGGCAAAAAAGAACCATTCGGCTACATAGGAATAGTCTGAGCTATACTATCGATTGGATTCCTGGGCTTTGTCATATGAGCCCACCACATATTCACTGTCGGAATAGACGTAGACAGCCGATCATACTTCATCTCCGCCACTATAATCATCGCCATCCCAACCGGCATTCAGGTATTCAGCTGACTAGCCACACCACACGGAGGCACCATCAAATGAGATCCACCGATACTGTGAGCCTTGGGCTTCATCTTCCTCTTCACACTTGCCAATAAGGTGTCGGTGGAATTGGTGGTCAGCCTTGATTACTGCGTAATCCATCCCGTGGATCTAAAAAGAATTTTATATATATATAATATTGTACGCACATACATACATATATATATATTATATAGGGCCAGGAAGGACAGGCCACCGCTTCTGTCTCGTGCCCTAAGTAACTGCCTACTGCCAGTATTGGCACTGACTCACCAGCGGTCAGCTACAAGCACTTCTGCTCTTCAGCAGAGCACAAGCATTCCTCTGCTTTGAGAAGAGAGCATTGTGCTCATGAAACATTGAAAAGACTCACTTCTATGCCTCTCCAGCTATAACCAAGGGAATCCTTCCTTCTCCGCACCAAAAAAATTAATGCTGACTTTTCAAGGATGCTATGGATGAGGTTCATAACCAAGGGGTGTCATCCACCTGGCCACACAATTTGTCTCCTGCAAGTTCGATTAAGCATGCCAAGACATCCTATGGATGTGACAAACACCTCATCACCTCTGCTCTGTTGCCCCTTCTTCCCCCAGTTTCTTACTGGAACTAGTAACTCCAGCTCACCAGTTCCTTGAGCATGGCTTCAATCGGTTCCTGAGCCACATGCACATCTTCTGTAGGTCCTTCCAAAGTGATGTTATCCTGTGGCGAGCAGCCTCACAGTTTGCCCTCTTGCCTGTGATAACAATTGTCTCCGAGTTGCTGTTCTTTGCTGGGAGATCAATTTTGGTGTTGCTTTCTTTACGGATCTGCCACAAAGGGAAAAAAAATAAAAAATCATCTCAGAAGCGTCCCATGTCAGAAGAAAAACCCTCGCAGGCTATATTGGACATCACCAATGGGCAGGAGAGAGCATCCAGTGGGATTTTGCTGCAGGCAGTGATCATCACGAGCACTTGAGTTAGGAGCAATATCTCACCTTCTTGATGTTGGCACCTCCTTTCCCTACGATGTTCTTGTGGAACTGTTTGCAGATGGGGACAGAAATAGAAAAGCTGTTTTCAACCTAAGGGAGAAAGGAAGGGAGAACTGAAGATTACACTGTCGTGGCAAGGGAGGCCCGACTTCAGGAACTCTGATAAACGAGCTTTTGAAAAGAGGCTTAGACCCAAGGAAGTTCTCTATACGAGGGACTTGTAAGACTAAACAAAGGCAAGGACGTTCCCCTATAGCCTTCCCATAACAGGTACTACCCCCTGCCTCCATTCAGCCAAAACAGCGTCGACAGCTCCCTCCTCTTGAGGTGTTTTAGCTCTACCCAAGCCAGTAGAGCTCTGCTTTGCCCCAGGGTTATCCAGGCACGGAGGAGGGAAGTGCAGGCAGAAGACCTCCTTACCAGGTCTGCCACCGTCTTTTGCATGTACTCGGTGCACTTCTCCACCTCGTTTTTGGGACCTCGGAGTTGGACGATGTCACTCTTGTGTGCAGGGTCTGGGAAGTTGATGATAACCTGCAGGAGCGGTCATTTAGAGTTAGCTCAAGCAAAAGCAAGAACCCTTGTGTCAGACACATGCAAAGGTTGGGGGGATCCTACACGTGCCCTTTTCCCATTCAGAAAAGGGGAACCGTGTTAGCGGCCTCTGGCTAAAAGAACTATCTTCTCAGACACTTGCGCTACAGAGCCACTAAAGTTACGACTTCTGTGACGACAGGCCTACTACCCATGTAGGAAAGAACCCCTCTGGATTCCTCCTCTCCTACAAAGCCTTACCTCTGGGAATTGCTCCCGGATTTCCCAGACCCGCTCAGCCTTCTGCCCAGTGATGGTCCGGTGGAATTTCTGCTCAACGATTAGGTCCGCAGCGTGTTCATTTTCCTGACGGGAACAGAGGGCACACTGAGTGTTCAGCCGGAGAGCCGTCTACTTTGACTTAGCGGTTTGCTGCCCGACGGTTTACTTGCCAGCACTGTCCCTCTTTTCTCCAGACCAAATTCACTCTGCGTTGACAGAGAAGGGCTACCCGAGGGAACAGGGGAAGACATTTGTGAAGAGGAACTTGCACTTGTCATGAGATCCAAGTGCTCCGTGGGCAAGGGGCACACACTCGCACCAGAAGGTTACAAGGGAACACGAGAGCCCAAACCCTGCAGTCTCCCAAACATCACGTCCTACCCACTCACCATACGGGAAGCGAGTTCCAGCAGCTCGCTCTTGGCCTGTGGGACCCCCTGTGGGTCTCCTTCCATTCTGATCGGGTTGCTCTTCTCGTTGTCCGGGGGAATGCGCACAGACACCTTGTACAGATCCTTCATCCTGTTCACTTCGAGGCAAGGACTGTGGTGACGCCGTCTGCTAGGCAAAGACCTGGAAGCAAGGCACCTGGATTATCACTGCTCAGAGGCTGATGAAGAAGTAAAGCCGCCTCTGGGAAGGGCTCGGTGGGGTAGGGTTGAGCCAGGGGAAATTGCCTCTTCCCCCTGGAGTTCAGCGAGAGCAGACCTGTGCCACACGAGAGCCTGTCCAAGTAAATACCGTGGCATCTACAGAGCCCATTGTTCCCTTGTCAGAGCCAGGCGTGTTTCTTCCCCAAACAGTATCACTTTTAGAGCAGAGGATAATCGTTCCTTTCTACCCCAAACTCTTGGCTGGGGACACGTTGCAGTGCTATCAAACTAGCAGACCGCAACAAGGCTTTAGCGTTGGCCATATTCTACTGCCGGTGCTGTAGCACCTTCCTCCAGAGGCCAGACCACACTGCTCCTCCTCCAGCTGACACCCTCTCCCACAAGCCACAGGGCTATTTAACCCCTTAGCGGGAACCAGCTACACCTGCACATCGCCCATGTCAATCAACCCACTGCCTCTGAGGCAAGGCCACAGCTGCGTGTTATCAATGCTAATCAACCCACCGCCTTCATTCCTCTACAGGGAGAAGCTCACCAAGCACATTTCCACCACCCACAACTGGCTGCTAAAATGTCATTCGCACAGAGCAACGTGTGGAAAAAAAAAAAAAAAAAAAAATTCCTCCAGGACACATCAAAGTAATTCCACTACTGTTCAGGCTCCCAAGGTACTTTCACCCGTTCAAGCCATCGCAAGGCCTGACGGCCCATTTCTCTCCTTGTACCACCACCACTCCAGAAAAGCAGAGGAAATGTGATGGAGACAGCACACTGGGTGAGCTACAGAGCCCCTGATACCATCTACTAAACACGAAGAGTGTGAGCATGGGAAGGACTAGAAAGGCACTCCACTTACCGTTTAGCTGCTTTCTTGCCAATGAGGTGTCGGTGGAATTGGTGGTCAGCCTTGATTATTGCGTAATCCGTCCCGTGGATCTAAAAAGAATTATATTTTTTATATCTATCTATATATGTATGGATGTACATTATTTTATATTATAATATATAGGGCCAGGTAGGACAGGCCACCGCTTCTGTCTCGTGCCCTAAGTAACTGCCTACTGCCAGTATTGGCACTGACTCGCCAGCGGTCAGCTACAAGCACTTCTGCTCTTCAGCAGAGCACAAGCATTCCTCTGCTTTGAGAAGAGAGCATTGTGCTCATGAAACATTGAAAAGACTCACTTCTACGCCTCTCCAGCTATAACCAAGGGAATCCTTCCTTCTCCGCACCAAAAAAATTAATGCTGACTTTTCAAGGATGCTATGGATGAGGTTCATAACCAAGGGGTGTCATCCACCTGGCCACACAATTTGTCTCCTGCAAGTTCGATTAAGCATGCCAAGACATCCTATGGATGTGACAAACACCTCATCACCTCTGCTCTGTTGCCCCTTCTTCCCCCAGTTTCTTACTGGAACTAGTAACTCCAGCTCACCAGTTCCTTGAGCATGGCTTCAATCGGTTCCTGAGCCACATGCACATCTTCTGTAGGTCCTTCCAAAGTGATGTTATCCTGTGGCGAGCAGCCTCACAGTTTGCCCTCTTGCCTGTGATAACAATTGTCTCCGAGTTGCTGTTCTTTGCTGGGAGATCAATTTTGGTGTTGCTTTCTTTACGGATCTGCCACAAAAGAAAAAAAAAAAAAAAATCATCTCAGAAGCGTCCCATGTCAGAAGAAAAAGCCTCGCAGGCTATATTGGACATCACCAATGGGCAGGAGAGAGCATCCAGTGGGATTTTGCTGCAGGCAGTGATCATCACGAGCACTTGAGTTAGGAGCAATATCTCACCTTCTTGATGTTGGCACCTCCTTTCCCTACGATGTTCTTGTGGAACTGTTTGCAGATGGGGACAGAAATAGAAAAGCTGTTTTCAACCTAAGGGAGAAAGGAAGGGAGAACTGAAGATTACACTGTCGTGGCAAGGGAGGCCCGACTTCAGGAACTCTGATAAACGAGCTTTTGAAAAGAGGCTTAGACCCAAGGAAGTTCTCTATACGAGGGACTTGTAAGACTAAACAAAGGCAAGGACGTTCCCCTATAGCCTTCCCATAACAGGTACTACCCCCTGCCTCCATTCAGCCAAAACAGCGTCGACAGCTCCCTCCTCTTGAGGTGTTTTAGCTCTACCCAAGCCAGTAGAGCTCTGCTTTGCCCCAGGGTTATCCAGGCACGGAGGAGGGAAGTGCAGGCAGAAGACCTCCTTACCAGGTCTGCCACCGTCTTTTGCATGTACTCGGTGCACTTCTCCACCTCGTTTTTGGGACCTCGGAGTTGGACGATGTCACTCTTGTGTGCAGGGTCTGGGAAGTTGATGATAACCTGCAGGAGCGGTCATTTAGAGTTAGCTCAAGCAAAAGCAAGAACCCTTGTGTCAGACACATGCAAAGGTTGGGGGGATCCTACACATGCCCTTTTCCCATTCAGAAAAGGGGAACCGTGTTAGCGGCCTCTGGCTAAAAGAACTATCTTCTCAGACACTTGCGCTACAGAGCCACTAAAGTTACGACTTCTGTGACGACAGGCCTACTACCCATGTAGGAAAGAACCCCTCTGGATTCCTCCTCTCCTACAAAGCCTTACCTCAGGGAATTGCTCCCGGATTTCCCAGACCCGCTCAGCCTTCTGCCCAGTGATGGTCCGGTGGAATTTCTGCTCAACGATTAGGTCCGCAGCGTGTTCATTTTCCTGACGGGAACAGAGGGCACACTGAGTGTTCAGCCGGAGAGCCATCTACTTTGACTTAGCGGTTTGCTGCCCGACGGTTTACTTGCCAGCACTGTCCCTCTTTTCTCCAGACCAAATTCACTCTGCGTTGACAGAGAAGGGCTACCCGAGGGAACAGGGGAAGACATTTGTGAAGAGGAACTTGCACTTGTCATGAGATCCAAGTGCTCCGTGGGCAAGGGGCACACACTCGCACCAGAAGGTTACAAGGGAACACGAGAGCCCAAACCCTGCAGTCTCCCAAACATCACGTCCTACCCACTCACCATACGGGAAGCGAGTTCCAGCAGCTCGCTCTTGGCCTGTGGGACCCCCTGTGGGTCTCCTTCCATTCTGATCGGGTTGCTCTTCTCGTTGTCCGGGGGAATGCGCACAGACACCTTGTACAGATCCTTCATCCTGTTCACTTCGAGGCAAGGACTGTGGTGACGCCGTCTGCTAGGCAAAGACCTGGAAGCAAGGCACCTGGATTATCACTGCTCAGAGGCTGATGAAGAAGTAAAGCCGCCTCTGGGAAGGGCTCGGTGGGGTAGGGTTGAGCCAGGGGAAATTGCCTCTTCCCCCTGGAGTTCAGCGAGAGCAGACCTGTGCCACACGAGAGCCTGTCCAAGTAAATACCGTGGCATCTACAGAGCCCATTGTTCCCTTGTCAGAGCCAGGCGTGTTTCTTCCCCAAACAGTATCACTTTTAGAGCAGAGGATAATCGTTCCTTTCTACCCCAAACTCTTGGCTGGGGACACGTTGCAGTGCTATCAAACTAGCAGACCGCAACAAGGCTTTAGCGTTGGCCATATTCTACTGCCGGTGCTGTAGCACCTTCCTCCAGAGGCCAGACCACACTGCTCCTCCTCCAGCTGACACCCTCTCCCACAAGCCACAGGGCTATTTAACCCCTTAGCGGGAACCAGCTACACCTGCACATCGCCCATGTCAATCAACCCACTGCCTCTGAGGCAAGGCCACAGCTGCGTGTTATCAATGCTAATCAACCCACCGCCTTCATTCCTCTACAGGGAGAAGCTCACCAAGCACATTTCCACCACCCACAACTGGCTGCTAAAATGTCATTCGCACAGAGCAACGTGTGGAAAAAAAAAAAAAAAAAAATTCCTCCAGGACACATCAAAGTAATTCCACTACTGTTCAGGCTCCCAAGGTACTTTCACCCGTTCAAGCCATCGCAAGGCCTGACGGCCCATTTCTCTCCTTGTACCACCACCGCTCCAGAAAAGCAGAGGAAATGTGATGGAGACAGCACACTGGGTGAGCTACAGAGCCCCTGATACCATCTACTAAACACGAAGAGTGTGAGCATGGGAAGGACTAGAAAGGCACTCCACTTACCGTTTAGCTGCTTTCTTGCCAATGAGGTGTCGGTGGAATTGGTGGTCAGCCTTGATTATTGCGTAATCCGTCCCGTGGATCTAAAAAGAATTATATCTTTTATATCTATCTATATATGTATGGATGTACATTATTTTATATTATAATATATAGGGCCAGGTAGGACAGGCCACCGCTTCTGTCTCGTGCCCTAAGTAACTGCCTACTGCCACTATTGGCACTGACTCACCAGCGGTCAGCTACAAGCACTTCTGCTCTTCAGCAGAGCACAAGCATTCCTCTGCTTTGAGAAGAGAGCATTGTGCTCATGAAACATTGAAAAGACTCACTTCTATGCCTCTCCAGCTATAACCAAGAGAATCCTTCCTTCTCCGCACCAAAAAAATTAATGCTGACTTTTCAAGGATGCTATGGATGAGGTTCATAACCAAGGGGTGTCATCCACCTGGCCACACAATTTGTCTCCTGCAAGTTCGATTAAGCATGCCAAGACATCCTATGGATGTGACAAACACCTCATCACCTCTGCTCTGTTGCCCCTTCTTCCCCCAGTTTCTTACTGGAACTAGTAACTCCAGCTCACCAGTTCCTTGAGCATGGCTTCAATCGGTTCCTGAGCCACATGCACATCTTCTGTAGGTCCTTCCAAAGTGATGTTATCCTGTGGCGAGCAGCCTCACAGTTTGCCCTCTTGCCTGTGATAACAATTGTCTCCGAGTTGCTGTTCTTTGCTGGGAGATCAATTTTGGTGTTGCTTTCTTTACGGATCTGCCACAAAAGAAAAAAAAAAAAAAAATCATCTCAGAAGCGTCCCATGTCAGAAGAAAAAGCCTCGCAGGCTATATTGGACATCACCAATGGGCAGGAGAGAGCATCCAGTGGGATTTTGCTGCAGGCAGTGATCATCACGAGCACTTGAGTTAGGAGCAGTATCTCACCTTCTTGATGTTGGCACCTCCTTTCCCTACGATGTTCTTGTGGAACTGTTTGCAGATGGGGACAGAAATAGAAAAGCTGTTTTCAACCTAAGGGAGAAAGGAAGGGAGAACTGAAGATTACACTGTCGTGGCAAGGGAGGCCCGACTTCAGGAACTCTGATAAACGAGCTTTTGAAAAGAGGCTTAGACCCAAGGAAGTTCTCTATACGAGGGACTTGTAAGACTAAACAAAGGCAAGGACGTTCCCCTATAGCCTTCCCATAACAGGTACTACCCCCTGCCTCCATTCAGCCAAAACAGCGTCGACAGCTCCCTCCTCTTGAGGTGTTTTAGCTCTACCCAAGCCAGTAGAGCTCTGCTTTGCCCCAGGGTTATCCAGGCACGGAGGAGGGAAGTGCAGGCAGAAGACCTCCTTACCAGGTCTGCCACCGTCTTTTGCATGTACTCGGTGCACTTCTCCACCTCGTTTTTGGGACCTCGGAGTTGGACGATGTCACTCTTGTGTGCAGGGTCTGGGAAGTTGATGATAACCTGCAGGAGCGGTCATTTAGAGTTAGCTCAAGCAAAAGCAAGAACCCTTGTGTCAGACACATGCAAAGGTTGGGGGGATCCTACACGTGCCCTTTTCCCATTCAGAAACGGGGAACCGTGTTAGCGGCCTCTGGCTAAAAGAACTATCTTCTCAGACACTTGCGCTACAGAGCCACTAAAGTTACGACTTCTGTGACGACAGGCCTACTACCCATGTAGGAAAGAACCCCTCTGGATTCCTCCTCTCCTACAAAGCCTTACCTCTGGGAATTGCTCCCGGATTTCCCAGACCCGCTCAGCCTTCTGCCCAGTGATGGTCCGGTGGAATTTCTGCTCAACGATTAGGTCCGCAGCGTGTTCATTTTCCTGACGGGAACAGAGGGCACACTGAGTGTTCAGCCGGAGAGCCGTCTACTTTGACTTAGCGGTTTGCTGCCCGACGGTTTACTTGCCAGCACTGTCCCTCTTTTCTCCAGACCAAATTCACTCTGCGTTGACAGAGAAGGGCTACCCGAGGGAACAGGGGAAGACATTTGTGAAGAGGAACTTGCACTTGTCATGAGATCCAAGTGCTCCGTGGGCAAGGGGCACACACTCGCACCAGAAGGTTACAAGGGAACACGAGAGCCCAAACCCTGCAGTCTCCCAAACATCACGTCCTACCCACTCACCATACGGGAAGCGAGTTCCAGCAGCTCGCTCTTGGCCTGTGGGACCCCCTGTGGGTCTCCTTCCATTCTGATCGGGTTGCTCTTCTCGTTGTCCGGGGGAATGCGCACAGACACCTTGTACAGATCCTTCATCCTGTTCACTTCGAGGCAAGGACTGTGGTGACGCCGTCTGCTAGGCAAAGACCTGGAAGCAAGGCACCTGGATTATCACTGCTCAGAGGCTGATGAAGAAGTAAAGCCGCCTCTGGGAAGGGCTCGGTGGGGTAGGGTTGAGCCAGGGGAAATTGCCTCTTCCCCCTGGAGTTCAGCGAGAGCAGACCTGTGCCACACGAGAGCCTGTCCAAGTAAATACCGTGGCATCTACAGAGCCCATTGTTCCCTTGTCAGAGCCAGGCGTGTTTCTTCCCCAAACAGTATCACTTTTAGAGCAGAGGATAATCGTTCCTTTCTACCCCAAACTCTTGGCTGGGGACACGTTGCAGTGCTATCAAACTAGCAGACCGCAACAAGGCTTTAGCGTTGGCCATATTCTACTGCCGGTGCTGTAGCACCTTCCTCCAGAGGCCAGACCACACTGCTCCTCCTCCAGCTGACACCCTCTCCCACAAGCCACAGGGCTATTTAACCCCTTAGCGGGAACCAGCTACACCTGCACATCGCCCATGTCAATCAACCCACTGCCTCTGAGGCAAGGCCACAGCTGCGTGTTATCAATGCTAATCAACCCACCGCCTTCATTCCTCTACAGGGACAAGCTCACCAAGCACATTTCCACCACCCACAACTGGCTGCTAAAATGTCATTCGCACAGAGCAACGTGTGGAAAAAAAAAAAAAAAAAATTCCTCCAGGACACATCAAAGTAATTCCACTACTGTTCAGGCTCCCAAGGTACTTCCACCCGTTCAAGCCATCGCAAGGCCTGACGGCCCATTTCTCTCCTTGTACCACCACCACTCCAGAAAAGCAGAGGAAATGTGATGGAGACAGCACACTGGGTGAGCTACAGAGCCCCTGATACCATCTACTAAACACGAAGAGTGTGAGCATGGGAAGGACTAGAAAGGCACTCCACTTACCGTTTAGCTGCTTTCTTGCCAATGAGGTGTCGGTGGAATTGGTGGTCAGCCTTGATTATTGCGTAATCCGTCCCGTGGATCTAAAAAGAATTATATCTTTTATATCTATCTATATATGTATGGATGTACATTATTTTATATTATAATATATAGGGCCAGGTAGGACAGGCCACCGCTTCTGTCTCGTGCCCTAAGTAACTGCCTACTGCCACTATTGGCACTGACTCACCAGCGGTCAGCTACAAGCACTTCTGCTCTTCAGCAGAGCACAAGCATTCCTCTGCTTTGAGAAGAGAGCATTGTGCTCATGAAACATTGAAAAGACTCACTTCTATGCCTCTCCAGCTATAACAAAGAGAATCCTTCCTTCTCCGCACCAAAAAAATTAATGCTGACTTTTCAAGGATGCTATGGATGAGTTTCATAACCAAGGGGTGTCATCCACCTGGCCACACAATTTGTCTCCTGCAAGTTCGATTAAGCATGCCAAGACATCCTATGGATGTGACAAACACCTCATCACCTCTGCTCTGTTGCCCCTTCTTCCCCCAGTTTCTTACTGGAACTAGTAACTCCAGCTCACCAGTTCCTTGAGCATGGCTTCAATCGGTTCCTGAGCCACATGCACATCTTCTGTAGGTCCTTCCAAAGTGATGTTATCCTGTGGCGAGCAGCCTCACAGTTTGCCCTCTTGCCTGTGATAACAATTGTCTCCGAGTTGCTGTTCTTTGCTGGGAGATCAATTATGGTGTTGCTTTCTTTACGGATCTGCCATAAAGAAAAAAAAAAAAAAAATCATCTCAGAAGCGTCCCATGTCAGAAGAAAAAGCCTCGCAGGCTATATTGGACATCACCAATGGGCAGGAGAGAGCATCCAGTGGGATTTTGCTGCAGGCAGTGATCATCACGAGCACTTGAGTTAGGAGCAATATCTCACCTTCTTGATGTTGGCACCTCCTTTCCCCACGATGTTCTTGTGGAACTGTTTGCAGATGGGGACAGAAATAGAAAAGCTGTTTTCAACCTAAGGGAGAAAGGAAGGGAGAACTGAAGATTACACTGTCGTGGCAAGGGAGGCCCGACTTCAGGAACTCTGATAAACGAGCTTTTGAAAAGAGGCTTAGACCCAAGGAAGTTCTCTATACGAGGGACTTGTAAGACTAAACAAAGGCAAGGACGTTCCCCTATAGCCTTCCCATAACAGGTACTACCCCCTGCCTCCATTCAGCCAAAACAGCGTCGACAGCTCCCTCCTCTTGAGGTGTTTTAGCTCTACCCAAGCCAGTAGAGCTCTGCTTTGCCCCAGGGTTATCCAGGCACGGAGGAGGGAAGTGCAGGCAGAAGACCTCCTTACCAGGTCTGCCACCGTCTTTTGCATGTACTCGGTGCACTTCTCCACCTCGTTTTTGGGACCTCGGAGTTGGACGATGTCACTCTTGTGTGCAGGGTCTGGGAAGTTGATGATAACCTGCAGGAGCGGTCATTTAGAGTTAGCTCAAGCAAAAGCAAGAACCCTTGTGTCAGACACATGCAAAGGTTGGGGGGATCCTACACATGCCCTTTTCCCATTCAGAAAAGGGGAACCGTGTTAGCGGCCTCTGGCTAAAAGAACTATCTTCTCAGACACTTGCGCTACAGAGCCACTAAAGTTACGACTTCTGTGACGACAGGCCTACTACCCATGTAGGAAAGAACCCCTCTGGATTCCTCCTCTCCTACAAAGCCTTACCTCTGGGAATTGCTCCCGGATTTCCCAGACCCGCTCAGCCTTCTGCCCAGTGATGGTCCGGTGGAATTTCTGCTCAACGATTAGGTCCGCAGCGTGTTCATTTTCCTGACGGGAACAGAGGGCACACTGAGTGTTCAGCCGGAGAGCCGTCTACTTTGACTTAGCGGTTTGCTGCCCGACGGTTTACTTGCCAGCACTGTCCCTCTTTTCTCCAGACCAAATTCACTCTGCGTTGACAGAGAAGGGCTACCCGAGGGAACAGGGGAAGACATTTGTGAAGAGGAACTTGCACTTGTCATGAGATCCAAGTGCTCCGTGGGCAAGGGGCACACACTCGCACCAGAAGGTTACAAGGGAACACGAGAGCCCAAACCCTGCAGTCTCCCAAACATCACGTCCTACCCACTCACCATACGGGAAGCGAGTTCCAGCAGCTCGCTCTTGGCCTGTGGGACCCCCTGTGGGTCTCCTTCCATTCTGATCGGGTTGCTCTTCTCGTTGTCCGGGGGAATGCGCACAGACACCTTGTACAGATCCTTCATCCTGTTCACTTCGAGGCAAGGACTGTGGTGACGCCGTCTGCTAGGCAAAGACCTGGAAGCAAGGCACCTGGATTATCACTGCTCAGAGGCTGATGAAGAAGTAAAGCCGCCTCTGGGAAGGGCTCGGTGGGGTAGGGTTGAGCCAGGGGAAATTGCCTCTTCCCCCTGGAGTTCAGCGAGAGCAGACCTGTGCCACACGAGAGCCTGTCCAAGTAAATACCGTGGCATCTACAGAGCCCATTGTTCCCTTGTCAGAGCCAGGCGTGTTTCTTCCCCAAACAGTATCACTTTTAGAGCAGAGGATAATCGTTCCTTTCTACCCCAAACTCTTGGCTGGGGACACGTTGCAGTGCTATCAAACTAGCAGACCGCAACAAGGCTTTAGCGTTGGCCATATTCTACTGCCGGTGCTGTAGCACCTTCCTCCAGAGGCCAGACCACACTGCTCCTCCTCCAGCTGACACCCTCTCCCACAAGCCACAGGGCTATTTAACCCCTTAGCGGGAACCAGCTACACCTGCACATCGCCCATGTCAATCAACCCACTGCCTCTGAGGCAAGGCCACAGCTGCGTGTTATCAATGCTAATCAACCCACCGCCTTCATTCCTCTACAGGGAGAAGCTCACCAAGCACATTTCCACCACCCACAACTGGCTGCTAAAATGTCATTCACACAGAGCAACGTGTGGAAAAAAAAAAAAAAAAAAATTCCTCCAGGACACATCAAAGTAATTCCACTACTGTTCAGGCTCCCAAGGTACTTTCACCCGTTCAAGCCATCGCAAGGCCTGACGGCCCATTTCTCTCCTTGTACCACCACCACTCCAGAAAAGCAGAGGAAATGTGATGGAGACAGCACACTGGGTGAGCTACAGAGCCCCTGATACCATCTACTAAACACGAAGAGTGTGAGCATGGGAAGGACTAGAAAGGCACTCCACTTACCGTTTAGCTGCTTTCTTGCCAATGAGGTGTCGGTGGAATTGGTGGTCAGCCTTGATTATTGCGTAATCCGTCCCGTGGATCTAAAAAGAATTATATCTTTTATATCTATCTATATATGTATGGATGTACATTATTTTATATTATAATATATAGGGCCAGGTAGGACAGGCCACCGCTTCTGTCTCGTGCCCTAAGTAACTGCCTACTGCCACTATTGGCACTGACTCACCAGCGGTCAGCTACAAGCACTTCTGCTCTTCAGCAGAGCACAAGCATTCCTCTGCTTTGAGAAGAGAGCATTGTGCTCATGAAACATTGAAAAGACTTACTTCTACGCCTCTCCAGCTATAACCAAGAGAATCCTTCCTTCTCCGCACCAAAAAAATTAATGCTGACTTTTCAAGGATGCTATGGATGAGGTTCATAACCAAGGGGTGTCATCCACCTGGCCACACAATTTGTCTCCTGCAAGTACGATTAAGCATGCCAAGACATCCTATGGATGTGACAAACACCTCATCACCTCTGGTCTGTTGCCCCTTCTTCCCCGAGTTCCTGTTCTCCTTCATAATACCTAGTTGTTCTCTCATTATGAATCCTCCCTTCCCCTTATCAGTGTCAATGGAATCATCGTTCCATGGACAATGAGTCGTCCCTTTCCCCCGCTTGGTCCGAGAGTATTACCTCTGTTCAGTGGCTTGATCCAGGGTGATAGTGCTCGTTCTAGGCGCTGTAAAAAGCGAAATCTATATCCTATGTCCTGATTTTGGGTATCTAACATTAATGCAAAACAGTAATCCTCACACAGTTTTTATTTCATTCTGTAGCGTCGGTGTCGGTATCGGCTGCCTGCGGTAAAGGTTCACGGGAAGGTCTTACATTCTTCGCTGGGATCCATCGAGGTCCTTTTTCTGTAGAGACACAAGCATAACCTTTTCCCCGTGTAACAAGAGGATATGGTCCCATAATTTTACCTGTTTCTGCATCTCGGACCGATACCGGGCCTTTAACCCGTGCCTCGACGGAGGTAGCTGCAGTGAAACGTCGACCTATCGGTGGGTCGTTATCTATTCAAGAACAATTCAAAAAATTAAAAACATACAACGCTTTCTGTAACCGTTCCTCGGGAATAGCCATGCCCATTCCCCCTTTTTGTTGTTGTCATAAACGTTTCAGAGACCGATGAGACCCTTCAATGAGAGATCGACCGGTGGGGGAATGAGCAATGCCGGTAATGTGAGTTCTACCCCATAGGGCAAAGAGGTTTTTACAGTTGTTGAAACGTAAAGATAAAGACCGACAACGGTCCAGCTTAAGGGAATACCTAAAGCAGCAAAAGCACGCATTAAATGTCTACGAACAGCTCGTGCCTTTTCTCCTGTGTGACACGAGGCAACCAAGGCACCTGAAAATGTATCAATGGAAGAGTGGATATATTTAAGGCTACCAAATTCAGAATCATGCGTGACATCTGTTTGCCATAACGGTAGGCTTTGTAATCCTCTAGGATTAGCTCCTGCAGCAACTGATGGGAAAGAATGTTTTTGACAGTCGGGACAGACAGCAAAAATACTTGATGCTTGTTGAGCAGCAAGGCCAAACTGTCGCTTAAGAGCTCCAGCGTTTCGATGGAAAAAAAGAGTGCCTTCGCTTAGCTTGTGCAATACGGTCTGGCAGTACTTGAACTGGTCACGGCAATAGGTCAGCTCGTCGATTGCCTTCTGCAAGAAAACCAGGTAGCGAGGTATGAGACCTAATATGCATAACAAAATAAGGCGCAGATCGAGAGTCCAAAAGGAAAATAAGTTCCTGTAACAGGGTAAAGGGTTGTGAATGCGAAACACTCCGCAGCACAGAAGCTTCAGCTCGTGGAACAATACCTGCAACATAAGCAGAATCAGTAACAAGGTGGAGTGGTACATTCCATTCTCGGAAAACACGAACAACTGCATTCAGTTCTCCTGTTTGAGGTGAACCGGAGACCGTCTCTATGTCCGAATCCCATTGCCTCCGTTGATCATCCCACCACAGAAGAACAGATTTATGCGATTGGCCCGATCCATCTGTAAACACAGTAAGCGCCGGTAAGGGTTGTTCGCTTCTTCTGGGGTTTAACATCAGACGAAAATCAACGTTAAACAGTTTGTGTGAAGGTGGATGGGAAGTTATTCGACCTGTATGTTCTCGCCCGGCACCTCCCCGGGACCTACAGCTTGACAAACTATTGCTGTACAATTCAACCACGAGAACCTCTAACACCTTTACCGCTCAAACCTAGCCTTCTCCTTAACATCTTATATATCCCATAAACACCACCTACCCAAAACCTCAGCACTAAAATCATATTAACCCAAACCCCCCATACACACACGCCCCTAAGACTATAGGCGCCCAAACAGCCAACGAAGCCAACGAAACCAACGAAACCACGTCCCCGTAGCTTACAATCCAAAGCGTGGCACTGAAGATGCCAAGATGGCGTCCAATATGAAAGCCGAGGACAAAAGACTTAGCCCTAACCTTACGGTTGGCTCCTGCTAGACCTAGACGTGCAAGTATCTGCGGCCCAGTGTAAATGCCCTAGGCCTCCTGCTAAGACCGAAGGAGCAGGCATCAGGCACACGCTACCAACTGCAGCCCAAGACGCCTTGCTCAGCCACACCCCCACGGGCACTCAGCAGTAATTAACAGTAAGCAAGAAGCGCAAGCTTGACTTAGTCACGGCAACCTTCAGGGTTGGTAAATCTCGTGCCAGCCGCCGCGGTCACACCAGAAACCCAAGCCAACAGTCACACGGCGTAGAGAGCGGACCAGAGCCTGTCAGAATAACTAGGAAACCGAAACACAACTAAGCTGTCGTAAGCCCGAGATACCCCTAAGGCCAACCTAAAGATGATCCTAGTAAACCTGACTGCGGCCAATGAAGAGACGGGACGCAGCTTGATGCAAGCAAATGTCAATGCGTTGTGCAGAAGCACGAGGTTTTATACGCTTGCAGAAGCTGCGCGTTTTAAACCAATTGCTTCTTGAGGCTAAGCCTTGCATACTAGGCAATCCCTGATTGGTGGTTAACTACCGGCACTTAACAGCAAGGTGTTACCTTTCCTTGGCGCCATCCGTCTCCCACTCCCCTGTGCTCTGTAACCATGCCCCATCATGTTGTTAATTGTTGTCTAGACAAGCTCGAGCACACTCCCCTCAGCTGACCGATTGCCACGTGTGGTCCTAGTTTCCAGCCCGCTCCTGCACCTCCCCCTTCCTGTTGCACAAAAGAACCTTTGAAAGCGAACGAGGAAAAACAAGGCCTAAGCAACAGAACAAATAAAAAACCAACCAGGACATATTATCACTGTCAAAATAACCCACTGCCTTTGTTCCGTACAATTCTACAATTTCCCCTTTTTGTTTTTGAACAGCTAGTACCAGGTTTGCCATGTTCCGCAGGGCCCTTGCAAACATGACAGCAACCAAGGTAATAGCAAACAAACAACACTGCCAATCGAGTGAATGGATGCCAGAAAAGGCTGAAATTTTCTCAGATTTTGATAACATGTTGCTGCAGTGGGGCGCCTAAAATCCACGCAGCACATACCATCAAAATCCTCACAGCCACGTCCTTGAACCAACAACAAAAAGCAGCGGCAATTTTGACTCACATGCTTAACTGCCTACCAAACAAGGTGATTGAACTCTTTAATGCTTTCCCTGCTGTTACTCTGCATAAGAGAAGAAGCGCTGCGACACGTTCCCATCCTAGCCTCCTACTACATTAGCATCTACAGAAAGACAATGCTCGACATGCAAAGTGTAAACAACATCACCTTCTTTTGGATTAACGTTATACGTAGGCGGAAGGGCACACCAAACAAGAACCGTTTCCGTCAAAAAGTTCGAAACATAGCATGCCTTCTCTGAACATACCTCTGGGGTCATCCCCTTCATTCCCTCCTTTTGATGCAAAGAGAGACACTTGACCCTAACAGAGAAGCCCCTGTTTACATCTCTGAGCCAGGACACAAGCCGCAGCTGTGCGCGCCACCAGGCTCAGGGCAGAAACCACTCCTGTAGTTACCTAACTAGATATCTCGACAAGCGTGCAGACACCTATTAAACACTAAATAACCATGTTTATCGTTCCTGTTCTCCTTCGTAATACCTAGTTGTTCTCTCATGATGAATCCTCCCTTCCCCTTATCAGTGTCAATGGAATCATCGTTCCATGGACAATGAGTCGTCCCGTTCCCCCGCTTGGTCCGAGAGTATTACCTCTGTTCAGTGGCTTGATCCAGGGTGATAGTGCTCGTTCTAGGCGCTGTAAAAAGCGAAATCTATATCCTATGTCCTGATTTTGGGTATCTAACATTAATGCAAAACAGTAATCCTCACACAGTTTTTATTTCATTCTGTAGCGTCGGTGTCGGTATCGGCTGCCTGCGGTAAAGGTTCACGGAAAGGTCTTACATTCTTCGCTGGGATCCATCGAGGTCCTTTTTCTGTAGAGACACAAGCATAACCTTTTCCCCGTGTAACAAGAGGATATGGTCCCATAATTTTACCTGTTTCTGCATCTCGGACCGATGCCGGGCCTTTAACCCGTGCCTCGACGGAGGTAGCTGCAGTGAAACGTCGACCTATCGGTGGGCCGTTATCTATTCAAGAACAATTCAAAAAATTAAAAACATACAACGCTTTCTGTAACCGTTCCTCGGGAATAGCCATGCCCATTCCCCCTTTTTGTTGTTGTCATAAACGTTTCAGAGACCGATGAGACCCTTCAATGAGAGATCGACCGGTGGGGGAATGAGCAATGCCGGTAATGTGAGTTCTACCCCATAGGGCAAAAGAGGTTTTTACAGTTGTTGAAACGTAAAGATAAAGACCGACAACGGTCCAGCTTAAGGGAATACCTAAAGCAGCAAAAGCACGCATTAAATGTCTACGAACAGCTCGTGCCTTTTCTCCTGTGTGACACGAGGCAACCAAGGCACCTGAAAATGTATCAATGGAAGAGTGGATATATTTAAGGCTACCAAATTCAGAATCATGCGTGACATCTGTTTGCCATAACGGTAGGCTTTGTAATCCTCTAGGATTAACTCCTGCAGCAACTGATGGGAAAGAATGTTTTTGACAATCGGGACAGACAGCAATAATACTTGATGCTTGTTGAGCAGCAAGGCCAAACTGTCGCTTAAGAGCTCCAGCGTTTCGATGGAAAAAAAGAGTGCCTTCGCTTAGCTTGTGCAATACGGTCTGGCAGTACTTGAACTGGTCACGGCAATAGGTCAGCTCGTCGATTGCCTTCTGCAAGAAAACCAGGTAGCGAGGTATGAGACCTAATATGCATAACAAAATAAGGCGCAGATCGAGAGTCCAAAAGGAAAATAAGTTCCTGTAACAGGGTAAAGGGTTGTGAATGCGAAACACTCCGCAGCACAGAAGCTTCAGCTCGTGGAACAATACCTGCAACATAAGCAGAATCAGTAACAAGGTGGAGTGGTACATTCCATTCTCGGAAAACACGAACAACTGCATTCAGTTCTCCTGTTTGAGGTGAACCGGAGACCGTCTCTATGTCCGAATCCCATTGTCTCCGTTGAAAACCTTAGGAAGACAGGAATTGAACCTGCACAGAAGAGATCAAAGCGCTCCATACTCCCCTTATATTACTTCCCAGTAGGGTCAGCTAAACAAAAGCTATCGGGCCCATACCCCGAAAATGATGGTTTAACCTCTTCCTCTACTAAATGAGCCCCGTCACAAAACTAACGTTCTCCTTAAGCCTTCTACTAGGAACAACCATCACAATTTCAAGCAACCACTGACTGCTAGCCTGGCCTGGACTAGAAATCAACACCCTTGCCATTATCCCCTTCCTTTCAAAATCACACCACCCTCGAGCTATGGAAGCTGCAATCAAATACTTTCTCGTCCAAGCAACCGCCTCCGCATTAATCCTCTTCTCAAGCACAATCAACGCACAGTTCACCGGACAATGAGACATTCCGCGACTAAGCCACCCAACAGCCTCCCTACTACTAACTACAGCAGTCGCAATAAAACTAGGCCTAGTACCCTTTCACTCCTGATGTCCAGAGGTCATACAAGGCTCACCTATAACCACTGCCCTACTCGTCTCTACATGAATAAAACTCCCCCCACTCACTCTTCTTTTCTTAACTGCCCCCTCACTGAACCCACTCCTACTGACAACCGTGGCCATTGCATCCGCAGCCATCGGAGGGCGAACAGGACTTAACCAAACACAAATCCGAAAAGTCCTAGCTTTCTCATCGATCGCCCACCTAGGCTGAATAACCATCATCCTCATATACAACCCCAAGCTAACATTAATAACCTTCTACCCATACTCCTTAAGAACCGCCTCCATTTTCTTAGCCCTCAACACAACCAACTCCTCAAAACTATCCACAATAATAACCTCCTGAACAAAAATACCATCGCTAAACGCATCCTTGACGCTAGCACTACTATCCCTAGCCGGCCTGCCCCCACTCCCTGGCTTTTTACCAAAATGACTCATTATCCAGGAACTAACTAAGCAAGAGATATCAACCGCAGCCATAATTATTTCAATACTCTCCCTACTAGGTTTATTTTTCTACCTACGCCTTGCATATTGCTCCACACTCCCACCAAACACTACAAGCTTCATAAAACAATGATACAATAACAAATCCACAGGCACACCAATTGCTACCTTAATTTCTCTGTCAGTCCTCCTTCTCCCCCCTTCTCCCGCAATCCTGACCGTTACCTAAGAAACTTAGGATCCCCTGCCTACCAAACCGAAGGCCTTCAAAGCCTTAACTAAGAGTTAAATCCTCTTAGTTTCTGCCCACACCACTAAGGCCCGCAGGACACTAAACCTGCACCATCTAAATGCAACGCAGATACTCTAATTCAGCTAGGGCCTCCACGATAAGCCTAGACAGACGGGCCTCGATCCCATAAACTTCTAATTAACAGCTAGACGCTCAAACCAACGAGCTTCTGTCTACCAGACTCCGGCACACTCTCAGCGTACATCAATGAGTTTGCAACTCAACATGAACTTCACCACAGAGTCGATAAGAAGAGGAATTCAACCTCTGTAAAAAGGACTACAGCCTAACGCCTAAACACTCAGCCACCTGACCCGTGACCTTCATCAACCGATGACTAGTTTCAACAAACCACAATGACATCGGCACCCTATACCTACTCTTCGGAGCATGGGCAGGCATAGCCGAGTACCGCCCTCAGCCTCCTTATTCGAGCAGAACTTGGCCAACCAGGAACTCTCCTAGGAGACGACCAAATCTACAATGTCATCATCACCGCCCATGCCTTCGTAAGAATCTTCTTCACAGTTATAGCCATTATAATCGAAGGGTTTGGAAACTGACTAGTCCCCCTTATAACTGGAGCCCCAGACATAGCATTCCCCCGCATAAACAACATCGGTTTCTGAACTACTTCCTCCGTCCTTCCTACTGCTCCTAGCGTCCTCCACAGTAGAAGCTGGAGTCGGAACAGGATGAACCATATACCCTACAATACCCTAGTCCATAGTTTCTCACACTGTCTGACCTTTACATTGGGCTTAACATAAATCTTAATAAACAATACCCTAGCCCATAGTTTCTCACAATCCCCCCTTTTTCTTTTTATCCTGTTATTGTTTATTAGACGCTACTTTCATTCTCGGCACTGCGAACAAACCTTTTTCCACTATCCCAACATTTATCATAACACTCACAAGGTAATACCTCACAATTACAATAGGCATAGTTCTCACGTGGCATAATGCATTCGCAACAATCTTCATCCTCATTAATCGATACACTCTTATACTTTGCCCCAGCCCTCGTAGTTAAAATAAGCAATTGAGCTATGTCAAACCGTTCTTTAATAAAATGTAAAATATAGCGTAATATACAAGGCCCAAATATCAGTCCTAGAATCAACATAATAAGTGGTCCTGCTAAAGCAGACAACAAAGTGGTTAGCCAAGGTGAGATATTAAACCAGTTTTCATACCATGACCTGCCCGCCTCAAGACTCTTTTTACGTTGTTCCAACCTTTTCCGGAGTTCAGACATGGCATCCAGGACTACTCCCGTATGGTCAGCAAAAGAACAACGTTCCTCTTTGAGAGCTACACATAACCCTCCTTCTTTTAAGAACAATAGATCTAATCCTCTTCTATTTTGCAGCACTACTTCTGATAAAGACTTCACTGAAGTGGCTAAATTTTTAATAGATTGTTCTATTCTTGTTAAATCCTCATTTACAGCCATCTGCAAACTTTGTAATTCCTGACCTTTTACTAGGGAGGCTATGCCTGTACCTGCTCCAACTCCGCCCGCTATCAGCAGTGTAGCTAGGGTTACCACTGTAATTGGCTCTCGTTTTTGCCTATTCAGGTCTCCTTCAAAGTGGCGTAACACCTCCTCAGAGGTGTGATAGATCAGACGAGGAACAATAATCACCTGTACGCAAAACTGAGATTGATTAAACACGTTTAGGGATAGGCAAGGCGTTACTCCGAAGTCTGAACAAACCCATTTAGCTCCTGGTGTCGGGATAGCCCATTTGTCATTTTGATTCTTGTGTTTCTTTATGTTAGCTTTAGTGATTGTTTGATTACACAAGGGCTGATATTGTTCGGGCACTGTACCTATACATTTTCCTTGACCTGTTAGCAATTGAATAGTAATTCCTTGCGTATGGTTCCTCTGGTCATCCCATGGGCATTCTTGTGGGTTTGAACCACTAGACCATTGAATCCTATCTGGTATTCCGATTGCCTCAAAATATGGGGGTCTAACATTGTAACATAACCAGCACTCCTTAGTTAAATTTGGTTTGCTTTCATTAAGGGTATGATAAGAGGCTTGCATTAAATCCCATAAGGGGTCTTTAGACTCTGACACTCCTGAATCCCTAACTAAAGAGAACTCAGTCACCGTGTCATTAGTTGTTTTATCTGTTACTGATAGGGAGTTTGGACGAGTGGTTGTAACACTTGTGGGGACAATCTTTTTCTTAGGGAAAGTGGGTGAATTCAATACTTTATTCGGCCCAACAGGGAGTGAATCATATGGTATTTTAATTTTTCTTATGAGAAAGTGCCCTCCCCAATCCTTAGGAATTCCTGCATAGACACGTATTCCCCATGTTCGTCCTACTAACATGTTCGTCTTCTAGGGGATGCAATACTTGAAATTTGATGTGGGTACAGACTTTTTTGTTACGTGGAGCTACATAATCCACGTCGCGCAGACCTGTAAGATCTACACCCGTTTGTTCAGGTACACATCCGTTAGGAGTCCAGGTTGCTTTTATATATTTATCAGGAGCCTTTACTGTCCAGCCCGAGGCTATTGTCTCACATCCCCAATAACCACAATAATAGTGTCCGGGATAATTACAGTAAGGCTGTCCAGAGGCCGGGCATAAATAAAATGGAGGTCCTTTTTCACAAGGTATTGGTACTAAATTACAAAGTTTCACTACACATTCAGGTGGCCCTGGGTTGCTAAAAGTGGCTATTGTTTTCGTTCCTTCCCAAGATATTAGTTCCCACTTAAATGGTTCATGTGGGTTTCCCCCTTTTGCTTGGGTTATTATCAATAGCACAATTAATGGTATACCAGGAAAAAGGGTGTTTGTTAATTTTGTTAATTTAAGTATATTCTTACCAGTCCTGGGGAAGTTCGGCCATGGCTGCTTTTGCATCCCATTTTTCTGGCTCTTTTCTCCACGGTTTGTTTCTCCTCTGCCTCGCCCGTCGACTCGGTTGCTTCGAGCCACGGGGTGTACCATCTTCTCGGCAGCAAGGGAATTCTTCAGGAGAATAGCTGTTGCGGGCTTTTTGCCTGTTTACATAGGCTTCCTACTTCGCAGCTTTAATTAATGGGGCCGAGCAAGACACGGTTAGTACTTCCCTCCTGCACTTTATAGCCAAGATTTCAGCTACAAAGGGGACTGGTTCGGTGGAGTGGTAACAATAATATTGAGGGTTTATTCCTTTGGCAAAAATTTCCCACCACTCATGGGATTCTCGAATAATTTCTTGTTTAGACTCTAATTGTTTTAATTTCCACTCCGTAAGAGTTCTTTGAATTTTCCAGCACTGTGTGCAAACTCCTATTGGAGGGTATCCATATTCACAGTGTGTCCACCATTTATTCTGGCATACCTTACACCTGAAACAAGCAAATGGATAACAATTGCAGTTCAAATTATTACATCTAATTCATATATCTAGAGTGCATACATTATTTGCATCAGCCTATCTTCTTATACTTGATATTGTGTGGTTGCATAAGTTTAGCAATTTCCTTCAACACACTTTGTACGCTTCCATATATAATAGATAAAAAAAGAAATAATTATAGCAAATATAAACAACAATACACACTTTATACCAAAAGGTAATGCGGCAAAATAATCAAATAAAGTCTCTATCATTACGTTATCTTTTCAGGGTTATCTTGGTGTCACCTGGAGTACTGATTACTTTCCAGTGGGGTCTCGTCACTGGGCCTTTAATGCGACTAGCATGAGTCCATCCACGCTCAGCAGTCCGGACAGCCGTTTCTGTTGTAAGCAGAACAAGATAAGGTCCCTCCCAATTGGGTTTTAGGGTTTCTTCTTTCCACGTTTTAACCAATACCCAGTCCCCAGGTTTAAGAGTATGAATGTTTAAGTCCAACGGTGGTCGTTGTACAATCAGTCCATGTTCCCAAAGCTTGTTACGATGTTCTGCTAATCGTGAAACGTATTCATTAATCACACGGTCTCGAATTAAAACATTTGTTTGTGGACTTTCAATTCTATAGGACATTCCATACACCATTTCAAACGCTGATATTCCTACATCTGCTCGGGGTCTGGTTCTGAGAATGAATAGCGCCATGGGTAGGCACTTAATCCATGATAATTTGGTTTCTATCCTTAATTTAGTCAAAATAGTTTTGATTTCTCCATTCATCCTTTCAACTTTTCCCGAACTTTGTGGATGCCATGGCGTATGGTATTCCCACTTAATACCCAAGCTTTCTGTTAGATCTCTAACAATTTTTGACACAAAGTGTGTTCCTCTGTCCGAGTCGATTACTTCAGGTACTCCATATCGAGGTATAATGTGTTCAAGTAACACTTTAGTAACTTGGTTAGCAGTTGCCTTGGAGGTAGGAAAAGCCTCAACATAATGTGTTAAATGATCCACCATTACTAATAAATATTTGTAACGCCCTACCCTGGGTAGTTCAGTAAAATCCACTTGTACGTGTGAGAAAGGTCTGTATGCTGGGGAACGTCCTCCAAGAGGCTTTTGTCTCATGTTGTTTCGATTAACCTTTTGACAGGTCTCGCAGGCTGCCGTGACTGTCTTTGCTATGTTATATACACCTATACAGGCAAACTGTTGATTGAAATGATCAACTAACGCCTGGGTTCCCCAGTGTGTTTTACTATGTATTTTTGAAAATATTTCAAGTGCTATGCCCTTCGGCAAAACTTCTCTCCCATCTGGCAATATGTACTTACCATCCTGTTCCTTAGCTCCCATTTGTTCTCGTTTTTCCTTTTCTGCAGACTCAAACCTCAAATTTTTACTAACAGGTATTTGTTGTATAGTTAAAATCGTACTATAATTGCCTGCCACTCGTTTTGCTTCTGTATCAGCTGCATTATTTCCCCTAACTTGGTAACTCGTACCTCGCTGGTGTCCCTTTATATGTACAACTGCTATTTTATTCGGCATTTTTAATGCCTCCAGAACTCGCCGAATTAATTCCGGGTGTATCAGTTCTTTTCCCTGTGAGTTAACGAATCCTCTGTCTCCCCATATTTTCCCAAAAGTGTGCACTACTCCGAACGCATAGCGTGAGTCTGTATATATAGTTCCATCCTTTCCCTTCAGTGACACTAATGCTTTCCACAATGCATACAGCTCACAGGCTTGAGCCGACCAGCTGGCACTCAGGGGGCCTGATTCTATTGTCTTAAATTCTCTTTTTTCCAACTTAACGATGGCATATCCGGACAATCGTTTACCTTCCACTATTCGTGATGACCCATCTGTAAATAATACTTCTCCACATTGTAGTTCTTCTTCTTCTAAGTCTGGCCTAATGCGTGTCTGCTGTTCAATTGTTTGAAAACAATTGTGCAATAGTTCATTACCTTCTCCTGGGTACAAAAATTCAGCGGGGTTAACTGCTCCAATAGTTTTCAAAGATAGTTTAGGGGATTCTATAAGTATTCCCTCATACTTTAATAATCGGCTATCTGTAAGCCATTTTTCTGCTTTTTGTTGTAACACTCCCCTGATATTATGAGGCGCATATAAGACAACTTCTCCATTAAAGGTAATGCGATTCGTTTCCTCAAGTAATAAGGCAGCAGCAACAATGATTTGTAAACAACTCGGCCAACCCCTGCTCACAGGGTCCAACAGCTTTGATAAGTATGCCACCGGTTTCTTTTGTCCGGCCCATTCCTGAGTTAATACTCCGAATGCCGTTCCTTCATATATGTTAACAAATAAATGGAATGGCCGCTTTAAATCTGGGAGGCTTAAAACCGGTGCTTGGCTTAGCTCCCTTTTGAGACTGGCAAACTGCTCTTGATCCTGAGGGGTCCACTTGGGCATTTTGTCTTTAGACAGTTGTTCATATAAGAATTTAACTTTAAAGCTGTAGTTCTCTATCCGTTGCCTACAATACCCAAATAGCCCTAATGCCTGCCGAATTTGCCTCTTAGTGACAGGCATAGGTAATTCCAGAATTCCTTTAATGCGCTCTGGATCCAATATCTTCTTGCCGTTAAACAAATAATGCCCCAAATATTTCACTTTTTCCTCCACAAATTGTAACTTTTCTTGTGATACCCGTAGTCCCTTTTGTGCAAGAAAGTTTAGGAGCCGAATGCTTTCTTTTCTTACATCCTCCTTATTATTCCCTGCTATGAGCAGATCATCTACATACTGTAACAGCACGTTTCCCGTTTGTACCTGGTATTCTTTTAAGAGCTCTTCCAGGGCCTGTCCAAACAGATTAGGGGACTCAGTGAACCCTTGGGGGAGCACGGTCCATCTCAATTGCTGTTTACGGCCTGTCTCTATGTCTTCCCATTCAAAGGCAAAATAATCACGGCATTCTTCTGCCAGTGGACAGGCCCAAAAGGCATCCTTTAAATCAGCCACACTATACCAGGAGTTATGGGGTCCTAGCTTGCTTAGCAGTGTGTATGGATTTGCTACTACAGGGAACCGGGCGATAGTTCTTTTGTTTATTTCCCTTAGATCATGTACGAGCCGATATTTCCCATTTGGTTTCTTCACAGGCAGAATGGGGGTGTTAAAGGGTGACATACAAGGCTCTAAGATTCCTTGTGCTAACAATCGATCGATTTCTGGTTTTAATCCCCTCCGTCCTTCTAGGGATATGGGATATTGCCTTACCCTCACAGGTATGTGGGGTTCGGAAATTTGGATTTTAATCGGTGGGATTTCCAGTCTACTAATTGTGTCCGGAGAGTACCAGACACCGGGGTTAATTTGTTTTTGATCATCCACGGTCAAAGGATAAGCAGACACTGTTAGCTCTTGATTTTTCACTTTAATTTCTAATTGCAATTCAACAATTAAATCTCGTCCTAACAGATTAAATTCTGCTTCAGGGACGAGCAAGAGTTCACCCATTCCAAATTTATTTTCAGTTTCGAATACCACATTTTTGATTTTGCTTACTTTAAAGGGTTCTCCTTTTGCCCCAATTACTTGTACTTTTTCAGGGGAAACTTTACATCCCTCAGGTATTTGCTTAATAGTTGATTTCTCAGCCCCAGTGTCTACTAAAAAGGTGAACTCTTGTTTATGGGGACCTATTTTTAATTTTATCAAGGGCTCATGATGACTCCGGTCCCCTAAGATATAGAGCCCCTGACTCTCCTAATCCGTTTTCAATATTTCCTCATCCCTGATCCTTTCTCTGCAATTCTGTTTTATATGTCCCCTTTTTCCACAGTAAAAACAACATCTCTGTTCCTTCTTCACTACTACGTTCCCTTGTTTCGTTCCAGCAGATCTGTGTTCACCAGTTTGCCCTTTGCGATCCTCTCTGACTGCTGCTACCATCATTTTTACTTGTCGCTTGCTGCTCTCTTCTTCCCGCCTTACGTAGACTTTCTGAGCTTCCCTCAATAATTCATCCAAGCCTCTATTCTGCCAGTCTTCTAACTTTTCAATCTTCTTTCTGATATCTTCCCATGATTTTGCCACAAACTGAGTTTTGAGGAGCGCTTGCCCTAAAGGGTCGTCTGGATTTACCCCAGAGTACAGCTGAAGGGCTTTCCTCAGTCGTTCCAGCCACTCAGTAGGGCTTTCATCTTTCTTTTGCATTTCATTAAATGCTTTATTGATATTCTGGCCACGGGGTACTGCTTCCCCAATCCCCTGGATTACTATAGTTCTCAGGTCCTGCATATGAGTTCTATGCACTGGATCCTGATTATCCCAATGAGGTCTTTGGAGTGGCCATTTAATATCTGCTTGGGGTCCCTGGGCATGCTGAGCATCCCACAGTCTCATTCCTGCTCGTCTAATCATATCTCTTTCCTCGGTAGTAAATAATTGACCAAGGATAGATTGCATCTCATCCCAAGTATAAAGGTTTGGTCCCAAAAATGGATTTAATCTTTCTGCCACTCCGAGTGGGCCTTCAATTAAGTTTCCCATCTCGGTTCTTTTAAAATCTCGTAGGTCAGCCGAGTTTAGGGGTACGGAAATATATCCGATCACAGGTTGAGGTCCCCCCATGGGTATTTCCCTTAGGGGGTACATTTGAGCTGCCCCTTTCTGACTTCTAGTTATGCGTCTAGGAAGAGGGGGAGACCCTTGTTCCGACTCTGGTGGGGGAGTGGGCGCTCTGGGGACCTCTGCGGGAGCAGGAGGAGGAATGTAAGGAGGGGGGGTTAGAAGGGTTTCGTCCAACTCTTCCTGCTTTTTCTTTTGTTTAGTTTTCATTTCATTCAGTGGGTAAAGTCTAGCTCCCGGTCTTTCTAGCCACACTTCCGCATATCGACTCTCCTCCGGGTTAAGGGGTTTTTTATTATTAACCCAGAGGTTTAATTGCTGTCTTACCCAATCTTCTTCTGACCCATAGACTGGCCAAAAGACATTTTTAGAAATCTTCTTCCCTCCCCATATCTTAGTACAATATTCTATCATCTTCTGCTTATCTTTCCCTAGGGTTCCAAGGAAATATCTCCAATTGTCTAAGATATATGCCAGAGGGGTATTCTTAGGTACAGTGGGTACCCTTCCCATGGGAGTCGAAGGCTTGCTGCCCTTCGCCCCCATCTTCTGGAATATCCACAAACATACACTCACTCGCTCCCCTTGTTCCTGGCCCAGTCCCTCGCGGGAGATGGGAAACGCAGTACTTAAGAGTCCGCACTCGCTTGGTTCAGTATATCGAACCTCTCACTCGTTATATCCCAGGAAACCCAATCCCGCCCGAACGGCAAACCCGCAAACAAATTCGCAATATACTTACGCGTCCTGCGTCTTCGTCCGGACTCCCGTGCACAGAATTTTTATGGGATTTTACCGGTTTCTCCTTTGCTCATTATTCTAGAATTTAGGTTCGTCGGTAAGGTTGGAGTAAGCTGTTGGTCGCGGGGCCGCGAAATGTCGCGGGGCGCCTCCCCGGAGGACCAAAGCCCACCGTTCCTTATCCGAGTCACGGCACCAGAAATTGTTATAAATTGAGACCACAACGGATCATAATCCAATTAAAATTTTATTAATTATAGCAAGTAGAATATGAGCAAAAACAGCGCTGGACGACAGGGGAGTCTGCGCTCCGCCCACTGCCGTCCTGAGCACTTCAAACAGTCCCTTTTTATACATCTTTACTCCCGTGTTCATGAGGTAGTGGAGGTACTCTGCGCATGCTTCAGTTGTTGTTAGGGGGTCGTTTTCTGCCTTCTGGTGGTCGTTGAGGCCGAAGTAAGAAGTCTTCCTCCTTTGTCCCATAGTTGACCCCTCACTCATATGTCCTTATATGGGGTAGTTTGTCCTGTTTCTGTCGGTTCCTGGACATCTGGTGGTTATCTTATCTTGCACAAGCGGTATCTTGTGGCTGTTTATATCTTTTGCTGTCTGACCTTTACATTGGGCCTAACATAAATCTTTATAAACAATACCCTAGTCCATAGTTTCTCACACTGTCTGACCTTTACATTGGGCTTAACATAAATCTTAATAAACAATACCCTAGTCCATAGTTTCTCACATTCCCCAAACAGTATCACATTTAGAGCAGAGGATAATCGTTCCTTTCTACCCCAAACTCTTGGCTGGGGACACCTTGCAGTGCTATCAAACTAGCAGACCGCAACAAGGCTTTAGCGTTGGCCATATTCTACTGCCGGTGCTGTAGCACCTTCCTCCAGAGGCCAGACCACACTGCTCCTCCTCCAGCTGACACCCTCTCCCACAAGCCACAGGGCTATTTAACCCCTTAGCGGGAACCAGCTACACCTGCACATCGCCCATGTCAATCAACCCACTGCCTCTGAGGCAAGGCCACAGCTGCGTGTTATCAATGCTAATCAACCCACCGCCTTCATTCCTCTACAGGGAGAAGCTCACCAAGCACATTTCCACCACCCACAACTGGCTGCTAAAATGTCATTCGCACAGAGCAACGTGTGGAAAAAAAAAAAAAAAAAAAAAATTCCTCCAGGACACATCAAAGTAATTCCACTACTGTTCAGGCTCCCAAGGTACTTCCACCCGTTCAAGCCATCGCAAGGCCTGACGGCCCATTTCTCTCCTTGTACCACCACCACTCCAGAAAAGCAGAGGAAATGTGATGGAGACAGCACACTGGGTGAGCTACAGAGCCCCTGATACCATCTACTAAACACGAAGAGTGTGAGCATGGGAAGGACTAGAAAGGCACTCCACTTACCGTTTAGCTGCTTTCTTGCCAATGAGGTGTCGGTGGAATTGGTGGTCAGCCTTGATTATTGCGTAATCCGTCCCGTGGATCTAAAAAGAATTATATCTTTTATATCTATCTATATATGTATGGATGTACATTATTTTATATTATATATATAGGGCCAGGTAGGACAGGCCACCGCTTCTGTCTCGTGCCCTAAGTAACTGCCTACTGCCACTATTGGCACTGACTCACCAGCGGTCAGCTACAAGCACTTCTGCTCTTCAGCAGAGCACAAGCATTCCTCTGCTTTGAGAAGAGAGCATTGTGCTCATGAAACATTGAAAAGACTCACTTCTATGCCTCTCCAGCTATAACCAAGAGAATCCTTCCTTCTCCGCACCAAAAAAATTAATGCTGACTTTTCAAGGATGCTATGGATGAGGTTCATAACCAAGGGGTGTCATCCACCTGGCCACACAATTTGTCTCCTGCAAGTTCGATTAAGCATGCCAAGACATCCTATGGATGTGACAAACACCTCATCACCTCTGCTCTGTTGCCCCTTCTTCCCCCAGTTTCTTACTGGAACTAGTAACTCCAGCTCACCAGTTCCTTGAGCATGGCTTCAATCGGTTCCTGAGCCACATGCACATCTTCTGTAGGTCCTTCCAAAGTGATGTTATCCTGTGGCGAGCAGCCTCACAGTTTGCCCTCTTGCCTGTGATAACAATTGTCTCCGAGTTGCTGTTCTTTGCTGGGAGATCAATTATGGTGTTGCTTTCTTTACGGATCTGCCATAAAGAAGAAAAAAAAAAAAAATCATCTCAGAAGTGTCCCATGTCAGAAGAAAAACCCTCGCAGGCTATATTGGACATCACCAATGGGCAGGAGAGAGCATCCAGTGGGATTTTGCTGCAGGCAGTGATCATCACGAGCACTTGAGTTAGGAGCAGTATCTCACCTTCTTGATGTTGGCACCTCCTTTCCCTACGATGTTCTTGTGGAACTGTTTGCAGATGGGGACAGAAATAGAAAAGCTGTTTTCAACCTAAGGGAGAAAGGAAGGGAGAACTGAAGATTACACTGTCGTGGCAAGGGAGGCCCGACTTCAGGAACTCTGATAAACGAGCTTTTGAAAAGAGGCTTAGACCCAAGGAAGTTCTCTATACGAGGGACTTGTAAGACTAAACAAAGGCAAGGACGTTCCCCTATAGCCTTCCCATAACAGGTACTACCCCCTGCCTCCATTCAGCCAAAACAGCGTCGACAGCTCCCTCCTCTTGAGGTGTTTTAGCTCTACCCAAGCCAGTAGAGCTCTGCTTTGCCCCAGGGTTATCCAGGCACGGAGGAGGGAAGTGCAGGCAGAAGACCTCCTTACCAGGTCTGCCACCGTCTTTTGCATGTACTCGGTGCACTTCTCCACCTCGTTTTTGGGACCTCGGAGTTGGACGATGTCACTCTTGTGTGCAGGGTCTGGGAAGTTGATGATAACCTGCAGGAGCGGTCATTTAGAGTTAGCTCAAGCAAAAGCAAGAACCCTTGTGTCAGACACATGCAAAAGTTGGGGGGATCCTACACGTGCCCTTTTCCCATTCAGAAACGGGGAACCGTGTTAGCGGCCTCTGGCTAAAAGAACTATCTTCTCAGACACTTGCGCTACAGAGCCACTAAAGTTACGACTTCTGTGACGACAGGCCTACTACCCATGTAGGAAAGAACCCCTCTGGATTCCTCCTCTCCTACAAAGCCTTACCTCTGGGAATTGCTCCCGGATTTCCCAGACCCGCTCAGCCTTCTGCCCAGTGATGGTCCGGTGGAATTTCTGCTCAACGATTAGGTCCGCAGCGTGTTCATTTTCCTGACGGGAACAGAGGGCACACTGAGTGTTCAGCCGGAGAGCCGTCTACTTTGACTTAGCGGTTTGCTGCCCGACGGTTTACTTGCCAGCACTGTCCCTCTTTTCTCCAGACCAAATTCACTCTGCGTTGACAGAGAAGGGCTACCCGAGGGAACAGGGGAAGACATTTGTGAAGAGGAACTTGCACTTGTCATGAGATCCAAGTGCTCCGTGGGCAAGGGGCACACACTCGCACCAGAAGGTTACAAGGGAACACGAGAGCCCAGACCCTGCAGTCTCCCAAACATCACGTCCTACCCACTCACCATACGGGAAGCGAGTTCCAGCAGCTCGCTCTTGGCCTGTGGGACCCCCTGTGGGTCTCCTTCCATTCTGATCGGGTTGCTCTTCTCGTTGTCCGGGGGAATGCGCACAGACACCTTGTACAGATCCTTCATCCTGTTCACTTCGAGGCAAGGACTGTGGTGACGCCGTCTGCTAGGCAAAGACCTGGAAGCAAGGCACCTGGATTATCACTGCTCAGAGGCTGATGAAGAAGTAAAGCCGCCTCTGGGAAGGGCTCGGTGGGGTAGGGTTGAGCCAGGGGAAATTGCCTCTTCCCCCTGGAGTTCAGCGAGAGCAGACCTGTGCCACACGAGAGCCTGTCCAAGTAAATACCGTGGCATCTACAGAGCCCATTGTTCCCTTGTCAGAGCCAGGCGTGTTTCTTCCCCAAACAGTATCACATTTAGAGCAGAGGATAATCGTTCCTTTCTACCCCAAACTCTTGGCTGGGGACACGTTGCAGTGCTATCAAACTAGCAGACCGCAACAAGGCTTTACCGTTGGCCATATTCTACTGCCGGTGCTGTAGCACCTTCCTCCAGAGGCCAGACCACACTGCTCCTCCTCCAGCTGACACCCTCTCCCACAAGCCACAGGGCTATTTAACCCCTTAGAGGGAACCAGCTACACCTGCACATCGCCCATGTCAATCAACCCACTGCCTCTGAGGCAAGGCCACAGCTGCGTGTTATCAATGCTAATCAACCCACCGCCTTCATTCCTCTACAGGGACAAGCTCACCAAGCACATTTCCACCACCCACAACTGGCTGCTAAACTGTCATTCGCACAGAGCAGCGTGTGGAAAAAAAAAAAAAAAAAAAAATTCCTCCAGGACACATCAAAGTAATTCCACTACTGTTCAGGCTCCCAAGGTACTTTCACCCGTTCAAGCCATCGCAAGGCCTGACGGCCCATTTCTCTCCTTGTACCACCACCACTCCAGAAAAGCAGAGGAAATGTGATGGAGACAGCACACTGGGTGAGCTACAGAGCCCCTGATACCATCTACTAAACACGAAGAGTGTGAGCATGGGAAGGACTAGAAAGGCACTCCACTTACCGTTTAGCTGCTTTCTTGCCAATGAGGTGTCGGTGGAATTGGTGGTCAGCCTTGATTATTGCGTAATCCGTCCCGTGGATCTAAAAAGAATTATATCTTTTATATCTATCTATATATGTATGGATGTACATTATTTTATATTATAATATATAGGGCCAGGTAGGACAGGCCACCGCCTCTGTCTCGTGCCCTAAGTAACTGCCTACTGCCACTATTGGCACTGACTCACCAGCGGTCAGCTACAAGCACTTCTGCTCTTCAGCAGAGCACAAGCATTCCTCTGCTTTGAGAAGAGAGCATTGTGCTCATGAAACATTGAAAAGACTGACTTCTACGCCTCTCCAGCTATAACCAAGGGAATCCTTCCTTCTCCGCACCAAAAAAAATAATGCTGACTTTTCAAGGATGCTATGGATGAGGTTCATAACCAAGGGGTGTCATCCACCTGGCCACACAATTTGTCTCCTGCAAGTACGATTAAGCATGCCAAGACATCCTATGGATGTGACAAACACCTCATCACCTCTGCTCTGTTGCCCCTTCTTCCCCGAGTTCCTGTTCTCCTTCATAATACCTAGTTGTTCTCTCATTATGAATCCTCCCTTCCCCTTATCAGTGTCAATGGAATCATCGTTCCATGGACAATGAGTCGTCCCTTTCCCCCGCTTGGTCCGAGAGTATTACCTCTGTTCAGTGGCTTGATCCAGGGTGATAGTGCTCGTTCTAGGCGCTGTAAAAAGCGAAATCTATATCCTATGTCCTGATTTTGGGTATCTAACATTAATGCAAAACAGTAATCCTCACACAGTTTTTATTTCATTCTGTAGCGTCGGTGTCGGTATCGGCTGCCTGCGGTAAAGGTTCACGGAAAGGTCTTACATTCTTCGCTGGGATCCATCGAGGTCCTTTTTCTGTAGAGACACAAGCATAACCTTTTCCCCGTGTAACAAGAGGATATGGTCCCATAATTTTACCTGTTTCTGCATCTCGGACCGATACCGGGCCTTTAACCCGTGCCTCGACGGAGGTAGCTGCAGTGAAACGTCGACCTATCGGTGGGCCGTTATCTATTCAAGAACAATTCAAAAAATTAAAAACATACAACGCTTTCTGTAACCGTTCCTCGGGAATAGCCATGCCCATTCCCCCTTTTTGTTGTTGTCATAAACGTTTCAGAGACCGATGAGACCCTTCAATGAGAGATCGACCGGTGGGGGAATGAGCAATGCCGGTAATGTGAGTTCTACCCCATAGGGCAAAAGAGGTTTTTACAGTTGTTGAAACGTAAAGATAAAGACCGACAACGGTCCAGCTTAAGGGAATACCTAAAGCAGCAAAAGCACGCATTAAATGTCTACGAACAGCTCGTGCCTTTTCTCCTGTGTGACACGAGGCAACCAAGGCACCTGAAAATGTATCAATGGAAGAGTGGATATATTTAAGGCTACCAAATTCAGAATCATGCGTGACATCTGTTTGCCATAACGGTAGGCTTTGTAATCCTCTAGGATTAACTCCTGCAGCAACTGATGGGAAAGAATGTTTTTGACAATCGGGACAGACAGCAATAATACTTGATGCTTGTTGAGCAGCAAGGCCAAACTGTCGCTTAAGAGCTCCAGCGTTTCGATGGAAAAAAAGAGTGCCTTCGCTTAGCTTGTGCAATACGGTCTGGCAGTACTTGAACTGGTCACGGCAATAGGTCAGCTCGTCGATTGCCTTCTGCAAGAAAACCAGGTAGCGAGGTATGAGACCTAATATGCATAACAAAATAAGGCGCAGATCGAGAGTCCAAAAGGAAAATAAGTTCCTGTAACAGGGTAAAGGGTTGTGAATGCGAAACACTCCGCAGCACAGAAGCTTCAGCTCGTGGAACAATACCTGCAACATAAGCAGAATCAGTAACAAGGTGGAGTGGTACATTCCATTCTCGGAAAACACGAACAACTGCATTCAGTTCTCCTGTTTGAGGTGAACCGGAGACCGTCTCTATGTCCGAATCCCATTGCCTCCGTTGATCATCCCACCACAGAAGAACAGATTTATGCGATTGGCCCGATCCATCTGTAAACACAGTAAGCGCCGGTAAGGGTTGTTCGCTGCTTCTGGGTTTTAACATCAGACGAAAATCAACGTTAAACAGTTTGTGTGAAGGTGGATGGGAAGTTATTCGACCTGTATGTTCTCGCCCGGCACCTCCCCGGGACCTACAGCTTGACAAACTATTGCTGTACAATTCAACCACGAGAACCTCTAACACCTTTACCGCTCAAACCTAGCCTTCTCCTTAACATCTTGTATATCCCATAAACACCACCTACCCAAAACCTCAGCACTAAAATCATATTAACCCAAACCCCCCATACACACACGCCCCTAAGACTATAGGCGCCCAAAAAGCCAACGAAGCCAACGAAGCCAACGAAACCACGTCCCCGTAGCTTACAATCCAAAGCGTGGCACTGAAGATGCCAAGATGGCGTCCAATATGAAAGCCGAGGACAAAAGACTTAGCCCTAACCTTACGGTTGGCTCCTGCTAGACCTAGACGTGCAAGTATCTGCGGCCCAGTGTAAATGCCCTAGGCCTCCTGCTAAGACCGAAGGAGCAGGCATCAGGCACACGCTACCAACTGCAGCCCAAGACGCCTTGCTCAGCCACACCCCCACGGGCACTCAGCAGTAATTAACAGTAAGCAAGAAGCGCAAGCTTGACTTAGTCACGGCAACCTTCAGGGTTGGTAAATCTCGTGCCAGCCGCCGCGGTCACACCAGAAACCCAAGCCAACAGTCACACGGCGTAGAGAGCGGACCAGAGCCTGTCAGAATAACTAGGAAACCGAAACACAGCTAAGCTGTCGTAAGCCCGAGATACCCCTAAGGCCAACCTAAAGATGATCCTAGTAAACCTGACTGCGGCCAATGAAGAGACGGGACGCAGCTTGATGCAAGCAAATGTCAATGCGTTGTGCAGAAGCACGAGGTTTTATACGCTTGCAGAAGCTGCGCGTTTTAAACCAATTGCTTCTTGAGGCTAAGCCTTGCATACTAGGCAATCCCTGATTGGTGGTTAACTACCGGCACTTAACAGCAAGGTGTTACCTTTCCTTGGCGCCATCCGTCTCCCACTCCCCTGTGCTCTGTAACCATGCCCCATCATGTTGTTAATTGTTGTCTAGACAAGCTCGAGCACACTCCCCTCAGCTGACCGATTGCCACGCGTGGTCCTAGTTTCCAGCCCGCTCCTGCACCTCCCCCTTCCTGTTGCACAAAAGAACCTTTGAAAGCGAACGAGGAAAAACAAGGCCTAAGCAACAGAACAAATAAAAAACCAACTAAGACATATTATCACTGTCAAAATAACCCACTGCCTTTGTTCCGTACAATTCTACAATTTCCCCTTTTTGTTTTTGAACAGCTAGTACCAGGTTTGCCATGTTCCGCAGGGCCCTTGCAAACATGACAGCAACCAAGGTAATAGCAAACAAACAACACTGCCAATCGAGTGAATGGATGCCAGAAAAGGCTGAAATTTTCTCAGATTTTGATAACATGTTGCTGCAGTGGGGCGCCTAAAATCCACGCAGCACATACCATCAAAATCCTCACAGCCACGTCCTTGAACCAACAACAAAAAGCCGCGGCAATTTTGACTCACGTGCTTAACTGCCTACCAAACAAGGTGATTGAACTCTTTAATGCTTTCCCTGCTGTTACTCTGCATAAGAGAAGAAGCGCTGCGACACGTTCCCATCCTAGCCTCCTACTACATTAGCATCTACAGAAAGACAATGCTCGACATGCAAAGTGTAAACAACATCACCTTCTTTTGGATTAACGTTATACGTAGGCGGAAGGGCACACCAAACAAGAACCGTTTCCGTCAAAAAGTTCGAAACATAGCATGCCTTCTCTGAACATACCTCTGGGGTCATCCCCTTCATTCCCTCCTTTTGATGCAAAGAGAGACACTTGACCCTAACAGAGAAGCCCCTGTTTACATCTCTGAGCCAGGACACAAGCCGCAGCTGTGCGCGCCACCAGGCTCAGGGCAGAAACCACTCCTGTAGTTACCTAACTAGATATCTCGACAAGCGTGCAGACACCTATTAAACACTAAATAACCATGTTTATCGTTCCTGTTCTCCTTGGTAATACCTAGTTGTTCTCTCATGATGAATCCTCCCTTCCCCTTATCAGTGTCAATGGAATCATCGTTCCATGGACAATGAGTCGTCCCGTTCCCCCGCTTGGTCCGAGAGTATTACCTCTGTTCAGTGGCTTGATCCAGGGTGATAGTGCTCGTTCTAGGCGCTGTAAAAAGCGAAATCTATATCCTATGTCCTGATTTTGGGTATCTAACATTAATGCAAAACAGTAATCCTCACACAGTTTTTATTTCATTCTGTAGCGTCGGTGTCGGTATCGGCTGCCTGCGGTAAAGGTTCACGGAAAGGTCTTACATTCTTCGCTGGGATCCATCGAGGTCCTTTTTCTGTAGAGACACAAGCATAACCTTTTCCCCGTGTAACAAGAGGATATGGTCCCATAATTTTACCTGTTTCTGCATCTCGGACCGATACCGGGCCTTTAACCCGTGCCTCGACGGAGGTAGCTGCAGTGAAACGTCGACCTATCGGTGGGTCGTTATCTATTCAAGAACAATTCAAAAAATTAAAAACATACAACGCTTTCTGTAACCGTTCCTCGGGAATAGCCATGCCCATTCCCCCTTTTTGTTGTTGTCCTAAACGTTTCAGAGACCGATGAGACCCTTCAATGAGAGATCGACCGGTGGGGGAATGAGCAATGCCGGTAATGTGAGTTCTACCCCATAGGGCAAAAGAGGTTTTTACAGTTGTTGAAACGTAAAGATAAAGACCGACAACGGTCCAGCTTAAGGGAATACCTAAAGCAGCAAAAGCACGCATTAAATGTCTACGAACAGCTCGTGCCTTTTCTCCTGTGTGACACGAGGCAACCAAGGCACCTGAAAATGTATCAATGGAAGAGTGGATATATTTAAGGCTACCAAATTCAGAATCATGCGTGACATCTGTTTGCCATAACGGTAGGCTTTGTAATCCTCTAGGATTAACTCCTGCAGCAACTGATGGGAAAGAATGTTTTTGACAATCTGGACAGACAGCAATAATACTTGATGCTTGTTGAGCAGCAAGGCCAAACTGTCGCTTAAGAGCTCCAGCGTTTCGATGGAAAAAAAGAGTGCCTTCGCTTAGCTTGTGCAATACGGTCTGGCAGTACTTGAACTGGTCACGGCAATAGGTCAGCTCGTCGATTGCCTTCTGCAAGAAAACCAGGTAGCGAGGTATGAGACCTAATATGCATAACAGAATAAGGCGCAGATCGAGAGTCCAAAAGGAAAATAAGTTCCTGTAACAGGGTAAAGGGTTGTGAATGCGAAACACTCCGCAGCACAGAAGCTTCAGCTCGTGGAACAATACCTGCAACATAAGCAGAATCAGTAACAAGGTGGAGTGGTACATTCCATTCTCGGAAAACACGAACAACTGCATTCAGTTCTCCTGTTTGAGGTGAACCGGAGACCGTCTCTATGTCCGAATCCCATTGTCTCCGTTGAAAACCTTAGGAAGACAGGAATTGAACCTGCACAGAAGAGATCAAAGCGCTCCATACTCCCCTTACATTACTTCCCAGTAGGGTCAGCTAAACAAAAGCTATCGGGCCCATACCCCGAAAATGATGGTTTAACCTCTTCCTCTACTAAATGAGCCCCGTCACAAAACTAACGTTCTCCTTAAGCCTTCTACTAGGAACAACCATCACGATTTCAAGCAACCACTGACTGCTAGCCTGGCCTGGACTAGAAATCAACACCCTTGCCATTATCCCCTTCCTTTCAAAATCACACCACCCTCGAGCTATGGAAGCTGCAATCAAATACTTTCTCGTCCAAGCAACCGCCTCCGCATTAATCCTCTTCTCAAGCACAATCAACGCACAGTTCACCGGACAATGAGACATTCCGCGACTAAGCCACCCAACAGCCTCCCTACTACTAACTACAGCAGTCGCAATAAAACTAGGCCTAGTACCCTTTCACTCCTGATGTCCAGAGGTCATACAAGGCTCACCTATAACCACTGCCCTACTCGTCTCTACATGAATAAAACTCCCCCCACTCACTCTTCTTTTCTTAACTGCCCCCTCACTGAACCCACTCCTACTGACAACCGTGGCCATTGCATCCGCAGCCATCGGAGGGCGAACAGGACTTAACCAAACACAAATCCGAAAAGTCCTAGCTTTCTCATCGATCGCCCACCTAGGCTGAATAACCATCATCCTCATATACAACCCCAAGCTAACATTAATAACCTTCTACCCATACTCCTTAAGAACCGCCTCCATTTTCTTAGCCCTCAACACAACCAACTCGTCAAAACTATCCACAATAATAACCTCCTGAACAAAAATACCATCGCTAAACGCATCCTTGACGCTAGCACTACTATCCCTAGCCGGCCTGCCCCCACTCCCTGGCTTTTTACCAAAATGACTCATTATCCAGGAACTAACTAAGCAAGAGATATCAACCGCAGCCATAATTATTTCAATACTCTCCCTACAAGGTTTATTTTTCTACCTACGCCTTGCATATTGCTCCACACTCCCACCAAACACTACAAGCTTCATAAAACAATGATACAATAACAAATCCACAGGCACACCAATTGCTACCTTAATTTCTCTGTCAGTCCTCCTTCTCCCCCCTTCTCCCGCAATCCTGACCGTTACCTAAGAAACTTAGGATCCCCTGCCTACCAAACCGAAGGCCTTCAAAGCCTTAACTAAGAGTTAAATCCTCTTAGTTTCTGCCCACACCACTAAGGCCCGCAGGACACTAAACCTGCACCATCTAAATGCAACGCAGATACTCTAATTCAGCTAGGGCCTCCACGATAAGCCTAGACAGACGGGCCTCGATCCCATAAACTTCTAATTAACAGCTAGACGCTCAAACCAACGAGCTTCTGTCTACCAGACTCCGGCACACTCTCAGCGTACATCAATGAGTTTGCAACTCAACATGAACTTCACCACAGAGTCGATAAGAAGAGGAATTCAACCTCTGTAAAAAGGACTACAGCCTAACGCCTAAACACTCAGCCACCTGACCCGTGACCTTCATCAACCGATGACTAGTTTCAACAAACCACAATGACATCGGCACCCTATACCTACTCTTCGGAGCATGGGCAGGCATAGCCGAGTACCGCCCTCAGCCTCCTTATTCGAGCAGAACTTGGCCAACCAGGAACTCTCCTAGGAGACGACCAAATCTACAATGTCATCATCACCGCCCATGCCTTCGTAAGAATCTTCTTCACAGTTATAGCCATTATAATCGAAGGGTTTGGAAACTGACTAGTCCCCCTTATAACTGGAGCCCCAGACATAGCATTCCCCCGCATAAACAACATCGGTTTCTGAACTACTTCCTCCGTCCTTCCTACTGCTCCTAGCGTCCTCCACAGTAGAAGCTGGAGTCGGAACAGGATGAACCATATACCCTACAATACCCTAGTCCATAGTTTCTCACACTGTCTGACCTTTACATTGGGCTTAACATAAATCTTAATAAACAATACCCTAGCCCATAGTTTCTCACAATCCCCCCTTTTTCTTTTTATCCTGTTATTGTTTATTAGACGCTACTTTCATTCTCGGCACTGCGAACAAACCTTTTTCCACAATCCCAACATTTATCATAACACTCACAAGGTAATACCTCACAATTACAATAGGCATAGTTCTCACGTGGCATAATGCATTCGCAACAATCTTCATCCTCATTAATCGATACACTCTTATACTTTGCCCCAGCCCTCGTAGTTAAAATAAGCAATTGAGCTATGTCAAACCGTTCTTTAATAAAATGTAAAATATAGCGTAATATACAAGGCCCAAATATCAGTCCTAGAATCAACATAATAAGTGGTCCTGCTAAAGCAGACAACAAAGTGGTTAGCCAAGGTGAGATATTAAACCAGTTTTCATACCATGACCTGCCCGCCTCAAGACTCTTTTTACGTTGTTCCAACCTTTTCCGGAGTTCAGACATGGCATCCAGGACTACTCCCGTATGGTCAGCAAAAGAACAACGTTCCTCTTTGAGAGCTACACATAACCCTCCTTCTTTTAAGAACAATAGATCTAATCCTCTTCTATTTTGCAGCACTACTTCTGATAAAGACTTCACTGAAGTGGCTAAATTTTTAATAGATTGTTCTATTCTTGTTAAATCCTCATTTACAGCCATCTGCAAACTTTGTAATTCCTGACCTTTTACTAGGGAGGCTATGCCTGTACCTGCTCCAACTCCGCCCGCTATCAGCAGTGTAGCTAGGGTTACCACTGTAATTGGCTCTCGTTTTTGCCTATTCAGGTCTCCTTCAAAGTGGCGTAACACCTCCTCAGAGGTGTGATAGATCAGACGAGGAACAATAATCACCTGTACGCAAAACTGAGATTGATTAAACACGTTTAGGGATAGGCAAGGCGTTACTCCGAAGTCTGAACAAACCCATTTAGCTCCTGGTGTCGGGATAGCCCATTTGTCATTTTGATTCTTGTGTTTCTTTATGTTAGCTTTAGTGATTGTTTGATTACACAAGGGCTGATATTGTTCGGGCACTGTACCTATACATTTTCCTTGACCTGTTAGCAATTGAATAGTAATTCCTTGCGTATGGTTCCTCTGGTCATCCCATGGGCATTCTTGTGGGTTTGAACCACTAGACCATTGAATCCTATCTGGTATTCCGATTGCCTCAAAATATGGGGGTCTAACATTGTAACATAACCAGCACTCCTTAGTTAAATTTGGTTTGCTTTCATTAAGGGTATGATAAGAGGCTTGCATTAAATCCCATAAGGGGTCTTTAGACTCTGACACTCCTGAATCCCTAACTAAAGAGAACTCAGTCACCGTGTCATTAGTTGTTTTATCTGTTACTGATAGGGAGTTTGGACGAGTGGTTGTAACACTTGTGGGGACAATCTTTTTCTTAGGGAAAGTGGGTGAATTCAATACTTTATTCGGCCCAACAGGGAGTGAATCATATGGTATTTTAATTTTTCTTATGAGAAAGTGCCCTCCCCAATCCTTAGGAATTCCTGCATAGACACGTATTCCCCATGTTCGTCCTACTAACATGTTCGTCTTCTAGGGGATGCAATACTTGAAATTTGATGTGGGTACAGACTTTTTTGTTACGTGGAGCTACATAATCCACGTCGCGCAGACCTGTAAGATCTACACCCGTTTGTTCAGGTACACATCCGTTAGGAGTCCAGGTTGCTTTTATATATTTATCAGGAGCCTTTACTGTCCAGCCCGAGGCTATTGTCTCACATCCCCAATAACCACAATAATAGTGTCCGGGATAATTACAGTAAGGCTGTCCAGAGGCCGGGCATAAATAAAATGGAGGTCCTTTTTCACAAGGTATTGGTACTAAATTACAAAGTTTCACTACACATTCAGGTGGCCCTGGGTTGCTAAAAGTGGCTATTGTTTTCGTTCCTTCCCAAGATATTAGTTCCCACTTAAATGGTTCATGTGGGTTTCCCCCTTTTGCTTGGGTTATTATCAATAGCACAATTAATGGTATACCAGGAAAAAGGGTGTTTGTTAATTTTGTTAATTTAAGTATATTCTTACCAGTCCTGGGGAAGTTCGGCCATGGCTGCTTTTGCATCCCATTTTTCTGGCTCTTTTCTCCACGGTTTGTTTCTCCTCTGCCTCGCCCGTCGACTCGGTTGCTTCGAGCCACGGGGTGTACCATCTTCTCGGCAGCAAGGGAATTCTTCAGGAGAATAGCTGTTGCGGGCTTTTTGCCTGTTTACATAGGCTTCCTACTTCGCAGCTTTAATTAATGGGGCCGAGCAAGACACGGTTAGTACTTCCCTCCTGCACTTTATAGCCAAGATTTCAGCTACAAAGGGGACTGGTTCGGTGGAGTGGTAACAATAATATTGAGGGTTTATTCCTTTGGCAAAAATTTCCCACCACTCATGGGATTCTCGAATAATTTCTTGTTTAGACTCTAATTGTTTTAATTTCCACTCCGTAAGAGTTCTTTGAATTTTCCAACACTGTGTGCAAACTCCTATTGGAGGGTATCCATATTCACAGTGTGTCCACCATTTATTCTGGCATACCTTACACCTGAAACAAGCAAATGGATAACAATTGCAGTTCAAATTATTACATCTAATTCATATATCTAGAGTGCATACATTATTTGCATCAGCCTATCTTCTTATACTTGATATTGTGTGGTTGCATAAGTTTAGCAATTTCCTTCAACACACTTTGTACGCTTCCATATATAATAGATAAAAAAAGAAATAATTATAGCAAATATAAACAACAATACACACTTTATACCAAAAGGTAATGCGGCAAAATAATCAAATAAAGTCTCTATCATTACGTTATCTTTTCAGGGTTATCTTGGTGTCACCTGGAGTACTGATTACTTTCCAGTGGGGTCTCGTCACCGGGCCTTTAATGCGACTAGCATGAGTCCATCCACGCTCAGCAGTCCGGACAGCCGTTTCTGTTGTAAGCAGAACAAGATAAGGTCCCTCCCAATTGGGTTTTAGGGTTTCTTCTTTCCACGTTTTAACCAATACCCAGTCCCCAGGTTTAAGAGTATGAATGTTTAAGTCCAACGGTGGTCGTTGTACAATCAGTCCATGTTCCCAAAGCTTGTTACGATGTTCTGCTAATCGTGAAACGTATTCATTAATCACACGGTCTCGAATTAAAACATTTGTTTGTGGACTTTCAATTCTATAGGACATTCCATACACCATTTCAAACGCTGATATTCCTACATCTGCTCGGGGTCTGGTTCTGAGAATGAATAGCGCCATGGGTAGGCACTTAATCCATGATAATTTGGTTTCTATCCTTAATTTAGTCAAAATAGTTTTGATTTCTCCATTCATCCTTTCAACTTTTCCCGAACTTTGTGGATGCCATGGCGTATGGTATTCCCACTTAATACCCAAGCTTTCTGTTAGATCTCTAACAATTTTTGACACAAAGTGTGTTCCTCTGTCCGAGTCGATTACTTCAGGTACTCCATATCGAGGTATAATGTGTTCAAGTAACACTTTAGTAACTTGGTTAGCAGTTGCCTTGGAGGTAGGAAAAGCCTCAACATAATGTGTTAAATGATCCACCATTACTAATAAATATTTGTAACGCCCTACCCTGGGTAGTTCAGTAAAATCCACTTGTATGTGTGAGAAAGGTCTGTATGCTGGGGAACGTCCTCCAAGAGGCTTTTGTCTCATGTTGTTTCGATTAACCTTTTGACAGGTCTCGCAGGCTGCCGTGACTGTCTTTGCTATGTTATATACGCCTATACAGGCAAACTGTTGATTGAAATGATCAACTAACGCCTGGGTTCCCCAGTGTGTTTTACTATGTATTTTTGAAAATATTTCAAGTGCTATGCCCTTCGGCAAAACTTCTCTCCCATCTGGCAATATGTACTTACCATCCTGTTCCTTAGCTCCCATTTGTTCTCGTTTTTCCTTTTCTGCAGACTCAAACCTCAAATTTTTACTAACAGGTATTTGTTGTATAGTTAAAATCGTACTATAATTGCCTGCCACTCGTTTTGCTTCTGTATCAGCTGCATTATTTCCCCTAACTTGGTAACTCGTACCTCGCTGGTGTCCCTTTATATGTACAACTGCTATTTTATTCGGCATTTTTAATGCCTCCAGAACTCGCCGAATTAATTCCGGGTGTATCAGTTCTTTTCCCTGTGAGTTAACGAATCCTCTGTCTCCCCATATTTTCCCAAAAGTGTGCACTACTCCGAACGCATAGCGTGAGTCTGTATATATAGTTCCATCCTTTCCCTTCAGTGACACTAATGCTTTCCACAATGCATACAGCTCACAGGCTTGAGCCGACCAGCTGGCACTCAGGGGGCCTGATTCTATTGTCTTAAATTCTCTTTTTTCCAACTTAACGATGGCATATCCGGACAATCGTTTACCTTCCACTATTCGTGATGACCCATCTGTAAATAATACTTCTCCACATTGTAGTTCTTCTTCTTCTAAGTCTGGCCTAATGCGTGTCTGCTGTTCAATTGTTTGAAAACAATTGTGCAATAGTTCATTACCTTCTCCTGGGTACAAAAATTCAGCGGGGTTAACTGCTCCAATAGTTTTCAAAGATAGTTTAGGGGATTCTATAAGTATTCCCTCATACTTTAATAATCGGCTATCTGTAAGCCATTTTTCTGCTTTTTGTTGTAACACTCCCCTGATATTATGAGGCGCATATAAGACAACTTCTCCATTAAAGGTAATGCGATTCGTTTCCTCAAGTAATAAGGCAGCAGCAACAATGATTTGTAAACAACTCGGCCAACCCCTGCTCACAGGGTCCAACAGCTTTGATAAGTATGCCACCGGTTTCTTTTGTCCGGCCCATTCCTGAGTTAATACTCCGAATGCCGTTCCTTCATATATGTTAACAAATAAATGGAATGGCCGCTTTAAATCTGGGAGGCTTAAAACCGGTGCTTGGCTTAGCTCCCTTTTGAGACTGGCAAACTGCTCTTGATCCTGAGGGGTCCACTTGGGCATTTTGTCTTTAGACAGTTGTTCATATAAGAATTTAACTTTAAAGCTGTAGTTCTCTATCCGTTGCCTACAATACCCAAATAGCCCTAATGCCTGCCGAATTTGCCTCTTAGTGACAGGCATAGGTAATTCCAGAATTCCTTTAATGCGCTCTGGATCCAATATCTTCTTGCCGTTAAACAAATAATGCCCCAAATATTTCACTTTTTCCTCCACAAATTGTAACTTTTCTTGTGATACCCGTAGTCCCTTTTGTGCAAGAAAGTTTAGGAGCCGAATGCTTTCTTTTCTTACATCCTCCTTATTATTCCCTGCTATGAGCAGATCATCTACATACTGTAACAGCACGTTTCCCGTTTGTACCTGGTATTCTTTTAAGAGCTCTTCCAGGGCCTGTCCAAACAGATTAGGGGACTCAGTGAACCCTTGGGGGAGCACGGTCCATCTCAATTGCTGTTTACGGCCTGTCTCTATGTCTTCCCATTCAAAGGCAAAATAATCACGGCATTCTTCTGCCAGTGGACAGGCCCAAAAGGCATCCTTTAAATCAGCCACACTATACCAGGAGTTATGGGGTCCTAGCTTGCTTAGCAGTGTGTATGGATTTGCTACTACAGGGAACCGGGCGATAGTTCTTTTGTTTATTTCCCTTAGATCATGTACGAGCCGATATTTCCCATTTGGTTTCTTCACAGGCAGAATGGGGGTGTTAAAGGGTGACATACAAGGCTCTAAGAATTCCTTGTGCTAACAATCGATCGATTTCTGGTTTTAATCCCCTCCGTCCTTCTAGGGATATGGGATATTGCCTTACCCTCACAGGTATGTGGGGTTCGGAAATTTGGATTTTAATCGGTGGGATTTCCAGTCTACTAATTGTGTCCGGAGAGTACCAGACACCGGGGTTAATTTGGTTTTGATCATCCACGGTCAAAGGATAAGCAGACACTGTTAGCTCTTGATTTTTCACTTTAATTTCTAATTGCAATTCAACAATTAAATCTCGTCCTAACAGATTAAATTCTGCTTCAGGGACGAGCAAGAGTTCACCCATTCCAAATTTATTTTCAGTTTCGAATACCACATTTTTGATTTTGCTTACTTTAAAGGGTTCTCCTTTTGCCCCAATTACTTGTACTTTTTCAGGGGAAACTTTACATCCCTCAGGTATTTGCTTAATAGTTGATTTCTCAGCCCCAGTGTCTACTAAAAAGGTGAACTCTTGTTTATGGGGACCTATTTTTAATTTTATCAAGGGCTCATGATGACTCCGGTCCCCTAAGATATAGAGCCCCTGACTCTCCTAATCCGTTTTCAATATTTCCTCATCCCTGATCCTTTCTCTGCAATTCTGTTTTATATGTCCCCTTTTTCCACAGTAAAAACAACATCTCTGTTCCTTCTTCACTACTACGTTCCCTTGTTTCGTTCCAGCAGATCTGTGTTCACCAGTTTGCCCTTTGCGATCCTCTCTGACTGCTGCTACCATCATTTTTACTTGTCGCTTGCTGCTCTCTTCTTCCCGCCTTACGTAGACTTTCTGAGCTTCCCTCAATAATTCATCCAAGCCTCTATTCTGCCAGTCTTCTAACTTTTCAATCTTCTTTCTGATATCTTCCCATGATTTTGCCACAAACTGAGTTTTGAGGAGCGCTTGCCCTAAAGGGTCGTCTGGATTTACCCCAGAGTACAGCTGAAGGGCTTTCCTCAGTCGTTCCAGCCACTCAGTAGGGCTTTCATCTTTCTTTTGCATTTCATTAAATGCTTTATTGATATTCTGGCCACGGGGTACTGCTTCCCCAATCCCCTGGATTACTATAGTTCTCAGGTCCTGCATATGAGTTCTATGCACTGGATCCTGATTATCCCAATGAGGTCTTTGGAGTGGCCATTTAATATCTGCTTGGGGTCCCTGGGCATGCTGAGCATCCCACAGTCTCATTCCTGCTCGTCTAATCATATCTCTTTCCTCGGTAGTAAATAATTGACCAAGGATAGATTGCATCTCATCCCAAGTATAAAGGTTTGGTCCCAAAAATGGATTTAATCTTTCTGCCACTCCGAGTGGGCCTTCAATTAAGTTTCCCATCTCGGTTCTTTTAAAATCTCGTAGGTCAGCCGAGTTTAGGGGTACGGAAATATATCCGATCACAGGTTGAGGTCCCCCCATGGGTATTTCCCTTAGGGGGTACATTTGAGCTGCCCCTTTCTGACTTCTAGTTATGCGTCTAGGAAGAGGGGGAGACCCTTGTTCCGACTCTGGTGGGGGAGTGGGCGCTCTGGGGACCTCTGCGGGAGCAGGAGGAGGAATGTAAGGAGGGGGGGTTAGAAGGGTTTCGTCCAACTCTTCCTGCTTTTTCTTTTGTTTAGTTTTCATTTCATTCAGTGGGTAAAGTCTAGCTCCCGGTCTTTCTAGCCACACTTCCGCATATCGACTCTCCTCCGGGTTAAGGGGTTTTTTATTATTAACCCAGAGGTTTAATTGCTGTCTTACCCAATCTTCTTCTGACCCATAGACTGGCCAAAAGACATTTTTAGAAATCTTCTTCCCTCCCCATATCTTAGTACAATATTCTATCATCTTCTGCTTATCTTTCCCTAGGGTTCCAAGGAAATATCTCCAATTGTCTAAGATATATGCCAGAGGGGTATTCTTAGGTACAGTGGGTACCCTTCCCATGGGAGTCGAAGGCTTGCTGCCCTTCGCCCCCATCTTCTGGAATATCCACAAACATACACTCACTCGCTCCCCTTGTTCCTGGCCCAGTCCCTCGCGGGAGATGGGAAACGCAGTACTTAAGAGTCCGCACTCGCTTGGTTCAGTATATCGAACCTCTCACTCGTTATATCCCAGGAAACCCAATCCCGCCCGAACGGCAAACCCGCAAACAAATTCGCAATATACTTACGCGTCCTGCGTCTTCGTCCGGACTCCCGTGCACAGAATTTTTATGGGATTTTACCGGTTTCTCCTTTGCTCATTATTCTAGAATTTAGGTTCGTCGGTAAGGTTGGAGTAAGCTGTTGGTCGCGGGGCCGCGAAATGTCGCGGGGCGCCTCCCCGGAGGACCAAAGCCCACCGTTCCTTATCCGAGTCACGGCACCAGAAATTGTTATAAATTGAGACCACAACGGATCATAATCCAATTAAAATTTTATTAATTATAGCAAGTAGAATATGAGCAAAAACAGCGCTGGACGACAGGGGAGTCTGCGCTCCGCCCACTGCCGTCCTGAGCACTTCAAACAGTCCCTTTTTATACATCTTTACTCCCGTGTTCATGAGGTAGTGGAGGTACTCTGCGCATGCTTCAGTTGTTGTTAGGGGGTCGTTTTCTGCCTTCTGGTGGTCGTTGAGGCCGAAGTAAGAAGTCTTCCTCCTTTGTCCCATAGTTGACCCCTCACTCATATGTCCTTATATGGGGTAGTTTGTCCTGTTTCTGTCGGTTCCTGGACATCTGGTGGTTATCTTATCTTGCACAAGCGGTATCTTGTGGCTGTTTATATCTTTTGCTGTCTGACCTTTACATTGGGCCTAACATAAATCTTTATAAACAATACCCTAGTCCATAGTTTCTCACACTGTCTGACCTTTACATTGGGCTTAACATAAATCTTAATAAACAATACCCTAGTCCATAGTTTCTCACATTCCCCAAACAGTATCACATTTAGAGCAGAGGATAATCGTTCCTTTCTACCCCAAACTCTTGGCTGGGGACACCTTGCAGTGCTATCAAACTAGCAGACCGCAACAAGGCTTTAGCGTTGGCCATATTCTACTGCCGGTGCTGTAGCACCTTCCTCCAGAGGCCAGACCACACTGCTCCTCCTCCAGCTGACACCCTCTCCCACAAGCCACAGGGCTATTTAACCCCTTAGCGGGAACCAGCTACACCTGCACATCGCCCATGTCAATCAACCCACTGCCTCTGAGGCAAGGCCACAGCTGCGTGTTATCAATGCTAATCAACCCACCGCCTTCATTCCTCTACAGGGACAAGCTCACCAAGCACATTTCCACCACCCACAACTGGCTGCTAAAATGTCATTCGCACAGAGCAACGTGTGGGAAAAAAAATAAAAAAAATTCCTCCAGGACACATCAAAGTAATTCCACTACTGTTCAGGCTCCCAAGGTACTTCCACCCGTTCAAGCCATCGCAAGGCCTGACGGCCCATTTCTCTCCTTGTACCACCACCACTCCAGAAAAGCAGAGGAAATGTGATGGAGACAGCACACTGGGTGAGCTACAGAGCCCCTGATACCATCTACTAAACACGAAGAGTGTGAGCATGGGAAGGACTAGAAAGGCACTCCACTTACCGTTTAGCTGCTTTCTTGCCAATGAGGTGTCGGTGGAATTGGTGGTCAGCCTTGATTATTGCGTAATCCGTCCCGTGGATCTAAAAAGAATTATATCTTTTATATCTATCTATATATGTATGGATGTACATTATTTTATATTATAATATATAGGGCCAGGTAGGACAGGCCACCGCTTCTGTCTCGTGCCCTAAGTAACTGCCTACTACCAGTATTGGCACTGACTCACCAGCGGTCAGCTACAAGCACTTCTGCTCTTCAGCAGAGCACAAGCATTCCTCTGCTTTGAGAAGAGAGCATTGTGCTCATGAAACATTGAAAAGACTTACTTCTACGCCTCTCCAGCTATAACCAAGAGAATCCTTCCTTCTCCGCACCAAAAAAATAATGCTGACTTTTCAAGGATGCTATGGATGAGGTTCATAACCAAGGGGTGTCATCCACCTGGCCACACAATTTGTCTCCTGCAAGTACGATTAAGCATGCCAAGACATCCTATGGATGTGACAAACACCTCATCACCTCTGCTCTGTTGCCCCTTCTTCCCCCAGTTTCTTACTGGAACTAGTAACTCCAGCTCACCAGTTCCTTGAGCATGGCTTCAATCTGTTCCTGAGCCACATGCACATCTTCTGTAGGTCCTTCCAAAGTGATGTTATCCTGTGGCGAGCAGCCTCACAGTTTGCCCTCTTGCCTGTGATAACAATTGTCTCCGAGTTGCTGTTCTTTGCTGGGAGATCAATTTTGGTGTTGCTTTCTTTACGGATCTGCCACAAAGGGAAAAAAAAAAAAAAATCATCTCAGAAGCGTCCCATGTCAGAAGAAAAAGCCTCGCAGGCTATATTGGACATCACCAATGGGCAGGAGAGAGCATCCAGTGGGATTTTGCTGCAGGCAGTGATCATCACGAGCACTTGAGTTAGGAGCAATATCTCACCTTCTTGATGTTGGCACCTCCTTTCCCTACGATGTTCTTGTGGAACTGTTTGCAGATGGGGACAGAAATAGAAAAGCTGTTTTCAACCTAAGGGAGAAAGGAAGGGAGAACTGAAGATTACACTGTCGTGGCAAGGGAGGCCCGACTTCAGGAACTCTGATAAACGAGCTTTTGAAAAGAGGCTTAGACCCAAGGAAGTTCTCTATACGAGGGACTTGTAAGACTAAACAAAGGCAAGGACGTTCCCCTATAGCCTTCCCATAACAGGTACTACCCCCTGCCTCCATTCAGCCAAAACAGCGTCGACAGCTCCCTCCTCTTGAGGTGTTTTAGCTCTACCCAAGCCAGTAGAGCTCTGCTTTGCCCCAGGGTTATCCAGGCACGGAGGAGGGAAGTGCAGGCAGAAGACCTCCTTACCAGGTCTGCCACCGTCTTTTGCATGTACTCGGTGCACTTCTCCACCTCGTTTTTGGGACCTCGGAGTTGGACGATGTCACTCTTGTGTGCAGGGTCTGGGAAGTTGATGATAACCTGCAGGAGCGGTCATTTAGAGTTAGCTCAAGCAAAAGCAAGAACCCTTGTGTCAGACACATGCAAAGGTTGGGGGGATCCTACACATGCCCTTTTCCCATTCAGAAAAGGGGAACCGTGTTAGCGGCCTCTGGCTAAAAGAACTATCTTCTCAGACACTTGCGCTACAGAGCCACTAAAGTTACGACTTCTGTGACGACAGGCCTACTACCCATGTAGGAAAGAACCCCTCTGGATTCCTCCTCTCCTACAAAGCCTTACCTCTGGGAATTGCTCCCGGATTTCCCAGACCCGCTCAGCCTTCTGCCCAGTGATGGTCCGGTGGAATTTCTGCTCAACGATTAGGTCCGCAGCGTGTTCATTTTCCTGACGGGAACAGAGGGCACACTGAGTGTTCAGCCGGAGAGCCGTCTACTTTGACTTAGCGGTTTGCTGCCCGACGGTTTACTTGCCAGCACTGTCCCTCTTTTCTCCAGACCAAATTCACTCTGCGTTGACAGAGAAGGGCTACCCGAGGGAACAGGGGAAGACATTTGTGAAGAGGAACTTGCACTTGTCATGAGATCCAAGTGCTCCGTGGGCAAGGGGCACACACTCGCACCAGAAGGTTACAAGGGAACACGAGAGCCCAAACCCTGCAGTCTCCCAAACATCACGTCCTACCCACTCACCATACGGGAAGCGAGTTCCAGCAGCTCGCTCTTGGCCTGTGGGACCCCCTGTGGGTCTCCTTCCATTCTGATCGGGTTGCTCTTCTCGTTGTCCGGGGGAATGCGCACAGACACCTTGTACAGATCCTTCATCCTGTTCACTTCGAGGCAAGGACTGTGGTGACGCCGTCTGCTAGGCAAAGACCTGGAAGCAAGGCACCTGGATTATCACTGCTCAGAGGCTGATGAAGAAGTAAAGCCGCCTCTGGGAAGGGCTCGGTGGGGTAGGGTTGAGCCAGGGGAAATTGCCTCTTCCCCCTGGAGTTCAGCGAGAGCAGACCTGTGCCACACGAGAGCCTGTCCAAGTAAATACCGTGGCATCTACAGAGCCCATTGTTCCCTTGTCAGAGCCAGGCGTGTTTCTTCCCCAAACAGTATCACATTTAGAGCAGAGGATAATCGTTCCTTTCTACCCCAAACTCTTGGCTGGGGACACGTTGCAGTGCTATCAAACTAGCAGACCGCAACAAGGCTTTAGCGTTGGCCATATTCTACTGCCGGTGCTGTAGCACCTTCCTCCAGAGGCCAGACCACACTGCTCCTCCTCCAGCTGACACCCTCTCCCACAAGCCACAGGGCTATTTAACCCCTTAGCGGGAACCAGCTACACCTGCACATCGCCCATGTCAATCAACCCACTGCCTCTGAGGCAAGGCCACAGCTGCGTGTTATCAATGCTAATCAACCCACCGCCTTCATTCCTCTACAGGGACAAGCTCACCAAGCACATTTCCACCACCCACAACTGGCTGCTAAACTGTCATTCGCACAGAGCAACGTGTGGAAAAAAAAAAAAAAAAAATTCCTCCAGGACACATCAAAGTAATTCCACTACTGTTCAGGCTCCCAAGGTACTTCCACCCGTTCAAGCCATCGCAAGGCCTGACGGCCCATTTCTCTCCTTGTACCACCACCACTCCAGAAAAGCAGAGGAAATGTGATGGAGACAGCACACTGGGTGAGCTACAGAGCCCCTGATACCATCTACTAAACACGAAGAGTGTGAGCATGGGAAGGACTAGAAAGGCACTCCACTTACCGTTTAGCTGCTTTCTTGCCAATGAGGTGTCGGTGGAATTGGTGGTCAGCCTTGATTATTGCGTAATCCGTCCCGTGGATCTAAAAAGAATTATATCTTTTATATCTATCTATATATGTATGGATGTACATTATTTTATATTATAATATATAGGGCCAGGTAGGACAGGCCACCGCTTCTGTCTCGTGCCCTAAGTAACTGCCTACTGCCACTATTGGCACTGACTCACCAGCGGTCAGCTACAAGCACTTCTGCTCTTCAGCAGAGCACAAGCATTCCTCTGCTTTGAGAAGAGAGCATTGTGCTCATGAAACATTGAAAAGACTGACTTCTATGCCTCTCCAGCTATAACCAAGAGAATCCTTCCTTCTCCGCACCAAAAAAATTAATGCTGACTTTTCAAGGATGCTATGGATGAGTTTCATAACCAAGGGGTGTCATCCACCTGGCCACACAATTTGTCTCCTGCAAGTACGATTAAGCATGCCAAGACATCCTATGGATGTGACAAACACCTCATCACCTCTGCTCTGTTGCCCCTTCTTCCCCGAGTTCCTGTTCTCCTTCATAATACCTAGTTGTTCTCTCATTATGAATCCTCCCTTCCCCTTATCAGTGTCAATGGAATCATCGTTCCATGGACAATGAGTCGTCCCTTTCCCCCGCTTGGTCCGAGAGTATTACCTCTGTTCAGTGGCTTGATCCAGGGTGATAGTGCTCGTTCTAGGCGCTGTAAAAAGCGAAATCTATATCCTATGTCCTGATTTTGGGTATCTAACATTAATGCAAAACAGTAATCCTCACACAGTTTTTATTTCATTCTGTAGCGTCGGTGTCGGTATCAGCTGCCTGCGGTAAAGGTTCACGGGAAGGTCTTACATTCTTCGCTGGGATCCATCTAGGTCCTTTTTCTGTAGAGACACAAGCATAACCTTTTCCCCGTGTAACAAGAGGATATGGTCCCATAATTTTACCTGTTTCTGCATCTCGGACCGATACCGGGCCTTTAACCCGTGCCTCGACGGAGGTAGCTGCAGTGAAACGTCGACCTATCGGTGGGTCGTTATCTATTCAAGAACAATTCAAAAAATTAAAAACATACAACGCTTTCTGTAACCGTTCCTCGGGAATAGCCATGCCCATTCCCCCTTTTTGTTGTTGTCATAAACGTTTCAGAGACCGATGAGACCCTTCAATGAGAGATCGACCGGTGGGGGAATGAGCAATGCCGGTAATGTGAGTTCTACCCCATAGGGCAAAAGAGGTTTTTACAGTTGTTGAAACGTAAAGATAAAGACCGACAACGGTCCAGCTTAAGGGAATACCTAAAGCAGCAAAAGCACGCATTAAATGTCTACGAACAGCTCGTGCCTTTTCTCCTGTGTGACACGAGGCAACCAAGGCACCTGAAAATGTATCAATGGAAGAGTGGATATATTTAAGGCTACCAAATTCAGAATCATGCGTGACATCTGTTTGCCATAACGGTAGGCTTTGTAATCCTCTAGGATTAGCTCCTGCAGCAACTGATGGGAAAGAATGTTTTTGACAGTCGGGACAGACAGCAAAAATACTTGATGCTTGTTGAGCAGCAAGGCCAAACTGTCGCTTAAGAGCTCCAGCGTTTCGATGGAAAAAAAGAGTGCCTTCGCTTAGCTTGTGCAATACGGTCTGGCAGTACTTGAACTGGTCACGGCAATAGGTCAGCTCGTCGATTGCCTTCTGCAAGAAAACCAGGTAGCGAGGTATGAGACCTAATATGCATAACAAAATAAGGCGCAGATCGAGAGTCCAAAAGGAAAATAAGTTCCTGTAACAGGGTAAAGGGTTGTGAATGCGAAACACTCCGCAGCACAGAAGCTTCAGCTCGTGGAACAATACCTGCAACATAAGCAGAATCAGTAACAAGGTGGAGTGGTACATTCCATTCTCGGAAAACACGAACAACTGCATTCAGTTCTCCTGTTTGAGGTGAACCGGAGACCGTCTCTATGTCCGAATCCCATTGCCTCCGTTGATCATCCCACCACAGAAGAACAGATTTATGCGATTGGCCCGATCCATCTGTAAACACAGTAAGCGCCGGTAAGGGTTGTTCGCTTCTTCTGGGGTTTAACATCAGACGAAAATCAACGTTAAACAGTTTGTGTGAAGGTGGATGGGAAGTTATTCGACCTGTATGTTCTCGCCCGGCACCTCCCCGGGACCTACAGCTTGACAAACTATTGCTGTACAATTCAACCACGAGAACCTCTAACACCTTTACCGCTCAAACCTAGCCTTCTCCTTAACATCTTATATATCCCATAAACACCACCTACCCAAAACCTCAGCACTAAAATCATATTAACCCAAACCCCCCATACACACACGCCCCTAAGACTATAGGCGCCCAAACAGCCAACGAAGCCAACGAAACCAACGAAACCACGTCCCCGTAGCTTACAATCCAAAGCGTGGCACTGAAGATGCCAAGATGGCGTCCAATATGAAAGCCGAGGACAAAAGACTTAGCCCTAACCTTACGGTTGGCTCCTGCTAGACCTAGACGTGCAAGTATCTGCGGCCCAGTGTAAATGCCCTAGGCCTCCTGCTAAGACCGAAGGAGCAGGCATCAGGCACACGCTACCAACTGCAGCCCAAGACGCCTTGCTCAGCCACACCCCCACGGGCACTCAGCAGTAATTAACAGTAAGCAAGAAGCGCAAGCTTGACTTAGTCACGGCAACCTTCAGGGTTGGTAAATCTCGTGCCAGCCGCCGCGGTCACACCAGAAACCCAAGCCAACAGTCACACGGCGTAGAGAGCGGACCAGAGCCTGTCAGAATAACTAGGAAACCGAAACACAACTAAGCTGTCGTAAGCCCGAGATACCCCTAAGGCCAACCTAAAGATGATCCTAGTAAACCTGACTGCGGCCAATGAAGAGACGGGACGCAGCTTGATGCAAGCAAATGTCAATGCGTTGTGCAGAAGCACGAGGTTTTATACGCTTGCAGAAGCTGCGCGTTTTAAACCAATTGCTTCTTGAGGCTAAGCCTTGCATACTAGGCAATCCCTGATTGGTGGTTAACTACCGGCACTTAACAGCAAGGTGTTACCTTTCCTTGGCGCCATCCGTCTCCCACTCCCCTGTGCTCTGTAACCATGCCCCATCATGTTGTTAATTGTTGTCTAGACAAGCTCGAGCACACTCCCCTCAGCTGACCGATTGCCACGCGTGGTCCTAGTTTCCAGCCCGCTCCTGCACCTCCCCCTTCCTGTTGCACAAAAGAACCTTTGAAAGCGAACGAGGAAAAACAAGGCCTAAGCAACAGAACAAATAAAAAACCAACTAAGACATATTATCACTGTCAAAATAACCCACTGCCTTTGTTCCGTACAATTCTACAATTTCCCCTTTTTGTTTTTGAACAGCTAGTACCAGGTTTGCCATGTTCCGCAGGGCCCTTGCAAACATGACAGCAACCAAGGTAATAGCAAACAAACAACACTGCCAATCGAGTGAATGGATGCCAGAAAAGGCTGAAATTTTCTCAGATTTTGATAACATGTTGCTGCAGTGGGGCGCCTAAAATCCACGCAGCACATACCATCAAAATCCTCACAGCCACGTCCTTGAACCAACAACAAAAAGCCGCGGCAATTTTGACTCACGTGCTTAACTGCCTACCAAACAAGGTGATTGAACTCTTTAATGCTTTCCCTGCTGTTACTCTGCATAAGAGAAGAAGCGCTGCGACACGTTCCCATCCTAGCCTCCTACTACATTAGCATCTACAGAAAGACAATGCTCGACATGCAAAGTGTAAACAACATCACCTTCTTTTGGATTAACGTTATACGTAGGCGGAAGGGCACACCAAACAAGAACCGTTTCCGTCAAAAAGTTCGAAACATAGCATGCCTTCTCTGAACATACCTCTGGGGTCATCCCCTTCATTCCCTCCTTTTGATGCAAAGAGAGACACTTGACCCTAACAGAGAAGCCCCTGTTTACATCTCTGAGCCAGGACACAAGCCGCAGCTGTGCGCGCCACCAGGCTCAGGGCAGAAACCACTCCTGTAGTTACCTAACTAGATATCTCGACAAGCGTGCAGACACCTATTAAACACTAAATAACCATGTTTATCGTTCCTGTTCTCCTTCGTAATACCTAGTTGTTCTCTCATTATGAATCCTCCCTTCCCCTTATCAGTGTCAATGGAATCATCGTTCCATGGACAATGAGTCGTCCCGTTCCCCCGCTTGGTCCGAGAGTATTACCTCTGTTCAGTGGCTTGATCCAGGGTGATAGTGCTCGTTCTAGGCGCTGTAAAAAGCGAAATCTATATCCTATGTCCTGATTTTGGGTATCTAACATTAATGCAAAACAGTAATCCTCACACAGTTTTTATTTCATTCTGTAGCGTCGGTGTCGCTATCGGCTGCCTGCGGTAAAGGTTCACGGAAAGGTCTTACATTCTTCGCTGGGATCCATCGAGGTCCTTTTTCTGTAGAGACACAAGCATAACCTTTTCCCCGTGTAACAAGAGGATATGGTCCCATAATTTTACCTGTTTCTGCATCTCGGACCGATGCCGGGCCTTTAACCCGTGCCTCGACGGAGGTAGCTGCAGTGAAACGTCGACCTATCGGTGGGTCGTTATCTATTCAAGAACAATTCAAAAAATTAAAAACATACAACGCTTTCTGTAACCGTTCCTCGGGAATAGCCATGCCCATTCCCCCTTTTTGTTGTTGTCATAAACGTTTCAGAGACCGATGAGACCCTTCAATGAGAGATCGACCGGTGGGGGAATGAGCAATGCCGGTAATGTGAGTTCTACCCCATAGGGCAAAAGAGGTTTTTACAGTTGTTGAAACGTAAAGATAAAGACCGACAACGGTCCAGCTTAAGGGAATACCTAAAGCAGCAAAAGCACGCATTAAATGTCTACGAACAGCTCGTGCCTTTTCTCCTGTGTGACACGAGGCAACCAAGGCACCTGAAAATGTATCAATGGAAGAGTGGATATATTTAAGGCTACCAAATTCAGAATCATGCGTGACATCTGTTTGCCATAACGGTAGGCTTTGTAATCCTCTAGGATTAACTCCTGCAGCAACTGATGGGAAAGAATGTTTTTGACAATCGGGACAGACAGCAATAATACTTGATGCTTGTTGAGCAGCAAGGCCAAACTGTCGCTTAAGAGCTCCAGCGTTTCGATGGAAAAAAAGAGTGCCTTCGCTTAGCTTGTGCAATACGGTCTGGCAGTACTTGAACTGGTCACGGCAATAGGTCAGCTCGTCAATTGCCTTCTGCAAGAAAACCAGGTAGCGAGGTATGAGACCTAATATGCATAACAAAATAAGGCGCAGATCGAGAGTCCAAAAGGAAAATAAGTTCCTGTAACAGGGTAAAGGGTTGTGAATGCGAAACACTCCGCAGCACAGAAGCTTCAGCTCGTGGAACAATACCTGCAACATAAGCAGAATCAGTAACAAGGTGGAGTGGTACATTCCATTCTCGGAAAACACGAACAACTGCATTCAGTTCTCCTGTTTGAGGTGAACCGGAGACCGTCTCTATGTCCGAATCCCATTGTCTCCGTTGAAAACCTTAGGAAGACAGGAATTGAACCTGCACAGAAGAGATCAAAGCGCTCCATACTCCCCTTACATTACTTCCCAGTAGGGTCAGCTAAACAAAAGCTATCGGGCCCATACCCCGAAAATGATGGTTTAACCTCTTCCTCTACTAAATGAGCCCCGTCACAAAACTAACGTTCTCCTTAAGCCTTCTACTAGGAACAACCATCACAATTTCAAGCAACCACTGACTGCTAGCCTGGCCTGGACTAGAAATCAACACCCTTGCCATTATCCCCTTCCTTTCAAAATCACACCACCCTCGAGCTATGGAAGCTGCAATCAAATACTTTCTCGTCCAAGCAACCGCCTCCGCATTAATCCTCTTCTCAAGCACAATCAACGCACAGTTCACCGGACAATGAGACATTCCGCGACTAAGCCACCCAACAGCCTCCCTACTACTAACTACAGCAGTCGCAATAAAACTAGGCCTAGTACCCTTTCACTTCCGATGTCCAGAGGTCATACAAGGCTCACCTATAACCACTGCCCTACTCGTCTCTACATGAATAAAACTCCCCCCACTCACTCTTCTTTTCTTAACTGCCCCCTCACTGAACCCACTCCTACTGACAACCGTGGCCATTGCATCCGCAGCCATCGGAGGGCGAACAGGACTTAACCAAACACAAATCCGAAAAGTCCTAGCTTTCTCATCGATCGCCCACCTAGGCTGAATAACCATCATCCTCATATACAACCCCAAGCTAACATTAATAACCTTCTACCCATACTCCTTAAGAACCGCCTCCATTTTCTTAGCCCTCAACACAACCAACTCGTCAAAACTATCCACAATAATAACCTCCTGAACAAAAATACCATCGCTAAACGCATCCTTGACGCTAGCACTACTATCCCTAGCCGGCCTGCCCCCACTCCCTGGCTTTTTACCAAAATGACTCATTATCCAGGAACTAACTAAGCAAGAGATATCAACCGCAGCCATAATTATTTCAATACTCTCCCTACAAGGTTTATTTTTCTACCTACGCCTTGCATATTGCTCCACACTCCCACCAAACTCTACAAGCTTCATAAAACAATGATACAATAACAAATCCACAGGCACACCAATTGCTACCTTAATTTCTCTGTCAGTCCTCCTTCTCCCCCCTTCTCCCGCAATCCTGACCGTTACCTAAGAAACTTAGGATCCCCTGCCTACCAAACCGAAGGCCTTCAAAGCCTTAACTAAGAGTTAAATCCTCTTAGTTTCTGCCCACACCACTAAGGCCCGCAGGACACTAAACCTGCACCATCTAAATGCAACGCAGATACTCTAATTCAGCTAGGGCCTCCACGATAAGCCTAGACAGACGGGCCTCGATCCCATAAACTTCTAATTAACAGCTAGACGCTCAAACCAACGAGCTTCTGTCTACCAGACTCCGGCACACTCTCAGCGTACATCAATGAGTTTGCAACTCAACATGAACTTCACCACAGAGTCGATAAGAAGAGGAATTCAACCTCTGTAAAAAGGACTACAGCCTAACGCCTAAACACTCAGCCACCTGACCCGTGACCTTCATCAACCGATGACTAGTTTCAACAAACCACAATGACATCGGCACCCTATACCTACTCTTCGGAGCATGGGCAGGCATAGCCGAGTACCGCCCTCAGCCTCCTTATTCGAGCAGAACTTGGCCAACCAGGAACTCTCCTAGGAGACGACCAAATCTACAATGTCATCATCACCGCCCATGCCTTCGTAAGAATCTTCTTCACAGTTATAGCTATTATAATCGAAGGGTTTGGAAACTGACTAGTCCCCCTTATAATTGGAGCCCCAGACATAGCATTCCCCCGCATAAACAACATCGGTTTCTGAACTACTTCCTCCGTCCTTCCTACTGCTCCTAGCGTCCTCCACAGTAGAAGCTGGAGTCGGAACAGGATGAACCATATACCCGCCCCTAGCAGGCAACCTAGCCCATGCTGGCGCCTCAGTAGACCTAGCCATCTTCTCCCTACACCTCGCAGGTGTGTCTTCCATCTTAGGGGCCATCAACTTTAACACAACAGCCATTAACATAACCCCCCCTGCCTTATCGCAACATCCAACTCCCCTATTCGTATGATCCGTACTCCTATTGCCCTCACTTCCAGTCCTGGCCGCCGGCATCACCATACTACTGACCGACCGAAACCTAAACACTACATTCTGTGACCCCGCTGGAGGGGGAGACCCCATTCTCTACCAGCACCTGTTCCGATTCTTTGGCCACCAGGAAGTTTACATCTTAATCCTTCACGGCTTTGGAATCATCTCACATGTTGTAACGTATTACGCAGGCAAAAAAGAACCATTCGGCTACATAGGAATAGTCTGAGCTATACTATCGATTGGATTCCTGGGCTTTGTCGTATGAGCCCACCACATATTCACTGTCGGAATAGACGTAGACAGCCGATCATACTTCATCTCCGCCACTATAATCATCGCCATCCCAACCGGCATTCAGGTATTCAGCTGACTAGCCACACTACACGGAGGCACCATCAAATGAGGTCCACCGATACTGTGAGCCTTGGGCTTCATCTTCCTCTTCACACTTGCCAATGAGGTGTCGGTGGAACTGGTGGTCAGCCTTGATTACTGCGTAATCCATCCCGTGGATCTAAAAAGAATTTTATATATATATAATATTGTACGCACCTACATACATATATATATATTATATAGGGCCAGGTAGGACAGGCCACCGCTTCTGTCTCGTGCCCTAAGTAACTGCCTACTGCCAGTATTGGCACTGACTCACCAGCGGTCAGCTACAAGCACTTCTGCTCTTCAGCAGAGCACAAGCATTCCTCTGCTTTGAGAAGAGAGCATTGTGCTCATGAAACATTGAAAAGACTCACTTCTATGCCTCTCCAGCTATAACCAAGGGAATCCTTCCTTCTCCGCACCAAAAAAATTAATGCTGACTTTTCAAGGATGCTATGGATGAGGTTCATAACCAAGGGGTGTCATCCACCTGGCCACACAATTTGTCTCCTGCAAGTTCGATTAAGCATGCCAAGACATCCTATGGATGTGACAAACACCTCATCACCTCTGCTCTGTTGCCCCTTCTTCCCCCAGTTTCTTACTGGAACTAGTAACTCCAGCTCACCAGTTCCTTGAGCATGGCTTCAATCGGTTCCTGAGCCACATGCACATCTTCTGTAGGTCCTTCCAAAGTGATGTTATCCTGTGGCGAGCAGCCTCACAGTTTGCCCTCTTGCCTGTGATAACAATTGTCTCCGAGTTGCTGTTCTTTGCTGGGAGATCAATTATGGTGTTGCTTTCTTTACGGATCTGCCACAAAGGAAAAAAAAAAAAAAAATCATCTCAGAAGCGTCCCATGTCAGAAGAAAAACCCTCGCAGGCTATATTGGACATCACCAATGGGCAGGAGAGAGCATCCAGTGGGATTTTGCTGCAGGCAGTGATCATCACGAGCACTTGAGTTAGGAGCAATATCTCACCTTCTTGATGTTGGCACCTCCTTTCCCTACGATGTTCTTGTGGAACTGTTTGCAGATGGGGACAGAAATAGAAAAGCTGTTTTCAACCTAAGGGAGAAAGGAAGGGAGAACTGAAGATTACACTGTCGTGGCAAGGGAGGCCCGACTTCAGGAACTCTGATAAACGAGCTTTTGAAAAGAGGCTTAGACCCAAGGAAGTTCTCTATACGAGGGACTTGTAAGACTAAACAAAGGCAAGGACGTTCCCCTATAGCCTTCCCATAACAGGTACTACCCCCTGCCTCCATTCAGCCAAAACAGCGTCGACAGCTCCCTCCTCTTGAGGTGTTTTAGCTCTACCCAAGCCAGTAGAGCTCTGCTTTGCCCCAGGGTTATCCAGGCACGGAGGAGGGAAGTGCAGGCAGAAGACCTCCTTACCAGGTCTGCCACCGTCTTTTGCATGTACTCGGTGCACTTCTCCACCTCGTTTTTGGGACCTCGGAGTTGGACGATGTCACTCTTGTGTGCAGGGTCTGGGAAGTTGACGATAACCTGCAGGAGCGGTCATTTAGAGTTAGCTCAAGCAAAAGCAAGAACCCTTGTGTCAGACACATGCAAAGGTTGGGGGGATCCTACACATGCCCTTTTCCCATTCAGAAACGGGGAACCGTGTTAGCGGCCTCTGGCTAAAAGAACTATCTTCTCAGACACTTGCGCTACAGAGCCACTAAAGTTACGACTTCTGTGACGACAGGCCTACTACCCATGTAGGAAAGAACCCCTCTGGATTCCTCCTCTCCTACAAAGCCTTACCTCAGGGAATTGCTCCCGGATTTCCCAGACCCGCTCAGCCTTCTGCCCAGTGATGGTCCGGTGGAATTTCTGCTCAACGATTAGGTCCGCAGCGTGTTCATTTTCCTGACGGGAACAGAGGGCACACTGAGTGTTCAGCCGGAGAGCCGTCTACTTTGACTTAGCGGTTTGCTGCCCGACGGTTTACTTGCCAGCACTGTCCCTCTTTTCTCCAGACCAAATTCACTCTGCGTTGACAGAGAAGGGCTACCCGAGGGAACAGGGGAAGACATTTGTGAAGAGGAACTTGCACTTGTCATGAGATCCAAGTGCTCCGTGGGCAAGGGGCACACACTCGCACCAGAAGGTTACAAGGGAACACGAGAGCCCAAACCCTGCAGTCTCCCAAACATCACGTCCTACCCACTCACCATACGGGAAGCGAGTTCCAGCAGCTCTTTCTTGGCCTGTGGGACCCCCTGTGGGTCTCCTTCCATTCTGATCGGGTTGCTCTTCTCGTTGTCCGGGGGAATGCGCACAGACACCTTGTACAGATCCTTCATCCTGTTCACTTCGAGGCAAGGACTGTGGTGACGCCGTCTGCTAGGCAAAGACCTGGAAGCAAGGCACCTGGATTATCACTGCTCAGAGGCTGATGAAGAAGTAAAGCCGCCTCTGGGAAGGGCTCGGTGGGGTAGGGTTGAGCCAGGGGAAATTGCCTCTTCCCCCTGGAGTTCAGCGAGAGCAGACCTGTGCCACACGAGAGCCTGTCCAAGTAAATACCGTGGCATCTACAGAGCCCATTGTTCCCTTGTCAGAGCCAGGCGTGTTTCTTCCCCAAACAGTATCACATTTAGAGCAGAGGATAATCGTTCCTTTCTACCCCAAACTCTTGGCTGGGGACACGTTGCAGTGCTATCAAACTAGCAGACCGCAACAAGGCTTTAGCGTTGGCCATATTCTACTGCCGGTGCTGTAGCACCTTCCTCCAGAGGCCAGACCACACTGCTCCTCCTCCAGCTGACACCCTCTCCCACAAGCCACAGGGCTATTTAACCCCTTAGCGGGAACCAGCTACACCTGCACATCGCCCATGTCAATCAACCCACTGCCTCTGAGGCAAGGCCACAGCTGCGTGTTATCAATGCTAATCAACCCACCGCCTTCATTCCTCTACAGGGAGAAGCTCACCAAGCACATTTCCACCACCCACAACTGGCTGCTAAACTGTCATTCGCACAGAGCAACGTGTGGAAAAAAAAAAAAAAAAATTCCTCCAGGACACATCAAAGTAATTCCACTACTGTTCAGGCTCCCAAGGTACTTTCACCCGTTCAAGCCATCGCAAGGCCTGACGGCCCATTTCTCTCCTTGTACCACCACCACTCCAGAAAAGCAGAGGAAATGTGATGGAGACAGCACACTGGGTGAGCTACAGAGCCCCTGATACCATCTACTAAACACGAAGAGTGTGAGCATGGGAAGGACTAGAAAGGCACTCCACTTACCGTTTAGCTGCTTTCTTGCCAATGAGGTGTCGGTGGAATTGGTGGTCAGCCTTGATTATTGCGTAATCCGTCCCGTGGATCTAAAAAGAATTATATCTTTTATATCTATCTATATATGTATGGATGTACATTATTTTATATTATAATATATAGGGCCAGGTAGGACAGGCCACCGCTTCTGTCTCGTGCCCTAAGTAACTGCCTACTGCCAGTATTGGCACTGACTCACCAGCGGTCAGCTACAAGCACTTCTGCTCTTCAGCAGAGCACAAGCATTCCTCTGCTTTGAGAAGAGAGCATTGTGCTCATGAAACATTGAAAAGACTCACTTCTATGCCTCTCCAGCTATAACCAAGGGAATCCTTCCTTCTCCGCACCAAAAAAATTAATGCTGACTTTTCAAGGATGCTATGGATGAGGTTCATAACCAAGGGGTGTCATCCACCTGGCCACACAATTTGTCTCCTGCAAGTTCGATTAAGCATGCCAAGACATCCTATGGATGTGACAAACACCTCATCACCTCTGCTCTGTTGCCCCTTCTTCCCCCAGTTTCTTACTGGAACTAGTAACTCCAGCTCACCAGTTCCTTGAGCATGGCTTCAATCTGTTCCTGAGCCACATGCACATCTTCTGTAGGTCCTTCCAAAGTGATGTTATCCTGTGGCGAGCAGCCTCACAGTTTGCCCTCTTGCCTGTGATAACAATTGTCTCCGAGTTGCTGTTCTTTGCTGGGAGATCAATTATGGTGTTGCTTTCTTTACGGATCTGCCATAAAGAAAAAAAAAAAAAAATCATCTCAGAAGTGTCCCATGTCAGAAGAAAAAGCCTCGCAGGCTATATTGGACATCACCAATGGGCAGGAGAGAGCATCCAGTGGGATTTTGCTGCAGGCAGTGATCATCACGAGCACTTGAGTTAGGAGCAATATCTCACCTTCTTGATGTTGGCACCTCCTTTCCCTACGATGTTCTTGTGGAACTGTTTGCAGATGGGGACAGAAATAGAAAAGCTGTTTTCAACCTAAGGGAGAAAGGAAGGGAGAACTGAAGATTACACTGTCGTGGCAAGGGAGGCCCGACTTCAGGAACTCTGATAAACGAGCTTTTGAAAAGAGGCTTAGACCCAAGGAAGTTCTCTATACGAGGGACTTGTAAGACTAAACAAAGGCAAGGACGTTCCCCTATAGCCTTCCCATAACAGGTACTACCCCCTGCCTCCATTCAGCCAAAACAGCGTCGACAGCTCCCTCCTCTTGAGGTGTTTTAGCTCTACCCAAGCCAGTAGAGCTCTGCTTTGCCCCAGGGTTATCCAGGCACGGAGGAGGGAAGTGCAGGCAGAAGACCTCCTTACCAGGTCTGCCACCGTCTTTTGCATGTACTCGGTGCACTTCTCCACCTCGTTTTTGGGACCTCGGAGTTGGACGATGTCACTCTTGTGTGCAGGGTCTGGGAAGTTGATGATAACCTGCAGGAGCGGTCATTTAGAGTTAGCTCAAGCAAAAGCAAGAACCCTTGTGTCAGACACATGCAAAGGTTGGGGGGATCCTACACATGCCCTTTTCCCATTCAGAAACGGGGAACCGTGTTAGCGGCCTCTGGCTAAAAGAACTATCTTCTCAGACACTTGCGCTACAGAGCCACTAAAGTTACGACTTCTGTGACGACAGGCCTACTACCCATGTAGGAAAGAACCCCTCTGGATTCCTCCTCTCCTACAAAGCCTTACCTCTGGGAATTGCTCCCGGATTTCCCAGACCCGCTCAGCCTTCTGCCCAGTGATGGTCCGGTGGAATTTCTGCTCAACGATTAGGTCCGCAGCGTGTTCATTTTCCTGACGGGAACAGAGGGCACACTGAGTGTTCAGCCGGAGAGCCGTCTACTTTGACTTAGCGGTTTGCTGCCCGACGGTTTACTTGCCAGCACTGTCCCTCTTTTCTCCAGACCAAATTCACTCTGCGTTGACAGAGAAGGGCTACCCGAGGGAACAGGGGAAGACATTTGTGAAGAGGAACTTGCACTTGTCATGAGATCCAAGTGCTCCGTGGGCAAGGGGCACACACTCGCACCAGAAGGTTACAAGGGAACACGAGAGCCCAAACCCTGCAGTCTCCCAAACATCACGTCCTACCCACTCACCATACGGGAAGCGAGTTCCAGCAGCTCGCTCTTGGCCTGTGGGACCCCCTGTGGGTCTCCTTCCATTCTGATCGGGTTGCTCTTCTCGTTGTCCGGGGGAATGCGCACAGACACCTTGTACAGATCCTTCATCCTGTTCACTTCGAGGCAAGGACTGTGGTGACGCCGTCTGCTAGGCAAAGACCTGGAAGCAAGGCACCTGGATTATCACTGCTCAGAGGCTGATGAAGAAGTAAAGCCGCCTCTGGGAAGGGCTCGGTGGGGTAGGGTTGAGCCAGGGGAAATTGCCTCTTCCCCCTGGAGTTCAGCGAGAGCAGACCTGTGCCACACGAGAGCCTGTCCAAGTAAATACCGTGGCATCTACAGAGCCCATTGTTCCCTTGTCAGAGCCAGGCGTGTTTCTTCCCCAAACAGTATCACATTTAGAGCAGAGGATAATCGTTCCTTTCTACCCCAAACTCTTGGCTGGGGACACGTTGCAGTGCTATCAAACTAGCAGACCGCAACAAGGCTTTAGCGTTGGCCATATTCTACTGCCGGTGCTGTAGCACCTTCCTCCAGAGGCCAGAACACACTGCTCCTCCTCCAGCTGACACCCTCTCCCACAAGCCACAGGGCTATTTAACCCCTTAGCGGGAACCAGCTACACCTGCACATCGCCCATGTCAATCAACCCACTGCCTCTGAGGCAAGGCCACAGCTGCGTGTTATCAATGCTAATCAACCCACCGCCTTCATTCCTCTACAGGGACAAGCTCACCAAGCACATTTCCACCACCCACAACTGGCTGCTAAACTGTCATTCGCACAGAGCAACGTGTGGAAAAAAAAAAAAAAAAAATTCCTCCAGGACACATCAAAGTAATTCCACTACTGTTCAGGCTCCCAAGGTACTTTCACCCGTTCAAGCCATCGCAAGGCCTGACGGCCCATTTCTCTCCTTGTACCACCACCACTCCAGAAAAGCAGAGGAAATGTGATGGAGACAGCACACTGGGTGAGCTACAGAGCCCCTGATACCATCTACTAAACACGAAGAGTGTGAGCATGGGAAGGACTAGAAAGGCACTCCACTTACCGTTTAGCTGCTTTCTTGCCAATGAGGTGTCGGTGGAATTGGTGGTCAGCCTTGATTATTGCGTAATCCGTCCCGTGGATCTAAAAAGAATTATATCTTTTATATCTATCTATATATGTATGGATGTACATTATTTTATATTATAATATATAGGGCCAGGTAGGACAGGCCACCGCTTCTGTCTCGTGCCCTAAGTAACTGCCTACTGCCACTATTGGCACTGACTCACCAGCGGTCAGCTACAAGCACTTCTGCTCTTCAGCAGAGCACAAGCATTCCTCTGCTTTGAGAAGAGAGCATTGTGCTCATGAAACATTGAAAAGACTCACTTCTATGCCTCTCCAGCTATAACCAAGAGAATCCTTCCTTCTCCGCACCAAAAAAATTAATGCTGACTTTTCAAGGATGCTATGGATGAGTTTCATAACCAAGGGGTGTCATCCACCTGGCCACACAATTTGTCTCCTGCAAGTACGATTAAGCATGCCAAGACATCCTATGGATGTGACAAACACCTCATCACCTCTGCTCTGTTGCCCCTTCTTCCCCGAGTTCCTGTTCTCCTTCATAATACCTAGTTGTTCTCTCATTATGAATCCTCCCTTCCCCTTATCAGTGTCAATGGAATCATCGTTCCATGGACAATGAGTCGTCCCTTTCCCCCGCTTGGTCCGAGAGTATTACCTCTGTTCAGTGGCTTGATCCAGGGTGATAGTGCTCGTTCTAGGCGCTGTAAAAAGCGAAATCTATATCCTATGTCCTGATTTTGGGTATCTAACATTAATGCAAAACAGTAATCCTCACACAGTTTTTATTTCATTCTGTAGCGTCGGTGTCGCTATCAGCTGCCTGCGGTAAAGGTTCACGGGAAGGTCTTACATTCTTCGCTGGGATCCATCTAGGTCCTTTTTCTGTAGAGACACAAGCATAACCTTTTCCCCGTGTAACAAGAGGATATGGTCCCATAATTTTACCTGTTTCTGCATCTCGGACCGATACCGGGCCTTTAACCCGTGCCTCGACGGAGGTAGCTGCAGTGAAACGTCGACCTATCGGTGGGTCGTTATCTATTCAAGAACAATTCAAAAAATTAAAAACATACAACGCTTTCTGTAACCGTTCCTCGGGAATAGCCATGCCCATTCCCCCTTTTTGTTGTTGTCATAAACGTTTCAGAGACCGATGAGACCCTTCAATGAGAGATCGACCGGTGGGGGAATGAGCAATGCCGGTAATGTGAGTTCTACCCCATAGGGCAAAAGAGGTTTTTACAGTTGTTGAAACGTAAAGATAAAGACCGATAACGGTCCAGCTTAAGGGAATACCTAAAGCAGCAAAAGCACGCATTAAATGTCTACGAACAGCTCGTGCCTTTTCTCCTGTGTGACACGAGGCAACCAAGGCACCTGAAAATGTATCAATGGAAGAGTGGATATATTTAAGGCTACCAAATTCAGAATCATGCGTGACATCTGTTTGCCATAACGGTAGGCTTTGTAATCCTCTAGGATTAGCTCCTGCAGCAACTGATGGGAAAGAATGTTTTTGACAGTCGGGACAGACAGCAAAAATACTTGATGCTTGTTGAGCAGCAAGGCCAAACTGTCGCTTAAGAGCTCCAGCGTTTCGATGGAAAAAAAGAGTGCCTTCGCTTAGCTTGTGCAATACGGTCTGGCAGTACTTGAACTGGTCACGGCAATAGGTCAGCTCGTCGATTGCCTTCTGCAAGAAAACCAGGTAGCGAGGTATGAGACCTAATATGCATAACAAAATAAGGCGCAGATCGAGAGTCCAAAAGGAAAATAAGTTCCTGTAACAGGGTAAAGGGTTGTGAATGCGAAACACTCCGCAGCACAGAAGCTTCAGCTCGTGGAACAATACCTGCAACATAAGCAGAATCAGTAACAAGGTGGAGTGGTACATTCCATTCTCGGAAAACACGAACAACTGCATTCAGTTCTCCTGTTTGAGGTGAACCGGAGACCGTCTCTATGTCCGAATCCCATTGCCTCCGTTGATCATCCCACCACAGAAGAACAGATTTATGCGATTGGCCCGATCCATCTGTAAACACAGTAAGCGCCGGTAAGGGTTGTTCGCTGCTTCTGGGTTTTAACATCAGACGAAAATCAACGTTAAACAGTTTGTGTGAAGGTGGATGGGAAGTTATTCGACCTGTATGTTCTCGCCCGGCACCTCCCCGGGACCTACAGCTTGACAAACTATTGCTGTACAATTCAACCACGAGAACCTCTAACACCTTTACCGCTCAAACCTAGCCTTCTCCTTAACATCTTGTATATCCCATAAACACCACCTACCCAAAACCCCAGCACTAAAATCATATTAACCCAAACCCCCCATACACACACGCCCCTAAGACTAAAGGCGCCCAAACAGCCAACGAAACCAACGAAACCACGTCCCCGTAGCTTACAATCCAAAGCGTGGCACTGAAGATGCCAAGATGGCGTCCAATATGAAAGCCGAGGACAAAAGACTTAGCCCTAACCTTACGGTTGGCTCCTGCTAGACCTAGACGTGCAAGTATCTGCGGCCCAGTGTAAATGCCCTAGGCCTCCTGCTAAGACCGAAGGAGCAGGCATCAGGCACACGCTACCAACTGCAGCCCAAGACGCCTTGCTCAGCCACACCCCCACGGGCACTCAGCAGTAATTAACAGTAAGCAAGAAGCGCAAGCTTGACTTAGTCACGGCAACCTTCAGGGTTGGTAAATCTCGTGCCAGCCGCCGCGGTCACACCAGAAACCCAAGCCAACAGTCACACGGCGTAGAGAGCGGACCAGAGCCTGTCAGAATAACTAGGAAACCGAAACACAGCTAAGCTGTCGTAAGCCCGAGATACCCCTAAGGCCAACCTAAAGATGATCCTAGTAAACCTGACTGCGGCCAATGAAGAGACGGGACGCAGCTTGATGCAAGCAAATGTCAATGCGTTGTGCAGAAGCACGAGGTTTTATACGCTTGCAGAAGCTGCGCGTTTTAAACCAATTGCTTCTTGAGGCTAAGCCTTGCATACTAGGCAATCCCTGATTGGTGGTTAACTACCGGCACTTAACAGCAAGGTGTTACCTTTCCTTGGCGCCATCCGTCTCCCACTCCCCTGTGCTCTGTAACCATGCCCCATCATGTTGTTAATTGTTGTCTAGACAAGCTCGAGCACACTCCCCTCAGCTGACCGATTGCCACGCGTGGTCCTAGTTTCCAGCCCGCTCCTGCACCTCCCCCTTCCTGTTGCACAAAAGAACCTTTGAAAGCGAACGAGGAAAAACAAGGCCTAAGCAACAGAACAAATAAAAAACCAACTAAGACATATTATCACTGTCAAAATAACCCACTGCCTTTGTTCCGTACAATTCTACAATTTCCCCTTTTTGTTTTTGAACAGCTAGTACCAGGTTTGCCATGTTCCGCAGGGCCCTTGCAAACATGACAGCAACCAAGGTAATAGCAAACAAACAACACTGCCAATCGAGTGAATGGATGCCAGAAAAGGCTGAAATTTTCTCAGATTTTGATAACATGTTGCTGCAGTGGGGCGCCTAAAATCCACGCAGCACATACCATCAAAATCCTCACAGCCACGTCCTTGAACCAACAACAAAAAGCCGCGGCAATTTTGACTCACATGCTTAACTGCCTACCAAACAAGGTGATTGAACTCTTTAATGCTTTCCCTGCTGTTACTCTGCATAAGAGAAGAAGCGCTGCGACACGTTCCCATCCTAGCCTCCTACTACATTAGCATCTACAGAAAGACAATGCTCGACATGCAAAGTGTAAACAACATCACCTTCTTTTGGATTAACGTTATACGTAGGCGGAAGGGCACACCAAACAAGAACCGTTTCCGTCAAAAAGTTCGAAACATAGCATGCCTTCTCTGAACATACCTCTGGGGTCATCCCCTTCATTCCCTCCTTTTGATGCAAAGAGAGACACTTTACCCTAACAGAGAAGCCCCTGTTTACATCTCTGAGCCAGGACACAAGCCGCAGCTGTGCGCGCCACCAGGCTCAGGGCAGAAACCACTCCTGTAGTTACCTAACTATATATCTCGACAAGCGTGCAGACACCTATTAAACACTAAATAACCATGTTTATCGTTCCTGTTCTCCTTCGTAATACCTAGATGTTCTCTCATTATGAATCCTCCCTTCCCCTTATCAGTGTCAATGGAATCATCGTTCCATGGACAATGAGTCGTCCCGTTCCCCCGCTTGGTCCGAGAGTATTACCTCTGTTCAGTGGCTTGATCCAGGGTGATAGTGCTCGTTCTAGGCGCTGTAAAAAGCGAAATCTATATCCTATGTCCTGATTTTGGGTATCTAACATTAATGCAAAACAGTAATCCTCACACAGTTTTTATTTCATTCTGTAGCGTCGGTGTCGCTATCGGCTGCCTGCGGTAAAGGTTCACGGAAAGGTCTTACATTCTTCGCTGGGATCCATCGAGGTCCTTTTTCTGTAGAGACACAAGCATAACCTTTTCCCCGTGTAACAAGAGGATATGGTCCCATAATTTTACCTGTTTCTGCATCTCGGACCGATACCGGGCCTTTAACCCGTGCCTCGACGGAGGTAGCTGCAGTGAAACGTCGACCTATCGGTGGGCCGTTATCTATTCAAGAACAATTCAAAAAATTAAAAACATACAACGCTTTCTGTAACCGTTCCTCGGGAATAGCCATGCCCATTCCCCCTTTTTGTTGTTGTCATAAACGTTTCAGAGACCGATGAGACCCTTCAATGAGAGATCGACCGGTGGGGGAATGAGCAATGCCGGTAATGTGAGTTCTACCCCATAGGGCAAAAGAGGTTTTTACAGTTGTTGAAACGTAAAGATAAAGACCGACAACGGTCCAGCTTAAGGGAATACCTAAAGCAGCAAAAGCACGCATTAAATGTCTACGAACAGCTCGTGCCTTTTCTCCTGTGTGACACGAGGCAACCAAGGCACCTGAAAATGTATCAATGGAAGAGTGGATATATTTAAGGCTACCAAATTCAGAATCATGCGTGACATCTGTTTGCCATAACGGTAGGCTTTGTAATCCTCTAGGATTAACTCCTGCAGCAACTGATGGGAAAGAATGTTTTTGACAATCGGGACAGACAGCAATAATACTTGATGCTTGTTGAGCAGCAAGGCCAAACTGTCGCTTAAGAGCTCCAGCGTTTCGATGGAAAAAAAGAGTGCCTTCGCTTAGCTTGTGCAATACGGTCTGGCAGTACTTGAACTGGTCACGGCAATAGGTCAGCTCGTCGATTGCCTTCTGCAAGAAAACCAGGTAGCGAGGTATGAGACCTAATATGCATAACAAAATAAGGCGCAGATCGAGAGTCCAAAAGGAAAATAAGTTCCTGTAACAGGGTAAAGGGTTGTGAATGCGAAACACTCCGCAGCACAGAAGCTTCAGCTCGTGGAACAATACCTGCAACATAAGCAGAATCAGTAACAAGGTGGAGTGGTACATTCCATTCTCGGAAAACACGAACAACTGCATTCAGTTCTCCTGTTTGAGGTGAACCGGAGACCGTCTCTATGTCCGAATCCCATTGTCTCCGTTGAAAACCTTAGGAAGACAGGAATTGAACCTGCACAGAAGAGATCAAAGCGCTCCATACTCCCCTTACATTACTTCCCAGTAGGGTCAGCTAAACAAAAGCTATCGGGCCCATACCCCGAAAATGATGGTTTAACCTCTTCCTCTACTAAATGAGCCCCGTCACAAAACTAACGTTCTCCTTAAGCCTTCTACTAGGAACAACCATCACAATTTCAAGCAACCACTGACTGCTAGCCTGGCCTGGACTAGAAATCAACACCCTTGCCATTATCCCCTTCCTTTCAAAATCACACCACCCTCGAGCTATGGAAGCTGCAATCAAATACTTTCTCGTCCAAGCAACCGCCTCCGCATTAATCCTCTTCTCAAGCACAATCAACGCACAGTTCACCGGACAATGAGACATTCCGCGACTAAGCCACCCAACAGCCTCCCTACTACTAACTACAGCAGTCGCAATAAAACTAGGCCTAGTACCCTTTCACTTCTGATGTCCAGAGGTCATACAAGGCTCACCTATAACCACTGCCCTACTCGTCTCTACATGAATAAAACTCCCCCCACTCACTCTTCTTTTCTTAACTGCCCCCTCACTGAACCCACTCCTACTGACAACCGTGGCCATTGCATCCGCAGCCATCGGAGGGCGAACAGGACTTAACCAAACACAAATCCGAAAAGTCCTAGCTTTCTCATCGATCGCCCACCTAGGCTGAATAACCATCATCCTCATATACAACCCCAAGCTAACATTAATAACCTTCTACCCATACTCCTTAAGAACCGCCTCCATTTTCTTAGCCCTCAACACAACCAAGTCCTCAAAACTATCCACAATAATAACCTCCTGAACAAAAATACCATCGCTAAACGCATCCTTGACGCTAGCACTACTATCCCTAGCCGGCCTGCCCCCACTCCCTGGCTTTTTACCAAAATGACTCATTATCCAGGAACTAACTAAGCAAGAGATATCAACCGCAGCCATAATTATTTCAATACTCTCCCTACAAGGTTTATTTTTCTACCTACGCCTTGCATATTGCTCCACACTCCCACCAAACACTACAAGCTTCATAAAACAATGATACAATAACAAATCCACAGGCACACCAATTGCTACCTTAATTTCTCTGTCAGTCCTCCTTCTCCCCCCTTCTCCCGCAATCCTGACCGTTACCTAAGAAACTTAGGATCCCCTGCCTACCAAACCGAAGGCCTTCAAAGCCTTAACTAAGAGTTAAATCCTCTTAGTTTCTGCCCACACCACTAAGGCCCGCAGGACACTAAACCTGCACCATCTAAATGCAACGCAGATACTCTAATTCAGCTAGGGCCTCCACGATAAGCCTAGACAGACGGGCCTCGATCCCATAAACTTCTAATTAACAGCTAGACGCTCAAACCAACGAGCTTCTGTCTACCAGACTCCGGCACACTCTCAGCGTACATCAATGAGTTTGCAACTCAACATGAACTTCACCACAGAGTCGATAAGAAGAGGAATTCAACCTCTGTAAAAAGGACTACAGCCTAACGCCTAAACACTCAGCCACCTGACCCGTGACCTTCATCAACCGATGACTAGTTTCAACAAACCACAATGACATCGGCACCCTATACCTACTCTTCGGAGCATGGGCAGGCATAGCCGAGTACCGCCCTCAGCCTCCTTATTCGAGCAGAACTTGGCCAACCAGGAACTCTCCTAGGAGACGACCAAATCTACAATGTCATCATCACCGCCCATGCCTTCGTAAGAATCTTCTTCACAGTTATAGCTATTATAATCGAAGGGTTTGGAAACTGACTAGTCCCCCTTATAATTGGAGCCCCAGACATAGCATTCCCCCGCATAAACAACATCGGTTTCTGAACTACTTCCTCCGTCCTTCCTACTGCTCCTAGCGTCCTCCACAGTAGAAGCTGGAGTCGGAACAGGATGAACCATATACCCACCCCTAGCAGGCAACCTAGCCCATGCTGGCGCCTCAGTAGACCTAGCCATCTTCTCCCTACACCTCGCAGGTGTGTCTTCCATCTTAGGGGCCATCAACTTTAACACAACAGCCATTAACATAACCCCCCCTGCCTTATCGCAATATCCAACTCCCCTATTCTTATGATCCATACTCCTAGTGCCCTCACTTCCAGTCCTGGCCGCCGGCATCACCATACTACTGACCGACCGAAACCTAAACACTTTTCATTGACCCCGCTGGAGGGGGAGACCCCATTCTCTACCAGCACCTGTTCTGATTCTTTGGCCACCAGGAAGTTTACATCTTAATCCTTCACGGCTTTGGAATCATCTCACATGTTGTAACGTATTACGCAGGCAAAAAAGAACCATTCGGCTACATAGGAATAGTCTGAGCTATACTATCGATTGGATTCCTGGGCTTTGTCATATGAGCCCACCACATATTCACTGTCGGAATAGACGTAGACAGCCGATCATACTTCATCTCCGCCACTATAATCATCGCCATCCCAACCGGCATTCAGGTATTCAGCTGACTAGCCACACCACACGGAGGCACCATCAAATGAGATCCACCGATACTGTGAGCCTTGGGCTTCATCTTCCTCTTCACACTTGCCAATAAGGTGTCGGTGGAACTGGTGGTCAGCCTTGATTACTGCGTAATCCATCCCGTGGATCTAAAAAGAATTTTATATATATATAATATTGTACGCACATACATACATATATATATATTATATAGGGCCAGGTAGGACAGGCCACCGCTTCTGTCTCGTGCCCTAAGTAACTGCCTACTGCCACTATTGGCACTGACTCACCAGCGGTCAGCTACAAGCACTTCTGCTCTTCAGCAGAGCACAAGCATTCCTCTGCTTTGAGAAGAGAGCATTGTGCTCATGAAACATTGAAAAGACTGACTTCTACGCCTCTCCAGCTATAACCAAGAGAATCCTTCCTTCTCCGCACCAAAAAAAATAATGCTGACTTTTCAAGGATGCTATGGATGAGGTTCATAACCAAGGGGTGTCATCCACCTGGCCACACAATTTGTCTCCTGCAAGTTCGATTAAGCATGCCAAGACATCCTATGGATGTGACAAACACCTCATCACCTCTGCTCTGTTGCCCCTTCTTCCCCCAGTTTCTTACTGGAACTAGTAACTCCAGCTCACCAGTTCCTTGAGCATGGCTTCAATCGGTTCCTGAGCCACATGCACATCTTCTGTAGGTCCTTCCAAAGTGATGTTATCCTGTGGCGAGCAGCCTCACAGTTTGCCCTCTTGCCTGTGATAACAATTGTCTCCGAGTTGCTGTTCTTTGCTGGGAGATCAATTATGGTGTTGCTTTCTTTACGGATCTGCCATAAAGAAAAAAAAAAAAAAAATCATCTCAGAAGTGTCCCATGTCAGAAGAAAAAGCCTCGCAGGCTATATTGGACACCACCAATGGGCAGGAGAGAGCATCCAGTGGGATTTTGCTGCAGGCAGTGATCATCACGAGCACTTGAGTTAGGAGCAATATCTCACCTTCTTGATGTTGGCACCTCCTTTCCCTACGATGTTCTTGTGGAACTGTTTGCAGATGGGGACAGAAATAGAAAAGCTGTTTTCAACCTAAGGGAGAAAGGAAGGGAGAACTGAAGATTACACTGTCGTGGCAAGGGAGGCCCGACTTCAGGAACTCTGATAAACGAGCTTTTGAAAAGAGGCTTAGACCCAAGGAAGTTCTCTATACGAGGGACTTGTAAGACTAAACAAAGGCAAGGACGTTCCCCTATAGCCTTCCCATAACAGGTACTACCCCCTGCCTCCATTCAGCCAAAACAGCGTCGACAGCTCCCTCCTCTTGAGGTGTTTTAGCTCTACCCAAGCCAGTAGAGCTCTGCTTTGCCCCAGGGTTATCCAGGCACGGAGGAGGGAAGTGCAGGCAGAAGACCTCCTTACCAGGTCTGCCACCGTCTTTTGCATGTACTCGGTGCACTTCTCCACCTCGTTTTTGGGACCTCGGAGTTGGACGATGTCACTCTTGTGTGCAGGGTCTGGGAAGTTGATGATAACCTGCAGGAGCGGTCATTTAGAGTTAGCTCAAGCAAAAGCAAGAACCCTTGTGTCAGACACATGCAAAGGTTGGGGGGATCCTACACATGCCCTTTTCCCATTCAGAAACGGGGAACCGTGTTAGCGGCCTCTGGCTAAAAGAACTATCTTCTCAGACACTTGCGCTACAGAGCCACTAAAGTTACGACTTCTGTGACGACAGGCCTACTACCCATGTAGGAAAGAACCCCTCTGGATTCCTCCTCTCCTACAAAGCCTTACCTCTGGGAATTGCTCCCGGATTTCCCAGACCCGCTCAGCCTTCTGCCCAGTGATGGTCCGGTGGAATTTCTGCTCAACGATTAGGTCCGCAGCGTGTTCATTTTCCTGACGGGAACAGAGGGCACACTGAGTGTTCAGCCGGAGAGCCGTCTACTTTGACTTAGCGGTTTGCTGCCCGACGGTTTACTTGCCAGCACTGTCCCTCTTTTCTCCAGACCAAATTCACTCTGCGTTGACAGAGAAGGGCTACCCGAGGGAACAGGGGAAGACATTTGTGAAGAGGAACTTGCACTTGTCATGAGATCCAAGTGCTCCGTGGGCAAGGGGCACACACTCGCACCAGAAGGTTACAAGGGAACACGAGAGCCCAGACCCTGCAGTCTCCCAAACATCACATCCTACCCACTCACCATACGGGAAGCGAGTTCCAGCAGCTTGCTCTTGGCCTGTGGGACCCCCTGTGGGTCTCCTTCCATTCTGATCGGGTTGCTCTTCTCGTTGTCCGGGGGAATGCGCACAGACACCTTGTACAGATCCTTCATCCTGTTCACTTCGAGGCAAGGACTGTGGTGACGCCGTCTGCTAGGCAAAGACCTGGAAGCAAGGCACCTGGATTATCACTGCTCAGAGGCTGATGAAGAAGTAAAGCCGCCTCCGGGAAGGGCTCGGTGGGGTAGGGTTGAGCCAGGGGAAATTGCCTCTTCCCCCTGGAGTTCAGCGAGAGCAGACCTGTGCCACACGAGAGCCTGTCCAAGTAAATACCGTGGCATCTACAGAGCCCATTGTTCCCTTGTCAGAGCCAGGCGTGTTTCTTCCCCAAACAGTATCACATTTAGAGCAGAGGATAATCGTTCCTTTCTACCCCAAACTCTTGGCTGGGGACACGTTGCAGTGCTATCAAACTAGCAGACCGCAACAAGGCTTTAGCGTTGGCCATATTCTACTGCCGGTGCTGTAGCACCTTCCTCCAGAGGCCAGACCACACTGCTCCTCCTCCAGCTGACACCCTCTCCCACAAGCCACAGGGCTATTTAACCCCTTAGCGGGAACCAGCTACACCTGCACATCGCCCATGTCAATCAACCCACTGCCTCTGAGGCAAGGCCACAGCTGCGTGTTATCAATGCTAATCAACCCACCGCCTTCATTCCTCTACAGGGAGAAGCTCACCAAGCACATTTCCACCACCCACAACTGGCTGCTAAACTGTCATTCGCACAGAGCAACGTGTGGAAAAAAAAAAAAAAAAAATTCCTCCAGGACACATCAAAGTAATTCCACTACTGTTCAGGCTCCCAAGGTACTTTCACCCGTTCAAGCCATCGCAAGGCCTGACGGCCCATTTCTCTCCTTGTACCACCACCACTCCAGAAAAGCAGAGGAAATGTGATGGAGACAGCACACTGGGTGAGCTACAGAGCCCCTGATACCATCTACTAAACACGAAGAGTGTGAGCATGGGAAGGACTAGAAAGGCACTCCACTTACCGTTTAGCTGCTTTCTTGCCAATGAGGTGTCGGTGGAATTGGTGGTCAGCCTTGATTATTGCGTAATCCGTCCCGTGGATCTAAAAAGAATTATATCTTTTATATCTATCTATATATGTATGGATGTACATTATTTTATATTATAATATATAGGGCCAGGTAGGACAGGCCACCGCTTCTGTCTCGTGCCCTAAGTAACTGCCTACTGCCAGTATTGGCACTGACTCACCAGCGGTCAGCTACAAGCGCTTCTGCTCTTCAGCAGAGCACAAGCATTCCTCTGCTTTGAGAAGAGAGCATTGTGCTCATGAAACATTGAAAAGACTGACTTCTATGCCTCTCCAGCTATAACCAAGAGAATCCTTCCTTCTCCGCACCAAAAAAATTAATGCTGACTTTTCAAGGATGCTATGGATGAGGTTCATAACCAAGGGGTGTCATCCACCTGGCCACACAATTTGTCTCCTGCAAGTACGATTAAGCATGCCAAGACATCCTATGGATGTGACAAACACCTCATCACCTCTGCTCTGTTGCCCCTTCTTCCCCGAGTTCCTGTTCTCCTTCATAATACCTAGTTGTTCTCTCATTATGAATCCTCCCTTCCCCTTATCAGTGTCAATGGAATCATCGTTCCATGGACAATGAGTCGTCCCGTTCCCCCGCTTGGTCCGAGAGTATTACCTCTGTTCAGTGGCTTGATCCAGGGTGATAGTGCTCGTTCTAGGCGCTGTAAAAAGCGAAATCTATATCCTATGTCCTGATTTTGGGTATCTAACATTAATGCAAAACAGTAATCCTCACACAGTTTTTATTTCATTCTGTAGCGTCGGTGTCGGTATCGGCTGCCTGCGGTAAAGGTTCACGGAAAGGTCTTACATTCTTCGCTGGGATCCATCGAGGTCCTTTTTCTGTAGAGACACAAGCATAACCTTTTCCCCGTGTAACAAGAGGATATGGTCCCATAATTTTACCTGTTTCTGCATCTCGGACCGATACCGGGCCTTTAACCCGTGCCTCGACGGAGGTAGCTGCAGTGAAACGTCGACCTATCGGTGGGTCGTTATCTATTCAAGAACAATTCAAAAAATTAAAAACATACAACGCTTTCTGTAACCGTTCCTCGGGAATAGCCATGCCCATTCCCCCTTTTTGTTGTTGTCATAAACGTTTCAGAGACCGATGAGACCCTTCAATGAGAGATCGACCGGTGGGGGAATGAGCAATGCCGGTAATGTGAGTTCTACCCCATAGGGCAAAAGAGGTTTTTACAGTTGTTGAAACGTAAAGATAAAGACCGACAACGGTCCAGCTTAAGGGAATACCTAAAGCAGCAAAAGCACGCATTAAATGTCTACGAACAGCTCGTGCCTTTTCTCCTGTGTGACACGAGGCAACCAAGGCACCTGAAAATGTATCAATGGAAGAGTGGATATATTTAAGGCTACCAAATTCAGAATCATGCGTGACATCTGTTTGCCATAACGGTAGGCTTTGTAATCCTCTAGGATTAGCTCCTGCAGCAACTGATGGGAAAGAATGTTTTTGACAGTCGGGACAGACAGCAAAAATACTTGATGCTTGTTGAGCAGCAAGGCCAAACTGTCGCTTAAGAGCTCCAGCGTTTCGATGGAAAAAAAGAGTGCCTTCGCTTAGCTTGTGCAATACGGTCTGGCAGTACTTGAACTGGTCACGGCAATAGGTCAGCTCGTCGATTGCCTTCTGCAAGAAAACCAGGTAGCGAGGTATGAGACCTAATATGCATAACAAAATAAGGCGCAGATCGAGAGTCCAAAAGGAAAATAAGTTCCTGTAACAGGGTAAAGGGTTGTGAATGCGAAACACTCCGCAGCACAGAAGCTTCAGCTCGTGGAACAATACCTGCAACATAAGCAGAATCAGTAACAAGGTGGAGTGGTACATTCCATTCTCGGAAAACACGAACAACTGCATTCAGTTCTCCTGTTTGAGGTGAACCGGAGACCGTCTCTATGTCCGAATCCCATTGCCTCCGTTGATCATCCCACCACAGAAGAACAGATTTATGCGATTGGCCCGATCCATCTGTAAACACAGTAAGCGCCGGTAAGGGTTGTTCGCTTCTTCTGGGTTTTAACATCAGACGAAAATCAACGTTAAACAGTTTGTGTGAAGGTGGATGGGAAGTTATTCGACCTGTATGTTCTCGCCCGGCACCTCCCCGGGACCTACAGCTTGACAAACTATTGCTGTACAATTCAACCACGAGAACCTCTAACACCTTTACCGCTCAAACCTAGCCTTCTCCTTAACATCTTATATATCCCATAAACACCACCTACCCAAAACCTCAGCACTAAAATCATATTAACCCAAACCCCCCATACACACACGCCCCTAAGACTATAGGCGCCCAAACAGCCAACGAAGCCAACGAAACCAACGAAACCACGTCCCCGTAGCTTACAATCCAAAGCGTGGCACTGAAGATGCCAAGATGGCGTCCAATATGAAAGCCGAGGACAAAAGACTTAGCCCTAACCTTACGGTTGGCTCCTGCTAGACCTAGACGTGCAAGTATCTGCGGCCCAGTGTAAATGCCCTAGGCCTCCTGCTAAGACCGAAGGAGCAGGCATCAGGCACACGCTACCAACTGCAGCCCAAGACGCCTTGCTCAGCCACACCCCCACGGGCACTCAGCAGTAATTAACAGTAAGCAAGAAGCGCAAGCTTGACTTAGTCACGGCAACCTTCAGGGTTGGTAAATCTCGTGCCAGCCGCCGCGGTCACACCAGAAACCCAAGCCAACAGTCACACGGCGTAGAGAGCGGACCAGAGCCTGTCAGAATAACTAGGAAACCGAAACACAACTAAGCTGTCGTAAGCCCGAGATACCCCTAAGGCCAACCTAAAGATGATCCTAGTAAACCTGACTGCGGCCAATGAAGAGACGGGACGCAGCTTGATGCAAGCAAATGTCAATGCGTTGTGCAGAAGCACGAGGTTTTATACGCTTGCAGAAGCTGCGCGTTTTAAACCAATTGCTTCTTGAGGCTAAGCCTTGCATACTAGGCAATCCCTGATTGGTGGTTAACTACCGGCACTTAACAGCAAGGTGTTACCTTTCCTTGGCGCCATCCGTCTCCCACTCCCCTGTGCTCTGTAACCATGCCCCATCATGTTGTTAATTGTTGTCTAGACAAGCTCGAGCACACTCCCCTCAGCTGACCGATTGCCACGCGTGGTCCTAGTTTCCAGCCCGCTCCTGCACCTCCCCCTTCCTGTTGCACAAAAGAACCTTTGAAAGCGAACGAGGAAAAACAAGGCCTAAGCAACAGAACAAATAAAAAACCAACTAAGACATATTATCACTGTCAAAATAACCCACTGCCTTTGTTCCGTACAATTCTACAATTTCCCCTTTTTGTTTTTGAACAGCTAGTACCAGGTTTGCCATGTTCCGCAGGGCCCTTGCAAACATGACAGCAACCAAGGTAATAGCAAACAAACAACACTGCCAATCGAGTGAATGGATGCCAGAAAAGGCTGAAATTTTCTCAGATTTTGATAACATGTTGCTGCAGTGGGGCGCCTAAAATCCACGCAGCACATACCATCAAAATCCTCACAGCCACGTCCTTGAACCAACAACAAAAAGCCGCGGCAATTTTGACTCACATGCTTAACTGCCTACCAAACAAGGTGATTGAACTCTTTAATGCTTTCCCTGCTGTTACTCTGCATAAGAGAAGAAGCGCTGCGACACGTTCCCATCCTAGCCTCCTACTACATTAGCATCTACAGAAAGACAATGCTCGACATGCAAAGTGTAAACAACATCACCTTCTTTTGGATTAACGTTATACGTAGGCGGAAGGGCACACCAAACAAGAACCGTTTCCGTCAAAAAGTTCGAAACATAGCATGCCTTCTCTGAACATACCTCTGGGGTCATCCCCTTCATTCCCTCCTTTTGATGCAAAGAGAGACACTTGACCCTAACAGAGAAGCCCCTGTTTACATCTCTGAGCCAGGACACAAGCCGCAGCTGTGCGCGCCACCAGGCTCAGGGCAGAAACCACTCCTGTAGTTACCTAACTATATATCTCGACAAGCGTGCAGACACCTATTAAACACTAAATAACCATGTTTATCGTTCCTGTTCTCCTTCGTAATACCTAGTTGTTCTCTCATTATGAATCCTCCCTTCCCCTTATCAGTGTCAATGGAATCATCGTTCCATGGACAATGAGTCGTCCCGTTCCCCCGCTTGGTCCGAGAGTATTACCTCTGTTCAGTGGCTTGATCCAGGGTGATAGTGCTCGTTCTAGGCGCTGTAAAAAGCGAAATCTATATCCTATGTCCTGATTTTGGGTATCTAACATTAATGCAAAACAGTAATCCTCACACAGTTTTTATTTCATTCTGTAGCGTCGGTGTCGGTATCGGCTGCCTGCGGTAAAGGTTCACGGAAAGGTCTTACATTCTTCGCTGGGATCCATCGAGGTCCTTTTCCTGTAGAGACACAAGCATAACCTTTTCCCCGTGTAACAAGAGGATATGGTCCCATAATTTTACCTGTTTCTGCATCTCGGACCGATACCGGGCCTTTAACCCGTGCCTCGACGGAGGTAGCTGCAGTGAAACGTCGACCTATCGGTGGGTCGTTATCTATTCAAGAACAATTCAAAAAATTAAAAACATACAACGCTTTCTGTAACCGTTCCTCGGGAATAGCCATGCCCATTCCCCCTTTTTGTTGTTGTCATAAACGTTTCAGAGACCGATGAGACCCTTCAATGAGAGATCGACCGGTGGGGGAATGAGCAATGCCGGTAATGTGAGTTCTACCCCATAGGGCAAAAGAGGTTTTTACAGTTGTTGAAACGTAAAGATAAAGACCGACAACGGTCCAGCTTAAGGGAATACCTAAAGCAGCAAAAGCACGCATTAAATGTCTACGAACAGCTCGTGCCTTTTCTCCTGTGTGACACGAGGCAACCAAGGCACCTGAAAATGTATCAATGGAAGAGTGGATATATTTAAGGCTACCAAATTCAGAATCATGCGTGACATCTGTTTGCCATAACGGTAGGCTTTGTAATCCTCTAGGATTAACTCCTGCAGCAACTGATGGGAAAGAATGTTTTTGACAATCGGGACAGACAGCAATAATACTTGATGCTTGTTGAGCAGCAAGGCCAAACTGTCGCTTAAGAGCTCCAGCGTTTCGATGGAAAAAAAGAGTGCCTTCGCTTAGCTTGTGCAATACGGTCTGGCAGTACTTGAACTGGTCACGGCAATAGGTCAGCTCGTCGATTGCCTTCTGCAAGAAAACCAGGTAGCGAGGTATGAGACCTAATATGCATAACAGAATAAGGCGCAGATCGAGAGTCCAAAAGGAAAATAAGTTCCTGTAACAGGGTAAAGGGTTGTGAATGCGAAACACTCCGCAGCACAGAAGCTTCAGCTCGTGGAACAATACCTGCAACATAAGCAGAATCAGTAACAAGGTGGAGTGGTACATTCCATTCTCGGAAAACACGAACAACTGCATTCAGTTCTCCTGTTTGAGGTGAACCGGAGACCGTCTCTATGTCCGAATCCCATTGTCTCCGTTGAAAACCTTAGGAAGACAGGAATTGAACCTGCACAGAAGAGATCAAAGCGCTCCATACTCCCCTTACATTACTTCCCAGTAGGGTCAGCTAAACAAAAGCTATCGGGCCCATACCCCGAAAATGATGGTTTAACCTCTTCCTCTACTAAATGAGCCCCGTCACAAAACTAACGTTCTCCTTAAGCCTTCTACTAGGAACAACCATCACAATTTCAAGCAACCACTGACTGCTAGCCTGGCCTGGACTAGAAATCAACACCCTTGCCATTATCCCCTTCCTTTCAAAATCACACCACCCTCGAGCTATGGAAGCTGCAATCAAATACTTTCTCGTCCAAGCAACCGCCTCCGCATTAATCCTCTTCTCAAGCACAATCAACGCACAGTTCACCGGACAATGAGACATTCCGCGACTAAGCCACCCAACAGCCTCCCTACTACTAACTACAGCAGTCGCAATAAAACTAGGCCTAGTACCCTTTCACTTCCGATGTCCAGAGGTCATACAAGGCTCACCTATAACCACTGCCCTACTCGTCTCTACATGAATAAAACTCCCCCCACTCACTCTTCTTTTCTTAACTGCCCCCTCACTGAACCCACTCCTACTGACAACCGTGGCCATTGCATCCGCAGCCATCGGAGGGCGAACAGGACTTAACCAAACACAAATCCGAAAAGTCCTAGCTTTCTCATCGATCGCCCACCTAGGCTGAATAACCATCATCCTCATATACAACCCCAAGCTAACATTAATAACCTTCTACCCATACTCCTTAAGAACCGCCTCCATTTTCTTAGCCCTCAACACAACCAACTCGTCAAAACTATCCACAATAATAACCTCCTGAACAAAAATACCATCGCTAAACGCATCCTTGACGCTAGCACTACTATCCCTAGCCGGCCTGCCCCCACTCCCTGGCTTTTTACCAAAATGACTCATTATCCAGGAACTAACTAAGCAAGAGATATCAACCGCAGCCATAATTATTTCAATACTCTCCCTACAAGGTTTATTTTTCTACCTACGCCTTGCATATTGCTCCACACTCCCACCAAACACTACAAGCTTCATAAAACAATGATACAATAACAAATCCACAGGCACACCAATTGCTACCTTAATTTCTCTGTCAGTCCTCCTTCTCCCCCCTTCTCCCGCAATCCTGACCGTTACCTAAGAAACTTAGGATCCCCTGCCTACCAAACCGAAGGCCTTCAAAGCCTTAACTAAGAGTTAAATCCTCTTAGTTTCTGCCCACACCACTAAGGCCCGCAGGACACTAAACCTGCACCATCTAAATGCAACGCAGATACTCTAATTCAGCTAGGGCCTCCACGATAAGCCTAGACAGACGGGCCTCGATCCCATAAACTTCTAATTAACAGCTAGACGCTCAAACCAACGAGCTTCTGTCTACCAGACTCCGGCACACTCTCAGCGTACATCAATGAGTTTGCAACTCAACATGAACTTCACCACAGAGTCGATAAGAAGAGGAATTCAACCTCTGTAAAAAGGACTACAGCCTAACGCCTAAACACTCAGCCACCTGACCCGTGACCTTCATCAACCGATGACTAGTTTCAACAAACCACAATGACATCGGCACCCTATACCTACTCTTCGGAGCATGGGCAGGCATAGCCGAGTACCGCCCTCAGCCTCCTTATTCGAGCAGAACTTGGCCAACCAGGAACTCTCCTAGGAGACGACCAAATCTACAATGTCATCATCACCGCCCATGCCTTCGTAAGAATCTTCTTCACAGTTATAGCCATTATAATCGAAGGGTTTGGAAACTGACTAGTCCCCCTTATAACTGGAGCCCCAGACATAGCATTCCCCCGCATAAACAACATCGGTTTCTGAACTACTTCCTCCGTCCTTCCTACTGCTCCTAGCGTCCTCCACAGTAGAAGCTGGAGTCGGAACAGGATGAACCATATACCCTACAATACCCTAGTCCATAGTTTCTCACACTGTCTGACCTTTACATTGGGCTTAACATAAATCTTAATAAACAATACCCTAGCCCATAGTTTCTCACAATCCCCCCTTTTTCTTTTTATCCTGTTATTGTTTATTAGACGCTACTTTCATTCTCGGCACTGCGAACAAACCTTTTTCCACTATCCCAACATTTATCATAACACTCACAAGGTAATACCTCACAATTACAATAGGCATAGTTCTCACGTGGCATAATGCATTCGCAACAATCTTCATCCTCATTAATCGATACACTCTTATACTTTGCCCCAGCCCTCGTAGTTAAAATAAGCAATTGAGCTATGTCAAACCGTTCTTTAATAAAATGTAAAATATAGCGTAATATACAAGGCCCAAATATCAGTCCTAGAATCAACATAATAAGTGGTCCTGCTAAAGCAGACAACAAAGTGGTTAGCCAAGGTGAGATATTAAACCAGTTTTCATACCATGACCTGCCCGCCTCAAGACTCTTTTTACGTTGTTCCAACCTTTTCCGGAGTTCAGACATGGCATCCAGGACTACTCCCGTATGGTCAGCAAAAGAACAACGTTCCTCTTTGAGAGCTACACATAACCCTCCTTCTTTTAAGAACAATAGATCTAATCCTCTTCTATTTTGCAGCACTACTTCTGATAAAGACTTCACTGAAGTGGCTAAATTTTTAATAGATTGTTCTATTCTTGTTAAATCCTCATTTACAGCCATCTGCAAACTTTGTAATTCCTGACCTTTTACTAGGGAGGCTATGCCTGTACCTGCTCCAACTCCGCCCGCTATCAGCAGTGTAGCTAGGGTTACCACTGTAATTGGCTCTCGTTTTTGCCTATTCAGGTCTCCTTCAAAGTGGCGTAACACCTCCTCAGAGGTGTGATAGATCAGACGAGGAACAATAATCACCTGTACGCAAAACTGAGATTGATTAAACACGTTTAGGGATAGGCAAGGCGTTACTCCGAAGTCTGAACAAACCCATTTAGCTCCTGGTGTCGGGATAGCCCATTTGTCATTTTGATTCTTGTGTTTCTTTATGTTAGCTTTAGTGATTGTTTGATTACACAAGGGCTGATATTGTTCGGGCACTGTACCTATACATTTTCCTTGACCTGTTAGCAATTGAATAGTAATTCCTTGCGTATGGTTCCTCTGGTCATCCCATGGGCATTCTTGTGGGTTTGAACCACTAGACCATTGAATCCTATCTGGTATTCCGATTGCCTCAAAATATGGGGGTCTAACATTGTAACATAACCAGCACTCCTTAGTTAAATTTGGTTTGCTTTCATTAAGGGTATGATAAGAGGCTTGCATTAAATCCCATAAGGGGTCTTTAGACTCTGACACTCCTGAATCCCTAACTAAAGAGAACTCAGTCACCGTGTCATTAGTTGTTTTATCTGTTACTGATAGGGAGTTTGGACGAGTGGTTGTAACACTTGTGGGGACAATCTTTTTCTTAGGGAAAGTGGGTGAATTCAATACTTTATTCGGCCCAACAGGGAGTGAATCATATGGTATTTTAATTTTTCTTATGAGAAAGTGCCCTCCCCAATCCTTAGGAATTCCTGCATAGACACGTATTCCCCATGTTCGTCCTACTAACATGTTCGTCTTCTAGGGGATGCAATACTTGAAATTTGATGTGGGTACAGACTTTTTTGTTACGTGGAGCTACATAATCCACGTCGCGCAGACCTGTAAGATCTACACCCGTTTGTTCAGGTACACATCCGTTAGGAGTCCAGGTTGCTTTTATATATTTATCAGGAGCCTTTACTGTCCAGCCCGAGGCTATTGTCTCACATCCCCAATAACCACAATAATAGTGTCCGGGATAATTACAGTAAGGCTGTCCAGAGGCCGGGCATAAATAAAATGGAGGTCCTTTTTCACAAGGTATTGGTACTAAATTACAAAGTTTCACTACACATTCAGGTGGCCCTGGGTTGCTAAAAGTGGCTATTGTTTTCGTTCCTTCCCAAGATATTAGTTCCCACTTAAATGGTTCATGTGGGTTTCCCCCTTTTGCTTGGGTTATTATCAATAGCACAATTAATGGTATACCAGGAAAAAGGGTGTTTGTTAATTTTGTTAATTTAAGTATATTCTTACCAGTCCTGGGGAAGTTCGGCCATGGCTGCTTTTGCATCCCATTTTTCTGGCTCTTTTCTCCACGGTTTGTTTCTCCTCTGCCTCGCCCGTCGACTCGGTTGCTTCGAGCCACGGGGTGTACCATCTTCTCGGCAGCAAGGGAATTCTTCAGGAGAATAGCTGTTGCGGGCTTTTTGCCTGTTTACATAGGCTTCCTACTTCGCAGCTTTAATTAATGGGGCCGAGCAAGACACGGTTAGTACTTCCCTCCTGCACTTTATAGCCAAGATTTCAGCTACAAAGGGGACTGGTTCGGTGGAGTGGTAACAATAATATTGAGGGTTTATTCCTTTGGCAAAAATTTCCCACCACTCATGGGATTCTCGAATAATTTCTTGTTTAGACTCTAATTGTTTTAATTTCCACTCCGTAAGAGTTCTTTGAATTTTCCAACACTGTGTGCAAACTCCTATTGGAGGGTATCCATATTCACAGTGTGTCCACCATTTATTCTGGCATACCTTACACCTGAAACAAGCAAATGGATAACAATTGCAGTTCAAATTATTACATCTAATTCATATATCTAGAGTGCATACATTATTTGCATCAGCATATCTTCTTATACTTGATATTGTGTGGTTGCATAAGTTTAGCAATTTCCTTCAACACACTTTGTACGCTTCCATATATAATAGATAAAAAAAGAAATAATTATAGCAAATATAAACAACAATACACACTTTATACCAAAAGGTAATGCGGCAAAATAATCAAATAAAGTCTCTATCATTACGTTATCTTTTCAGGGTTATCTTGGTGTCACCTGGAGTACTGATTACTTTCCAGTGGGGTCTCGTCACCGGGCCTTTAATGCGACTAGCATGAGTCCATCCACGCTCAGCAGTCCGGACAGCCGTTTCTGTTGTAAGCAGAACAAGATAAGGTCCCTCCCAATTGGGTTTTAGGGTTTCTTCTTTCCACGTTTTAACCAATACCCAGTCCCCAGGTTTAAGAGTATGAATGTTTAAGTCCAACGGTGGTCGTTGTACAATCAGTCCATGTTCCCAAAGCTTGTTACGATGTTCTGCTAATCGTGAAACGTATTCATTAATCACACGGTCTCGAATTAAAACATTTGTTTGTGGACTTTCAATTCTATAGGACATTCCATACACCATTTCAAACGCTGATATTCCTACATCTGCTCGGGGTCTGGTTCTGAGAATGAATAGCGCCATGGGTAGGCACTTAATCCATGATAATTTGGTTTCTATCCTTAATTTAGTCAAAATAGTTTTGATTTCTCCATTCATCCTTTCAACTTTTCCCGAACTTTGTGGATGCCATGGCGTATGGTATTCCCACTTAATACCCAAGCTTTCTGTTAGATCTCTAACAATTTTTGACACAAAGTGTGTTCCTCTGTCCGAGTCGATTACTTCAGGTACTCCATATCGAGGTATAATGTGTTCAAGTAACACTTTAGTAACTTGGTTAGCAGTTGCCTTGGAGGTAGGAAAAGCCTCAACATAATGTGTTAAATGATCCACCATTACTAATAAATATTTGTAACGCCCTACCCTGGGTAGCTCAGTAAAATCCACTTGTATGTGTGAGAAAGGTCTGTATGCTGGGGAACGTCCTCCAAGAGGCTTTTGTCTCATGTTGTTTCGATTAACCTTTTGACAGGTCTCGCAGGCTGCCGTGACTGTCTTTGCTATGTTATATACGCCTATACAGGCAAACTGTTGATTGAAATGATCAACTAACGCCTGGGTTCCCCAGTGTGTTTTACTATGTATTTTTGAAAATATTTCAAGTGCTATGCCCTTCGGCAAAACTTCTCTCCCATCTGGCAATATGTACTTACCATCCTGTTCCTTAGCTCCCATTTGTTCTCGTTTTTCCTTTTCTGCAGACTCAAACCTCAAATTTTTACTAACAGGTATTTGTTGTATAGTTAAAATCGTACTATAATTGCCTGCCACTCGTTTTGCTTCTGTATCAGCTGCATTATTTCCCCTAACTTGGTAACTCGTACCTCGCTGGTGTCCCTTTATATGTACAACTGCTATTTTATTCGGCATTTTTAATGCCTCCAGAACTCGCCGAATTAATTCCGGGTGTATCAGTTCTTTTCCCTGTGAGTTAACGAATCCTCTGTCTCCCCATATTTTCCCAAAAGTGTGCACTACTCCGAACGCATAGCGTGAGTCTGTATATATAGTTCCATCCTTTCCCTTCAGTGACACTAATGCTTTCCACAATGCATACAGCTCACAGGCTTGAGCCGACCAGCTGGCACTCAGGGGGCCTGATTCTATTGTCTTAAATTCTCTTTTTTCCAACTTAACGATGGCATATCCGGACAATCGTTTACCTTCCACTATTCGTGATGACCCATCTGTAAATAATACTTCTCCACATTGTAGTTCTTCTTCTTCTAAGTCTGGCCTAATGCGTGTCTGCTGTTCAATTGTTTGAAAACAATTGTGCAATAGTTCATTACCTTCTCCTGGGTACAAAAATTCAGCGGGGTTAACTGCTCCAATAGTTTTCAAAGATAGTTTAGGGGATTCTATAAGTATTCCCTCATACTTTAATAATCGGCTATCTGTAAGCCATTTTTCTGCTTTTTGTTGTAACACTCCCCTGATATTATGAGGCGCATATAAGACAACTTCTCCATTAAAGGTAATGCGATTCGTTTCCTCAAGTAATAAGGCAGCAGCAACAATGATTTGTAAACAACTCGGCCAACCCCTGCTCACAGGGTCCAACAGCTTTGATAAGTATGCCACCGGTTTCTTTTGTCCGGCCCATTCCTGAGTTAATACTCCGAATGCCGTTCCTTCATATATGTTAACAAATAAATGGAATGGCCGCTTTAAATCTGGGAGGCTTAAAACCGGTGCTTGGCTTAGCTCCCTTTTGAGACTGGCAAACTGCTCTTGATCCTGAGGGGTCCACTTGGGCATTTTGTCTTTAGACAGTTGTTCATATAAGAATTTAACTTTAAAGCTGTAGTTCTCTATCCGTTGCCTACAATACCCAAATAGCCCTAATGCCTGCCGAATTTGCCTCTTAGTGACAGGCATAGGTAATTCCAGAATTCCTTTAATGCGCTCTGGATCCAATATCTTCTTGCCGTTAAACAAATAATGCCCCAAATATTTCACTTTTTCCTCCACAAATTGTAACTTTTCTTGTGATACCCGTAGTCCCTTTTGTGCAAGAAAGTTTAGGAGCCGAATGCTTTCTTTTCTTACATCCTCCTTATTATTCCCTGCTATGAGCAGATCATCTACATACTGTAACAGCACGTTTCCCGTTTGTACCTGGTATTCTTTTAAGAGCTCTTCCAGGGCCTGTCCAAACAGATTAGGGGACTCAGTGAACCCTTGGGGGAGCACGGTCCATCTCAATTGCTGTTTACGGCCTGTCTCTATGTCTTCCCATTCAAAGGCAAAATAATCACGGCATTCTTCTGCCAGTGGACAGGCCCAAAAGGCATCCTTTAAATCAGCCACACTATACCAGGAGTTATGGGGTCCTAGCTTGCTTAGCAGTGTGTATGGATTTGCTACTACAGGGAACCGGGCGATAGTTCTTTTGTTTATTTCCCTTAGATCATGTACGAGCCGATATTTCCCATTTGGTTTCTTCACAGGCAGAATGGGGGTGTTAAAGGGTGACATACAAGGCTCTAAGATTCCTTGTGCTAACAATCGATCGATTTCTGGTTTTAATCCCCTCCGTCCTTCTAGGGATATGGGATATTGCCTTACCCTCACAGGTATGTGGGGTTCGGAAATTTGGATTTTAATCGGTGGGATTTCCAGTCTACTAATTGTGTCCGGAGAGTACCAGACACCGGGGTTAATTTGTTTTTGATCATCCACGGTCAAAGGATAAGCAGACACTGTTAGCTCTTGATTTTTCACTTTAATTTCTAATTGCAATTCAACAATTAAATCTCGTCCTAACAGATTAAATTCTGCTTCAGGGACGAGCAAGAGTTCACCCATTCCAAATTTATTTTCAGTTTCGAATACCACATTTTTGATTTTGCTTACTTTAAAGGGTTCTCCTTTTGCCCCAATTACTTGTACTTTTTCAGGGGAAACTTTACATCCCTCAGGTATTTGCTTAATAGTTGATTTCTCAGCCCCAGTGTCTACTAAAAAGGTGAACTCTTGTTTATGGGGACCTATTTTTAATTTTATCAAGGGCTCATGATGACTCCGGTCCCCTAAGATATAGAGCCCCTGACTCTCCTAATCCGTTTTCAATATTTCCTCATCCCTGATCCTTTCTCTGCAATTCTGTTTTATATGTCCCCTTTTTCCACAGTAAAAACAACATCTCTGTTCCTTCTTCACTACTACGTTCCCTTGTTTCGTTCCAGCAGATCTGTGTTCACCAGTTTGCCCTTTGCGATCCTCTCTGACTGCTGCTACCATCATTTTTACTTGTCGCTTGCTGCTCTCTTCTTCCCGCCTTACGTAGACTTTCTGAGCTTCCCTCAATAATTCATCCAAGCCTCTATTCTGCCAGTCTTCTAACTTTTCAATCTTCTTTCTGATATCTTCCCATGATTTTGCCACAAACTGAGTTTTGAGGAGCGCTTGCCCTAAAGGGTCGTCTGGATTTACCCCAGAGTACAGCTGAAGGGCTTTCCTCAGTCGTTCCAGCCACTCAGTAGGGCTTTCATCTTTCTTTTGCATTTCATTAAATGCTTTATTGATATTCTGGCCACGGGGTACTGCTTCCCCAATCCCCTGGATTACTATAGTTCTCAGGTCCTGCATATGAGTTCTATGCACTGGATCCTGATTATCCCAATGAGGTCTTTGGAGTGGCCATTTAATATCTGCTTGGGGTCCCTGGGCATGCTGAGCATCCCACAGTCTCATTCCTGCTCGTCTAATCATATCTCTTTCCTCGGTAGTAAATAATTGACCAAGGATAGATTGCATCTCATCCCAAGTATAAAGGTTTGGTCCCAAAAATGGATTTAATCTTTCTGCCACTCCGAGTGGGCCTTCAATTAAGTTTCCCATCTCGGTTCTTTTAAAATCTCGTAGGTCAGCCGAGTTTAGGGGTACGGAAATATATCCGATCACAGGTTGAGGTCCCCCCATGGGTATTTCCCTTAGGGGGTACATTTGAGCTGCCCCTTTCTGACTTCTAGTTATGCGTCTAGGAAGAGGGGGAGACCCTTGTTCCGACTCTGGTGGGGGAGTGGGCGCTCTGGGGACCTCTGCGGGAGCAGGAGGAGGAATGTAAGGAGGGGGGGTTAGAAGGGTTTCGTCCAACTCTTCCTGCTTTTTCTTTTGTTTAGTTTTCATTTCATTCAGTGGGTAAAGTCTAGCTCCCGGTCTTTCTAGCCACACTTCCGCATATCGACTCTCCTCCGGGTTAAGGGGTTTTTTATTATTAACCCAGAGGTTTAATTGCTGTCTTACCCAATCTTCTTCTGACCCATAGACTGGCCAAAAGACATTTTTAGAAATCTTCTTCCCTCCCCATATCTTAGTACAATATTCTATCATCTTCTGCTTATCTTTCCCTAGGGTTCCAAGGAAATATCTCCAATTGTCTAAGATATATGCCAGAGGGGTATTCTTAGGTACAGTGGGTACCCTTCCCATGGGAGTCGAAGGCTTGCTGCCCTTCGCCCCCATCTTCTGGAATATCCACAAACATACACTCACTCGCTCCCCTTGTTCCTGGCCCAGTCCCTCGCGGGAGATGGGAAACGCAGTACTTAAGAGTCCGCACTCGCTTGGTTCAGTATATCGAACCTCTCACTCGTTATATCCCAGGAAACCCAATCCCGCCCGAACGGCAAACCCGCAAACAAATTCGCAATATACTTACGCGTCCTGCGTCTTCGTCCGGACTCCCGTGCACAGAATTTTTATGGGATTTTACCGGTTTCTCCTTTGCTCATTATTCTAGAATTTAGGTTCGTCGGTAAGGTTGGAGTAAGCTGTTGGTCGCGGGGCCGCGAAATGTCGCGGGGCGCCTCCCCGGAGGACCAAAGCCCACCGTTCCTTATCCGAGTCACGGCACCAGAAATTGTTATAAATTGAGACCACAACGGATCATAATCCAATTAAAATTTTATTAATTATAGCAAGTAGAATATGAGCAAAAACAGCGCTGGACGACAGGGGAGTCTGCGCTCCGCCCACTGCCGTCCTGAGCACTTCAAACAGTCCCTTTTTATACATCTTTACTCCCGTGTTCATGAGGTAGTGGAGGTACTCTGCGCATGCTTCAGTTGTTGTTAGGGGGTCGTTTTCTGCCTTCTGGTGGTCGTTGAGGCCGAAGTAAGAAGTCTTCCTCCTTTGTCCCATAGTTGACCCCTCACTCATATGTCCTTATATGGGGTAGTTTGTCCTGTTTCTGTCGGTTCCTGGACATCTGGTGGTTATCTTATCTTGCACAAGCGGTATCTTGTGGCTGTTTATATCTTTTGCTGTCTGACCTTTACATTGGGCCTAACATAAATCTTTATAAACAATACCCTAGTCCATAGTTTCTCACACTGTCTGACCTTTACATTGGGCTTAACATAAATCTTAATAAACAATACCCTAGTCCATAGTTTCTCACATTCCCCAAACAGTATCACATTTAGAGCAGAGGATAATCGTTCCTTTCTACCCCAAACTCTTGGCTGGGGACACCTTGCAGTGCTATCAAACTAGCAGACCGCAACAAGGCTTTAGCGTTGGCCATATTCTACTGCCGGTGCTGTAGCACCTTCCTCCAGAGGCCAGACCACACTGCTCCTCCTCCAGCTGACACCCTCTCCCACAAGCCACAGGGCTATTTAACCCCTTAGCGGGAACCAGCTACACCTGCACATCGCCCATGTCAATCAACCCACTGCCTCTGAGGCAAGGCCACAGCTGCGTGTTATCAATGCTAATCAACCCACCGCCTTCATTCCTCTACAGGGAGAAGCTCACCAAGCACATTTCCACCACCCACAACTGGCTGCTAAAATGTCATTCGCACAGAGCAGCGTGTGGAAAAAAAAAAAAAAAAAAAAAATTCCTCCAGGACACATCAAAGTAATTCCACTACTGTTCAGGCTCCCAAGGTACTTCCACCCGTTCAAGCCATCGCAAGGCCTGACGGCCCATTTCTCTCCTTGTACCACCACCACTCCAGAAAAGCAGAGGAAATGTGATGGAGACAGCACACTGGGTGAGCTACAGAGCCCCTGATACCATCTACTAAACACGAAGAGTGTGAGCATGGGAAGGACTAGAAAGGCACTCCACTTACCGTTTAGCTGCTTTCTTGCCAATGAGGTGTCGGTGGAATTGGTGGTCAGCCTTGATTATTGCGTAATCCGTCCCGTGGATCTAAAAAGAATTATATCTTTTATATCTATCTATATATGTATGGATGTACATTATTTTATATTATAATATATAGGGCCAGGTAGGACAGGCCACCGCTTCTGTCTCGTGCCCTAAGTAACTGCCTACTGCCACTATTGGCACTGACTCGCCAGCGGTCAGCTACAAGCACTTCTGCTCTTCAGCAGAGGACAAGCATTCCTCTGCTTTGAGAAGAGAGCATTGTGCTCATGAAACATTGAAAAGACTCACTTCTACGCCTCTCCAGCTATAACCAAGGGAATCCTTCCTTCTCCGCACCAAAAAAATTAATGCTGACTTTTCAAGGATGCTATGGATGAGGTTCATAACCAAGGGGTGTCATCCACCTGGCCACACAATTTGTCTCCTGCAAGTACGATTAAGCATGCCAAGACATCCTATGGATGTGACAAACACCTCATCACCTCTGCTCTGTTGCCCCTTCTTCCCCCAGTTTCTTACTGGAACTAGTAACTCCAGCTCACCAGTTCCTTGAGCATGGCTTCAATCGGTTCCTGAGCCACATGCACATCTTCTGTAGGTCCTTCCAAAGTGATGTTATCCTGTGGCGAGCAGCCTCACAGTTTGCCCTCTTGCCTGTGCTAACAATTGTCTCCGAGTTGCTGTTCTTTGCTGGGAGATCAATTATGGTGTTGCTTTCTTTACGGATCTGCCACAAAGGAAAAAAAAATAAAAAATCATCTCAGAAGTGTCCCATGTCAGAAGAAAAACCCTCGCAGGCTATATTGGACATCACCAATGGGCAGGAGAGAGCATCCAGTGGGATTTTGCTGCAGGCAGTGATCATCACGAGCACTTGAGTTAGGAGCAATATCTCACCTTCTTGATGTTGGCACCTCCTTTCCCTACGATGTTCTTGTGGAACTGTTTGCAGATGGGGACAGAAATAGAAAAGCTGTTTTCAACCTAAGGGAGAAAGGAAGGGAGAACTGAAGATTACACTGTCGTGGCAAGGGAGGCCCGACTTCAGGAACTCTGATAAACGAGCTTTTGAAAAGAGGCTTAGACCCAAGGAAGTTCTCTATACGAGGGACTTGTAAGACTAAACAAAGGCAAGGACGTTCCCCTATAGCCTTCCCATAACAGGTACTACCCCCTGCCTCCATTCAGCCAAAACAGCGTCGACAGCTCCCTCCTCTTGAGGTGTTTTAGCTCTACCCAAGCCAGTAGAGCTCTGCTTTGCCCCAGGGTTATCCAGGCACGGAGGAGGGAAGTGCAGGCAGAAGACCTCCTTACCAGGTCTGCCACCGTCTTTTGCATGTACTCGGTGCACTTCTCCACCTCGTTTTTGGGACCTCGGAGTTGGACGATGTCACTCTTGTGTGCAGGGTCTGGGAAGTTGATGATAACCTGCAGGAGCGGTCATTTAGAGTTAGCTCAAGCAAAAGCAAGAACCCTTGTGTCAGACACATGCAAAGGTTGGGGGGATCCTACACATGCCCTTTTCCCATTCAGAAACGGGGAACCGTGTTAGCGGCCTCTGGCTAAAAGAACTATCTTCTCAGACACTTGCGCTACAGAGCCACTAAAGTTACGACTTCTGTGACGACAGGCCTACTACCCATGTAGGAAAGAACCCCTCTGGATTCCTCCTCTCCTACAAAGCCTTACCTCTGGGAATTGCTCCCGGATTTCCCAGACCCGCTCAGCCTTCTGCCCAGTGATGGTCCGGTGGAATTTCTGCTCAACGATTAGGTCCGCAGCGTGTTCATTTTCCTGACGGGAACAGAGGGCACACTGAGTGTTCAGCCGGAGAGCCGTCTACTTTGACTTAGCGGTTTGCTGCCCGACGGTTTACTTGCCAGCACTGTCCCTCTTTTCTCCAGACCAAATTCACTCTGCGTTGACAGAGAAGGGCTACCCGAGGGAACAGGGGAAGACATTTGTGAAGAGGAACTTGCACTTGTCATGAGATCCAAGTGCTCCGTGGGCAAGGGGCACACACTCGCACCAGAAGGTTACAAGGGAACACGAGAGCCCAAACCCTGCAGTCTCCCAAACATCACGTCCTACCCACTCACCATACGGGAAGCGAGTTCCAGCAGCTCGCTCTTGGCCTGTGGGACCCCCTGTGGGTCTCCTTCCATTCTGATCGGGTTGCTCTTCTCGTTGTCCGGGGGAATGCGCACAGACACCTTGTACAGATCCTTCATCCTGTTCACTTCGAGGCAAGGACTGTGGTGACGCCGTCTGCTAGGCAAAGACCTGGAAGCAAGGCACCTGGATTATCACTGCTCAGAGGCTGATGAAGAAGTAAAGCCGCCTCTGGGAAGGGCTCGGTGGGGTAGGGTTGAGCCAGGGGAAATTGCCTCTTCCCCCTGGAGTTCAGCGAGAGCAGACCTGTGCCACACGAGAGCCTGTCCAAGTAAATACCGTGGCATCTACAGAGCCCATTGTTCCCTTGTCAGAGCCAGGCGTGTTTCTTCCCCAAACAGTATCACTTTTAGAGCAGAGGATAATCGTTCCTTTCTACCCCAAACTCTTGGCTGGGGACACGTTGCAGTGCTATCAAACTAGCAGACCGCAACAAGGCTTTAGCGTTGGCCATATTCTACTGCCGGTGCTGTAGCACCTTCCTCCAGAGGCCAGACCACACTGCTCCTCCTCCAGCTGACACCCTCTCCCACAAGCCACAGGGCTATTTAACCCCTTAGCGGGAACCAGCTACACCTGCACATCGCCCATGTCAATCAACCCACTGCCTCTGAGGCAAGGCCACAGCTGCGTGTTATCAATGCTAATCAACCCACCGCCTTCATTCCTCTACAGGGACAAGCTCACCAAGCACATTTCCACCACCCACAACTGGCTGCTAAAATGTCATTCGCACAGAGCAGCGTGTGGAAAAAAAAAAAAATAAAAAAAATTCCTCCAGGACACATCAAAGTAATTCCACTACTGTTCAGGCTCCCAAGGTACTTCCACCCGTTCAAGCCATCGCAAGGCCTGACGGCCCATTTCTCTCCTTGTACCACCACCACTCCAGAAAAGCAGAGGAAATGTGATGGAGACAGCACACTGGGTGAGCTACAGAGCCCCTGATACCATCTACTAAACACGAAGAGTGTGAGCATGGGAAGGACTAGAAAGGCACTCCACTTACCGTTTAGCTGCTTTCTTGCCAATGAGGTGTCGGTGGAATTGGTGGTCAGCCTTGATTATTGCGTAATCCGTCCCGTGGATCTAAAAAGAATTATATCTTTTATATCTATCTATATATGTATGGATGTACATTATTTTATATTATAATATATAGGGCCAGGTAGGACAGGCCACCGCTTCTGTCTCGTGCCCTAAGTAACTGCCTACTGCCAGTATTGGCACTGACTCGCCAGCGGTCAGCTACAAGCACTTCTGCTCTTCAGCAGAGGACAAGCATTCCTCTGCTTTGAGAAGAGAGCATTGTGCTCATGAAACATTGAAAAGACTCACTTCTACGCCTCTCCAGCTATAACCAAGGGAATCCTTCCTTCTCCGCACCAAAAAAATTAATGCTGACTTTTCAAGGATGCTATGGATGAGGTTCATAACCAAGGGGTGTCATCCACCTGGCCACACAATTTGTCTCCTGCAAGTACGATTAAGCATGCCAAGACATCCTATGGATGTGACAAACACCTCATCACCTCTGCTCTGTTGCCCCTTCTTCCCCCAGTTTCTTACTGGAACTAGTAACTCCAGCTCACCAGTTCCTTGAGCATGGCTTCAATCGGTTCCTGAGCCACATGCACATCTTCTGTAGGTCCTTCCAAAGTGATGTTATCCTGTGGCGAGCAGCCTCACAGTTTGCCCTCTTGCCTGTGATAACAATTGTCTCCGAGTTGCTGTTCTTTGCTGGGAGATCAATTATGGTGTTGCTTTCTTTACGGATCTGCCACAAAGGGAAAAAAAAAAAAAAATCATCTCAGAAGCGTCCCATGTCAGAAGAAAAAGCCTCGCAGGCTATATTGGACATCACCAATGGGCAGGAGAGAGCATCCAGTGGGATTTTGCTGCAGGCAGTGATCATCACGAGCACTTGAGTTAGGAGCAATATCTCACCTTCTTGATGTTGGCACCTCCTTTCCCTACGATGTTCTTGTGGAACTGTTTGCAGATGGGGACAGAAATAGAAAAGCTGTTTTCAACCTAAGGGAGAAAGGAAGGGAGAACTGAAGATTACACTGTCGTGGCAAGGGAGGCCCGACTTCAGGAACTCTGATAAACGAGCTTTTGAAAAGAGGCTTAGACCCAAGGAAGTTCTCTATACGAGGGACTTGTAAGACTAAACAAAGGCAAGGACGTTCCCCTATAGCCTTCCCATAACAGGTACTACCCCCTGCCTCCATTCAGCCAAAACAGCGTCGACAGCTCCCTCCTCTTGAGGTGTTTTAGCTCTACCCAAGCCAGTAGAGCTCTGCTTTGCCCCAGGGTTATCCAGGCACGGAGGAGGGAAGTGCAGGCAGAAGACCTCCTTACCAGGTCTGCCACCGTCTTTTGCATGTACTCGGTGCACTTCTCCACCTCGTTTTTGGGACCTCGGAGTTGGACGATGTCACTCTTGTGTGCAGGGTCTGGGAAGTTGATGATAACCTGCAGGAGCGGTCATTTAGAGTTAGCTCAAGCAAAAGCAAGAACCCTTGTGTCAGACACATGCAAAGGTTGGGGGGATCCTACACATGCCCTTTTCCCATTCAGAAACGGGGAACCGTGTTAGCGGCCTCTGGCTAAAAGAACTATCTTCTCAGACACTTGCGCTACAGAGCCACTAAAGTTACGACTTCTGTGACGACAGGCCTACTACCCATGTAGGAAAGAACCCCTCTGGATTCCTCCTCTCCTACAAAGCCTTACCTCAGGGAATTGCTCCCGGATTTCCCAGACCCGCTCAGCCTTCTGCCCAGTGATGGTCCGGTGGAATTTCTGCTCAACGATTAGGTCCGCAGCGTGTTCATTTTCCTGACGGGAACAGAGGGCACACTGAGTGTTCAGCCGGAGAGCCGTCTACTTTGACTTAGCGGTTTGCTGCCCGACGGTTTACTTGCCAGCACTGTCCCTCTTTTCTCCAGACCAAATTCACTCTGCGTTGACAGAGAAGGGCTACCCGAGGGAACAGGGGAAGACATTTGTGAAGAGGAACTTGCACTTGTCATGAGATCCAAGTGCTCCGTGGGCAAGGGGCACACACTCGCACCAGAAGGTTACAAGGGAACACGAGAGCCCAAACCCTGCAGTCTCCCAAACATCACGTCCTACCCACTCACCATACGGGAAGCGAGTTCCAGCAGCTCGCTCTTGGCCTGTGGGACCCCCTGTGGGTCTCCTTCCATTCTGATCGGGTTGCTCTTCTCGTTGTCCGGGGGAATGCGCACAGACACCTTGTACAGATCCTTCATCCTGTTCACTTCGAGGCAAGGACTGTGGTGACGCCGTCTGCTAGGCAAAGACCTGGAAGCAAGGCACCTGGATTATCACTGCTCAGAGGCTGATGAAGAAGTAAAGCCGCCTCTGGGAAGGGCTCGGTGGGGTAGGGTTGAGCCAGGGGAAATTGCCTCTTCCCCCTGGAGTTCAGCGAGAGCAGACCTGTGCCACACGAGAGCCTGTCCAAGTAAATACCGTGGCATCTACAGAGCCCATTGTTCCCTTGTCAGAGCCAGGCGTGTTTCTTCCCCAAACAGTATCACATTTAGAGCAGAGGATAATCGTTCCTTTCTACCCCAAACTCTTGGCTGGGGACACGTTGCAGTGCTATCAAACTAGCAGACCGCAACAAGGCTTTAGCGTTGGCCATATTCTACTGCCGGTGCTGTAGCACCTTCCTCCAGAGGCCAGACCACACTGCTCCTCCTCCAGCTGACACCCTCTCCCACAAGCCACAGGGCTATTTAACCCCTTAGCGGGAACCAGCTACACCTGCACATCGCCCATGTCAATCAACCCACTGCCTCTGAGGCAAGGCCACAGCTGCGTGTTATCAATGCTAATCAACCCACCGCCTTCATTCCTCTACAGGGACAAGCTCACCAAGCACATTTCCACCACCCACAACTGGCTGCTAAAATGTCATTCGCACAGAGCAACGTGTGGGAAAAAAAATAAAAAAAATTCCTCCAGGACACATCAAAGTAATTCCACTACTGTTCAGGCTCCCAAGGTACTTCCACCCGTTCAAGCCATCGCAAGGCCTGACGGCCCATTTCTCTCCTTGTACCACCACCACTCCAGAAAAGCAGAGGAAATGTGATGGAGACAGCACACTGGGTGAGCTACAGAGCCCCTGATACCATCTACTAAACACGAAGAGTGTGAGCATGGGAAGGACTAGAAAGGCACTCCACTTACCGTTTAGCTGCTTTCTTGCCAATGAGGTGTCGGTGGAATTGGTGGTCAGCCTTGATTATTGCGTAATCCGTCCCGTGGATCTAAAAAGAATTATATCTTTTATATCTATCTATATATGTATGGATGTACATTATTTTATATTATAATATATAGGGCCAGGTAGGACAGGCCACCGCTTCTGTCTCGTGCCCTAAGTAACTGCCTACTACCAGTATTGGCACTGACTCACCAGCGGTCAGCTACAAGCACTTCTGCTCTTCAGCAGAGCACAAGCATTCCTCTGCTTTGAGAAGAGAGCATTGTGCTCATGAAACATTGAAAAGACTTACTTCTACGCCTCTCCAGCTATAACCAAGAGAATCCTTCCTTCTCCGCACCAAAAAAATTAATGCTGACTTTTCAAGGATGCTATGGATGAGGTTCATAACCAAGGGGTGTCATCCACCTGGCCACACAATTTGTCTCCTGCAAGTACGATTAAGCATGCCAAGACATCCTATGGATGTGACAAACACCTCATCACCTCTGCTCTGTTGCCCCTTCTTCCCCCAGTTTCTTACTGGAACTAGTAACTCCAGCTCACCAGTTCCTTGAGCATGGCTTCAATCGGTTCCTGAGCCACATGCACATCTTCTGTAGGTCCTTCCAAAGTGATGTTATCCTGTGGCGAGCAGCCTCACAGTTTGCCCTCTTGCCTGTGATAACAATTGTCTCCGAGTTGCTGTTCTTTGCTGGGAGATCAATTTTGGTGTTGCTTTCTTTACGGATCTGCCACAAAGGGAAAAAAAAAAAAAAATCATCTCAGAAGCGTCCCATGTCAGAAGAAAAAGCCTCGCAGGCTATATTGGACATCACCAATGGGCAGGAGAGAGCATCCAGTGGGATTTTGCTGCAGGCAGTGATCATCACGAGCACTTGAGTTAGGAGCAATATCTCACCTTCTTGATGTTGGCACCTCCTTTCCCTACGATGTTCTTGTGGAACTGTTTGCAGATGGGGACAGAAATAGAAAAGCTGTTTTCAACCTAAGGGAGAAAGGAAGGGAGAACTGAAGATTACACTGTCGTGGCAAGGGAGGCCCGACTTCAGGAACTCTGATAAACGAGCTTTTGAAAAGAGGCTTAGACCCAAGGAAGTTCTCTATACGAGGGACTTGTAAGACTAAACAAAGGCAAGGACGTTCCCCTATAGCCTTCCCATAACAGGTACTACCCCCTGCCTCCATTCAGCCAAAACAGCGTCGACAGCTCCCTCCTCTTGAGGTGTTTTAGCTCTACCCAAGCCAGTAGAGCTCTGCTTTGCCCCAGGGTTATCCAGGCACGGAGGAGGGAAGTGCAGGCAGAAGACCTCCTTACCAGGTCTGCCACCGTCTTTTGCATGTACTCGGTGCACTTCTCCACCTCGTTTTTGGGACCTCGGAGTTGGACGATGTCACTCTTGTGTGCAGGGTCTGGGAAGTTGATGATAACCTGCAGGAGCGGTCATTTAGAGTTAGCTCAAGCAAAAGCAAGAACCCTTGTGTCAGACACATGCAAAGGTTGGGGGGATCCTACACATGCCCTTTTCCCATTCAGAAAAGGGGAACCGTGTTAGCGGCCTCTGGCTAAAAGAACTATCTTCTCAGACACTTGCGCTACAGAGCCACTAAAGTTACGACTTCTGTGACGACAGGCCTACTACCCATGTAGGAAAGAACCCCTCTGGATTCCTCCTCTCCTACAAAGCCTTACCTCTGGGAATTGCTCCCGGATTTCCCAGACCCGCTCAGCCTTCTGCCCAGTGATGGTCCGGTGGAATTTCTGCTCAACGATTAGGTCCGCAGCGTGTTCATTTTCCTGACGGGAACAGAGGGCACACTGAGTGTTCAGCCGGAGAGCCGTCTACTTTGACTTAGCGGTTTGCTGCCCGACGGTTTACTTGCCAGCACTGTCCCTCTTTTCTCCAGACCAAATTCACTCTGCGTTGACAGAGAAGGGCTACCCGAGGGAACAGGGGAAGACATTTGTGAAGAGGAACTTGCACTTGTCATGAGATCCAAGTGCTCCGTGGGCAAGGGGCACACACTCGCACCAGAAGGTTACAAGGGAACACGAGAGCCCAGACCCTGCAGTCTCCCAAACATCACGTCCTACCCACTCACCATACGGGAAGCGAGTTCCAGCAGCTCGCTCTTGGCCTGTGGGACCCCCTGTGGGTCTCCTTCCATTCTGATCGGGTTGCTCTTCTCGTTGTCCGGGGGAATGCGCACAGACACCTTGTACAGATCCTTCATCCTGTTCACTTCGAGGCAAGGACTGTGGTGACGCCGTCTGCTAGGCAAAGACCTGGAAGCAAGGCACCTGGATTATCACTGCTCAGAGGCTGATGAAGAAGTAAAGCCGCCTCTGGGAAGGGCTCGGTGGGGTAGGGTTGAGCCAGGGGAAATTGCCTCTTCCCCCTGGAGTTCAGCGAGAGCAGACCTGTGCCACACGAGAGCCTGTCCAAGTAAATACCGTGGCATCTACAGAGCCCATTGTTCCCTTGTCAGAGCCAGGCGTGTTTCTTCCCCAAACAGTATCACATTTAGAGCAGAGGATAATCGTTCCTTTCTACCCCAAACTCTTGGCTGGGGACACGTTGCAGTGCTATCAAACTAGCAGACCGCAACAAGGCTTTAGCGTTGGCCATATTCTACTGCCGGTGCTGTAGCACCTTCCTCCAGAGGCCAGACCACACTGCTCCTCCTCCAGCTGACACCCTCTCCCACAAGCCACAGGGCTATTTAACCCCTTAGAGGGAACCAGCTACACCTGCACATCGCCCATGTCAATCAAGCCACTGCCTCTGAGGCAAGGCCACAGCTGCGTGTTATCAATGCTAATCAACCCACCGCCTTCATTCCTCTACAGGGACAAGCTCACCAAGCACATTTCCACCACCCACAACTGGCTGCTAAACTGTCATTCGCACAGAGCAGCGTGTGGAAAAAAAAAAAAAAAAAAAATTCCTCCAGGACACATCAAAGTAATTCCACTACTGTTCAGGCTCCCAAGGTACTTTCACCCGTTCAAGCCATCGCAAGGCCTGACGGCCCATTTCTCTCCTTGTACCACCACCACTCCAGAAAAGCAGAGGAAATGTGATGGAGACAGCACACTGGGTGAGCTACAGAGCCCCTGATACCATCTACTAAACACGAAGAGTGTGAGCATGGGAAGGACTAGAAAGGCACTCCACTTACCGTTTAGCTGCTTTCTTGCCAATGAGGTGTCGGTGGAATTGGTGGTCAGCCTTGATTATTGCGTAATCCGTCCCGTGGATCTAAAAAGAATTATATTTTTTATATCTATCTATATATGTATGGATGTACATTATTTTATATTATAATATATAGGGCCAGGTAGGACAGGCCACCGCCTCTGTCTCGTGCCCTAAGTAACTGCCTACTGCCACTATTGGCACTGACTCACCAGCGGTCAGCTACAAGCACTTCTGCTCTTCAGCAGAGCACAAGCATTCCTCTGCTTTGAGAAGAGAGCATTGTGCTCATGAAACATTGAAAAGACTGACTTCTACGCCTCTCCAGCTATAACCAAGGGAATCCTTCCTTCTCCGCACCAAAAAAAATAATGCTGACTTTTCAAGGATGCTATGGATGAGGTTCATAACCAAGGGGTGTCATCCACCTGGCCACACAATTTGTCTCCTGCAAGTACGATTAAGCATGCCAAGACATCCTATGGATGTGACAAACACCTCATCACCTCTGCTCTGTTGCCCCTTCTTCCCCGAGTTCCTGTTCTCCTTCATAATACCTAGTTGTTCTCTCATTATGAATCCTCCCTTCCCCTTATCAGTGTCAATGGAATCATCGTTCCATGGACAATGAGTCGTCCCTTTCCCCCGCTTGGTCCGAGAGTATTACCTCTGTTCAGTGGCTTGATCCAGGGTGATAGTGCTCGTTCTAGGCGCTGTAAAAAGCGAAATCTATATCCTATGTCCTGATTTTGGGTATCTAACATTAATGCAAAACAGTAATCCTCACACAGTTTTTATTTCATTCTGTAGCGTCGGTGTCGGTATCGGCTGCCTGCGGTAAAGGTTCACGGAAAGGTCTTACATTCTTCGCTGGGATCCATCGAGGTCCTTTTTCTGTAGAGACACAAGCATAACCTTTTCCCCGTGTAACAAGAGGATATGGTCCCATAATTTTACCTGTTTCTGCATCTCGGACCGATACCGGGCCTTTAACCCGTGCCTCGACGGAGGTAGCTGCAGTGAAACGTCGACCTATCGGTGGGCCGTTATCTATTCAAGAACAATTCAAAAAATTAAAAACATACAACGCTTTCTGTAACCGTTCCTCGGGAATAGCCATGCCCATTCCCCCTTTTTGTTGTTGTCATAAACGTTTCAGAGACCGATGAGACCCTTCAATGAGAGATCGACCGGTGGGGGAATGAGCAATGCCGGTAATGTGAGTTCTACCCCATAGGGCAAAAGAGGTTTTTACAGTTGTTGAAACGTAAAGATAAAGACCGACAACGGTCCAGCTTAAGGGAATACCTAAAGCAGCAAAAGCACGCATTAAATGTCTACGAACAGCTCGTGCCTTTTCTCCTGTGTGACACGAGGCAACCAAGGCACCTGAAAATGTATCAATGGAAGAGTGGATATATTTAAGGCTACCAAATTCAGAATCATGCGTGACATCTGTTTGCCATAACGGTAGGCTTTGTAATCCTCTAGGATTAACTCCTGCAGCAACTGATGGGAAAGAATGTTTTTGACAATCGGGACAGACAGCAATAATACTTGATGCTTGTTGAGCAGCAAGGCCAAACTGTCGCTTAAGAGCTCCAGCGTTTCGATGGAAAAAAAGAGTGCCTTCGCTTAGCTTGTGCAATACGGTCTGGCAGTACTTGAACTGGTCACGGCAATAGGTCAGCTCGTCGATTGCCTTCTGCAAGAAAACCAGGTAGCGAGGTATGAGACCTAATATGCATAACAAAATAAGGCGCAGATCGAGAGTCCAAAAGGAAAATAAGTTCCTGTAACAGGGTAAAGGGTTGTGAATGCGAAACACTCCGCAGCACAGAAGCTTCAGCTCGTGGAACAATACCTGCAACATAAGCAGAATCAGTAACAAGGTGGAGTGGTACATTCCATTCTCGGAAAACACGAACAACTGCATTCAGTTCTCCTGTTTGAGGTGAACCGGAGACCGTCTCTATGTCCGAATCCCATTGCCTCCGTTGATCATCCCACCACAGAAGAACAGATTTATGCGATTGGCCCGATCCATCTGTAAACACAGTAAGCGCCGGTAAGGGTTGTTCGCTTCTTCTGGGTTTTAACATCAGACGAAAATCAACGTTAAACAGTTTGTGTGAAGGTGGATGGGAAGTTATTCGACCTGTATGTTCTCGCCCGGCACCTCCCCGGGACCTACAGCTTGACAAACTATTGCTGTACAATTCAACCACGAGAACCTCTAACACCTTTACCGCTCAAACCTAGCCTTCTCCTTAACATCTTATATATCCCATAAACACCACCTACCCAAAACCTCAGCACTAAAATCATATTAACCCAAACCCCCCATACACACACGCCCCTAAGACTATAGGCGCCCAAACAGCCAACGAAGCCAACGAAACCAACGAAACCACGTCCCCGTAGCTTACAATCCAAAGCGTGGCACTGAAGATGCCAAGATGGCGTCCAATATGAAAGCCGAGGACAAAAGACTTAGCCCTAACCTTACGGTTGGCTCCTGCTAGACCTAGACGTGCAAGTATCTGCGGCCCAGTGTAAATGCCCTAGGCCTCCTGCTAAGACCGAAGGAGCAGGCATCAGGCACACGCTACCAACTGCAGCCCAAGACGCCTTGCTCAGCCACACCCCCACGGGCACTCAGCAGTAATTAACAGTAAGCAAGAAGCGCAAGCTTGACTTAGTCACGGCAACCTTCAGGGTTGGTAAATCTCGTGCCAGCCGCCGCGGTCACACCAGAAACCCAAGCCAACAGTCACACGGCGTAGAGAGCGGACCAGAGCCTGTCAGAATAACTAGGAAACCGAAACACAACTAAGCTGTCGTAAGCCCGAGATACCCCTAAGGCCAACCTAAAGATGATCCTAGTAAACCTGACTGCGGCCAATGAAGAGACGGGACGCAGCTTGATGCAAGCAAATGTCAATGCGTTGTGCAGAAGCACGAGGTTTTATACGCTTGCAGAAGCTGCGCGTTTTAAACCAATTGCTTCTTGAGGCTAAGCCTTGCATACTAGGCAATCCCTGATTGGTGGTTAACTACCGGCACTTAACAGCAAGGTGTTACCTTTCCTTGGCGCCATCCGTCTCCCACTCCCCTGTGCTCTGTAACCATGCCCCATCATGTTGTTAATTGTTGTCTAGACAAGCTCGAGCACACTCCCCTCAGCTGACCGATTGCCACGCGTGGTCCTAGTTTCCAGCCCGCTCCTGCACCTCCCCCTTCCTGTTGCACAAAAGAACCTTTGAAAGCGAACGAGGAAAAACAAGGCCTAAGCAACAGAACAAATAAAAAACCAACCAGGACATATTATCACTGTCAAAATAACCCACTGCCTTTGTTCCGTACAATTCTACAATTTCCCCTTTTTGTTTTTGAACAGCTAGTACCAGGTTTGCCATGTTCCGCAGGGCCCTTGCAAACATGACAGCAACCAAGGTAATAGCAAACAAACAACACTGCCAATCGAGTGAATGGATGCCAGAAAAGGCTGAAATTTTCTCAGATTTTGATAACATGTTGCTGCAGTGGGGCGCCTAAAATCCACGCAGCACATACCATCAAAATCCTCACAGCCACGTCCTTGAACCAACAACAAAAAGCCGCGGCAATTTTGACTCACATGCTTAACTGCCTACCAAACAAGGTGATTGAACTCTTTAATGCTTTCCCTGCTGTTACTCTGCATAAGAGAAGAAGCGCTGCGACACGTTCCCATCCTAGCCTCCTACTACATTAGCATCTACAGAAAGACAATGCTCGACATGCAAAGTGTAAACAACATCACCTTCTTTTGGATTAACGTTATACGTAGGCGGAAGGGCACACCAAACAAGAACCGTTTCCGTCAAAAAGTTCGAAACATAGCATGCCTTCTCTGAACATACCTCTGGGGTCATCCCCTTCATTCCCTCCTTTTGATGCAAAGAGAGACACTTGACCCTAACAGAGAAGCCCCTGTTTACATCTCTGAGCCAGGACACAAGCCGCAGCTGTGCGCGCCACCAGGCTCAGGGCAGAAACCACTCCTGTAGTTACCTAACTAGATATCTCGACAAGCGTGCAGACACCTATTAAACACTAAATAACCATGTTTATCGTTCCTGTTCTCCTTCGTAATACCTAGTTGTTCTCTCATGATGAATCCTCCCTTCCCCTTATCAGTGTCAATGGAATCATCGTTCCATGGACAATGAGTCGTCCCGTTCCCCCGCTTGGTCCGAGAGTATTACCTCTGTTCAGTGGCTTGATCCAGGGTGATAGTGCTCGTTCTAGGCGCTGTAAAAAGCGAAATCTATATCCTATGTCCTGATTTTGGGTATCTAACATTAATGCAAAACAGTAATCCTCACACAGTTTTTATTTCATTCTGTAGCGTCGGTGTCGCTATCGGCTGCCTGCGGTAAAGGTTCACGGAAAGGTCTTACATTCTTCGCTGGGATCCATCTAGGTCCTTTTTCTGTAGAGACACAAGCATAACCTTTTCCCCGTGTAACAAGAGGATATGGTCCCATAATTTTACCTGTTTCTGCATCTCGGACCGATACCGGGCCTTTAACCCGTGCCTCGACGGAGGTAGCTGCAGTGAAACGTCGACCTATCGGTGGGTCGTTATCTATTCAAGAACAATTCAAAAAATTAAAAACATACAACGCTTTCTGTAACCGTTCCTCGGGAATAGCCATGCCCATTCCCCCTTTTTGTTGTTGTCATAAACGTTTCAGAGACCGATGAGACCCTTCAATGAGAGATCGACCGGTGGGGGAATGAGCAATGCCGGTAATGTGAGTTCTACCCCATAGGGCAAAAGAGGTTTTTACAGTTGTTGAAACGTAAAGATAAAGACCGACAACGGTCCAGCTTAAGGGAATACCTAAAGCAGCAAAAGCACGCATTAAATGTCTACGAACAGCTCGTGCCTTTTCTCCTGTGTGACACGAGGCAACCAAGGCACCTGAAAATGTATCAATGGAAGAGTGGATATATTTAAGGCTACCAAATTCAGAATCATGCGTGACATCTGTTTGCCATAACGGTAGGCTTTGTAATCCTCTAGGATTAACTCCTGCAGCAACTGATGGGAAAGAATGTTTTTGACAATCGGGACAGACAGCAATAATACTTGATGCTTGTTGAGCAGCAAGGCCAAACTGTCGCTTAAGAGCTCCAGCGTTTCGATGGAAAAAAAGAGTGCCTTCGCTTAGCTTGTGCAATACGGTCTGGCAGTACTTGAACTGGTCACGGCAATAGGTCAGCTCGTCGATTGCCTTCTGCAAGAAAACCAGGTAGCGAGGTATGAGACCTAATATGCATAACAAAATAAGGCGCAGATCGAGAGTCCAAAAGGAAAATAAGTTCCTGTAACAGGGTAAAGGGTTGTGAATGCGAAACACTCCGCAGCACAGAAGCTTCAGCTCGTGGAACAATACCTGCAACATAAGCAGAATCAGTAACAAGGTGGAGTGGTACATTCCATTCTCGGAAAACACGAACAACTGCATTCAGTTCTCCTGTTTGAGGTGAACCGGAGACCGTCTCTATGTCCGAATCCCATTGTCTCCGTTGAAAACCTTAGGAAGACAGGAATTGAACCTGCACAGAAGAGATCAAAGCGCTCCATACTCCCCTTACATTACTTCCCAGTAGGGTCAGCTAAACAAAAGCTATCGGGCCCATACCCCGAAAATGATGGTTTAACCTCTTCCTCTACTAAATGAGCCCCGTCACAAAACTAACGTTCTCCTTAAGCCTTCTACTAGGAACAACCATCACAATTTCAAGCAACCACTGACTGCTAGCCTGGCCTGGACTAGAAATCAACACCCTTGCCATTATCCCCTTCCTTTCAAAATCACACCACCCTCGAGCTATGGAAGCTGCAATCAAATACTTTCTCGTCCAAGCAACCGCCTCCGCATTAATCCTCTTCTCAAGCACAATCAACGCACAGTTCACCGGACAATGAGACATTCCGCGACTAAGCCACCCAACAGCCTCCCTACTACTAACTACAGCAGTCGCAATAAAACTAGGCCTAGTACCCTTTCACTCCTGATGTCCAGAGGTCATACAAGGCTCACCTATAACCACTGCCCTACTCGTCTCTACATGAATAAAACTCCCCCCACTCACTCTTCTTTTCTTAACTGCCCCCTCACTGAACCCACTCCTACTGACAACCGTGGCCATTGCATCCGCAGCCATCGGAGGGCGAACAGGACTTAACCAAACACAAATCCGAAAAGTCCTAGCTTTCTCATCGATCGCCCACCTAGGCTGAATAACCATCATCCTCATATACAACCCCAAGCTAACATTAATAACCTTCTACCCATACTCCTTAAGAACCGCCTCCATTTTCTTAGCCCTCAACACAACCAAGTCCTCAAAACTATCCACAATAATAACCTCCTGAACAAAAATACCATCGCTAAACGCATCCTTGACGCTAGCACTACTATCCCTAGCCGGCCTGCCCCCACTCCCTGGCTTTTTACCAAAATGACTCATTATCCAGGAACTAACTAAGCAAGAGATATCAACCGCAGCCATAATTATTTCAATACTCTCCCTACTAGGTTTATTTTTCTACGTACGCCTTGCATATTGCTCCACACTCCCACCAAACTCTACAAGCTTCATAAAACAATGATACAATAACAAATCCACAGGCACACCAATTGCTACCTTAATTTCTCTGTCAGTCCTCCTTCTCCCCCCTTCTCCCGCAATCCTGACCGTTACCTAAGAAACTTAGGATCCCCTGCCTACCAAACCGAAGGCCTTCAAAGCCTTAACTAAGAGTTAAATCCTCTTAGTTTCTGCCCACACCACTAAGGCCCGCAGGACACTAAACCTGCACCATCTAAATGCAACGCAGATACTCTAATTCAGCTAGGGCCTCCACGATAAGCCTAGACAGACGGGCCTCGATCCCATAAACTTCTAATTAACAGCTAGACGCTCAAACCAACGAGCTTCTGTCTACCAGACTCCGGCACACTCTCAGCGTACATCAATGAGTTTGCAACTCAACATGAACTTCACCACAGAGTCGATAAGAAGAGGAATTCAACCTCTGTAAAAAGGACTACAGCCTAACGCCTAAACACTCAGCCACCTGACCCGTGACCTTCATCAACCGATGACTAGTTTCAACAAACCACAATGACATCGGCACCCTATACCTACTCTTCGGAGCATGGGCAGGCATAGCCGAGTACCGCCCTCAGCCTCCTTATTCGAGCAGAACTTGGCCAACCAGGAACTCTCCTAGGAGACGACCAAATCTACAATGTCATCATCACCGCCCATGCCTTCGTAAGAATCTTCTTCACAGTTATAGCCATTATAATCGAAGGGTTTGGAAACTGACTAGTCCCCCTTATAACTGGAGCCCCAGACATAGCATTCCCCCGCATAAACAACATCGGTTTCTGAACTACTTCCTCCGTCCTTCCTACTGCTCCTAGCGTCCTCCACAGTAGAAGCTGGAGTCGGAACAGGATGAACCATATACCCTACAATACCCTAGTCCATAGTTTCTCACACTGTCTGACCTTTACATTGGGCTTAACATAAATCTTAATAAACAATACCCTAGCCCATAGTTTCTCACAATCCCCCCTTTTTCTTTTTATCCTGTTATTGTTTATTAGACGCTACTTTCATTCTCGGCACTGCGAACAAACCTTTTTCCACAATCCCAACATTTATCATAACACTCACAAGGTAATACCTCACAATTACAATAGGCATAGTTCTCACGTGGCATAATGCATTCGCAACAATCTTCATCCTCATTAATCGATACACTCTTATACTTTGCCCCAGCCCTCGTAGTTAAAATAAGCAATTGAGCTATGTCAAACCGTTCTTTAATAAAATGTAAAATATAGCGTAATATACAAGGCCCAAATATCAGTCCTAGAATCAACATAATAAGTGGTCCTGCTAAAGCAGACAACAAAGTGGTTAGCCAAGGTGAGATATTAAACCAGTTTTCATACCATGACCTGCCCGCCTCAAGACTCTTTTTACGTTGTTCCAACCTTTTCCGGAGTTCAGACATGGCATCCAGGACTACTCCCGTATGGTCAGCAAAAGAACAACGTTCCTCTTTGAGAGCTACACATAACCCTCCTTCTTTTAAGAACAATAGATCTAATCCTCTTCTATTTTGCAGCACTACTTCTGATAAAGACTTCACTGAAGTGGCTAAATTTTTAATAGATTGTTCTATTCTTGTTAAATCCTCATTTACAGCCATCTGCAAACTTTGTAATTCCTGACCTTTTACTAGGGAGGCTATGCCTGTACCTGCTCCAACTCCGCCCGCTATCAGCAGTGTAGCTAGGGTTACCACTGTAATTGGCTCTCGTTTTTGCCTATTCAGGTCTCCTTCAAAGTGGCGTAACACCTCCTCAGAGGTGTGATAGATCAGACGAGGAACAATAATCACCTGTACGCAAAACTGAGATTGATTAAACACGTTTAGGGATAGGCAAGGCGTTACTCCGAAGTCTGAACAAACCCATTTAGCTCCTGGTGTCGGGATAGCCCATTTGTCATTTTGATTCTTGTGTTTCTTTATGTTAGCTTTAGTGATTGTTTGATTACACAAGGGCTGATATTGTTCGGGCACTGTACCTATACATTTTCCTTGACCTGTTAGCAATTGAATAGTAATTCCTTGCGTATGGTTCCTCTGGTCATCCCATGGGCATTCTTGTGGGTTTGAACCACTAGACCATTGAATCCTATCTGGTATTCCGATTGCCTCAAAATATGGGGGTCTAACATTGTAACATAACCAGCACTCCTTAGTTAAATTTGGTTTGCTTTCATTAAGGGTATGATAAGAGGCTTGCATTAAATCCCATAAGGGGTCTTTAGACTCTGACACTCCTGAATCCCTAACTAAAGAGAACTCAGTCACCGTGTCATTAGTTGTTTTATCTGTTACTGATAGGGAGTTTGGACGAGTGGTTGTAACACTTGTGGGGACAATCTTTTTCTTAGGGAAAGTGGGTGAATTCAATACTTTATTCGGCCCAACAGGGAGTGAATCATATGGTATTTTAATTTTTCTTATGAGAAAGTGCCCTCCCCAATCCTTAGGAATTCCTGCATAGACACGTATTCCCCATGTTCGTCCTACTAACATGTTCGTCTTCTAGGGGATGCAATACTTGAAATTTGATGTGGGTACAGACTTTTTTGTTACGTGGAGCTACATAATCCACGTCGCGCAGACCTGTAAGATCTACACCCGTTTGTTCAGGTACACATCCGTTAGGAGTCCAGGTTGCTTTTATATATTTATCAGGAGCCTTTACTGTCCAGCCCGAGGCTATTGTCTCACATCCCCAATAACCACAATAATAGTGTCCGGGATAATTACAGTAAGGCTGTCCAGAGGCCGGGCATAAATAAAATGGAGGTCCTTTTTCACAAGGTATTGGTACTAAATTACAAAGTTTCACTACACATTCAGGTGGCCCTGGGTTGCTAAAAGTGGCTATTGTTTTCGTTCCTTCCCAAGATATTAGTTCCCACTTAAATGGTTCATGTGGGTTTCCCCCTTTTGCTTGGGTTATTATCAATAGCACAATTAATGGTATACCAGGAAAAAGGGTGTTTGTTAATTTTGTTAATTTAAGTATATTCTTACCAGTCCTGGGGAAGTTCGGCCATGGCTGCTTTTGCATCCCATTTTTCTGGCTCTTTTCTCCACGGTTTGTTTCTCCTCTGCCTCGCCCGTCGACTCGGTTGCTTCGAGCCACGGGGTGTACCATCTTCTCGGCAGCAAGGGAATTCTTCAGGAGAATAGCTGTTGCGGGCTTTTTGCCTGTTTACATAGGCTTCCTACTTCGCAGCTTTAATTAATGGGGCCGAGCAAGACACGGTTAGTACTTCCCTCCTGCACTTTATAGCCAAGATTTCAGCTACAAAGGGGACTGGTTCGGTGGAGTGGTAACAATAATATTGAGGGTTTATTCCTTTGGCAAAAATTTCCCACCACTCATGGGATTCTCGAATAATTTCTTGTTTAGACTCTAATTGTTTTAATTTCCACTCCGTAAGAGTTCTTTGAATTTTCCAGCACTGTGTGCAAACTCCTATTGGAGGGTATCCATATTCACAGTGTGTCCACCATTTATTCTGGCATACCTTACACCTGAAACAAGCAAATGGATAACAATTGCAGTTCAAATTATTACATCTAATTCATATATCTAGAGTGCATACATTATTTGCATCAGCCTATCTTCTTATACTTGATATTGTGTGGTTGCATAAGTTTAGCAATTTCCTTCAACACACTTTGTACGCTTCCATATATAATAGATAAAAAAAGAAATAATTATAGCAAATATAAACAACAATACACACTTTATACCAAAAGGTAATGCGGCAAAATAATCAAATAAAGTCTCTATCATTACGTTATCTTTTCAGGGTTATCTTGGTGTCACCTGGAGTACTGATTACTTTCCAGTGGGGTCTCGTCACCGGGCCTTTAATGCGACTAGCATGAGTCCATCCACGCTCAGCAGTCCGGACAGCCGTTTCTGTTGTAAGCAGAACAAGATAAGGTCCCTCCCAATTGGGTTTTAGGGTTTCTTCTTTCCACGTTTTAACCAATACCCAGTCCCCAGGTTTAAGAGTATGAATGTTTAAGTCCAACGGTGGTCGTTGTACAATCAGTCCATGTTCCCAAAGCTTGTTACGATGTTCTGCTAATCGTGAAACGTATTCATTAATCACACGGTCTCGAATTAAAACATTTGTTTGTGGACTTTCAATTCTATAGGACATTCCATACACCATTTCAAACGCTGATATTCCTACATCTGCTCGGGGTCTGGTTCTGAGAATGAATAGCGCCATGGGTAGGCACTTAATCCATGATAATTTGGTTTCTATCCTTAATTTAGTCAAAATAGTTTTGATTTCTCCATTCATCCTTTCAACTTTTCCCGAACTTTGTGGATGCCATGGCGTATGGTATTCCCACTTAATACCCAAGCTTTCTGTTAGATCTCTAACAATTTTTGACACAAAGTGTGTTCCTCTGTCCGAGTCGATTACTTCAGGTACTCCATATCGAGGTATAATGTGTTCAAGTAACACTTTAGTAACTTGGTTAGCAGTTGCCTTGGAGGTAGGAAAAGCCTCAACATAATGTGTTAAATGATCCACCATTACTAATAAATATTTGTAACGCCCTACCCTGGGTAGCTCAGTAAAATCCACTTGTATGTGTGAGAAAGGTCTGTATGCTGGGGAACGTCCTCCAAGAGGCTTTTGTCTCATGTTGTTTCGATTAACCTTTTGACAGGTCTCGCAGGCTGCCGTGACTGTCTTTGCTATGTTATATACGCCTATACAGGCAAACTGTTGATTGAAATGATCAACTAACGCCTGGGTTCCCCAGTGTGTTTTACTATGTATTTTTGAAAATATTTCAAGTGCTATGCCCTTCGGCAAAACTTCTCTCCCATCTGGCAATATGTACTTACCATCCTGTTCCTTAGCTCCCATTTGTTCTCGTTTTTCCTTTTCTGCAGACTCAAACCTCAAATTTTTACTAACAGGTATTTGTTGTATAGTTAAAATCGTACTATAATTGCCTGCCACTCGTTTTGCTTCTGTATCAGCTGCATTATTTCCCCTAACTTGGTAACTCGTACCTCGCTGGTGTCCCTTTATATGTACAACTGCTATTTTATTCGGCATTTTTAATGCCTCCAGAACTCGCCGAATTAATTCCGGGTGTATCAGTTCTTTTCCCTGTGAGTTAACGAATCCTCTGTCTCCCCATATTTTCCCAAAAGTGTGCACTACTCCGAACGCATAGCGTGAGTCTGTATATATAGTTCCATCCTTTCCCTTCAGTGACACTAATGCTTTCCACAATGCATACAGCTCACAGGCTTGAGCCGACCAGCTGGCACTCAGGGGGCCTGATTCTATTGTCTTAAATTCTCTTTTTTCCAACTTAACGATGGCATATCCGGACAATCGTTTACCTTCCACTATTCGTGATGACCCATCTGTAAATAATACTTCTCCACATTGTAGTTCTTCTTCTTCTAAGTCTGGCCTAATGCGTGTCTGCTGTTCAATTGTTTGAAAACAATTGTGCAATAGTTCATTACCTTCTCCTGGGTACAAAAATTCAGCGGGGTTAACTGCTCCAATAGTTTTCAAAGATAGTTTAGGGGATTCTATAAGTATTCCCTCATACTTTAATAATCGGCTATCTGTAAGCCATTTTTCTGCTTTTTGTTGTAACACTCCCCTGATATTATGAGGCGCATATAAGACAACTTCTCCATTAAAGGTAATGCGATTCGTTTCCTCAAGTAATAAGGCAGCAGCAACAATGATTTGTAAACAACTCGGCCAACCCCTGCTCACAGGGTCCAACAGCTTTGATAAGTATGCCACCGGTTTCTTTTGTCCGGCCCATTCCTGAGTTAATACTCCGAATGCCGTTCCTTCATATATGTTAACAAATAAATGGAATGGCCGCTTTAAATCTGGGAGGCTTAAAACCGGTGCTTGGCTTAGCTCCCTTTTGAGACTGGCAAACTGCTCTTGATCCTGAGGGGTCCACTTGGGCATTTTGTCTTTAGACAGTTGTTCATATAAGAATTTAACTTTAAAGCTGTAGTTCTCTATCCGTTGCCTACAATACCCAAATAGCCCTAATGCCTGCCGAATTTGCCTCTTAGTGACAGGCATAGGTAATTCCAGAATTCCTTTAATGCGCTCTGGATCCAATATCTTCTTGCCGTTAAACAAATAATGCCCCAAATATTTCACTTTTTCCTCCACAAATTGTAACTTTTCTTGTGATACCCGTAGTCCCTTTTGTGCAAGAAAGTTTAGGAGCCGAATGCTTTCTTTTCTTACATCCTCCTTATTATTCCCTGCTATGAGCAGATCATCTACATACTGTAACAGCACGTTTCCCGTTTGTACCTGGTATTCTTTTAAGAGCTCTTCCAGGGCCTGTCCAAACAGATTAGGGGACTCAGTGAACCCTTGGGGGAGCACGGTCCATCTCAATTGCTGTTTACGGCCTGTCTCTATGTCTTCCCATTCAAAGGCAAAATAATCACGGCATTCTTCTGCCAGTGGACAGGCCCAAAAGGCATCCTTTAAATCAGCCACACTATACCAGGAGTTATGGGGTCCTAGCTTGCTTAGCAGTGTGTATGGATTTGCTACTACAGGGAACCGGGCGATAGTTCTTTTGTTTATTTCCCTTAGATCATGTACGAGCCGATATTTCCCATTTGGTTTCTTCACAGGCAGAATGGGGGTGTTAAAGGGTGACATACAAGGCTCTAAGAATTCCTTGTGCTAACAATCGATCGATTTCTGGTTTTAATCCCCTCCGTCCTTCTAGGGATATGGGATATTGCCTTACCCTCACAGGTATGTGGGGTTCGGAAATTTGGATTTTAATCGGTGGGATTTCCAGTCTACTAATTGTGTCCGGAGAGTACCAGACACCGGGGTTAATTTGTTTTTGATCATCCACGGTCAAAGGATAAGCAGACACTGTTAGCTCTTGATTTTTCACTTTAATTTCTAATTGCAATTCAACAATTAAATCTCGTCCTAACAGATTAAATTCTGCTTCAGGGACGAGCAAGAGTTCACCCATTCCAAATTTATTTTCAGTTTCGAATACCACATTTTTGATTTTGCTTACTTTAAAGGGTTCTCCTTTTGCCCCAATTACTTGTACTTTTTCAGGGGAAACTTTACATCCCTCAGGTATTTGCTTAATAGTTGATTTCTCAGCCCCAGTGTCTACTAAAAAGGTGAACTCTTGTTTATGGGGACCTATTTTTAATTTTATCAAGGGCTCATGATGACTCCGGTCCCCTAAGATATAGAGCCCCTGACTCTCCTAATCCGTTTTCAATATTTCCTCATCCCTGATCCTTTCTCTGCAATTCTGTTTTATATGTCCCCTTTTTCCACAGTAAAAACAACATCTCTGTTCCTTCTTCACTACTACGTTCCCTTGTTTCGTTCCAGCAGATCTGTGTTCACCAGTTTGCCCTTTGCGATCCTCTCTGACTGCTGCTACCATCATTTTTACTTGTCGCTTGCTGCTCTCTTCTTCCCGCCTTACGTAGACTTTCTGAGCTTCCCTCAATAATTCATCCAAGCCTCTATTCTGCCAGTCTTCTAACTTTTCAATCTTCTTTCTGATATCTTCCCATGATTTTGCCACAAACTGAGTTTTGAGGAGCGCTTGCCCTAAAGGGTCGTCTGGATTTACCCCAGAGTACAGCTGAAGGGCTTTCCTCAGTCGTTCCAGCCACTCAGTAGGGCTTTCATCTTTCTTTTGCATTTCATTAAATGCTTTATTGATATTCTGGCCACGGGGTACTGCTTCCCCAATCCCCTGGATTACTATAGTTCTCAGGTCCTGCATATGAGTTCTATGCACTGGATCCTGATTATCCCAATGAGGTCTTTGGAGTGGCCATTTAATATCTGCTTGGGGTCCCTGGGCATGCTGAGCATCCCACAGTCTCATTCCTGCTCGTCTAATCATATCTCTTTCCTCGGTAGTAAATAATTGACCAAGGATAGATTGCATCTCATCCCAAGTATAAAGGTTTGGTCCCAAAAATGGATTTAATCTTTCTGCCACTCCGAGTGGGCCTTCAATTAAGTTTCCCATCTCGGTTCTTTTAAAATCTCGTAGGTCAGCCGAGTTTAGGGGTACGGAAATATATCCGATCACAGGTTGAGGTCCCCCCATGGGTATTTCCCTTAGGGGGTACATTTGAGCTGCCCCTTTCTGACTTCTAGTTATGCGTCTAGGAAGAGGGGGAGACCCTTGTTCCGACTCTGGTGGGGGAGTGGGCGCTCTGGGGACCTCTGCGGGAGCAGGAGGAGGAATGTAAGGAGGGGGGGTTAGAAGGGTTTCGTCCAACTCTTCCTGCTTTTTCTTTTGTTTAGTTTTCATTTCATTCAGTGGGTAAAGTCTAGCTCCCGGTCTTTCTAGCCACACTTCCGCATATCGACTCTCCTCCGGGTTAAGGGGTTTTTTATTATTAACCCAGAGGTTTAATTGCTGTCTTACCCAATCTTCTTCTGACCCATAGACTGGCCAAAAGACATTTTTAGAAATCTTCTTCCCTCCCCATATCTTAGTACAATATTCTATCATCTTCTGCTTATCTTTCCCTAGGGTTCCAAGGAAATATCTCCAATTGTCTAAGATATATGCCAGAGGGGTATTCTTAGGTACAGTGGGTACCCTTCCCATGGGAGTCGAAGGCTTGCTGCCCTTCGCCCCCATCTTCTGGAATATCCACAAACATACACTCACTCGCTCCCCTTGTTCCTGGCCCAGTCCCTCGCGGGAGATGGGAAACGCAGTACTTAAGAGTCCGCACTCGCTTGGTTCAGTATATCGAACCTCTCACTCGTTATATCCCAGGAAACCCAATCCCGCCCGAACGGCAAACCCGCAAACAAATTCGCAATATACTTACGCGTCCTGCGTCTTCGTCCGGACTCCCGTGCACAGAATTTTTATGGGATTTTACCGGTTTCTCCTTTGCTCATTATTCTAGAATTTAGGTTCGTCGGTAAGGTTGGAGTAAGCTGTTGGTCGCGGGGCCGCGAAATGTCGCGGGGCGCCTCCCCGGAGGACCAAAGCCCACCGTTCCTTATCCGAGTCACGGCACCAGAAATTGTTATAAATTGAGACCACAACGGATCATAATCCAATTAAAATTTTATTAATTATAGCAAGTAGAATATGAGCAAAAACAGCGCTGGACGACAGGGGAGTCTGCGCTCCGCCCACTGCCGTCCTGAGCACTTCAAACAGTCCCTTTTTATACATCTTTACTCCCGTGTTCATGAGGTAGTGGAGGTACTCTGCGCATGCTTCAGTTGTTGTTAGGGGGTCGTTTTCTGCCTTCTGGTGGTCGTTGAGGCCGAAGTAAGAAGTCTTCCTCCTTTGTCCCATAGTTGACCCCTCACTCATATGTCCTTATATGGGGTAGTTTGTCCTGTTTCTGTCGGTTCCTGGACATCTGGTGGTTATCTTATCTTGCACAAGCGGTATCTTGTGGCTGTTTATATCTTTTGCTGTCTGACCTTTACATTGGGCCTAACATAAATCTTTATAAACAATACCCTAGTCCATAGTTTCTCACACTGTCTGACCTTTACATTGGGCTTAACATAAATCTTAATAAACAATACCCTAGTCCATAGTTTCTCACATTCCCCAAACAGTATCACATTTAGAGCAGAGGATAATCGTTCCTTTCTACCCCAAACTCTTGGCTGGGGACACCTTGCAGTGCTATCAAACTAGCAGACCGCAACAAGGCTTTAGCGTTGGCCATATTCTACTGCCGGTGCTGTAGCACCTTCCTCCAGAGGCCAGACCACACTGCTCCTCCTCCAGCTGACACCCTCTCCCACAAGCCACAGGGCTATTTAACCCCTTAGCGGGAACGAGCTACACCTGCACATCGCCCATGTCAATCAACCCACTGCCTCTGAGGCAAGGCCACAGCTGCGTGTTATCAATGCTAATCAACCCACCGCCTTCATTCCTCTACAGGGAGAAGCTCACCAAGCACATTTCCACCACCCACAACTGGCTGCTAAAATGTCATTCGCACAGAGCAACGTGTGGAAAAAAAAAAAAAAAAAAAAAAATTCCTCCAGGACACATCAAAGTAATTCCACTACTGTTCAGGCTCCCAAGGTACTTCCACCCGTTCAAGCCATCGCAAGGCCTGACGGCCCATTTCTCTCCTTGTACCACCACCACTCCAGAAAAGCAGAGGAAATGTGATGGAGACAGCACACTGGGTGAGCTACAGAGCCCCTGATACCATCTACTAAACACGAAGAGTGTGAGCATGGGAAGGACTAGAAAGGCACTCCACTTACCGTTTAGCTGCTTTCTTGCCAATGAGGTGTCGGTGGAATTGGTGGTCAGCCTTGATTATTGCGTAATCCGTCCCGTGGATCTAAAAAGAATTATATCTTTTATATCTATCTATATATGTATGGATGTACATTATTTTATATTATAATATATAGGGCCAGGTAGGACAGGCCACCGCTTCTGTCTCGTGCCCTAAGTAACTGCCTACTGCCAGTATTGGCACTGACTCGCCAGCGGTCAGCTACAAGCACTTCTGCTCTTCAGCAGAGCACAAGCATTCCTCTGCTTTGAGAAGAGAGCATTGTGCTCATGAAACATTGAAAAGACTCACTTCTATGCCTCTCCAGCTATAACCAAGAGAATCCTTCCTTCTCCGCACCAAAAAAATTAATGCTGACTTTTCAAGGATGCTATGGATGAGGTTCATAACCAAGGGGTGTCATCCACCTGGCCACACAATTTGTCTCCTGCAAGTTCGATTAAGCATGCCAAGACATCCTATGGATGTGACAAACACCTCATCACCTCTGCTCTGTTGCCCCTTCTTCCCCCAGTTTCTTACTGGAACTAGTAACTCCAGCTCACCAGTTCCTTGAGCATGGCTTCAATCTGTTCCTGAGCCACATGCACATCTTCTGTAGGTCCTTCCAAAGTGATGTTATCCTGTGGCGAGCAGCCTCACAGTTTGCCCTCTTGCCTGTGATAACAATTGTCTCCGAGTTGCTGTTCTTTGCTGGGAGATCAATTTTGGTGTTGCTTTCTTTACGGATCTGCCATAAAGAAAAAAAAAAAAAAAAATCATCTCAGAAGTGTCCCATGTCAGAAGAAAAACCCTCGCAGGCTATATTGGACATCACCAATGGGCAGGAGAGAGCATCCAGTGGGATTTTGCTGCAGGCAGTGATCATCACGAGCACTTGAGTTAGGAGCAGTATCTCACCTTCTTGATGTTGGCACCTCCTTTCCCTACGATGTTCTTGTGGAACTGTTTGCAGATGGGGACAGAAATAGAAAAGCTGTTTTCAACCTAAGGGAGAAAGGAAGGGAGAACTGAAGATTACACTGTCGTGGCAAGGGAGGCCCGACTTCAGGAACTCTGATAAACGAGCTTTTGAAAAGAGGCTTAGACCCAAGGAAGTTCTCTATACGAGGGACTTGTAAGACTAAACAAAGGCAAGGACGTTCCCCTATAGCCTTCCCATAACAGGTACTACCCCCTGCCTCCATTCAGCCAAAACAGCGTCGACAGCTCCCTCCTCTTGAGGTGTTTTAGCTCTACCCAAGCCAGTAGAGCTCTGCTTTGCCCCAGGGTTATCCAGGCACGGAGGAGGGAAGTGCAGGCAGAAGACCTCCTTACCAGGTCTGCCACCGTCTTTTGCATGTACTCGGTGCACTTCTCCACCTCGTTTTTGGGACCTCGGAGTTGGACGATGTCACTCTTGTGTGCAGGGTCTGGGAAGTTGATGATAACCTGCAGGAGCGGTCATTTAGAGTTAGCTCAAGCAAAAGCAAGAACCCTTGTGTCAGACACATGCAAAAGTTGGGGGGATCCTACACATGCCCTTTTCCCATTCAGAAACGGGGAACCGTGTTAGCGGCCTCTGGCTAAAAGAACTATCTTCTCAGACACTTGCGCTACAGAGCCACTAAAGTTACGACTTCTGTGACGACAGGCCTACTACCCATGTAGGAAAGAACCCCTCTGGATTCCTCCTCTCCTACAAAGCCTTACCTCTGGGAATTGCTCCCGGATTTCCCAGACCCGCTCAGCCTTCTGCCCAGTGATGGTCCGGTGGAATTTCTGCTCAACGATTAGGTCCGCAGCGTGTTCATTTTCCTGACGGGAACAGAGGGCACACTGAGTGTTCAGCCGGAGAGCCGTCTACTTTGACTTAGCGGTTTGCTGCCCGACGGTTTACTTGCCAGCACTGTCCCTCTTTTCTCCAGACCAAATTCACTCTGCGTTGACAGAGAAGGGCTACCCGAGGGAACAGGGGAAGACATTTGTGAAGAGGAACTTGCACTTGTCATGAGATCCAAGTGCTCCGTGGGCAAGGGGCACACACTCGCACCAGAAGGTTACAAGGGAACACGAGAGCCCAGACCCTGCAGTCTCCCAAACATCACGTCCTACCCACTCACCATACGGGAAGCGAGTTCCAGCAGCTCGCTCTTGGCCTGTGGGACCCCCTGTGGGTCTCCTTCCATTCTGATCGGGTTGCTCTTCTCGTTGTCCGGGGGAATGCGCACAGACACCTTGTACAGATCCTTCATCCTGTTCACTTCGAGGCAAGGACTGTGGTGACGCCGTCTGCTAGGCAAAGACCTGGAAGCAAGGCACCTGGATTATCACTGCTCAGAGGCTGATGAAGAAGTAAAGCCGCCTCTGGGAAGGGCTCGGTGGGGTAGGGTTGAGCCAGGGGAAATTGCCTCTTCCCCCTGGAGTTCAGCGAGAGCAGACCTGTGCCACACGAGAGCCTGTCCAAGTAAATACCGTGGCATCTACAGAGCCCATTGTTCCCTTGTCAGAGCCAGGCGTGTTTCTTCCCCAAACAGTATCACATTTAGAGCAGAGGATAATCGTTCCTTTCTACCCCAAACTCTTGGCTGGGGACACGTTGCAGTGCTATCAAACTAGCAGACCGCAACAAGGCTTTAGCGTTGGCCATATTCTACTGCCGGTGCTGTAGCACCTTCCTCCAGAGGCCAGACCACACTGCTCCTCCTCCAGCTGACACCCTCTCCCACAAGCCACAGGGCTATTTAACCCCTTAGAGGGAACCAGCTACACCTGCACATCGCCCATGTCAATCAACCCACTGCCTCTGAGGCAAGGCCACAGCTGCGTGTTATCAATGCTAATCAACCCACCGCCTTCATTCCTCTACAGGGACAAGCTCACCAAGCACATTTCCACCACCCACAACTGGCTGCTAAACTGTCATTCGCACAGAGCAGCGTGTGGAAAAAAAAAAAAAAAAAAAAAATTCCTCCAGGACACATCAAAGTAATTCCACTACTGTTCAGGCTCCCAAGGTACTTTCACCCGTTCAAGCCATCGCAAGGCCTGACGGCCCATTTCTCTCCTTGTACCACCACCACTCCAGAAAAGCAGAGGAAATGTGATGGAGACAGCACACTGGGTGAGCTACAGAGCCCCTGATACCATCTACTAAACACGAAGAGTGTGAGCATGGGAAGGACTAGAAAGGCACTCCACTTACCGTTTAGCTGCTTTCTTGCCAATGAGGTGTCGGTGGAATTGGTGGTCAGCCTTGATTATTGCGTAATCCGTCCCGTGGATCTAAAAAGAATTATATTTTTTATATCTATCTATATATGTATGGATGTACATTATTTTATATTATAATATATAGGGCCAGGTAGGACAGGCCACCGCCTCTGTCTCGTGCCCTAAGTAACTGCCTACTGCCACTATTGGCACTGACTCACCAGCGGTCAGCTACAAGCACTTCTGCTCTTCAGCAGAGCACAAGCATTCCTCTGCTTTGAGAAGAGAGCATTGTGCTCATGAAACATTGAAAAGACTGACTTCTACGCCTCTCCAGCTATAACCAAGGGAATCCTTCCTTCTCCGCACCAAAAAAAATAATGCTGACTTTTCAAGGATGCTATGGATGAGGTTCATAACCAAGGGGTGTCATCCACCTGGCCACACAATTTGTCTCCTGCAAGTACGATTAAGCATGCCAAGACATCCTATGGATGTGACAAACACCTCATCACCTCTGCTCTGTTGCCCCTTCTTCCCCGAGTTCCTGTTCTCCTTCATAATACCTAGTTGTTCTCTCATTATGAATCCTCCCTTCCCCTTATCAGTGTCAATGGAATCATCGTTCCATGGACAATGAGTCGTCCCTTTCCCCCGCTTGGTCCGAGAGTATTACCTCTGTTCAGTGGCTTGATCCAGGGTGATAGTGCTCGTTCTAGGCGCTGTAAAAAGCGAAATCTATATCCTATGTCCTGATTTTGGGTATCTAACATTAATGCAAAACAGTAATCCTCACACAGTTTTTATTTCATTCTGTAGCGTCGGTGTCGGTATCGGCTGCCTGCGGTAAAGGTTCACGGAAAGGTCTTACATTCTTCGCTGGGATCCATCGAGGTCCTTTTTCTGTAGAGACACAAGCATAACCTTTTCCCCGTGTAACAAGAGGATATGGTCCCATAATTTTACCTGTTTCTGCATCTCGGACCGATACCGGGCCTTTAACCCGTGCCTCGACGGAGGTAGCTGCAGTGAAACGTCGACCTATCGGTGGGCCGTTATCTATTCAAGAACAATTCAAAAAATTAAAAACATACAACGCTTTCTGTAACCGTTCCTCGGGAATAGCCATGCCCATTCCCCCTTTTTGTTGTTGTCATAAACGTTTCAGAGACCGATGAGACCCTTCAATGAGAGATCGACCGGTGGGGGAATGAGCAATGCCGGTAATGTGAGTTCTACCCCATAGGGCAAAAGAGGTTTTTACAGTTGTTGAAACGTAAAGATAAAGACCGACAACGGTCCAGCTTAAGGGAATACCTAAAGCAGCAAAAGCACGCATTAAATGTCTACGAACAGCTCGTGCCTTTTCTCCTGTGTGACACGAGGCAACCAAGGCACCTGAAAATGTATCAATGGAAGAGTGGATATATTTAAGGCTACCAAATTCAGAATCATGCGTGACATCTGTTTGCCATAACGGTAGGCTTTGTAATCCTCTAGGATTAACTCCTGCAGCAACTGATGGGAAAGAATGTTTTTGACAATCGGGACAGACAGCAATAATACTTGATGCTTGTTGAGCAGCAAGGCCAAACTGTCGCTTAAGAGCTCCAGCGTTTCGATGGAAAAAAAGAGTGCCTTCGCTTAGCTTGTGCAATACGGTCTGGCAGTACTTGAACTGGTCACGGCAATAGGTCAGCTCGTCGATTGCCTTCTGCAAGAAAACCAGGTAGCGAGGTATGAGACCTAATATGCATAACAAAATAAGGCGCAGATCGAGAGTCCAAAAGGAAAATAAGTTCCTGTAACAGGGTAAAGGGTTGTGAATGCGAAACACTCCGCAGCACAGAAGCTTCAGCTCGTGGAACAATACCTGCAACATAAGCAGAATCAGTAACAAGGTGGAGTGGTACATTCCATTCTCGGAAAACACGAACAACTGCATTCAGTTCTCCTGTTTGAGGTGAACCGGAGACCGTCTCTATGTCCGAATCCCATTGCCTCCGTTGATCATCCCACCACAGAAGAACAGATTTATGCGATTGGCCCGATCCATCTGTAAACACAGTAAGCGCCGGTAAGGGTTGTTCGCTGCTTCTGGGTTTTAACATCAGACGAAAATCAACGTTAAACAGTTTGTGTGAAGGTGGATGGGAAGTTATTCGACCTGTATGTTCTCGCCCGGCACCTCCCCGGGACCTACAGCTTGACAAACTATTGCTGTACAATTCAACCACGAGAACCTCTAACACCTTTACCGCTCAAACCTAGCCTTCTCCTTAACATCTTATATATCCCATAAACACCACCTACCCAAAACCTCAGCACTAAAATCATATTAACCCAAACCCCCCATACACACACGCCCCTAAGACTATAGGCGCCCAAACAGCCAACGAAGCCAACGAAGCCAACGAAACCACGTCCCCGTAGCTTACAATCCAAAGCGTGGCACTGAAGATGCCAAGATGGCGTCCAATATGAAAGCCGAGGACAAAAGACTTAGCCCTAACCTTACGGTTGGCTCCTGCTAGACCTAGACGTGCAAGTATCTGCGGCCCAGTGTAAATGCCCTAGGCCTCCTGCTAAGACCGAAGGAGCAGGCATCAGGCACACGCTACCAACTGCAGCCCAAGACGCCTTGCTCAGCCACACCCCCACGGGCACTCAGCAGTAATTAACAGTAAGCAAGAAGCGCAAGCTTGACTTAGTCACGGCAACCTTCAGGGTTGGTAAATCTCGTGCCAGCCGCCGCGGTCACACCAGAAACCCAAGCCAACAGTCACACGGCGTAGAGAGCGGACCAGAGCCTGTCAGAATAACTAGGAAACCGAAACACAACTAAGCTGTCGTAAGCCCGAGATACCCCTAAGGCCAACCTAAAGATGATCCTAGTAAACCTGACTGCGGCCAATGAAGAGACGGGACGCAGCTTGATGCAAGCAAATGTCAATGCGTTGTGCAGAAGCACGAGGTTTTATACGCTTGCAGAAGCTGCGCGTTTTAAACCAATTGCTTCTTGAGGCTAAGCCTTGCATACTAGGCAATCCCTGATTGGTGGTTAACTACCGGCACTTAACAGCAAGGTGTTACCTTTCCTTGGCGCCATCCGTCTCCCACTCCCCTGTGCTCTGTAACCATGCCCCATCATGTTGTTAATTGTTGTCTAGACAAGCTCGAGCACACTCCCCTCAGCTGACCGATTGCCACGCGTGGTCCTAGTTTCCAGCCCGCTCCTGCACCTCCCCCTTCCTGTTGCACAAAAGAACCTTTGAAAGCGAACGAGGAAAAACAAGGCCTAAGCAACAGAACAAATAAAAAACCAACTAAGACATATTATCACTGTCAAAATAACCCACTGCCTTTGTTCCGTACAATTCTACAATTTCCCCTTTTTGTTTTTGAACAGCTAGTACCAGGTTTGCCATGTTCCGCAGGGCCCTTGCAAACATGACAGCAACCAAGGTAATAGCAAACAAACAACACTGCCAATCGAGTGAATGGATGCCAGAAAAGGCTGAAATTTTCTCAGATTTTGATAACATGTTGCTGCAGTGGGGCGCCTAAAATCCACGCAGCACATACCATCAAAATCCTCACAGCCACGTCCTTGAACCAACAACAAAAAGCCGCGGCAATTTTGACTCACATGCTTAACTGCCTACCAAACAAGGTGATTGAACTCTTTAATGCTTTCCCTGCTGTTACTCTGCATAAGAGAAGAAGCGCTGCGACACGTTCCCATCCTAGCCTCCTACTACATTAGCATCTACAGAAAGACAATGCTCGACATGCAAAGTGTAAACAACATCACCTTCTTTTGGATTAACGTTATACGTAGGCGGAAGGGCACACCAAACAAGAACCGTTTCCGTCAAAAAGTTCGAAACATAGCATGCCTTCTCTGAACATACCTCTGGGGTCATCCCCTTCATTCCCTCCTTTTGATGCAAAGAGAGACACTTGACCCTAACAGAGAAGCCCCTGTTTACATCTCTGAGCCAGGACACAAGCCGCAGCTGTGCGCGCCACCAGGCTCAGGGCAGAAACCACTCCTGTAGTTACCTAACTAGATATCTCGACAAGCGTGCAGACACCTATTAAACACTAAATAACCATGTTTATCGTTCCTGTTCTCCTTGGTAATACCTAGTTGTTCTCTCATGATGAATCCTCCCTTCCCCTTATCAGTGTCAATGGAATCATCGTTCCATGGACAATGAGTCGTCCCGTTCCCCCGCTTGGTCCGAGAGTATTACCTCTGTTCAGTGGCTTGATCCAGGGTGATAGTGCTCGTTCTAGGCGCTGTAAAAAGCGAAATCTATATCCTATGTCCTGATTTTGGGTATCTAACATTAATGCAAAACAGTAATCCTCACACAGTTTTTATTTCATTCTGTAGCGTCGGTGTCGGTATCGGCTGCCTGCGGTAAAGGTTCACGGGAAGGTCTTACATTCTTCGCTGGGATCCATCGAGGTCCTTTTTCTGTAGAGACACAAGCATAACCTTTTCCCCGTGTAACAAGAGGATATGGTCCCATAATTTTACCTGTTTCTGCATCTCGGACCGATGCCGGGCCTTTAACCCGTGCCTCGACGGAGGTAGCTGCAGTGAAACGTCGACCTATCGGTGGGTCGTTATCTATTCAAGAACAATTCAAAAAATTAAAAACATACAACGCTTTCTGTAACCGTTCCTCGGGAATAGCCATGCCCATTCCCCCTTTTTGTTGTTGTCATAAACGTTTCAGAGACCGATGAGACCCTTCAATGAGAGATCGACCGGTGGGGGAATGAGCAATGCCGGTAATGTGAGTTCTACCCCATAGGGCAAAAGAGGTTTTTACAGTTGTTGAAACGTAAAGATAAAGACCGACAACGGTCCAGCTTAAGGGAATACCTAAAGCAGCAAAAGCACGCATTAAATGTCTACGAACAGCTCGTGCCTTTTCTCCTGTGTGACACGAGGCAACCAAGGCACCTGAAAATGTATCAATGGAAGAGTGGATATATTTAAGGCTACCAAATTCAGAATCATGCGTGACATCTGTTTGCCATAACGGTAGGCTTTGTAATCCTCTAGGATTAACTCCTGCAGCAACTGATGGGAAAGAATGTTTTTGACAATCGGGACAGACAGCAATAATACTTGATGCTTGTTGAGCAGCAAGGCCAAACTGTCGCTTAAGAGCTCCAGCGTTTCGATGGAAAAAAAGAGTGCCTTCGCTTAGCTTGTGCAATACGGTCTGGCAGTACTTGAACTGGTCACGGCAATAGGTCAGCTCGTCGATTGCCTTCTGCAAGAAAACCAGGTAGCGAGGTATGAGACCTAATATGCATAACAGAATAAGGCGCAGATCGAGAGTCCAAAAGGAAAATAAGTTCCTGTAACAGGGTAAAGGGTTGTGAATGCGAAACACTCCGCAGCACAGAAGCTTCAGCTCGTGGAACAATACCTGCAACATAAGCAGAATCAGTAACAAGGTGGAGTGGTACATTCCATTCTCGGAAAACACGAACAACTGCATTCAGTTCTCCTGTTTGAGGTGAACCGGAGACCGTCTCTATGTCCGAATCCCATTGTCTCCGTTGAAAACCTTAGGAAGACAGGAATTGAACCTGCACAGAAGAGATCAAAGCGCTCCATACTCCCCTTACATTACTTCCCAGTAGGGTCAGCTAAACAAAAGCTATCGGGCCCATACCCCGAAAATGATGGTTTAACCTCTTCCTCTACTAAATGAGCCCCGTCACAAAACTAACGTTCTCCTTAAGCCTTCTACTAGGAACAACCATCACAATTTCAAGCAACCACTGACTGCTAGCCTGGCCTGGACTAGAAATCAACACCCTTGCCATTATCCCCTTCCTTTCAAAATCACACCACCCTCGAGCTATGGAAGCTGCAATCAAATACTTTCTCGTCCAAGCAACCGCCTCCGCATTAATCCTCTTCTCAAGCACAATCAACGCACAGTTCACCGGACAATGAGACATTCCGCGACTAAGCCACCCAACAGCCTCCCTACTACTAACTACAGCAGTCGCAATAAAACTAGGCCTAGTACCCTTTCACTTCCGATGTCCAGAGGTCATACAAGGCTCACCTATAACCACTGCCCTACTCGTCTCTACATGAATAAAACTCCCCCCACTCACTCTTCTTTTCTTAACTGCCCCCTCACTGAACCCACTCCTACTGACAACCGTGGCCATTGCATCCGCAGCCATCGGAGGGCGAACAGGACTTAACCAAACACAAATCCGAAAAGTCCTAGCTTTCTCATCGATCGCCCACCTAGGCTGAATAACCATCATCCTCATATACAACCCCAAGCTAACATTAATAACCTTCTACCCATACTCCTTAAGAACCGCCTCCATTTTCTTAGCCCTCAACACAACCAACTCCTCAAAACTATCCACAATAATAACCTCCTGAACAAAAATACCATCACTAAACGCATCCTTGACGCTAGCACTACTATCCCTAGCCGGCCTGCCCCCACTCCCTGGCTTTTTACCAAAATGACTCATTATCCAGGAACTAACTAAGCAAGAGATATCAACCGCAGCCATAATTATTTCAATACTCTCCCTACAAGGTTTATTTTTCTACCTACGCCTTGCATATTGCTCCACACTCCCACCAAACACTACAAGCTTCATAAAACAATGATACAATAACAAATCCACAGGCACACCAATTGCTACCTTAATTTCTCTGTCAGTCCTCCTTCTCCCCCCTTCTCCCGCAATCCTGACCGTTACCTAAGAAACTTAGGATCCCCTGCCTACCAAACCGAAGGCCTTCAAAGCCTTAACTAAGAGTTAAATCCTCTTAGTTTCTGCCCACACCACTAAGGCCCGCAGGACACTAAACCTGCACCATCTAAATGCAACGCAGATACTCTAATTCAGCTAGGGCCTCCACGATAAGCCTAGACAGACGGGCCTCGATCCCATAAACTTCTAATTAACAGCTAGACGCTCAAACCACGAGCTTCTGTCTACCAGACTCCGGCACACTCTCAGCGTACATCAATGAGTTTGCAACTCAACATGAACTTCACCACAGAGTCGATAAGAAGAGGAATTCAACCTCTGTAAAAAGGACTACAGCCTAACGCCTAAACACTCAGCCACCTGACCCGTGACCTTCATCAACCGATGACTAGTTTCAACAAACCACAATGACATCGGCACCCTATACCTACTCTTCGGAGCATGGGCAGGCATAGCCGAGTACCGCCCTCAGCCTCCTTATTCGAGCAGAACTTGGCCAACCAGGAACTCTCCTAGGAGACGACCAAATCTACAATGTCATCATCACCGCCCATGCCTTCGTAAGAATCTTCTTCACAGTTATAGCTATTATAATCGAAGGGTTTGGAAACTGACTAGTCCCCCTTATAACTGGAGCCCCAGACATAGCATTCCCCCGCATAAACAACATCGGTTTCTGAACTACTTCCTCCGTCCTTCCTACTGCTCCTAGCGTCCTCCACAGTAGAAGCTGGAGTCGGAACAGGATGAACCATATACCCTACAATACCCTAGTCCATAGTTTCTCACACTGTCTGACCTTTACATTGGGCTTAACATAAATCTTAATAAACAATACCCTAGCCCATAGTTTCTCACAATCCCCCCTTTTTCTTTTTATCCTGTTATTGTTTATTAGACGCTACTTTCATTCTCGGCACTGCGAACAAACCTTTTTCCACAATCCCAACATTTATCATAACACTCACAAGGTAATACCTCACAATTACAATAGGCATAGTTCTCACGTGGCATAATGCATTCGCAACAATCTTCATCCTCATTAATCGATACACTCTTATACTTTGCCCCAGCCCTCGTAGTTAAAATAAGCAATTGAGCTATGTCAAACCGTTCTTTAATAAAATGTAAAATATAGCGTAATATACAAGGCCCAAATATCAGTCCTAGAATCAACATAATAAGTGGTCCTGCTAAAGCAGACAACAAAGTGGTTAGCCAAGGTGAGATATTAAACCAGTTTTCATACCATGACCTGCCCGCCTCAAGACTCTTTTTACGTTGTTCCAACCTTTTCCGGAGTTCAGACATGGCATCCAGGACTACTCCCGTATGGTCAGCAAAAGAACAACGTTCCTCTTTGAGAGCTACACATAACCCTCCTTCTTTTAAGAACAATAGATCTAATCCTCTTCTATTTTGCAGCACTACTTCTGATAAAGACTTCACTGAAGTGGCTAAATTTTTAATAGATTGTTCTATTCTTGTTAAATCCTCATTTACAGCCATCTGCAAACTTTGTAATTCCTGACCTTTTACTAGGGAGGCTATGCCTGTACCTGCTCCAACTCCGCCCGCTATCAGCAGTGTAGCTAGGGTTACCACTGTAATTGGCTCTCGTTTTTGCCTATTCAGGTCTCCTTCAAAGTGGCGTAACACCTCCTCAGAGGTGTGATAGATCAGACGAGGAACAATAATCACCTGTACGCAAAACTGAGATTGATTAAACACGTTTAGGGATAGGCAAGGCGTTACTCCGAAGTCTGAACAAACCCATTTAGCTCCTGGTGTCGGGATAGCCCATTTGTCATTTTGATTCTTGTGTTTCTTTATGTTAGCTTTAGTGATTGTTTGATTACACAAGGGCTGATATTGTTCGGGCACTGTACCTATACATTTTCCTTGACCTGTTAGCAATTGAATAGTAATTCCTTGCGTATGGTTCCTCTGGTCATCCCATGGGCATTCTTGTGGGTTTGAACCACTAGACCATTGAATCCTATCTGGTATTCCGATTGCCTCAAAATATGGGGGTCTAACATTGTAACATAACCAGCACTCCTTAGTTAAATTTGGTTTGCTTTCATTAAGGGTATGATAAGAGGCTTGCATTAAATCCCATAAGGGGTCTTTAGACTCTGACACTCCTGAATCCCTAACTAAAGAGAACTCAGTCACCGTGTCATTAGTTGTTTTATCTGTTACTGATAGGGAGTTTGGACGAGTGGTTGTAACACTTGTGGGGACAATCTTTTTCTTAGGGAAAGTGGGTGAATTCAATACTTTATTCGGCCCAACAGGGAGTGAATCATATGGTATTTTAATTTTTCTTATGAGAAAGTGCCCTCCCCAATCCTTAGGAATTCCTGCATAGACACGTATTCCCCATGTTCGTCCTACTAACATGTTCGTCTTCTAGGGGATGCAATACTTGAAATTTGATGTGGGTACAGACTTTTTTGTTACGTGGAGCTACATAATCCACGTCGCGCAGACCTGTAAGATCTACACCCGTTTGTTCAGGTACACATCCGTTAGGAGTCCAGGTTGCTTTTATATATTTATCAGGAGCCTTTACTGTCCAGCCCGAGGCTATTGTCTCACATCCCCAATAACCACAATAATAGTGTCCGGGATAATTACAGTAAGGCTGTCCAGAGGCCGGGCATAAATAAAATGGAGGTCCTTTTTCACAAGGTATTGGTACTAAATTACAAAGTTTCACTACACATTCAGGTGGCCCTGGGTTGCTAAAAGTGGCTATTGTTTTCGTTCCTTCCCAAGATATTAGTTCCCACTTAAATGGTTCATGTGGGTTTCCCCCTTTTGCTTGGGTTATTATCAATAGCACAATTAATGGTATACCAGGAAAAAGGGTGTTTGTTAATTTTGTTAATTTAAGTATATTCTTACCAGTCCTGGGGAAGTTCGGCCATGGCTGCTTTTGCATCCCATTTTTCTGGCTCTTTTCTCCACGGTTTGTTTCTCCTCTGCCTCGCCCGTCGACTCGGTTGCTTCGAGCCACGGGGTGTACCATCTTCTCGGCAGCAAGGGAATTCTTCAGGAGAATAGCTGTTGCGGGCTTTTTGCCTGTTTACATAGGCTTCCTACTTCGCAGCTTTAATTAATGGGGCCGAGCAAGACACGGTTAGTACTTCCCTCCTGCACTTTATAGCCAAGATTTCAGCTACAAAGGGGACTGGTTCGGTGGAGTGGTAACAATAATATTGAGGGTTTATTCCTTTGGCAAAAATTTCCCACCACTCATGGGATTCTCGAATAATTTCTTGTTTAGACTCTAATTGTTTTAATTTCCACTCCGTAAGAGTTCTTTGAATTTTCCAACACTGTGTGCAAACTCCTATTGGAGGGTATCCATATTCACAGTGTGTCCACCATTTATTCTGGCATACCTTACACCTGAAACAAGCAAATGGATAACAATTGCAGTTCAAATTATTACATCTAATTCATATATCTAGAGTGCATACATTATTTGCATCAGCCTATCTTCTTATACTTGATATTGTGTGGTTGCATAAGTTTAGCAATTTCCTTCAACACACTTTGTACGCTTCCATATATAATAGATAAAAAAAGAAATAATTATAGCAAATATAAACAACAATACACACTTTATACCAAAAGGTAATGCGGCAAAATAATCAAATAAAGTCTCTATCATTACGTTATCTTTTCAGGGTTATCTTGGTGTCACCTGGAGTACTGATTACTTTCCAGTGGGGTCTCGTCACCGGGCCTTTAATGCGACTAGCATGAGTCCATCCACGCTCAGCAGTCCGGACAGCCGTTTCTGTTGTAAGCAGAACAAGATAAGGTCCCTCCCAATTGGGTTTTAGGGTTTCTTCTTTCCACGTTTTAACCAATACCCAGTCCCCAGGTTTAAGAGTATGAATGTTTAAGTCCAACGGTGGTCGTTGTACAATCAGTCCATGTTCCCAAAGCTTGTTACGATGTTCTGCTAATCGTGAAACGTATTCATTAATCACACGGTCTCGAATTAAAACATTTGTTTGTGGACTTTCAATTCTATAGGACATTCCATACACCATTTCAAACGCTGATATTCCTACATCTGCTCGGGGTCTGGTTCTGAGAATGAATAGCGCCATGGGTAGGCACTTAATCCATGATAATTTGGTTTCTATCCTTAATTTAGTCAAAATAGTTTTGATTTCTCCATTCATCCTTTCAACTTTTCCCCAACTTTGTGGATGCCATGGCGTATGGTATTCCCACTTAATACCCAAGCTTTCTGTTAGATCTCTAACAATTTTTGACACAAAGTGTGTTCCTCTGTCCGAGTCGATTACTTCAGGTACTCCATATCGAGGTATAATGTGTTCAAGTAACACTTTAGTAACTTGGTTAGCAGTTGCCTTGGAGGTAGGAAAAGCCTCAACATAATGTGTTAAATGATCCACCATTACTAATAAATATTTGTAACGCCCTACCCTGGGTAGTTCAGTAAAATCCACTTGTATGTGTGAGAAAGGTCTGTATGCTGGGGAACGTCCTCCAAGAGGCTTTTGTCTCATGTTGTTTCGATTAACCTTTTGACAGGTCTCGCAGGCTGCCGTGACTGTCTTTGCTATGTTATATACGCCTATACAGGCAAACTGTTGATTGAAATGATCAACTAACGCCTGGGTTCCCCAGTGTGTTTTACTATGTATTTTTGAAAATATTTCAAGTGCTATGCCCTTCGGCAAAACTTCTCTCCCATCTGGCAATATGTACTTACCATCCTGTTCCTTAGCTCCCATTTGTTCTCGTTTTTCCTTTTCTGCAGACTCAAACCTCAAATTTTTACTAACAGGTATTTGTTGTATAGTTAAAATCGTACTATAATTGCCTGCCACTCGTTTTGCTTCTGTATCAGCTGCATTATTTCCCCTAACTTGGTAACTCGTACCTCGCTGGTGTCCCTTTATATGTACAACTGCTATTTTATTCGGCATTTTTAATGCCTCCAGAACTCGCCGAATTAATTCCGGGTGTATCAGTTCTTTTCCCTGTGAGTTAACGAATCCTCTGTCTCCCCATATTTTCCCAAAAGTGTGCACTACTCCGAACGCATAGCGTGAGTCTGTATATATAGTTCCATCCTTTCCCTTCAGTGACACTAATGCTTTCCACAATGCATACAGCTCACAGGCTTGAGCCGACCAGCTGGCACTCAGGGGGCCTGATTCTATTGTCTTAAATTCTCTTTTTTCCAACTTAACGATGGCATATCCGGACAATCGTTTACCTTCCACTATTCGTGATGACCCATCTGTAAATAATACTTCTCCACATTGTAGTTCTTCTTCTTCTAAGTCTGGCCTAATGCGTGTCTGCTGTTCAATTGTTTGAAAACAATTGTGCAATAGTTCATTACCTTCTCCTGGGTACAAAAATTCAGCGGGGTTAACTGCTCCAATAGTTTTCAAAGATAGTTTAGGGGATTCTATAAGTATTCCCTCATACTTTAATAATCGGCTATCTGTAAGCCATTTTTCTGCTTTTTGTTGTAACACTCCCCTGATATTATGAGGCGCATATAAGACAACTTCTCCATTAAAGGTAATGCGATTCGTTTCCTCAAGTAATAAGGCAGCAGCAACAATGATTTGTAAACAACTCGGCCAACCCCTGCTCACAGGGTCCAACAGCTTTGATAAGTATGCCACCGGTTTCTTTTGTCCGGCCCATTCCTGAGTTAATACTCCGAATGCCGTTCCTTCATATATGTTAACAAATAAATGGAATGGCCGCTTTAAATCTGGGAGGCTTAAAACCGGTGCTTGGCTTAGCTCCCTTTTGAGACTGGCAAACTGCTCTTGATCCTGAGGGGTCCACTTGGGCATTTTGTCTTTAGACAGTTGTTCATATAAGAATTTAACTTTAAAGCTGTAGTTCTCTATCCGTTGCCTACAATACCCAAATAGCCCTAATGCCTGCCGAATTTGCCTCTTAGTGACAGGCATAGGTAATTCCAGAATTCCTTTAATGCGCTCTGGATCCAATATCTTCTTGCCGTTAAACAAATAATGCCCCAAATATTTCACTTTTTCCTCCACAAATTGTAACTTTTCTTGTGATACCCGTAGTCCCTTTTGTGCAAGAAAGTTTAGGAGCCGAATGCTTTCTTTTCTTACATCCTCCTTATTATTCCCTGCTATGAGCAGATCATCTACATACTGTAACAGCACGTTTCCCGTTTGTACCTGGTATTCTTTTAAGAGCTCTTCCAGGGCCTGTCCAAACAGATTAGGGGACTCAGTGAACCCTTGGGGGAGCACGGTCCATCTCAATTGCTGTTTACGGCCTGTCTCTATGTCTTCCCATTCAAAGGCAAAATAATCACGGCATTCTTCTGCCAGTGGACAGGCCCAAAAGGCATCCTTTAAATCAGCCACACTATACCAGGAGTTATGGGGTCCTAGCTTGCTTAGCAGTGTGTATGGATTTGCTACTACAGGGAACCGGGCGATAGTTCTTTTGTTTATTTCCCTTAGATCATGTACGAGCCGATATTTCCCATTTGGTTTCTTCACAGGCAGAATGGGGGTGTTAAAGGGTGACATACAAGGCTCTAAGAATTCCTTGTGCTAACAATCGATCGATTTCTGGTTTTAATCCCCTCCGTCCTTCTAGGGATATGGGATATTGCCTTACCCTCACAGGTATGTGGGGTTCGGAAATTTGGATTTTAATCGGTGGGATTTCCAGTCTACTAATTGTGTCCGGAGAGTACCAGACACCGGGGTTAATTTGTTTTTGATCATCCACGGTCAAAGGATAAGCAGACACTGTTAGCTCTTGATTTTTCACTTTAATTTCTAATTGCAATTCAACAATTAAATCTCGTCCTAACAGATTAAATTCTGCTTCAGGGACGAGCAAGAGTTCACCCATTCCAAATTTATTTTCAGTTTCGAATACCACATTTTTGATTTTGCTTACTTTAAAGGGTTCTCCTTTTGCCCCAATTACTTGTACTTTTTCAGGGGAAACTTTACATCCCTCAGGTATTTGCTTAATAGTTGATTTCTCAGCCCCAGTGTCTACTAAAAAGGTGAACTCTTGTTTATGGGGACCTATTTTTAATTTTATCAAGGGCTCATGATGACTCCGGTCCCCTAAGATATAGAGCCCCTGACTCTCCTAATCCGTTTTCAATATTTCCTCATCCCTGATCCTTTCTCTGCAATTCTGTTTTATATGTCCCCTTTTTCCACAGTAAAAACAACATCTCTGTTCCTTCTTCACTACTACGTTCCCTTGTTTCGTTCCAGCAGATCTGTGTTCACCAGTTTGCCCTTTGCGATCCTCTCTGACTGCTGCTACCATCATTTTTACTTGTCGCTTGCTGCTCTCTTCTTCCCGCCTTACGTAGACTTTCTGAGCTTCCCTCAATAATTCATCCAAGCCTCTATTCTGCCAGTCTTCTAACTTTTCAATCTTCTTTCTGATATCTTCCCATGATTTTGCCACAAACTGAGTTTTGAGGAGCGCTTGCCCTAAAGGGTCGTCTGGATTTACCCCAGAGTACAGCTGAAGGGCTTTCCTCAGTCGTTCCAGCCACTCAGTAGGGCTTTCATCTTTCTTTTGCATTTCATTAAATGCTTTATTGATATTCTGGCCACGGGGTACTGCTTCCCCAATCCCCTGGATTACTATAGTTCTCAGGTCCTGCATATGAGTTCTATGCACTGGATCCTGATTATCCCAATGAGGTCTTTGGAGTGGCCATTTAATATCTGCTTGGGGTCCCTGGGCATGCTGAGCATCCCACAGTCTCATTCCTGCTCGTCTAATCATATCTCTTTCCTCGGTAGTAAATAATTGACCAAGGATAGATTGCATCTCATCCCAAGTATAAAGGTTTGGTCCCAAAAATGGATTTAATCTTTCTGCCACTCCGAGTGGGCCTTCAATTAAGTTTCCCATCTCGGTTCTTTTAAAATCTCGTAGGTCAGCCGAGTTTAGGGGTACGGAAATATATCCGATCACAGGTTGAGGTCCCCCCATGGGTATTTCCCTTAGGGGGTACATTTGAGCTGCCCCTTTCTGACTTCTAGTTATGCGTCTAGGAAGAGGGGGAGACCCTTGTTCCGACTCTGGTGGGGGAGTGGGCGCTCTGGGGACCTCTGCGGGAGCAGGAGGAGGAATGTAAGGAGGGGGGGTTAGAAGGGTTTCGTCCAACTCTTCCTGCTTTTTCTTTTGTTTAGTTTTCATTTCATTCAGTGGGTAAAGTCTAGCTCCCGGTCTTTCTAGCCACACTTCCGCATATCGACTCTCCTCCGGGTTAAGGGGTTTTTTATTATTAACCCAGAGGTTTAATTGCTGTCTTACCCAATCTTCTTCTGACCCATAGACTGGCCAAAAGACATTTTTAGAAATCTTCTTCCCTCCCCATATCTTAGTACAATATTCTATCATCTTCTGCTTATCTTTCCCTAGGGTTCCAAGGAAATATCTCCAATTGTCTAAGATATATGCCAGAGGGGTATTCTTAGGTACAGTGGGTACCCTTCCCATGGGAGTCGAAGGCTTGCTGCCCTTCGCCCCCATCTTCTGGAATATCCACAAACATACACTCACTCGCTCCCCTTGTTCCTGGCCCAGTCCCTCGCGGGAGATGGGAAACGCAGTACTTAAGAGTCCGCACTCGCTTGGTTCAGTATATCGAACCTCTCACTCGTTATATCCCAGGAAACCCAATCCCGCCCGAACGGCAAACCCGCAAACAAATTCGCAATATACTTACGCGTCCTGCGTCTTCGTCCGGACTCCCGTGCACAGAATTTTTATGGGATTTTACCGGTTTCTCCTTTGCTCATTATTCTAGAATTTAGGTTCGTCGGTAAGGTTGGAGTAAGCTGTTGGTCGCGGGGCCGCGAAATGTCGCGGGGCGCCTCCCCGGAGGACCAAAGCCCACCGTTCCTTATCCGAGTCACGGCACCAGAAATTGTTATAAATTGAGACCACAACGGATCATAATCCAATTAAAATTTTATTAATTATAGCAAGTAGAATATGAGCAAAAACAGCGCTGGACGACAGGGGAGTCTGCGCTCCGCCCACTGCCGTCCTGAGCACTTCAAACAGTCCCTTTTTATACATCTTTACTCCCGTGTTCATGAGGTAGTGGAGGTACTCTGCGCATGCTTCAGTTGTTGTTAGGGGGTCGTTTTCTGCCTTCTGGTGGTCGTTGAGGCCGAAGTAAGAAGTCTTCCTCCTTTGTCCCATAGTTGACCCCTCACTCATATGTCCTTATATGGGGTAGTTTGTCCTGTTTCTGTCGGTTCCTGGACATCTGGTGGTTATCTTATCTTGCACAAGCGGTATCTTGTGGCTGTTTATATCTTTTGCTGTCTGACCTTTACATTGGGCCTAACATAAATCTTTATAAACAATACCCTAGTCCATAGTTTCTCACACTGTCTGACCTTTACATTGGGCTTAACATAAATCTTAATAAACAATACCCTAGTCCATAGTTTCTCACATTCCCCAAACAGTATCACATTTAGAGCAGAGGATAATCGTTCCTTTCTACCCCAAACTCTTGGCTGGGGACACCTTGCAGTGCTATCAAACTAGCAGACCGCAACAAGGCTTTAGCGTTGGCCATATTCTACTGCCGGTGCTGTAGCACCTTCCTCCAGAGGCCAGACCACACTGCTCCTCCTCCAGCTGACACCCTCTCCCACAAGCCACAGGGCTATTTAACCCCTTAGCGGGAACCAGCTACACCTGCACATCGCCCATGTCAATCAACCCACTGCCTCTGAGGCAAGGCCACAGCTGCGTGTTATCAATGCTAATCAACCCACCGCCTTCATTCCTCTACAGGGAGAAGCTCACCAAGCACATTTCCACCACCCACAACTGGCTGCTAAAATGTCATTCGCACAGAGCAGCGTGTGGAAAAAAAAAAAAAAAAAAAAAATTCCTCCAGGACACATCAAAGTAATTCCACTACTGTTCAGGCTCCCAAGGTACTTCCACCCGTTCAAGCCATCGCAAGGCCTGACGGCCCATTTCTCTCCTTGTACCACCACCACTCCAGAAAAGCAGAGGAAATGTGATGGAGACAGCACACTGGGTGAGCTACAGAGCCCCTGATACCATCTACTAAACACGAAGAGTGTGAGCATGGGAAGGACTAGAAAGGCACTCCACTTACCGTTTAGCTGCTTTCTTGCCAATGAGGTGTCGGTGGAATTGGTGGTCAGCCTTGATTATTGCGTAATCCGTCCCGTGGATCTAAAAAGAATTATATCTTTTATATCTATCTATATATGTATGGATGTACATTATTTTATATTATAATATATAGGGCCAGGTAGGACAGGCCACCGCTTCTGTCTCGTGCCCTAAGTAACTGCCTACTGCCACTATTGGCACTGACTCGCCAGCGGTCAGCTACAAGCACTTCTGCTCTTCAGCAGAGGACAAGCATTCCTCTGCTTTGAGAAGAGAGCATTGTGCTCATGAAACATTGAAAAGACTCACTTCTACGCCTCTCCAGCTATAACCAAGGGAATCCTTCCTTCTCCGCACCAAAAAAATTAATGCTGACTTTTCAAGGATGCTATGGATGAGGTTCATAACCAAGGGGTGTCATCCACCTGGCCACACAATTTGTCTCCTGCAAGTACGATTAAGCATGCCAAGACATCCTATGGATGTGACAAACACCTCATCACCTCTGCTCTGTTGCCCCTTCTTCCCCCAGTTTCTTACTGGAACTAGTAACTCCAGCTCACCAGTTCCTTGAGCATGGCTTCAATCGGTTCCTGAGCCACATGCACATCTTCTGTAGGTCCTTCCAAAGTGATGTTATCCTGTGGCGAGCAGCCTCACAGTTTGCCCTCTTGCCTGTGCTAACAATTGTCTCCGAGTTGCTGTTCTTTGCTGGGAGATCAATTATGGTGTTGCTTTCTTTACGGATCTGCCACAAAGGAAAAAAAAATAAAAAATCATCTCAGAAGTGTCCCATGTCAGAAGAAAAACCCTCGCAGGCTATATTGGACATCACCAATGGGCAGGAGAGAGCATCCAGTGGGATTTTGCTGCAGGCAGTGATCATCACGAGCACTTGAGTTAGGAGCAATATCTCACCTTCTTGATGTTGGCACCTCCTTTCCCTACGATGTTCTTGTGGAACTGTTTGCAGATGGGGACAGAAATAGAAAAGCTGTTTTCAACCTAAGGGAGAAAGGAAGGGAGAACTGAAGATTACACTGTCGTGGCAAGGGAGGCCCGACTTCAGGAACTCTGATAAACGAGCTTTTGAAAAGAGGCTTAGACCCAAGGAAGTTCTCTATACGAGGGACTTGTAAGACTAAACAAAGGCAAGGACGTTCCCCTATAGCCTTCCCATAACAGGTACTACCCCCTGCCTCCATTCAGCCAAAACAGCGTCGACAGCTCCCTCCTCTTGAGGTGTTTTAGCTCTACCCAAGCCAGTAGAGCTCTGCTTTGCCCCAGGGTTATCCAGGCACGGAGGAGGGAAGTGCAGGCAGAAGACCTCCTTACCAGGTCTGCCACCGTCTTTTGCATGTACTCGGTGCACTTCTCCACCTCGTTTTTGGGACCTCGGAGTTGGACGATGTCACTCTTGTGTGCAGGGTCTGGGAAGTTGATGATAACCTGCAGGAGCGGTCATTTAGAGTTAGCTCAAGCAAAAGCAAGAACCCTTGTGTCAGACACATGCAAAGGTTGGGGGGATCCTACACATGCCCTTTTCCCATTCAGAAACGGGGAACCGTGTTAGCGGCCTCTGGCTAAAAGAACTATCTTCTCAGACACTTGCGCTACAGAGCCACTAAAGTTACGACTTCTGTGACGACAGGCCTACTACCCATGTAGGAAAGAACCCCTCTGGATTCCTCCTCTCCTACAAAGCCTTACCTCTGGGAATTGCTCCCGGATTTCCCAGACCCGCTCAGCCTTCTGCCCAGTGATGGTCCGGTGGAATTTCTGCTCAACGATTAGGTCCGCAGCGTGTTCATTTTCCTGACGGGAACAGAGGGCACACTGAGTGTTCAGCCGGAGAGCCGTCTACTTTGACTTAGCGGTTTGCTGCCCGACGGTTTACTTGCCAGCACTGTCCCTCTTTTCTCCAGACCAAATTCACTCTGCGTTGACAGAGAAGGGCTACCCGAGGGAACAGGGGAAGACATTTGTGAAGAGGAACTTGCACTTGTCATGAGATCCAAGTGCTCCGTGGGCAAGGGGCACACACTCGCACCAGAAGGTTACAAGGGAACACGAGAGCCCAAACCCTGCAGTCTCCCAAACATCACGTCCTACCCACTCACCATACGGGAAGCGAGTTCCAGCAGCTCGCTCTTGGCCTGTGGGACCCCCTGTGGGTCTCCTTCCATTCTGATCGGGTTGCTCTTCTCGTTGTCCGGGGGAATGCGCACAGACACCTTGTACAGATCCTTCATCCTGTTCACTTCGAGGCAAGGACTGTGGTGACGCCGTCTGCTAGGCAAAGACCTGGAAGCAAGGCACCTGGATTATCACTGCTCAGAGGCTGATGAAGAAGTAAAGCCGCCTCTGGGAAGGGCTCGGTGGGGTAGGGTTGAGCCAGGGGAAATTGCCTCTTCCCCCTGGAGTTCAGCGAGAGCAGACCTGTGCCACACGAGAGCCTGTCCAAGTAAATACCGTGGCATCTACAGAGCCCATTGTTCCCTTGTCAGAGCCAGGCGTGTTTCTTCCCCAAACAGTATCACATTTAGAGCAGAGGATAATCGTTCCTTTCTACCCCAAACTCTTGGCTGGGGACACGTTGCAGTGCTATCAAACTAGCAGACCGCAACAAGGCTTTAGCGTTGGCCATATTCTACTGCCGGTGCTGTAGCACCTTCCTCCAGAGGCCAGACCACACTGCTCCTCCTCCAGCTGACACCCTCTCCCACAAGCCACAGGGCTATTTAACCCCTTAGCGGGAACCAGCTACACCTGCACATCGCCCATGTCAATCAACCCACTGCCTCTGAGGCAAGGCCACAGCTGCGTGTTATCAATGCTAATCAACCCACCGCCTTCATTCCTCTACAGGGACAAGCTCACCAAGCACATTTCCACCACCCACAACTGGCTGCTAAAATGTCATTCGCACAGAGCAACGTGTGGGAAAAAAAATAAAAAAAATTCCTCCAGGACACATCAAAGTAATTCCACTACTGTTCAGGCTCCCAAGGTACTTCCACCCGTTCAAGCCATCGCAAGGCCTGACGGCCCATTTCTCTCCTTGTACCACCACCACTCCAGAAAAGCAGAGGAAATGTGATGGAGACAGCACACTGGGTGAGCTACAGAGCCCCTGATACCATCTACTAAACACGAAGAGTGTGAGCATGGGAAGGACTAGAAAGGCACTCCACTTACCGTTTAGCTGCTTTCTTGCCAATGAGGTGTCGGTGGAATTGGTGGTCAGCCTTGATTATTGCGTAATCCGTCCCGTGGATCTAAAAAGAATTATATCTTTTATATCTATCTATATATGTATGGATGTACATTATTTTATATTATAATATATAGGGCCAGGTAGGACAGGCCACCGCTTCTGTCTCGTGCCCTAAGTAACTGCCTACTGCCAGTATTGGCACTGACTCGCCAGCGGTCAGCTACAAGCACTTCTGCTCTTCAGCAGAGGACAAGCATTCCTCTGCTTTGAGAAGAGAGCATTGTGCTCATGAAACATTGAAAAGACTCACTTCTACGCCTCTCCAGCTATAACCAAGGGAATCCTTCCTTCTCCGCACCAAAAAAATTAATGCTGACTTTTCAAGGATGCTATGGATGAGGTTCATAACCAAGGGGTGTCATCCACCTGGCCACACAATTTGTCTCCTGCAAGTACGATTAAGCATGCCAAGACATCCTATGGATGTGACAAACACCTCATCACCTCTGCTCTGTTGCCCCTTCTTCCCCCAGTTTCTTACTGGAACTAGTAACTCCAGCTCACCAGTTCCTTGAGCATGGCTTCAATCGGTTCCTGAGCCACATGCACATCTTCTGTAGGTCCTTCCAAAGTGATGTTATCCTGTGGCGAGCAGCCTCACAGTTTGCCCTCTTGCCTGTGATAACAATTGTCTCCGAGTTGCTGTTCTTTGCTGGGAGATCAATTATGGTGTTGCTTTCTTTACGGATCTGCCACAAAGGGAAAAAAAAAAAAAAATCATCTCAGAAGCGTCCCATGTCAGAAGAAAAAGCCTCGCAGGCTATATTGGACATCACCAATGGGCAGGAGAGAGCATCCAGTGGGATTTTGCTGCAGGCAGTGATCATCACGAGCACTTGAGTTAGGAGCAATATCTCACCTTCTTGATGTTGGCACCTCCTTTCCCTACGATGTTCTTGTGGAACTGTTTGCAGATGGGGACAGAAATAGAAAAGCTGTTTTCAACCTAAGGGAGAAAGGAAGGGAGAACTGAAGATTACACTGTCGTGGCAAGGGAGGCCCGACTTCAGGAACTCTGATAAACGAGCTTTTGAAAAGAGGCTTAGACCCAAGGAAGTTCTCTATACGAGGGACTTGTAAGACTAAACAAAGGCAAGGACGTTCCCCTATAGCCTTCCCATAACAGGTACTACCCCCTGCCTCCATTCAGCCAAAACAGCGTCGACAGCTCCCTCCTCTTGAGGTGTTTTAGCTCTACCCAAGCCAGTAGAGCTCTGCTTTGCCCCAGGGTTATCCAGGCACGGAGGAGGGAAGTGCAGGCAGAAGACCTCCTTACCAGGTCTGCCACCGTCTTTTGCATGTACTCGGTGCACTTCTCCACCTCGTTTTTGGGACCTCGGAGTTGGACGATGTCACTCTTGTGTGCAGGGTCTGGGAAGTTGATGATAACCTGCAGGAGCGGTCATTTAGAGTTAGCTCAAGCAAAAGCAAGAACCCTTGTGTCAGACACATGCAAAGGTTGGGGGGATCCTACACATGCCCTTTTCCCATTCAGAAACGGGGAACCGTGTTAGCGGCCTCTGGCTAAAAGAACTATCTTCTCAGACACTTGCGCTACAGAGCCACTAAAGTTACGACTTCTGTGACGACAGGCCTACTACCCATGTAGGAAAGAACCCCTCTGGATTCCTCCTCTCCTACAAAGCCTTACCTCAGGGAATTGCTCCCGGATTTCCCAGACCCGCTCAGCCTTCTGCCCAGTGATGGTCCGGTGGAATTTCTGCTCAACGATTAGGTCCGCAGCGTGTTCATTTTCCTGACGGGAACAGAGGGCACACTGAGTGTTCAGCCGGAGAGCCGTCTACTTTGACTTAGCGGTTTGCTGCCCGACGGTTTACTTGCCAGCACTGTCCCTCTTTTCTCCAGACCAAATTCACTCTGCGTTGACAGAGAAGGGCTACCCGAGGGAACAGGGGAAGACATTTGTGAAGAGGAACTTGCACTTGTCATGAGATCCAAGTGCTCCGTGGGCAAGGGGCACACACTCGCACCAGAAGGTTACAAGGGAACACGAGAGCCCAAACCCTGCAGTCTCCCAAACATCACGTCCTACCCACTCACCATACGGGAAGCGAGTTCCAGCAGCTCGCTCTTGGCCTGTGGGACCCCCTGTGGGTCTCCTTCCATTCTGATCGGGTTGCTCTTCTCGTTGTCCGGGGGAATGCGCACAGACACCTTGTACAGATCCTTCATCCTGTTCACTTCGAGGCAAGGACTGTGGTGACGCCGTCTGCTAGGCAAAGACCTGGAAGCAAGGCACCTGGATTATCACTGCTCAGAGGCTGATGAAGAAGTAAAGCCGCCTCTGGGAAGGGCTCGGTGGGGTAGGGTTGAGCCAGGGGAAATTGCCTCTTCCCCCTGGAGTTCAGCGAGAGCAGACCTGTGCCACACGAGAGCCTGTCCAAGTAAATACCGTGGCATCTACAGAGCCCATTGTTCCCTTGTCAGAGCCAGGCGTGTTTCTTCCCCAAACAGTATCACATTTAGAGCAGAGGATAATCGTTCCTTTCTACCCCAAACTCTTGGCTGGGGACACGTTGCAGTGCTATCAAACTAGCAGACCGCAACAAGGCTTTAGCGTTGGCCATATTCTACTGCCGGTGCTGTAGCACCTTCCTCCAGAGGCCAGACCACACTGCTCCTCCTCCAGCTGACACCCTCTCCCACAAGCCACAGGGCTATTTAACCCCTTAGCGGGAACCAGCTACACCTGCACATCGCCCATGTCAATCAACCCACTGCCTCTGAGGCAAGGCCACAGCTGCGTGTTATCAATGCTAATCAACCCACCGCCTTCATTCCTCTACAGGGACAAGCTCACCAAGCACATTTCCACCACCCACAACTGGCTGCTAAAATGTCATTCGCACAGAGCAACGTGTGGGAAAAAAAATAAAAAAAATTCCTCCAGGACACATCAAAGTAATTCCACTACTGTTCAGGCTCCCAAGGTACTTCCACCCGTTCAAGCCATCGCAAGGCCTGACGGCCCATTTCTCTCCTTGTACCACCACCACTCCAGAAAAGCAGAGGAAATGTGATGGAGACAGCACACTGGGTGAGCTACAGAGCCCCTGATACCATCTACTAAACACGAAGAGTGTGAGCATGGGAAGGACTAGAAAGGCACTCCACTTACCGTTTAGCTGCTTTCTTGCCAATGAGGTGTCGGTGGAATTGGTGGTCAGCCTTGATTATTGCGTAATCCGTCCCGTGGATCTAAAAAGAATTATATCTTTTATATCTATCTATATATGTATGGATGTACATTATTTTATATTATAATATATAGGGCCAGGTAGGACAGGCCACCGCTTCTGTCTCGTGCCCTAAGTAACTGCCTACTACCAGTATTGGCACTGACTCACCAGCGGTCAGCTACAAGCACTTCTGCTCTTCAGCAGAGCACAAGCATTCCTCTGCTTTGAGAAGAGAGCATTGTGCTCATGAAACATTGAAAAGACTTACTTCTACGCCTCTCCAGCTATAACCAAGAGAATCCTTCCTTCTCCGCACCAAAAAAATTAATGCTGACTTTTCAAGGATGCTATGGATGAGGTTCATAACCAAGGGGTGTCATCCACCTGGCCACACAATTTGTCTCCTGCAAGTACGATTAAGCATGCCAAGACATCCTATGGATGTGACAAACACCTCATCACCTCTGCTCTGTTGCCCCTTCTTCCCCCAGTTTCTTACTGGAACTAGTAACTCCAGCTCACCAGTTCCTTGAGCATGGCTTCAATCGGTTCCTGAGCCACATGCACATCTTCTGTAGGTCCTTCCAAAGTGATGTTATCCTGTGGCGAGCAGCCTCACAGTTTGCCCTCTTGCCTGTGATAACAATTGTCTCCGAGTTGCTGTTCTTTGCTGGGAGATCAATTTTGGTGTTGCTTTCTTTACGGATCTGCCACAAAGGGAAAAAAAAAAAAAAATCATCTCAGAAGCGTCCCATGTCAGAAGAAAAAGCCTCGCAGGCTATATTGGACATCACCAATGGGCAGGAGAGAGCATCCAGTGGGATTTTGCTGCAGGCAGTGATCATCACGAGCACTTGAGTTAGGAGCAATATCTCACCTTCTTGATGTTGGCACCTCCTTTCCCTACGATGTTCTTGTGGAACTGTTTGCAGATGGGGACAGAAATAGAAAAGCTGTTTTCAACCTAAGGGAGAAAGGAAGGGAGAACTGAAGATTACACTGTCGTGGCAAGGGAGGCCCGACTTCAGGAACTCTGATAAACGAGCTTTTGAAAAGAGGCTTAGACCCAAGGAAGTTCTCTATACGAGGGACTTGTAAGACTAAACAAAGGCAAGGACGTTCCCCTATAGCCTTCCCATAACAGGTACTACCCCCTGCCTCCATTCAGCCAAAACAGCGTCGACAGCTCCCTCCTCTTGAGGTGTTTTAGCTCTACCCAAGCCAGTAGAGCTCTGCTTTGCCCCAGGGTTATCCAGGCACGGAGGAGGGAAGTGCAGGCAGAAGACCTCCTTACCAGGTCTGCCACCGTCTTTTGCATGTACTCGGTGCACTTCTCCACCTCGTTTTTGGGACCTCGGAGTTGGACGATGTCACTCTTGTGTGCAGGGTCTGGGAAGTTGATGATAACCTGCAGGAGCGGTCATTTAGAGTTAGCTCAAGCAAAAGCAAGAACCCTTGTGTCAGACACATGCAAAGGTTGGGGGGATCCTACACATGCCCTTTTCCCATTCAGAAAAGGGGAACCGTGTTAGCGGCCTCTGGCTAAAAGAACTATCTTCTCAGACACTTGCGCTACAGAGCCACTAAAGTTACGACTTCTGTGACGACAGGCCTACTACCCATGTAGGAAAGAACCCCTCTGGATTCCTCCTCTCCTACAAAGCCTTACCTCTGGGAATTGCTCCCGGATTTCCCAGACCCGCTCAGCCTTCTGCCCAGTGATGGTCCGGTGGAATTTCTGCTCAACGATTAGGTCCGCAGCGTGTTCATTTTCCTGACGGGAACAGAGGGCACACTGAGTGTTCAGCCGGAGAGCCGTCTACTTTGACTTAGCGGTTTGCTGCCCGACGGTTTACTTGCCAGCACTGTCCCTCTTTTCTCCAGACCAAATTCACTCTGCGTTGACAGAGAAGGGCTACCCGAGGGAACAGGGGAAGACATTTGTGAAGAGGAACTTGCACTTGTCATGAGATCCAAGTGCTCCGTGGGCAAGGGGCACACACTCGCACCAGAAGGTTACAAGGGAACACGAGAGCCCAGACCCTGCAGTCTCCCAAACATCACGTCCTACCCACTCACCATACGGGAAGCGAGTTCCAGCAGCTCGCTCTTGGCCTGTGGGACCCCCTGTGGGTCTCCTTCCATTCTGATCGGGTTGCTCTTCTCGTTGTCCGGGGGAATGCGCACAGACACCTTGTACAGATCCTTCATCCTGTTCACTTCGAGGCAAGGACTGTGGTGACGCCGTCTGCTAGGCAAAGACCTGGAAGCAAGGCACCTGGATTATCACTGCTCAGAGGCTGATGAAGAAGTAAAGCCGCCTCTGGGAAGGGCTCGGTGGGGTAGGGTTGAGCCAGGGGAAATTGCCTCTTCCCCCTGGAGTTCAGCGAGAGCAGACCTGTGCCACACGAGAGCCTGTCCAAGTAAATACCGTGGCATCTACAGAGCCCATTGTTCCCTTGTCAGAGCCAGGCGTGTTTCTTCCCCAAACAGTATCACATTTAGAGCAGAGGATAATCGTTCCTTTCTACCCCAAACTCTTGGCTGGGGACACGTTGCAGTGCTATCAAACTAGCAGACCGCAACAAGGCTTTAGCGTTGGCCATATTCTACTGCCGGTGCTGTAGCACCTTCCTCCAGAGGCCAGACCACACTGCTCCTCCTCCAGCTGACACCCTCTCCCACAAGCCACAGGGCTATTTAACCCCTTAGAGGGAACCAGCTACACCTGCACATCGCCCATGTCAATCAAGCCACTGCCTCTGAGGCAAGGCCACAGCTGCGTGTTATCAATGCTAATCAACCCACCGCCTTCATTCCTCTACAGGGACAAGCTCACCAAGCACATTTCCACCACCCACAACTGGCTGCTAAACTGTCATTCGCACAGAGCAGCGTGTGGAAAAAAAAAAAAAAAAAAAATTCCTCCAGGACACATCAAAGTAATTCCACTACTGTTCAGGCTCCCAAGGTACTTTCACCCGTTCAAGCCATCGCAAGGCCTGACGGCCCATTTCTCTCCTTGTACCACCACCACTCCAGAAAAGCAGAGGAAATGTGATGGAGACAGCACACTGGGTGAGCTACAGAGCCCCTGATACCATCTACTAAACACGAAGAGTGTGAGCATGGGAAGGACTAGAAAGGCACTCCACTTACCGTTTAGCTGCTTTCTTGCCAATGAGGTGTCGGTGGAATTGGTGGTCAGCCTTGATTATTGCGTAATCCGTCCCGTGGATCTAAAAAGAATTATATTTTTTATATCTATCTATATATGTATGGATGTACATTATTTTATATTATAATATATAGGGCCAGGTAGGACAGGCCACCGCCTCTGTCTCGTGCCCTAAGTAACTGCCTACTGCCACTATTGGCACTGACTCACCAGCGGTCAGCTACAAGCACTTCTGCTCTTCAGCAGAGCACAAGCATTCCTCTGCTTTGAGAAGAGAGCATTGTGCTCATGAAACATTGAAAAGACTGACTTCTACGCCTCTCCAGCTATAACCAAGGGAATCCTTCCTTCTCCGCACCAAAAAAAATAATGCTGACTTTTCAAGGATGCTATGGATGAGGTTCATAACCAAGGGGTGTCATCCACCTGGCCACACAATTTGTCTCCTGCAAGTACGATTAAGCATGCCAAGACATCCTATGGATGTGACAAACACCTCATCACCTCTGCTCTGTTGCCCCTTCTTCCCCGAGTTCCTGTTCTCCTTCATAATACCTAGTTGTTCTCTCATTATGAATCCTCCCTTCCCCTTATCAGTGTCAATGGAATCATCGTTCCATGGACAATGAGTCGTCCCTTTCCCCCGCTTGGTCCGAGAGTATTACCTCTGTTCAGTGGCTTGATCCAGGGTGATAGTGCTCGTTCTAGGCGCTGTAAAAAGCGAAATCTATATCCTATGTCCTGATTTTGGGTATCTAACATTAATGCAAAACAGTAATCCTCACACAGTTTTTATTTCATTCTGTAGCGTCGGTGTCGGTATCGGCTGCCTGCGGTAAAGGTTCACGGGAAGGTCTTACATTCTTCGCTGGGATCCATCGAGGTCCTTTTTCTGTAGAGACACAAGCATAACCTTTTCCCCGTGTAACAAGAGGATATGGTCCCATAATTTTACCTGTTTCTGCATCTCGGACCGATACCGGGCCTTTAACCCGTGCCTCGACGGAGGTAGCTGCAGTGAAACGTCGACCTATCGGTGGGCCGTTATCTATTCAAGAACAATTCAAAAAATTAAAAACATACAACGCTTTCTGTAACCGTTCCTCGGGAATAGCCATGCCCATTCCCCCTTTTTGTTGTTGTCATAAACGTTTCAGAGACCGATGAGACCCTTCAATGAGAGATCGACCGGTGGGGGAATGAGCAATGCCGGTAATGTGAGTTCTACCCCATAGGGCAAAAGAGGTTTTTACAGTTGTTGAAACGTAAAGATAAAGACCGACAACGGTCCAGCTTAAGGGAATACCTAAAGCAGCAAAAGCACGCATTAAATGTCTACGAACAGCTCGTGCCTTTTCTCCTGTGTGACACGAGGCAACCAAGGCACCTGAAAATGTATCAATGGAAGAGTGGATATATTTAAGGCTACCAAATTCAGAATCATGCGTGACATCTGTTTGCCATAACGGTAGGCTTTGTAATCCTCTAGGATTAACTCCTGCAGCAACTGATGGGAAAGAATGTTTTTGACAATCGGGACAGACAGCAATAATACTTGATGCTTGTTGAGCAGCAAGGCCAAACTGTCGCTTAAGAGCTCCAGCGTTTCGATGGAAAAAAAGAGTGCCTTCGCTTAGCTTGTGCAATACGGTCTGGCAGTACTTGAACTGGTCACGGCAATAGGTCAGCTCGTCGATTGCCTTCTGCAAGAAAACCAGGTAGCGAGGTATGAGACCTAATATGCATAACAAAATAAGGCGCAGATCGAGAGTCCAAAAGGAAAATAAGTTCCTGTAACAGGGTAAAGGGTTGTGAATGCGAAACACTCCGCAGCACAGAAGCTTCAGCTCGTGGAACAATACCTGCAACATAAGCAGAATCAGTAACAAGGTGGAGTGGTACATTCCATTCTCGGAAAACACGAACAACTGCATTCAGTTCTCCTGTTTGAGGTGAACCGGAGACCGTCTCTATGTCCGAATCCCATTGCCTCCGTTGATCATCCCACCACAGAAGAACAGATTTATGCGATTGGCCCGATCCATCTGTAAACACAGTAAGCGCCGGTAAGGGTTGTTCGCTTCTTCTGGGTTTTAACATCAGACGAAAATCAACGTTAAACAGTTTGTGTGAAGGTGGATGGGAAGTTATTCGACCTGTATGTTCTCGCCCGGCACCTCCCCGGGACCTACAGCTTGACAAACTATTGCTGTACAATTCAACCACGAGAACCTCTAACACCTTTACCGCTCAAACCTAGCCTTCTCCTTAACATCTTATATATCCCATAAACACCACCTACCCAAAACCTCAGCACTAAAATCATATTAACCCAAACCCCCCATACACACACGCCCCTAAGACTATAGGCGCCCAAACAGCCAACGAAGCCAACGAAACCAACGAAACCACGTCCCCGTAGCTTACAATCCAAAGCGTGGCACTGAAGATGCCAAGATGGCGTCCAATATGAAAGCCGAGGACAAAAGACTTAGCCCTAACCTTACGGTTGGCTCCTGCTAGACCTAGACGTGCAAGTATCTGCGGCCCAGTGTAAATGCCCTAGGCCTCCTGCTAAGACCGAAGGAGCAGGCATCAGGCACACGCTACCAACTGCAGCCCAAGACGCCTTGCTCAGCCACACCCCCACGGGCACTCAGCAGTAATTAACAGTAAGCAAGAAGCGCAAGCTTGACTTAGTCACGGCAACCTTCAGGGTTGGTAAATCTCGTGCCAGCCGCCGCGGTCACACCAGAAACCCAAGCCAACAGTCACACGGCGTAGAGAGCGGACCAGAGCCTGTCAGAATAACTAGGAAACCGAAACACAACTAAGCTGTCGTAAGCCCGAGATACCCCTAAGGCCAACCTAAAGATGATCCTAGTAAACCTGACTGCGGCCAATGAAGAGACGGGACGCAGCTTGATGCAAGCAAATGTCAATGCGTTGTGCAGAAGCACGAGGTTTTATACGCTTGCAGAAGCTGCGCGTTTTAAACCAATTGCTTCTTGAGGCTAAGCCTTGCATACTAGGCAATCCCTGATTGGTGGTTAACTACCGGCACTTAACAGCAAGGTGTTACCTTTCCTTGGCGCCATCCGTCTCCCACTCCCCTGTGCTCTGTAACCATGCCCCATCATGTTGTTAATTGTTGTCTAGACAAGCTCGAGCACACTCCCCTCAGCTGACCGATTGCCACGCGTGGTCCTAGTTTCCAGCCCGCTCCTGCACCTCCCCCTTCCTGTTGCACAAAAGAACCTTTGAAAGCGAACGAGGAAAAACAAGGCCTAAGCAACAGAACAAATAAAAAACCAACCAGGACATATTATCACTGTCAAAATAACCCACTGCCTTTGTTCCGTACAATTCTACAATTTCCCCTTTTTGTTTTTGAACAGCTAGTACCAGGTTTGCCATGTTCCGCAGGGCCCTTGCAAACATGACAGCAACCAAGGTAATAGCAAACAAACAACACTGCCAATCGAGTGAATGGATGCCAGAAAAGGCTGAAATTTTCTCAGATTTTGATAACATGTTGCTGCAGTGGGGCGCCTAAAATCCACGCAGCACATACCATCAAAATCCTCACAGCCACGTCCTTGAACCAACAACAAAAAGCCGCGGCAATTTTGACTCACATGCTTAACTGCCTACCAAACAAGGTGATTGAACTCTTTAATGCTTTCCCTGCTGTTACTCTGCATAAGAGAAGAAGCGCTGCGACACGTTCCCATCCTAGCCTCCTACTACATTAGCATCTACAGAAAGACAATGCTCGACATGCAAAGTGTAAACAACATCACCTTCTTTTGGATTAACGTTATACGTAGGCGGAAGGGCACACCAAACAAGAACCGTTTCCGTCAAAAAGTTCGAAACATAGCATGCCTTCTCTGAACATACCTCTGGGGTCATCCCCTTCATTCCCTCCTTTTGATGCAAAGAGAGACACTTGACCCTAACAGAGAAGCCCCTGTTTACATCTCTGAGCCAGGACACAAGCCGCAGCTGTGCGCGCCACCAGGCTCAGGGCAGAAACCACTCCTGTAGTTACCTAACTAGATATCTCGACAAGCGTGCAGACACCTATTAAACACTAAATAACCATGTTTATCGTTCCTGTTCTCCTTCGTAATACCTAGTTGTTCTCTCATGATGAATCCTCCCTTCCCCTTATCAGTGTCAATGGAATCATCGTTCCATGGACAATGAGTCGTCCCGTTCCCCCGCTTGGTCCGAGAGTATTACCTCTGTTCAGTGGCTTGATCCAGGGTGATAGTGCTCGTTCTAGGCGCTGTAAAAAGCGAAATCTATATCCTATGTCCTGATTTTGGGTATCTAACATTAATGCAAAACAGTAATCCTCACACAGTTTTTATTTCATTCTGTAGCGTCGGTGTCGCTATCGGCTGCCTGCGGTAAAGGTTCACGGAAAGGTCTTACATTCTTCGCTGGGATCCATCTAGGTCCTTTTTCTGTAGAGACACAAGCATAACCTTTTCCCCGTGTAACAAGAGGATATGGTCCCATAATTTTACCTGTTTCTGCATCTCGGACCGATACCGGGCCTTTAACCCGTGCCTCGACGGAGGTAGCTGCAGTGAAACGTCGACCTATCGGTGGGTCGTTATCTATTCAAGAACAATTCAAAAAATTAAAAACATACAACGCTTTCTGTAACCGTTCCTCGGGAATAGCCATGCCCATTCCCCCTTTTTGTTGTTGTCATAAACGTTTCAGAGACCGATGAGACCCTTCAATGAGAGATCGACCGGTGGGGGAATGAGCAATGCCGGTAATGTGAGTTCTACCCCATAGGGCAAAAGAGGTTTTTACAGTTGTTGAAACGTAAAGATAAAGACCGACAACGGTCCAGCTTAAGGGAATACCTAAAGCAGCAAAAGCACGCATTAAATGTCTACGAACAGCTCGTGCCTTTTCTCCTGTGTGACACGAGGCAACCAAGGCACCTGAAAATGTATCAATGGAAGAGTGGATATATTTAAGGCTACCAAATTCAGAATCATGCGTGACATCTGTTTGCCATAACGGTAGGCTTTGTAATCCTCTAGGATTAACTCCTGCAGCAACTGATGGGAAAGAATGTTTTTGACAATCGGGACAGACAGCAATAATACTTGATGCTTGTTGAGCAGCAAGGCCAAACTGTCGCTTAAGAGCTCCAGCGTTTCGATGGAAAAAAAGAGTGCCTTCGCTTAGCTTGTGCAATACGGTCTGGCAGTACTTGAACTGGTCACGGCAATAGGTCAGCTCGTCGATTGCCTTCTGCAAGAAAACCAGGTAGCGAGGTATGAGACCTAATATGCATAACAAAATAAGGCGCAGATCGAGAGTCCAAAAGGAAAATAAGTTCCTGTAACAGGGTAAAGGGTTGTGAATGCGAAACACTCCGCAGCACAGAAGCTTCAGCTCGTGGAACAATACCTGCAACATAAGCAGAATCAGTAACAAGGTGGAGTGGTACATTCCATTCTCGGAAAACACGAACAACTGCATTCAGTTCTCCTGTTTGAGGTGAACCGGAGACCGTCTCTATGTCCGAATCCCATTGTCTCCGTTGAAAACCTTAGGAAGACAGGAATTGAACCTGCACAGAAGAGATCAAAGCGCTCCATACTCCCCTTACATTACTTCCCAGTAGGGTCAGCTAAACAAAAGCTATCGGGCCCATACCCCGAAAATGATGGTTTAACCTCTTCCTCTACTAAATGAGCCCCGTCACAAAACTAATGTTCTCCTTAAGCCTTCTACTAGGAACAACCATCACAATTTCAAGCAACCACTGACTGCTAGCCTGGCCTGGACTAGAAATCAACACCCTTGCCATTATCCCCTTCCTTTCAAAATCACACCACCCTCGAGCTATGGAAGCTGCAATCAAATACTTTCTCGTCCAAGCAACCGCCTCCGCATTAATCCTCTTCTCAAGCACAATCAACGCACAGTTCACCGGACAATGAGACATTCCGCGACTAAGCCACCCAACAGCCTCCCTACTACTAACTACAGCAGTCGCAATAAAACTAGGCCTAGTACCCTTTCACTCCTGATGTCCAGAGGTCATACAAGGCTCACCTATAACCACTGCCCTACTCGTCTCTACATGAATAAAACTCCCCCCACTCACTCTTCTTTTCTTAACTGCCCCCTCACTGAACCCACTCCTACTGACAACCGTGGCCATTGCATCCGCAGCCATCGGAGGGCGAACAGGACTTAACCAAACACAAATCCGAAAAGTCCTAGCTTTCTCATCGATCGCCCACCTAGGCTGAATAACCATCATCCTCATATACAACCCCAAGCTAACATTAATAACCTTCTACCCATACTCCTTAAGAACCGCCTCCATTTTCTTAGCCCTCAACACAACCAAGTCCTCAAAACTATCCACAATAATAACCTCCTGAACAAAAATACCATCGCTAAACGCATCCTTGACGCTAGCACTACTATCCCTAGCCGGCCTGCCCCCACTCCCTGGCTTTTTACCAAAATGACTCATTATCCAGGAACTAACTAAGCAAGAGATATCAACCGCAGCCATAATTATTTCAATACTCTCCCTACTAGGTTTATTTTTCTACGTACGCCTTGCATATTGCTCCACACTCCCACCAAACTCTACAAGCTTCATAAAACAATGATACAATAACAAATCCACAGGCACACCAATTGCTACCTTAATTTCTCTGTCAGTCCTCCTTCTCCCCCCTTCTCCCGCAATCCTGACCGTTACCTAAGAAACTTAGGATCCCCTGCCTACCAAACCGAAGGCCTTCAAAGCCTTAACTAAGAGTTAAATCCTCTTAGTTTCTGCCCACACCACTAAGGCCCGCAGGACACTAAACCTGCACCATCTAAATGCAACGCAGATACTCTAATTCAGCTAGGGCCTCCACGATAAGCCTAGACAGACGGGCCTCGATCCCATAAACTTCTAATTAACAGCTAGACGCTCAAACCAACGAGCTTCTGTCTACCAGACTCCGGCACACTCTCAGCGTACATCAATGAGTTTGCAACTCAACATGAACTTCACCACAGAGTCGATAAGAAGAGGAATTCAACCTCTGTAAAAAGGACTACAGCCTAACGCCTAAACACTCAGCCACCTGACCCGTGACCTTCATCAACCGATGACTAGTTTCAACAAACCACAATGACATCGGCACCCTATACCTACTCTTCGGAGCATGGGCAGGCATAGCCGAGTACCGCCCTCAGCCTCCTTATTCGAGCAGAACTTGGCCAACCAGGAACTCTCCTAGGAGACGACCAAATCTACAATGTCATCATCACCGCCCATGCCTTCGTAAGAATCTTCTTCACAGTTATAGCCATTATAATCGAAGGGTTTGGAAACTGACTAGTCCCCCTTATAACTGGAGCCCCAGACATAGCATTCCCCCGCATAAACAACATCGGTTTCTGAACTACTTCCTCCGTCCTTCCTACTGCTCCTAGCGTCCTCCACAGTAGAAGCTGGAGTCGGAACAGGATGAACCATATACCCTACAATACCCTAGTCCATAGTTTCTCACACTGTCTGACCTTTACATTGGGCTTAACATAAATCTTAATAAACAATACCCTAGCCCATAGTTTCTCACAATCCCCCCTTTTTCTTTTTATCCTGTTATTGTTTATTAGACGCTACTTTCATTCTCGGCACTGCGAACAAACCTTTTTCCACAATCCCAACATTTATCATAACACTCACAAGGTAATACCTCACAATTACAATAGGCATAGTTCTCACGTGGCATAATGCATTCGCAACAATCTTCATCCTCATTAATCGATACACTCTTATACTTTGCCCCAGCCCTCGTAGTTAAAATAAGCAATTGAGCTATGTCAAACCGTTCTTTAATAAAATGTAAAATATAGCGTAATATACAAGGCCCAAATATCAGTCCTAGAATCAACATAATAAGTGGTCCTGCTAAAGCAGACAACAAAGTGGTTAGCCAAGGTGAGATATTAAACCAGTTTTCATACCATGACCTGCCCGCCTCAAGACTCTTTTTACGTTGTTCCAACCTTTTCCGGAGTTCAGACATGGCATCCAGGACTACTCCCGTATGGTCAGCAAAAGAACAACGTTCCTCTTTGAGAGCTACACATAACCCTCCTTCTTTTAAGAACAATAGATCTAATCCTCTTCTATTTTGCAGCACTACTTCTGATAAAGACTTCACTGAAGTGGCTAAATTTTTAATAGATTGTTCTATTCTTGTTAAATCCTCATTTACAGCCATCTGCAAACTTTGTAATTCCTGACCTTTTACTAGGGAGGCTATGCCTGTACCTGCTCCAACTCCGCCCGCTATCAGCAGTGTAGCTAGGGTTACCACTGTAATTGGCTCTCGTTTTTGCCTATTCAGGTCTCCTTCAAAGTGGCGTAACACCTCCTCAGAGGTGTGATAGATCAGACGAGGAACAATAATCACCTGTACGCAAAACTGAGATTGATTAAACACGTTTAGGGATAGGCAAGGCGTTACTCCGAAGTCTGAACAAACCCATTTAGCTCCTGGTGTCGGGATAGCCCATTTGTCATTTTGATTCTTGTGTTTCTTTATGTTAGCTTTAGTGATTGTTTGATTACACAAGGGCTGATATTGTTCGGGCACTGTACCTATACATTTTCCTTGACCTGTTAGCAATTGAATAGTAATTCCTTGCGTATGGTTCCTCTGGTCATCCCATGGGCATTCTTGTGGGTTTGAACCACTAGACCATTGAATCCTATCTGGTATTCCGATTGCCTCAAAATATGGGGGTCTAACATTGTAACATAACCAGCACTCCTTAGTTAAATTTGGTTTGCTTTCATTAAGGGTATGATAAGAGGCTTGCATTAAATCCCATAAGGGGTCTTTAGACTCTGACACTCCTGAATCCCTAACTAAAGAGAACTCAGTCACCGTGTCATTAGTTGTTTTATCTGTTACTGATAGGGAGTTTGGACGAGTGGTTGTAACACTTGTGGGGACAATCTTTTTCTTAGGGAAAGTGGGTGAATTCAATACTTTATTCGGCCCAACAGGGAGTGAATCATATGGTATTTTAATTTTTCTTATGAGAAAGTGCCCTCCCCAATCCTTAGGAATTCCTGCATAGACACGTATTCCCCATGTTCGTCCTACTAACATGTTCGTCTTCTAGGGGATGCAATACTTGAAATTTGATGTGGGTACAGACTTTTTTGTTACGTGGAGCTACATAATCCACGTCGCGCAGACCTGTAAGATCTACACCCGTTTGTTCAGGTACACATCCGTTAGGAGTCCAGGTTGCTTTTATATATTTATCAGGAGCCTTTACTGTCCAGCCCGAGGCTATTGTCTCACATCCCCAATAACCACAATAATAGTGTCCGGGATAATTACAGTAAGGCTGTCCAGAGGCCGGGCATAAATAAAATGGAGGTCCTTTTTCACAAGGTATTGGTACTAAATTACAAAGTTTCACTACACATTCAGGTGGCCCTGGGTTGCTAAAAGTGGCTATTGTTTTCGTTCCTTCCCAAGATATTAGTTCCCACTTAAATGGTTCATGTGGGTTTCCCCCTTTTGCTTGGGTTATTATCAATAGCACAATTAATGGTATACCAGGAAAAAGGGTGTTTGTTAATTTTGTTAATTTAAGTATATTCTTACCAGTCCTGGGGAAGTTCGGCCATGGCTGCTTTTGCATCCCATTTTTCTGGCTCTTTTCTCCACGGTTTGTTTCTCCTCTGCCTCGCCCGTCGACTCGGTTGCTTCGAGCCACGGGGTGTACCATCTTCTCGGCAGCAAGGGAATTCTTCAGGAGAATAGCTGTTGCGGGCTTTTTGCCTGTTTACATAGGCTTCCTACTTCGCAGCTTTAATTAATGGGGCCGAGCAAGACACGGTTAGTACTTCCCTCCTGCACTTTATAGCCAAGATTTCAGCTACAAAGGGGACTGGTTCGGTGGAGTGGTAACAATAATATTGAGGGTTTATTCCTTTGGCAAAAATTTCCCACCACTCATGGGATTCTCGAATAATTTCTTGTTTAGACTCTAATTGTTTTAATTTCCACTCCGTAAGAGTTCTTTGAATTTTCCAGCACTGTGTGCAAACTCCTATTGGAGGGTATCCATATTCACAGTGTGTCCACCATTTATTCTGGCATACCTTACACCTGAAACAAGCAAATGGATAACAATTGCAGTTCAAATTATTACATCTAATTCATATATCTAGAGTGCATACATTATTTGCATCAGCCTATCTTCTTATACTTGATATTGTGTGGTTGCATAAGTTTAGCAATTTCCTTCAACACACTTTGTACGCTTCCATATATAATAGATAAAAAAAGAAATAATTATAGCAAATATAAACAACAATACACACTTTATACCAAAAGGTAATGCGGCAAAATAATCAAATAAAGTCTCTATCATTACGTTATCTTTTCAGGGTTATCTTGGTGTCACCTGGAGTACTGATTACTTTCCAGTGGGGTCTCGTCACCGGGCCTTTAATGCGACTAGCATGAGTCCATCCACGCTCAGCAGTCCGGACAGCCGTTTCTGTTGTAAGCAGAACAAGATAAGGTCCCTCCCAATTGGGTTTTAGGGTTTCTTCTTTCCACGTTTTAACCAATACCCAGTCCCCAGGTTTAAGAGTATGAATGTTTAAGTCCAACGGTGGTCGTTGTACAATCAGTCCATGTTCCCAAAGCTTGTTACGATGTTCTGCTAATCGTGAAACGTATTCATTAATCACACGGTCTCGAATTAAAACATTTGTTTGTGGACTTTCAATTCTATAGGACATTCCATACACCATTTCAAACGCTGATATTCCTACATCTGCTCGGGGTCTGGTTCTGAGAATGAATAGCGCCATGGGTAGGCACTTAATCCATGATAATTTGGTTTCTATCCTTAATTTAGTCAAAATAGTTTTGATTTCTCCATTCATCCTTTCAACTTTTCCCGAACTTTGTGGATGCCATGGCGTATGGTATTCCCACTTAATACCCAAGCTTTCTGTTAGATCTCTAACAATTTTTGACACAAAGTGTGTTCCTCTGTCCGAGTCGATTACTTCAGGTACTCCATATCGAGGTATAATGTGTTCAAGTAACACTTTAGTAACTTGGTTAGCAGTTGCCTTGGAGGTAGGAAAAGCCTCAACATAATGTGTTAAATGATCCACCATTACTAATAAATATTTGTAACGCCCTACCCTGGGTAGCTCAGTAAAATCCACTTGTATGTGTGAGAAAGGTCTGTATGCTGGGGAACGTCCTCCAAGAGGCTTTTGTCTCATGTTGTTTCGATTAACCTTTTGACAGGTCTCGCAGGCTGCCGTGACTGTCTTTGCTATGTTATATACGCCTATACAGGCAAACTGTTGATTGAAATGATCAACTAACGCCTGGGTTCCCCAGTGTGTTTTACTATGTATTTTTGAAAATATTTCAAGTGCTATGCCCTTCGGCAAAACTTCTCTCCCATCTGGCAATATGTACTTACCATCCTGTTCCTTAGCTCCCATTTGTTCTCGTTTTTCCTTTTCTGCAGACTCAAACCTCAAATTTTTACTAACAGGTATTTGTTGTATAGTTAAAATCGTACTATAATTGCCTGCCACTCGTTTTGCTTCTGTATCAGCTGCATTATTTCCCCTAACTTGGTAACTCGTACCTCGCTGGTGTCCCTTTATATGTACAACTGCTATTTTATTCGGCATTTTTAATGCCTCCAGAACTCGCCGAATTAATTCCGGGTGTATCAGTTCTTTTCCCTGTGAGTTAACGAATCCTCTGTCTCCCCATATTTTCCCAAAAGTGTGCACTACTCCGAACGCATAGCGTGAGTCTGTATATATAGTTCCATCCTTTCCCTTCAGTGACACTAATGCTTTCCACAATGCATACAGCTCACAGGCTTGAGCCGACCAGCTGGCACTCAGGGGGCCTGATTCTATTGTCTTAAATTCTCTTTTTTCCAACTTAACGATGGCATATCCGGACAATCGTTTACCTTCCACTATTCGTGATGACCCATCTGTAAATAATACTTCTCCACATTGTAGTTCTTCTTCTTCTAAGTCTGGCCTAATGCGTGTCTGCTGTTCAATTGTTTGAAAACAATTGTGCAATAGTTCATTACCTTCTCCTGGGTACAAAAATTCAGCGGGGTTAACTGCTCCAATAGTTTTCAAAGATAGTTTAGGGGATTCTATAAGTATTCCCTCATACTTTAATAATCGGCTATCTGTAAGCCATTTTTCTGCTTTTTGTTGTAACACTCCCCTGATATTATGAGGCGCATATAAGACAACTTCTCCATTAAAGGTAATGCGATTCGTTTCCTCAAGTAATAAGGCAGCAGCAACAATGATTTGTAAACAACTCGGCCAACCCCTGCTCACAGGGTCCAACAGCTTTGATAAGTATGCCACCGGTTTCTTTTGTCCGGCCCATTCCTGAGTTAATACTCCGAATGCCGTTCCTTCATATATGTTAACAAATAAATGGAATGGCCGCTTTAAATCTGGGAGGCTTAAAACCGGTGCTTGGCTTAGCTCCCTTTTGAGACTGGCAAACTGCTCTTGATCCTGAGGGGTCCACTTGGGCATTTTGTCTTTAGACAGTTGTTCATATAAGAATTTAACTTTAAAGCTGTAGTTCTCTATCCGTTGCCTACAATACCCAAATAGCCCTAATGCCTGCCGAATTTGCCTCTTAGTGACAGGCATAGGTAATTCCAGAATTCCTTTAATGCGCTCTGGATCCAATATCTTCTTGCCGTTAAACAAATAATGCCCCAAATATTTCACTTTTTCCTCCACAAATTGTAACTTTTCTTGTGATACCCGTAGTCCCTTTTGTGCAAGAAAGTTTAGGAGCCGAATGCTTTCTTTTCTTACATCCTCCTTATTATTCCCTGCTATGAGCAGATCATCTACATACTGTAACAGCACGTTTCCCGTTTGTACCTGGTATTCTTTTAAGAGCTCTTCCAGGGCCTGTCCAAACAGATTAGGGGACTCAGTGAACCCTTGGGGGAGCACGGTCCATCTCAATTGCTGTTTACGGCCTGTCTCTATGTCTTCCCATTCAAAGGCAAAATAATCACGGCATTCTTCTGCCAGTGGACAGGCCCAAAAGGCATCCTTTAAATCAGCCACACTATACCAGGAGTTATGGGGTCCTAGCTTGCTTAGCAGTGTGTATGGATTTGCTACTACAGGGAACCGGGCGATAGTTCTTTTGTTTATTTCCCTTAGATCATGTACGAGCCGATATTTCCCATTTGGTTTCTTCACAGGCAGAATGGGGGTGTTAAAGGGTGACATACAAGGCTCTAAGAATTCCTTGTGCTAACAATCGATCGATTTCTGGTTTTAATCCCCTCCGTCCTTCTAGGGATATGGGATATTGCCTTACCCTCACAGGTATGTGGGGTTCGGAAATTTGGATTTTAATCGGTGGGATTTCCAGTCTACTAATTGTGTCCGGAGAGTACCAGACACCGGGGTTAATTTGTTTTTGATCATCCACGGTCAAAGGATAAGCAGACACTGTTAGCTCTTGATTTTTCACTTTAATTTCTAATTGCAATTCAACAATTAAATCTCGTCCTAACAGATTAAATTCTGCTTCAGGGACGAGCAAGAGTTCACCCATTCCAAATTTATTTTCAGTTTCGAATACCACATTTTTGATTTTGCTTACTTTAAAGGGTTCTCCTTTTGCCCCAATTACTTGTACTTTTTCAGGGGAAACTTTACATCCCTCAGGTATTTGCTTAATAGTTGATTTCTCAGCCCCAGTGTCTACTAAAAAGGTGAACTCTTGTTTATGGGGACCTATTTTTAATTTTATCAAGGGCTCATGATGACTCCGGTCCCCTAAGATATAGAGCCCCTGACTCTCCTAATCCGTTTTCAATATTTCCTCATCCCTGATCCTTTCTCTGCAATTCTGTTTTATATGTCCCCTTTTTCCACAGTAAAAACAACATCTCTGTTCCTTCTTCACTACTACGTTCCCTTGTTTCGTTCCAGCAGATCTGTGTTCACCAGTTTGCCCTTTGCGATCCTCTCTGACTGCTGCTACCATCATTTTTACTTGTCGCTTGCTGCTCTCTTCTTCCCGCCTTACGTAGACTTTCTGAGCTTCCCTCAATAATTCATCCAAGCCTCTATTCTGCCAGTCTTCTAACTTTTCAATCTTCTTTCTGATATCTTCCCATGATTTTGCCACAAACTGAGTTTTGAGGAGCGCTTGCCCTAAAGGGTCGTCTGGATTTACCCCAGAGTACAGCTGAAGGGCTTTCCTCAGTCGTTCCAGCCACTCAGTAGGGCTTTCATCTTTCTTTTGCATTTCATTAAATGCTTTATTGATATTCTGGCCACGGGGTACTGCTTCCCCAATCCCCTGGATTACTATAGTTCTCAGGTCCTGCATATGAGTTCTATGCACTGGATCCTGATTATCCCAATGAGGTCTTTGGAGTGGCCATTTAATATCTGCTTGGGGTCCCTGGGCATGCTGAGCATCCCACAGTCTCATTCCTGCTCGTCTAATCATATCTCTTTCCTCGGTAGTAAATAATTGACCAAGGATAGATTGCATCTCATCCCAAGTATAAAGGTTTGGTCCCAAAAATGGATTTAATCTTTCTGCCACTCCGAGTGGGCCTTCAATTAAGTTTCCCATCTCGGTTCTTTTAAAATCTCGTAGGTCAGCCGAGTTTAGGGGTACGGAAATATATCCGATCACAGGTTGAGGTCCCCCCATGGGTATTTCCCTTAGGGGGTACATTTGAGCTGCCCCTTTCTGACTTCTAGTTATGCGTCTAGGAAGAGGGGGAGACCCTTGTTCCGACTCTGGTGGGGGAGTGGGCGCTCTGGGGACCTCTGCGGGAGCAGGAGGAGGAATGTAAGGAGGGGGGGTTAGAAGGGTTTCGTCCAACTCTTCCTGCTTTTTCTTTTGTTTAGTTTTCATTTCATTCAGTGGGTAAAGTCTAGCTCCCGGTCTTTCTAGCCACACTTCCGCATATCGACTCTCCTCCGGGTTAAGGGGTTTTTTATTATTAACCCAGAGGTTTAATTGCTGTCTTACCCAATCTTCTTCTGACCCATAGACTGGCCAAAAGACATTTTTAGAAATCTTCTTCCCTCCCCATATCTTAGTACAATATTCTATCATCTTCTGCTTATCTTTCCCTAGGGTTCCAAGGAAATATCTCCAATTGTCTAAGATATATGCCAGAGGGGTATTCTTAGGTACAGTGGGTACCCTTCCCATGGGAGTCGAAGGCTTGCTGCCCTTCGCCCCCATCTTCTGGAATATCCACAAACATACACTCACTCGCTCCCCTTGTTCCTGGCCCAGTCCCTCGCGGGAGATGGGAAACGCAGTACTTAAGAGTCCGCACTCGCTTGGTTCAGTATATCGAACCTCTCACTCGTTATATCCCAGGAAACCCAATCCCGCCCGAACGGCAAACCCGCAAACAAATTCGCAATATACTTACGCGTCCTGCGTCTTCGTCCGGACTCCCGTGCACAGAATTTTTATGGGATTTTACCGGTTTCTCCTTTGCTCATTATTCTAGAATTTAGGTTCGTCGGTAAGGTTGGAGTAAGCTGTTGGTCGCGGGGCCGCGAAATGTCGCGGGGCGCCTCCCCGGAGGACCAAAGCCCACCGTTCCTTATCCGAGTCACGGCACCAGAAATTGTTATAAATTGAGACCACAACGGATCATAATCCAATTAAAATTTTATTAATTATAGCAAGTAGAATATGAGCAAAAACAGCGCTGGACGACAGGGGAGTCTGCGCTCCGCCCACTGCCGTCCTGAGCACTTCAAACAGTCCCTTTTTATACATCTTTACTCCCGTGTTCATGAGGTAGTGGAGGTACTCTGCGCATGCTTCAGTTGTTGTTAGGGGGTCGTTTTCTGCCTTCTGGTGGTCGTTGAGGCCGAAGTAAGAAGTCTTCCTCCTTTGTCCCATAGTTGACCCCTCACTCATATGTCCTTATATGGGGTAGTTTGTCCTGTTTCTGTCGGTTCCTGGACATCTGGTGGTTATCTTATCTTGCACAAGCGGTATCTTGTGGCTGTTTATATCTTTTGCTGTCTGACCTTTACATTGGGCCTAACATAAATCTTTATAAACAATACCCTAGTCCATAGTTTCTCACACTGTCTGACCTTTACATTGGGCTTAACATAAATCTTAATAAACAATACCCTAGTCCATAGTTTCTCACATTCCCCAAACAGTATCACATTTAGAGCAGAGGATAATCGTTCCTTTCTACCCCAAACTCTTGGCTGGGGACACCTTGCAGTGCTATCAAACTAGCAGACCGCAACAAGGCTTTAGCGTTGGCCATATTCTACTGCCGGTGCTGTAGCACCTTCCTCCAGAGGCCAGACCACACTGCTCCTCCTCCAGCTGACACCCTCTCCCACAAGCCACAGGGCTATTTAACCCCTTAGCGGGAACGAGCTACACCTGCACATCGCCCATGTCAATCAACCCACTGCCTCTGAGGCAAGGCCACAGCTGCGTGTTATCAATGCTAATCAACCCACCGCCTTCATTCCTCTACAGGGAGAAGCTCACCAAGCACATTTCCACCACCCACAACTGGCTGCTAAAATGTCATTCGCACAGAGCAACGTGTGGAAAAAAAAAAAAAAAAAAAAAAATTCCTCCAGGACACATCAAAGTAATTCCACTACTGTTCAGGCTCCCAAGGTACTTCCACCCGTTCAAGCCATCGCAAGGCCTGACGGCCCATTTCTCTCCTTGTACCACCACCACTCCAGAAAAGCAGAGGAAATGTGATGGAGACAGCACACTGGGTGAGCTACAGAGCCCCTGATACCATCTACTAAACACGAAGAGTGTGAGCATGGGAAGGACTAGAAAGGCACTCCACTTACCGTTTAGCTGCTTTCTTGCCAATGAGGTGTCGGTGGAATTGGTGGTCAGCCTTGATTATTGCGTAATCCGTCCCGTGGATCTAAAAAGAATTATATCTTTTATATCTATCTATATATGTATGGATGTACATTATTTTATATTATAATATATAGGGCCAGGTAGGACAGGCCACCGCTTCTGTCTCGTGCCCTAAGTAACTGCCTACTGCCAGTATTGGCACTGACTCGCCAGCGGTCAGCTACAAGCACTTCTGCTCTTCAGCAGAGGACAAGCATTCCTCTGCTTTGAGAAGAGAGCATTGTGCTCATGAAACATTGAAAAGACTCACTTCTATGCCTCTCCAGCTATAACCAAGAGAATCCTTCCTTCTCCGCACCAAAAAAATTAATGCTGACTTTTCAAGGATGCTATGGATGAGGTTCATAACCAAGGGGTGTCATCCACCTGGCCACACAATTTGTCTCCTGCAAGTTCGATTAAGCATGCCAAGACATCCTATGGATGTGACAAACACCTCATCACCTCTGCTCTGTTGCCCCTTCTTCCCCCAGTTTCTTACTGGAACTAGTAACTCCAGCTCACCAGTTCCTTGAGCATGGCTTCAATCTGTTCCTGAGCCACATGCACATCTTCTGTAGGTCCTTCCAAAGTGATGTTATCCTGTGGCGAGCAGCCTCACAGTTTGCCCTCTTGCCTGTGATAACAATTGTCTCCGAGTTGCTGTTCTTTGCTGGGAGATCAATTTTGGTGTTGCTTTCTTTACGGATCTGCCATAAAGAAAAAAAAAAAAAAAAATCATCTCAGAAGTGTCCCATGTCAGAAGAAAAACCCTCGCAGGCTATATTGGACATCACCAATGGGCAGGAGAGAGCATCCAGTGGGATTTTGCTGCAGGCAGTGATCATCACGAGCACTTGAGTTAGGAGCAGTATCTCACCTTCTTGATGTTGGCACCTCCTTTCCCTACGATGTTCTTGTGGAACTGTTTGCAGATGGGGACAGAAATAGAAAAGCTGTTTTCAACCTAAGGGAGAAAGGAAGGGAGAACTGAAGATTACACTGTCGTGGCAAGGGAGGCCCGACTTCAGGAACTCTGATAAACGAGCTTTTGAAAAGAGGCTTAGACCCAAGGAAGTTCTCTATACGAGGGACTTGTAAGACTAAACAAAGGCAAGGACGTTCCCCTATAGCCTTCCCATAACAGGTACTACCCCCTGCCTCCATTCAGCCAAAACAGCGTCGACAGCTCCCTCCTCTTGAGGTGTTTTAGCTCTACCCAAGCCAGTAGAGCTCTGCTTTGCCCCAGGGTTATCCAGGCACGGAGGAGGGAAGTGCAGGCAGAAGACCTCCTTACCAGGTCTGCCACCGTCTTTTGCATGTACTCGGTGCACTTCTCCACCTCGTTTTTGGGACCTCGGAGTTGGACGATGTCACTCTTGTGTGCAGGGTCTGGGAAGTTGATGATAACCTGCAGGAGCGGTCATTTAGAGTTAGCTCAAGCAAAAGCAAGAACCCTTGTGTCAGACACATGCAAAAGTTGGGGGGATCCTACACATGCCCTTTTCCCATTCAGAAACGGGGAACCGTGTTAGCGGCCTCTGGCTAAAAGAACTATCTTCTCAGACACTTGCGCTACAGAGCCACTAAAGTTACGACTTCTGTGACGACAGGCCTACTACCCATGTAGGAAAGAACCCCTCTGGATTCCTCCTCTCCTACAAAGCCTTACCTCTGGGAATTGCTCCCGGATTTCCCAGACCCGCTCAGCCTTCTGCCCAGTGATGGTCCGGTGGAATTTCTGCTCAACGATTAGGTCCGCAGCGTGTTCATTTTCCTGACGGGAACAGAGGGCACACTGAGTGTTCAGCCGGAGAGCCGTCTACTTTGACTTAGCGGTTTGCTGCCCGACGGTTTACTTGCCAGCACTGTCCCTCTTTTCTCCAGACCAAATTCACTCTGCGTTGACAGAGAAGGGCTACCCGAGGGAACAGGGGAAGACATTTGTGAAGAGGAACTTGCACTTGTCATGAGATCCAAGTGCTCCGTGGGCAAGGGGCACACACTCGCACCAGAAGGTTACAAGGGAACACGAGAGCCCAGACCCTGCAGTCTCCCAAACATCACGTCCTACCCACTCACCATACGGGAAGCGAGTTCCAGCAGCTCGCTCTTGGCCTGTGGGACCCCCTGTGGGTCTCCTTCCATTCTGATCGGGTTGCTCTTCTCGTTGTCCGGGGGAATGCGCACAGACACCTTGTACAGATCCTTCATCCTGTTCACTTCGAGGCAAGGACTGTGGTGACGCCGTCTGCTAGGCAAAGACCTGGAAGCAAGGCACCTGGATTATCACTGCTCAGAGGCTGATGAAGAAGTAAAGCCGCCTCTGGGAAGGGCTCGGTGGGGTAGGGTTGAGCCAGGGGAAATTGCCTCTTCCCCCTGGAGTTCAGCGAGAGCAGACCTGTGCCACACGAGAGCCTGTCCAAGTAAATACCGTGGCATCTACAGAGCCCATTGTTCCCTTGTCAGAGCCAGGCGTGTTTCTTCCCCAAACAGTATCACATTTAGAGCAGAGGATAATCGTTCCTTTCTACCCCAAACTCTTGGCTGGGGACACGTTGCAGTGCTATCAAACTAGCAGACCGCAACAAGGCTTTAGCGTTGGCCATATTCTACTGCCGGTGCTGTAGCACCTTCCTCCAGAGGCCAGACCACACTGCTCCTCCTCCAGCTGACACCCTCTCCCACAAGCCACAGGGCTATTTAACCCCTTAGAGGGAACCAGCTACACCTGCACATCGCCCATGTCAATCAACCCACTGCCTCTGAGGCAAGGCCACAGCTGCGTGTTATCAATGCTAATCAACCCACCGCCTTCATTCCTCTACAGGGACAAGCTCACCAAGCACATTTCCACCACCCACAACTGGCTGCTAAACTGTCATTCGCACAGAGCAGCGTGTGGAAAAAAAAAAAAAAAAAAAAATTCCTCCAGGACACATCAAAGTAATTCCACTACTGTTCAGGCTCCCAAGGTACTTTCACCCGTTCAAGCCATCGCAAGGCCTGACGGCCCATTTCTCTCCTTGTACCACCACCACTCCAGAAAAGCAGAGGAAATGTGATGGAGACAGCACACTGGGTGAGCTACAGAGCCCCTGATACCATCTACTAAACACGAAGAGTGTGAGCATGGGAAGGACTAGAAAGGCACTCCACTTACCGTTTAGCTGCTTTCTTGCCAATGAGGTGTCGGTGGAATTGGTGGTCAGCCTTGATTATTGCGTAATCCGTCCCGTGGATCTAAAAAGAATTATATTTTTTATATCTATCTATATATGTATGGATGTACATTATTTTATATTATAATATATAGGGCCAGGTAGGACAGGCCACCGCCTCTGTCTCGTGCCCTAAGTAACTGCCTACTGCCACTATTGGCACTGACTCACCAGCGGTCAGCTACAAGCACTTCTGCTCTTCAGCAGAGCACAAGCATTCCTCTGCTTTGAGAAGAGAGCATTGTGCTCATGAAACATTGAAAAGACTGACTTCTACGCCTCTCCAGCTATAACCAAGGGAATCCTTCCTTCTCCGCACCAAAAAAAATAATGCTGACTTTTCAAGGATGCTATGGATGAGGTTCATAACCAAGGGGTGTCATCCACCTGGCCACACAATTTGTCTCCTGCAAGTACGATTAAGCATGCCAAGACATCCTATGGATGTGACAAACACCTCATCACCTCTGCTCTGTTGCCCCTTCTTCCCCGAGTTCCTGTTCTCCTTCATAATACCTAGTTGTTCTCTCATTATGAATCCTCCCTTCCCCTTATCAGTGTCAATGGAATCATCGTTCCATGGACAATGAGTCGTCCCTTTCCCCCGCTTGGTCCGAGAGTATTACCTCTGTTCAGTGGCTTGATCCAGGGTGATAGTGCTCGTTCTAGGCGCTGTAAAAAGCGAAATCTATATCCTATGTCCTGATTTTGGGTATCTAACATTAATGCAAAACAGTAATCCTCACACAGTTTTTATTTCATTCTGTAGCGTCGGTGTCGGTATCGGCTGCCTGCGGTAAAGGTTCACGGAAAGGTCTTACATTCTTCGCTGGGATCCATCGAGGTCCTTTTTCTGTAGAGACACAAGCATAACCTTTTCCCCGTGTAACAAGAGGATATGGTCCCATAATTTTACCTGTTTCTGCATCTCGGACCGATACCGGGCCTTTAACCCGTGCCTCGACGGAGGTAGCTGCAGTGAAACGTCGACCTATCGGTGGGCCGTTATCTATTCAAGAACAATTCAAAAAATTAAAAACATACAACGCTTTCTGTAACCGTTCCTCGGGAATAGCCATGCCCATTCCCCCTTTTTGTTGTTGTCATAAACGTTTCAGAGACCGATGAGACCCTTCAATGAGAGATCGACCGGTGGGGGAATGAGCAATGCCGGTAATGTGAGTTCTACCCCATAGGGCAAAAGAGGTTTTTACAGTTGTTGAAACGTAAAGATAAAGACCGACAACGGTCCAGCTTAAGGGAATACCTAAAGCAGCAAAAGCACGCATTAAATGTCTACGAACAGCTCGTGCCTTTTCTCCTGTGTGACACGAGGCAACCAAGGCACCTGAAAATGTATCAATGGAAGAGTGGATATATTTAAGGCTACCAAATTCAGAATCATGCGTGACATCTGTTTGCCATAACGGTAGGCTTTGTAATCCTCTAGGATTAACTCCTGCAGCAACTGATGGGAAAGAATGTTTTTGACAATCGGGACAGACAGCAATAATACTTGATGCTTGTTGAGCAGCAAGGCCAAACTGTCGCTTAAGAGCTCCAGCGTTTCGATGGAAAAAAAGAGTGCCTTCGCTTAGCTTGTGCAATACGGTCTGGCAGTACTTGAACTGGTCACGGCAATAGGTCAGCTCGTCGATTGCCTTCTGCAAGAAAACCAGGTAGCGAGGTATGAGACCTAATATGCATAACAAAATAAGGCGCAGATCGAGAGTCCAAAAGGAAAATAAGTTCCTGTAACAGGGTAAAGGGTTGTGAATGCGAAACACTCCGCAGCACAGAAGCTTCAGCTCGTGGAACAATACCTGCAACATAAGCAGAATCAGTAACAAGGTGGAGTGGTACATTCCATTCTCGGAAAACACGAACAACTGCATTCAGTTCTCCTGTTTGAGGTGAACCGGAGACCGTCTCTATGTCCGAATCCCATTGCCTCCGTTGATCATCCCACCACAGAAGAACAGATTTATGCGATTGGCCCGATCCATCTGTAAACACAGTAAGCGCCGGTAAGGGTTGTTCGCTGCTTCTGGGTTTTAACATCAGACGAAAATCAACGTTAAACAGTTTGTGTGAAGGTGGATGGGAAGTTATTCGACCTGTATGTTCTCGCCCGGCACCTCCCCGGGACCTACAGCTTGACAAACTATTGCTGTACAATTCAACCACGAGAACCTCTAACACCTTTACCGCTCAAACCTAGCCTTCTCCTTAACATCTTATATATCCCATAAACACCACCTACCCAAAACCTCAGCACTAAAATCATATTAACCCAAACCCCCCATACACACACGCCCCTAAGACTATAGGCGCCCAAACAGCCAACGAAGCCAACGAAGCCAACGAAACCACGTCCCCGTAGCTTACAATCCAAAGCGTGGCACTGAAGATGCCAAGATGGCGTCCAATATGAAAGCCGAGGACAAAAGACTTAGCCCTAACCTTACGGTTGGCTCCTGCTAGACCTAGACGTGCAAGTATCTGCGGCCCAGTGTAAATGCCCTAGGCCTCCTGCTAAGACCGAAGGAGCAGGCATCAGGCACACGCTACCAACTGCAGCCCAAGACGCCTTGCTCAGCCACACCCCCACGGGCACTCAGCAGTAATTAACAGTAAGCAAGAAGCGCAAGCTTGACTTAGTCACGGCAACCTTCAGGGTTGGTAAATCTCGTGCCAGCCGCCGCGGTCACACCAGAAACCCAAGCCAACAGTCACACGGCGTAGAGAGCGGACCAGAGCCTGTCAGAATAACTAGGAAACCGAAACACAACTAAGCTGTCGTAAGCCCGAGATACCCCTAAGGCCAACCTAAAGATGATCCTAGTAAACCTGACTGCGGCCAATGAAGAGACGGGACGCAGCTTGATGCAAGCAAATGTCAATGCGTTGTGCAGAAGCACGAGGTTTTATACGCTTGCAGAAGCTGCGCGTTTTAAACCAATTGCTTCTTGAGGCTAAGCCTTGCATACTAGGCAATCCCTGATTGGTGGTTAACTACCGGCACTTAACAGCAAGGTGTTACCTTTCCTTGGCGCCATCCGTCTCCCACTCCCCTGTGCTCTGTAACCATGCCCCATCATGTTGTTAATTGTTGTCTAGACAAGCTCGAGCACACTCCCCTCAGCTGACCGATTGCCACGCGTGGTCCTAGTTTCCAGCCCGCTCCTGCACCTCCCCCTTCCTGTTGCACAAAAGAACCTTTGAAAGCGAACGAGGAAAAACAAGGCCTAAGCAACAGAACAAATAAAAAACCAACTAAGACATATTATCACTGTCAAAATAACCCACTGCCTTTGTTCCGTACAATTCTACAATTTCCCCTTTTTGTTTTTGAACAGCTAGTACCAGGTTTGCCATGTTCCGCAGGGCCCTTGCAAACATGACAGCAACCAAGGTAATAGCAAACAAACAACACTGCCAATCGAGTGAATGGATGCCAGAAAAGGCTGAAATTTTCTCAGATTTTGATAACATGTTGCTGCAGTGGGGCGCCTAAAATCCACGCAGCACATACCATCAAAATCCTCACAGCCACGTCCTTGAACCAACAACAAAAAGCCGCGGCAATTTTGACTCACATGCTTAACTGCCTACCAAACAAGGTGATTGAACTCTTTAATGCTTTCCCTGCTGTTACTCTGCATAAGAGAAGAAGCGCTGCGACACGTTCCCATCCTAGCCTCCTACTACATTAGCATCTACAGAAAGACAATGCTCGACATGCAAAGTGTAAACAACATCACCTTCTTTTGGATTAACGTTATACGTAGGCGGAAGGGCACACCAAACAAGAACCGTTTCCGTCAAAAAGTTCGAAACATAGCATGCCTTCTCTGAACATACCTCTGGGGTCATCCCCTTCATTCCCTCCTTTTGATGCAAAGAGAGACACTTGACCCTAACAGAGAAGCCCCTGTTTACATCTCTGAGCCAGGACACAAGCCGCAGCTGTGCGCGCCACCAGGCTCAGGGCAGAAACCACTCCTGTAGTTACCTAACTAGATATCTCGACAAGCGTGCAGACACCTATTAAACACTAAATAACCATGTTTATCGTTCCTGTTCTCCTTGGTAATACCTAGTTGTTCTCTCATGATGAATCCTCCCTTCCCCTTATCAGTGTCAATGGAATCATCGTTCCATGGACAATGAGTCGTCCCGTTCCCCCGCTTGGTCCGAGAGTATTACCTCTGTTCAGTGGCTTGATCCAGGGTGATAGTGCTCGTTCTAGGCGCTGTAAAAAGCGAAATCTATATCCTATGTCCTGATTTTGGGTATCTAACATTAATGCAAAACAGTAATCCTCACACAGTTTTTATTTCATTCTGTAGCGTCGGTGTCGGTATCGGCTGCCTGCGGTAAAGGTTCACGGGAAGGTCTTACATTCTTCGCTGGGATCCATCGAGGTCCTTTTTCTGTAGAGACACAAGCATAACCTTTTCCCCGTGTAACAAGAGGATATGGTCCCATAATTTTACCTGTTTCTGCATCTCGGACCGATGCCGGGCCTTTAACCCGTGCCTCGACGGAGGTAGCTGCAGTGAAACGTCGACCTATCGGTGGGTCGTTATCTATTCAAGAACAATTCAAAAAATTAAAAACATACAACGCTTTCTGTAACCGTTCCTCGGGAATAGCCATGCCCATTCCCCCTTTTTGTTGTTGTCATAAACGTTTCAGAGACCGATGAGACCCTTCAATGAGAGATCGACCGGTGGGGGAATGAGCAATGCCGGTAATGTGAGTTCTACCCCATAGGGCAAAAGAGGTTTTTACAGTTGTTGAAACGTAAAGATAAAGACCGACAACGGTCCAGCTTAAGGGAATACCTAAAGCAGCAAAAGCACGCATTAAATGTCTACGAACAGCTCGTGCCTTTTCTCCTGTGTGACACGAGGCAACCAAGGCACCTGAAAATGTATCAATGGAAGAGTGGATATATTTAAGGCTACCAAATTCAGAATCATGCGTGACATCTGTTTGCCATAACGGTAGGCTTTGTAATCCTCTAGGATTAACTCCTGCAGCAACTGATGGGAAAGAATGTTTTTGACAATCGGGACAGACAGCAATAATACTTGATGCTTGTTGAGCAGCAAGGCCAAACTGTCGCTTAAGAGCTCCAGCGTTTCGATGGAAAAAAAGAGTGCCTTCGCTTAGCTTGTGCAATACGGTCTGGCAGTACTTGAACTGGTCACGGCAATAGGTCAGCTCGTCGATTGCCTTCTGCAAGAAAACCAGGTAGCGAGGTATGAGACCTAATATGCATAACAGAATAAGGCGCAGATCGAGAGTCCAAAAGGAAAATAAGTTCCTGTAACAGGGTAAAGGGTTGTGAATGCGAAACACTCCGCAGCACAGAAGCTTCAGCTCGTGGAACAATACCTGCAACATAAGCAGAATCAGTAACAAGGTGGAGTGGTACATTCCATTCTCGGAAAACACGAACAACTGCATTCAGTTCTCCTGTTTGAGGTGAACCGGAGACCGTCTCTATGTCCGAATCCCATTGTCTCCGTTGAAAACCTTAGGAAGACAGGAATTGAACCTGCACAGAAGAGATCAAAGCGCTCCATACTCCCCTTACATTACTTCCCAGTAGGGTCAGCTAAACAAAAGCTATCGGGCCCATACCCCGAAAATGATGGTTTAACCTCTTCCTCTACTAAATGAGCCCCGTCACAAAACTAACGTTCTCCTTAAGCCTTCTACTAGGAACAACCATCACAATTTCAAGCAACCACTGACTGCTAGCCTGGCCTGGACTAGAAATCAACACCCTTGCCATTATCCCCTTCCTTTCAAAATCACACCACCCTCGAGCTATGGAAGCTGCAATCAAATACTTTCTCGTCCAAGCAACCGCCTCCGCATTAATCCTCTTCTCAAGCACAATCAACGCACAGTTCACCGGACAATGAGACATTCCGCGACTAAGCCACCCAACAGCCTCCCTACTACTAACTACAGCAGTCGCAATAAAACTAGGCCTAGTACCCTTTCACTTCCGATGTCCAGAGGTCATACAAGGCTCACCTATAACCACTGCCCTACTCGTCTCTACATGAATAAAACTCCCCCCACTCACTCTTCTTTTCTTAACTGCCCCCTCACTGAACCCACTCCTACTGACAACCGTGGCCATTGCATCCGCAGCCATCGGAGGGCGAACAGGACTTAACCAAACACAAATCCGAAAAGTCCTAGCTTTCTCATCGATCGCCCACCTAGGCTGAATAACCATCATCCTCATATACAACCCCAAGCTAACATTAATAACCTTCTACCCATACTCCTTAAGAACCGCCTCCATTTTCTTAGCCCTCAACACAACCAACTCCTCAAAACTATCCACAATAATAACCTCCTGAACAAAAATACCATCACTAAACGCATCCTTGACGCTAGCACTACTATCCCTAGCCGGCCTGCCCCCACTCCCTGGCTTTTTACCAAAATGACTCATTATCCAGGAACTAACTAAGCAAGAGATATCAACCGCAGCCATAATTATTTCAATACTCTCCCTACTAGGTTTATTTTTCTACCTACGCCTTGCATATTGCTCCACACTCCCACCAAACTCTACAAGCTTCATAAAACAATGATACAATAACAAATCCACAGGCACACCAATTGCTACCTTAATTTCTCTGTCAGTCCTCCTTCTCCCCCCTTCTCCCGCAATCCTGACCGTTACCTAAGAAACTTAGGATCCCCTGCCTACCAAACCGAAGGCCTTCAAACCCTTAACTAAGAGTTAAATCCTCTTAGTTTCTGCCCACACCACTAAGGCCCGCAGGACACTAAACCTGCACCATCTAAATGCAACGCAGATACTCTAATTCAGCTAGGGCCTCCACGATAAGCCTAGACAGACGGGCCTCGATCCCATAAACTTCTAATTAACAGCTAGACGCTCAAACCAACGAGCTTCTGTCTACCAGACTCCGGCACACTCTCAGCGTACATCAATGAGTTTGCAACTCAACATGAACTTCACCACAGAGTCGATAAGAAGAGGAATTCAACCTCTGTAAAAAGGACTACAGCCTAACGCCTAAACACTCAGCCACCTGACCCGTGACCTTCATCAACCGATGACTAGTTTCAACAAACCACAATGACATCGGCACCCTATACCTACTCTTCGGAGCATGGGCAGGCATAGCCGAGTACCGCCCTCAGCCTCCTTATTCGAGCAGAACTTGGCCAACCAGGAACTCTCCTAGGAGACGACCAAATCTACAATGTCATCATCACCGCCCATGCCTTCGTAAGAATCTTCTTCACAGTTATAGCTATTATAATCGAAGGGTTTGGAAACTGACTAGTCCCCCTTATAACTGGAGCCCCAGACATAGCATTCCCCCGCATAAACAACATCGGTTTCTGAACTACTTCCTCCGTCCTTCCTACTGCTCCTAGCGTCCTCCACAGTAGAAGCTGGAGTCGGAACAGGATGAACCATATACCCTACAATACCCTAGTCCATAGTTTCTCACACTGTCTGACCTTTACATTGGGCTTAACATAAATCTTAATAAACAATACCCTAGCCCATAGTTTCTCACAATCCCCCCTTTTTCTTTTTATCCTGTTATTGTTTATTAGACGCTACTTTCATTCTCGGCACTGCGAACAAACCTTTTTCCACAATCCCAACATTTATCATAACACTCACAAGGTAATACCTCACAATTACAATAGGCATAGTTCTCACGTGGCATAATGCATTCGCAACAATCTTCATCCTCATTAATCGATACACTCTTATACTTTGCCCCAGCCCTCGTAGTTAAAATAAGCAATTGAGCTATGTCAAACCGTTCTTTAATAAAATGTAAAATATAGCGTAATATACAAGGCCCAAATATCAGTCCTAGAATCAACATAATAAGTGGTCCTGCTAAAGCAGACAACAAAGTGGTTAGCCAAGGTGAGATATTAAACCAGTTTTCATACCATGACCTGCCCGCCTCAAGACTCTTTTTACGTTGTTCCAACCTTTTCCGGAGTTCAGACATGGCATCCAGGACTACTCCCGTATGGTCAGCAAAAGAACAACGTTCCTCTTTGAGAGCTACACATAACCCTCCTTCTTTTAAGAACAATAGATCTAATCCTCTTCTATTTTGCAGCACTACTTCTGATAAAGACTTCACTGAAGTGGCTAAATTTTTAATAGATTGTTCTATTCTTGTTAAATCCTCATTTACAGCCATCTGCAAACTTTGTAATTCCTGACCTTTTACTAGGGAGGCTATGCCTGTACCTGCTCCAACTCCACCCGCTATCAGCAGTGTAGCTAGGGTTACCACTGTAATTGGCTCTCGTTTTTGCCTATTCAGGTCTCCTTCAAAGTGGCGTAACACCTCCTCAGAGGTGTGATAGATCAGACGAGGAACAATAATCACCTGTACGCAAAACTGAGATTGATTAAACACGTTTAGGGATAGGCAAGGCGTTACTCCGAAGTCTGAACAAACCCATTTAGCTCCTGGTGTCGGGATAGCCCATTTGTCATTTTGATTCTTGTGTTTCTTTATGTTAGCTTTAGTGATTGTTTGATTACACAAGGGCTGATATTGTTCGGGCACTGTACCTATACATTTTCCTTGACCTGTTAGCAATTGAATAGTAATTCCTTGCGTATGGTTCCTCTGGTCATCCCATGGGCATTCTTGTGGGTTTGAACCACTAGACCATTGAATCCTATCTGGTATTCCGATTGCCTCAAAATATGGGGGTCTAACATTGTAACATAACCAGCACTCCTTAGTTAAATTTGGTTTGCTTTCATTAAGGGTATGATAAGAGGCTTGCATTAAATCCCATAAGGGGTCTTTAGACTCTGACACTCCTGAATCCCTAACTAAAGAGAACTCAGTCACCGTGTCATTAGTTGTTTTATCTGTTACTGATAGGGAGTTTGGACGAGTGGTTGTAACACTTGTGGGGACAATCTTTTTCTTAGGGAAAGTGGGTGAATTCAATACTTTATTCGGCCCAACAGGGAGTGAATCATATGGTATTTTAATTTTTCTTATGAGAAAGTGCCCTCCCCAATCCTTAGGAATTCCTGCATAGACACGTATTCCCCATGTTCGTCCTACTAACATGTTCGTCTTCTAGGGGATGCAATACTTGAAATTTGATGTGGGTACAGACTTTTTTGTTACGTGGAGCTACATAATCCACGTCGCGCAGACCTGTAAGATCTACACCCGTTTGTTCAGGTACACATCCGTTAGGAGTCCAGGTTGCTTTTATATATTTATCAGGAGCCTTTACTGTCCAGCCCGAGGCTATTGTCTCACATCCCCAATAACCACAATAATAGTGTCCGGGATAATTACAGTAAGGCTGTCCAGAGGCCGGGCATAAATAAAATGGAGGTCCTTTTTCACAAGGTATTGGTACTAAATTACAAAGTTTCACTACACATTCAGGTGGCCCTGGGTTGCTAAAAGTGGCTATTGTTTTCGTTCCTTCCCAAGATATTAGTTCCCACTTAAATGGTTCATGTGGGTTTCCCCCTTTTGCTTGGGTTATTATCAATAGCACAATTAATGGTATACCAGGAAAAAGGGTGTTTGTTAATTTTGTTAATTTAAGTATATTCTTACCAGTCCTGGGGAAGTTCGGCCATGGCTGCTTTTGCATCCCATTTTTCTGGCTCTTTTCTCCACGGTTTGTTTCTCCTCTGCCTCGCCCGTCGACTCGGTTGCTTCGAGCCACGGGGTGTACCATCTTCTCGGCAGCAAGGGAATTCTTCAGGAGAATAGCTGTTGCGGGCTTTTTGCCTGTTTACATAGGCTTCCTACTTCGCAGCTTTAATTAATGGGGCCGAGCAAGACACGGTTAGTACTTCCCTCCTGCACTTTATAGCCAAGATTTCAGCTACAAAGGGGACTGGTTCGGTGGAGTGGTAACAATAATATTGAGGGTTTATTCCTTTGGCAAAAATTTCCCACCACTCATGGGATTCTCGAATAATTTCTTGTTTAGACTCTAATTGTTTTAATTTCCACTCCGTAAGAGTTCTTTGAATTTTCCAACACTGTGTGCAAACTCCTATTGGAGGGTATCCATATTCACAGTGTGTCCACCATTTATTCTGGCATACCTTACACCTGAAACAAGCAAATGGATAACAATTGCAGTTCAAATTATTACATCTAATTCATATATCTAGAGTGCATACATTATTTGCATCAGCCTATCTTCTTATACTTGATATTGTGTGGTTGCATAAGTTTAGCAATTTCCTTCAACACACTTTGTACGCTTCCATATATAATAGATAAAAAAAGAAATAATTATAGCAAATATAAACAACAATACACACTTTATACCAAAAGGTAATGCGGCAAAATAATCAAATAAAGTCTCTATCATTACGTTATCTTTTCAGGGTTATCTTGGTGTCACCTGGAGTACTGATTACTTTCCAGTGGGGTCTCGTCACCGGGCCTTTAATGCGACTAGCATGAGTCCATCCACGCTCAGCAGTCCGGACAGCCGTTTCTGTTGTAAGCAGAACAAGATAAGGTCCCTCCCAATTGGGTTTTAGGGTTTCTTCTTTCCACGTTTTAACCAATACCCAGTCCCCAGGTTTAAGAGTATGAATGTTTAAGTCCAACGGTGGTCGTTGTACAATCAGTCCATGTTCCCAAAGCTTGTTACGATGTTCTGCTAATCGTGAAACGTATTCATTAATCACACGGTCTCGAATTAAAACATTTGTTTGTGGACTTTCAATTCTATAGGACATTCCATACACCATTTCAAACGCTGATATTCCTACATCTGCTCGGGGTCTGGTTCTGAGAATGAATAGCGCCATGGGTAGGCACTTAATCCATGATAATTTGGTTTCTATCCTTAATTTAGTCAAAATAGTTTTGATTTCTCCATTCATCCTTTCAACTTTTCCCCAACTTTGTGGATGCCATGGCGTATGGTATTCCCACTTAATACCCAAGCTTTCTGTTAGATCTCTAACAATTTTTGACACAAAGTGTGTTCCTCTGTCCGAGTCGATTACTTCAGGTACTCCATATCGAGGTATAATGTGTTCAAGTAACACTTTAGTAACTTGGTTAGCAGTTGCCTTGGAGGTAGGAAAAGCCTCAACATAATGTGTTAAATGATCCACCATTACTAATAAATATTTGTAACGCCCTACCCTGGGTAGTTCAGTAAAATCCACTTGTATGTGTGAGAAAGGTCTGTATGCTGGGGAACGTCCTCCAAGAGGCTTTTGTCTCATGTTGTTTCGATTAACCTTTTGACAGGTCTCGCAGGCTGCCGTGACTGTCTTTGCTATGTTATATACGCCTATACAGGCAAACTGTTGATTGAAATGATCAACTAACGCCTGGGTTCCCCAGTGTGTTTTACTATGTATTTTTGAAAATATTTCAAGTGCTATGCCCTTCGGCAAAACTTCTCTCCCATCTGGCAATATGTACTTACCATCCTGTTCCTTAGCTCCCATTTGTTCTCGTTTTTCCTTTTCTGCAGACTCAAACCTCAAATTTTTACTAACAGGTATTTGTTGTATAGTTAAAATCGTACTATAATTGCCTGCCACTCGTTTTGCTTCTGTATCAGCTGCATTATTTCCCCTAACTTGGTAACTCGTACCTCGCTGGTGTCCCTTTATATGTACAACTGCTATTTTATTCGGCATTTTTAATGCCTCCAGAACTCGCCGAATTAATTCCGGGTGTATCAGTTCTTTTCCCTGTGAGTTAACGAATCCTCTGTCTCCCCATATTTTCCCAAAAGTGTGCACTACTCCGAACGCATAGCGTGAGTCTGTATATATAGTTCCATCCTTTCCCTTCAGTGACACTAATGCTTTCCACAATGCATACAGCTCACAGGCTTGAGCCGACCAGCTGGCACTCAGGGGGCCTGATTCTATTGTCTTAAATTCTCTTTTTTCCAACTTAACGATGGCATATCCGGACAATCGTTTACCTTCCACTATTCGTGATGACCCATCTGTAAATAATACTTCTCCACATTGTAGTTCTTCTTCTTCTAAGTCTGGCCTAATGCGTGTCTGCTGTTCAATTGTTTGAAAACAATTGTGCAATAGTTCATTACCTTCTCCTGGGTACAAAAATTCAGCGGGGTTAACTGCTCCAATAGTTTTCAAAGATAGTTTAGGGGATTCTATAAGTATTCCCTCATACTTTAATAATCGGCTATCTGTAAGCCATTTTTCTGCTTTTTGTTGTAACACTCCCCTGATATTATGAGGCGCATATAAGACAACTTCTCCATTAAAGGTAATGCGATTCGTTTCCTCAAGTAATAAGGCAGCAGCAACAATGATTTGTAAACAACTCGGCCAACCCCTGCTCACAGGGTCCAACAGCTTTGATAAGTATGCCACCGGTTTCTTTTGTCCGGCCCATTCCTGAGTTAATACTCCGAATGCCGTTCCTTCATATATGTTAACAAATAAATGGAATGGCCGCTTTAAATCTGGGAGGCTTAAAACCGGTGCTTGGCTTAGCTCCCTTTTGAGACTGGCAAACTGCTCTTGATCCTGAGGGGTCCACTTGGGCATTTTGTCTTTAGACAGTTGTTCATATAAGAATTTAACTTTAAAGCTGTAGTTCTCTATCCGTTGCCTACAATACCCAAATAGCCCTAATGCCTGCCGAATTTGCCTCTTAGTGACAGGCATAGGTAATTCCAGAATTCCTTTAATGCGCTCTGGATCCAATATCTTCTTGCCGTTAAACAAATAATGCCCCAAATATTTCACTTTTTCCTCCACAAATTGTAACTTTTCTTGTGATACCCGTAGTCCCTTTTGTGCAAGAAAGTTTAGGAGCCGAATGCTTTCTTTTCTTACATCCTCCTTATTATTCCCTGCTATGAGCAGATCATCTACATACTGTAACAGCACGTTTCCCGTTTGTACCTGGTATTCTTTTAAGAGCTCTTCCAGGGCCTGTCCAAACAGATTAGGGGACTCAGTGAACCCTTGGGGGAGCACGGTCCATCTCAATTGCTGTTTACGGCCTGTCTCTATGTCTTCCCATTCAAAGGCAAAATAATCACGGCATTCTTCTGCCAGTGGACAGGCCCAAAAGGCATCCTTTAAATCAGCCACACTATACCAGGAGTTATGGGGTCCTAGCTTGCTTAGCAGTGTGTATGGATTTGCTACTACAGGGAACCGGGCGATAGTTCTTTTGTTTATTTCCCTTAGATCATGTACGAGCCGATATTTCCCATTTGGTTTCTTCACAGGCAGAATGGGGGTGTTAAAGGGTGACATACAAGGCTCTAAGAATTCCTTGTGCTAACAATCGATCGATTTCTGGTTTTAATCCCCTCCGTCCTTCTAGGGATATGGGATATTGCCTTACCCTCACAGGTATGTGGGGTTCGGAAATTTGGATTTTAATCGGTGGGATTTCCAGTCTACTAATTGTGTCCGGAGAGTACCAGACACCGGGGTTAATTTGTTTTTGATCATCCACGGTCAAAGGATAAGCAGACACTGTTAGCTCTTGATTTTTCACTTTAATTTCTAATTGCAATTCAACAATTAAATCTCGTCCTAACAGATTAAATTCTGCTTCAGGGACGAGCAAGAGTTCACCCATTCCAAATTTATTTTCAGTTTCGAATACCACATTTTTGATTTTGCTTACTTTAAAGGGTTCTCCTTTTGCCCCAATTACTTGTACTTTTTCAGGGGAAACTTTACATCCCTCAGGTATTTGCTTAATAGTTGATTTCTCAGCCCCAGTGTCTACTAAAAAGGTGAACTCTTGTTTATGGGGACCTATTTTTAATTTTATCAAGGGCTCATGATGACTCCGGTCCCCTAAGATATAGAGCCCCTGACTCTCCTAATCCGTTTTCAATATTTCCTCATCCCTGATCCTTTCTCTGCAATTCTGTTTTATATGTCCCCTTTTTCCACAGTAAAAACAACATCTCTGTTCCTTCTTCACTACTACGTTCCCTTGTTTCGTTCCAGCAGATCTGTGTTCACCAGTTTGCCCTTTGCGATCCTCTCTGACTGCTGCTACCATCATTTTTACTTGTCGCTTGCTGCTCTCTTCTTCCCGCCTTACGTAGACTTTCTGAGCTTCCCTCAATAATTCATCCAAGCCTCTATTCTGCCAGTCTTCTAACTTTTCAATCTTCTTTCTGATATCTTCCCATGATTTTGCCACAAACTGAGTTTTGAGGAGCGCTTGCCCTAAAGGGTCGTCTGGATTTACCCCAGAGTACAGCTGAAGGGCTTTCCTCAGTCGTTCCAGCCACTCAGTAGGGCTTTCATCTTTCTTTTGCATTTCATTAAATGCTTTATTGATATTCTGGCCACGGGGTACTGCTTCCCCAATCCCCTGGATTACTATAGTTCTCAGGTCCTGCATATGAGTTCTATGCACTGGATCCTGATTATCCCAATGAGGTCTTTGGAGTGGCCATTTAATATCTGCTTGGGGTCCCTGGGCATGCTGAGCATCCCACAGTCTCATTCCTGCTCGTCTAATCATATCTCTTTCCTCGGTAGTAAATAATTGACCAAGGATAGATTGCATCTCATCCCAAGTATAAAGGTTTGGTCCCAAAAATGGATTTAATCTTTCTGCCACTCCGAGTGGGCCTTCAATTAAGTTTCCCATCTCGGTTCTTTTAAAATCTCGTAGGTCAGCCGAGTTTAGGGGTACGGAAATATATCCGATCACAGGTTGAGGTCCCCCCATGGGTATTTCCCTTAGGGGGTACATTTGAGCTGCCCCTTTCTGACTTCTAGTTATGCGTCTAGGAAGAGGGGGAGACCCTTGTTCCGACTCTGGTGGGGGAGTGGGCGCTCTGGGGACCTCTGCGGGAGCAGGAGGAGGAATGTAAGGAGGGGGGGTTAGAAGGGTTTCGTCCAACTCTTCCTGCTTTTTCTTTTGTTTAGTTTTCATTTCATTCAGTGGGTAAAGTCTAGCTCCCGGTCTTTCTAGCCACACTTCCGCATATCGACTCTCCTCCGGGTTAAGGGGTTTTTTATTATTAACCCAGAGGTTTAATTGCTGTCTTACCCAATCTTCTTCTGACCCATAGACTGGCCAAAAGACATTTTTAGAAATCTTCTTCCCTCCCCATATCTTAGTACAATATTCTATCATCTTCTGCTTATCTTTCCCTAGGGTTCCAAGGAAATATCTCCAATTGTCTAAGATATATGCCAGAGGGGTATTCTTAGGTACAGTGGGTACCCTTCCCATGGGAGTCGAAGGCTTGCTGCCCTTCGCCCCCATCTTCTGGAATATCCACAAACATACACTCACTCGCTCCCCTTGTTCCTGGCCCAGTCCCTCGCGGGAGATGGGAAACGCAGTACTTAAGAGTCCGCACTCGCTTGGTTCAGTATATCGAACCTCTCACTCGTTATATCCCAGGAAACCCAATCCCGCCCGAACGGCAAACCCGCAAACAAATTCGCAATATACTTACGCGTCCTGCGTCTTCGTCCGGACTCCCGTGCACAGAATTTTTATGGGATTTTACCGGTTTCTCCTTTGCTCATTATTCTAGAATTTAGGTTCGTCGGTAAGGTTGGAGTAAGCTGTTGGTCGCGGGGCCGCGAAATGTCGCGGGGCGCCTCCCCGGAGGACCAAAGCCCACCGTTCCTTATCCGAGTCACGGCACCAGAAATTGTTATAAATTGAGACCACAACGGATCATAATCCAATTAAAATTTTATTAATTATAGCAAGTAGAATATGAGCAAAAACAGCGCTGGACGACAGGGGAGTCTGCGCTCCGCCCACTGCCGTCCTGAGCACTTCAAACAGTCCCTTTTTATACATCTTTACTCCCGTGTTCATGAGGTAGTGGAGGTACTCTGCGCATGCTTCAGTTGTTGTTAGGGGGTCGTTTTCTGCCTTCTGGTGGTCGTTGAGGCCGAAGTAAGAAGTCTTCCTCCTTTGTCCCATAGTTGACCCCTCACTCATATGTCCTTATATGGGGTAGTTTGTCCTGTTTCTGTCGGTTCCTGGACATCTGGTGGTTATCTTATCTTGCACAAGCGGTATCTTGTGGCTGTTTATATCTTTTGCTGTCTGACCTTTACATTGGGCCTAACATAAATCTTTATAAACAATACCCTAGTCCATAGTTTCTCACACTGTCTGACCTTTACATTGGGCTTAACATAAATCTTAATAAACAATACCCTAGTCCATAGTTTCTCACATTCCCCAAACAGTATCACATTTAGAGCAGAGGATAATCGTTCCTTTCTACCCCAAACTCTTGGCTGGGGACACCTTGCAGTGCTATCAAACTAGCAGACCGCAACAAGGCTTTAGCGTTGGCCATATTCTACTGCCGGTGCTGTAGCACCTTCCTCCAGAGGCCAGACCACACTGCTCCTCCTCCAGCTGACACCCTCTCCCACAAGCCACAGGGCTATTTAACCCCTTAGCGGGAACCAGCTACACCTGCACATCGCCCATGTCAATCAACCCACTGCCTCTGAGGCAAGGCCACAGCTGCGTGTTATCAATGCTAATCAACCCACCGCCTTCATTCCTCTACAGGGAGAAGCTCACCAAGCACATTTCCACCACCCACAACTGGCTGCTAAAATGTCATTCGCACAGAGCAGCGTGTGGAAAAAAAAAAAAAAAAAAAAAATTCCTCCAGGACACATCAAAGTAATTCCACTACTGTTCAGGCTCCCAAGGTACTTCCACCCGTTCAAGCCATCGCAAGGCCTGACGGCCCATTTCTCTCCTTGTACCACCACCACTCCAGAAAAGCAGAGGAAATGTGATGGAGACAGCACACTGGGTGAGCTACAGAGCCCCTGATACCATCTACTAAACACGAAGAGTGTGAGCATGGGAAGGACTAGAAAGGCACTCCACTTACCGTTTAGCTGCTTTCTTGCCAATGAGGTGTCGGTGGAATTGGTGGTCAGCCTTGATTATTGCGTAATCCGTCCCGTGGATCTAAAAAGAATTATATCTTTTATATCTATCTATATATGTATGGATGTACATTATTTTATATTATAATATATAGGGCCAGGTAGGACAGGCCACCGCTTCTGTCTCGTGCCCTAAGTAACTGCCTACTGCCACTATTGGCACTGACTCGCCAGCGGTCAGCTACAAGCACTTCTGCTCTTCAGCAGAGGACAAGCATTCCTCTGCTTTGAGAAGAGAGCATTGTGCTCATGAAACATTGAAAAGACTCACTTCTACGCCTCTCCAGCTATAACCAAGGGAATCCTTCCTTCTCCGCACCAAAAAAATTAATGCTGACTTTTCAAGGATGCTATGGATGAGGTTCATAACCAAGGGGTGTCATCCACCTGGCCACACAATTTGTCTCCTGCAAGTACGATTAAGCATGCCAAGACATCCTATGGATGTGACAAACACCTCATCACCTCTGCTCTGTTGCCCCTTCTTCCCCCAGTTTCTTACTGGAACTAGTAACTCCAGCTCACCAGTTCCTTGAGCATGGCTTCAATCGGTTCCTGAGCCACATGCACATCTTCTGTAGGTCCTTCCAAAGTGATGTTATCCTGTGGCGAGCAGCCTCACAGTTTGCCCTCTTGCCTGTGCTAACAATTGTCTCCGAGTTGCTGTTCTTTGCTGGGAGATCAATTATGGTGTTGCTTTCTTTACGGATCTGCCACAAAGGAAAAAAAAATAAAAAATCATCTCAGAAGTGTCCCATGTCAGAAGAAAAACCCTCGCAGGCTATATTGGACATCACCAATGGGCAGGAGAGAGCATCCAGTGGGATTTTGCTGCAGGCAGTGATCATCACGAGCACTTGAGTTAGGAGCAATATCTCACCTTCTTGATGTTGGCACCTCCTTTCCCTACGATGTTCTTGTGGAACTGTTTGCAGATGGGGACAGAAATAGAAAAGCTGTTTTCAACCTAAGGGAGAAAGGAAGGGAGAACTGAAGATTACACTGTCGTGGCAAGGGAGGCCCGACTTCAGGAACTCTGATAAACGAGCTTTTGAAAAGAGGCTTAGACCCAAGGAAGTTCTCTATACGAGGGACTTGTAAGACTAAACAAAGGCAAGGACGTTCCCCTATAGCCTTCCCATAACAGGTACTACCCCCTGCCTCCATTCAGCCAAAACAGCGTCGACAGCTCCCTCCTCTTGAGGTGTTTTAGCTCTACCCAAGCCAGTAGAGCTCTGCTTTGCCCCAGGGTTATCCAGGCACGGAGGAGGGAAGTGCAGGCAGAAGACCTCCTTACCAGGTCTGCCACCGTCTTTTGCATGTACTCGGTGCACTTCTCCACCTCGTTTTTGGGACCTCGGAGTTGGACGATGTCACTCTTGTGTGCAGGGTCTGGGAAGTTGATGATAACCTGCAGGAGCGGTCATTTAGAGTTAGCTCAAGCAAAAGCAAGAACCCTTGTGTCAGACACATGCAAAGGTTGGGGGGATCCTACACATGCCCTTTTCCCATTCAGAAACGGGGAACCGTGTTAGCGGCCTCTGGCTAAAAGAACTATCTTCTCAGACACTTGCGCTACAGAGCCACTAAAGTTACGACTTCTGTGACGACAGGCCTACTACCCATGTAGGAAAGAACCCCTCTGGATTCCTCCTCTCCTACAAAGCCTTACCTCTGGGAATTGCTCCCGGATTTCCCAGACCCGCTCAGCCTTCTGCCCAGTGATGGTCCGGTGGAATTTCTGCTCAACGATTAGGTCCGCAGCGTGTTCATTTTCCTGACGGGAACAGAGGGCACACTGAGTGTTCAGCCGGAGAGCCGTCTACTTTGACTTAGCGGTTTGCTGCCCGACGGTTTACTTGCCAGCACTGTCCCTCTTTTCTCCAGACCAAATTCACTCTGCGTTGACAGAGAAGGGCTACCCGAGGGAACAGGGGAAGACATTTGTGAAGAGGAACTTGCACTTGTCATGAGATCCAAGTGCTCCGTGGGCAAGGGGCACACACTCGCACCAGAAGGTTACAAGGGAACACGAGAGCCCAAACCCTGCAGTCTCCCAAACATCACGTCCTACCCACTCACCATACGGGAAGCGAGTTCCAGCAGCTCGCTCTTGGCCTGTGGGACCCCCTGTGGGTCTCCTTCCATTCTGATCGGGTTGCTCTTCTCGTTGTCCGGGGGAATGCGCACAGACACCTTGTACAGATCCTTCATCCTGTTCACTTCGAGGCAAGGACTGTGGTGACGCCGTCTGCTAGGCAAAGACCTGGAAGCAAGGCACCTGGATTATCACTGCTCAGAGGCTGATGAAGAAGTAAAGCCGCCTCTGGGAAGGGCTCGGTGGGGTAGGGTTGAGCCAGGGGAAATTGCCTCTTCCCCCTGGAGTTCAGCGAGAGCAGACCTGTGCCACACGAGAGCCTGTCCAAGTAAATACCGTGGCATCTACAGAGCCCATTGTTCCCTTGTCAGAGCCAGGCGTGTTTCTTCCCCAAACAGTATCACTTTTAGAGCAGAGGATAATCGTTCCTTTCTACCCCAAACTCTTGGCTGGGGACACGTTGCAGTGCTATCAAACTAGCAGACCGCAACAAGGCTTTAGCGTTGGCCATATTCTACTGCCGGTGCTGTAGCACCTTCCTCCAGAGGCCAGACCACACTGCTCCTCCTCCAGCTGACACCCTCTCCCACAAGCCACAGGGCTATTTAACCCCTTAGCGGGAACCAGCTACACCTGCACATCGCCCATGTCAATCAACCCACTGCCTCTGAGGCAAGGCCACAGCTGCGTGTTATCAATGCTAATCAACCCACCGCCTTCATTCCTCTACAGGGACAAGCTCACCAAGCACATTTCCACCACCCACAACTGGCTGCTAAAATGTCATTCGCACAGAGCAGCGTGTGGAAAAAAAAAAAAATAAAAAAAATTCCTCCAGGACACATCAAAGTAATTCCACTACTGTTCAGGCTCCCAAGGTACTTCCACCCGTTCAAGCCATCGCAAGGCCTGACGGCCCATTTCTCTCCTTGTACCACCACCACTCCAGAAAAGCAGAGGAAATGTGATGGAGACAGCACACTGGGTGAGCTACAGAGCCCCTGATACCATCTACTAAACACGAAGAGTGTGAGCATGGGAAGGACTAGAAAGGCACTCCACTTACCGTTTAGCTGCTTTCTTGCCAATGAGGTGTCGGTGGAATTGGTGGTCAGCCTTGATTATTGCGTAATCCGTCCCGTGGATCTAAAAAGAATTATATCTTTTATATCTATCTATATATGTATGGATGTACATTATTTTATATTATAATATATAGGGCCAGGTAGGACAGGCCACCGCTTCTGTCTCGTGCCCTAAGTAACTGCCTACTGCCAGTATTGGCACTGACTCGCCAGCGGTCAGCTACAAGCACTTCTGCTCTTCAGCAGAGGACAAGCATTCCTCTGCTTTGAGAAGAGAGCATTGTGCTCATGAAACATTGAAAAGACTCACTTCTACGCCTCTCCAGCTATAACCAAGGGAATCCTTCCTTCTCCGCACCAAAAAAATTAATGCTGACTTTTCAAGGATGCTATGGATGAGGTTCATAACCAAGGGGTGTCATCCACCTGGCCACACAATTTGTCTCCTGCAAGTACGATTAAGCATGCCAAGACATCCTATGGATGTGACAAACACCTCATCACCTCTGCTCTGTTGCCCCTTCTTCCCCCAGTTTCTTACTGGAACTAGTAACTCCAGCTCACCAGTTCCTTGAGCATGGCTTCAATCGGTTCCTGAGCCACATGCACATCTTCTGTAGGTCCTTCCAAAGTGATGTTATCCTGTGGCGAGCAGCCTCACAGTTTGCCCTCTTGCCTGTGATAACAATTGTCTCCGAGTTGCTGTTCTTTGCTGGGAGATCAATTATGGTGTTGCTTTCTTTACGGATCTGCCACAAAGGGAAAAAAAAAAAAAAATCATCTCAGAAGCGTCCCATGTCAGAAGAAAAAGCCTCGCAGGCTATATTGGACATCACCAATGGGCAGGAGAGAGCATCCAGTGGGATTTTGCTGCAGGCAGTGATCATCACGAGCACTTGAGTTAGGAGCAATATCTCACCTTCTTGATGTTGGCACCTCCTTTCCCTACGATGTTCTTGTGGAACTGTTTGCAGATGGGGACAGAAATAGAAAAGCTGTTTTCAACCTAAGGGAGAAAGGAAGGGAGAACTGAAGATTACACTGTCGTGGCAAGGGAGGCCCGACTTCAGGAACTCTGATAAACGAGCTTTTGAAAAGAGGCTTAGACCCAAGGAAGTTCTCTATACGAGGGACTTGTAAGACTAAACAAAGGCAAGGACGTTCCCCTATAGCCTTCCCATAACAGGTACTACCCCCTGCCTCCATTCAGCCAAAACAGCGTCGACAGCTCCCTCCTCTTGAGGTGTTTTAGCTCTACCCAAGCCAGTAGAGCTCTGCTTTGCCCCAGGGTTATCCAGGCACGGAGGAGGGAAGTGCAGGCAGAAGACCTCCTTACCAGGTCTGCCACCGTCTTTTGCATGTACTCGGTGCACTTCTCCACCTCGTTTTTGGGACCTCGGAGTTGGACGATGTCACTCTTGTGTGCAGGGTCTGGGAAGTTGATGATAACCTGCAGGAGCGGTCATTTAGAGTTAGCTCAAGCAAAAGCAAGAACCCTTGTGTCAGACACATGCAAAGGTTGGGGGGATCCTACACATGCCCTTTTCCCATTCAGAAAAGGGGAACCGTGTTAGCGGCCTCTGGCTAAAAGAACTATCTTCTCAGACACTTGCGCTACAGAGCCACTAAAGTTACGGCTTCTGTGACGACAGGCCTACTACCCATGTAGGAAAGAACCCCTCTGGATTCCTCCTCTCCTACAAAGCCTTACCTCTGGGAATTGCTCCCGGATTTCCCAGACCCGCTCAGCCTTCTGCCCAGTGATGGTCCGGTGGAATTTCTGCTCAACGATTAGGTCCGCAGCGTGTTCATTTTCCTGACGGGAACAGAGGGCACACTGAGTGTTCAGCCGGAGAGCCGTCTACTTTGACTTAGCGGTTTGCTGCCCGACGGTTTACTTGCCAGCACTGTCCCTCTTTTCTCCAGACCAAATTCACTCTGCGTTGACAGAGAAGGGCTACCCGAGGGAACAGGGGAAGACATTTGTGAAGAGGAACTTGCACTTGTCATGAGATCCAAGTGCTCCGTGGGCAAGGGGCACACACTCGCACCAGAAGGTTACAAGGGAACACGAGAGCCCAAACCCTGCAGTCTCCCAAACATCACGTCCTACCCACTCACCATACGGGAAGCGAGTTCCAGCAGCTCGCTCTTGGCCTGTGGGACCCCCTGTGGGTCTCCTTCCATTCTGATCGGGTTGCTCTTCTCGTTGTCCGGGGGAATGCGCACAGACACCTTGTACAGATCCTTCATCCTGTTCACTTCGAGGCAAGGACTGTGGTGACGCCGTCTGCTAGGCAAAGACCTGGAAGCAAGGCACCTGGATTATCACTGCTCAGAGGCTGATGAAGAAGTAAAGCCGCCTCTGGGAAGGGCTCGGTGGGGTAGGGTTGAGCCAGGGGAAATTGCCTCTTCCCCCTGGAGTTCAGCGAGAGCAGACCTGTGCCACACGAGAGCCTGTCCAAGTAAATACCGTGGCATCTACAGAGCCCATTGTTCCCTTGTCAGAGCCAGGCGTGTTTCTTCCCCAAACAGTATCACATTTAGAGCAGAGGATAATCGTTCCTTTCTACCCCAAACTCTTGGCTGGGGACACGTTGCAGTGCTATCAAACTAGCAGACCGCAACAAGGCTTTAGCGTTGGCCATATTCTACTGCCGGTGCTGTAGCACCTTCCTCCAGAGGCCAGACCACACTGCTCCTCCTCCAGCTGACACCCTCTCCCACAAGCCACAGGGCTATTTAACCCCTTAGCGGGAACCAGCTACACCTGCACATCGCCCATGTCAATCAACCCACTGCCTCTGAGGCAAGGCCACAGCTGCGTGTTATCAATGCTAATCAACCCACCGCCTTCATTCCTCTACAGGGACAAGCTCACCAAGCACATTTCCACCACCCACAACTGGCTGCTAAACTGTCATTCGCACAGAGCAACGTGTGGAAAAAAAAAAAAAAAAAAAAATTCCTCCAGGACACATCAAAGTAATTCCACTACTGTTCAGGCTCCCAAGGTACTTCCACCCGTTCAAGCCATCGCAAGGCCTGACGGCCCATTTCTCTCCTTGTACCACCACCACTCCAGAAAAGCAGAGGAAATGTGATGGAGACAGCACACTGGGTGAGCTACAGAGCCCCTGATACCATCTACTAAACACGAAGAGTGTGAGCATGGGAAGGACTAGAAAGGCACTCCACTTACCGTTTAGCTGCTTTCTTGCCAATGAGGTGTCGGTGGAATTGGTGGTCAGCCTTGATTATTGCGTAATCCGTCCCGTGGATCTAAAAAGAATTATATCTTTTATATCTATCTATATATGTATGGATGTACATTATTTTATATTATAATATATAGGGCCAGGTAGGACAGGCCACCGCTTCTGTCTCGTGCCCTAAGTAACTGCCTACTGCCAGTATTGGCACTGACTCACCAGCGGTCAGCTACAAGCACTTCTGCTCTTCAGCAGAGCACAAGCATTCCTCTGCTTTGAGAAGAGAGCATTGTGCTCATGAAACATTGAAAAGACTTACTTCTACGCCTCTCCAGCTATAACCAAGAGAATCCTTCCTTCTCCGCACCAAAAAAATTAATGCTGACTTTTCAAGGATGCTATGGATGAGGTTCATAACCAAGGGGTGTCATCCACCTGGCCACACAATTTGTCTCCTGCAAGTACGATTAAGCATGCCAAGACATCCTATGGATGTGACAAACACCTCATCACCTCTGCTCTGTTGCCCCTTCTTCCCCGAGTTCCTGTTCTCCTTCATAATACCTAGTTGTTCTCTCATTATGAATCCTCCCTTCCCCTTATCAGTGTCAATGGAATCATCGTTCCATGGACAATGAGTCGTCCCGTTCCCCCGCTTGGTCCGAGAGTATTACCTCTGTTCAGTGGCTTGATCCAGGGTGATAGTGCTCGTTCTAGGCGCTGTAAAAAGCGAAATCTATATCCTATGTCCTGATTTTGGGTATCTAACATTAATGCAAAACAGTAATCCTCACACAGTTTTTATTTCATTCTGTAGCGTCGGTGTCGGTATCGGCTGCCTGCGGTAAAGGTTCACGGAAAGGTCTTACATTCTTCGCTGGGATCCATCGAGGTCCTTTTTCTGTAGAGACACAAGCATAACCTTTTCCCCGTGTAACAAGAGGATATGGTCCCATAATTTTACCTGTTTCTGCATCTCGGACCGATACCGGGCCTTTAACCCGTGCCTCGACGGAGGTAGCTGCAGTGAAACGTCGACCTATCGGTGGGTCGTTATCTATTCAAGAACAATTCAAAAAATTAAAAACATACAACGCTTTCTGTAACCGTTCCTCGGGAATAGCCATGCCCATTCCCCCTTTTTGTTGTTGTCATAAACGTTTCAGAGACCGATGAGACCCTTCAATGAGAGATCGACCGGTGGGGGAATGAGCAATGCCGGTAATGTGAGTTCTACCCCATAGGGCAAAAGAGGTTTTTACAGTTGTTGAAACGTAAAGATAAAGACCGACAACGGTCCAGCTTAAGGGAATACCTAAAGCAGCAAAAGCACGCATTAAATGTCTACGAACAGCTCGTGCCTTTTCTCCTGTGTGACACGAGGCAACCAAGGCACCTGAAAATGTATCAATGGAAGAGTGGATATATTTAAGGCTACCAAATTCAGAATCATGCGTGACATCTGTTTGCCATAACGGTAGGCTTTGTAATCCTCTAGGATTAACTCCTGCAGCAACTGATGGGAAAGAATGTTTTTGACAATCGGGACAGACAGCAATAATACTTGATGCTTGTTGAGCAGCAAGGCCAAACTGTCGCTTAAGAGCTCCAGCGTTTCGATGGAAAAAAAGAGTGCCTTCGCTTAGCTTGTGCAATACGGTCTGGCAGTACTTGAACTGGTCACGGCAATAGGTCAGCTCGTCGATTGCCTTCTGCAAGAAAACCAGGTAGCGAGGTATGAGACCTAATATGCATAACAGAATAAGGCGCAGATCGAGAGTCCAAAAGGAAAATAAGTTCCTGTAACAGGGTAAAGGGTTGTGAATGCGAAACACTCCGCAGCACAGAAGCTTCAGCTCGTGGAACAATACCTGCAACATAAGCAGAATCAGTAACAAGGTGGAGTGGTACATTCCATTCTCGGAAAACACGAACAACTGCATTCAGTTCTCCTGTTTGAGGTGAACCGGAGACCGTCTCTATGTCCGAATCCCATTGTCTCCGTTGAAAACCTTAGGAAGACAGGAATTGAACCTGCACAGAAGAGATCAAAGCGCTCCATACTCCCCTTACATTACTTCCCAGTAGGGTCAGCTAAACAAAAGCTATCGGGCCCATACCCCGAAAATGATGGTTTAACCTCTTCCTCTACTAAATGAGCCCCGTCACAAAACTAACGTTCTCCTTAAGCCTTCTACTAGGAACAACCATCACAATTTCAAGCAACCACTGACTGCTAGCCTGGCCTGGACTAGAAATCAACACCCTTGCCATTATCCCCTTCCTTTCAAAATCACACCACCCTCGAGCTATGGAAGCTGCAATCAAATACTTTCTCGTCCAAGCAACCGCCTCCGCATTAATCCTCTTCTCAAGCACAATCAACGCACAGTTCACCGGACAATGAGACATTCCGCGACTAAGCCACCCAACAGCCTCCCTACTACTAACTACAGCAGTCGCAATAAAACTAGGCCTAGTACCCTTTCACTCCTGATGTCCAGAGGTCATACAAGGCTCACCTATAACCACTGCCCTACTCGTCTCTACATGAATAAAACTCCCCCCACTCACTCTTCTTTTCTTAACTGCCCCCTCACTGAACCCACTCCTACTGACAACCGTGGCCATTGCATCCGCAGCCATCGGAGGGCGAACAGGACTTAACCAAACACAAATCCGAAAAGTCCTAGCTTTCTCATCGATCGCCCACCTAGGCTGAATAACCATCATCCTCATATACAACCCCAAGCTAACATTAATAACCTTCTACCCATACTCCTTAAGAACCGCCTCCATTTTCTTAGCCCTCAACACAACCAAGTCCTCAAAACTATCCACAATAATAACCTCCTGAACAAAAATACCATCGCTAAACGCATCCTTGACGCTAGCACTACTATCCCTAGCCGGCCTGCCCCCACTCCCTGGCTTTTTACCAAAATGACTCATTATCCAGGAACTAACTAAGCAAGAGATATCAACCGCAGCCATAATTATTTCAATACTCTCCCTACAAGGTTTATTTTTCTACCTACGCCTTGCATATTGCTCCACACTCCCACCAAACACTACAAGCTTCATAAAACAATGATACAATAACAAATCCACAGGCACACCAATTGCTACCTTAATTTCTCTGTCAGTCCTCCTTCTCCCCCCTTCTCCCGCAATCCTGACCGTTACCTAAGAAACTTAGGATCCCCTGCCTACCAAACCGAAGGCCTTCAAAGCCTTAACTAAGAGTTAAATCCTCTTAGTTTCTGCCCACACCACTAAGGCCCGCAGGACACTAAACCTGCACCATCTAAATGCAACGCAGATACTCTAATTCAGCTAGGGCCTCCACGATAAGCCTAGACAGACGGGCCTCGATCCCATAAACTTCTAATTAACAGCTAGACGCTCAAACCAACGAGCTTCTGTCTACCAGACTCCGGCACACTCTCAGCGTACATCAATGAGTTTGCAACTCAACATGAACTTCACCACAGAGTCGATAAGAAGAGGAATTCAACCTCTGTAAAAAGGACTACAGCCTAACGCCTAAACACTCAGCCACCTGACCCGTGACCTTCATCAACCGATGACTAGTTTCAACAAACCACAATGACATCGGCACCCTATACCTACTCTTCGGAGCATGGGCAGGCATAGCCGAGTACCGCCCTCAGCCTCCTTATTCGAGCAGAACTTGGCCAACCAGGAACTCTCCTAGGAGACGACCAAATCTACAATGTCATCATCACCGCCCATGCCTTCGTAAGAATCTTCTTCACAGTTATAGCCATTATAATCGAAGGGTTTGGAAACTGACTAGTCCCCCTTATAACTGGAGCCCCAGACATAGCATTCCCCCGCATAAACAACATCGGTTTCTGAACTACTTCCTCCGTCCTTCCTACTGCTCCTAGCGTCCTCCACAGTAGAAGCTGGAGTCGGAACAGGATGAACCATATACCCTACAATACCCTAGTCCATAGTTTCTCACACTGTCTGACCTTTACATTGGGCTTAACATAAATCTTAATAAACAATACCCTAGCCCATAGTTTCTCACAATCCCCCCTTTTTCTTTTTATCCTGTTATTGTTTATTAGACGCTACTTTCATTCTCGGCACTGCGAACAAACCTTTTTCCACAATCCCAACATTTATCATAACACTCACAAGGTAATACCTCACAATTACAATAGGCATAGTTCTCACGTGGCATAATGCATTCGCAACAATCTTCATCCTCATTAATCGATACACTCTTATACTTTGCCCCAGCCCTCGTAGTTAAAATAAGCAATTGAGCTATGTCAAACCGTTCTTTAATAAAATGTAAAATATAGCGTAATATACAAGGCCCAAATATCAGTCCTAGAATCAACATAATAAGTGGTCCTGCTAAAGCAGACAACAAAGTGGTTAGCCAAGGTGAGATATTAAACCAGTTTTCATACCATGACCTGCCCGCCTCAAGACTCTTTTTACGTTGTTCCAACCTTTTCCGGAGTTCAGACATGGCATCCAGGACTACTCCCGTATGGTCAGCAAAAGAACAACGTTCCTCTTTGAGAGCTACACATAACCCTCCTTCTTTTAAGAACAATAGATCTAATCCTCTTCTATTTTGCAGCACTACTTCTGATAAAGACTTCACTGAAGTGGCTAAATTTTTAATAGATTGTTCTATTCTTGTTAAATCCTCATTTACAGCCATCTGCAAACTTTGTAATTCCTGACCTTTTACTAGGGAGGCTATGCCTGTACCTGCTCCAACTCCGCCCGCTATCAGCAGTGTAGCTAGGGTTACCACTGTAATTGGCTCTCGTTTTTGCCTATTCAGGTCTCCTTCAAAGTGGCGTAACACCTCCTCAGAGGTGTGATAGATCAGACGAGGAACAATAATCACCTGTACGCAAAACTGAGATTGATTAAACACGTTTAGGGATAGGCAAGGCGTTACTCCGAAGTCTGAACAAACCCATTTAGCTCCTGGTGTCGGGATAGCCCATTTGTCATTTTGATTCTTGTGTTTCTTTATGTTAGCTTTAGTGATTGTTTGATTACACAAGGGCTGATATTGTTCGGGCACTGTACCTATACATTTTCCTTGACCTGTTAGCAATTGAATAGTAATTCCTTGCGTATGGTTCCTCTGGTCATCCCATGGGCATTCTTGTGGGTTTGAACCACTAGACCATTGAATCCTATCTGGTATTCCGATTGCCTCAAAATATGGGGGTCTAACATTGTAACATAACCAGCACTCCTTAGTTAAATTTGGTTTGCTTTCATTAAGGGTATGATAAGAGGCTTGCATTAAATCCCATAAGGGGTCTTTAGACTCTGACACTCCTGAATCCCTAACTAAAGAGAACTCAGTCACCGTGTCATTAGTTGTTTTATCTGTTACTGATAGGGAGTTTGGACGAGTGGTTGTAACACTTGTGGGGACAATCTTTTTCTTAGGGAAAGTGGGTGAATTCAATACTTTATTCGGCCCAACAGGGAGTGAATCATATGGTATTTTAATTTTTCTTATGAGAAAGTGCCCTCCCCAATCCTTAGGAATTCCTGCATAGACACGTATTCCCCATGTTCGTCCTACTAACATGTTCGTCTTCTAGGGGATGCAATACTTGAAATTTGATGTGGGTACAGACTTTTTTGTTACGTGGAGCTACATAATCCACGTCGCGCAGACCTGTAAGATCTACACCCGTTTGTTCAGGTACACATCCGTTAGGAGTCCAGGTTGCTTTTATATATTTATCAGGAGCCTTTACTGTCCAGCCCGAGGCTATTGTCTCACATCCCCAATAACCACAATAATAGTGTCCGGGATAATTACAGTAAGGCTGTCCAGAGGCCGGGCATAAATAAAATGGAGGTCCTTTTTCACAAGGTATTGGTACTAAATTACAAAGTTTCACTACACATTCAGGTGGCCCTGGGTTGCTAAAAGTGGCTATTGTTTTCGTTCCTTCCCAAGATATTAGTTCCCACTTAAATGGTTCATGTGGGTTTCCCCCTTTTGCTTGGGTTATTATCAATAGCACAATTAATGGTATACCAGGAAAAAGGGTGTTTGTTAATTTTGTTAATTTAAGTATATTCTTACCAGTCCTGGGGAAGTTCGGCCATGGCTGCTTTTGCATCCCATTTTTCTGGCTCTTTTCTCCACGGTTTGTTTCTCCTCTGCCTCGCCCGTCGACTCGGTTGCTTCGAGCCACGGGGTGTACCATCTTCTCGGCAGCAAGGGAATTCTTCAGGAGAATAGCTGTTGCGGGCTTTTTGCCTGTTTACATAGGCTTCCTACTTCGCAGCTTTAATTAATGGGGCCGAGCAAGACACGGTTAGTACTTCCCTCCTGCACTTTATAGCCAAGATTTCAGCTACAAAGGGGACTGGTTCGGTGGAGTGGTAACAATAATATTGAGGGTTTATTCCTTTGGCAAAAATTTCCCACCACTCATGGGATTCTCGAATAATTTCTTGTTTAGACTCTAATTGTTTTAATTTCCACTCCGTAAGAGTTCTTTGAATTTTCCAACACTGTGTGCAAACTCCTATTGGAGGGTATCCATATTCACAGTGTGTCCACCATTTATTCTGGCATACCTTACACCTGAAACAAGCAAATGGATAACAATTGCAGTTCAAATTATTACATCTAATTCATATATCTAGAGTGCATACATTATTTGCATCAGCCTATCTTCTTATACTTGATATTGTGTGGTTGCATAAGTTTAGCAATTTCCTTCAACACACTTTGTACGCTTCCATATATAATAGATAAAAAAAGAAATAATTATAGCAAATATAAACAACAATACACACTTTATACCAAAAGGTAATGCGGCAAAATAATCAAATAAAGTCTCTATCATTACGTTATCTTTTCAGGGTTATCTTGGTGTCACCTGGAGTACTGATTACTTTCCAGTGGGGTCTCGTCACCGGGCCTTTAATGCGACTAGCATGAGTCCATCCACGCTCAGCAGTCCGGACAGCCGTTTCTGTTGTAAGCAGAACAAGATAAGGTCCCTCCCAATTGGGTTTTAGGGTTTCTTCTTTCCACGTTTTAACCAATACCCAGTCCCCAGGTTTAAGAGTATGAATGTTTAAGTCCAACGGTGGTCGTTGTACAATCAGTCCATGTTCCCAAAGCTTGTTACGATGTTCTGCTAATCGTGAAACGTATTCATTAATCACACGGTCTCGAATTAAAACATTTGTTTGTGGACTTTCAATTCTATAGGACATTCCATACACCATTTCAAACGCTGATATTCCTACATCTGCTCGGGGTCTGGTTCTGAGAATGAATAGCGCCATGGGTAGGCACTTAATCCATGATAATTTGGTTTCTATCCTTAATTTAGTCAAAATAGTTTTGATTTCTCCATTCATCCTTTCAACTTTTCCCCAACTTTGTGGATGCCATGGCGTATGGTATTCCCACTTAATACCCAAGCTTTCTGTTAGATCTCTAACAATTTTTGACACAAAGTGTGTTCCTCTGTCCGAGTCGATTACTTCAGGTACTCCATATCGAGGTATAATGTGTTCAAGTAACACTTTAGTAACTTGGTTAGCAGTTGCCTTGGAGGTAGGAAAAGCCTCAACATAATGTGTTAAATGATCCACCATTACTAATAAATATTTGTAACGCCCTACCCTGGGTAGTTCAGTAAAATCCACTTGTATGTGTGAGAAAGGTCTGTATGCTGGGGAACGTCCTCCAAGAGGCTTTTGTCTCATGTTGTTTCGATTAACCTTTTGACAGGTCTCGCAGGCTGCCGTGACTGTCTTTGCTATGTTATATACGCCTATACAGGCAAACTGTTGATTGAAATGATCAACTAACGCCTGGGTTCCCCAGTGTGTTTTACTATGTATTTTTGAAAATATTTCAAGTGCTATGCCCTTCGGCAAAACTTCTCTCCCATCTGGCAATATGTACTTACCATCCTGTTCCTTAGCTCCCATTTGTTCTCGTTTTTCCTTTTCTGCAGACTCAAACCTCAAATTTTTACTAACAGGTATTTGTTGTATAGTTAAAATCGTACTATAATTGCCTGCCACTCGTTTTGCTTCTGTATCAGCTGCATTATTTCCCCTAACTTGGTAACTCGTACCTCGCTGGTGTCCCTTTATATGTACAACTGCTATTTTATTCGGCATTTTTAATGCCTCCAGAACTCGCCGAATTAATTCCGGGTGTATCAGTTCTTTTCCCTGTGAGTTAACGAATCCTCTGTCTCCCCATATTTTCCCAAAAGTGTGCACTACTCCGAACGCATAGCGTGAGTCTGTATATATAGTTCCATCCTTTCCCTTCAGTGACACTAATGCTTTCCACAATGCATACAGCTCACAGGCTTGAGCCGACCAGCTGGCACTCAGGGGGCCTGATTCTATTGTCTTAAATTCTCTTTTTTCCAACTTAACGATGGCATATCCGGACAATCGTTTACCTTCCACTATTCGTGATGACCCATCTGTAAATAATACTTCTCCACATTGTAGTTCTTCTTCTTCTAAGTCTGGCCTAATGCGTGTCTGCTGTTCAATTGTTTGAAAACAATTGTGCAATAGTTCATTACCTTCTCCTGGGTACAAAAATTCAGCGGGGTTAACTGCTCCAATAGTTTTCAAAGATAGTTTAGGGGATTCTATAAGTATTCCCTCATACTTTAATAATCGGCTATCTGTAAGCCATTTTTCTGCTTTTTGTTGTAACACTCCCCTGATATTATGAGGCGCATATAAGACAACTTCTCCATTAAAGGTAATGCGATTCGTTTCCTCAAGTAATAAGGCAGCAGCAACAATGATTTGTAAACAACTCGGCCAACCCCTGCTCACAGGGTCCAACAGCTTTGATAAGTATGCCACCGGTTTCTTTTGTCCGGCCCATTCCTGAGTTAATACTCCGAATGCCGTTCCTTCATATATGTTAACAAATAAATGGAATGGCCGCTTTAAATCTGGGAGGCTTAAAACCGGTGCTTGGCTTAGCTCCCTTTTGAGACTGGCAAACTGCTCTTGATCCTGAGGGGTCCACTTGGGCATTTTGTCTTTAGACAGTTGTTCATATAAGAATTTAACTTTAAAGCTGTAGTTCTCTATCCGTTGCCTACAATACCCAAATAGCCCTAATGCCTGCCGAATTTGCCTCTTAGTGACAGGCATAGGTAATTCCAGAATTCCTTTAATGCGCTCTGGATCCAATATCTTCTTGCCGTTAAACAAATAATGCCCCAAATATTTCACTTTTTCCTCCACAAATTGTAACTTTTCTTGTGATACCCGTAGTCCCTTTTGTGCAAGAAAGTTTAGGAGCCGAATGCTTTCTTTTCTTACATCCTCCTTATTATTCCCTGCTATGAGCAGATCATCTACATACTGTAACAGCACGTTTCCCGTTTGTACCTGGTATTCTTTTAAGAGCTCTTCCAGGGCCTGTCCAAACAGATTAGGGGACTCAGTGAACCCTTGGGGGAGCACGGTCCATCTCAATTGCTGTTTACGGCCTGTCTCTATGTCTTCCCATTCAAAGGCAAAATAATCACGGCATTCTTCTGCCAGTGGACAGGCCCAAAAGGCATCCTTTAAATCAGCCACACTATACCAGGAGTTATGGGGTCCTAGCTTGCTTAGCAGTGTGTATGGATTTGCTACTACAGGGAACCGGGCGATAGTTCTTTTGTTTATTTCCCTTAGATCATGTACGAGCCGATATTTCCCATTTGGTTTCTTCACAGGCAGAATGGGGGTGTTAAAGGGTGACATACAAGGCTCTAAGAATTCCTTGTGCTAACAATCGATCGATTTCTGGTTTTAATCCCCTCCGTCCTTCTAGGGATATGGGATATTGCCTTACCCTCACAGGTATGTGGGGTTCGGAAATTTGGATTTTAATCGGTGGGATTTCCAGTCTACTAATTGTGTCCGGAGAGTACCAGACACCGGGGTTAATTTGTTTTTGATCATCCACGGTCAAAGGATAAGCAGACACTGTTAGCTCTTGATTTTTCACTTTAATTTCTAATTGCAATTCAACAATTAAATCTCGTCCTAACAGATTAAATTCTGCTTCAGGGACGAGCAAGAGTTCACCCATTCCAAATTTATTTTCAGTTTCGAATACCACATTTTTGATTTTGCTTACTTTAAAGGGTTCTCCTTTTGCCCCAATTACTTGTACTTTTTCAGGGGAAACTTTACATCCCTCAGGTATTTGCTTAATAGTTGATTTCTCAGCCCCAGTGTCTACTAAAAAGGTGAACTCTTGTTTATGGGGACCTATTTTTAATTTTATCAAGGGCTCATGATGACTCCGGTCCCCTAAGATATAGAGCCCCTGACTCTCCTAATCCGTTTTCAATATTTCCTCATCCCTGATCCTTTCTCTGCAATTCTGTTTTATATGTCCCCTTTTTCCACAGTAAAAACAACATCTCTGTTCCTTCTTCACTACTACGTTCCCTTGTTTCGTTCCAGCAGATCTGTGTTCACCAGTTTGCCCTTTGCGATCCTCTCTGACTGCTGCTACCATCATTTTTACTTGTCGCTTGCTGCTCTCTTCTTCCCGCCTTACGTAGACTTTCTGAGCTTCCCTCAATAATTCATCCAAGCCTCTATTCTGCCAGTCTTCTAACTTTTCAATCTTCTTTCTGATATCTTCCCATGATTTTGCCACAAACTGAGTTTTGAGGAGCGCTTGCCCTAAAGGGTCGTCTGGATTTACCCCAGAGTACAGCTGAAGGGCTTTCCTCAGTCGTTCCAGCCACTCAGTAGGGCTTTCATCTTTCTTTTGCATTTCATTAAATGCTTTATTGATATTCTGGCCACGGGGTACTGCTTCCCCAATCCCCTGGATTACTATAGTTCTCAGGTCCTGCATATGAGTTCTATGCACTGGATCCTGATTATCCCAATGAGGTCTTTGGAGTGGCCATTTAATATCTGCTTGGGGTCCCTGGGCATGCTGAGCATCCCACAGTCTCATTCCTGCTCGTCTAATCATATCTCTTTCCTCGGTAGTAAATAATTGACCAAGGATAGATTGCATCTCATCCCAAGTATAAAGGTTTGGTCCCAAAAATGGATTTAATCTTTCTGCCACTCCGAGTGGGCCTTCAATTAAGTTTCCCATCTCGGTTCTTTTAAAATCTCGTAGGTCAGCCGAGTTTAGGGGTACGGAAATATATCCGATCACAGGTTGAGGTCCCCCCATGGGTATTTCCCTTAGGGGGTACATTTGAGCTGCCCCTTTCTGACTTCTAGTTATGCGTCTAGGAAGAGGGGGAGACCCTTGTTCCGACTCTGGTGGGGGAGTGGGCGCTCTGGGGACCTCTGCGGGAGCAGGAGGAGGAATGTAAGGAGGGGGGGTTAGAAGGGTTTCGTCCAACTCTTCCTGCTTTTTCTTTTGTTTAGTTTTCATTTCATTCAGTGGGTAAAGTCTAGCTCCCGGTCTTTCTAGCCACACTTCCGCATATCGACTCTCCTCCGGGTTAAGGGGTTTTTTATTATTAACCCAGAGGTTTAATTGCTGTCTTACCCAATCTTCTTCTGACCCATAGACTGGCCAAAAGACATTTTTAGAAATCTTCTTCCCTCCCCATATCTTAGTACAATATTCTATCATCTTCTGCTTATCTTTCCCTAGGGTTCCAAGGAAATATCTCCAATTGTCTAAGATATATGCCAGAGGGGTATTCTTAGGTACAGTGGGTACCCTTCCCATGGGAGTCGAAGGCTTGCTGCCCTTCGCCCCCATCTTCTGGAATATCCACAAACATACACTCACTCGCTCCCCTTGTTCCTGGCCCAGTCCCTCGCGGGAGATGGGAAACGCAGTACTTAAGAGTCCGCACTCGCTTGGTTCAGTATATCGAACCTCTCACTCGTTATATCCCAGGAAACCCAATCCCGCCCGAACGGCAAACCCGCAAACAAATTCGCAATATACTTACGCGTCCTGCGTCTTCGTCCGGACTCCCGTGCACAGAATTTTTATGGGATTTTACCGGTTTCTCCTTTGCTCATTATTCTAGAATTTAGGTTCGTCGGTAAGGTTGGAGTAAGCTGTTGGTCGCGGGGCCGCGAAATGTCGCGGGGCGCCTCCCCGGAGGACCAAAGCCCACCGTTCCTTATCCGAGTCACGGCACCAGAAATTGTTATAAATTGAGACCACAACGGATCATAATCCAATTAAAATTTTATTAATTATAGCAAGTAGAATATGAGCAAAAACAGCGCTGGACGACAGGGGAGTCTGCGCTCCGCCCACTGCCGTCCTGAGCACTTCAAACAGTCCCTTTTTATACATCTTTACTCCCGTGTTCATGAGGTAGTGGAGGTACTCTGCGCATGCTTCAGTTGTTGTTAGGGGGTCGTTTTCTGCCTTCTGGTGGTCGTTGAGGCCGAAGTAAGAAGTCTTCCTCCTTTGTCCCATAGTTGACCCCTCACTCATATGTCCTTATATGGGGTAGTTTGTCCTGTTTCTGTCGGTTCCTGGACATCTGGTGGTTATCTTATCTTGCACAAGCGGTATCTTGTGGCTGTTTATATCTTTTGCTGTCTGACCTTTACATTGGGCCTAACATAAATCTTTATAAACAATACCCTAGTCCATAGTTTCTCACACTGTCTGACCTTTACATTGGGCTTAACATAAATCTTAATAAACAATACCCTAGTCCATAGTTTCTCACATTCCCCAAACAGTATCACATTTAGAGCAGAGGATAATCGTTCCTTTCTACCCCAAACTCTTGGCTGGGGACACCTTGCAGTGCTATCAAACTAGCAGACCGCAACAAGGCTTTAGCGTTGGCCATATTCTACTGCCGGTGCTGTAGCACCTTCCTCCAGAGGCCAGACCACACTGCTCCTCCTCCAGCTGACACCCTCTCCCACAAGCCACAGGGCTATTTAACCCCTTAGCGGGAACGAGCTACACCTGCACATCGCCCATGTCAATCAACCCACTGCCTCTGAGGCAAGGCCACAGCTGCGTGTTATCAATGCTAATCAACCCACCGCCTTCATTCCTCTACAGGGAGAAGCTCACCAAGCACATTTCCACCACCCACAACTGGCTGCTAAAATGTCATTCGCACAGAGCAACGTGTGGAAAAAAAAAAAAAAAAAAAAAATTCCTCCAGGACACATCAAAGTAATTCCACTACTGTTCAGGCTCCCAAGGTACTTCCACCCGTTCAAGCCATCGCAAGGCCTGACGGCCCATTTCTCTCCTTGTACCACCACCACTCCAGAAAAGCAGAGGAAATGTGATGGAGACAGCACACTGGGTGAGCTACAGAGCCCCTGATACCATCTACTAAACACGAAGAGTGTGAGCATGGGAAGGACTAGAAAGGCACTCCACTTACCGTTTAGCTGCTTTCTTGCCAATGAGGTGTCGGTGGAATTGGTGGTCAGCCTTGATTATTGCGTAATCCGTCCCGTGGATCTAAAAAGAATTATATCTTTTATATCTATCTATATATGTATGGATGTACATTATTTTATATTATATATATAGGGCCAGGTAGGACAGGCCACCGCTTCTGTCTCGTGCCCTAAGTAACTGCCTACTGCCACTATTGGCACTGACTCACCAGCGGTCAGCTACAAGCACTTCTGCTCTTCAGCAGAGCACAAGCATTCCTCTGCTTTGAGAAGAGAGCATTGTGCTCATGAAACATTGAAAAGACTCACTTCTATGCCTCTCCAGCTATAACCAAGAGAATCCTTCCTTCTCCGCACCAAAAAAATTAATGCTGACTTTTCAAGGATGCTATGGATGAGGTTCATAACCAAGGGGTGTCATCCACCTGGCCACACAATTTGTCTCCTGCAAGTTCGATTAAGCATGCCAAGACATCCTATGGATGTGACAAACACCTCATCACCTCTGCTCTGTTGCCCCTTCTTCCCCCAGTTTCTTACTGGAACTAGTAACTCCAGCTCACCAGTTCCTTGAGCATGGCTTCAATCTGTTCCTGAGCCACATGCACATCTTCTGTAGGTCCTTCCAAAGTGATGTTATCCTGTGGCGAGCAGCCTCACAGTTTGCCCTCTTGCCTGTGATAACAATTGTCTCCGAGTTGCTGTTCTTTGCTGGGAGATCAATTTTGGTGTTGCTTTCTTTACGGATCTGCCATAAAGAAAAAAAAAAAAAAAAATCATCTCAGAAGTGTCCCATGTCAGAAGAAAAACCCTCGCAGGCTATATTGGACATCACCAATGGGCAGGAGAGAGCATCCAGTGGGATTTTGCTGCAGGCAGTGATCATCACGAGCACTTGAGTTAGGAGCAGTATCTCACCTTCTTGATGTTGGCACCTCCTTTCCCTACGATGTTCTTGTGGAACTGTTTGCAGATGGGGACAGAAATAGAAAAGCTGTTTTCAACCTAAGGGAGAAAGGAAGGGAGAACTGAAGATTACACTGTCGTGGCAAGGGAGGCCCGACTTCAGGAACTCTGATAAACGAGCTTTTGAAAAGAGGCTTAGACCCAAGGAAGTTCTCTATACGAGGGACTTGTAAGACTAAACAAAGGCAAGGACGTTCCCCTATAGCCTTCCCATAACAGGTACTACCCCCTGCCTCCATTCAGCCAAAACAGCGTCGACAGCTCCCTCCTCTTGAGGTGTTTTAGCTCTACCCAAGCCAGTAGAGCTCTGCTTTGCCCCAGGGTTATCCAGGCACGGAGGAGGGAAGTGCAGGCAGAAGACCTCCTTACCAGGTCTGCCACCGTCTTTTGCATGTACTCGGTGCACTTCTCCACCTCGTTTTTGGGACCTCGGAGTTGGACGATGTCACTCTTGTGTGCAGGGTCTGGGAAGTTGATGATAACCTGCAGGAGCGGTCATTTAGAGTTAGCTCAAGCAAAAGCAAGAACCCTTGTGTCAGACACATGCAAAAGTTGGGGGGATCCTACACATGCCCTTTTCCCATTCAGAAACGGGGAACCGTGTTAGCGGCCTCTGGCTAAAAGAACTATCTTCTCAGACACTTGCGCTACAGAGCCACTAAAGTTACGACTTCTGTGACGACAGGCCTACTACCCATGTAGGAAAGAACCCCTCTGGATTCCTCCTCTCCTACAAAGCCTTACCTCTGGGAATTGCTCCCGGATTTCCCAGACCCGCTCAGCCTTCTGCCCAGTGATGGTCCGGTGGAATTTCTGCTCAACGATTAGGTCCGCAGCGTGTTCATTTTCCTGACGGGAACAGAGGGCACACTGAGTGTTCAGCCGGAGAGCCGTCTACTTTGACTTAGCGGTTTGCTGCCCGACGGTTTACTTGCCAGCACTGTCCCTCTTTTCTCCAGACCAAATTCACTCTGCGTTGACAGAGAAGGGCTACCCGAGGGAACAGGGGAAGACATTTGTGAAGAGGAACTTGCACTTGTCATGAGATCCAAGTGCTCCGTGGGCAAGGGGCACACACTCGCACCAGAAGGTTACAAGGGAACACGAGAGCCCAGACCCTGCAGTCTCCCAAACATCACGTCCTACCCACTCACCATACGGGAAGCGAGTTCCAGCAGCTCGCTCTTGGCCTGTGGGACCCCCTGTGGGTCTCCTTCCATTCTGATCGGGTTGCTCTTCTCGTTGTCCGGGGGAATGCGCACAGACACCTTGTACAGATCCTTCATCCTGTTCACTTCGAGGCAAGGACTGTGGTGACGCCGTCTGCTAGGCAAAGACCTGGAAGCAAGGCACCTGGATTATCACTGCTCAGAGGCTGATGAAGAAGTAAAGCCGCCTCTGGGAAGGGCTCGGTGGGGTAGGGTTGAGCCAGGGGAAATTGCCTCTTCCCCCTGGAGTTCAGCGAGAGCAGACCTGTGCCACACGAGAGCCTGTCCAAGTAAATACCGTGGCATCTACAGAGCCCATTGTTCCCTTGTCAGAGCCAGGCGTGTTTCTTCCCCAAACAGTATCACATTTAGAGCAGAGGATAATCGTTCCTTTCTACCCCAAACTCTTGGCTGGGGACACGTTGCAGTGCTATCAAACTAGCAGACCGCAACAAGGCTTTAGCGTTGGCCATATTCTACTGCCGGTGCTGTAGCACCTTCCTCCAGAGGCCAGACCACACTGCTCCTCCTCCAGCTGACACCCTCTCCCACAAGCCACAGGGCTATTTAACCCCTTAGAGGGAACCAGCTACACCTGCACATCGCCCATGTCAATCAACCCACTGCCTCTGAGGCAAGGCCACAGCTGCGTGTTATCAATGCTAATCAACCCACCGCCTTCATTCCTCTACAGGGACAAGCTCACCAAGCACATTTCCACCACCCACAACTGGCTGCTAAACTGTCATTCGCACAGAGCAGCGTGTGGAAAAAAAAAAAAAAAAAAAAATTCCTCCAGGACACATCAAAGTAATTCCACTACTGTTCAGGCTCCCAAGGTACTTTCACCCGTTCAAGCCATCGCAAGGCCTGACGGCCCATTTCTCTCCTTGTACCACCACCACTCCAGAAAAGCAGAGGAAATGTGATGGAGACAGCACACTGGGTGAGCTACAGAGCCCCTGATACCATCTACTAAACACGAAGAGTGTGAGCATGGGAAGGACTAGAAAGGCACTCCACTTACCGTTTAGCTGCTTTCTTGCCAATGAGGTGTCGGTGGAATTGGTGGTCAGCCTTGATTATTGCGTAATCCGTCCCGTGGATCTAAAAAGAATTATATCTTTTATATCTATCTATATATGTATGGATGTACATTATTTTATATTATAATATATAGGGCCAGGTAGGACAGGCCACCGCCTCTGTCTCGTGCCCTAAGTAACTGCCTACTGCCACTATTGGCACTGACTCACCAGCGGTCAGCTACAAGCACTTCTGCTCTTCAGCAGAGCACAAGCATTCCTCTGCTTTGAGAAGAGAGCATTGTGCTCATGAAACATTGAAAAGACTGACTTCTACGCCTCTCCAGCTATAACCAAGGGAATCCTTCCTTCTCCGCACCAAAAAAAATAATGCTGACTTTTCAAGGATGCTATGGATGAGGTTCATAACCAAGGGGTGTCATCCACCTGGCCACACAATTTGTCTCCTGCAAGTACGATTAAGCATGCCAAGACATCCTATGGATGTGACAAACACCTCATCACCTCTGCTCTGTTGCCCCTTCTTCCCCGAGTTCCTGTTCTCCTTCATAATACCTAGTTGTTCTCTCATTATGAATCCTCCCTTCCCCTTATCAGTGTCAATGGAATCATCGTTCCATGGACAATGAGTCGTCCCTTTCCCCCGCTTGGTCCGAGAGTATTACCTCTGTTCAGTGGCTTGATCCAGGGTGATAGTGCTCGTTCTAGGCGCTGTAAAAAGCGAAATCTATATCCTATGTCCTGATTTTGGGTATCTAACATTAATGCAAAACAGTAATCCTCACACAGTTTTTATTTCATTCTGTAGCGTCGGTGTCGGTATCGGCTGCCTGCGGTAAAGGTTCACGGAAAGGTCTTACATTCTTCGCTGGGATCCATCGAGGTCCTTTTTCTGTAGAGACACAAGCATAACCTTTTCCCCGTGTAACAAGAGGATATGGTCCCATAATTTTACCTGTTTCTGCATCTCGGACCGATACCGGGCCTTTAACCCGTGCCTCGACGGAGGTAGCTGCAGTGAAACGTCGACCTATCGGTGGGCCGTTATCTATTCAAGAACAATTCAAAAAATTAAAAACATACAACGCTTTCTGTAACCGTTCCTCGGGAATAGCCATGCCCATTCCCCCTTTTTGTTGTTGTCATAAACGTTTCAGAGACCGATGAGACCCTTCAATGAGAGATCGACCGGTGGGGGAATGAGCAATGCCGGTAATGTGAGTTCTACCCCATAGGGCAAAAGAGGTTTTTACAGTTGTTGAAACGTAAAGATAAAGACCGACAACGGTCCAGCTTAAGGGAATACCTAAAGCAGCAAAAGCACGCATTAAATGTCTACGAACAGCTCGTGCCTTTTCTCCTGTGTGACACGAGGCAACCAAGGCACCTGAAAATGTATCAATGGAAGAGTGGATATATTTAAGGCTACCAAATTCAGAATCATGCGTGACATCTGTTTGCCATAACGGTAGGCTTTGTAATCCTCTAGGATTAACTCCTGCAGCAACTGATGGGAAAGAATGTTTTTGACAATCGGGACAGACAGCAATAATACTTGATGCTTGTTGAGCAGCAAGGCCAAACTGTCGCTTAAGAGCTCCAGCGTTTCGATGGAAAAAAAGAGTGCCTTCGCTTAGCTTGTGCAATACGGTCTGGCAGTACTTGAACTGGTCACGGCAATAGGTCAGCTCGTCGATTGCCTTCTGCAAGAAAACCAGGTAGCGAGGTATGAGACCTAATATGCATAACAAAATAAGGCGCAGATCGAGAGTCCAAAAGGAAAATAAGTTCCTGTAACAGGGTAAAGGGTTGTGAATGCGAAACACTCCGCAGCACAGAAGCTTCAGCTCGTGGAACAATACCTGCAACATAAGCAGAATCAGTAACAAGGTGGAGTGGTACATTCCATTCTCGGAAAACACGAACAACTGCATTCAGTTCTCCTGTTTGAGGTGAACCGGAGACCGTCTCTATGTCCGAATCCCATTGCCTCCGTTGATCATCCCACCACAGAAGAACAGATTTATGCGATTGGCCCGATCCATCTGTAAACACAGTAAGCGCCGGTAAGGGTTGTTCGCTGCTTCTGGGTTTTAACATCAGACGAAAATCAACGTTAAACAGTTTGTGTGAAGGTGGATGGGAAGTTATTCGACCTGTATGTTCTCGCCCGGCACCTCCCCGGGACCTACAGCTTGACAAACTATTGCTGTACAATTCAACCACGAGAACCTCTAACACCTTTACCGCTCAAACCTAGCCTTCTCCTTAACATCTTATATATCCCATAAACACCACCTACCCAAAACCTCAGCACTAAAATCATATTAACCCAAACCCCCCATACACACACGCCCCTAAGACTATAGGCGCCCAAACAGCCAACGAAGCCAACGAAGCCAACGAAACCACGTCCCCGTAGCTTACAATCCAAAGCGTGGCACTGAAGATGCCAAGATGGCGTCCAATATGAAAGCCGAGGACAAAAGACTTAGCCCTAACCTTACGGTTGGCTCCTGCTAGACCTAGACGTGCAAGTATCTGCGGCCCAGTGTAAATGCCCTAGGCCTCCTGCTAAGACCGAAGGAGCAGGCATCAGGCACACGCTACCAACTGCAGCCCAAGACGCCTTGCTCAGCCACACCCCCACGGGCACTCAGCAGTAATTAACAGTAAGCAAGAAGCGCAAGCTTGACTTAGTCACGGCAACCTTCAGGGTTGGTAAATCTCGTGCCAGCCGCCGCGGTCACACCAGAAACCCAAGCCAACAGTCACACGGCGTAGAGAGCGGACCAGAGCCTGTCAGAATAACTAGGAAACCGAAACACAACTAAGCTGTCGTAAGCCCGAGATACCCCTAAGGCCAACCTAAAGATGATCCTAGTAAACCTGACTGCGGCCAATGAAGAGACGGGACGCAGCTTGATGCAAGCAAATGTCAATGCGTTGTGCAGAAGCACGAGGTTTTATACGCTTGCAGAAGCTGCGCGTTTTAAACCAATTGCTTCTTGAGGCTAAGCCTTGCATACTAGGCAATCCCTGATTGGTGGTTAACTACCGGCACTTAACAGCAAGGTGTTACCTTTCCTTGGCGCCATCCGTCTCCCACTCCCCTGTGCTCTGTAACCATGCCCCATCATGTTGTTAATTGTTGTCTAGACAAGCTCGAGCACACTCCCCTCAGCTGACCGATTGCCACGCGTGGTCCTAGTTTCCAGCCCGCTCCTGCACCTCCCCCTTCCTGTTGCACAAAAGAACCTTTGAAAGCGAACGAGGAAAAACAAGGCCTAAGCAACAGAACAAATAAAAAACCAACTAAGACATATTATCACTGTCAAAATAACCCACTGCCTTTGTTCCGTACAATTCTACAATTTCCCCTTTTTGTTTTTGAACAGCTAGTACCAGGTTTGCCATGTTCCGCAGGGCCCTTGCAAACATGACAGCAACCAAGGTAATAGCAAACAAACAACACTGCCAATCGAGTGAATGGATGCCAGAAAAGGCTGAAATTTTCTCAGATTTTGATAACATGTTGCTGCAGTGGGGCGCCTAAAATCCACGCAGCACATACCATCAAAATCCTCACAGCCACGTCCTTGAACCAACAACAAAAAGCCGCGGCAATTTTGACTCACATGCTTAACTGCCTACCAAACAAGGTGATTGAACTCTTTAATGCTTTCCCTGCTGTTACTCTGCATAAGAGAAGAAGCGCTGCGACACGTTCCCATCCTAGCCTCCTACTACATTAGCATCTACAGAAAGACAATGCTCGACATGCAAAGTGTAAACAACATCACCTTCTTTTGGATTAACGTTATACGTAGGCGGAAGGGCACACCAAACAAGAACCGTTTCCGTCAAAAAGTTCGAAACATAGCATGCCTTCTCTGAACATACCTCTGGGGTCATCCCCTTCATTCCCTCCTTTTGATGCAAAGAGAGACACTTTACCCTAACAGAGAAGCCCCTGTTTACATCTCTGAGCCAGGACACAAGCCGCAGCTGTGCGCGCCACCAGGCTCAGGGCAGAAACCACTCCTGTAGTTACCTAACTAGATATCTCGACAAGCGTGCAGACACCTATTAAACACTAAATAACCATGTTTATCGTTCCTGTTCTCCTTGGTAATACCTAGTTGTTCTCTCATGATGAATCCTCCCTTCCCCTTATCAGTGTCAATGGAATCATCGTTCCATGGACAATGAGTCGTCCCGTTCCCCCGCTTGGTCCGAGAGTATTACCTCTGTTCAGTGGCTTGATCCAGGGTGATAGTGCTCGTTCTAGGCGCTGTAAAAAGCGAAATCTATATCCTATGTCCTGATTTTGGGTATCTAACATTAATGCAAAACAGTAATCCTCACACAGTTTTTATTTCATTCTGTAGCGTCGGTGTCGGTATCGGCTGCCTGCGGTAAAGGTTCACGGAAAGGTCTTACATTCTTCGCTGGGATCCATCGAGGTCCTTTTTCTGTAGAGACACAAGCATAACCTTTTCCCCGTGTAACAAGAGGATATGGTCCCATAATTTTACCTGTTTCTGCATCTCGGACCGATGCCGGGCCTTTAACCCGTGCCTCGACGGAGGTAGCTGCAGTGAAACGTCGACCTATCGGTGGGTCGTTATCTATTCAAGAACAATTCAAAAAATTAAAAACATACAACGCTTTCTGTAACCGTTCCTCGGGAATAGCCATGCCCATTCCCCCTTTTTGTTGTTGTCATAAACGTTTCAGAGACCGATGAGACCCTTCAATGAGAGATCGACCGGTGGGGGAATGAGCAATGCCGGTAATGTGAGTTCTACCCCATAGGGCAAAAGAGGTTTTTACAGTTGTTGAAACGTAAAGATAAAGACCGACAACGGTCCAGCTTAAGGGAATACCTAAAGCAGCAAAAGCACGCATTAAATGTCTACGAACAGCTCGTGCCTTTTCTCCTGTGTGACACGAGGCAACCAAGGCACCTGAAAATGTATCAATGGAAGAGTGGATATATTTAAGGCTACCAAATTCAGAATCATGCGTGACATCTGTTTGCCATAACGGTAGGCTTTGTAATCCTCTAGGATTAACTCCTGCAGCAACTGATGGGAAAGAATGTTTTTGACAATCGGGACAGACAGCAATAATACTTGATGCTTGTTGAGCAGCAAGGCCAAACTGTCGCTTAAGAGCTCCAGCGTTTCGATGGAAAAAAAGAGTGCCTTCGCTTAGCTTGTGCAATACGGTCTGGCAGTACTTGAACTGGTCACGGCAATAGGTCAGCTCGTCGATTGCCTTCTGCAAGAAAACCAGGTAGCGAGGTATGAGACCTAATATGCATAACAAAATAAGGCGCAGATCGAGAGTCCAAAAGGAAAATAAGTTCCTGTAACAGGGTAAAGGGTTGTGAATGCGAAACACTCCGCAGCACAGAAGCTTCAGCTCGTGGAACAATACCTGCAACATAAGCAGAATCAGTAACAAGGTGGAGTGGTACATTCCATTCTCGGAAAACACGAACAACTGCATTCAGTTCTCCTGTTTGAGGTGAACCGGAGACCGTCTCTATGTCCGAATCCCATTGTCTCCGTTGAAAACCTTAGGAAGACAGGAATTGAACCTGCACAGAAGAGATCAAAGCGCTCCATACTCCCCTTACATTACTTCCCAGTAGGGTCAGCTAAACAAAAGCTATCGGGCCCATACCCCGAAAATGATGGTTTAACCTCTTCCTCTACTAAATGAGCCCCGTCACAAAACTAACGTTCTCCTTAAGCCTTCTACTAGGAACAACCATCACAATTTCAAGCAACCACTGACTGCTAGCCTGGCCTGGACTAGAAATCAACACCCTTGCCATTATCCCCTTCCTTTCAAAATCACACCACCCTCGAGCTATGGAAGCTGCAATCAAATACTTTCTCGTCCAAGCAACCGCCTCCGCATTAATCCTCTTCTCAAGCACAATCAACGCACAGTTCACCGGACAATGAGACATTCCGCGACTAAGCCACCCAACAGCCTCCCTACTACTAACTACAGCAGTCGCAATAAAACTAGGCCTAGTACCCTTTCACTCCTGATGTCCAGAGGTCATACAAGGCTCACCTATAACCACTGCCCTACTCGTCTCTACATGAATAAAACTCCCCCCACTCACTCTTCTTTTCTTAACTGCCCCCTCACTGAACCCACTCCTACTGACAACCGTGGCCATTGCATCCGCAGCCATCGGAGGGCGAACAGGACTTAACCAAACACAAATCCGAAAAGTCCTAGCTTTCTCATCGATCGCCCACCTAGGCTGAATAACCATCATCCTCATATACAACCCCAAGCTAACATTAATAACCTTCTACCCATACTCCTTAAGAACCGCCTCCATTTTCTTAGCCCTCAACACAACCAACTCCTCAAAACTATCCACAATAATAACCTCCTGAACAAAAATACCATCGCTAAACGCATCCTTGACGCTAGCACTACTATCCCTAGCCGGCCTGCCCCCACTCCCTGGCTTTTTACCAAAATGACTCATTATCCAGGAACTAACTAAGCAAGAGATATCAACCGCAGCCATAATTATTTCAATACTCTCCCTACTAGGTTTATTTTTCTACCTACGCCTTGCATATTGCTCCACACTCCCACCAAACACTACAAGCTTCATAAAACAATGATACAATAACAAATCCACAGGCACACCAATTGCTACCTTAATTTCTCTGTCAGTCCTCCTTCTCCCCCCTTCTCCCGCAATCCTGACCGTTACCTAAGAAACTTAGGATCCCCTGCCTACCAAACCGAAGGCCTTCAAAGCCTTAACTAAGAGTTAAATCCTCTTAGTTTCTGCCCACACCACTAAGGCCCGCAGGACACTAAACCTGCACCATCTAAATGCAACGCAGATACTCTAATTCAGCTAGGGCCTCCACGATAAGCCTAGACAGACGGGCCTCGATCCCATAAACTTCTAATTAACAGCTAGACGCTCAAACCAACGAGCTTCTGTCTACCAGACTCCGGCACACTCTCAGCGTACATCAATGAGTTTGCAACTCAACATGAACTTCACCACAGAGTCGATAAGAAGAGGAATTCAACCTCTGTAAAAAGGACTACAGCCTAACGCCTAAACACTCAGCCACCTGACCCGTGACCTTCATCAACCGATGACTAGTTTCAACAAACCACAATGACATCGGCACCCTATACCTACTCTTCGGAGCATGGGCAGGCATAGCCGAGTACCGCCCTCAGCCTCCTTATTCGAGCAGAACTTGGCCAACCAGGAACTCTCCTAGGAGACGACCAAATCTACAATGTCATCATCACCGCCCATGCCTTCGTAAGAATCTTCTTCACAGTTATAGCCATTATAATCGAAGGGTTTGGAAACTGACTAGTCCCCCTTATAACTGGAGCCCCAGACATAGCATTCCCCCGCATAAACAACATCGGTTTCTGAACTACTTCCTCCGTCCTTCCTACTGCTCCTAGCGTCCTCCACAGTAGAAGCTGGAGTCGGAACAGGATGAACCATATACCCTACAATACCCTAGTCCATAGTTTCTCACACTGTCTGACCTTTACATTGGGCTTAACATAAATCTTAATAAACAATACCCTAGCCCATAGTTTCTCACAATCCCCCCTTTTTCTTTTTATCCTGTTATTGTTTATTAGACGCTACTTTCATTCTCGGCACTGCGAACAAACCTTTTTCCACAATCCCAACATTTATCATAACACTCACAAGGTAATACCTCACAATTACAATAGGCATAGTTCTCACGTGGCATAATGCATTCGCAACAATCTTCATCCTCATTAATCGATACACTCTTATACTTTGCCCCAGCCCTCGTAGTTAAAATAAGCAATTGAGCTATGTCAAACCGTTCTTTAATAAAATGTAAAATATAGCGTAATATACAAGGCCCAAATATCAGTCCTAGAATCAACATAATAAGTGGTCCTGCTAAAGCAGACAACAAAGTGGTTAGCCAAGGTGAGATATTAAACCAGTTTTCATACCATGACCTGCCCGCCTCAAGACTCTTTTTACGTTGTTCCAACCTTTTCCGGAGTTCAGACATGGCATCCAGGACTACTCCCGTATGGTCAGCAAAAGAACAACGTTCCTCTTTGAGAGCTACACATAACCCTCCTTCTTTTAAGAACAATAGATCTAATCCTCTTCTATTTTGCAGCACTACTTCTGATAAAGACTTCACTGAAGTGGCTAAATTTTTAATAGATTGTTCTATTCTTGTTAAATCCTCATTTACAGCCATCTGCAAACTTTGTAATTCCTGACCTTTTACTAGGGAGGCTATGCCTGTACCTGCTCCAACTCCGCCCGCTATCAGCAGTGTAGCTAGGGTTACCACTGTAATTGGCTCTCGTTTTTGCCTATTCAGGTCTCCTTCAAAGTGGCGTAACACCTCCTCAGAGGTGTGATAGATCAGACGAGGAACAATAATCACCTGTACGCAAAACTGAGATTGATTAAACACGTTTAGGGATAGGCAAGGCGTTACTCCGAAGTCTGAACAAACCCATTTAGCTCCTGGTGTCGGGATAGCCCATTTGTCATTTTGATTCTTGTGTTTCTTTATGTTAGCTTTAGTGATTGTTTGATTACACAAGGGCTGATATTGTTCGGGCACTGTACCTATACATTTTCCTTGACCTGTTAGCAATTGAATAGTAATTCCTTGCGTATGGTTCCTCTGGTCATCCCATGGGCATTCTTGTGGGTTTGAACCACTAGACCATTGAATCCTATCTGGTATTCCGATTGCCTCAAAATATGGGGGTCTAACATTGTAACATAACCAGCACTCCTTAGTTAAATTTGGTTTGCTTTCATTAAGGGTATGATAAGAGGCTTGCATTAAATCCCATAAGGGGTCTTTAGACTCTGACACTCCTGAATCCCTAACTAAAGAGAACTCAGTCACCGTGTCATTAGTTGTTTTATCTGTTACTGATAGGGAGTTTGGACGAGTGGTTGTAACACTTGTGGGGACAATCTTTTTCTTAGGGAAAGTGGGTGAATTCAATACTTTATTCGGCCCAACAGGGAGTGAATCATATGGTATTTTAATTTTTCTTATGAGAAAGTGCCCTCCCCAATCCTTAGGAATTCCTGCATAGACACGTATTCCCCATGTTCGTCCTACTAACATGTTCGTCTTCTAGGGGATGCAATACTTGAAATTTGATGTGGGTACAGACTTTTTTGTTACGTGGAGCTACATAATCCACGTCGCGCAGACCTGTAAGATCTACACCCGTTTGTTCAGGTACACATCCGTTAGGAGTCCAGGTTGCTTTTATATATTTATCAGGAGCCTTTACTGTCCAGCCCGAGGCTATTGTCTCACATCCCCAATAACCACAATAATAGTGTCCGGGATAATTACAGTAAGGCTGTCCAGAGGCCGGGCATAAATAAAATGGAGGTCCTTTTTCACAAGGTATTGGTACTAAATTACAAAGTTTCACTACACATTCAGGTGGCCCTGGGTTGCTAAAAGTGGCTATTGTTTTCGTTCCTTCCCAAGATATTAGTTCCCACTTAAATGGTTCATGTGGGTTTCCCCCTTTTGCTTGGGTTATTATCAATAGCACAATTAATGGTATACCAGGAAAAAGGGTGTTTGTTAATTTTGTTAATTTAAGTATATTCTTACCAGTCCTGGGGAAGTTCGGCCATGGCTGCTTTTGCATCCCATTTTTCTGGCTCTTTTCTCCACGGTTTGTTTCTCCTCTGCCTCGCCCGTCGACTCGGTTGCTTCGAGCCACGGGGTGTACCATCTTCTCGGCAGCAAGGGAATTCTTCAGGAGAATAGCTGTTGCGGGCTTTTTGCCTGTTTACATAGGCTTCCTACTTCGCAGCTTTAATTAATGGGGCCGAGCAAGACACGGTTAGTACTTCCCTCCTGCACTTTATAGCCAAGATTTCAGCTACAAAGGGGACTGGTTCGGTGGAGTGGTAACAATAATATTGAGGGTTTATTCCTTTGGCAAAAATTTCCCACCACTCATGGGATTCTCGAATAATTTCTTGTTTAGACTCTAATTGTTTTAATTTCCACTCCGTAAGAGTTCTTTGAATTTTCCAGCACTGTGTGCAAACTCCTATTGGAGGGTATCCATATTCACAGTGTGTCCACCATTTATTCTGGCATACCTTACACCTGAAACAAGCAAATGGATAACAATTGCAGTTCAAATTATTACATCTAATTCATATATCTAGAGTGCATACATTATTTGCATCAGCCTATCTTCTTATACTTGATATTGTGTGGTTGCATAAGTTTAGCAATTTCCTTCAACACACTTTGTACGCTTCCATATATAATAGATAAAAAAAGAAATAATTATAGCAAATATAAACAACAATACACACTTTATACCAAAAGGTAATGCGGCAAAATAATCAAATAAAGTCTCTATCATTACGTTATCTTTTCAGGGTTATCTTGGTGTCACCTGGAGTACTGATTACTTTCCAGTGGGGTCTCGTCACCGGGCCTTTAATGCGACTAGCATGAGTCCATCCACGCTCAGCAGTCCGGACAGCCGTTTCTGTTGTAAGCAGAACAAGATAAGGTCCCTCCCAATTGGGTTTTAGGGTTTCTTCTTTCCACGTTTTAACCAATACCCAGTCCCCAGGTTTAAGAGTATGAATGTTTAAGTCCAACGGTGGTCGTTGTACAATCAGTCCATGTTCCCAAAGCTTGTTACGATGTTCTGCTAATCGTGAAACGTATTCATTAATCACACGGTCTCGAATTAAAACATTTGTTTGTGGACTTTCAATTCTATAGGACATTCCATACACCATTTCAAACGCTGATATTCCTACATCTGCTCGGGGTCTGGTTCTGAGAATGAATAGCGCCATGGGTAGGCACTTAATCCATGATAATTTGGTTTCTATCCTTAATTTAGTCAAAATAGTTTTGATTTCTCCATTCATCCTTTCAACTTTTCCCCAACTTTGTGGATGCCATGGCGTATGGTATTCCCACTTAATACCCAAGCTTTCTGTTAGATCTCTAACAATTTTTGACACAAAGTGTGTTCCTCTGTCCGAGTCGATTACTTCAGGTACTCCATATCGAGGTATAATGTGTTCAAGTAACACTTTAGTAACTTGGTTAGCAGTTGCCTTGGAGGTAGGAAAAGCCTCAACATAATGTGTTAAATGATCCACCATTACTAATAAATATTTGTAACGCCCTACCCTGGGTAGTTCAGTAAAATCCACTTGTATGTGTGAGAAAGGTCTGTATGCTGGGGAACGTCCTCCAAGAGGCTTTTGTCTCATGTTGTTTCGATTAACCTTTTGACAGGTCTCGCAGGCTGCCGTGACTGTCTTTGCTATGTTATATACGCCTATACAGGCAAACTGTTGATTGAAATGATCAACTAACGCCTGGGTTCCCCAGTGTGTTTTACTATGTATTTTTGAAAATATTTCAAGTGCTATGCCCTTCGGCAAAACTTCTCTCCCATCTGGCAATATGTACTTACCATCCTGTTCCTTAGCTCCCATTTGTTCTCGTTTTTCCTTTTCTGCAGACTCAAACCTCAAATTTTTACTAACAGGTATTTGTTGTATAGTTAAAATCGTACTATAATTGCCTGCCACTCGTTTTGCTTCTGTATCAGCTGCATTATTTCCCCTAACTTGGTAACTCGTACCTCGCTGGTGTCCCTTTATATGTACAACTGCTATTTTATTCGGCATTTTTAATGCCTCCAGAACTCGCCGAATTAATTCCGGGTGTATCAGTTCTTTTCCCTGTGAGTTAACGAATCCTCTGTCTCCCCATATTTTCCCAAAAGTGTGCACTACTCCGAACGCATAGCGTGAGTCTGTATATATAGTTCCATCCTTTCCCTTCAGTGACACTAATGCTTTCCACAATGCATACAGCTCACAGGCTTGAGCCGACCAGCTGGCACTCAGGGGGCCTGATTCTATTGTCTTAAATTCTCTTTTTTCCAACTTAACGATGGCATATCCGGACAATCGTTTACCTTCCACTATTCGTGATGACCCATCTGTAAATAATACTTCTCCACATTGTAGTTCTTCTTCTTCTAAGTCTGGCCTAATGCGTGTCTGCTGTTCAATTGTTTGAAAACAATTGTGCAATAGTTCATTACCTTCTCCTGGGTACAAAAATTCAGCGGGGTTAACTGCTCCAATAGTTTTCAAAGATAGTTTAGGGGATTCTATAAGTATTCCCTCATACTTTAATAATCGGCTATCTGTAAGCCATTTTTCTGCTTTTTGTTGTAACACTCCCCTGATATTATGAGGCGCATATAAGACAACTTCTCCATTAAAGGTAATGCGATTCGTTTCCTCAAGTAATAAGGCAGCAGCAACAATGATTTGTAAACAACTCGGCCAACCCCTGCTCACAGGGTCCAACAGCTTTGATAAGTATGCCACCGGTTTCTTTTGTCCGGCCCATTCCTGAGTTAATACTCCGAATGCCGTTCCTTCATATATGTTAACAAATAAATGGAATGGCCGCTTTAAATCTGGGAGGCTTAAAACCGGTGCTTGGCTTAGCTCCCTTTTGAGACTGGCAAACTGCTCTTGATCCTGAGGGGTCCACTTGGGCATTTTGTCTTTAGATAGTTGTTCATATAAGAATTTAACTTTAAAGCTGTAGTTCTCTATCCGTTGCCTACAATACCCAAATAGCCCTAATGCCTGCCGAATTTGCCTCTTAGTGACAGGCATAGGTAATTCCAGAATTCCTTTAATGCGCTCTGGATCCAATATCTTCTTGCCGTTAAACAAATAATGCCCCAAATATTTCACTTTTTCCTCCACAAATTGTAACTTTTCTTGTGATACCCGTAGTCCCTTTTGTGCAAGAAAGTTTAGGAGCCGAATGCTTTCTTTTCTTACATCCTCCTTATTATTCCCTGCTATGAGCAGATCATCTACATACTGTAACAGCACGTTTCCCGTTTGTACCTGGTATTCTTTTAAGAGCTCTTCCAGGGCCTGTCCAAACAGATTAGGGGACTCAGTGAACCCTTGGGGGAGCACGGTCCATCTCAATTGCTGTTTACGGCCTGTCTCTATGTCTTCCCATTCAAAGGCAAAATAATCACGGCATTCTTCTGCCAGTGGACAGGCCCAAAAGGCATCCTTTAAATCAGCCACACTATACCAGGAGTTATGGGGTCCTAGCTTGCTTAGCAGTGTGTATGGATTTGCTACTACAGGGAACCGGGCGATAGTTCTTTTGTTTATTTCCCTTAGATCATGTACGAGCCGATATTTCCCATTTGGTTTCTTCACAGGCAGAATGGGGGTGTTAAAGGGTGACATACAAGGCTCTAAGAATTCCTTGTGCTAACAATCGATCGATTTCTGGTTTTAATCCCCTCCGTCCTTCTAGGGATATGGGATATTGCCTTACCCTCACAGGTATGTGGGGTTCGGAAATTTGGATTTTAATCGGTGGGATTTCCAGTCTACTAATTGTGTCCGGAGAGTACCAGACACCGGGGTTAATTTGGTTTTGATCATCCACGGTCAAAGGATAAGCAGACACTGTTAGCTCTTGATTTTTCACTTTAATTTCTAATTGCAATTCAACAATTAAATCTCGTCCTAACAGATTAAATTCTGCTTCAGGGACGAGCAAGAGTTCACCCATTCCAAATTTATTTTCAGTTTCGAATACCACATTTTTGATTTTGCTTACTTTAAAGGGTTCTCCTTTTGCCCCAATTACTTGTACTTTTTCAGGGGAAACTTTACATCCCTCAGGTATTTGCTTAATAGTTGATTTCTCAGCCCCAGTGTCTACTAAAAAGGTGAACTCTTGTTTATGGGGACCTATTTTTAATTTTATCAAGGGCTCATGATGACTCCGGTCCCCTAAGATATAGAGCCCCTGACTCTCCTAATCCGTTTTCAATATTTCCTCATCCCTGATCCTTTCTCTGCAATTCTGTTTTATATGTCCCCTTTTTCCACAGTAAAAACAACATCTCTGTTCCTTCTTCACTACTACGTTCCCTTGTTTCGTTCCAGCAGATCTGTGTTCACCAGTTTGCCCTTTGCGATCCTCTCTGACTGCTGCTACCATCATTTTTACTTGTCGCTTGCTGCTCTCTTCTTCCCGCCTTACGTAGACTTTCTGAGCTTCCCTCAATAATTCATCCAAGCCTCTATTCTGCCAGTCTTCTAACTTTTCAATCTTCTTTCTGATATCTTCCCATGATTTTGCCACAAACTGAGTTTTGAGGAGCGCTTGCCCTAAAGGGTCGTCTGGATTTACCCCAGAGTACAGCTGAAGGGCTTTCCTCAGTCGTTCCAGCCACTCAGTAGGGCTTTCATCTTTCTTTTGCATTTCATTAAATGCTTTATTGATATTCTGGCCACGGGGTACTGCTTCCCCAATCCCCTGGATTACTATAGTTCTCAGGTCCTGCATATGAGTTCTATGCACTGGATCCTGATTATCCCAATGAGGTCTTTGGAGTGGCCATTTAATATCTGCTTGGGGTCCCTGGGCATGCTGAGCATCCCACAGTCTCATTCCTGCTCGTCTAATCATATCTCTTTCCTCGGTAGTAAATAATTGACCAAGGATAGATTGCATCTCATCCCAAGTATAAAGGTTTGGTCCCAAAAATGGATTTAATCTTTCTGCCACTCCGAGTGGGCCTTCAATTAAGTTTCCCATCTCGGTTCTTTTAAAATCTCGTAGGTCAGCCGAGTTTAGGGGTACGGAAATATATCCGATCACAGGTTGAGGTCCCCCCATGGGTATTTCCCTTAGGGGGTACATTTGAGCTGCCCCTTTCTGACTTCTAGTTATGCGTCTAGGAAGAGGGGGAGACCCTTGTTCCGACTCTGGTGGGGGAGTGGGCGCTCTGGGGACCTCTGCGGGAGCAGGAGGAGGAATGTAAGGAGGGGGGGTTAGAAGGGTTTCGTCCAACTCTTCCTGCTTTTTCTTTTGTTTAGTTTTCATTTCATTCAGTGGGTAAAGTCTAGCTCCCGGTCTTTCTAGCCACACTTCCGCATATCGACTCTCCTCCGGGTTAAGGGGTTTTTTATTATTAACCCAGAGGTTTAATTGCTGTCTTACCCAATCTTCTTCTGACCCATAGACTGGCCAAAAGACATTTTTAGAAATCTTCTTCCCTCCCCATATCTTAGTACAATATTCTATCATCTTCTGCTTATCTTTCCCTAGGGTTCCAAGGAAATATCTCCAATTGTCTAAGATATATGCCAGAGGGGTATTCTTAGGTACAGTGGGTACCCTTCCCATGGGAGTCGAAGGCTTGCTGCCCTTCGCCCCCATCTTCTGGAATATCCACAAACATACACTCACTCGCTCCCCTTGTTCCTGGCCCAGTCCCTCGCGGGAGATGGGAAACGCAGTACTTAAGAGTCCGCACTCGCTTGGTTCAGTATATCGAACCTCTCACTCGTTATATCCCAGGAAACCCAATCCCGCCCGAACGGCAAACCCGCAAACAAATTCGCAATATACTTACGCGTCCTGCGTCTTCGTCCGGACTCCCGTGCACAGAATTTTTATGGGATTTTACCGGTTTCTCCTTTGCTCATTATTCTAGAATTTAGGTTCGTCGGTAAGGTTGGAGTAAGCTGTTGGTCGCGGGGCCGCGAAATGTCGCGGGGCGCCTCCCCGGAGGACCAAAGCCCACCGTTCCTTATCCGAGTCACGGCACCAGAAATTGTTATAAATTGAGACCACAACGGATCATAATCCAATTAAAATTTTATTAATTATAGCAAGTAGAATATGAGCAAAAACAGCGCTGGACGACAGGGGAGTCTGCGCTCCGCCCACTGCCGTCCTGAGCACTTCAAACAGTCCCTTTTTATACATCTTTACTCCCGTGTTCATGAGGTAGTGGAGGTACTCTGCGCATGCTTCAGTTGTTGTTAGGGGGTCGTTTTCTGCCTTCTGGTGGTCGTTGAGGCCGAAGTAAGAAGTCTTCCTCCTTTGTCCCATAGTTGACCCCTCACTCATATGTCCTTATATGGGGTAGTTTGTCCTGTTTCTGTCGGTTCCTGGACATCTGGTGGTTATCTTATCTTGCACAAGCGGTATCTTGTGGTTGTTTATATCTTTTGCTGTCTGACCTTTACATTGGGCCTAACATAAATCTTTATAAACAATACCCTAGTCCATAGTTTCTCACACTGTCTGACCTTTACATTGGGCTTAACATAAATCTTAATAAACAATACCCTAGTCCATAGTTTCTCACATTCCCCAAACAGTATCACATTTAGAGCAGAGGATAATCGTTCCTTTCTACCCCAAACTCTTGGCTGGGGACACGTTGCAGTGCTATCAAACTAGCAGACCGCAACAAGGCTTTAGCGTTGGCCATATTCTACTGCCGGTGCTGTAGCACCTTCCTCCAGAGGCCAGACCACACTGCTCCTCCACCAGCTGACACCCTCTCCCACAAGCCACAGGGCTATTTAACCCCTTAGCGGGAACCAGCTACACCTGCACATCGCCCATGTCAATCAACCCACTGCCTCTGAGGCAAGGCCACAGCTGCGTGTTATCAATGCTAATCAACCCACCGCCTTCATTCCTCTACAGGGACAAGCTCACCAAGCACATTTCCACCACCCACAACTGGCTGCTAAAATGTCATTCGCACAGAGCAACGTGTGGGAAAAAAAAAAAAAAAAATTCCTCCAGGACACATCAAAGTAATTCCACTACTGTTCAGGCTCCCAAGGTACTTCCACCCGTTCAAGCCATCGCAAGGCCTGACGGCCCATTTCTCTCCTTGTACCACCACCACTCCAGAAAAGCAGAGGAAATGTGATGGAGACAGCACACTGGGTGAGCTACAGAGCCCCTGATACCATCTACTAAACACGAAGAGTGTGAGCATGGGAAGGACTAGAAAGGCACTCCACTTACCGTTTAGCTGCTTTCTTGCCAATGAGGTGTCGGTGGAATTGGTGGTCAGCCTTGATTATTGCGTAATCCGTCCCGTGGATCTAAAAAGAATTATATCTTTTATATCTATCTATATATGTATGGATGTACATTATTTTATATTATAATATATAGGGCCAGGTAGGACAGGCCACCGCTTCTGTCTCGTGCCCTAAGTAACTGCCTACTACCAGTATTGGCACTGACTCACCAGCGGTCAGCTACAAGCACTTCTGCTCTTCAGCAGAGCACAAGCATTCCTCTGCTTTGAGAAGAGAGCATTGTGCTCATGAAACATTGAAAAGACTTACTTCTACGCCTCTCCAGCTATAACCAAGAGAATCCTTCCTTCTCCGCACCAAAAAAATAATGCTGACTTTTCAAGGATGCTATGGATGAGGTTCATAACCAAGGGGTGTCATCCACCTGGCCACACAATTTGTCTCCTGCAAGTACGATTAAGCATGCCAAGACATCCTATGGATGTGACAAACACCTCATCACCTCTGCTCTGTTGCCCCTTCTTCCCCCAGTTTCTTACTGGAACTAGTAACTCCAGCTCACCAGTTCCTTGAGCATGGCTTCAATCGGTTCCTGAGCCACATGCACATCTTCTGTAGGTCCTTCCAAAGTGATGTTATCCTGTGGCGAGCAGCCTCACAGTTTGCCCTCTTGCCTGTGATAACAATTGTCTCCGAGTTGCTGTTCTTTGCTGGGAGATCAATTTTGGTGTTGCTTTCTTTACGGATCTGCCACAAAGGGAAAAAAAAAAAAAAAATCATCTCAGAAGCGTCCCATGTCAGAAGAAAAAGCCTCGCAGGCTATATTGGACATCACCAATGGGCAGGAGAGAGCATCCAGTGGGATTTTGCTGCAGGCAGTGATCATCACGAGCACTTGAGTTAGGAGCAATATCTCACCTTCTTGATGTTGGCACCTCCTTTCCCTACGATGTTCTTGTGGAACTGTTTGCAGATGGGGACAGAAATAGAAAAGCTGTTTTCAACCTAAGGGAGAAAGGAAGGGAGAACTGAAGATTACACTGTCGTGGCAAGGGAGGCCCGACTTCAGGAACTCTGATAAACGAGCTTTTGAAAAGAGGCTTAGACCCAAGGAAGTTCTCTATACGAGGGACTTGTAAGACTAAACAAAGGCAAGGACGTTCCCCTATAGCCTTCCCATAACAGGTACTACCCCCTGCCTCCATTCAGCCAAAACAGCGTCGACAGCTCCCTCCTCTTGAGGTGTTTTAGCTCTACCCAAGCCAGTAGAGCTCTGCTTTGCCCCAGGGTTATCCAGGCACGGAGGAGGGAAGTGCAGGCAGAAGACCTCCTTACCAGGTCTGCCACCGTCTTTTGCATGTACTCGGTGCACTTCTCCACCTCGTTTTTGGGACCTCGGAGTTGGACGATGTCACTCTTGTGTGCAGGGTCTGGGAAGTTGATGATAACCTGCAGGAGCGGTCATTTAGAGTTAGCTCAAGCAAAAGCAAGAACCCTTGTGTCAGACACATGCAAAGGTTGGGGGGATCCTACACATGCCCTTTTCCCATTCAGAAACGGGGAACCGTGTTAGCGGCCTCTGGCTAAAAGAACTATCTTCTCAGACACTTGCGCTACAGAGCCACTAAAGTTACGACTTCTGTGACGACAGGCCTACTACCCATGTAGGAAAGAACCCCTCTGGATTCCTCCTCTCCTACAAAGCCTTACCTCTGGGAATTGCTCCCGGATTTCCCAGACCCGCTCAGCCTTCTGCCCAGTGATGGTCCGGTGGAATTTCTGCTCAACGATTAGGTCCGCAGCGTGTTCATTTTCCTGACGGGAACAGAGGGCACACTGAGTGTTCAGCCGGAGAGCCGTCTACTTTGACTTAGCGGTTTGCTGCCCGACGGTTTACTTGCCAGCACTGTCCCTCTTTTCTCCAGACCAAATTCACTCTGCGTTGACAGAGAAGGGCTACCCGAGGGAACAGGGGAAGACATTTGTGAAGAGGAACTTGCACTTGTCATGAGATCCAAGTGCTCCGTGGGCAAGGGGCACACACTCGCACCAGAAGGTTACAAGGGAACACGAGAGCCCAAACCCTGCAGTCTCCCAAACATCACGTCCTACCCACTCACCATACGGGAAGCGAGTTCCAGCAGCTCGCTCTTGGCCTGTGGGACCCCCTGTGGGTCTCCTTCCATTCTGATCGGGTTGCTCTTCTCGTTGTCCGGGGGAATGCGCACAGACACCTTGTACAGATCCTTCATCCTGTTCACTTCGAGGCAAGGACTGTGGTGACGCCGTCTGCTAGGCAAAGACCTGGAAGCAAGGCACCTGGATTATCACTGCTCAGAGGCTGATGAAGAAGTAAAGCCGCCTCTGGGAAGGGCTCGGTGGGGTAGGGTTGAGCCAGGGGAAATTGCCTCTTCCCCCTGGAGTTCAGCGAGAGCAGACCTGTGCCACACGAGAGCCTGTCCAAGTAAATACCGTGGCATCTACAGAGCCCATTGTTCCCTTGTCAGAGCCAGGCGTGTTTCTTCCCCAAACAGTATCACATTTAGAGCAGAGGATAATCGTTCCTTTCTACCCCAAACTCTTGGCTGGGGACACGTTGCAGTGCTATCAAACTAGCAGACCGCAACAAGGCTTTAGCGTTGGCCATATTCTACTGCCGGTGCTGTAGCACCTTCCTCCAGAGGCCAGACCACACTGCTCCTCCACCAGCTGACACCCTCTCCCACAAGCCACAGGGCTATTTAACCCCTTAGCGGGAACCAGCTACACCTGCACATCGCCCATGTCAATCAACCCACTGCCTCTGAGGCAAGGCCACAGCTGCGTGTTATCAATGCTAATCAACCCACCGCCTTCATTCCTCTACAGGGACAAGCTCACCAAGCACATTTCCACCACCCACAACTGGCTGCTAAAATGTCATTCGCACAGAGCAACGTGTGGGAAAAAAAATAAAAAAAATTCCTCCAGGACACATCAAAGTAATTCCACTACTGTTCAGGCTCCCAAGGTACTTCCACCCGTTCAAGCCATCGCAAGGCCTGACGGCCCATTTCTCTCCTTGTACCACCACCACTCCAGAAAAGCAGAGGAAATGTGATGGAGACAGCACACTGGGTGAGCTACAGAGCCCCTGATACCATCTACTAAACACGAAGAGTGTGAGCATGGGAAGGACTAGAAAGGCACTCCACTTACCGTTTAGCTGCTTTCTTGCCAATGAGGTGTCGGTGGAATTGGTGGTCAGCCTTGATTATTGCGTAATCCGTCCCGTGGATCTAAAAAGAATTATATCTTTTATATCTATCTATATATGTATGGATGTACATTATTTTATATTATAATATATAGGGCCAGGTAGGACAGGCCACCGCTTCTGTCTCGTGCCCTAAGTAACTGCCTACTACCAGTATTGGCACTGACTCACCAGCGGTCAGCTACAAGCACTTCTGCTCTTCAGCAGAGCACAAGCATTCCTCTGCTTTGAGAAGAGAGCATTGTGCTCATGAAACATTGAAAAGACTTACTTCTACGCCTCTCCAGCTATAACCAAGAGAATCCTTCCTTCTCCGCACCAAAAAAATTAATGCTGACTTTTCAAGGATGCTATGGATGAGGTTCATAACCAAGGGGTGTCATCCACCTGGCCACACAATTTGTCTCCTGCAAGTACGATTAAGCATGCCAAGACATCCTATGGATGTGACAAACACCTCATCACCTCTGCTCTGTTGCCCCTTCTTCCCCGAGTTCCTGTTCTCCTTCATAATACCTAGTTGTTCTCTCATTATGAATCCTCCCTTCCCCTTATCAGTGTCAATGGAATCATCGTTCCATGGACAATGAGTCGTCCCGTTCCCCCGCTTGGTCCGAGAGTATTACCTCTGTTCAGTGGCTTGATCCAGGGTGATAGTGCTCGTTCTAGGCGCTGTAAAAAGCGAAATCTATATCCTATGTCCTGATTTTGGGTATCTAACATTAATGCAAAACAGTAATCCTCACACAGTTTTTATTTCATTCTGTAGCGTCGGTGTCGGTATCGGCTGCCTGCGGTAAAGGTTCACGGAAAGGTCTTACATTCTTCGCTGGGATCCATCGAGGTCCTTTTTCTGTAGAGACACAAGCATAACCTTTTCCCCGTGTAACAAGAGGATATGGTCCCATAATTTTACCTGTTTCTGCATCTCGGACCGATGCCGGGCCTTTAACCCGTGCCTCGACGGAGGTAGCTGCAGTGAAACGTCGACCTATCGGTGGGTCGTTATCTATTCAAGAACAATTCAAAAAATTAAAAACATACAACGCTTTCTGTAACCGTTCCTCGGGAATAGCCATGCCCATTCCCCCTTTTTGTTGTTGTCATAAACGTTTCAGAGACCGATGAGACCCTTCAATGAGAGATCGACCGGTGGGGGAATGAGCAATGCCGGTAATGTGAGTTCTACCCCATAGGGCAAAAGAGGTTTTTACAGTTGTTGAAACGTAAAGATAAAGACCGACAACGGTCCAGCTTAAGGGAATACCTAAAGCAGCAAAAGCACGCATTAAATGTCTACGAACAGCTCGTGCCTTTTCTCCTGTGTGACACGAGGCAACCAAGGCACCTGAAAATGTATCAATGGAAGAGTGGATATATTTAAGGCTACCAAATTCAGAATCATGCGTGACATCTGTTTGCCATAACGGTAGGCTTTGTAATCCTCTAGGATTAACTCCTGCAGCAACTGATGGGAAAGAATGTTTTTGACAATCGGGACAGACAGCAATAATACTTGATGCTTGTTGAGCAGCAAGGCCAAACTGTCGCTTAAGAGCTCCAGCGTTTCGATGGAAAAAAAGAGTGCCTTCGCTTAGCTTGTGCAATACGGTCTGGCAGTACTTGAACTGGTCACGGCAATAGGTCAGCTCGTCGATTGCCTTCTGCAAGAAAACCAGGTAGCGAGGTATGAGACCTAATATGCATAACAGAATAAGGCGCAGATCGAGAGTCCAAAAGGAAAATAAGTTCCTGTAACAGGGTAAAGGGTTGTGAATGCGAAACACTCCGCAGCACAGAAGCTTCAGCTCGTGGAACAATACCTGCAACATAAGCAGAATCAGTAACAAGGTGGAGTGGTACATTCCATTCTCGGAAAACACGAACAACTGCATTCAGTTCTCCTGTTTGAGGTGAACCGGAGACCGTCTCTATGTCCGAATCCCATTGTCTCCGTTGAAAACCTTAGGAAGACAGGAATTGAACCTGCACAGAAGAGATCAAAGCGCTCCATACTCCCCTTACATTACTTCCCAGTAGGGTCAGCTAAACAAAAGCTATCGGGCCCATACCCCGAAAATGATGGTTTAACCTCTTCCTCTACTAAATGAGCCCCGTCACAAAACTAACGTTCTCCTTAAGCCTTCTACTAGGAACAACCATCACAATTTCAAGCAACCACTGACTGCTAGCCTGGCCTGGACTAGAAATCAACACCCTTGCCATTATCCCCTTCCTTTCAAAATCACACCACCCTCGAGCTATGGAAGCTGCAATCAAATACTTTCTCGTCCAAGCAACCGCCTCCGCATTAATCCTCTTCTCAAGCACAATCAACGCACAGTTCACCGGACAATGAGACATTCCGCGACTAAGCCACCCAACAGCCTCCCTACTACTAACTACAGCAGTCGCAATAAAACTAGGCCTAGTACCCTTTCACTCCTGATGTCCAGAGGTCATACAAGGCTCACCTATAACCACTGCCCTACTCGTCTCTACATGAATAAAACTCCCCCCACTCACTCTTCTTTTCTTAACTGCCCCCTCACTGAACCCACTCCTACTGACAACCGTGGCCATTGCATCCGCAGCCATCGGAGGGCGAACAGGACTTAACCAAACACAAATCCGAAAAGTCCTAGCTTTCTCATCGATCGCCCACCTAGGCTGAATAACCATCATCCTCATATACAACCCCAAGCTAACATTAATAACCTTCTACCCATACTCCTTAAGAACCGCCTCCATTTTCTTAGCCCTCAACACAACCAACTCGTCAAAACTATCCACAATAATAACCTCCTGAACAAAAATACCATCGCTAAACGCATCCTTGACGCTAGCACTACTATCCCTAGCCGGCCTGCCCCCACTCCCTGGCTTTTTACCAAAATGACTCATTATCCAGGAACTAACTAAGCAAGAGATATCAACCGCAGCCATAATTATTTCAATACTCTCCCTACTAGGTTTATTTTTCTACCTACGCCTTGCATATTGCTCCACACTCCCACCAAACACTACAAGCTTCATAAAACAATGATACAATAACAAATCCACAGGCACACCAATTGCTACCTTAATTTCTCTGTCAGTCCTCCTTCTCCCCCCTTCTCCCGCAATCCTGACCGTTACCTAAGAAACTTAGGATCCCCTGCCTACCAAACCGAAGGCCTTCAAAGCCTTAACTAAGAGTTAAATCCTCTTAGTTTCTGCCCACACCACTAAGGCCCGCAGGACACTAAACCTGCACCATCTAAATGCAACGCAGATACTCTAATTCAGCTAGGGCCTCCACGATAAGCCTAGACAGACGGGCCTCGATCCCATAAACTTCTAATTAACAGCTAGACGCTCAAACCAACGAGCTTCTGTCTACCAGACTCCGGCACACTCTCAGCGTACATCAATGAGTTTGCAACTCAACATGAACTTCACCACAGAGTCGATAAGAAGAGGAATTCAACCTCTGTAAAAAGGACTACAGCCTAACGCCTAAACACTCAGCCACCTGACCCGTGACCTTCATCAACCGATGACTAGTTTCAACAAACCACAATGACATCGGCACCCTATACCTACTCTTCGGAGCATGGGCAGGCATAGCCGAGTACCGCCCTCAGCCTCCTTATTCGAGCAGAACTTGGCCAACCAGGAACTCTCCTAGGAGACGACCAAATCTACAATGTCATCATCACCGCCCATGCCTTCGTAAGAATCTTCTTCACAGTTATAGCCATTATAATCGAAGGGTTTGGAAACTGACTAGTCCCCCTTATAACTGGAGCCCCAGACATAGCATTCCCCCGCATAAACAACATCGGTTTCTGAACTACTTCCTCCGTCCTTCCTACTGCTCCTAGCGTCCTCCACAGTAGAAGCTGGAGTCGGAACAGGATGAACCATATACCCTACAATACCCTAGTCCATAGTTTCTCACACTGTCTGACCTTTACATTGGGCTTAACATAAATCTTAATAAACAATACCCTAGCCCATAGTTTCTCACAATCCCCCCTTTTTCTTTTTATCCTGTTATTGTTTATTAGACGCTACTTTCATTCTCGGCACTGCGAACAAACCTTTTTCCACAATCCCAACATTTATCATAACACTCACAAGGTAATACCTCACAATTACAATAGGCATAGTTCTCACGTGGCATAATGCATTCGCAACAATCTTCATCCTCATTAATCGATACACTCTTATACTTTGCCCCAGCCCTCGTAGTTAAAATAAGCAATTGAGCTATGTCAAACCGTTCTTTAATAAAATGTAAAATATAGCGTAATATACAAGGCCCAAATATCAGTCCTAGAATCAACATAATAAGTGGTCCTGCTAAAGCAGACAACAAAGTGGTTAGCCAAGGTGAGATATTAAACCAGTTTTCATACCATGACCTGCCCGCCTCAAGACTCTTTTTACGTTGTTCCAACCTTTTCCGGAGTTCAGACATGGCATCCAGGACTACTCCCGTATGGTCAGCAAAAGAACAACGTTCCTCTTTGAGAGCTACACATAACCCTCCTTCTTTTAAGAACAATAGATCTAATCCTCTTCTATTTTGCAGCACTACTTCTGATAAAGACTTCACTGAAGTGGCTAAATTTTTAATAGATTGTTCTATTCTTGTTAAATCCTCATTTACAGCCATCTGCAAACTTTGTAATTCCTGACCTTTTACTAGGGAGGCTATGCCTGTACCTGCTCCAACTCCGCCCGCTATCAGCAGTGTAGCTAGGGTTACCACTGTAATTGGCTCTCGTTTTTGCCTATTCAGGTCTCCTTCAAAGTGGCGTAACACCTCCTCAGAGGTGTGATAGATCAGACGAGGAACAATAATCACCTGTACGCAAAACTGAGATTGATTAAACACGTTTAGGGATAGGCAAGGCGTTACTCCGAAGTCTGAACAAACCCATTTAGCTCCTGGTGTCGGGATAGCCCATTTGTCATTTTGATTCTTGTGTTTCTTTATGTTAGCTTTAGTGATTGTTTGATTACACAAGGGCTGATATTGTTCGGGCACTGTACCTATACATTTTCCTTGACCTGTTAGCAATTGAATAGTAATTCCTTGCGTATGGTTCCTCTGGTCATCCCATGGGCATTCTTGTGGGTTTGAACCACTAGACCATTGAATCCTATCTGGTATTCCGATTGCCTCAAAATATGGGGGTCTAACATTGTAACATAACCAGCACTCCTTAGTTAAATTTGGTTTGCTTTCATTAAGGGTATGATAAGAGGCTTGCATTAAATCCCATAAGGGGTCTTTAGACTCTGACACTCCTGAATCCCTAACTAAAGAGAACTCAGTCACCGTGTCATTAGTTGTTTTATCTGTTACTGATAGGGAGTTTGGACGAGTGGTTGTAACACTTGTGGGGACAATCTTTTTCTTAGGGAAAGTGGGTGAATTCAATACTTTATTCGGCCCAACAGGGAGTGAATCATATGGTATTTTAATTTTTCTTATGAGAAAGTGCCCTCCCCAATCCTTAGGAATTCCTGCATAGACACGTATTCCCCATGTTCGTCCTACTAACATGTTCGTCTTCTAGGGGATGCAATACTTGAAATTTGATGTGGGTACAGACTTTTTTGTTACGTGGAGCTACATAATCCACGTCGCGCAGACCTGTAAGATCTACACCCGTTTGTTCAGGTACACATCCGTTAGGAGTCCAGGTTGCTTTTATATATTTATCAGGAGCCTTTACTGTCCAGCCCGAGGCTATTGTCTCACATCCCCAATAACCACAATAATAGTGTCCGGGATAATTACAGTAAGGCTGTCCAGAGGCCGGGCATAAATAAAATGGAGGTCCTTTTTCACAAGGTATTGGTACTAAATTACAAAGTTTCACTACACATTCAGGTGGCCCTGGGTTGCTAAAAGTGGCTATTGTTTTCGTTCCTTCCCAAGATATTAGTTCCCACTTAAATGGTTCATGTGGGTTTCCCCCTTTTGCTTGGGTTATTATCAATAGCACAATTAATGGTATACCAGGAAAAAGGGTGTTTGTTAATTTTGTTAATTTAAGTATATTCTTACCAGTCCTGGGGAAGTTCGGCCATGGCTGCTTTTGCATCCCATTTTTCTGGCTCTTTTCTCCACGGTTTGTTTCTCCTCTGCCTCGCCCGTCGACTCGGTTGCTTCGAGCCACGGGGTGTACCATCTTCTCGGCAGCAAGGGAATTCTTCAGGAGAATAGCTGTTGCGGGCTTTTTGCCTGTTTACATAGGCTTCCTACTTCGCAGCTTTAATTAATGGGGCCGAGCAAGACACGGTTAGTACTTCCCTCCTGCACTTTATAGCCAAGATTTCAGCTACAAAGGGGACTGGTTCGGTGGAGTGGTAACAATAATATTGAGGGTTTATTCCTTTGGCAAAAATTTCCCACCACTCATGGGATTCTCGAATAATTTCTTGTTTAGACTCTAATTGTTTTAATTTCCACTCCGTAAGAGTTCTTTGAATTTTCCAACACTGTGTGCAAACTCCTATTGGAGGGTATCCATATTCACAGTGTGTCCACCATTTATTCTGGCATACCTTACACCTGAAACAAGCAAATGGATAACAATTGCAGTTCAAATTATTACATCTAATTCATATATCTAGAGTGCATACATTATTTGCATCAGCCTATCTTCTTATACTTGATATTGTGTGGTTGCATAAGTTTAGCAATTTCCTTCAACACACTTTGTACGCTTCCATATATAATAGATAAAAAAAGAAATAATTATAGCAAATATAAACAACAATACACACTTTATACCAAAAGGTAATGCGGCAAAATAATCAAATAAAGTCTCTATCATTACGTTATCTTTTCAGGGTTATCTTGGTGTCACCTGGAGTACTGATTACTTTCCAGTGGGGTCTCGTCACCGGGCCTTTAATGCGACTAGCATGAGTCCATCCACGCTCAGCAGTCCGGACAGCCGTTTCTGTTGTAAGCAGAACAAGATAAGGTCCCTCCCAATTGGGTTTTAGGGTTTCTTCTTTCCACGTTTTAACCAATACCCAGTCCCCAGGTTTAAGAGTATGAATGTTTAAGTCCAACGGTGGTCGTTGTACAATCAGTCCATGTTCCCAAAGCTTGTTACGATGTTCTGCTAATCGTGAAACGTATTCATTAATCACACGGTCTCGAATTAAAACATTTGTTTGTGGACTTTCAATTCTATAGGACATTCCATACACCATTTCAAACGCTGATATTCCTACATCTGCTCGGGGTCTGGTTCTGAGAATGAATAGCGCCATGGGTAGGCACTTAATCCATGATAATTTGGTTTCTATCCTTAATTTAGTCAAAATAGTTTTGATTTCTCCATTCATCCTTTCAACTTTTCCCCAACTTTGTGGATGCCATGGCGTATGGTATTCCCACTTAATACCCAAGCTTTCTGTTAGATCTCTAACAATTTTTGACACAAAGTGTGTTCCTCTGTCCGAGTCGATTACTTCAGGTACTCCATATCGAGGTATAATGTGTTCAAGTAACACTTTAGTAACTTGGTTAGCAGTTGCCTTGGAGGTAGGAAAAGCCTCAACATAATGTGTTAAATGATCCACCATTACTAATAAATATTTGTAACGCCCTACCCTGGGTAGCTCAGTAAAATCCACTTGTACGTGTGAGAAAGGTCTGTATGCTGGGGAACGTCCTCCAAGAGGCTTTTGTCTCATGTTGTTTCGATTAACCTTTTGACAGGTCTCGCAGGCTGCCGTGACTGTCTTTGCTATGTTATATACGCCTATACAGGCAAACTGTTGATTGAAATGATCAACTAACGCCTGGGTTCCCCAGTGTGTTTTACTATGTATTTTTGAAAATATTTCAAGTGCTATGCCCTTCGGCAAAACTTCTCTCCCATCTGGCAATATGTACTTACCATCCTGTTCCTTAGCTCCCATTTGTTCTCGTTTTTCCTTTTCTGCAGACTCAAACCTCAAATTTTTACTAACAGGTATTTGTTGTATAGTTAAAATCGTACTATAATTGCCTGCCACTCGTTTTGCTTCTGTATCAGCTGCATTATTTCCCCTAACTTGGTAACTCGTACCTCGCTGGTGTCCCTTTATATGTACAACTGCTATTTTATTCGGCATTTTTAATGCCTCCAGAACTCGCCGAATTAATTCCGGGTGTATCAGTTCTTTTCCCTGTGAGTTAACGAATCCTCTGTCTCCCCATATTTTCCCAAAAGTGTGCACTACTCCGAACGCATAGCGTGAGTCTGTATATATAGTTCCATCCTTTCCCTTCAGTGACACTAATGCTTTCCACAATGCATACAGCTCACAGGCTTGAGCCGACCAGCTGGCACTCAGGGGGCCTGATTCTATTGTCTTAAATTCTCTTTTTTCCAACTTAACGATGGCATATCCGGACAATCGTTTACCTTCCACTATTCGTGATGACCCATCTGTAAATAATACTTCTCCACATTGTAGTTCTTCTTCTTCTAAGTCTGGCCTAATGCGTGTCTGCTGTTCAATTGTTTGAAAACAATTGTGCAATAGTTCATTACCTTCTCCTGGGTACAAAAATTCAGCGGGGTTAACTGCTCCAATAGTTTTCAAAGATAGTTTAGGGGATTCTATAAGTATTCCCTCATACTTTAATAATCGGCTATCTGTAAGCCATTTTTCTGCTTTTTGTTGTAACACTCCCCTGATATTATGAGGCGCATATAAGACAACTTCTCCATTAAAGGTAATGCGATTCGTTTCCTCAAGTAATAAGGCAGCAGCAACAATGATTTGTAAACAACTCGGCCAACCCCTGCTCACAGGGTCCAACAGCTTTGATAAGTATGCCACCGGTTTCTTTTGTCCGGCCCATTCCTGAGTTAATACTCCGAATGCCGTTCCTTCATATATGTTAACAAATAAATGGAATGGCCGCTTTAAATCTGGGAGGCTTAAAACCGGTGCTTGGCTTAGCTCCCTTTTGAGACTGGCAAACTGCTCTTGATCCTGAGGGGTCCACTTGGGCATTTTGTCTTTAGACAGTTGTTCATATAAGAATTTAACTTTAAAGCTGTAGTTCTCTATCCGTTGCCTACAATACCCAAATAGCCCTAATGCCTGCCGAATTTGCCTCTTAGTGACAGGCATAGGTAATTCCAGAATTCCTTTAATGCGCTCTGGATCCAATATCTTCTTGCCGTTAAACAAATAATGCCCCAAATATTTCACTTTTTCCTCCACAAATTGTAACTTTTCTTGTGATACCCGTAGTCCCTTTTGTGCAAGAAAGTTTAGGAGCCGAATGCTTTCTTTTCTTACATCCTCCTTATTATTCCCTGCTATGAGCAGATCATCTACATACTGTAACAGCACGTTTCCCGTTTGTACCTGGTATTCTTTTAAGAGCTCTTCCAGGGCCTGTCCAAACAGATTAGGGGACTCAGTGAACCCTTGGGGGAGCACGGTCCATCTCAATTGCTGTTTACGGCCTGTCTCTATGTCTTCCCATTCAAAGGCAAAATAATCACGGCATTCTTCTGCCAGTGGACAGGCCCAAAAGGCATCCTTTAAATCAGCCACACTATACCAGGAGTTATGGGGTCCTAGCTTGCTTAGCAGTGTGTATGGATTTGCTACTACAGGGAACCGGGCGATAGTTCTTTTGTTTATTTCCCTTAGATCATGTACGAGCCGATATTTCCCATTTGGTTTCTTCACAGGCAGAATGGGGGTGTTAAAGGGTGACATACAAGGCTCTAAGAATTCCTTGTGCTAACAATCGATCGATTTCTGGTTTTAATCCCCTCCGTCCTTCTAGGGATATGGGATATTGCCTTACCCTCACAGGTATGTGGGGTTCGGAAATTTGGATTTTAATCGGTGGGATTTCCAGTCTACTAATTGTGTCCGGAGAGTACCAGACACCGGGGTTAATTTGTTTTTGATCATCCACGGTCAAAGGATAAGCAGACACTGTTAGCTCTTGATTTTTCACTTTAATTTCTAATTGCAATTCAACAATTAAATCTCGTCCTAACAGATTAAATTCTGCTTCAGGGACGAGCAAGAGTTCACCCATTCCAAATTTATTTTCAGTTTCGAATACCACATTTTTGATTTTGCTTACTTTAAAGGGTTCTCCTTTTGCCCCAATTACTTGTACTTTTTCAGGGGAAACTTTACATCCCTCAGGTATTTGCTTAATAGTTGATTTCTCAGCCCCAGTGTCTACTAAAAAGGTGAACTCTTGTTTATGGGGACCTATTTTTAATTTTATCAAGGGCTCATGATGACTCCGGTCCCCTAAGATATAGAGCCCCTGACTCTCCTAATCCGTTTTCAATATTTCCTCATCCCTGATCCTTTCTCTGCAATTCTGTTTTATATGTCCCCTTTTTCCACAGTAAAAACAACATCTCTGTTCCTTCTTCACTACTACGTTCCCTTGTTTCGTTCCAGCAGATCTGTGTTCACCAGTTTGCCCTTTGCGATCCTCTCTGACTGCTGCTACCATCATTTTTACTTGTCGCTTGCTGCTCTCTTCTTCCCGCCTTACGTAGACTTTCTGAGCTTCCCTCAATAATTCATCCAAGCCTCTATTCTGCCAGTCTTCTAACTTTTCAATCTTCTTTCTGATATCTTCCCATGATTTTGCCACAAACTGAGTTTTGAGGAGCGCTTGCCCTAAAGGGTCGTCTGGATTTACCCCAGAGTACAGCTGAAGGGCTTTCCTCAGTCGTTCCAGCCACTCAGTAGGGCTTTCATCTTTCTTTTGCATTTCATTAAATGCTTTATTGATATTCTGGCCACGGGGTACTGCTTCCCCAATCCCCTGGATTACTATAGTTCTCAGGTCCTGCATATGAGTTCTATGCACTGGATCCTGATTATCCCAATGAGGTCTTTGGAGTGGCCATTTAATATCTGCTTGGGGTCCCTGGGCATGCTGAGCATCCCACAGTCTCATTCCTGCTCGTCTAATCATATCTCTTTCCTCGGTAGTAAATAATTGACCAAGGATAGATTGCATCTCATCCCAAGTATAAAGGTTTGGTCCCAAAAATGGATTTAATCTTTCTGCCACTCCGAGTGGGCCTTCAATTAAGTTTCCCATCTCGGTTCTTTTAAAATCTCGTAGGTCAGCCGAGTTTAGGGGTACGGAAATATATCCGATCACAGGTTGAGGTCCCCCCATGGGTATTTCCCTTAGGGGGTACATTTGAGCTGCCCCTTTCTGACTTCTAGTTATGCGTCTAGGAAGAGGGGGAGACCCTTGTTCCGACTCTGGTGGGGGAGTGGGCGCTCTGGGGACCTCTGCGGGAGCAGGAGGAGGAATGTAAGGAGGGGGGGTTAGAAGGGTTTCGTCCAACTCTTCCTGCTTTTTCTTTTGTTTAGTTTTCATTTCATTCAGTGGGTAAAGTCTAGCTCCCGGTCTTTCTAGCCACACTTCCGCATATCGACTCTCCTCCGGGTTAAGGGGTTTTTTATTATTAACCCAGAGGTTTAATTGCTGTCTTACCCAATCTTCTTCTGACCCATAGACTGGCCAAAAGACATTTTTAGAAATCTTCTTCCCTCCCCATATCTTAGTACAATATTCTATCATCTTCTGCTTATCTTTCCCTAGGGTTCCAAGGAAATATCTCCAATTGTCTAAGATATATGCCAGAGGGGTATTCTTAGGTACAGTGGGTACCCTTCCCATGGGAGTCGAAGGCTTGCTGCCCTTCGCCCCCATCTTCTGGAATATCCACAAACATACACTCACTCGCTCCCCTTGTTCCTGGCCCAGTCCCTCGCGGGAGATGGGAAACGCAGTACTTAAGAGTCCGCACTCGCTTGGTTCAGTATATCGAACCTCTCACTCGTTATATCCCAGGAAACCCAATCCCGCCCGAACGGCAAACCCGCAAACAAATTCGCAATATACTTACGCGTCCTGCGTCTTCGTCCGGACTCCCGTGCACAGAATTTTTATGGGATTTTACCGGTTTCTCCTTTGCTCATTATTCTAGAATTTAGGTTCGTCGGTAAGGTTGGAGTAAGCTGTTGGTCGCGGGGCCGCGAAATGTCGCGGGGCGCCTCCCCGGAGGACCAAAGCCCACCGTTCCTTATCCGAGTCACGGCACCAGAAATTGTTATAAATTGAGACCACAACGGATCATAATCCAATTAAAATTTTATTAATTATAGCAAGTAGAATATGAGCAAAAACAGCGCTGGACGACAGGGGAGTCTGCGCTCCGCCCACTGCCGTCCTGAGCACTTCAAACAGTCCCTTTTTATACATCTTTACTCCCGTGTTCATGAGGTAGTGGAGGTACTCTGCGCATGCTTCAGTTGTTGTTAGGGGGTCGTTTTCTGCCTTCTGGTGGTCGTTGAGGCCGAAGTAAGAAGTCTTCCTCCTTTGTCCCATAGTTGACCCCTCACTCATATGTCCTTATATGGGGTAGTTTGTCCTGTTTCTGTCGGTTCCTGGACATCTGGTGGTTATCTTATCTTGCACAAGCGGTATCTTGTGGCTGTTTATATCTTTTGCTGTCTGACCTTTACATTGGGCCTAACATAAATCTTTATAAACAATACCCTAGTCCATAGTTTCTCACACTGTCTGACCTTTACATTGGGCTTAACATAAATCTTAATAAACAATACCCTAGTCCATAGTTTCTCACATTCCCCAAACAGTATCACATTTAGAGCAGAGGATAATCGTTCCTTTCTACCCCAAACTCTTGGCTGGGGACACCTTGCAGTGCTATCAAACTAGCAGACCGCAACAAGGCTTTAGCGTTGGCCATATTCTACTGCCGGTGCTGTAGCACCTTCCTCCAGAGGCCAGACCACACTGCTCCTCCTCCAGCTGACACCCTCTCCCACAAGCCACAGGGCTATTTAACCCCTTAGCGGGAACCAGCTACACCTGCACATCGCCCATGTCAATCAACCCACTGCCTCTGAGGCAAGGCCACAGCTGCGTGTTATCAATGCTAATCAACCCACCGCCTTCATTCCTCTACAGGGAGAAGCTCACCAAGCACATTTCCACCACCCACAACTGGCTGCTAAAATGTCATTCGCACAGAGCAACGTGTGGGAAAAAAAAAAAAAAAAATTCCTCCAGGACACATCAAAGTAATTCCACTACTGTTCAGGCTCCCAAGGTACTTTCACCCGTTCAAGCCATCGCAAGGCCTGACGGCCCATTTCTCTCCTTGTACCACCACCACTCCAGAAAAGCAGAGGAAATGTGATGGAGACAGCACACTGGGTGAGCTACAGAGCCCCTGATACCATCTACTAAACACGAAGAGTGTGAGCATGGGAAGGACTAGAAAGGCACTCCACTTACCGTTTAGTGCTTTCTTGCCAATGAGGTGTCGGTGGAATTGGTGGTCAGCCTTGATTATTGCGTAATCCGTCCCGTGGATCTAAAAAGAATTATATTTTTTATATCTATCTATATATGTATGGATGTACATTATTTTATATTATAATATATAGGGCCAGGTAGGACAGGCCACCGCTTCTGTCTCGTGCCCTAAGTAACTGCCTACTACCAGTATTGGCACTGACTCGCCAGCGGTCAGCTACAAGCACTTCTGCTCTTCAGCAGAGCACAAGCATTCCTCTGCTTTGAGAAGAGAGCATTGTGCTCATGAAACATTGAAAAGACTTACTTCTACGCCTCTCCAGCTATAACCAAGAGAATCCTTCCTTCTCCGCACCAAAAAAATAATGCTGACTTTTCAAGGATGCTATGGATGAGGTTCATAACCAAGGGGTGTCATCCACCTGGCCACACAATTTGTCTCCTGCAAGTACGATTAAGCATGCCAAGACATCCTATGGATGTGACAAACACCTCATCACCTCTGCTCTGTTGCCCCTTCTTCCCCCAGTTTCTTACTGGAACTAGTAACTCCAGCTCACCAGTTCCTTGAGCATGGCTTCAATCGGTTCCTGAGCCACATGCACATCTTCTGTAGGTCCTTCCAAAGTGATGTTATCCTGTGGCGAGCAGCCTCACAGTTTGCCCTCTTGCCTGTGCTAACAATTGTCTCCGAGTTGCTGTTCTTTGCTGGGAGATCAATTTTGGTGTTGCTTTCTTTACGGATCTGCCACAAAGGGAAAAAAAAAAAAAAATCATCTCAGAAGCGTCCCATGTCAGAAGAAAAAGCCTCGCAGGCTATATTGGACATCACCAATGGGCAGGAGAGAGCATCCAGTGGGATTTTGCTGCAGGCAGTGATCATCACGAGCACTTGAGTTAGGAGCAATATCTCACCTTCTTGATGTTGGCACCTCCTTTCCCTACGATGTTCTTGTGGAACTGTTTGCAGATGGGGACAGAAATAGAAAAGCTGTTTTCAACCTAAGGGAGAAAGGAAGGGAGAACTGAAGATTACACTGTCGTGGCAAGGGAGGCCCGACTTCAGGAACTCTGATAAACGAGCTTTTGAAAAGAGGCTTAGACCCAAGGAAGTTCTCTATACGAGGGACTTGTAAGACTAAACAAAGGCAAGGACGTTCCCCTATAGCCTTCCCATAACAGGTACTACCCCCTGCCTCCATTCAGCCAAAACAGCGTCGACAGCTCCCTCCTCTTGAGGTGTTTTAGCTCTACCCAAGCCAGTAGAGCTCTGCTTTGCCCCAGGGTTATCCAGGCACGGAGGAGGGAAGTGCAGGCAGAAGACCTCCTTACCAGGTCTGCCACCGTCTTTTGCATGTACTCGGTGCACTTCTCCACCTCGTTTTTGGGACCTCGGAGTTGGACGATGTCACTCTTGTGTGCAGGGTCTGGGAAGTTGATGATAACCTGCAGGAGCGGTCATTTAGAGTTAGCTCAAGCAAAAGCAAGAACCCTTGTGTCAGACACATGCAAAGGTTGGGGGGATCCTACACATGCCCTTTTCCCATTCAGAAACGGGGAACCGTGTTAGCGGCCTCTGGCTAAAAGAACTATCTTCTCAGACACTTGCGCTACAGAGCCACTAAAGTTACGACTTCTGTGACGACAGGCCTACTACCCATGTAGGAAAGAACCCCTCTGGATTCCTCCTCTCCTACAAAGCCTTACCTCTGGGAATTGCTCCCGGATTTCCCAGACCCGCTCAGCCTTCTGCCCAGTGATGGTCCGGTGGAATTTCTGCTCAACGATTAGGTCCGCAGCGTGTTCATTTTCCTGACGGGAACAGAGGGCACACTGAGTGTTCAGCCGGAGAGCCGTCTACTTTGACTTAGCGGTTTGCTGCCCGACGGTTTACTTGCCAGCACTGTCCCTCTTTTCTCCAGACCAAATTCACTCTGCGTTGACAGAGAAGGGCTACCCGAGGGAACAGGGGAAGACATTTGTGAAGAGGAACTTGCACTTGTCATGAGATCCAAGTGCTCCGTGGGCAAGGGGCACACACTCGCACCAGAAGGTTACAAGGGAACACGAGAGCCCAAACCCTGCAGTCTCCCAAACATCACGTCCTACCCACTCACCATACGGGAAGCGAGTTCCAGCAGCTCGCTCTTGGCCTGTGGGACCCCCTGTGGGTCTCCTTCCATTCTGATCGGGTTGCTCTTCTCGTTGTCCGGGGGAATGCGCACAGACACCTTGTACAGATCCTTCATCCTGTTCACTTCGAGGCAAGGACTGTGGTGACGCCGTCTGCTAGGCAAAGACCTGGAAGCAAGGCACCTGGATTATCACTGCTCAGAGGCTGATGAAGAAGTAAAGCCGCCTCTGGGAAGGGCTCGGTGGGGTAGGGTTGAGCCAGGGGAAATTGCCTCTTCCCCCTGGAGTTCAGCGAGAGCAGACCTGTGCCACACGAGAGCCTGTCCAAGTAAATACCGTGGCATCTACAGAGCCCATTGTTCCCTTGTCAGAGCCAGGCGTGTTTCTTCCCCAAACAGTATCACATTTAGAGCAGAGGATAATCGTTCCTTTCTACCCCAAACTCTTGGCTGGGGACACGTTGCAGTGCTATCAAACTAGCAGACCGCAACAAGGCTTTAGCGTTGGCCATATTCTACTGCCGGTGCTGTAGCACCTTCCTCCAGAGGCCAGACCACACTGCTCCTCCTCCAGCTGACACCCTCTCCCACAAGCCACAGGGCTATTTAACCCCTTAGCGGGAACCAGCTACACCTGCACATCGCCCATGTCAATCAACCCACTGCCTCTGAGGCAAGGCCACAGCTGCGTGTTATCAATGCTAATCAACCCACCGCCTTCATTCCTCTACAGGGAGAAGCTCACCAAGCACATTTCCACCACCCACAACTGGCTGCTAAACTGTCATTCGCACAGAGCAACGTGTGGAAAAAAAAAAAAAAAAAAAATTCCTCCAGGACACATCAAAGTAATTCCACTACTGTTCAGGCTCCCAAGGTACTTCCACCCGTTCAAGCCATCGCAAGGCCTGACGGCCCATTTCTCTCCTTGTACCACCACCACTCCAGAAAAGCAGAGGAAATGTGATGGAGACAGCACACTGGGTGAGCTACAGAGCCCCTGATACCATCTACTAAACACGAAGAGTGTGAGCATGGGAAGGACTAGAAAGGCACTCCACTTACCGTTTAGCTGCTTTCTTGCCAATGAGGTGTCGGTGGAATTGGTGGTCAGCCTTGATTATTGCGTAATCCGTCCCGTGGATCTAAAAAGAATTATATCTTTTATATCTATCTATATATGTATGGATGTACATTATTTTATATTATAATATATAGGGCCAGGTAGGACAGGCCACCGCTTCTGTCTCGTGCCCTAAGTAACTGCCTACTGCCACTATTGGCACTGACTCACCAGCGGTCAGCTACAAGCACTTCTGCTCTTCAGCAGAGCACAAGCATTCCTCTGCTTTGAGAAGAGAGCATTGTGCTCATGAAACATTGAAAAGACTGACTTCTATGCCTCTCCAGCTATAACCAAGAGAATCCTTCCTTCTCCGCACCAAAAAAATTAATGCTGACTTTTCAAGGATGCTATGGATGAGTTTCATAACCAAGGGGTGTCATCCACCTGGCCACACAATTTGTCTCCTGCAAGTACGATTAAGCATGCCAAGACATCCTATGGATGTGACAAACACCTCATCACCTCTGCTCTGTTGCCCCTTCTTCCCCGAGTTCCTGTTCTCCTTCATAATACCTAGTTGTTCTCTCATTATGAATCCTCCCTTCCCCTTATCAGTGTCAATGGAATCATCGTTCCATGGACAATGAGTCGTCCCTTTCCCCCGCTTGGTCCGAGAGTATTACCTCTGTTCAGTGGCTTGATCCAGGGTGATAGTGCTCGTTCTAGGCGCTGTAAAAAGCGAAATCTATATCCTATGTCCTGATTTTGGGTATCTAACATTAATGCAAAACAGTAATCCTCACACAGTTTTTATTTCATTCTGTAGCGTCGGTGTCGGTATCGGCTGCCTGCGGTAAAGGTTCACGGGAAGGTCTTACATTCTTCGCTGGGATCCATCGAGGTCCTTTTTCTGTAGAGACACAAGCATAACCTTTTCCCCGTGTAACAAGAGGATATGGTCCCATAATTTTACCTGTTTCTGCATCTCGGACCGATACCGGGCCTTTAACCCGTGCCTCGACGGAGGTAGCTGCAGTGAAACGTCGACCTATCGGTGGGTCGTTATCTATTCAAGAACAATTCAAAAAATTAAAAACATACAACGCTTTCTGTAACCGTTCCTCGGGAATAGCCATGCCCATTCCCCCTTTTTGTTGTTGTCATAAACGTTTCAGAGACCGATGAGACCCTTCAATGAGAGATCGACCGGTGGGGGAATGAGCAATGCCGGTAATGTGAGTTCTACCCCATAGGGCAAAAGAGGTTTTTACAGTTGTTGAAACGTAAAGATAAAGACCGACAACGGTCCAGCTTAAGGGAATACCTAAAGCAGCAAAAGCACGCATTAAATGTCTACGAACAGCTCGTGCCTTTTCTCCTGTGTGACACGAGGCAACCAAGGCACCTGAAAATGTATCAATGGAAGAGTGGATATATTTAAGGCTACCAAATTCAGAATCATGCGTGACATCTGTTTGCCATAACGGTAGGCTTTGTAATCCTCTAGGATTAGCTCCTGCAGCAACTGATGGGAAAGAATGTTTTTGACAGTCGGGACAGACAGCAATAATACTTGATGCTTGTTGAGCAGCAAGGCCAAACTGTCGCTTAAGAGCTCCAGCGTTTCGATGGAAAAAAAGAGTGCCTTCGCTTAGCTTGTGCAATACGGTCTGGCAGTACTTGAACTGGTCACGGCAATAGGTCAGCTCGTCGATTGCCTTCTGCAAGAAAACCAGGTAGCGAGGTATGAGACCTAATATGCATAACAAAATAAGGCGCAGATCGAGAGTCCAAAAGGAAAATAAGTTCCTGTAACAGGGTAAAGGGTTGTGAATGCGAAACACTCCGCAGCACAGAAGCTTCAGCTCGTGGAACAATACCTGCAACATAAGCAGAATCAGTAACAAGGTGGAGTGGTACATTCCATTCTCGGAAAACACGAACAACTGCATTCAGTTCTCCTGTTTGAGGTGAACCGGAGACCGTCTCTATGTCCGAATCCCATTGCCTCCGTTGATCATCCCACCACAGAAGAACAGATTTATGCGATTGGCCCGATCCATCTGTAAACACAGTAAGCGCCGGTAAGGGTTGTTCGCTTCTTCTGGGGTTTAACATCAGACGAAAATCAACGTTAAACAGTTTGTGTGAAGATGGATGGGAAGTTATTCGACCTGTATGTTCTCGCCCGGCACCTCCCCGGGACCTACAGCTTGACAAACTATTGCTGTACAATTCAACCACGAGAACCTCTAACACCTTTACCGCTCAAACCTAGCCTTCTCCTTAACATCTTATATATCCCATAAACACCACCTACCCAAAACCTCAGCACTAAAATCATATTAACCCAAACCCCCCATACACACACGCCCCTAAGACTATAGGCGCCCAAACAGCCAACGAAGCCAACGAAACCAACGAAACCACGTCCCCGTAGCTTACAATCCAAAGCGTGGCACTGAAGATGCCAAGATGGCGTCCAATATGAAAGCCGAGGACAAAAGACTTAGCCCTAACCTTACGGTTGGCTCCTGCTAGACCTAGACGTGCAAGTATCTGCGGCCCAGTGTAAATGCCCTAGGCCTCCTGCTAAGACCGAAGGAGCAGGCATCAGGCACACGCTACCAACTGCAGCCCAAGACGCCTTGCTCAGCCACACCCCCACGGGCACTCAGCAGTAATTAACAGTAAGCAAGAAGCGCAAGCTTGACTTAGTCACGGCAACCTTCAGGGTTGGTAAATCTCGTGCCAGCCGCCGCGGTCACACCAGAAACCCAAGCCAACAGTCACACGGCGTAGAGAGCGGACCAGAGCCTGTCAGAATAACTAGGAAACCGAAACACAACTAAGCTGTCGTAAGCCCGAGATACCCCTAAGGCCAACCTAAAGATGATCCTAGTAAACCTGACTGCGGCCAATGAAGAGACGGGACGCAGCTTGATGCAAGCAAATGTCAATGCGTTGTGCAGAAGCACGAGGTTTTATACGCTTGCAGAAGCTGCGCGTTTTAAACCAATTGCTTCTTGAGGCTAAGCCTTGCATACTAGGCAATCCCTGATTGGTGGTTAACTACCGGCACTTAACAGCAAGGTGTTACCTTTCCTTGGCGCCATCCGTCTCCCACTCCCCTGTGCTCTGTAACCATGCCCCATCATGTTGTTAATTGTTGTCTAGACAAGCTCGAGCACACTCCCCTCAGCTGACCGATTGCCACGCGTGGTCCTAGTTTCCAGCCCGCTCCTGCACCTCCCCCTTCCTGTTGCACAAAAGAACCTTTGAAAGCGAACGAGGAAAAACAAGGCCTAAGCAACAGAACAAATAAAAAACCAACCAGGACATATTATCACTGTCAAAATAACCCACTGCCTTTGTTCCGTACAATTCTACAATTTCCCCTTTTTGTTTTTGAACAGCTAGTACCAGGTTTGCCATGTTCCGCAGGGCCCTTGCAAACATGACAGCAACCAAGGTAATAGCAAACAAACAACACTGCCAATCGAGTGAATGGATGCCAGAAAAGGCTGAAATTTTCTCAGATTTTGATAACATGTTGCTGCAGTGGGGCGCCTAAAATCCACGCAGCACATACCATCAAAATCCTCACAGCCACGTCCTTGAACCAACAACAAAAAGCCGCGGCAATTTTGACTCACATGCTTAACTGCCTACCAAACAAGGTGATTGAACTCTTTAATGCTTTCCCTGCTGTTACTCTGCATAAGAGAAGAAGCGCTGCGACACGTTCCCATCCTAGCCTCCTACTACATTAGCATCTACAGAAAGACAATGCTCGACATGCAAAGTGTAAACAACATCACCTTCTTTTGGATTAACGTTATACGTAGGCGGAAGGGCACACCAAACAAGAACCGTTTCCGTCAAAAAGTTCGAAACATAGCATGCCTTCTCTGAACATACCTCTGGGGTCATCCCCTTCATTCCCTCCTTTTGATGCAAAGAGAGACACTTTACCCTAACAGAGAAGCCCCTGTTTACATCTCTGAGCCAGGACACAAGCCGCAGCTGTGCGCGCCACCAGGCTCAGGGCAGAAACCACTCCTGTAGTTACCTAACTATATATCTCGACAAGCGTGCAGACACCTATTAAACACTAAATAACCATGTTTATCGTTCCTGTTCTCCTTCGTAATACCTAGTTGTTCTCTCATTATGAATCCTCCCTTCCCCTTATCAGTGTCAATGGAATCATCGTTCCATGGACAATGAGTCGTCCCTTTCCCCCGCTTGGTCCGAGAGTATTACCTCTGTTCAGTGGCTTGATCCAGGGTGATAGTGCTCGTTCTAGGCGCTGTAAAAAGCGAAATCTATATCCTATGTCCTGATTTTGGGTATCTAACATTAATGCAAAACAGTAATCCTCACACAGTTTTTATTTCATTCTGTAGCGTCGGTGTCGGTATCGGCTGCCTGCGGTAAAGGTTCACGGGAAGGTCTTACATTCTTCGCTGGGATCCATCTAGGTCCTTTTTCTGTAGAGACACAAGCATAACCTTTTCCCCGTGTAACAAGAGGATATGGTCCCATAATTTTACCTGTTTCTGCATCTCGGACCGATACCGGGCCTTTAACCCGTGCCTCGACGGAGGTAGCTGCAGTGAAACGTCGACCTATCGGTGGGTCGTTATCTATTCAAGAACAATTCAAAAAATTAAAAACATACAACGCTTTCTGTAACCGTTCCTCGGGAATAGCCATGCCCATTCCCCCTTTTTGTTGTTGTCATAAACGTTTCAGAGACCGATGAGACCCTTCAATGAGAGATCGACCGGTGGGGGAATGAGCAATGCCGGTAATGTGAGTTCTACCCCATAGGGCAAAAGAGGTTTTTACAGTTGTTGAAACGTAAAGATAAAGACCGATAACGGTCCAGCTTAAGGGAATACCTAAAGCAGCAAAAGCACGCATTAAATGTCTACGAACAGCTCGTGCCTTTTCTCCTGTGTGACACGAGGCAACCAAGGCACCTGAAAATGTATCAATGGAAGAGTGGATATATTTAAGGCTACCAAATTCAGAATCATGCGTGACATCTGTTTGCCATAACGGTAGGCTTTGTAATCCTCTAGGATTAACTCCTGCAGCAACTGATGGGAAAGAATGTTTTTGACAATCGGGACAGACAGCAATAATACTTGATGCTTGTTGAGCAGCAAGGCCAAACTGTCGCTTAAGAGCTCCAGCGTTTCGATGGAAAAAAAGAGTGCCTTCGCTTAGCTTGTGCAATACGGTCTGGCAGTACTTGAACTGGTCACGGCAATAGGTCAGCTCGTCGATTGCCTTCTGCAAGAAAACCAGGTAGCGAGGTATGAGACCTAATATGCATAACAAAATAAGGCGCAGATCGAGAGTCCAAAAGGAAAATAAGTTCCTGTAACAGGGTAAAGGGTTGTGAATGCGAAACACTCCGCAGCACAGAAGCTTCAGCTCGTGGAACAATACCTGCAACATAAGCAGAATCAGTAACAAGGTGGAGTGGTACATTCCATTCTCGGAAAACACGAACAACTGCATTCAGTTCTCCTGTTTGAGGTGAACCGGAGACCGTCTCTATGTCCGAATCCCATTGCCTCCGTTGATCATCCCACCACAGAAGAACAGATTTATGCGATTGGCCCGATCCATCTGTAAACACAGTAAGCGCCGGTAAGGGTTGTTCGCTTCTTCTGGGGTTTAACATCAGACGAAAATCAACGTTAAACAGTTTGTGTGAAGGTGGATGGGAAGTTATTCGACCTGTATGTTCTCGCCCGGCACCTCCCCGGGACCTACAGCTTGACAAACTATTGCTGTACAATTCAACCACGAGAACCTCTAACACCTTTACCGCTCAAACCTAGCCTTCTCCTTAACATCTTATATATCCCATAAACACCACCTACCCAAAACCTCAGCACTAAAATCATATTAACCCAAACCCCCCATACACACACGCCCCTAAGACTATAGGCGCCCAAACAGCCAACGAAGCCAACGAAACCAACGAAACCACGTCCCCGTAGCTTACAATCCAAAGCGTGGCACTGAAGATGCCAAGATGGCGTCCAATATGAAAGCCGAGGACAAAAGACTTAGCCCTAACCTTACGGTTGGCTCCTGCTAGACCTAGACGTGCAAGTATCTGCGGCCCAGTGTAAATGCCCTAGGCCTCCTGCTAAGACCGAAGGAGCAGGCATCAGGCACACGCTACCAACTGCAGCCCAAGACGCCTTGCTCAGCCACACCCCCACGGGCACTCAGCAGTAATTAACAGTAAGCAAGAAGCGCAAGCTTGACTTAGTCACGGCAACCTTCAGGGTTGGTAAATCTCGTGCCAGCCGCCGCGGTCACACCAGAAACCCAAGCCAACAGTCACACGGCGTAGAGAGCGGACCAGAGCCTGTCAGAATAACTAGGAAACCGAAACACAGCTAAGCTGTCGTAAGCCCGAGATACCCCTAAGGCCAACCTAAAGATGATCCTAGTAAACCTGACTGCGGCCAATGAAGAGACGGGACGCAGCTTGATGCAAGCAAATGTCAATGCGTTGTGCAGAAGCACGAGGTTTTATACGCTTGCAGAAGCTGCGCGTTTTAAACCAATTGCTTCTTGAGGCTAAGCCTTGCATACTAGGCAATCCCTGATTGGTGGTTAACTACCGGCACTTAACAGCAAGGTGTTACCTTTCCTTGGCGCCATCCGTCTCCCACTCCCCTGTGCTCTGTAACCATGCCCCATCATGTTGTTAATTGTTGTCTAGACAAGCTCGAGCACACTCCCCTCAGCTGACCGATTGCCACGCGTGGTCCTAGTTTCCAGCCCGCTCCTGCACCTCCCCCTTCCTGTTGCACAAAAGAACCTTTGAAAGCGAACGAGGAAAAACAAGGCCTAAGCAACAGAACAAATAAAAAACCAACTAAGACATATTATCACTGTCAAAATAACCCACTGCCTTTGTTCCGTACAATTCTACAATTTCCCCTTTTTGTTTTTGAACAGCTAGTACCAGGTTTGCCATGTTCCGCAGGGCCCTTGCAAACATGACAGCAACCAAGGTAATAGCAAACAAACAACACTGCCAATCGAGTGAATGGATGCCAGAAAAGGCTGAAATTTTCTCAGATTTTGATAACATGTTGCTGCAGTGGGGCGCCTAAAATCCACGCAGCACATACCATCAAAATCCTCACAGCCACGTCCTTGAACCAACAACAAAAAGCCGCGGCAATTTTGACTCACATGCTTAACTGCCTACCAAACAAGGTGATTGAACTCTTTAATGCTTTCCCTGCTGTTACTCTGCATAAGAGAAGAAGCGCTGCGACACGTTCCCATCCTAGCCTCCTACTACATTAGCATCTACAGAAAGACAATGCTCGACATGCAAAGTGTAAACAACATCACCTTCTTTTGGATTAACGTTATACGTAGGCGGAAGGGCACACCAAACAAGAACCGTTTCCGTCAAAAAGTTCGAAACATAGCATGCCTTCTCTGAACATACCTCTGGGGTCATCCCCTTCATTCCCTCCTTATTGATGCAAAGAGAGACACTTTACCCTAACAGAGAAGCCCCTGTTTACATCTCTGAGCCAGGACACAAGCCGCAGCTGTGCGCGCCACCAGGCTCAGGGCAGAAACCACTCCTGTAGTTACCTAACTATATATCTCGACAAGCGTGCAGACACCTATTAAACACTAAATAACCATGTTTATCGTTCCTGTTCTCCTTCATAATACCTAGTTGTTCTCTCATTATGAATCCTCCCTTCCCCTTATCAGTGTCAATGGAATCATCGTTCCATGGACAATGAGTCGTCCCGTTCCCCCGCTTGGTCCGAGAGTATTACCTCTGTTCAGTGGCTTGATCCAGGGTGATAGTGCTCGTTCTAGGCGCTGTAAAAAGCGAAATCTATATCCTATGTCCTGATTTTGGGTATCTAACATTAATGCAAAACAGTAATCCTCACACAGTTTTTATTTCATTCTGTAGCGTCGGTGTCGCTATCGGCTGCCTGCGGTAAAGGTTCACGGAAAGGTCTTACATTCTTCGCTGGGATCCATCGAGGTCCTTTTTCTGTAGAGACACAAGCATAACCTTTTCCCCGTGTAACAAGAGGATATGGTCCCATAATTTTACCTGTTTCTGCATCTCGGACCGATACCGGGCCTTTAACCCGTGCCTCGACGGAGGTAGCTGCAGTGAAACGTCGACCTATCGGTGGGTCGTTATCTATTCAAGAACAATTCAAAAAATTAAAAACATACAACGCTTTCTGTAACCGTTCCTCGGGAATAGCCATGCCCATTCCCCCTTTTTGTTGTTGTCATAAACGTTTCAGAGACCGATGAGACCCTTCAATGAGAGATCGACCGGTGGGGGAATGAGCAATGCCGGTAATGTGAGTTCTACCCCATAGGGCAAAAGAGGTTTTTACAGTTGTTGAAACGTAAAGATAAAGACCGACAACGGTCCAGCTTAAGGGAATACCTAAAGCAGCAAAAGCACGCATTAAATGTCTACGAACAGCTCGTGCCTTTTCTCCTGTGTGACACGAGGCAACCAAGGCACCTGAAAATGTATCAATGGAAGAGTGGATATATTTAAGGCTACCAAATTCAGAATCATGCGTGACATCTGTTTGCCATAACGGTAGGCTTTGTAATCCTCTAGGATTAACTCCTGCAGCAACTGATGGGAAAGAATGTTTTTGACAATCGGGACAGACAGCAATAATACTTGATGCTTGTTGAGCAGCAAGGCCAAACTGTCGCTTAAGAGCTCCAGCGTTTCGATGGAAAAAAAGAGTGCCTTCGCTTAGCTTGTGCAATACGGTCTGGCAGTACTTGAACTGGTCACGGCAATAGGTCAGCTCGTCGATTGCCTTCTGCAAGAAAACCAGGTAGCGAGGTATGAGACCTAATATGCATAACAAAATAAGGCGCAGATCGAGAGTCCAAAAGGAAAATAAGTTCCTGTAACAGGGTAAAGGGTTGTGAATGCGAAACACTCCGCAGCACAGAAGCTTCAGCTCGTGGAACAATACCTGCAACATAAGCAGAATCAGTAACAAGGTGGAGTGGTACATTCCATTCTCGGAAAACACGAACAACTGCATTCAGTTCTCCTGTTTGAGGTGAACCGGAGACCGTCTCTATGTCCGAATCCCATTGCCTCCGTTGATCATCCCACCACAGAAGAACAGATTTATGCGATTGGCCCGATCCATCTGTAAACACAGTAAGCGCCGGTAAGGGTTGTTCGCTTCTTCTGGGTTTTAACATCAGACGAAAATCAACGTTAAACAGTTTGTGTGAAGGTGGATGGGAAGTTATTCGACCTGTATGTTCTCGCCCGGCACCTCCCCGGGACCTACAGCTTGACAAACTATTGCTGTACAATTCAACCACGAGAACCTCTAACACCTTTACCGCTCAAACCTAGCCTTCTCCTTAACATCTTATATATCCCATAAACACCACCTACCCAAAACCTCAGCACTAAAATCATATTAACCCAAACCCCCCATACACACACGCCCCTAAGACTATAGGCGCCCAAACAGCCAACGAAGCCAACGAAACCAACGAAACCACGTCCCCGTAGCTTACAATCCAAAGCGTGGCACTGAAGATGCCAAGATGGCGTCCAATATGAAAGCCGAGGACAAAAGACTTAGCCCTAACCTTACGGTTGGCTCCTGCTAGACCTAGACGTGCAAGTATCTGCGGCCCAGTGTAAATGCCCTAGGCCTCCTGCTAAGACCGAAGGAGCAGGCATCAGGCACACGCTACCAACTGCAGCCCAAGACGCCTTGCTCAGCCACACCCCCACGGGCACTCAGCAGTAATTAACAGTAAGCAAGAAGCGCAAGCTTGACTTAGTCACGGCAACCTTCAGGGTTGGTAAATCTCGTGCCAGCCGCCGCGGTCACACCAGAAACCCAAGCCAACAGTCACACGGCGTAGAGAGCGGACCAGAGCCTGTCAGAATAACTAGGAAACCGAAACACAACTAAGCTGTCGTAAGCCCGAGATACCCCTAAGGCCAACCTAAAGATGATCCTAGTAAACCTGACTGCGGCCAATGAAGAGACGGGACGCAGCTTGATGCAAGCAAATGTCAATGCGTTGTGCAGAAGCACGAGGTTTTATACGCTTGCAGAAGCTGCGCGTTTTAAACCAATTGCTTCTTGAGGCTAAGCCTTGCATACTAGGCAATCCCTGATTGGTGGTTAACTACCGGCACTTAACAGCAAGGTGTTACCTTTCCTTGGCGCCATCCGTCTCCCACTCCCCTGTGCTCTGTAACCATGCCCCATCATGTTGTTAATTGTTGTCTAGACAAGCTCGAGCACACTCCCCTCAGCTGACCGATTGCCACGCGTGGTCCTAGTTTCCAGCCCGCTCCTGCACCTCCCCCTTCCTGTTGCACAAAAGAACCTTTGAAAGCGAACGAGGAAAAACAAGGCCTAAGCAACAGAACAAATAAAAAACCAACTAAGACATATTATCACTGTCAAAATAACCCACTGCCTTTGTTCCGTACAATTCTACAATTTCCCCTTTTTGTTTTTGAACAGCTAGTACCAGGTTTGCCATGTTCCGCAGGGCCCTTGCAAACATGACAGCAACCAAGGTAATAGCAAACAAACAACACTGCCAATCGAGTGAATGGATGCCAGAAAAGGCTGAAATTTTCTCAGATTTTGATAACATGTTGCTGCAGTGGGGCGCCTAAAATCCACGCAGCACATACCATCAAAATCCTCACAGCCACGTCCTTGAACCAACAACAAAAAGCCGCGGCAATTTTGACTCACGTGCTTAACTGCCTACCAAACAAGGTGATTGAACTCTTTAATGCTTTCCCTGCTGTTACTCTGCATAAGAGAAGAAGCGCTGCGACACGTTCCCATCCTAGCCTCCTACTACATTAGCATCTACAGAAAGACAATGCTCGACATGCAAAGTGTAAACAACATCACCTTCTTTTGGATTAACGTTATACGTAGGCGGAAGGGCACACCAAACAAGAACCGTTTCCGTCAAAAAGTTCGAAACATAGCATGCCTTCTCTGAACATACCTCTGGGGTCATCCCCTTCATTCCCTCCTTTTGATGCAAAGAGAGACACTTTACCCTAACAGAGAAGCCCCTGTTTACATCTCTGAGCCAGGACACAAGCCGCAGCTGTGCGCGCCACCAGGCTCAGGGCAGAAACCACTCCTGTAGTTACCTAACTAGATATCTCGACAAGCGTGCAGACACCTATTAAACACTAAATAACCATGTTTATCGTTCCTGTTCTCCTTCGTAATACCTAGTTGTTCTCTCATTATGAATCCTCCCTTCCCCTTATCAGTGTCAATGGAATCATCGTTCCATGGACAATGAGTCGTCCCGTTCCCCCGCTTGGTCCGAGAGTATTACCTCTGTTCAGTGGCTTGATCCAGGGTGATAGTGCTCGTTCTAGGCGCTGTAAAAAGCGAAATCTATATCCTATGTCCTGATTTTGGGTATCTAACATTAATGCAAAACAGTAATCCTCACACAGTTTTTATTTCATTCTGTAGCGTCGGTGTCGCTATCGGCTGCCTGCGGTAAAGGTTCACGGAAAGGTCTTACATTCTTCGCTGGGATCCATCGAGGTCCTTTTTCTGTAGAGACACAAGCATAACCTTTTCCCCGTGTAACAAGAGGATATGGTCCCATAATTTTACCTGTTTCTGCATCTCGGACCGATGCCGGGCCTTTAACCCGTGCCTCGACGGAGGTAGCTGCAGTGAAACGTCGACCTATCGGTGGGTCGTTATCTATTCAAGAACAATTCAAAAAATTAAAAACATACAACGCTTTCTGTAACCGTTCCTCGGGAATAGCCATGCCCATTCCCCCTTTTTGTTGTTGTCATAAACGTTTCAGAGACCGATGAGACCCTTCAATGAGAGATCGACCGGTGGGGGAATGAGCAATGCCGGTAATGTGAGTTCTACCCCATAGGGCAAAAGAGGTTTTTACAGTTGTTGAAACGTAAAGATAAAGACCGACAACGGTCCAGCTTAAGGGAATACCTAAAGCAGCAAAAGCACGCATTAAATGTCTACGAACAGCTCGTGCCTTTTCTCCTGTGTGACACGAGGCAACCAAGGCACCTGAAAATGTATCAATGGAAGAGTGGATATATTTAAGGCTACCAAATTCAGAATCATGCGTGACATCTGTTTGCCATAACGGTAGGCTTTGTAATCCTCTAGGATTAACTCCTGCAGCAACTGATGGGAAAGAATGTTTTTGACAATCGGGACAGACAGCAATAATACTTGATGCTTGTTGAGCAGCAAGGCCAAACTGTCGCTTAAGAGCTCCAGCGTTTCGATGGAAAAAAAGAGTGCCTTCGCTTAGCTTGTGCAATACGGTCTGGCAGTACTTGAACTGGTCACGGCAATAGGTCAGCTCGTCGATTGCCTTCTGCAAGAAAACCAGGTAGCGAGGTATGAGACCTAATATGCATAACAAAATAAGGCGCAGATCGAGAGTCCAAAAGGAAAATAAGTTCCTGTAACAGGGTAAAGGGTTGTGAATGCGAAACACTCCGCAGCACAGAAGCTTCAGCTCGTGGAACAATACCTGCAACATAAGCAGAATCAGTAACAAGGTGGAGTGGTACATTCCATTCTCGGAAAACACGAACAACTGCATTCAGTTCTCCTGTTTGAGGTGAACCGGAGACCGTCTCTATGTCCGAATCCCATTGTCTCCGTTGAAAACCTTAGGAAGACAGGAATTGAACCTGCACAGAAGAGATCAAAGCGCTCCATACTCCCCTTATATTACTTCCCAGTAGGGTCAGCTAAACAAAAGCTATCGGGCCCATACCCCGAAAATGATGGTTTAACCTCTTCCTCTACTAAATGAGCCCCGTCACAAAACTAACGTTCTCCTTAAGCCTTCTACTAGGAACAACCATCACAATTTCAAGCAACCACTGACTGCTAGCCTGGCCTGGACTAGAAATCAACACCCTTGCCATTATCCCCTTCCTTTCAAAATCACACCACCCTCGAGCTATGGAAGCTGCAATCAAATACTTTCTCGTCCAAGCAACCGCCTCCGCATTAATCCTCTTCTCAAGCACAATCAACGCACAGTTCACCGGACAATGAGACATTCCGCGACTAAGCCACCCAACAGCCTCCCTACTACTAACTACAGCAGTCGCAATAAAACTAGGCCTAGTACCCTTTCACTTCCGATGTCCAGAGGTCATACAAGGCTCACCTATAACCACTGCCCTACTCGTCTCTACATGAATAAAACTCCCCCCACTCACTCTTCTTTTCTTAACTGCCCCCTCACTGAACCCACTCCTACTGACAACCGTGGCCATTGCATCCGCAGCCATCGGAGGGCGAACAGGACTTAACCAAACACAAATCCGAAAAGTCCTAGCTTTCTCATCGATCGCCCACCTAGGCTGAATAACCATCATCCTCATATACAACCCCAAGCTAACATTAATAACCTTCTACCCATACTCCTTAAGAACCGCCTCCATTTTCTTAGCCCTCAACACAACCAACTCCTCAAAACTATCCACAATAATAACCTCCTGAACAAAAATACCATCGCTAAACGCATCCTTGACGCTAGCACTACTATCCCTAGCCGGCCTGCCCCCACTCCCTGGCTTTTTACCAAAATGACTCATTATCCAGGAACTAACTAAGCAAGAGATATCAACCGCAGCCATAATTATTTCAATACTCTCCCTACAAGGTTTATTTTTCTACCTACGCCTTGCATATTGCTCCACACTCCCACCAAACACTACAAGCTTCATAAAACAATGATACAATAACAAATCCACAGGCACACCAATTGCTACCTTAATTTCTCTGTCAGTCCTCCTTCTCCCCCCTTCTCCCGCAATCCTGACCGTTACCTAAGAAACTTAGGATCCCCTGCCTACCAAACCGAAGGCCTTCAAAGCCTTAACTAAGAGTTAAATCCTCTTAGTTTCTGCCCACACCACTAAGGCCCGCAGGACACTAAACCTGCACCATCTAAATGCAACGCAGATACTCTAATTCAGCTAGGGCCTCCACGATAAGCCTAGACAGACGGGCCTCGATCCCATAAACTTCTAATTAACAGCTAGACGCTCAAACCAACGAGCTTCTGTCTACCAGACTCCGGCACACTCTCAGCGTACATCAATGAGTTTGCAACTCAACATGAACTTCACCACAGAGTCGATAAGAAGAGGAATTCAACCTCTGTAAAAAGGACTACAGCCTAACGCCTAAACACTCAGCCACCTGACCCGTGACCTTCATCAACCGATGACTAGTTTCAACAAACCACAATGACATCGGCACCCTATACCTACTCTTCGGAGCATGGGCAGGCATAGCCGAGTACCGCCCTCAGCCTCCTTATTCGAGCAGAACTTGGCCAACCAGGAACTCTCCTAGGAGACGACCAAATCTACAATGTCATCATCACCGCCCATGCCTTCGTAAGAATCTTCTTCACAGTTATAGCTATTATAATCGAAGGGTTTGGAAACTGACTAGTCCCCCTTATAATTGGAGCCCCAGACATAGCATTCCCCCGCATAAACAACATCAGTTTCTGAACTACTTCCTCCGTCCTTCCTACTGCTCCTAGCGTCCTCCACAGTAGAAGCTGGAGTCGGAACAGGATGAACCATATACCCGCCCCTAGCAGGCAACCTAGCCCATGCTGGCGCCTCAGTAGACCTAGCCATCTTCTCCCTACACCTCGCAGGTGTGTCTTCCATCTTAGGGGCCATCAACTTTAACACAACAGCCATTAACATAACCCCCCCTGCCTTATCGCAACATCCAACTCCCCTATTCGTATGATCCATACTCCTAGTGCCCTCACTTCCAGTCCTGGCCGCCGGCATCACCATACTACTGACCGACCGAAACCTAAACACTACATTCTGTGACCCCGCTGGAGGGGGAGACCCCATTCTCTACCAGCACCTGTTCTGATTCTTTGGCCACCAGGAAGTTTACATCTTAATCCTTCACGGCTTTGGAATCATCTCACATGTTGTAACGTATTACGCAGGCAAAAAAGAACCATTCGGCTACATAGGAATAGTCTGAGCTATACTATCGATTGGATTCCTGGGCTTTGTCATATGAGCCCACCACATATTCACTGTCGGAATAGACGTAGACAGCCGATCATACTTCATCTCCGCCACTATAATCATCGCCATCCCAACCGGCATTCAGGTATTCAGCTGACTAGCCACACCACACGGAGGCACCATCAAATGAGATCCACCGATACTGTGAGCCTTGGGCTTCATCTTCCTCTTCACACTTGCCAATGAGGTGTCGGTGGAATTGGTGCTCAGCCTTGATTACTGCGTAATCCATCCCGTGGATCTAAAAAGAATTTTATATATATATAATATTGTACGCACATACATACATATATATATTATATAGGGCCAGGAAGGACAGGCCACCGCTTCTGTCTCGTGCCCTAAGTAACTGCCTACTGCCAGTATTGGCACTGACTCACCAGCGGTCAGCTACAAGCACTTCTGCTCTTCAGCAGAGCACAAGCATTCCTCTGCTTTGAGAAGAGAGCATTGTGCTCATGAAACATTGAAAAGACTGACTTCTACGCCTCTCCAGCTATAACCAAGAGAATCCTTCCTTCTCCGCACCAAAAAAAATAATGCTGACTTTTCAAGGATGCTATGGATGAGGTTCATAACCAAGGGGTGTCATCCACCTGGCCACACAATTTGTCTCCTGCAAGTTCGATTAAGCATGCCAAGACATCCTATGGATGTGACAAACACCTCATCACCTCTGCTCTGTTGCCCCTTCTTCCCCCAGTTTCTTACTGGAACTAGTAACTCCAGCTCACCAGTTCCTTGAGCATGGCTTCAATCGGTTCCTGAGCCACATGCACATCTTCTGTAGGTCCTTCCAAAGTGATGTTATCCTGTGGCGAGCAGCCTCACAGTTTGCCCTCTTGCCTGTGATAACAATTGTCTCCGAGTTGCTGTTCTTTGCTGGGAGATCAATTTTGGTGTTGCTTTCTTTACGGATCTGCCACAAAGGGAAAAAAAAAAAAAATCATCTCAGAAGCGTCCCATGTCAGAAGAAAAAGCCTCGCAGGCTATATTGGACATCACCAATGGGCAGGAGAGAGCATCCAGTGGGATTTTGCTGCAGGCAGTGATCATCACGAGCACTTGAGTTAGGAGCAATATCTCACCTTCTTGATGTTGGCACCTCCTTTCCCTACGATGTTCTTGTGGAACTGTTTGCAGATGGGGACAGAAATAGAAAAGCTGTTTTCAACCTAAGGGAGAAAGGAAGGGAGAACTGAAGATTACACTGTCGTGGCAAGGGAGGCCCGACTTCAGGAACTCTGATAAACGAGCTTTTGAAAAGAGGCTTAGACCCAAGGAAGTTCTCTATACGAGGGACTTGTAAGACTAAACAAAGGCAAGGACGTTCCCCTATAGCCTTCCCATAACAGGTACTACCCCCTGCCTCCATTCAGCCAAAACAGCGTCGACAGCTCCCTCCTCTTGAGGTGTTTTAGCTCTACCCAAGCCAGTAGAGCTCTGCTTTGCCCCAGGGTTATCCAGGCACGGAGGAGGGAAGTGCAGGCAGAAGACCTCCTTACCAGGTCTGCCACCGTCTTTTGCATGTACTCGGTGCACTTCTCCACCTCGTTTTTGGGACCTCGGAGTTGGACGATGTCACTCTTGTGTGCAGGGTCTGGGAAGTTGACGATAACCTGCAGGAGCGGTCATTTAGAGTTAGCTCAAGCAAAAGCAAGAACCCTTGTGTCAGACACATGCAAAGGTTGGGGGGATCCTACACATGCCCTTTTCCCATTCAGAAACGGGGAACCGTGTTAGCGGCCTCTGGCTAAAAGAACTATCTTCTCAGACACTTGCGCTACAGAGCCACTAAAGTTACGACTTCTGTGACGACAGGCCTACTACCCATGTAGGAAAGAACCCCTCTGGATTCCTCCTCTCCTACAAAGCCTTACCTCTGGGAATTGCTCCCGGATTTCCCAGATCCGCTCAGCCTTCTGCCCAGTGATGGTCCGGTGGAATTTCTGCTCAACGATTAGGTCCGCAGCGTGTTCATTTTCCTGACGGGAACAGAGGGCACACTGAGTGTTCAGCCGGAGAGCCGTCTACTTTGACTTAGCGGTTTGCTGCCCGACGGTTTACTTGCCAGCACTGTCCCTCTTTTCTCCAGACCAAATTCACTCTGCGTTGACAGAGAAGGGCTACCCGAGGGAACAGGGGAAGACATTTGTGAAGAGGAACTTGCACTTGTCATGAGATCCAAGTGCTCCGTGGGCAAGGGGCACACACTCGCACCAGAAGGTTACAAGGGAACACGAGAGCCCAAACCCTGCAGTCTCCCAAACATCACGTCCTACCCACTCACCATACGGGAAGCAAGTTCCAGCAGCTCGCTCTTGGCCTGTGGGACCCCCTGTGGGTCTCCTTCCATTCTGATCGGGTTGCTCTTCTCGTTGTCCGGGGGAATGCGCACAGACACCTTGTACAGATCCTTCATCCTGTTCACTTCGAGGCAAGGACTGTGGTGACGCCGTCTGCTAGGCAAAGACCTGGAAGCAAGGCACCTGGATTATCACTGCTCAGAGGCTGATGAAGAAGTAAAGCCGCCTCTGGGAAGGGCTCGGTGGGGTAGGGTTGAGCCAGGGGAAATTGCCTCTTCCCCCTGGAGTTCAGCGAGAGCAGACCTGTGCCACACGAGAGCCTGTCCAAGTAAATACCGTGGCATCTACAGAGCCCATTGTTCCCTTGTCAGAGCCAGGCGTGTTTCTTCCCCAAACAGTATCACATTTAGAGCAGAGGATAATCGTTCCTTTCTACCCCAAACTCTTGGCTGGGGACACGTTGCAGTGCTATCAAACTAGCAGACCGCAACAAGGCTTTAGCGTTGGCCATATTCTACTGCCGGTGCTGTAGCACCTTCCTCCAGAGGCCAGACCACACTGCTCCTCCTCCAGCTGACACCCTCTCCCACAAGCCACAGGGCTATTTAACCCCTTAGCGGGAACCAGCTACACCTGCACATCGCCCATGTCAATCAACCCACTGCCTCTGAGGCAAGGCCACAGCTGCGTGTTATCAATGCTAATCAACCCACCGCCTTCATTCCTCTACAGGGAGAAGCTCACCAAGCACATTTCCACCACCCACAACTGGCTGCTAAAATGTCATTCGCACAGAGCAACGTGTGGAAAAAAAAAAAAAAAAATTCCTCCAGGACACATCAAAGTAATTCCACTACTGTTCAGGCTCCCAAGGTACTTTCACCCGTTCAAGCCATCGCAAGGCCTGACGGCCCATTTCTCTCCTTGTACCACCACCACTCCAGAAAAGCAGAGGAAATGTGATGGAGACAGCACACTGGGTGAGCTACAGAGCCCCTGATACCATCTACTAAACACGAAGAGTGTGAGCATGGGAAGGACTAGAAAGGCACTCCACTTACCGTTTAGCTGCTTTCTTGCCAATGAGGTGTCGGTGGAATTGGTGGTCAGCCTTGATTATTGCGTAATCCGTCCCGTGGATCTAAAAAGAATTTTATATATATATAATATTGTACGCACATACATACATATATATATTATATAGGGCCAGGAAGGACAGGCCACCGCTTCTGTCTCGTGCCCTAAGTAACTGCCTACTGCCAGTATTGGCACTGACTCACCAGCGGTCAGCTACAAGCACTTCTGCTCTTCAGCAGAGCACAAGCATTCCTCTGCTTTGAGAAGAGAGCATTGTGCTCATGAAACATTGAAAAGACTGACTTCTACGCCTCTCCAGCTATAACCAAGAGAATCCTTCCTTCTCCGCACCAAAAAAAATAATGCTGACTTTTCAAGGATGCTATGGATGAGGTTCATAACCAAGGGGTGTCATCCACCTGGCCACACAATTTGTCTCCTGCAAGTTCGATTAAGCATGCCAAGACATCCTATGGATGTGACAAACACCTCATCACCTCTGCTCTGTTGCCCCTTCTTCCCCCAGTTTCTTACTGGAACTAGTAACTCCAGCTCACCAGTTCCTTGAGCATGGCTTCAATCTGTTCCTGAGCCACATGCACATCTTCTGTAGGTCCTTCCAAAGTGATGTTATCCTGTGGCGAGCAGCCTCACAGTTTGCCCTCTTGCCTGTGATAACAATTGTCTCCGAGTTGCTGTTCTTTGCTGGGAGATCAATTATGGTGTTGCTTTCTTTACGGATCTGCCACAAAGGGAAAAAAAAAAAAAAAATCATCTCAGAAGCGTCCCATGTCAGAAGAAAAAGCCTCGCAGGCTATATTGGACATCACCAATGGGCAGGAGAGAGCATCCAGTGGGATTTTGCTGCAGGCAGTGATCATCACGAGCACTTGAGTTAGGAGCAATATCTCACCTTCTTGATGTTGGCACCTCCTTTCCCCACGATGTTCTTGTGGAACTGTTTGCAGATGGGGACAGAAATAGAAAAGCTGTTTTCAACCTAAGGGAGAAAGGAAGGGAGAACTGAAGATTACACTGTCGTGGCAAGGGAGGCCCGACTTCAGGAACTCTGATAAACGAGCTTTTGAAAAGAGGCTTAGACCCAAGGAAGTTCTCTATACGAGGGACTTGTAAGACTAAACAAAGGCAAGGACGTTCCCCTATAGCCTTCCCATAACAGGTACTACCCCCTGCCTCCATTCAGCCAAAACAGCGTCGACAGCTCCCTCCTCTTGAGGTGTTTTAGCTCTACCCAAGCCAGTAGAGCTCTGCTTTGCCCCAGGGTTATCCAGGCACGGAGGAGGGAAGTGCAGGCAGAAGACCTCCTTACCAGGTCTGCCACCGTCTTTTGCATGTACTCGGTGCACTTCTCCACCTCGTTTTTGGGACCTCGGAGTTGGACGATGTCACTCTTGTGTGCAGGGTCTGGGAAGTTGACGATAACCTGCAGGAGCGGTCATTTAGAGTTAGCTCAAGCAAAAGCAAGAACCCTTGTGTCAGACACATGCAAAGGTTGGGGGGATCCTACACATGCCCTTTTCCCATTCAGAAACGGGGAACCGTGTTAGCGGCCTCTGGCTAAAAGAACTATCTTCTCAGACACTTGCGCTACAGAGCCACTAAAGTTACGACTTCTGTGACGACAGGCCTACTACCCATGTAGGAAAGAACCCCTCTGGATTCCTCCTCTCCTACAAAGCCTTACCTCTGGGAATTGCTCCCGGATTTCCCAGATCCGCTCAGCCTTCTGCCCAGTGATGGTCCGGTGGAATTTCTGCTCAACGATTAGGTCCGCAGCGTGTTCATTTTCCTGACGGGAACAGAGGGCACACTGAGTGTTCAGCCGGAGAGCCGTCTACTTTGACTTAGCGGTTTGCTGCCCGACGGTTTACTTGCCAGCACTGTCCCTCTTTTCTCCAGACCAAATTCACTCTGCGTTGACAGAGAAGGGCTACCCGAGGGAACAGGGGAAGACATTTGTGAAGAGGAACTTGCACTTGTCATGAGATCCAAGTGCTCCGTGGGCAAGGGGCACACACTCGCACCAGAAGGTTACAAGGGAACACGAGAGCCCAAACCCTGCAGTCTCCCAAACATCACGTCCTACCCACTCACCATACGGGAAGCAAGTTCCAGCAGCTCGCTCTTGGCCTGTGGGACCCCCTGTGGGTCTCCTTCCATTCTGATCGGGTTGCTCTTCTCGTTGTCCGGGGGAATGCGCACAGACACCTTGTACAGATCCTTCATCCTGTTAACTTCGAGGCAAGGACTGTGGTGACGCCGTCTGCTAGGCAAAGACCTGGAAGCAAGGCACCTGGATTATCACTGCTCAGAGGCTGATGAAGAAGTAAAGCCGCCTCTGGGAAGGGCTCGGTGGGGTAGGGTTGAGCCAGGGGAAATTGCCTCTTCCCCCTGGAGTTCAGCGAGAGCAGACCTGTGCCACACGAGAGCCTGTCCAAGTAAATACCGTGGCATCTACAGAGCCCATTGTTCCCTTGTCAGAGCCAGGCGTGTTTCTTCCCCAAACAGTATCACATTTAGAGCAGAGGATAATCGTTCCTTTCTACCCCAAACTCTTGGCTGGGGACACGTTGCAGTGCTATCAAACTAGCAGACCGCAACAAGGCTTTAGCGTTGGCCATATTCTACTGCCGGTGCTGTAGCACCTTCCTCCAGAGGCCAGACCACACTGCTCCTCCTCCAGCTGACACCCTCTCCCACAAGCCACAGGGCTATTTAACCCCTTAGCGGGAACCAGCTACACCTGCACATCGCCCATGTCAATCAACCCACTGCCTCTGAGGCAAGGCCACAGCTGCGTGTTATCAATGCTAATCAACCCACCGCCTTCATTCCTCTACAGGGACAAGCTCACCAAGCACATTTCCACCACCCACAACTGGCTGCTAAACTGTCATTCGCACAGAGCAACGTGTGGAAAAAAAAAAAAAAAAATTCCTCCAGGACACATCAAAGTAATTCCACTACTGTTCAGGCTCCCAAGGTACTTTCACCCGTTCAAGCCATCGCAAGGCCTGACGGCCCATTTCTCTCCTTGTACCACCACCACTCCAGAAAAGCAGAGGAAATGTGATGGAGACAGCACACTGGGTGAGCTACAGAGCCCCTGATACCATCTACTAAACACGAAGAGTGTGAGCATGGGAAGGACTAGAAAGGCACTCCACTTACCGTTTAGCTGCTTTCTTGCCAATGAGGTGTCGGTGGAATTGGTGGTCAGCCTTGATTATTGCGTAATCCGTCCCGTGGATCTAAAAAGAATTATATCTTTTATATCTATCTATATATGTATGGATGTACATTATTTTATATTATAATATATAGGGCCAGGTAGGACAGGCCACCGCTTCTGTCTCGTGCCCTAAGTAACTGCCTACTGCCAGTATTGGCACTGACTCACCAGCGGTCAGCTACAAGCACTTCTGCTCTTCAGCAGAGCACAAGCATTCCTCTGCTTTGAGAAGAGAGCATTGTGCTCATGAAACATTGAAAAGACTCACTTCTATGCCTCTCCAGCTATAACCAAGGGAATCCTTCCTTCTCCGCACCAAAAAAATTAATGCTGACTTTTCAAGGATGCTATGGATGAGGTTCATAACCAAGGGGTGTCATCCACCTGGCCACACAATTTGTCTCCTGCAAGTACGATTAAGCATGCCAAGACATCCTATGGATGTGACAAACACCTCATCACCTCTGCTCTGTTGCCCCTTCTTCCCCGAGTTCCTGTTCTCCTTCATAATACCTAGTTGTTCTCTCATTATGAATCCTCCCTTCCCCTTATCAGTGTCAATGGAATCATCGTTCCATGGACAATGAGTCGTCCCTTTCCCCCGCTTGGTCCGAGAGTATTACCTCTGTTCAGTGGCTTGATCCAGGGTGATAGTGCTCGTTCTAGGCGCTGTAAAAAGCGAAATCTATATCCTATGTCCTGATTTTGGGTATCTAACATTAATGCAAAACAGTAATCCTCACACAGTTTTTATTTCATTCTGTAGCGTCGGTGTCGCTATCAGCTGCCTGCGGTAAAGGTTCACGGGAAGGTCTTACATTCTTCGCTGGGATCCATCGAGGTCCTTTTTCTGTAGAGACACAAGCATAACCTTTTCCCCGTGTAACAAGAGGATATGGTCCCATAATTTTACCTGTTTCTGCATCTCGGACCGATACCGGGCCTTTAACCCGTGCCTCGACGGAGGTAGCTGCAGTGAAACGTCGACCTATCGGTGGGTCGTTATCTATTCAAGAACAATTCAAAAAATTAATAACATACAACGCTTTCTGTAACCGTTCCTCGGGAATAGCCATGCCCATTCCCCCTTTTTGTTGTTGTCATAAACGTTTCAGAGACCGATGAGACCCTTCAATGAGAGATCGACCGGTGGGGGAATGAGCAATGCCGGTAATGTGAGTTCTACCCCATAGGGCAAAAGAGGTTTTTACAGTTGTTGAAACGTAAAGATAAAGACCGACAACGGTCCAGCTTAAGGGAATACCTAAAGCAGCAAAAGCACGCATTAAATGTCTACGAACAGCTCGTGCCTTTTCTCCTGTGTGACACGAGGCAACCAAGGCACCTGAAAATGTATCAATGGAAGAGTGGATATATTTAAGGCTACCAAATTCAGAATCATGCGTGACATCTGTTTGCCATAACGGTAGGCTTTGTAATCCTCTAGGATTAGCTCCTGCAGCAACTGATGGGAAAGAATGTTTTTGACAGTCGGGACAGACAGCAAAAATACTTGATGCTTGTTGAGCAGCAAGGCCAAACTGTCGCTTAAGAGCTCCAGCGTTTCGATGGAAAAAAAGAGTGCCTTCGCTTAGCTTGTGCAATACGGTCTGGCAGTACTTGAACTGGTCACGGCAATAGGTCAGCTCGTCGATTGCCTTCTGCAAGAAAACCAGGTAGCGAGGTATGAGACCTAATATGCATAACAAAATAAGGCGCAGATCGAGAGTCCAAAAGGAAAATAAGTTCCTGTAACAGGGTAAAGGGTTGTGAATGCGAAACACTCCGCAGCACAGAAGCTTCAGCTCGTGGAACAATACCTGCAACATAAGCAGAATCAGTAACAAGGTGGAGTGGTACATTCCATTCTCGGAAAACACGAACAACTGCATTCAGTTCTCCTGTTTGAGGTGAACCGGAGACCGTCTCTATGTCCGAATCCCATTGCCTCCGTTGATCATCCCACCACAGAAGAACAGATTTATGCGATTGGCCCGATCCATCTGTAAACACAGTAAGCGCCGGTAAGGGTTGTTCGCTTCTTCTGGGTTTTAACATCAGACGAAAATCAACGTTAAACAGTTTGTGTGAAGGTGGATGGGAAGTTATTCGACCTGTATGTTCTCGCCCGGCACCTCCCCGGGACCTACAGCTTGACAAACTATTGCTGTACAATTCAACCACGAGAACCTCTAACACCTTTACCGCTCAAACCTAGCCTTCTCCTTAACATCTTATATATCCCATAAACACCACCTACCCAAAACCTCAGCACTAAAATCATATTAACCCAAACCCCCCATACACACACGCCCCTAAGACTATAGGCGCCCAAACAGCCAACGAAGCCAACGAAACCAACGAAACCACGTCCCCGTAGCTTACAATCCAAAGCGTGGCACTGAAGATGCCAAGATGGCGTCCAATATGAAAGCCGAGGACAAAAGACTTAGCCCTAACCTTACGGTTGGCTCCTGCTAGACCTAGACGTGCAAGTATCTGCGGCCCAGTGTAAATGCCCTAGGCCTCCTGCTAAGACCGAAGGAGCAGGCATCAGGCACACGCTACCAACTGCAGCCCAAGACGCCTTGCTCAGCCACACCCCCACGGGCACTCAGCAGTAATTAACAGTAAGCAAGAAGCGCAAGCTTGACTTAGTCACGGCAACCTTCAGGGTTGGTAAATCTCGTGCCAGCCGCCGCGGTCACACCAGAAACCCAAGCCAACAGTCACACGGCGTAGAGAGCGGACCAGAGCCTGTCAGAATAACTAGGAAACCGAAACACAACTAAGCTGTCGTAAGCCCGAGATACCCCTAAGGCCAACCTAAAGATGATCCTAGTAAACCTGACTGCGGCCAATGAAGAGACGGGACGCAGCTTGATGCAAGCAAATGTCAATGCGTTGTGCAGAAGCACGAGGTTTTATACGCTTGCAGAAGCTGCGCGTTTTAAACCAATTGCTTCTTGAGGCTAAGCCTTGCATACTAGGCAATCCCTGATTGGTGGTTAACTACCGGCACTTAACAGCAAGGTGTTACCTTTCCTTGGCGCCATCCGTCTCCCACTCCCCTGTGCTCTGTAACCATGCCCCATCATGTTGTTAATTGTTGTCTAGACAAGCTCGAGCACACTCCCCTCAGCTGACCGATTGCCACGCGTGGTCCTAGTTTCCAGCCCGCTCCTGCACCTCCCCCTTCCTGTTGCACAAAAGAACCTTTGAAAGCGAACGAGGAAAAACAAGGCCTAAGCAACAGAACAAATAAAAAACCAACTAAGACATATTATCACTGTCAAAATAACCCACTGCCTTTGTTCCGTACAATTCTACAATTTCCCCTTTTTGTTTTTGAACAGCTAGTACCAGGTTTGCCATGTTCCGCAGGGCCCTTGCAAACATGACAGCAACCAAGGTAATAGCAAACAAACAACACTGCCAATCGAGTGAATGGATGCCAGAAAAGGCTGAAATTTTCTCAGATTTTGATAACATGTTGCTGCAGTGGGGCGCCTAAAATCCACGCAGCACATACCATCAAAATCCTCACAGCCACGTCCTTGAACCAACAACAAAAAGCCGCGGCAATTTTGACTCACATGCTTAACTGCCTACCAAACAAGGTGATTGAACTCTTTAATGCTTTCCCTGCTGTTACTCTGCATAAGAGAAGAAGCGCTGCGACACGTTCCCATCCTAGCCTCCTACTACATTAGCATCTACAGAAAGACAATGCTCGACATGCAAAGTGTAAACAACATCACCTTCTTTTGGATTAACGTTATACGTAGGCGGAAGGGCACACCAAACAAGAACCGTTTCCGTCAAAAAGTTCGAAACATAGCATGCCTTCTCTGAACATACCTCTGGGGTCATCCCCTTCATTCCCTCCTTTTGATGCAAAGAGAGACACTTTACCCTAACAGAGAAGCCCCTGTTTACATCTCTGAGCCAGGACACAAGCCGCAGCTGTGCGCGCCACCAGGCTCAGGGCAGAAACCACTCCTGTAGTTACCTAACTATATATCTCGACAAGCGTGCAGACACCTATTAAACACTAAATAACCATGTTTATCGTTCCTGTTCTCCTTCGTAATACCTAGTTGTTCTCTCATTATGAATCCTCCCTTCCCCTTATCAGTGTCAATGGAATCATCGTTCCATGGACAATGAGTCGTCCCGTTCCCCCGCTTGGTCCGAGAGTATTACCTCTGTTCAGTGGCTTGATCCAGGGTGATAGTGCTCGTTCTAGGCGCTGTAAAAAGCGAAATCTATATCCTATGTCCTGATTTTGGGTATCTAACATTAATGCAAAACAGTAATCCTCACACAGTTTTTATTTCATTCTGTAGCGTCGGTGTCGGTATCGGCTGCCTGCGGTAAAGGTTCACGGAAAGGTCTTACATTCTTCGCTGGGATCCATCGAGGTCCTTTTTCTGTAGAGACACAAGCATAACCTTTTCCCCGTGTAACAAGAGGATATGGTCCCATAATTTTACCTGTTTCTGCATCTCGGACCGATACCGGGCCTTTAACCCGTGCCTCGACGGAGGTAGCTGCAGTGAAACGTCGACCTATCGGTGGGTCGTTATCTATTCAAGAACAATTCAAAAAATTAAAAACATACAACGCTTTCTGTAACCGTTCCTCGGGAATAGCCATGCCCATTCCCCCTTTTTGTTGTTGTCATAAACGTTTCAGAGACCGATGAGACCCTTCAATGAGAGATCGACCGGTGGGGGAATGAGCAATGCCGGTAATGTGAGTTCTACCCCATAGGGCAAAAGAGGTTTTTACAGTTGTTGAAACGTAAAGATAAAGACCGACAACGGTCCAGCTTAAGGGAATACCTAAAGCAGCAAAAGCACGCATTAAATGTCTACGAACAGCTCGTGCCTTTTCTCCTGTGTGACACGAGGCAACCAAGGCACCTGAAAATGTATCAATGGAAGAGTGGATATATTTAAGGCTACCAAATTCAGAATCATGCGTGACATCTGTTTGCCATAACGGTAGGCTTTGTAATCCTCTAGGATTAACTCCTGCAGCAACTGATGGGAAAGAATGTTTTTGACAATCGGGACAGACAGCAATAATACTTGATGCTTGTTGAGCAGCAAGGCCAAACTGTCGCTTAAGAGCTCCAGCGTTTCGATGGAAAAAAAGAGTGCCTTCGCTTAGCTTGTGCAATACGGTCTGGCAGTACTTGAACTGGTCACGGCAATAGGTCAGCTCGTCGATTGCCTTCTGCAAGAAAACCAGGTAGCGAGGTATGAGACCTAATATGCATAACAAAATAAGGCGCAGATCGAGAGTCCAAAAGGAAAATAAGTTCCTGTAACAGGGTAAAGGGTTGTGAATGCGAAACACTCCGCAGCACAGAAGCTTCAGCTCGTGGAACAATACCTGCAACATAAGCAGAATCAGTAACAAGGTGGAGTGGTACATTCCATTCTCGGAAAACACGAACAACTGCATTCAGTTCTCCTGTTTGAGGTGAACCGGAGACCGTCTCTATGTCCGAATCCCATTGTCTCCGTTGAAAACCTTAGGAAGACAGGAATTGAACCTGCACAGAAGAGATCAAAGCGCTCCATACTCCCCTTACATTACTTCCCAGTAGGGTCAGCTAAACAAAAGCTATCGGGCCCATACCCCGAAAATGATGGTTTAACCTCTTCCTCTACTAAATGAGCCCCGTCACAAAACTAACGTTCTCCTTAAGCCTTCTACTAGGAACAACCATCACAATTTCAAGCAACCACTGACTGCTAGCCTGGCCTGGACTAGAAATCAACACCCTTGCCATTATCCCCTTCCTTTCAAAATCACACCACCCTCGAGCTATGGAAGCTGCAATCAAATACTTTCTCGTCCAAGCAACCGCCTCCGCATTAATCCTCTTCTCAAGCACAATCAACGCACAGTTCACCGGACAATGAGACATTCCGCGACTAAGCCACCCAACAGCCTCCCTACTACTAACTACAGCAGTCGCAATAAAACTAGGCCTAGTACCCTTTCACTTCTGATGTCCAGAGGTCATACAAGGCTCACCTATAACCACTGCCCTACTCGTCTCTACATGAATAAAACTCCCCCCACTCACTCTTCTTTTCTTAACTGCCCCCTCACTGAACCCACTCCTACTGACAACCGTGGCCATTGCATCCGCAGCCATCGGAGGGCGAACAGGACTTAACCAAACACAAATCCGAAAAGTCCTAGCTTTCTCATCGATCGCCCACCTAGGCTGAATAACCATCATCCTCATATACAACCCCAAGCTAACATTAATAACCTTCTACCCATACTCCTTAAGAACCGCCTCCATTTTCTTAGCCCTCAACACAACCAACTCCTCAAAACTATCCACAATAATAACCTCCTGAACAAAAATACCATCGCTAAACGCATCCTTGACGCTAGCACTACTATCCCTAGCCGGCCTGCCCCCACTCCCTGGCTTTTTACCAAAATGACTCATTATCCAGGAACTAACTAAGCAAGAGATATCAACCGCAGCCATAATTATTTCAATACTCTCCCTACAAGGTTTATTTTTCTACCTACGCCTTGCATATTGCTCCACACTCCCACCAAACACTACAAGCTTCATAAAACAATGATACAATAACAAATCCACAGGCACACCAATTGCTACCTTAATTTCTCTGTCAGTCCTCCTTCTCCCCCCTTCTCCCACAATCCTGACCGTTACCTAAGAAACTTAGGATCCCCTGCCTACCAAACCGAAGGCCTTCAAAGCCTTAACTAAGAGTTAAATCCTCTTAGTTTCTGCCCACACCACTAAGGCCCGCAGGACACTAAACCTGCACCATCTAAATGCAACGCAGATACTCTAATTCAGCTAGGGCCTCCACGATAAGCCTAGACAGACGGGCCTCGATCCCATAAACTTCTAATTAACAGCTAGACGCTCAAACCAACGAGCTTCTGTCTACCAGACTCCGGCACACTCTCAGCGTACATCAATGAGTTTGCAACTCAACATGAACTTCACCACAGAGTCGATAAGAAGAGGAATTCAACCTCTGTAAAAAGGACTACAGCCTAACGCCTAAACACTCAGCCACCTGACCCGTGACCTTCATCAACCGATGACTAGTTTCAACAAACCACAATGACATCGGCACCCTATACCTACTCTTCGGAGCATGGGCAGGCATAGCCGAGTACCGCCCTCAGCCTCCTTATTCGAGCAGAACTTGGCCAACCAGGAACTCTCCTAGGAGACGACCAAATCTACAATGTCATCATCACCGCCCATGCCTTCGTAAGAATCTTCTTCACAGTTATAGCCATTATAATCGAAGGGTTTGGAAACTGACTAGTCCCCCTTATAATTGGAGCCCCAGACATAGCATTCCCCCGCATAAACAACATCGGTTTCTGAACTACTTCCTCCGTCCTTCCTACTGCTCCTAGCGTCCTCCACAGTAGAAGCTGGAGTCGGAACAGGATGAACCATATACCCGCCCCTAGCAGGCAACCTAGCCCATGCTGGCGCCTCAGTAGACCTAGCCATCTTCTCCCTACACCTCGCAGGTGTGTCTTCCATCTTAGGGGCCATCAACTTTAACACAACAGCCATTAACATAACCCCCCCTGCCTTATCGCAATATCCAACTCCCCTATTCGTATGATCCGTACTCCTATTGCCCTCACTTCCAGTCCTGGCCGCCGGCATCACCATACTACTGACCGACCGAAACCTAAACACTACATTCTTTGACCCCGCTGGAGGGGGAGACCCCATTCTCTACCAGCACCTGTTCTGATTCTTTGGCCACCAGGAAGTTTACATCTTAATCCTTCACGGCTTTGGAATCATCTCACATGTTGTAACGTATTACGCAGGCAAAAAAGAACCATTCGGCTACATAGGAATAGTCTGAGCTATACTATCGATTGGATTCCTGGGCTTTGTCGTATGAGCCCACCACATATTCACTGTCGGAATAGACGTAGACAGCCGATCACACTTCATCTCCGCCACTATAATCATCGCCATCCCAACCGGCATTCAGGTATTCAGCTGACTAGCCACACTACACGGAGGCACCATCAAATGAGGTCCACCGATACTGTGAGCCTTGGGCTTCATCTTCCTCTTCACACTTGCCAATGAGGTGTCGGTGGAACTGGTGGTCAGCCTTGATTACTGCGTAATCCATCCCGTGGATCTAAAAAGAATTTTATATATATATAATATTGTACGCACATACATACATATATATATATTATATAGGGCCAGGAAGGACAGGCCACCGCTTCTGTCTCGTGCCCTAAGTAACTGCCTACTGCCAGTATTGGCACTGACTCGCCAGCGGTCAGCTACAAGCACTTCTGCTCTTCAGCAGAGCACAAGCATTCCTCTGCTTTGAGAAGAGAGCATTGTGCTCATGAAACATTGAAAACACTTACTTCTATGCCTCTCCAGCTATAACCAAGAGAATCCTTCCTTCTCCGCACCAAAAAAATTAATGCTGACTTTTCAAGGATGCTATGGATGAGGTTCATAACCAAGGGGTGCCATCCACCTGGCCACACAATTTGTCTCCTGCAAGTTCGATTAAGCATGCCAAGACATCCTATGGATGTGACAAACACCTCATCACCTCTGCTCTGTTGCCCCTTCTTCCCCGAGTTCCTGTTCTCCTTCATAATACCTAGTTGTTCTCTCATTATGAATCATCCCTTCCCCTTATCAGTGTCAATGGAATCATCATTCCATGGACAATGAGTCGTCCCGTTCCCCCGCTTGGTCCGAGAGTATTACCTCTGTTCAGTGGCTTGATCCAGGGTGATAGTGCTCGTTCTAGGCGCTGTAAAAAGCGAAATCTATATCCTATGTCCTGATTTTGGGTATCTAACATTAATGCAAAACAGTAATCCTCACACAGTTTTTATTTCATTCTGTAGCGTCGGTGTCGGTATCGGCTGCCTGCGGTAAAGGTTCACGGAAAGGTCTTACATTCTTCGCTGGGATCCATCGAGGTCCTTTTTCTGTAGAGACACAAGCATAACCTTTTCCCCGTGTAACAAGAGGATATGGTCCCATAATTTTACCTGTTTCTGCATCTCGGACCGATACCGGGCCTTTAACCCGTGCCTCGACGGAGGTAGCTGCAGTGAAACGTCGACCTATCGGTGGGCCGTTATCTATTCAAGAACAATTCAAAAAATTAAAAACATACAACGCTTTCTGTAACCGTTCCTCGGGAATAGCCATGCCCATTCCCCCTTTTTGTTGTTGTCATAAACGTTTCAGAGACCGATGAGACCCTTCAATGAGAGATCGACCGGTGGGGGAATGAGCAATGCCGGTAATGTGAGTTCTACCCCATAGGGCAAAAGAGGTTTTTACAGTTGTTGAAACGTAAAGATAAAGACCGACAACGGTCCAGCTTAAGGGAATACCTAAAGCAGCAAAAGCACGCATTAAATGTCTACGAACAGCTCGTGCCTTTTCTCCTGTGTGACACGAGGCAACCAAGGCACCTGAAAATGTATCAATGGAAGAGTGGATATATTTAAGGCTACCAAATTCAGAATCATGCGTGACATCTGTTTGCCATAACGGTAGGCTTTGTAATCCTCTAGGATTAGCTCCTGCAGCAACTGATGGGAAAGAATGTTTTTGACAATCGGGACAGACAGCAATAATACTTGATGCTTGTTGAGCAGCAAGGCCAAACTGTCGCTTAAGAGCTCCAGCGTTTCGATGGAAAAAAAGAGTGCCTTCGCTTAGCTTGTGCAATACGGTCTGGCAGTACTTGAACTGGTCACGGCAATAGGTCAGCTCGTCGATTGCCTTCTGCAAGAAAACCAGGTAGCGAGGTATGAGACCTAATATGCATAACAAAATAAGGCGCAGATCGAGAGTCCAAAAGGAAAATAAGTTCCTGTAACAGGGTAAAGGGTTGTGAATGCGAAACACTCCGCAGCACAGAAGCTTCAGCTCGTGGAACAATACCTGCAACATAAGCAGAATCAGTAACAAGGTGGAGTGGTACATTCCATTCTCGGAAAACACGAACAACTGCATTCAGTTCTCCTGTTTGAGGTGAACCGGAGACCGTCTCTATGTCCGAATCCCATTGTCTCCGTTGAAAACCTTAGGAAGACAGGAATTGAACCTGCACAGAAGAGATCAAAGCGCTCCATACTCCCCTTACATTACTTCCCAGTAGGGTCAGCTAAACAAAAGCTATCGGGCCCATACCCCGAAAATGATGGTTTAACCTCTTCCTCTACTAAATGAGCCCCGTCACAAAACTAACGTTCTCCTTAAGCCTTCTACTAGGAACAACCATCACAATTTCAAGCAACCACTGACTGCTAGCCTGGCCTGGACTAGAAATCAACACCCTTGCCATTATCCCCTTCCTTTCAAAATCACACCACCCTCGAGCTATGGAAGCTGCAATCAAATACTTTCTCGTCCAAGCAACCGCCTCCGCATTAATCCTCTTCTCAAGCACAATCAACGCACAGTTCACCGGACAATGAGACATTCCGCGACTAAGCCACCCAACAGCCTCCCTACTACTAACTACAGCAGTCGCAATAAAACTAGGCCTAGTACCCTTTCACTTCTGATGTCCAGAGGTCATACAAGGCTCACCTATAACCACTGCCCTACTCGTCTCTACATGAATAAAACTCCCCCCACTCACTCTTCTTTTCTTAACTGCCCCCTCACTGAACCCACTCCTACTGACAACCGTGGCCATTGCATCCGCAGCCATCGGAGGGCGAACAGGACTTAACCAAACACAAATCCGAAAAGTCCTAGCTTTCTCATCGATCGCCCACCTAGGCTGAATAACCATCATCCTCATATACAACCCCAAGCTAACATTAATAACCTTCTACCCATACTCCTTAAGAACCGCCTCCATTTTCTTAGCCCTCAACACAACCAACTCCTCAAAACTATCCACAATAATAACCTCCTGAACAAAAATACCATCGCTAAACGCATCCTTGACGCTAGCACTACTATCCCTAGCCGGCCTGCCCCCACTCCCTGGCTTTTTACCAAAATGACTCATTATCCAGGAACTAACTAAGCAAGAGATATCAACCGCAGCCATAATTATTTCAATACTCTCCCTACAAGGTTTATTTTTCTACCTACGCCTTGCATATTGCTCCACACTCCCACCAAACACTACAAGCTTCATAAAACAATGATACAATAACAAATCCACAGGCACACCAATTGCTACCTTAATTTCTCTGTCAGTCCTCCTTCTCCCCCCTTCTCCCACAATCCTGACCGTTACCTAAGAAACTTAGGATCCCCTGCCTACCAAACCGAAGGCCTTCAAAGCCTTAACTAAGAGTTAAATCCTCTTAGTTTCTGCCCACACCACTAAGGCCCGCAGGACACTAAACCTGCACCATCTAAATGCAACGCAGATAGTCTAATTCAGCTAGGGCCTCCACGATAAGCCTAGACAGACGGGCCTCGATCCCATAAACTTCTAATTAACAGCTAGACGCTCAAACCAACGAGCTTCTGTCTACCAGACTCCGGCACACTCTCAGCGTACATCAATGAGTTTGCAACTCAACATGAACTTCACCACAGAGTCGATAAGAAGAGGAATTCAACCTCTGTAAAAAGGACTACAGCCTAACGCCTAAACACTCAGCCACCTGACCCATGACCTTCATCAACCGATGACTAGTTTCAACAAACCACAATGACATCGGCACCCTATACCTACTCTTCGGAGCATGGGCAGGCATAGCCGAGTACCGCCCTCAGCCTCCTTATTCGAGCAGAACTTGGCCAACCAGGAACTCTCCTAGGAGACGACCAAATCTACAATGTCATCATCACCGCCCATGCCTTCGTAAGAATCTTCTTCACAGTTATAGCCATTATAATCGAAGGGTTTGGAAACTGACTAGTCCCCCTTATAATTGGAGCCCCAGACATAGCATTCCCCCGCATAAACAACATCGGTTTCTGAACTACTTCCTCCGTCCTTCCTACTGCTCCTAGCGTCCTCCACAGTAGAAGCTGGAGTCGGAACAGGATGAACCATATACCCGCCCCTAGCAGGCAACCTAGCCCATGCTGGCGCCTCAGTAGACCTAGCCATCTTCTCCCTACACCTCGCAGGTGTGTCTTCCATCTTAGGGGCCATCAACTTTAACACAACAGCCATTAACATAACCCCCCCTGCCTTATCGCAACATCCAACTCCCCTATTCGTATGATCCATACTCCTAGTGCCCTCACTTCCAGTCCTGGCCGCCGGCATCACCATACTACTGACCGACCGAAACCTAAACACTACATTCTGTGACCCCGCTGGAGGGGGAGACCCCATTCTCTACCAGCACCTGTTCTGATTCTTTGGCCACCAGGAAGTTTACATCTTAATCCTTCACGGCTTTGGAATCATCTCACATGTTGTAACGTATTACGCAGGCAAAAAAGAACCATTCGGCTACATAGGAATAGTCTGAGCTATACTATCGATTGGATTCCTGGGCTTTGTCGTATGAGCCCACCACATATTCACTGTCGGAATAGACGTAGACAGCCGATCACACTTCATCTCCGCCACTATAATCATCGCCATCCCAACCGGCATTCAGGTATTCAGCTGACTAGCCACACTACACGGAGGCACCATCAAATGAGGTCCACCGATACTGTGAGCCTTGGGCTTCATCTTCCTCTTCACACTTGCCAATGAGGTGTCGGTGGAACTGGTGGTCAGCCTTGATTACTGCGTAATCCATCCCGTGGATCTAAAAAGAATTTTATATATATATAATATTGTACGCACATACATACATATATATATATTATATAGGGCCAGGAAGGACAGGCCACCGCTTCTGTCTCGTGCCCTAAGTAACTGCCTACTGCCAGTATTGGCACTGACTCGCCAGCGGTCAGCTACAAGCACTTCTGCTCTTCAGCAGAGCACAAGCATTCCTCTGCTTTGAGAAGAGAGCATTGTGCTCATGAAACATTGAAAACACTTACTTCTATGCCTCTCCAGCTATAACCAAGAGAATCCTTCCTTCTCCGCACCAAAAAAATTAATGCTGACTTTTCAAGGATGCTATGGATGAGGTTCATAACCAAGGGGTGCCATCCACCTGGCCACACAATTTGTCTCCTGCAAGTTCGATTAAGCATGCCAAGACATCCTATGGATGTGACAAACACCTCATCACCTCTGCTCTGTTGCCCCTTCTTCCCCGAGTTCCTGTTCTCCTTCATAATACCTAGTTGTTCTCTCATTATGAATCCTCCCTTCCCCTTATCAGTGTCAATGGAATCATCGTTCCATGGACAATGAGTCGTCCCTTTCCCCCGCTTGGTCCGAGAGTATTACCTCTGTTCAGTGGCTTGATCCAGGGTGATAGTGCTCGTTCTAGGCGCTGTAAAAAGCGAAATCTATATCCTATGTCCTGATTTTGGGTATCTAACATTAATGCAAAACAGTAATCCTCACACAGTTTTTATTTCATTCTGTAGCGTCGGTGTCGCTATCGGCTGCCTGCGGTAAAGGTTCACGGAAAGGTCTTACATTCTTCGCTGGGATCCATCGAGGTCCTTTTTCTGTAGAGACACAAGCATAACCTTTTCCCCGTGTAACAAGAGGATATGGTCCCATAATTTTACCTGTTTCTGCATCTCGGACCGATACCGGGCCTTTAACCCGTGCCTCGACGGAGGTAGCTGCAGTGAAACGTCGACCTATCGGTGGGCCGTTATCTATTAAAGAACAATTCAAAAAATTAAAAACATACAACGCTTTCTGTAACCGTTCCTCGGGAATAGCCATGCCCATTCCCCCTTTTTGTTGTTGTCATAAACGTTTCAGAGACCGATGAGACCTTTCAATGAGAGATCGACCGGTGGGGGAATGAGCAATGCCGGTAATGTGAGTTCTACCCCATAGGGCAAAAGAGGTTTTTACAGTTGTTGAAACGTAAAGATAAAGACCGATAACGGTCCAGCTTAAGGGAATACCTAAAGCAGCAAAAGCACGCATTAAATGTCTACGAACAGCTCGTGCCTTTTCTCCTGTGTGACACGAGGCAACCAAGGCACCTGAAAATGTATCAATGGAAGAGTGGATATATTTAAGGCTACCAAATTCAGAATCATGCGTGACATCTGTTTGCCATAACGGTAGGCTTTGTAATCCTCTAGGATTAACTCCTGCAGCAACTGATGGGAAAGAATGTTTTTGACAGTCGGGACAGACAGCAATAATACTTGATGCTTGTTGAGCAGCAAGGCCAAACTGTCGCTTAAGAGCTCCAGCGTTTCGATGGAAAAAAAGAGTGCCTTCGCTTAGCTTGTGCAATACGGTCTGGCAGTACTTGAACTGGTCACGGCAATAGGTCAGCTCGTCGATTGCCTTCTGCAAGAAAACCAGGTAGCGAGGTATGAGACCTAATATGCATAACAAAATAAGGCGCAGATCGAGAGTCCAAAAGGAAAATAAGTTCCTGTAACAGGGTAAAGGGTTGTGAATGCGAAACACTCCGCAGCACAGAAGCTTCAGCTCGTGGAACAATACCTGCAACATAAGCAGAATCAGTAACAAGGTGGAGTGGTACATTCCATTCTCGGAAAACACGAACAACTGCATTCAGTTCTCCTGTTTGAGGTGAACCGGAGACCGTCTCTATGTCCGAATCCCATTGCCTCCGTTGATCATCCCACCACAGAAGAACAGATTTATGCGATTGGCCCGATCCATCTGTAAACACAGTAAGCGCCGGTAAGGGTTGTTCGCTGCTTCTGGGTTTTAACATCAGACGAAAATCAACGTTAAACAGTTTGTGTGAAGGTGGATGGGAAGTTATTCGACCTGTATGTTCTCGCCCGGCACCTCCCCGGGACCTACAGCTTGACAAACTATTGCTGTACAATTCAACCACGAGAACCTCTAACACCTTTACCGCTCAAACCTAGCCTTCTCCTTAACATCTTGTATATCCCATAAACACCACCTACCCAAAACCCCAGCACTAAAATCATATTAACCCAAACCCCCCATACACACACGCCCCTAAGACTAAAGGCGCCCAAACAGCCAACGAAACCAACGAAACCACGTCCCCGTAGCTTACAATCCAAAGCGTGGCACTGAAGATGCCAAGATGGCGTCCAATATGAAAGCCGAGGACAAAAGACTTAGCCCTAACCTTACGGTTGGCTCCTGCTAGACCTAGACGTGCAAGTATCTGCGGCCCAGTGTAAATGCCCTAGGCCTCCTGCTAAGACCGAAGGAGCAGGCATCAGGCACACGCTACCAACTGCAGCCCAAGACGCCTTGCTCAGCCACACCCCCACGGGCACTCAGCAGTAATTAACAGTAAGCAAGAAGCGCAAGCTTGACTTAGTCACGGCAACCTTCAGGGTTGGTAAATCTCGTGCCAGCCGCCGCGGTCACACCAGAAACCCAAGCCAACAGTCACACGGCGTAGAGAGCGGACCAGAGCCTGTCAGAATAACTAGGAAACCGAAACACAACTAAGCTGTCGTAAGCCCGAGATACCCCTAAGGCCAACCTAAAGATGATCCTAGTAAACCTGACTGCGGCCAATGAAGAGACGGGACGCAGCTTGATGCAAGCAAATGTCAATGCGTTGTGCAGAAGCACGAGGTTTTATACGCTTGCAGAAGCTGCGCGTTTTAAACCAATTGCTTCTTGAGGCTAAGCCTTGCATACTAGGCAATCCCTGATTGGTGGTTAACTACCGGCACTTAACAGCAAGGTGTTACCTTTCCTTGGCGCCATCCGTCTCCCACTCCCCTGTGCTCTGTAACCATGCCCCATCATGTTGTTAATTGTTGTCTAGACAAGCTCGAGCACACTCCCCTCAGCTGACCGATTGCCACGCGTGGTCCTAGTTTCCAGCCCGCTCCTGCACCTCCCCCTTCCTGTTGCACAAAAGAACCTTTGAAAGCGAACGAGGAAAAACAAGGCCTAAGCAACAGAACAAATAAAAAACCAACTAAGACATATTATCACTGTCAAAATAACCCACTGCCTTTGTTCCGTACAATTCTACAATTTCCCCTTTTTGTTTTTGAACAGCTAGTACCAGGTTTGCCATGTTCCGCAGGGCCCTTGCAAACATGACAGCAACCAAGGTAATAGCAAACAAACAACACTGCCAATCGAGTGAATGGATGCCAGAAAAGGCTGAAATTTTCTCAGATTTTGATAACATGTTGCTGCAGTGGGGCGCCTAAAATCCACGCAGCACATACCATCAAAATCCTCACAGCCACGTCCTTGAACCAACAACAAAAAGCCGCGGCAATTTTGACTCACATGCTTAACTGCCTACCAAACAAGGTGATTGAACTCTTTAATGCTTTCCCTGCTGTTACTCTGCATAAGAGAAGAAGCGCTGCGACACGTTCCCATCCTAGCCTCCTACTACATTAGCATCTACAGAAAGACAATGCTCGACATGCAAAGTGTAAACAACATCACCTTCTTTTGGATTAACGTTATACGTAGGCGGAAGGGCACACCAAACAAGAACCGTTTCCGTCAAAAAGTTCGAAACATAGCATGCCTTCTCTGAACATACCTCTGGGGTCATCCCCTTCATTCCCTCCTTTTGATGCAAAGAGAGACACTTGACCCTAACAGAGAAGCCCCTGTTTACATCTCTGAGCCAGGACACAAGCCGCAGCTGTGCGCGCCACCAGGCTCAGGGCAGAAACCACTCCTGTAGTTACCTAACTAGATATCTCGACAAGCGTGCAGACACCTATTAAACACTAAATAACCATGTTTATCGTTCCTGTTCTCCTTCGTAATACCTAGTTGTTCTCTCATTATGAATCCTCCCTTCCCCTTATCAGTGTCAATGGAATCATCGTTCCATGGACAATGAGTCGTCCCGTTCCCCCGCTTGGTCCGAGAGTATTACCTCTGTTCAGTGGCTTGATCCAGGGTGATAGTGCTCGTTCTAGGCGCTGTAAAAAGCGAAATCTATATCCTATGTCCTGATTTTGGGTATCTAACATTAATGCAAAACAGTAATCCTCACACAGTTTTTATTTCATTCTGTAGCGTCGGTGTCGGTATCGGCTGCCTGCGGTAAAGGTTCACGGAAAGGTCTTACATTCTTCGCTGGGATCCATCGAGGTCCTTTTCCTGTAGAGACACAAGCATAACCTTTTCCCCGTGTAACAAGAGGATATGGTCCCATAATTTTACCTGTTTCTGCATCTCGGACCGATACCGGGCCTTTAACCCGTGCCTCGACGGAGGTAGCTGCAGTGAAACGTCGACCTATCGGTGGGCCGTTATCTATTCAAGAACAATTCAAAAAATTAAAAACATACAACGCTTTCTGTAACCGTTCCTCGGGAATAGCCATGCCCATTCCCCCTTTTTGTTGTTGTCATAAACGTTTCAGAGACCGATGAGACCCTTCAATGAGAGATCGACCGGTGGGGGAATGAGCAATGCCGGTAATGTGAGTTCTACCCCATAGGGCAAAAGAGGTTTTTACAGTTGTTGAAACGTAAAGATAAAGACCGACAACGGTCCAGCTTAAGGGAATACCTAAAGCAGCAAAAGCACGCATTAAATGTCTACGAACAGCTCGTGCCTTTTCTCCTGTGTGACACGAGGCAACCAAGGCACCTGAAAATGTATCAATGGAAGAGTGGATATATTTAAGGCTACCAAATTCAGAATCATGCGTGACATCTGTTTGCCATAACGGTAGGCTTTGTAATCCTCTAGGATTAACTCCTGCAGCAACTGATGGGAAAGAATGTTTTTGACAATCGGGACAGACAGCAATAATACTTGATGCTTGTTGAGCAGCAAGGCCAAACTGTCGCTTAAGAGCTCCAGCGTTTCGATGGAAAAAAAGAGTGCCTTCGCTTAGCTTGTGCAATACGGTCTGGCAGTACTTGAACTGGTCACGGCAATAGGTCAGCTCGTCGATTGCCTTCTGCAAGAAAACCAGGTAGCGAGGTATGAGACCTAATATGCATAACAGAATAAGGCGCAGATCGAGAGTCCAAAAGGAAAATAAGTTCCTGTAACAGGGTAAAGGGTTGTGAATGCGAAACACTCCGCAGCACAGAAGCTTCAGCTCGTGGAACAATACCTGCAACATAAGCAGAATCAGTAACAAGGTGGAGTGGTACATTCCATTCTCGGAAAACACGAACAACTGCATTCAGTTCTCCTGTTTGAGGTGAACCGGAGACCGTCTCTATGTCCGAATCCCATTGTCTCCGTTGAAAACCTTAGGAAGACAGGAATTGAACCTGCACAGAAGAGATCAAAGCGCTCCATACTCCCCTTACATTACTTCCCAGTAGGGTCAGCTAAACAAAAGCTATCGGGCCCATACCCCGAAAATGATGGTTTAACCTCTTCCTCTACTAAATGAGCCCCGTCACAAAACTAACGTTCTCCTTAAGCCTTCTACTAGGAACAACCATCACAATTTCAAGCAACCACTGACTGCTAGCCTGGCCTGGACTAGAAATCAACACCCTTGCCATTATCCCCTTCCTTTCAAAATCACACCACCCTCGAGCTATGGAAGCTGCAATCAAATACTTTCTCGTCCAAGCAACCGCCTCCGCATTAATCCTCTTCTCAAGCACAATCAACGCACAGTTCACCGGACAATGAGACATTCCGCGACTAAGCCACCCAACAGCCTCCCTACTACTAACTACAGCAGTCGCAATAAAACTAGGCCTAGTACCCTTTCACTCCTGATGTCCAGAGGTCATACAAGGCTCACCTATAACCACTGCCCTACTCGTCTCTACATGAATAAAACTCCCCCCACTCACTCTTCTTTTCTTAACTGCCCCCTCACTGAACCCACTCCTACTGACAACCGTGGCCATTGCATCCGCAGCCATCGGAGGGCGAACAGGACTTAACCAAACACAAATCCGAAAAGTCCTAGCTTTCTCATCGATCGCCCACCTAGGCTGAATAACCATCATCCTCATATACAACCCCAAGCTAACATTAATAACCTTCTACCCATACTCCTTAAGAACCGCCTCCATTTTCTTAGCCCTCAACACAACCAACTCCTCAAAACTATCCACAATAATAACCTCCTGAACAAAAATACCATCGCTAAACGCATCCTTGACGCTAGCACTACTATCCCTAGCCGGCCTGCCCCCACTCCCTGGCTTTTTACCAAAATGACTCATTATCCAGGAACTAACTAAGCAAGAGATATCAACCGCAGCCATAATTATTTCAATACTCTCCCTACAAGGTTTATTTTTCTACCTACGCCTTGCATATTGCTCCACACTCCCACCAAACACTACAAGCTTCATAAAACAATGATACAATAACAAATCCACAGGCACACCAATTGCTACCTTAATTTCTCTGTCAGTCCTCCTTCTCCCCCCTTCTCCCGCAATCCTGACCGTTACCTAAGAAACTTAGGATCCCCTGCCTACCAAACCGAAGGCCTTCAAAGCCTTAACTAAGAGTTAAATCCTCTTAGTTTCTGCCCACACCACTAAGGCCCGCAGGACACTAAACCTGCACCATCTAAATGCAACGCAGATACTCTAATTCAGCTAGGGCCTCCACGATAAGCCTAGACAGACGGGCCTCGATCCCATAAACTTCTAATTAACAGCTAGACGCTCAAACCAACGAGCTTCTGTCTACCAGACTCCGGCACACTCTCAGCGTACATCAACGAGTTTGCAACTCAACATGAACTTCACCACAGAGTCGATAAGAAGAGGAATTCAACCTCTGTAAAAAGGACTACAGCCTAACGCCTAAACACTCAGCCACCTGACCCGTGACCTTCATCAACCGATGACTAGTTTCAACAAACCACAATGACATCGGCACCCTATACCTACTCTTCGGAGCATGGGCAGGCATAGCCGAGTACCGCCCTCAGCCTCCTTATTCGAGCAGAACTTGGCCAACCAGGAACTCTCCTAGGAGACGACCAAATCTACAATGTCATCATCACCGCCCATGCCTTCGTAAGAATCTTCTTCACAGTTATAGCCATTATAATCGAAGGGTTTGGAAACTGACTAGTCCCCCTTATAACTGGAGCCCCAGACATAGCATTCCCCCGCATAAACAACATCGGTTTCTGAACTACTTCCTCCGTCCTTCCTACTGCTCCTAGCGTCCTCCACAGTAGAAGCTGGAGTCGGAACAGGATGAACCATATACCCTACAATACCCTAGTCCATAGTTTCTCACACTGTCTGACCTTTACATTGGGCTTAACATAAATCTTAATAAACAATACCCTAGCCCATAGTTTCTCACAATCCCCCCTTTTTCTTTTTATCCTGTTATTGTTTATTAGACGCTACTTTCATTCTCGGCACTGCGAACAAACCTTTTTCCACAATCCCAACATTTATCATAACACTCACAAGGTAATACCTCACAATTACAATAGGCATAGTTCTCACGTGGCATAATGCATTCGCAACAATCTTCATCCTCATTAATCGATACACTCTTATACTTTGCCCCAGCCCTCGTAGTTAAAATAAGCAATTGAGCTATGTCAAACCGTTCTTTAATAAAATGTAAAATATAGCGTAATATACAAGGCCCAAATATCAGTCCTAGAATCAACATAATAAGTGGTCCTGCTAAAGCAGACAACAAAGTGGTTAGCCAAGGTGAGATATTAAACCAGTTTTCATACCATGACCTGCCCGCCTCAAGACTCTTTTTACGTTGTTCCAACCTTTTCCGGAGTTCAGACATGGCATCCAGGACTACTCCCGTATGGTCAGCAAAAGAACAACGTTCCTCTTTGAGAGCTACACATAACCCTCCTTCTTTTAAGAACAATAGATCTAATCCTCTTCTATTTTGCAGCACTACTTCTGATAAAGACTTCACTGAAGTGGCTAAATTTTTAATAGATTGTTCTATTCTTGTTAAATCCTCATTTACAGCCATCTGCAAACTTTGTAATTCCTGACCTTTTACTAGGGAGGCTATGCCTGTACCTGCTCCAACTCCGCCCGCTATCAGCAGTGTAGCTAGGGTTACCACTGTAATTGGCTCTCGTTTTTGCCTATTCAGGTCTCCTTCAAAGTGGCGTAACACCTCCTCAGAGGTGTGATAGATCAGACGAGGAACAATAATCACCTGTACGCAAAACTGAGATTGATTAAACACGTTTAGGGATAGGCAAGGCGTTACTCCGAAGTCTGAACAAACCCATTTAGCTCCTGGTGTCGGGATAGCCCATTTGTCATTTTGATTCTTGTGTTTCTTTATGTTAGCTTTAGTGATTGTTTGATTACACAAGGGCTGATATTGTTCGGGCACTGTACCTATACATTTTCCTTGACCTGTTAGCAATTGAATAGTAATTCCTTGCGTATGGTTCCTCTGGTCATCCCATGGGCATTCTTGTGGGTTTGAACCACTAGACCATTGAATCCTATCTGGTATTCCGATTGCCTCAAAATATGGGGGTCTAACATTGTAACATAACCAGCACTCCTTAGTTAAATTTGGTTTGCTTTCATTAAGGGTATGATAAGAGGCTTGCATTAAATCCCATAAGGGGTCTTTAGACTCTGACACTCCTGAATCCCTAACTAAAGAGAACTCAGTCACCGTGTCATTAGTTGTTTTATCTGTTACTGATAGGGAGTTTGGACGAGTGGTTGTAACACTTGTGGGGACAATCTTTTTCTTAGGGAAAGTGGGTGAATTCAATACTTTATTCGGCCCAACAGGGAGTGAATCATATGGTATTTTAATTTTTCTTATGAGAAAGTGCCCTCCCCAATCCTTAGGAATTCCTGCATAGACACGTATTCCCCATGTTCGTCCTACTAACATGTTCGTCTTCTAGGGGATGCAATACTTGAAATTTGATGTGGGTACAGACTTTTTTGTTACGTGGAGCTACATAATCCACGTCGCGCAGACCTGTAAGATCTACACCCGTTTGTTCAGGTACACATCCGTTAGGAGTCCAGGTTGCTTTTATATATTTATCAGGAGCCTTTACTGTCCAGCCCGAGGCTATTGTCTCACATCCCCAATAACCACAATAATAGTGTCCGGGATAATTACAGTAAGGCTGTCCAGAGGCCGGGCATAAATAAAATGGAGGTCCTTTTTCACAAGGTATTGGTACTAAATTACAAAGTTTCACTACACATTCAGGTGGCCCTGGGTTGCTAAAAGTGGCTATTGTTTTCGTTCCTTCCCAAGATATTAGTTCCCACTTAAATGGTTCATGTGGGTTTCCCCCTTTTGCTTGGGTTATTATCAATAGCACAATTAATGGTATACCAGGAAAAAGGGTGTTTGTTAATTTTGTTAATTTAAGTATATTCTTACCAGTCCTGGGGAAGTTCGGCCATGGCTGCTTTTGCATCCCATTTTTCTGGCTCTTTTCTCCACGGTTTGTTTCTCCTCTGCCTCGCCCGTCGACTCGGTTGCTTCGAGCCACGGGGTGTACCATCTTCTCGGCAGCAAGGGAATTCTTCAGGAGAATAGCTGTTGCGGGCTTTTTGCCTGTTTACATAGGCTTCCTACTTCGCAGCTTTAATTAATGGGGCCGAGCAAGACACGGTTAGTACTTCCCTCCTGCACTTTATAGCCAAGATTTCAGCTACAAAGGGGACTGGTTCGGTGGAGTGGTAACAATAATATTGAGGGTTTATTCCTTTGGCAAAAATTTCCCACCACTCATGGGATTCTCGAATAATTTCTTGTTTAGACTCTAATTGTTTTAATTTCCACTCCGTAAGAGTTCTTTGAATTTTCCAACACTGTGTGCAAACTCCTATTGGAGGGTATCCATATTCACAGTGTGTCCACCATTTATTCTGGCATACCTTACACCTGAAACAAGCAAATGGATAACAATTGCAGTTCAAATTATTACATCTAATTCATATATCTAGAGTGCATACATTATTTGCATCAGCCTATCTTCTTATACTTGATATTGTGTGGTTGCATAAGTTTAGCAATTTCCTTCAACACACTTTGTACGCTTCCATATATAATAGATAAAAAAAGAAATAATTATAGCAAATATAAACAACAATACACACTTTATACCAAAAGGTAATGCGGCAAAATAATCAAATAAAGTCTCTATCATTACGTTATCTTTTCAGGGTTATCTTGGTGTCACCTGGAGTACTGATTACTTTCCAGTGGGGTCTCGTCACCGGGCCTTTAATGCGACTAGCATGAGTCCATCCACGCTCAGCAGTCCGGACAGCCGTTTCTGTTGTAAGCAGAACAAGATAAGGTCCCTCCCAATTGGGTTTTAGGGTTTCTTCTTTCCACGTTTTAACCAATACCCAGTCCCCAGGTTTAAGAGTATGAATGTTTAAGTCCAACGGTGGTCGTTGTACAATCAGTCCATGTTCCCAAAGCTTGTTACGATGTTCTGCTAATCGTGAAACGTATTCATTAATCACACGGTCTCGAATTAAAACATTTGTTTGTGGACTTTCAATTCTATAGGACATTCCATACACCATTTCAAACGCTGATATTCCTACATCTGCTCGGGGTCTGGTTCTGAGAATGAATAGCGCCATGGGTAGGCACTTAATCCATGATAATTTGGTTTCTATCCTTAATTTAGTCAAAATAGTTTTGATTTCTCCATTCATCCTTTCAACTTTTCCCCAACTTTGTGGATGCCATGGCGTATGGTATTCCCACTTAATACCCAAGCTTTCTGTTAGATCTCTAACAATTTTTGACACAAAGTGTGTTCCTCTGTCCGAGTCGATTACTTCAGGTACTCCATATCGAGGTATAATGTGTTCAAGTAACACTTTAGTAACTTGGTTAGCAGTTGCCTTGGAGGTAGGAAAAGCCTCAACATAATGTGTTAAATGATCCACCATTACTAATAAATATTTGTAACGCCCTACCCTGGGTAGTTCAGTAAAATCCACTTGTACGTGTGAGAAAGGTCTGTATGCTGGGGAACGTCCTCCAAGAGGCTTTTGTCTCATGTTGTTTCGATTAACCTTTTGACAGGTCTCGCAGGCTGCCGTGACTGTCTTTGCTATGTTATATACGCCTATACAGGCAAACTGTTGATTGAAATGATCAACTAACGCCTGGGTTCCCCAGTGTGTTTTACTATGTATTTTTGAAAATATTTCAAGTGCTATGCCCTTCGGCAAAACTTCTCTCCCATCTGGCAATATGTACTTACCATCCTGTTCCTTAGCTCCCATTTGTTCTCGTTTTTCCTTTTCTGCAGACTCAAACCTCAAATTTTTACTAACAGGTATTTGTTGTATAGTTAAAATCGTACTATAATTGCCTGCCACTCGTTTTGCTTCTGTATCAGCTGCATTATTTCCCCTAACTTGGTAACTCGTACCTCGCTGGTGTCCCTTTATATGTACAACTGCTATTTTATTCGGCATTTTTAATGCCTCCAGAACTCGCCGAATTAATTCCGGGTGTATCAGTTCTTTTCCCTGTGAGTTAACGAATCCTCTGTCTCCCCATATTTTCCCAAAAGTGTGCACTACTCCGAACGCATAGCGTGAGTCTGTATATATAGTTCCATCCTTTCCCTTCAGTGACACTAATGCTTTCCACAATGCATACAGCTCACAGGCTTGAGCCGACCAGCTGGCACTCAGGGGGCCTGATTCTATTGTCTTAAATTCTCTTTTTTCCAACTTAACGATGGCATATCCGGACAATCGTTTACCTTCCACTATTCGTGATGACCCATCTGTAAATAATACTTCTCCACATTGTAGTTCTTCTTCTTCTAAGTCTGGCCTAATGCGTGTCTGCTGTTCAATTGTTTGAAAACAATTGTGCAATAGTTCATTACCTTCTCCTGGGTACAAAAATTCAGCGGGGTTAACTGCTCCAATAGTTTTCAAAGATAGTTTAGGGGATTCTATAAGTATTCCCTCATACTTTAATAATCGGCTATCTGTAAGCCATTTTTCTGCTTTTTGTTGTAACACTCCCCTGATATTATGAGGCGCATATAAGACAACTTCTCCATTAAAGGTAATGCGATTCGTTTCCTCAAGTAATAAGGCAGCAGCAACAATGATTTGTAAACAACTCGGCCAACCCCTGCTCACAGGGTCCAACAGCTTTGATAAGTATGCCACCGGTTTCTTTTGTCCGGCCCATTCCTGAGTTAATACTCCGAATGCCGTTCCTTCATATATGTTAACAAATAAATGGAATGGCCGCTTTAAATCTGGGAGGCTTAAAACCGGTGCTTGGCTTAGCTCCCTTTTGAGACTGGCAAACTGCTCTTGATCCTGAGGGGTCCACTTGGGCATTTTGTCTTTAGACAGTTGTTCATATAAGAATTTAACTTTAAAGCTGTAGTTCTCTATCCGTTGCCTACAATACCCAAATAGCCCTAATGCCTGCCGAATTTGCCTCTTAGTGACAGGCATAGGTAATTCCAGAATTCCTTTAATGCGCTCTGGATCCAATATCTTCTTGCCGTTAAACAAATAATGCCCCAAATATTTCACTTTTTCCTCCACAAATTGTAACTTTTCTTGTGATACCCGTAGTCCCTTTTGTGCAAGAAAGTTTAGGAGCCGAATGCTTTCTTTTCTTACATCCTCCTTATTATTCCCTGCTATGAGCAGATCATCTACATACTGTAACAGCACGTTTCCCGTTTGTACCTGGTATTCTTTTAAGAGCTCTTCCAGGGCCTGTCCAAACAGATTAGGGGACTCAGTGAACCCTTGGGGGAGCACGGTCCATCTCAATTGCTGTTTACGGCCTGTCTCTATGTCTTCCCATTCAAAGGCAAAATAATCACGGCATTCTTCTGCCAGTGGACAGGCCCAAAAGGCATCCTTTAAATCAGCCACACTATACCAGGAGTTATGGGGTCCTAGCTTGCTTAGCAGTGTGTATGGATTTGCTACTACAGGGAACCGGGCGATAGTTCTTTTGTTTATTTCCCTTAGATCATGTACGAGCCGATATTTCCCATTTGGTTTCTTCACAGGCAGAATGGGGGTGTTAAAGGGTGACATACAAGGCTCTAAGAATTCCTTGTGCTAACAATCGATCGATTTCTGGTTTTAATCCCCTCCGTCCTTCTAGGGATATGGGATATTGCCTTACCCTCACAGGTATGTGGGGTTCGGAAATTTGGATTTTAATCGGTGGGATTTCCAGTCTACTAATTGTGTCCGGAGAGTACCAGACACCGGGGTTAATTTGTTTTTGATCATCCACGGTCAAAGGATAAGCAGACACTGTTAGCTCTTGATTTTTCACTTTAATTTCTAATTGCAATTCAACAATTAAATCTCGTCCTAACAGATTAAATTCTGCTTCAGGGACGAGCAAGAGTTCACCCATTCCAAATTTATTTTCAGTTTCGAATACCACATTTTTGATTTTGCTTACTTTAAAGGGTTCTCCTTTTGCCCCAATTACTTGTACTTTTTCAGGGGAAACTTTACATCCCTCAGGTATTTGCTTAATAGTTGATTTCTCAGCCCCAGTGTCTACTAAAAAGGTGAACTCTTGTTTATGGGGACCTATTTTTAATTTTATCAAGGGCTCATGATGACTCCGGTCCCCTAAGATATAGAGCCCCTGACTCTCCTAATCCGTTTTCAATATTTCCTCATCCCTGATCCTTTCTCTGCAATTCTGTTTTATATGTCCCCTTTTTCCACAGTAAAAACAACATCTCTGTTCCTTCTTCACTACTACGTTCCCTTGTTTCGTTCCAGCAGATCTGTGTTCACCAGTTTGCCCTTTGCGATCCTCTCTGACTGCTGCTACCATCATTTTTACTTGTCGCTTGCTGCTCTCTTCTTCCCGCCTTACGTAGACTTTCTGAGCTTCCCTCAATAATTCATCCAAGCCTCTATTCTGCCAGTCTTCTAACTTTTCAATCTTCTTTCTGATATCTTCCCATGATTTTGCCACAAACTGAGTTTTGAGGAGCGCTTGCCCTAAAGGGTCGTCTGGATTTACCCCAGAGTACAGCTGAAGGGCTTTCCTCAGTCGTTCCAGCCACTCAGTAGGGCTTTCATCTTTCTTTTGCATTTCATTAAATGCTTTATTGATATTCTGGCCACGGGGTACTGCTTCCCCAATCCCCTGGATTACTATAGTTCTCAGGTCCTGCATATGAGTTCTATGCACTGGATCCTGATTATCCCAATGAGGTCTTTGGAGTGGCCATTTAATATCTGCTTGGGGTCCCTGGGCATGCTGAGCATCCCACAGTCTCATTCCTGCTCGTCTAATCATATCTCTTTCCTCGGTAGTAAATAATTGACCAAGGATAGATTGCATCTCATCCCAAGTATAAAGGTTTGGTCCCAAAAATGGATTTAATCTTTCTGCCACTCCGAGTGGGCCTTCAATTAAGTTTCCCATCTCGGTTCTTTTAAAATCTCGTAGGTCAGCCGAGTTTAGGGGTACGGAAATATATCCGATCACAGGTTGAGGTCCCCCCATGGGTATTTCCCTTAGGGGGTACATTTGAGCTGCCCCTTTCTGACTTCTAGTTATGCGTCTAGGAAGAGGGGGAGACCCTTGTTCCGACTCTGGTGGGGGAGTGGGCGCTCTGGGGACCTCTGCGGGAGCAGGAGGAGGAATGTAAGGAGGGGGGGTTAGAAGGGTTTCGTCCAACTCTTCCTGCTTTTTCTTTTGTTTAGTTTTCATTTCATTCAGTGGGTAAAGTCTAGCTCCCGGTCTTTCTAGCCACACTTCCGCATATCGACTCTCCTCCGGGTTAAGGGGTTTTTTATTATTAACCCAGAGGTTTAATTGCTGTCTTACCCAATCTTCTTCTGACCCATAGACTGGCCAAAAGACATTTTTAGAAATCTTCTTCCCTCCCCATATCTTAGTACAATATTCTATCATCTTCTGCTTATCTTTCCCTAGGGTTCCAAGGAAATATCTCCAATTGTCTAAGATATATGCCAGAGGGGTATTCTTAGGTACAGTGGGTACCCTTCCCATGGGAGTCGAAGGCTTGCTGCCCTTCGCCCCCATCTTCTGGAATATCCACAAACATACACTCACTCGCTCCCCTTGTTCCTGGCCCAGTCCCTCGCGGGAGATGGGAAACGCAGTACTTAAGAGTCCGCACTCGCTTGGTTCAGTATATCGAACCTCTCACTCGTTATATCCCAGGAAACCCAATCCCGCCCGAACGGCAAACCCGCAAACAAATTCGCAATATACTTACGCGTCCTGCGTCTTCGTCCGGACTCCCGTGCACAGAATTTTTATGGGATTTTACCGGTTTCTCCTTTGCTCATTATTCTAGAATTTAGGTTCGTCGGTAAGGTTGGAGTAAGCTGTTGGTCGCGGGGCCGCGAAATGTCGCGGGGCGCCTCCCCGGAGGACCAAAGCCCACCGTTCCTTATCCGAGTCACGGCACCAGAAATTGTTATAAATTGAGACCACAACGGATCATAATCCAATTAAAATTTTATTAATTATAGCAAGTAGAATATGAGCAAAAACAGCGCTGGACGACAGGGGAGTCTGCGCTCCGCCCACTGCCGTCCTGAGCACTTCAAACAGTCCCTTTTTATACATCTTTACTCCCGTGTTCATGAGGTAGTGGAGGTACTCTGCGCATGCTTCAGTTGTTGTTAGGGGGTCGTTTTCTGCCTTCTGGTGGTCGTTGAGGCCGAAGTAAGAAGTCTTCCTCCTTTGTCCCATAGTTGACCCCTCACTCATATGTCCTTATATGGGGTAGTTTGTCCTGTTTCTGTCGGTTCCTGGACATCTGGTGGTTATCTTATCTTGCACAAGCGGTATCTTGTGGCTGTTTATATCTTTTGCTGTCTGACCTTTACATTGGGCCTAACATAAATCTTTATAAACAATACCCTAGTCCATAGTTTCTCACACTGTCTGACCTTTACATTGGGCTTAACATAAATCTTAATAAACAATACCCTAGTCCATAGTTTCTCACATTCCCCAAACAGTATCACATTTAGAGCAGAGGATAATCGTTCCTTTCTACCCCAAACTCTTGGCTGGGGACACCTTGCAGTGCTATCAAACTAGCAGACCGCAACAAGGCTTTAGCGTTGGCCATATTCTACTGCCGGTGCTGTAGCACCTTCCTCCAGAGGCCAGACCACACTGCTCCTCCTCCAGCTGACACCCTCTCCCACAAGCCACAGGGCTATTTAACCCCTTAGCGGGAACCAGCTACACCTGCACATCGCCCATGTCAATCAACCCACTGCCTCTGAGGCAAGGCCACAGCTGCGTGTTATCAATGCTAATCAACCCACCGCCTTCATTCCTCTACAGGGAGAAGCTCACCAAGCACATTTCCACCACCCACAACTGGCTGCTAAAATGTCATTCGCACAGAGCAGCGTGTGGAAAAAAAAAAAAAAAAAAAAAATTCCTCCAGGACACATCAAAGTAATTCCACTACTGTTCAGGCTCCCAAGGTACTTCCACCCGTTCAAGCCATCGCAAGGCCTGACGGCCCATTTCTCTCCTTGTACCACCACCACTCCAGAAAAGCAGAGGAAATGTGATGGAGACAGCACACTGGGTGAGCTACAGAGCCCCTGATACCATCTACTAAACACGAAGAGTGTGAGCATGGGAAGGACTAGAAAGGCACTCCACTTACCGTTTAGCTGCTTTCTTGCCAATGAGGTGTCGGTGGAATTGGTGGTCAGCCTTGATTATTGCGTAATCCGTCCCGTGGATCTAAAAAGAATTATATCTTTTATATCTATCTATATATGTATGGATGTACATTATTTTATATTATAATATATAGGGCCAGGTAGGACAGGCCACCGCTTCTGTCTCGTGCCCTAAGTAACTGCCTACTGCCACTATTGGCACTGACTCGCCAGCGGTCAGCTACAAGCACTTCTGCTCTTCAGCAGAGGACAAGCATTCCTCTGCTTTGAGAAGAGAGCATTGTGCTCATGAAACATTGAAAAGACTCACTTCTACGCCTCTCCAGCTATAACCAAGGGAATCCTTCCTTCTCCGCACCAAAAAAATTAATGCTGACTTTTCAAGGATGCTATGGATGAGGTTCATAACCAAGGGGTGTCATCCACCTGGCCACACAATTTGTCTCCTGCAAGTACGATTAAGCATGCCAAGACATCCTATGGATGTGACAAACACCTCATCACCTCTGCTCTGTTGCCCCTTCTTCCCCCAGTTTCTTACTGGAACTAGTAACTCCAGCTCACCAGTTCCTTGAGCATGGCTTCAATCGGTTCCTGAGCCACATGCACATCTTCTGTAGGTCCTTCCAAAGTGATGTTATCCTGTGGCGAGCAGCCTCACAGTTTGCCCTCTTGCCTGTGCTAACAATTGTCTCCGAGTTGCTGTTCTTTGCTGGGAGATCAATTATGGTGTTGCTTTCTTTACGGATCTGCCACAAAGGAAAAAAAAATAAAAAATCATCTCAGAAGCGTCCCATGTCAGAAGAAAAACCCTCGCAGGCTATATTGGACATCACCAATGGGCAGGAGAGAGCATCCAGTGGGATTTTGCTGCAGGCAGTGATCATCACGAGCACTTGAGTTAGGAGCAATATCTCACCTTCTTGATGTTGGCACCTCCTTTCCCTACGATGTTCTTGTGGAACTGTTTGCAGATGGGGACAGAAATAGAAAAGCTGTTTTCAACCTAAGGGAGAAAGGAAGGGAGAACTGAAGATTACACTGTCGTGGCAAGGGAGGCCCGACTTCAGGAACTCTGATAAACGAGCTTTTGAAAAGAGGCTTAGACCCAAGGAAGTTCTCTATACGAGGGACTTGTAAGACTAAACAAAGGCAAGGACGTTCCCCTATAGCCTTCCCATAACAGGTACTACCCCCTGCCTCCATTCAGCCAAAACAGCGTCGACAGCTCCCTCCTCTTGAGGTGTTTTAGCTCTACCCAAGCCAGTAGAGCTCTGCTTTGCCCCAGGGTTATCCAGGCACGGAGGAGGGAAGTGCAGGCAGAAGACCTCCTTACCAGGTCTGCCACCGTCTTTTGCATGTACTCGGTGCACTTCTCCACCTCGTTTTTGGGACCTCGGAGTTGGACGATGTCACTCTTGTGTGCAGGGTCTGGGAAGTTGATGATAACCTGCAGGAGCGGTCATTTAGAGTTAGCTCAAGCAAAAGCAAGAACCCTTGTGTCAGACACATGCAAAGGTTGGGGGGATCCTACACATGCCCTTTTCCCATTCAGAAACGGGGAACCGTGTTAGCGGCCTCTGGCTAAAAGAACTATCTTCTCAGACACTTGCGCTACAGAGCCACTAAAGTTACGACTTCTGTGACGACAGGCCTACTACCCATGTAGGAAAGAACCCCTCTGGATTCCTCCTCTCCTACAAAGCCTTACCTCTGGGAATTGCTCCCGGATTTCCCAGACCCGCTCAGCCTTCTGCCCAGTGATGGTCCGGTGGAATTTCTGCTCAACGATTAGGTCCGCAGCGTGTTCATTTTCCTGACGGGAACAGAGGGCACACTGAGTGTTCAGCCGGAGAGCCGTCTACTTTGACTTAGCGGTTTGCTGCCCGACGGTTTACTTGCCAGCACTGTCCCTCTTTTCTCCAGACCAAATTCACTCTGCGTTGACAGAGAAGGGCTACCCGAGGGAACAGGGGAAGACATTTGTGAAGAGGAACTTGCACTTGTCATGAGATCCAAGTGCTCCGTGGGCAAGGGGCACACACTCGCACCAGAAGGTTACAAGGGAACACGAGAGCCCAAACCCTGCAGTCTCCCAAACATCACGTCCTACCCACTCACCATACGGGAAGCGAGTTCCAGCAGCTCGCTCTTGGCCTGTGGGACCCCCTGTGGGTCTCCTTCCATTCTGATCGGGTTGCTCTTCTCGTTGTCCGGGGGAATGCGCACAGACACCTTGTACAGATCCTTCATCCTGTTCACTTCGAGGCAAGGACTGTGGTGACGCCGTCTGCTAGGCAAAGACCTGGAAGCAAGGCACCTGGATTATCACTGCTCAGAGGCTGATGAAGAAGTAAAGCCGCCTCTGGGAAGGGCTCGGTGGGGTAGGGTTGAGCCAGGGGAAATTGCCTCTTCCCCCTGGAGTTCAGCGAGAGCAGACCTGTGCCACACGAGAGCCTGTCCAAGTAAATACCGTGGCATCTACAGAGCCCATTGTTCCCTTGTCAGAGCCAGGCGTGTTTCTTCCCCAAACAGTATCACATTTAGAGCAGAGGATAATCGTTCCTTTCTACCCCAAACTCTTGGCTGGGGACACGTTGCAGTGCTATCAAACTAGCAGACCGCAACAAGGCTTTAGCGTTGGCCATATTCTACTGCCGGTGCTGTAGCACCTTCCTCCAGAGGCCAGACCACACTGCTCCTCCTCCAGCTGACACCCTCTCCCACAAGCCACAGGGCTATTTAACCCCTTAGAGGGAACCAGCTACACCTGCACATCGCCCATGTCAATCAACCCACTGCCTCTGAGGCAAGGCCACAGCTGCGTGTTATCAATGCTAATCAACCCACCGCCTTCATTCCTCTACAGGGAGAAGCTCACCAAGCACATTTCCACCACCCACAACTGGCTGCTAAAATGTCATTCGCACAGAGCAGCGTGTGGAAAAAAAAAAAAAAAAAAAAATTCCTCCAGGACACATCAAAGTAATTCCACTACTGTTCAGGCTCCCAAGGTACTTTCACCCGTTCAAGCCATCGCAAGGCCTGACGGCCCATTTCTCTCCTTGTACCACCACCACTCCAGAAAAGCAGAGGAAATGTGATGGAGACAGCACACTGGGTGAGCTACAGAGCCCCTGATACCATCTACTAAACACGAAGAGTGTGAGCATGGGAAGGACTAGAAAGGCACTCCACTTACCGTTTAGCTGCTTTCTTGCCAATGAGGTGTCGGTGGAATTGGTGGTCAGCCTTGATTATTGCGTAATCCGTCCCGTGGATCTAAAAAGAATTATATTTTTTATATCTATCTATATATGTATGGATGTACATTATTTTATATTATAATATATAGGGCCAGGTAGGACAGGCCACCGCCTCTGTCTCGTGCCCTAAGTAACTGCCTACTGCCACTATTGGCACTGACTCACCAGCGGTCAGCTACAAGCACTTCTGCTCTTCAGCAGAGCACAAGCATTCCTCTGCTTTGAGAAGAGAGCATTGTGCTCATGAAACATTGAAAAGACTGACTTCTACGCCTCTCCAGCTATAACCAAGAGAATCCTTCCTTCTCCGCACCAAAAAAATTAATGCTGACTTTTCAAGGATGCTATGGATGAGGTTCATAACCAAGGGGTGTCATCCACCTGGCCACACAATTTGTCTCCTGCAAGTACGATTAAGCATGCCAAGACATCCTATGGATGTGACAAACACCTCATCACCTCTGCTCTGTTGCCCCTTCTTCCCCCAGTTTCTTACTGGAACTAGTAACTCCAGCTCACCAGTTCCTTGAGCATGGCTTCAATCGGTTCCTGAGCCACATGCACATCTTCTGTAGGTCCTTCCAAAGTGATGTTATCCTGTGGCGAGCAGCCTCACAGTTTGCCCTCTTGCCTGTGATAACAATTGTCTCCGAGTTGCTGTTCTTTGCTGGGAGATCAATTATGGTGTTGCTTTCTTTACGGATCTGCCATAAAGAAGAAAAAAAAAAAAAATCATCGCAGAAGTGTCCCATGTCAGAAGAAAAAGCCTCGCAGGCTATATTGGACATCACCAATGGGCAGGAGAGAGCATCCAGTGGGATTTTGCTGCAGGCAGTGATCATCACGAGCACTTGAGTTAGGAGCAATATCTCACCTTCTTGATGTTGGCACCTCCTTTCCCTACGATGTTCTTGTGGAACTGTTTGCAGATGGGGACAGAAATAGAAAAGCTGTTTTCAACCTAAGGGAGAAAGGAAGGGAGAACTGAAGATTACACTGTCGTGGCAAGGGAGGCCCGACTTCAGGAACTCTGATAAACGAGCTTTTGAAAAGAGGCTTAGACCCAAGGAAGTTCTCTATACGAGGGACTTGTAAGACTAAACAAAGGCAAGGACGTTCCCCTATAGCCTTCCCATAACAGGTACTACCCCCTGCCTCCATTCAGCCAAAACAGCGTCGACAGCTCCCTCCTCTTGAGGTGTTTTAGCTCTACCCAAGCCAGTAGAGCTCTGCTTTGCCCCAGGGTTATCCAGGCACGGAGGAGGGAAGTGCAGGCAGAAGACCTCCTTACCAGGTCTGCCACCGTCTTTTGCATGTACTCGGTGCACTTCTCCACCTCGTTTTTGGGACCTCGGAGTTGGACGATGTCACTCTTGTGTGCAGGGTCTGGGAAGTTGATGATAACCTGCAGGAGCGGTCATTTAGAGTTAGCTCAAGCAAAAGCAAGAACCCTTGTGTCAGACACATGCAAAGGTTGGGGGGATCCTACACATGCCCTTTTCCCATTCAGAAAAGGGGAACCGTGTTAGCGGCCTCTGGCTAAAAGAACTATCTTCTCAGACACTTGCGCTACAGAGCCACTAAAGTTACGACTTCTGTGACGACAGGCCTACTACCCATGTAGGAAAGAACCCCTCTGGATTCCTCCTCTCCTACAAAGCCTTACCTCTGGGAATTGCTCCCGGATTTCCCAGATCCGCTCAGCCTTCTGCCCAGTGATGGTCCGGTGGAATTTCTGCTCAACGATTAGGTCCGCAGCGTGTTCATTTTCCTGACGGGAACAGAGGGCACACTGAGTGTTCAGCCGGAGAGCCATCTACTTTGACTTAGCGGTTTGCTGCCCGACGGTTTACTTGCCAGCACTGTCCCTCTTTTCTCCAGACCAAATTCACTCTGCGTTGACAGAGAAGGGCTACCCGAGGGAACAGGGGAAGACATTTGTGAAGAGGAACTTGCACTTGTCATGAGATCCAAGTGCTCCGTGGGCAAGGGGCACACACTCGCACCAGAAGGTTACAAGGGAACACGAGAGCCCAAACCCTGCAGTCTCCCAAACATCACGTCCTACCCACTCACCATACGGGAAGCGAGTTCCAGCAGCTCTTTCTTGGCCTGTGGGACCCCCTGTGGGTCTCCTTCCATTCTGATCGGGTTGCTCTTCTCGTTGTCCGGGGGAATGCGCACAGACACCTTGTACAGATCCTTCATCCTGTTCACTTCGAGGCAAGGACTGTGGTGACGCCGTCTGCTAGGCAAAGACCTGGAAGCAAGGCACCTGGATTATCACTGCTCAGAGGCTGATGAAGAAGTAAAGCCGCCTCTGGGAAGGGCTCGGTGGGGTAGGGTTGAGCCAGGGGAAATTGCCTCTTCCCCCTGGAGTTCAGCGAGAGCAGACCTGTGCCACACGAGAGCCTGTCCAAGTAAATACCGTGGCATCTACAGAGCCCATTGTTCCCTTGTCAGAGCCAGGCGTGTTTCTTCCCCAAACAGTATCACATTTAGAGCAGAGGATAATCGTTCCTTTCTACCCCAAACTCTTGGCTGGGGACACGTTGCAGTGCTATCAAACTAGCAGACCGCAACAAGGCTTTACCGTTGGCCATATTCTACTGCCGGTGCTGTAGCACCTTCCTCCAGAGGCCAGACCACACTGCTCCTCCTCCAGCTGACACCCTCTCCCACAAGCCACAGGGCTATTTAACCCCTTAGCGGGAACCAGCTACACCTGCACATCGCCCATGTCAATCAACCCACTGCCTCTGAGGCAAGGCCACAGCTGCGTGTTATCAATGCTAATCAACCCACCGCCTTCATTCCTCTACAGGGAGAAGCTCACCAAGCACATTTCCACCACCCACAACTGGCTGCTAAAATGTCATTCGCACAGAGCAACGTGTGGAAAAAAAAAAAAAAAAAATTCCTCCAGGACACATCAAAGTAATTCCACTACTGTTCAGGCTCCCAAGGTACTTTCACCCGTTCAAGCCATCGCAAGGCCTGACGGCCCATTTCTCTCCTTGTACCACCACCACTCCAGAAAAGCAGAGGAAATGTGATGGAGACAGCACACTGGGTGAGCTACAGAGCCCCTGATACCATCTACTAAACACGAAGAGTGTGAGCATGGGAAGGACTAGAAAGGCACTCCACTTACCGTTTAGCTGCTTTCTTGCCAATGAGGTGTCGGTGGAATTGGTGGTCAGCCTTGATTATTGCGTAATCCGTCCCGTGGATCTAAAAAGAATTATATCTTTTATATCTATCTATATATGTATGGATGTACATTATTTTATATTATAATATATAGGGCCAGGTAGGACAGGCCACCGCTTCTGTCTCGTGCCCTAAGTAACTGCCTACTGCCACTATTGGCACTGACTCACCAGCGGTCAGCTACAAGCACTTCTGCTCTTCAGCAGAGCACAAGCATTCCTCTGCTTTGAGAAGAGAGCATTGTGCTCATGAAACATTGAAAAGACTCACTTCTATGCCTCTCCAGCTATAACCAAGAGAATCCTTCCTTCTCCGCACCAAAAAAATTAATAATGACTTTTCAAGGATGCTATGGATGAGTTTCATAACCAAGGGGTGCCATCCACCTGGCCACACAATTTGTCTCCTGCAAGTACGATTAAGCATGCCAAGACATCCTATGGATGTGACAAACACCTCATCACCTCTGCTCTGTTGCCCCTTCTTCCCCGAGTTCCTGTTCTCCTTCATAATACCTAGTTGTTCTCTCATTATGAATCCTCCCTTCCCCTTATCAGTGTCAATGGAATCATCGTTCCATGGACAATGAGACGTCCCTTTCCCCCGCTTGGTCCGAGAGTATTACCTCTGTTCAGTGGCTTGATCCAGGGTGATAGTGCTCGTTCTAGGCGCTGTAAAAAGCGAAATCTATATCCTATGTCCTGATTTTGGGTATCTAACATTAATGCAAAACAGTAATCCTCACACAGTTTTTATTTCATTCTGTAGCGTCGGTGTCGGTATCAGCTGCCTGCGGTAAAGGTTCACGGAAAGGTCTTACATTCTTCGCTGGGATCCATCGAGGTCCTTTTTCTGTAGAGACACAAGCATAACCTTTTCCCCGTGTAACAAGAGGATATGGTCCCATAATTTTACCTGTTTCTGCATCTCGGACCGATACCGGGCCTTTAACCCGTGCCTCGACGGAGGTAGCTGCAGTGAAACGTCGACCTATCGGTGGGCCGTTATCTATTCAAGAACAATTCAAAAAATTAAAAACATACAACGCTTTCTGTAACCGTTCCTCGGGAATAGCCATGCCCATTCCCCCTTTTTGTTGTTGTCATAAACGTTTCAGAGACCGATGAGACCCTTCAATGAGAGATCGACCGGTGGGGGAATGAGCAATGCCGGTAATGTGAGTTCTACCCCATAGGGCAAAAGAGGTTTTTACAGTTGTTGAAACGTAAAGATAAAGACCGATAACGGTCCAGCTTAAGGGAATACCTAAAGCAGCAAAAGCACGCATTAAATGTCTACGAACAGCTCGTGCCTTTTCTCCTGTGTGACACGAGGCAACCAAGGCACCTGAAAATGTATCAATGGAAGAGTGGATATATTTAAGGCTACCAAATTCAGAATCATGCGTGACATCTGTTTGCCATAACGGTAGGCTTTGTAATCCTCTAGGATTAGCTCCTGCAGCAACTGATGGGAAAGAATGTTTTTGACAATCGGGACAGACAGCAATAATACTTGATGCTTGTTGAGCAGCAAGGCCAAACTGTCGCTTAAGAGCTCCAGCGTTTCGATGGAAAAAAAGAGTGCCTTCGCTTAGCTTGTGCAATACGGTCTGGCAGTACTTGAACTGGTCACGGCAATAGGTCAGCTCGTCGATTGCCTTCTGCAAGAAAACCAGGTAGCGAGGTATGAGACCTAATATGCATAACAAAATAAGGCGCAGATCGAGAGTCCAAAAGGAAAATAAGTTCCTGTAACAGGGTAAAGGGTTGTGAATGCGAAACACTCCGCAGCACAGAAGCTTCAGCTCGTGGAACAATACCTGCAACATAAGCAGAATCAGTAACAAGGTGGAGTGGTACATTCCATTCTCGGAAAACACGAACAACTGCATTCAGTTCTCCTGTTTGAGGTGAACCGGAGACCGTCTCTATGTCCGAATCCCATTGCCTCCGTTGATCATCCCACCACAGAAGAACAGATTTATGCGATTGGCCCGATCCATCTGTAAACACAGTAAGCGCCGGTAAGGGTTGTTCGCTTCTTCTGGGTTTTAACATCAGACGAAAATCAACGTTAAACAGTTTGTGTGAAGGTGGATGGGAAGTTATTCGACCTGTATGTTCTCGCCCGGCACCTCCCCGGGACCTACAGCTTGACAAACTATTGCTGTACAATTCAACCACGAGAACCTCTAACACCTTTACCGCTCAAACCTAGCCTTCTCCTTAACATCTTGTATATCCCATAAACACCACCTACCCAAAACCTCAGCACTAAAATCATATTAACCCAAACCCCCCATACACACACGCCCCTAAGACTATAGGCGCCCAAAAAGCCAACGAAACCAACGAAACCACGTCCCCGTAGCTTACAATCCAAAGCGTGGCACTGAAGATGCCAAGATGGCGTCCAATATGAAAGCCGAGGACAAAAGACTTAGCCCTAACCTTACGGTTGGCTCCTGCTAGACCTAGACGTGCAAGTATCTGCGGCCCAGTGTAAATGCCCTAGGCCTCCTGCTAAGACCGAAGGAGCAGGCATCAGGCACACGCTACCAACTGCAGCCCAAGACGCCTTGCTCAGCCACACCCCCACGGGCACTCAGCAGTAATTAACAGTAAGCAAGAAGCGCAAGCTTGACTTAGTCACGGCAACCTTCAGGGTTGGTAAATCTCGTGCCAGCCGCCGCGGTCACACCAGAAACCCAAGCCAACAGTCACACGGCGTAGAGAGCGGACCAGAGCCTGTCAGAATAACTAGGAAACCGAAACACAGCTAAGCTGTCGTAAGCCCGAGATACCCCTAAGGCCAACCTAAAGATGATCCTAGTAAACCTGACTGCGGCCAATGAAGAGACGGGACGCAGCTTGATGCAAGCAAATGTCAATGCGTTGTGCAGAAGCACGAGGTTTTATACGCTTGCAGAAGCTGCGCGTTTTAAACCAATTGCTTCTTGAGGCTAAGCCTTGCATACTAGGCAATCCCTGATTGGTGGTTAACTACCGGCACTTAACAGCAAGGTGTTACCTTTCCTTGGCGCCATCCGTCTCCCACTCCCCTGTGCTCTGTAACCATGCCCCATCATGTTGTTAATTGTTGTCTAGACAAGCTCGAGCACACTCCCCTCAGCTGACCGATTGCCACGCGTGGTCCTAGTTTCCAGCCCGCTCCTGCACCTCCCCCTTCCTGTTGCACAAAAGAACCTTTGAAAGCGAACGAGGAAAAACAAGGCCTAAGCAACAGAACAAATAAAAAACCAACTAAGACATATTATCACTGTCAAAATAACCCACTGCCTTTGTTCCGTACAATTCTACAATTTCCCCTTTTTGTTTTTGAACAGCTAGTACCAGGTTTGCCATGTTCCGCAGGGCCCTTGCAAACATGACAGCAACCAAGGTAATAGCAAACAAACAACACTGCCAATCGAGTGAATGGATGCCAGAAAAGGCTGAAATTTTCTCAGATTTTGATAACATGTTGCTGCAGTGGGGCGCCTAAAATCCACGCAGCACATACCATCAAAATCCTCACAGCCACGTCCTTGAACCAACAACAAAAAGCCGCGGCAATTTTGACTCACATGCTTAACTGCCTACCAAACAAGGTGATTGAACTCTTTAATGCTTTCCCTGCTGTTACTCTGCATAAGAGAAGAAGCGCTGCGACACGTTCCCATCCTAGCCTCCTACTACATTAGCATCTACAGAAAGACAATGCTCGACATGCAAAGTGTAAACAACATCACCTTCTTTTGGATTAACGTTATACGTAGGCGGAAGGGCACACCAAACAAGAACCGTTTCCGTCAAAAAGTTCGAAACATAGCATGCCTTCTCTGAACATACCTCTGGGGTCATCCCCTTCATTCCCTCCTTTTGATGCAAAGAGAGACACTTGACCCTAACAGAGAAGCCCCTGTTTACATCTCTGAGCCAGGACACAAGCCGCAGCTGTGCGCGCCACCAGGCTCAGGGCAGAAACCACTCCTGTAGTTACCTAACTAGATATCTCGACAAGCGTGCAGACACCTATTAAACACTAAATAACCATGTTTATCGTTCCTGTTCTCCTTCGTAATACCTAGTTGTTCTCTCATTATGAATCCTCCCTTCCCCTTATCAGTGTCAATGGAATCATCGTTCCATGGACAATGAGTCGTCCCGTTCCCCCGCTTGGTCCGAGAGTATTACCTCTGTTCAGTGGCTTGATCCAGGGTGATAGTGCTCGTTCTAGGCGCTGTAAAAAGCGAAATCTATATCCTATGTCCTGATTTTGGGTATCTAACATTAATGCAAAACAGTAATCCTCACACAGTTTTTATTTCATTCTGTAGCGTCGGTGTCGGTATCGGCTGCCTGCGGTAAAGGTTCACGGAAAGGTCTTACATTCTTCGCTGGGATCCATCGAGGTCCTTTTTCTGTAGAGACACAAGCATAACCTTTTCCCCGTGTAACAAGAGGATATGGTCCCATAATTTTACCTGTTTCTGCATCTCGGACCGATGCCGGGCCTTTAACCCGTGCCTCGACGGAGGTAGCTGCAGTGAAACGTCGACCTATCGGTGGGTCGTTATCTATTCAAGAACAATTCAAAAAATTAAAAACATACAACGCTTTCTGTAACCGTTCCTCGGGAATAGCCATGCCCATTCCCCCTTTTTGTTGTTGTCATAAACGTTTCAGAGACCGATGAGACCCTTCAATGAGAGATCGACCGGTGGGGGAATGAGCAATGCCGGTAATGTGAGTTCTACCCCATAGGGCAAAAGAGGTTTTTACAGTTGTTGAAACGTAAAGATAAAGACCGACAACGGTCCAGCTTAAGGGAATACCTAAAGCAGCAAAAGCACGCATTAAATGTCTACGAACAGCTCGTGCCTTTTCTCCTGTGTGACACGAGGCAACCAAGGCACCTGAAAATGTATCAATGGAAGAGTGGATATATTTAAGGCTACCAAATTCAGAATCATGCGTGACATCTGTTTGCCATAACGGTAGGCTTTGTAATCCTCTAGGATTAACTCCTGCAGCAACTGATGGGAAAGAATGTTTTTGACAATCGGGACAGACAGCAATAATACTTGATGCTTGTTGAGCAGCAAGGCCAAACTGTCGCTTAAGAGCTCCAGCGTTTCGATGGAAAAAAAGAGTGCCTTCGCTTAGCTTGTGCAATACGGTCTGGCAGTACTTGAACTGGTCACGGCAATAGGTCAGCTCGTCGATTGCCTTCTGCAAGAAAACCAGGTAGCGAGGTATGAGACCTAATATGCATAACAGAATAAGGCGCAGATCGAGAGTCCAAAAGGAAAATAAGTTCCTGTAACAGGGTAAAGGGTTGTGAATGCGAAACACTCCGCAGCACAGAAGCTTCAGCTCGTGGAACAATACCTGCAACATAAGCAGAATCAGTAACAAGGTGGAGTGGTACATTCCATTCTCGGAAAACACGAACAACTGCATTCAGTTCTCCTGTTTGAGGTGAACCGGAGACCGTCTCTATGTCCGAATCCCATTGTCTCCGTTGAAAACCTTAGGAAGACAGGAATTGAACCTGCACAGAAGAGATCAAAGCGCTCCATACTCCCCTTACATTACTTCCCAGTAGGGTCAGCTAAACAAAAGCTATCGGGCCCATACCCCGAAAATGATGGTTTAACCTCTTCCTCTACTAAATGAGCCCCGTCACAAAACTAACGTTCTCCTTAAGCCTTCTACTAGGAACAACCATCACAATTTCAAGCAACCACTGACTGCTAGCCTGGCCTGGACTAGAAATCAACACCCTTGCCATTATCCCCTTCCTTTCAAAATCACACCACCCTCGAGCTATGGAAGCTGCAATCAAATACTTTCTCGTCCAAGCAACCGCCTCCGCATTAATCCTCTTCTCAAGCACAATCAACGCACAGTTCACCGGACAATGAGACATTCCGCGACTAAGCCACCCAACAGCCTCCCTACTACTAACTACAGCAGTCGCAATAAAACTAGGCCTAGTACCCTTTCACTCCTGATGTCCAGAGGTCATACAAGGCTCACCTATAACCACTGCCCTACTCGTCTCTACATGAATAAAACTCCCCCCACTCACTCTTCTTTTCTTAACTGCCCCCTCACTGAACCCACTCCTACTGACAACCGTGGCCATTGCATCCGCAGCCATCGGAGGGCGAACAGGACTTAACCAAACACAAATCCGAAAAGTCCTAGCTTTCTCATCGATCGCCCACCTAGGCTGAATAACCATCATCCTCATATACAACCCCAAGCTAACATTAATAACCTTCTACCCATACTCCTTAAGAACCGCCTCCATTTTCTTAGCCCTCAACACAACCAACTCGTCAAAACTATCCACAATAATAACCTCCTGAACAAAAATACCATCGCTAAACGCATCCTTGACGCTAGCACTACTATCCCTAGCCGGCCTGCCCCCACTCCCTGGCTTTTTACCAAAATGACTCATTATCCAGGAACTAACTAAGCAAGAGATATCAACCGCAGCCATAATTATTTCAATACTCTCCCTACAAGGTTTATTTTTCTACCTACGCCTTGCATATTGCTCCACACTCCCACCAAACACTACAAGCTTCATAAAACAATGATACAATAACAAATCCACAGGCACACCAATTGCTACCTTAATTTCTCTGTCAGTCCTCCTTCTCCCCCCTTCTCCCGCAATCCTGACCGTTACCTAAGAAACTTAGGATCCCCTGCCTACCAAACCGAAGGCCTTCAAAGCCTTAACTAAGAGTTAAATCCTCTTAGTTTCTGCCCACACCACTAAGGCCCGCAGGACACTAAACCTGCACCATCTAAATGCAACGCAGATACTCTAATTCAGCTAGGGCCTCCACGATAAGCCTAGACAGACGGGCCTCGATCCCATAAACTTCTAATTAACAGCTAGACGCTCAAACCAACGAGCTTCTGTCTACCAGACTCCGGCACACTCTCAGCGTACATCAATGAGTTTGCAACTCAACATGAACTTCACCACAGAGTCGATAAGAAGAGGAATTCAACCTCTGTAAAAAGGACTACAGCCTAACGCCTAAACACTCAGCCACCTGACCCGTGACCTTCATCAACCGATGACTAGTTTCAACAAACCACAATGACATCGGCACCCTATACCTACTCTTCGGAGCATGGGCAGGCATAGCCGAGTACCGCCCTCAGCCTCCTTATTCGAGCAGAACTTGGCCAACCAGGAACTCTCCTAGGAGACGACCAAATCTACAATGTCATCATCACCGCCCATGCCTTCGTAAGAATCTTCTTCACAGTTATAGCCATTATAATCGAAGGGTTTGGAAACTGACTAGTCCCCCTTATAACTGGAGCCCCAGACATAGCATTCCCCCGCATAAACAACATCGGTTTCTGAACTACTTCCTCCGTCCTTCCTACTGCTCCTAGCGTCCTCCACAGTAGAAGCTGGAGTCGGAACAGGATGAACCATATACCCTACAATACCCTAGTCCATAGTTTCTCACACTGTCTGACCTTTACATTGGGCTTAACATAAATCTTAATAAACAATACCCTAGCCCATAGTTTCTCACAATCCCCCCTTTTTCTTTTTATCCTGTTATTGTTTATTAGACGCTACTTTCATTCTCGGCACTGCGAACAAACCTTTTTCCACAATCCCAACATTTATCATAACACTCACAAGGTAATACCTCACAATTACAATAGGCATAGTTCTCACGTGGCATAATGCATTCGCAACAATCTTCATCCTCATTAATCGATACACTCTTATACTTTGCCCCAGCCCTCGTAGTTAAAATAAGCAATTGAGCTATGTCAAACCGTTCTTTAATAAAATGTAAAATATAGCGTAATATACAAGGCCCAAATATCAGTCCTAGAATCAACATAATAAGTGGTCCTGCTAAAGCAGACAACAAAGTGGTTAGCCAAGGTGAGATATTAAACCAGTTTTCATACCATGACCTGCCCGCCTCAAGACTCTTTTTACGTTGTTCCAACCTTTTCCGGAGTTCAGACATGGCATCCAGGACTACTCCCGTATGGTCAGCAAAAGAACAACGTTCCTCTTTGAGAGCTACACATAACCCTCCTTCTTTTAAGAACAATAGATCTAATCCTCTTCTATTTTGCAGCACTACTTCTGATAAAGACTTCACTGAAGTGGCTAAATTTTTAATAGATTGTTCTATTCTTGTTAAATCCTCATTTACAGCCATCTGCAAACTTTGTAATTCCTGACCTTTTACTAGGGAGGCTATGCCTGTACCTGCTCCAACTCCGCCCGCTATCAGCAGTGTAGCTAGGGTTACCACTGTAATTGGCTCTCGTTTTTGCCTATTCAGGTCTCCTTCAAAGTGGCGTAACACCTCCTCAGAGGTGTGATAGATCAGACGAGGAACAATAATCACCTGTACGCAAAACTGAGATTGATTAAACACGTTTAGGGATAGGCAAGGCGTTACTCCGAAGTCTGAACAAACCCATTTAGCTCCTGGTGTCGGGATAGCCCATTTGTCATTTTGATTCTTGTGTTTCTTTATGTTAGCTTTAGTGATTGTTTGATTACACAAGGGCTGATATTGTTCGGGCACTGTACCTATACATTTTCCTTGACCTGTTAGCAATTGAATAGTAATTCCTTGCGTATGGTTCCTCTGGTCATCCCATGGGCATTCTTGTGGGTTTGAACCACTAGACCATTGAATCCTATCTGGTATTCCGATTGCCTCAAAATATGGGGGTCTAACATTGTAACATAACCAGCACTCCTTAGTTAAATTTGGTTTGCTTTCATTAAGGGTATGATAAGAGGCTTGCATTAAATCCCATAAGGGGTCTTTAGACTCTGACACTTCTGAATCCCTAACTAAAGAGAACTCAGTCACCGTGTCATTAGTTGTTTTATCTGTTACTGATAGGGAGTTTGGACGAGTGGTTGTAACACTTGTGGGGACAATCTTTTTCTTAGGGAAAGTGGGTGAATTCAATACTTTATTCGGCCCAACAGGGAGTGAATCATATGGTATTTTAATTTTTCTTATGAGAAAGTGCCCTCCCCAATCCTTAGGAATTCCTGCATAGACACGTATTCCCCATGTTCGTCCTACTAACATGTTCGTCTTCTAGGGGATGCAATACTTGAAATTTGATGTGGGTACAGACTTTTTTGTTACGTGGAGCTACATAATCCACGTCGCGCAGACCTGTAAGATCTACACCCGTTTGTTCAGGTACACATCCGTTAGGAGTCCAGGTTGCTTTTATATATTTATCAGGAGCCTTTACTGTCCAGCCCGAGGCTATTGTCTCACATCCCCAATAACCACAATAATAGTGTCCGGGATAATTACAGTAAGGCTGTCCAGAGGCCGGGCATAAATAAAATGGAGGTCCTTTTTCACAAGGTATTGGTACTAAATTACAAAGTTTCACTACACATTCAGGTGGCCCTGGGTTGCTAAAAGTGGCTATTGTTTTCGTTCCTTCCCAAGATATTAGTTCCCACTTAAATGGTTCATGTGGGTTTCCCCCTTTTGCTTGGGTTATTATCAATAGCACAATTAATGGTATACCAGGAAAAAGGGTGTTTGTTAATTTTGTTAATTTAAGTATATTCTTACCAGTCCTGGGGAAGTTCGGCCATGGCTGCTTTTGCATCCCATTTTTCTGGCTCTTTTCTCCACGGTTTGTTTCTCCTCTGCCTCGCCCGTCGACTCGGTTGCTTCGAGCCACGGGGTGTACCATCTTCTCGGCAGCAAGGGAATTCTTCAGGAGAATAGCTGTTGCGGGCTTTTTGCCTGTTTACATAGGCTTCCTACTTCGCAGCTTTAATTAATGGGGCCGAGCAAGACACGGTTAGTACTTCCCTCCTGCACTTTATAGCCAAGATTTCAGCTACAAAGGGGACTGGTTCGGTGGAGTGGTAACAATAATATTGAGGGTTTATTCCTTTGGCAAAAATTTCCCACCACTCATGGGATTCTCGAATAATTTCTTGTTTAGACTCTAATTGTTTTAATTTCCACTCCGTAAGAGTTCTTTGAATTTTCCAACACTGTGTGCAAACTCCTATTGGAGGGTATCCATATTCACAGTGTGTCCACCATTTATTCTGGCATACCTTACACCTGAAACAAGCAAATGGATAACAATTGCAGTTCAAATTATTACATCTAATTCATATATCTAGAGTGCATACATTATTTGCATCAGCCTATCTTCTTATACTTGATATTGTGTGGTTGCATAAGTTTAGCAATTTCCTTCAACACACTTTGTACGCTTCCATATATAATAGATAAAAAAAGAAATAATTATAGCAAATATAAACAACAATACACACTTTATACCAAAAGGTAATGCGGCAAAATAATCAAATAAAGTCTCTATCATTACGTTATCTTTTCAGGGTTATCTTGGTGTCACCTGGAGTACTGATTACTTTCCAGTGGGGTCTCGTCACCGGGCCTTTAATGCGACTAGCATGAGTCCATCCACGCTCAGCAGTCCGGACAGCCGTTTCTGTTGTAAGCAGAACAAGATAAGGTCCCTCCCAATTGGGTTTTAGGGTTTCTTCTTTCCACGTTTTAACCAATACCCAGTCCCCAGGTTTAAGAGTATGAATGTTTAAGTCCAACGGTGGTCGTTGTACAATCAGTCCATGTTCCCAAAGCTTGTTACGATGTTCTGCTAATCGTGAAACGTATTCATTAATCACACGGTCTCGAATTAAAACATTTGTTTGTGGACTTTCAATTCTATAGGACATTCCATACACCATTTCAAACGCTGATATTCCTACATCTGCTCGGGGTCTGGTTCTGAGAATGAATAGCGCCATGGGTAGGCACTTAATCCATGATAATTTGGTTTCTATCCTTAATTTAGTCAAAATAGTTTTGATTTCTCCATTCATCCTTTCAACTTTTCCCGAACTTTGTGGATGCCATGGCGTATGGTATTCCCACTTAATACCCAAGCTTTCTGTTAGATCTCTAACAATTTTTGACACAAAGTGTGTTCCTCTGTCCGAGTCGATTACTTCAGGTACTCCATATCGAGGTATAATGTGTTCAAGTAACACTTTAGTAACTTGGTTAGCAGTTGCCTTGGAGGTAGGAAAAGCCTCAACATAATGTGTTAAATGATCCACCATTACTAATAAATATTTGTAACGCCCTACCCTGGGTAGCTCAGTAAAATCCACTTGTACGTGTGAGAAAGGTCTGTATGCTGGGGAACGTCCTCCAAGAGGCTTTTGTCTCATGTTGTTTCGATTAACCTTTTGACAGGTCTCGCAGGCTGCCGTGACTGTCTTTGCTATGTTATATACGCCTATACAGGCAAACTGTTGATTGAAATGATCAACTAACGCCTGGGTTCCCCAGTGTGTTTTACTATGTATTTTTGAAAATATTTCAAGTGCTATGCCCTTCGGCAAAACTTCTCTCCCATCTGGCAATATGTACTTACCATCCTGTTCCTTAGCTCCCATTTGTTCTCGTTTTTCCTTTTCTGCAGACTCAAACCTCAAATTTTTACTAACAGGTATTTGTTGTATAGTTAAAATCGTACTATAATTGCCTGCCACTCGTTTTGCTTCTGTATCAGCTGCATTATTTCCCCTAACTTGGTAACTCGTACCTCGCTGGTGTCCCTTTATATGTACAACTGCTATTTTATTCGGCATTTTTAATGCCTCCAGAACTCGCCGAATTAATTCCGGGTGTATCAGTTCTTTTCCCTGTGAGTTAACGAATCCTCTGTCTTCCCATATTTTCCCAAAAGTGTGCACTACTCCGAACGCATAGCGTGAGTCTGTATATATAGTTCCATCCTTTCCCTTCAGTGACACTAATGCTTTCCACAATGCATACAGCTCACAGGCTTGAGCCGACCAGCTGGCACTCAGGGGGCCTGATTCTATTGTCTTAAATTCTCTTTTTTCCAACTTAACGATGGCATATCCGGACAATCGTTTACCTTCCACTATTCGTGATGACCCATCTGTAAATAATACTTCTCCACATTGTAGTTCTTCTTCTTCTAAGTCTGGCCTAATGCGTGTCTGCTGTTCAATTGTTTGAAAACAATTGTGCAATAGTTCATTACCTTCTCCTGGGTACAAAAATTCAGCGGGGTTAACTGCTCCAATAGTTTTCAAAGATAGTTTAGGGGATTCTATAAGTATTCCCTCATACTTTAATAATCGGCTATCTGTAAGCCATTTTTCTGCTTTTTGTTGTAACACTCCCCTGATATTATGAGGCGCATATAAGACAACTTCTCCATTAAAGGTAATGCGATTCGTTTCCTCAAGTAATAAGGCAGCAGCAACAATGATTTGTAAACAACTCGGCCAACCCCTGCTCACAGGGTCCAACAGCTTTGATAAGTATGCCACCGGTTTCTTTTGTCCGGCCCATTCCTGAGTTAATACTCCGAATGCCGTTCCTTCATATATGTTAACAAATAAATGGAATGGCCGCTTTAAATCTGGGAGGCTTAAAACCGGTGCTTGGCTTAGCTCCCTTTTGAGACTGGCAAACTGCTCTTGATCCTGAGGGGTCCACTTGGGCATTTTGTCTTTAGACAGTTGTTCATATAAGAATTTAACTTTAAAGCTGTAGTTCTCTATCCGTTGCCTACAATACCCAAATAGCCCTAATGCCTGCCGAATTTGCCTCTTAGTGACAGGCATAGGTAATTCCAGAATTCCTTTAATGCGCTCTGGATCCAATATCTTCTTGCCGTTAAACAAATAATGCCCCAAATATTTCACTTTTTCCTCCACAAATTGTAACTTTTCTTGTGATACCCGTAGTCCCTTTTGTGCAAGAAAGTTTAGGAGCCGAATGCTTTCTTTTCTTACATCCTCCTTATTATTCCCTGCTATGAGCAGATCATCTACATACTGTAACAGCACGTTTCCCGTTTGTACCTGGTATTCTTTTAAGAGCTCTTCCAGGGCCTGTCCAAACAGATTAGGGGACTCAGTGAACCCTTGGGGGAGCACGGTCCATCTCAATTGCTGTTTACGGCCTGTCTCTATGTCTTCCCATTCAAAGGCAAAATAATCACGGCATTCTTCTGCCAGTGGACAGGCCCAAAAGGCATCCTTTAAATCAGCCACACTATACCAGGAGTTATGGGGTCCTAGCTTGCTTAGCAGTGTGTATGGATTTGCTACTACAGGGAACCGGGCGATAGTTCTTTTGTTTATTTCCCTTAGATCATGTACGAGCCGATATTTCCCATTTGGTTTCTTCACAGGCAGAATGGGGGTGTTAAAGGGTGACATACAAGGCTCTAAGAATTCCTTGTGCTAACAATCGATCGATTTCTGGTTTTAATCCCCTCCGTCCTTCTAGGGATATGGGATATTGCCTTACCCTCACAGGTATGTGGGGTTCGGAAATTTGGATTTTAATCGGTGGGATTTCCAGTCTACTAATTGTGTCCGGAGAGTACCAGACACCGGGGTTAATTTGTTTTTGATCATCCACGGTCAAAGGATAAGCAGACACTGTTAGCTCTTGATTTTTCACTTTAATTTCTAATTGCAATTCAACAATTAAATCTCGTCCTAACAGATTAAATTCTGCTTCAGGGACGAGCAAGAGTTCACCCATTCCAAATTTATTTTCAGTTTCGAATACCACATTTTTGATTTTGCTTACTTTAAAGGGTTCTCCTTTTGCCCCAATTACTTGTACTTTTTCAGGGGAAACTTTACATCCCTCAGGTATTTGCTTAATAGTTGATTTCTCAGCCCCAGTGTCTACTAAAAAGGTGAACTCTTGTTTATGGGGACCTATTTTTAATTTTATCAAGGGCTCATGATGACTCCGGTCCCCTAAGATATAGAGCCCCTGACTCTCCTAATCCGTTTTCAATATTTCCTCATCCCTGATCCTTTCTCTGCAATTCTGTTTTATATGTCCCCTTTTTCCACAGTAAAAACAACATCTCTGTTCCTTCTTCACTACTACGTTCCCTTGTTTCGTTCCAGCAGATCTGTGTTCACCAGTTTGCCCTTTGCGATCCTCTCTGACTGCTGCTACCATCATTTTTACTTGTCGCTTGCTGCTCTCTTCTTCCCGCCTTACGTAGACTTTCTGAGCTTCCCTCAATAATTCATCCAAGCCTCTATTCTGCCAGTCTTCTAACTTTTCAATCTTCTTTCTGATATCTTCCCATGATTTTGCCACAAACTGAGTTTTGAGGAGCGCTTGCCCTAAAGGGTCGTCTGGATTTACCCCAGAGTACAGCTGAAGGGCTTTCCTCAGTCGTTCCAGCCACTCAGTAGGGCTTTCATCTTTCTTTTGCATTTCATTAAATGCTTTATTGATATTCTGGCCACGGGGTACTGCTTCCCCAATCCCCTGGATTACTATAGTTCTCAGGTCCTGCATATGAGTTCTATGCACTGGATCCTGATTATCCCAATGAGGTCTTTGGAGTGGCCATTTAATATCTGCTTGGGGTCCCTGGGCATGCTGAGCATCCCACAGTCTCATTCCTGCTCGTCTAATCATATCTCTTTCCTCGGTAGTAAATAATTGACCAAGGATAGATTGCATCTCATCCCAAGTATAAAGGTTTGGTCCCAAAAATGGATTTAATCTTTCTGCCACTCCGAGTGGGCCTTCAATTAAGTTTCCCATCTCGGTTCTTTTAAAATCTCGTAGGTCAGCCGAGTTTAGGGGTACGGAAATATATCCGATCACAGGTTGAGGTCCCCCCATGGGTATTTCCCTTAGGGGGTACATTTGAGCTGCCCCTTTCTGACTTCTAGTTATGCGTCTAGGAAGAGGGGGAGACCCTTGTTCCGACTCTGGTGGGGGAGTGGGCGCTCTGGGGACCTCTGCGGGAGCAGGAGGAGGAATGTAAGGAGGGGGGGTTAGAAGGGTTTCGTCCAACTCTTCCTGCTTTTTCTTTTGTTTAGTTTTCATTTCATTCAGTGGGTAAAGTCTAGCTCCCGGTCTTTCTAGCCACACTTCCGCATATCGACTCTCCTCCGGGTTAAGGGGTTTTTTATTATTAACCCAGAGGTTTAATTGCTGTCTTACCCAATCTTCTTCTGACCCATAGACTGGCCAAAAGACATTTTTAGAAATCTTCTTCCCTCCCCATATCTTAGTACAATATTCTATCATCTTCTGCTTATCTTTCCCTAGGGTTCCAAGGAAATATCTCCAATTGTCTAAGATATATGCCAGAGGGGTATTCTTAGGTACAGTGGGTACCCTTCCCATGGGAGTCGAAGGCTTGCTGCCCTTCGCCCCCATCTTCTGGAATATCCACAAACATACACTCACTCGCTCCCCTTGTTCCTGGCCCAGTCCCTCGCGGGAGATGGGAAACGCAGTACTTAAGAGTCCGCACTCGCTTGGTTCAGTATATCGAACCTCTCACTCGTTATATCCCAGGAAACCCAATCCCGCCCGAACGGCAAACCCGCAAACAAATTCGCAATATACTTACGCGTCCTGCGTCTTCGTCCGGACTCCCGTGCACAGAATTTTTATGGGATTTTACCGGTTTCTCTTTTGCTCATTATTCTAGAATTTAGGTTCGTCGGTAAGGTTGGAGTAAGCTGTTGGTCGCGGGGCCGCGAAATGTCGCGGGGCGCCTCCCCGGAGGACCAAAGCCCACCGTTCCTTATCCGAGTCACGGCACCAGAAATTGTTATAAATTGAGACCACAACGGATCATAATCCAATTAAAATTTTATTAATTATAGCAAGTAGAATATGAGCAAAAACAGCGCTGGACGACAGGGGAGTCTGCGCTCCGCCCACTGCCGTCCTGAGCACTTCAAACAGTCCCTTTTTATACATCTTTACTCCCGTGTTCATGAGGTAGTGGAGGTACTCTGCGCATGCTTCAGTTGTTGTTAGGGGGTCGTTTTCTGCCTTCTGGTGGTCGTTGAGGCCGAAGTAAGAAGTCTTCCTCCTTTGTCCCATAGTTGACCCCTCACTCATATGTCCTTATATGGGGTAGTTTGTCCTGTTTCTGTCGGTTCCTGGACATCTGGTGGTTATCTTATCTTGCACAAGCGGTATCTTGTGGCTGTTTATATCTTTTGCTGTCTGACCTTTACATTGGGCCTAACATAAATCTTTATAAACAATACCCTAGTCCATAGTTTCTCACACTGTCTGACCTTTACATTGGGCTTAACATAAATCTTAATAAACAATACCCTAGTCCATAGTTTCTCACATTCCCCAAACAGTATCACATTTAGAGCAGAGGATAATCGTTCCTTTCTACCCCAAACTCTTGGCTGGGGACACCTTGCAGTGCTATCAAACTAGCAGACCGCAACAAGGCTTTAGCGTTGGCCATATTCTACTGCCGGTGCTGTAGCACCTTCCTCCAGAGGCCAGACCACACTGCTCCTCCTCCAGCTGACACCCTCTCCCACAAGCCACAGGGCTATTTAACCCCTTAGCGGGAACCAGCTACACCTGCACATCGCCCATGTCAATCAACCCACTGCCTCTGAGGCAAGGCCACAGCTGCGTGTTATCAATGCTAATCAACCCACCGCCTTCATTCCTCTACAGGGAGAAGCTCACCAAGCACATTTCCACCACCCACAACTGGCTGCTAAAATGTCATTCGCACAGAGCAGCGTGTGGAAAAAAAAAAAAAAAAAAAAAATTCCTCCAGGACACATCAAAGTAATTCCACTACTGTTCAGGCTCCCAAGGTACTTTCACCCGTTCAAGCCATCGCAAGGCCTGACGGCCCATTTCTCTCCTTGTACCACCACCACTCCAGAAAAGCAGAGGAAATGTGATGGAGACAGCACACTGGGTGAGCTACAGAGCCCCTGATACCATCTACTAAACACGAAGAGTGTGAGCATGGGAAGGACTAGAAAGGCACTCCACTTACCGTTTAGCTGCTTTCTTGCCAATGAGGTGTCGGTGGAATTGGTGGTCAGCCTTGATTATTGCGTAATCCGTCCCGTGGATCTAAAAAGAATTATATTTTTTATATCTATCTATATATGTATGGATGTACATTATTTTATATTATAATATATAGGGCCAGGTAGGACAGGCCACCGCTTCTGTCTCGTGCCCTAAGTAACTGCCTACTGCCACTATTGGCACTGACTCGCCAGCGGTCAGCTACAAGCACTTCTGCTCTTCAGCAGAGCACAAGCATTCCTCTGCTTTGAGAAGAGAGCATTGTGCTCATGAAACATTGAAAAGACTGACTTCTATGCCTCTCCAGCTATAACCAAGAGAATCCTTCCTTCTCCGCACCAAAAAAATTAATGCTGACTTTTCAAGGATGCTATGGATGAGGTTCATAACCAAGGGGTGTCATCCACCTGGCCACACAATTTGTCTCCTGCAAGTTCGATTAAGCATGCCAAGACATCCTATGGATGTGACAAACACCTCATCACCTCTGCTCTGTTGCCCCTTCTTCCCCCAGTTTCTTACTGGAACTAGTAACTCCAGCTCACCAGTTCCTTGAGCATGGCTTCAATCTGTTCCTGAGCCACATGCACATCTTCTGTAGGTCCTTCCAAAGTGATGTTATCCTGTGGCGAGCAGCCTCACAGTTTGCCCTCTTGCCTGTGATAACAATTGTCTCCGAGTTGCTGTTCTTTGCTGGGAGATCAATTTTGGTGTTGCTTTCTTTACGGATCTGCCATAAAGAAAAAAAAAAAAAAAAATCATCTCAGAAGTGTCCCATGTCAGAAGAAAAAGCCTCGCAGGCTATATTGGACATCACCAATGGGCAGGAGAGAGCATCCAGTGGGATTTTGCTGCAGGCAGTGATCATCACGAGCACTTGAGTTAGGAGCAGTATCTCACCTTCTTGATGTTGGCACCTCCTTTCCCTACGATGTTCTTGTGGAACTGTTTGCAGATGGGGACAGAAATAGAAAAGCTGTTTTCAACCTAAGGGAGAAAGGAAGGGAGAACTGAAGATTACACTGTCGTGGCAAGGGAGGCCCGACTTCAGGAACTCTGATAAACGAGCTTTTGAAAAGAGGCTTAGACCCAAGGAAGTTCTCTATACGAGGGACTTGTAAGACTAAACAAAGGCAAGGACGTTCCCCTATAGCCTTCCCATAACAGGTACTACCCCCTGCCTCCATTCAGCCAAAACAGCGTCGACAGCTCCCTCCTCTTGAGGTGTTTTAGCTCTACCCAAGCCAGTAGAGCTCTGCTTTGCCCCAGGGTTATCCAGGCACGGAGGAGGGAAGTGCAGGCAGAAGACCTCCTTACCAGGTCTGCCACCGTCTTTTGCATGTACTCGGTGCACTTCTCCACCTCGTTTTTGGGACCTCGGAGTTGGACGATGTCACTCTTGTGTGCAGGGTCTGGGAAGTTGATGATAACCTGCAGGAGCGGTCATTTAGAGTTAGCTCAAGCAAAAGCAAGAACCCTTGTGTCAGACACATGCAAAAGTTGGGGGGATCCTACACATGCCCTTTTCCCATTCAGAAAAGGGGAACCGTGTTAGCGGCCTCTGGCTAAAAGAACTATCTTCTCAGACACTTGCGCTACAGAGCCACTAAAGTTACGACTTCTGTGACGACAGGCCTACTACCCATGTAGGAAAGAACCCCTCTGGATTCCTCCTCTCCTACAAAGCCTTACCTCTGGGAATTGCTCCCGGATTTCCCAGACCCGCTCAGCCTTCTGCCCAGTGATGGTCCGGTGGAATTTCTGCTCAACGATTAGGTCCGCAGCGTGTTCATTTTCCTGACGGGAACAGAGGGCACACTGAGTGTTCAGCCGGAGAGCCGTCTACTTTGACTTAGCGGTTTGCTGCCCGACGGTTTACTTGCCAGCACTGTCCCTCTTTTCTCCAGACCAAATTCACTCTGCGTTGACAGAGAAGGGCTACCCGAGGGAACAGGGGAAGACATTTGTGAAGAGGAACTTGCACTTGTCATGAGATCCAAGTGCTCCGTGGGCAAGGGGCACACACTCGCACCAGAAGGTTACAAGGGAACACGAGAGCCCAAACCCTGCAGTCTCCCAAACATCACGTCCTACCCACTCACCATACGGGAAGCGAGTTCCAGCAGCTCGCTCTTGGCCTGTGGGACCCCCTGTGGGTCTCCTTCCATTCTGATCGGGTTGCTCTTCTCGTTGTCCGGGGGAATGCGCACAGACACCTTGTACAGATCCTTCATCCTGTTAACTTCGAGGCAAGGACTGTGGTGACGCCGTCTGCTAGGCAAAGACCTGGAAGCAAGGCACCTGGATTATCACTGCTCAGAGGCTGATGAAGAAGTAAAGCCGCCTCTGGGAAGGGCTCGGTGGGGTAGGGTTGAGCCAGGGGAAATTGCCTCTTCCCCCTGGAGTTCAGCGAGAGCAGACCTGTGCCACACGAGAGCCTGTCCAAGTAAATACCGTGGCATCTACAGAGCCCATTGTTCCCTTGTCAGAGCCAGGCGTGTTTCTTCCCCAAACAGTATCACATTTAGAGCAGAGGATAATCGTTCCTTTCTACCCCAAACTCTTGGCTGGGGACACGTTGCAGTGCTATCAAACTAGCAGACCGCAACAAGGCTTTAGCGTTGGCCATATTCTACTGCCGGTGCTGTAGCACCTTCCTCCAGAGGCCAGACCACACTGCTCCTCCTCCAGCTGACACCCTCTCCCACAAGCCACAGGGCTATTTAACCCCTTAGAGGGAACCAGCTACACCTGCACATCGCCCATGTCAATCAAGCCACTGCCTCTGAGGCAAGGCCACAGCTGCGTGTTATCAATGCTAATCAACCCACCGCCTTCATTCCTCTACAGGGAGAAGCTCACCAAGCACATTTCCACCACCCACAACTGGCTGCTAAAATGTCATTCGCACAGAGCAGCGTGTGGAAAAAAAAAAAAAAAAAAAAAATTCCTCCAGGACACATCAAAGTAATTCCACTACTGTTCAGGCTCCCAAGGTACTTTCACCCGTTCAAGCCATCGCAAGGCCTGACGGCCCATTTCTCTCCTTGTACCACCACCACTCCAGAAAAGCAGAGGAAATGTGATGGAGACAGCACACTGGGTGAGCTACAGAGCCCCTGATACCATCTACTAAACACGAAGAGTGTGAGCATGGGAAGGACTAGAAAGGCACTCCACTTACCGTTTAGCTGCTTTCTTGCCAATGAGGTGTCGGTGGAATTGGTGGTCAGCCTTGATTATTGCGTAATCCGTCCCGTGGATCTAAAAAGAATTATATTTTTTATATCTATCTATATATGTATGGATGTACATTATTTTATATTATAATATATAGGGCCAGGTAGGACAGGCCACCGCCTCTGTCTCGTGCCCTAAGTAACTGCCTACTGCCACTATTGGCACTGACTCACCAGCGGTCAGCTACAAGCACTTCTGCTCTTCAGCAGAGCACAAGCATTCCTCTGCTTTGAGAAGAGAGCATTGTGCTCATGAAACATTGAAAAGACTGACTTCTACGCCTCTCCAGCTATAACCAAGAGAATCCTTCCTTCTCCGCACCAAAAAAATTAATGCTGACTTTTCAAGGATGCTATGGATGAGGTTCATAACCAAGGGGTGTCATCCACCTGGCCACACAATTTGTCTCCTGCAAGTACGATTAAGCATGCCAAGACATCCTATGGATGTGACAAACACCTCATCACCTCTGCTCTGTTGCCCCTTCTTCCCCCAGTTTCTTACTGGAACTAGTAACTCCAGCTCACCAGTTCCTTGAGCATGGCTTCAATCGGTTCCTGAGCCACATGCACATCTTCTGTAGGTCCTTCCAAAGTGATGTTATCCTGTGGCGAGCAGCCTCACAGTTTGCCCTCTTGCCTGTGATAACAATTGTCTCCGAGTTGCTGTTCTTTGCTGGGAGATCAATTATGGTGTTGCTTTCTTTACGGATCTGCCATAAAGAAGAAAAAAAAAAAAAATCATCGCAGAAGTGTCCCATGTCAGAAGAAAAAGCCTCGCAGGCTATATTGGACATCACCAATGGGCAGGAGAGAGCATCCAGTGGGATTTTGCTGCAGGCAGTGATCATCACGAGCACTTGAGTTAGGAGCAATATCTCACCTTCTTGATGTTGGCACCTCCTTTCCCTACGATGTTCTTGTGGAACTGTTTGCAGATGGGGACAGAAATAGAAAAGCTGTTTTCAACCTAAGGGAGAAAGGAAGGGAGAACTGAAGATTACACTGTCGTGGCAAGGGAGGCCCGACTTCAGGAACTCTGATAAACGAGCTTTTGAAAAGAGGCTTAGACCCAAGGAAGTTCTCTATACGAGGGACTTGTAAGACTAAACAAAGGCAAGGACGTTCCCCTATAGCCTTCCCATAACAGGTACTACCCCCTGCCTCCATTCAGCCAAAACAGCGTCGACAGCTCCCTCCTCTTGAGGTGTTTTAGCTCTACCCAAGCCAGTAGAGCTCTGCTTTGCCCCAGGGTTATCCAGGCACGGAGGAGGGAAGTGCAGGCAGAAGACCTCCTTACCAGGTCTGCCACCGTCTTTTGCATGTACTCGGTGCACTTCTCCACCTCGTTTTTGGGACCTCGGAGTTGGACGATGTCACTCTTGTGTGCAGGGTCTGGGAAGTTGATGATAACCTGCAGGAGCGGTCATTTAGAGTTAGCTCAAGCAAAAGCAAGAACCCTTGTGTCAGACACATGCAAAGGTTGGGGGGATCCTACACATGCCCTTTTCCCATTCAGAAAAGGGGAACCGTGTTAGCGGCCTCTGGCTAAAAGAACTATCTTCTCAGACACTTGCGCTACAGAGCCACTAAAGTTACGACTTCTGTGACGACAGGCCTACTACCCATGTAGGAAAGAACCCCTCTGGATTCCTCCTCTCCTACAAAGCCTTACCTCTGGGAATTGCTCCCGGATTTCCCAGATCCGCTCAGCCTTCTGCCCAGTGATGGTCCGGTGGAATTTCTGCTCAACGATTAGGTCCGCAGCGTGTTCATTTTCCTGACGGGAACAGAGGGCACACTGAGTGTTCAGCCGGAGAGCCATCTACTTTGACTTAGCGGTTTGCTGCCCGACGGTTTACTTGCCAGCACTGTCCCTCTTTTCTCCAGACCAAATTCACTCTGCGTTGACAGAGAAGGGCTACCCGAGGGAACAGGGGAAGACATTTGTGAAGAGGAACTTGCACTTGTCATGAGATCCAAGTGCTCCGTGGGCAAGGGGCACACACTCGCACCAGAAGGTTACAAGGGAACACGAGAGCCCAAACCCTGCAGTCTCCCAAACATCACGTCCTACCCACTCACCATACGGGAAGCGAGTTCCAGCAGCTCTTTCTTGGCCTGTGGGACCCCCTGTGGGTCTCCTTCCATTCTGATCGGGTTGCTCTTCTCGTTGTCCGGGGGAATGCGCACAGACACCTTGTACAGATCCTTCATCCTGTTCACTTCGAGGCAAGGACTGTGGTGACGCCGTCTGCTAGGCAAAGACCTGGAAGCAAGGCACCTGGATTATCACTGCTCAGAGGCTGTTGAAGAAGTAAAGCCGCCTCTGGGAAGGGCTCGGTGGGGTAGGGTTGAGCCAGGGGAAATTGCCTCTTCCCCCTGGAGTTCAGCGAGAGCAGACCTGTGCCACACGAGAGCCTGTCCAAGTAAATACCGTGGCATCTACAGAGCCCATTGTTCCCTTGTCAGAGCCAGGCGTGTTTCTTCCCCAAACAGTATCACATTTAGAGCAGAGGATAATCGTTCCTTTCTACCCCAAACTCTTGGCTGGGGACACGTTGCAGTGCTATCAAACTAGCAGACCGCAACAAGGCTTTACCGTTGGCCATATTCTACTGCCGGTGCTGTAGCACCTTCCTCCAGAGGCCAGACCACACTGCTCCTCCTCCAGCTGACACCCTCTCCCACAAGCCACAGGGCTATTTAACCCCTTAGCGGGAACCAGCTACACCTGCACATCGCCCATGTCAATCAACCCACTGCCTCTGAGGCAAGGCCACAGCTGCGTGTTATCAATGCTAATCAACCCACCGCCTTCATTCCTCTACAGGGAGAAGCTCACCAAGCACATTTCCACCACCCACAACTGGCTGCTAAAATGTCATTCGCACAGAGCAACGTGTGGAAAAAAAAAAAAAAAAAATTCCTCCAGGACACATCAAAGTAATTCCACTACTGTTCAGGCTCCCAAGGTACTTTCACCCGTTCAAGCCATCGCAAGGCCTGACGGCCCATTTCTCTCCTTGTACCACCACCACTCCAGAAAAGCAGAGGAAATGTGATGGAGACAGCACACTGGGTGAGCTACAGAGCCCCTGATACCATCTACTAAACACGAAGAGTGTGAGCATGGGAAGGACTAGAAAGGCACTCCACTTACCGTTTAGCTGCTTTCTTGCCAATGAGGTGTCGGTGGAATTGGTGGTCAGCCTTGATTATTGCGTAATCCGTCCCGTGGATCTAAAAAGAATTATATCTTTTATATCTATCTATATATGTATGGATGTACATTATTTTATATTATAATATATAGGGCCAGGTAGGACAGGCCACCGCTTCTGTCTCGTGCCCTAAGTAACTGCCTACTGCCACTATTGGCACTGACTCACCAGCGGTCAGCTACAAGCACTTCTGCTCTTCAGCAGAGCACAAGCATTCCTCTGCTTTGAGAAGAGAGCATTGTGCTCATGAAACATTGAAAAGACTCACTTCTATGCCTCTCCAGCTATAACCAAGAGAATCCTTCCTTCTCCGCACCAAAAAAATTAATAATGACTTTTCAAGGATGCTATGGATGAGTTTCATAACCAAGGGGTGCCATCCACCTGGCCACACAATTTGTCTCCTGCAAGTACGATTAAGCATGCCAAGACATCCTATGGATGTGACAAACACCTCATCACCTCTGCTCTGTTGCCCCTTCTTCCCCGAGTTCCTGTTCTCCTTCATAATACCTAGTTGTTCTCTCATTATGAATCCTCCCTTCCCCTTATCAGTGTCAATGGAATCATCGTTCCATGGACAATGAGACGTCCCTTTCCCCCGCTTGGTCCGAGAGTATTACCTCTGTTCAGTGGCTTGATCCAGGGTGATAGTGCTCGTTCTAGGCGCTGTAAAAAGCGAAATCTATATCCTATGTCCTGATTTTGGGTATCTAACATTAATGCAAAACAGTAATCCTCACACAGTTTTTATTTCATTCTGTAGCGTCGGTGTCGGTATCAGCTGCCTGCGGTAAAGGTTCACGGAAAGGTCTTACATTCTTCGCTGGGATCCATCGAGGTCCTTTTTCTGTAGAGACACAAGCATAACCTTTTCCCCGTGTAACAAGAGGATATGGTCCCATAATTTTACCTGTTTCTGCATCTCGGACCGATACCGGGCCTTTAACCCGTGCCTCGACGGAGGTAGCTGCAGTGAAACGTCGACCTATCGGTGGGCCGTTATCTATTCAAGAACAATTCAAAAAATTAAAAACATACAACGCTTTCTGTAACCGTTCCTCGGGAATAGCCATGCCCATTCCCCCTTTTTGTTGTTGTCATAAACGTTTCAGAGACCGATGAGACCCTTCAATGAGAGATCGACCGGTGGGGGAATGAGCAATGCCGGTAATGTGAGTTCTACCCCATAGGGCAAAAGAGGTTTTTACAGTTGTTGAAACGTAAAGATAAAGACCGATAACGGTCCAGCTTAAGGGAATACCTAAAGCAGCAAAAGCACGCATTAAATGTCTACGAACAGCTCGTGCCTTTTCTCCTGTGTGACACGAGGCAACCAAGGCACCTGAAAATGTATCAATGGAAGAGTGGATATATTTAAGGCTACCAAATTCAGAATCATGCGTGACATCTGTTTGCCATAACGGTAGGCTTTGTAATCCTCTAGGATTAGCTCCTGCAGCAACTGATGGGAAAGAATGTTTTTGACAATCGGGACAGACAGCAATAATACTTGATGCTTGTTGAGCAGCAAGGCCAAACTGTCGCTTAAGAGCTCCAGCGTTTCGATGGAAAAAAAGAGTGCCTTCGCTTAGCTTGTGCAATACGGTCTGGCAGTACTTGAACTGGTCACGGCAATAGGTCAGCTCGTCGATTGCCTTCTGCAAGAAAACCAGGTAGCGAGGTATGAGACCTAATATGCATAACAAAATAAGGCGCAGATCGAGAGTCCAAAAGGAAAATAAGTTCCTGTAACAGGGTAAAGGGTTGTGAATGCGAAACACTCCGCAGCACAGAAGCTTCAGCTCGTGGAACAATACCTGCAACATAAGCAGAATCAGTAACAAGGTGGAGTGGTACATTCCATTCTCGGAAAACACGAACAACTGCATTCAGTTCTCCTGTTTGAGGTGAACCGGAGACCGTCTCTATGTCCGAATCCCATTGCCTCCGTTGATCATCCCACCACAGAAGAACAGATTTATGCGATTGGCCCGATCCATCTGTAAACACAGTAAGCGCCGGTAAGGGTTGTTCGCTTCTTCTGGGTTTTAACATCAGACGAAAATCAACGTTAAACAGTTTGTGTGAAGGTGGATGGGAAGTTATTCGACCTGTATGTTCTCGCCCGGCACCTCCCCGGGACCTACAGCTTGACAAACTATTGCTGTACAATTCAACCACGAGAACCTCTAACACCTTTACCGCTCAAACCTAGCCTTCTCCTTAACATCTTGTATATCCCATAAACACCACCTACCCAAAACCTCAGCACTAAAATCATATTAACCCAAACCCCCCATACACACACGCCCCTAAGACTATAGGCGCCCAAAAAGCCAACGAAACCAACGAAACCACGTCCCCGTAGCTTACAATCCAAAGCGTGGCACTGAAGATGCCAAGATGGCGTCCAATATGAAAGCCGAGGACAAAAGACTTAGCCCTAACCTTACGGTTGGCTCCTGCTAGACCTAGACGTGCAAGTATCTGCGGCCCAGTGTAAATGCCCTAGGCCTCCTGCTAAGACCGAAGGAGCAGGCATCAGGCACACGCTACCAACTGCAGCCCAAGACGCCTTGCTCAGCCACACCCCCACGGGCACTCAGCAGTAATTAACAGTAAGCAAGAAGCGCAAGCTTGACTTAGTCACGGCAACCTTCAGGGTTGGTAAATCTCGTGCCAGCCGCCGCGGTCACACCAGAAACCCAAGCCAACAGTCACACGGCGTAGAGAGCGGACCAGAGCCTGTCAGAATAACTAGGAAACCGAAACACAGCTAAGCTGTCGTAAGCCCGAGATACCCCTAAGGCCAACCTAAAGATGATCCTAGTAAACCTGACTGCGGCCAATGAAGAGACGGGACGCAGCTTGATGCAAGCAAATGTCAATGCGTTGTGCAGAAGCACGAGGTTTTATACGCTTGCAGAAGCTGCGCGTTTTAAACCAATTGCTTCTTGAGGCTAAGCCTTGCATACTAGGCAATCCCTGATTGGTGGTTAACTACCGGCACTTAACAGCAAGGTGTTACCTTTCCTTGGCGCCATCCGTCTCCCACTCCCCTGTGCTCTGTAACCATGCCCCATCATGTTGTTAATTGTTGTCTAGACAAGCTCGAGCACACTCCCCTCAGCTGACCGATTGCCACGCGTGGTCCTAGTTTCCAGCCCGCTCCTGCACCTCCCCCTTCCTGTTGCACAAAAGAACCTTTGAAAGCGAACGAGGAAAAACAAGGCCTAAGCAACAGAACAAATAAAAAACCAACTAAGACATATTATCACTGTCAAAATAACCCACTGCCTTTGTTCCGTACAATTCTACAATTTCCCCTTTTTGTTTTTGAACAGCTAGTACCAGGTTTGCCATGTTCCGCAGGGCCCTTGCAAACATGACAGCAACCAAGGTAATAGCAAACAAACAACACTGCCAATCGAGTGAATGGATGCCAGAAAAGGCTGAAATTTTCTCAGATTTTGATAACATGTTGCTGCAGTGGGGCGCCTAAAATCCACGCAGCACATACCATCAAAATCCTCACAGCCACGTCCTTGAACCAACAACAAAAAGCCGCGGCAATTTTGACTCACATGCTTAACTGCCTACCAAACAAGGTGATTGAACTCTTTAATGCTTTCCCTGCTGTTACTCTGCATAAGAGAAGAAGCGCTGCGACACGTTCCCATCCTAGCCTCCTACTACATTAGCATCTACAGAAAGACAATGCTCGACATGCAAAGTGTAAACAACATCACCTTCTTTTGGATTAACGTTATACGTAGGCGGAAGGGCACACCAAACAAGAACCGTTTCCGTCAAAAAGTTCGAAACATAGCATGCCTTCTCTGAACATACCTCTGGGGTCATCCCCTTCATTCCCTCCTTTTGATGCAAAGAGAGACACTTGACCCTAACAGAGAAGCCCCTGTTTACATCTCTGAGCCAGGACACAAGCCGCAGCTGTGCGCGCCACCAGGCTCAGGGCAGAAACCACTCCTGTAGTTACCTAACTAGATATCTCGACAAGCGTGCAGACACCTATTAAACACTAAATAACCATGTTTATCGTTCCTGTTCTCCTTCGTAATACCTAGTTGTTCTCTCATTATGAATCCTCCCTTCCCCTTATCAGTGTCAATGGAATCATCGTTCCATGGACAATGAGTCGTCCCGTTCCCCCGCTTGGTCCGAGAGTATTACCTCTGTTCAGTGGCTTGATCCAGGGTGATAGTGCTCGTTCTAGGCGCTGTAAAAAGCGAAATCTATATCCTATGTCCTGATTTTGGGTATCTAACATTAATGCAAAACAGTAATCCTCACACAGTTTTTATTTCATTCTGTAGCGTCGGTGTCGGTATCGGCTGCCTGCGGTAAAGGTTCACGGAAAGGTCTTACATTCTTCGCTGGGATCCATCGAGGTCCTTTTTCTGTAGAGACACAAGCATAACCTTTTCCCCGTGTAACAAGAGGATATGGTCCCATAATTTTACCTGTTTCTGCATCTCGGACCGATGCCGGGCCTTTAACCCGTGCCTCGACGGAGGTAGCTGCAGTGAAACGTCGACCTATCGGTGGGTCGTTATCTATTCAAGAACAATTCAAAAAATTAAAAACATACAACGCTTTCTGTAACCGTTCCTCGGGAATAGCCATGCCCATTCCCCCTTTTTGTTGTTGTCATAAACGTTTCAGAGACCGATGAGACCCTTCAATGAGAGATCGACCGGTGGGGGAATGAGCAATGCCGGTAATGTGAGTTCTACCCCATAGGGCAAAAGAGGTTTTTACAGTTGTTGAAACGTAAAGATAAAGACCGACAACGGTCCAGCTTAAGGGAATACCTAAAGCAGCAAAAGCACGCATTAAATGTCTACGAACAGCTCGTGCCTTTTCTCCTGTGTGACACGAGGCAACCAAGGCACCTGAAAATGTATCAATGGAAGAGTGGATATATTTAAGGCTACCAAATTCAGAATCATGCGTGACATCTGTTTGCCATAACGGTAGGCTTTGTAATCCTCTAGGATTAACTCCTGCAGCAACTGATGGGAAAGAATGTTTTTGACAATCGGGACAGACAGCAATAATACTTGATGCTTGTTGAGCAGCAAGGCCAAACTGTCGCTTAAGAGCTCCAGCGTTTCGATGGAAAAAAAGAGTGCCTTCGCTTAGCTTGTGCAATACGGTCTGGCAGTACTTGAACTGGTCACGGCAATAGGTCAGCTCGTCGATTGCCTTCTGCAAGAAAACCAGGTAGCGAGGTATGAGACCTAATATGCATAACAGAATAAGGCGCAGATCGAGAGTCCAAAAGGAAAATAAGTTCCTGTAACAGGGTAAAGGGTTGTGAATGCGAAACACTCCGCAGCACAGAAGCTTCAGCTCGTGGAACAATACCTGCAACATAAGCAGAATCAGTAACAAGGTGGAGTGGTACATTCCATTCTCGGAAAACACGAACAACTGCATTCAGTTCTCCTGTTTGAGGTGAACCGGAGACCGTCTCTATGTCCGAATCCCATTGTCTCCGTTGAAAACCTTAGGAAGACAGGAATTGAACCTGCACAGAAGAGATCAAAGCGCTCCATACTCCCCTTACATTACTTCCCAGTAGGGTCAGCTAAACAAAAGCTATCGGGCCCATACCCCGAAAATGATGGTTTAACCTCTTCCTCTACTAAATGAGCCCCGTCACAAAACTAACGTTCTCCTTAAGCCTTCTACTAGGAACAACCATCACAATTTCAAGCAACCACTGACTGCTAGCCTGGCCTGGACTAGAAATCAACACCCTTGCCATTATCCCCTTCCTTTCAAAATCACACCACCCTCGAGCTATGGAAGCTGCAATCAAATACTTTCTCGTCCAAGCAACCGCCTCCGCATTAATCCTCTTCTCAAGCACAATCAACGCACAGTTCACCGGACAATGAGACATTCCGCGACTAAGCCACCCAACAGCCTCCCTACTACTAACTACAGCAGTCGCAATAAAACTAGGCCTAGTACCCTTTCACTCCTGATGTCCAGAGGTCATACAAGGCTCACCTATAACCACTGCCCTACTCGTCTCTACATGAATAAAACTCCCCCCACTCACTCTTCTTTTCTTAACTGCCCCCTCACTGAACCCACTCCTACTGACAACCGTGGCCATTGCATCCGCAGCCATCGGAGGGCGAACAGGACTTAACCAAACACAAATCCGAAAAGTCCTAGCTTTCTCATCGATCGCCCACCTAGGCTGAATAACCATCATCCTCATATACAACCCCAAGCTAACATTAATAACCTTCTACCCATACTCCTTAAGAACCGCCTCCATTTTCTTAGCCCTCAACACAACCAACTCCTCAAAACTATCCACAATAATAACCTCCTGAACAAAAATACCATCGCTAAACGCATCCTTGACGCTAGCACTACTATCCCTAGCCGGCCTGCCCCCACTCCCTGGCTTTTTACCAAAATGACTCATTATCCAGGAACTAACTAAGCAAGAGATATCAACCGCAGCCATAATTATTTCAATACTCTCCCTACAAGGTTTATTTTTCTACCTACGCCTTGCATATTGCTCCACACTCCCACCAAACACTACAAGCTTCATAAAACAATGATACAATAACAAATCCACAGGCACACCAATTGCTACCTTAATTTCTCTGTCAGTCCTCCTTCTCCCCCCTTCTCCCGCAATCCTGACCGTTACCTAAGAAACTTAGGATCCCCTGCCTACCAAACCGAAGGCCTTCAAAGCCTTAACTAAGAGTTAAATCCTCTTAGTTTCTGCCCACACCACTAAGGCCCGCAGGACACTAAACCTGCACCATCTAAATGCAACGCAGATACTCTAATTCAGCTAGGGCCTCCACGATAAGCCTAGACAGACGGGCCTCGATCCCATAAACTTCTAATTAACAGCTAGACGCTCAAACCAACGAGCTTCTGTCTACCAGACTCCGGCACACTCTCAGCGTACATCAATGAGTTTGCAACTCAACATGAACTTCACCACAGAGTCGATAAGAAGAGGAATTCAACCTCTGTAAAAAGGACTACAGCCTAACGCCTAAACACTCAGCCACCTGACCCGTGACCTTCATCAACCGATGACTAGTTTCAACAAACCACAATGACATCGGCACCCTATACCTACTCTTCGGAGCATGGGCAGGCATAGCCGAGTACCGCCCTCAGCCTCCTTATTCGAGCAGAACTTGGCCAACCAGGAACTCTCCTAGGAGACGACCAAATCTACAATGTCATCATCACCGCCCATGCCTTCGTAAGAATCTTCTTCACAGTTATAGCCATTATAATCGAAGGGTTTGGAAACTGACTAGTCCCCCTTATAACTGGAGCCCCAGACATAGCATTCCCCCGCATAAACAACATCGGTTTCTGAACTACTTCCTCCGTCCTTCCTACTGCTCCTAGCGTCCTCCACAGTAGAAGCTGGAGTCGGAACAGGATGAACCATATACCCTACAATACCCTAGTCCATAGTTTCTCACACTGTCTGACCTTTACATTGGGCTTAACATAAATCTTAATAAACAATACCCTAGCCCATAGTTTCTCACAATCCCCCCTTTTTCTTTTTATCCTGTTATTGTTTATTAGACGCTACTTTCATTCTCGGCACTGCGAACAAACCTTTTTCCACAATCCCAACATTTATCATAACACTCACAAGGTAATACCTCACAATTACAATAGGCATAGTTCTCACGTGGCATAATGCATTCGCAACAATCTTCATCCTCATTAATCGATACACTCTTATACTTTGCCCCAGCCCTCGTAGTTAAAATAAGCAATTGAGCTATGTCAAACCGTTCTTTAATAAAATGTAAAATATAGCGTAATATACAAGGCCCAAATATCAGTCCTAGAATCAACATAATAAGTGGTCCTGCTAAAGCAGACAACAAAGTGGTTAGCCAAGGTGAGATATTAAACCAGTTTTCATACCATGACCTGCCCGCCTCAAGACTCTTTTTACGTTGTTCCAACCTTTTCCGGAGTTCAGACATGGCATCCAGGACTACTCCCGTATGGTCAGCAAAAGAACAACGTTCCTCTTTGAGAGCTACACATAACCCTCCTTCTTTTAAGAACAATAGATCTAATCCTCTTCTATTTTGCAGCACTACTTCTGATAAAGACTTCACTGAAGTGGCTAAATTTTTAATAGATTGTTCTATTCTTGTTAAATCCTCATTTACAGCCATCTGCAAACTTTGTAATTCCTGACCTTTTACTAGGGAGGCTATGCCTGTACCTGCTCCAACTCCGCCCGCTATCAGCAGTGTAGCTAGGGTTACCACTGTAATTGGCTCTCGTTTTTGCCTATTCAGGTCTCCTTCAAAGTGGCGTAACACCTCCTCAGAGGTGTGATAGATCAGACGAGGAACAATAATCACCTGTACGCAAAACTGAGATTGATTAAACACGTTTAGGGATAGGCAAGGCGTTACTCCGAAGTCTGAACAAACCCATTTAGCTCCTGGTGTCGGGATAGCCCATTTGTCATTTTGATTCTTGTGTTTCTTTATGTTAGCTTTAGTGATTGTTTGATTACACAAGGGCTGATATTGTTCGGGCACTGTACCTATACATTTTCCTTGACCTGTTAGCAATTGAATAGTAATTCCTTGCGTATGGTTCCTCTGGTCATCCCATGGGCATTCTTGTGGGTTTGAACCACTAGACCATTGAATCCTATCTGGTATTCCGATTGCCTCAAAATATGGGGGTCTAACATTGTAACATAACCAGCACTCCTTAGTTAAATTTGGTTTGCTTTCATTAAGGGTATGATAAGAGGCTTGCATTAAATCCCATAAGGGGTCTTTAGACTCTGACACTCCTGAATCCCTAACTAAAGAGAACTCAGTCACCGTGTCATTAGTTGTTTTATCTGTTACTGATAGGGAGTTTGGACGAGTGGTTGTAACACTTGTGGGGACAATCTTTTTCTTAGGGAAAGTGGGTGAATTCAATACTTTATTCGGCCCAACAGGGAGTGAATCATATGGTATTTTAATTTTTCTTATGAGAAAGTGCCCTCCCCAATCCTTAGGAATTCCTGCATAGACACGTATTCCCCATGTTCGTCCTACTAACATGTTCGTCTTCTAGGGGATGCAATACTTGAAATTTGATGTGGGTACAGACTTTTTTGTTACGTGGAGCTACATAATCCACGTCGCGCAGACCTGTAAGATCTACACCCGTTTGTTCAGGTACACATCCGTTAGGAGTCCAGGTTGCTTTTATATATTTATCAGGAGCCTTTACTGTCCAGCCCGAGGCTATTGTCTCACATCCCCAATAACCACAATAATAGTGTCCGGGATAATTACAGTAAGGCTGTCCAGAGGCCGGGCATAAATAAAATGGAGGTCCTTTTTCACAAGGTATTGGTACTAAATTACAAAGTTTCACTACACATTCAGGTGGCCCTGGGTTGCTAAAAGTGGCTATTGTTTTCGTTCCTTCCCAAGATATTAGTTCCCACTTAAATGGTTCATGTGGGTTTCCCCCTTTTGCTTGGGTTATTATCAATAGCACAATTAATGGTATACCAGGAAAAAGGGTGTTTGTTAATTTTGTTAATTTAAGTATATTCTTACCAGTCCTGGGGAAGTTCGGCCATGGCTGCTTTTGCATCCCATTTTTCTGGCTCTTTTCTCCACGGTTTGTTTCTCCTCTGCCTCGCCCGTCGACTCGGTTGCTTCGAGCCACGGGGTGTACCATCTTCTCGGCAGCAAGGGAATTCTTCAGGAGAATAGCTGTTGCGGGCTTTTTGCCTGTTTACATAGGCTTCCTACTTCGCAGCTTTAATTAATGGGGCCGAGCAAGACACGGTTAGTACTTCCCTCCTGCACTTTATAGCCAAGATTTCAGCTACAAAGGGGACTGGTTCGGTGGAGTGGTAACAATAATATTGAGGGTTTATTCCTTTGGCAAAAATTTCCCACCACTCATGGGATTCTCGAATAATTTCTTGTTTAGACTCTAATTGTTTTAATTTCCACTCCGTAAGAGTTCTTTGAATTTTCCAACACTGTGTGCAAACTCCTATTGGAGGGTATCCATATTCACAGTGTGTCCACCATTTATTCTGGCATACCTTACACCTGAAACAAGCAAATGGATAACAATTGCAGTTCAAATTATTACATCTAATTCATATATCTAGAGTGCATACATTATTTGCATCAGCCTATCTTCTTATACTTGATATTGTGTGGTTGCATAAGTTTAGCAATTTCCTTCAACACACTTTGTACGCTTCCATATATAATAGATAAAAAAAGAAATAATTATAGCAAATATAAACAACAATACACACTTTATACCAAAAGGTAATGCGGCAAAATAATCAAATAAAGTCTCTATCATTACGTTATCTTTTCAGGGTTATCTTGGTGTCACCTGGAGTACTGATTACTTTCCAGTGGGGTCTCGTCACTGGGCCTTTAATGCGACTAGCATGAGTCCATCCACGCTCAGCAGTCCGGACAGCCGTTTCTGTTGTAAGCAGAACAAGATAAGGTCCCTCCCAATTGGGTTTTAGGGTTTCTTCTTTCCACGTTTTAACCAATACCCAGTCCCCAGGTTTAAGAGTATGAATGTTTAAGTCCAACGGTGGTCGTTGTACAATCAGTCCATGTTCCCAAAGCTTGTTACGATGTTCTGCTAATCGTGAAACGTATTCATTAATCACACGGTCTCGAATTAAAACATTTGTTTGTGGACTTTCAATTCTATAGGACATTCCATACACCATTTCAAACGCTGATATTCCTACATCTGCTCGGGGTCTGGTTCTGAGAATGAATAGCGCCATGGGTAGGCACTTAATCCATGATAATTTGGTTTCTATCCTTAATTTAGTCAAAATAGTTTTGATTTCTCCATTCATCCTTTCAACTTTTCCCGAACTTTGTGGATGCCATGGCGTATGGTATTCCCACTTAATACCCAAGCTTTCTGTTAGATCTCTAACAATTTTTGACACAAAGTGTGTTCCTCTGTCCGAGTCGATTACTTCAGGTACTCCATATCGAGGTATAATGTGTTCAAGTAACACTTTAGTAACTTGGTTAGCAGTTGCCTTGGAGGTAGGAAAAGCCTCAACATAATGTGTTAAATGATCCACCATTACTAATAAATATTTGTAACGCCCTACCCTGGGTAGTTCAGTAAAATCCACTTGTATGTGTGAGAAAGGTCTGTATGCTGGGGAACGTCCTCCAAGAGGCTTTTGTCTCATGTTGTTTCGATTAACCTTTTGACAGGTCTCGCAGGCTGCCGTGACTGTCTTTGCTATGTTATATACGCCTATACAGGCAAACTGTTGATTGAAATGATCAACTAACGCCTGGGTTCCCCAGTGTGTTTTACTATGTATTTTTGAAAATATTTCAAGTGCTATGCCCTTCGGCAAAACTTCTCTCCCATCTGGCAATATGTACTTACCATCCTGTTCCTTAGCTCCCATTTGTTCTCGTTTTTCCTTTTCTGCAGACTCAAACCTCAAATTTTTACTAACAGGTATTTGTTGTATAGTTAAAATCGTACTATAATTGCCTGCCACTCGTTTTGCTTCTGTATCAGCTGCATTATTTCCCCTAACTTGGTAACTCGTACCTCGCTGGTGTCCCTTTATATGTACAACTGCTATTTTATTCGGCATTTTTAATGCCTCCAGAACTCGCCGAATTAATTCCGGGTGTATCAGTTCTTTTCCCTGTGAGTTAACGAATCCTCTGTCTCCCCATATTTTCCCAAAAGTGTGCACTACTCCGAACGCATAGCGTGAGTCTGTATATATAGTTCCATCCTTTCCCTTCAGTGACACTAATGCTTTCCACAATGCATACAGCTCACAGGCTTGAGCCGACCAGCTGGCACTCAGGGGGCCTGATTCTATTGTCTTAAATTCTCTTTTTTCCAACTTAACGATGGCATATCCGGACAATCGTTTACCTTCCACTATTCGTGATGACCCATCTGTAAATAATACTTCTCCACATTGTAGTTCTTCTTCTTCTAAGTCTGGCCTAATGCGTGTCTGCTGTTCAATTGTTTGAAAACAATTGTGCAATAGTTCATTACCTTCTCCTGGGTACAAAAATTCAGCGGGGTTAACTGCTCCAATAGTTTTCAAAGATAGTTTAGGGGATTCTATAAGTATTCCCTCATACTTTAATAATCGGCTATCTGTAAGCCATTTTTCTGCTTTTTGTTGTAACACTCCCCTGATATTATGAGGCGCATATAAGACAACTTCTCCATTAAAGGTAATGCGATTCGTTTCCTCAAGTAATAAGGCAGCAGCAACAATGATTTGTAAACAACTCGGCCAACCCCTGCTCACAGGGTCCAACAGCTTTGATAAGTATGCCACCGGTTTCTTTTGTCCGGCCCATTCCTGAGTTAATACTCCGAATGCCGTTCCTTCATATATGTTAACAAATAAATGGAATGGCCGCTTTAAATCTGGGAGGCTTAAAACCGGTGCTTGGCTTAGCTCCCTTTTGAGACTGGCAAACTGCTCTTGATCCTGAGGGGTCCACTTGGGCATTTTGTCTTTAGACAGTTGTTCATATAAGAATTTAACTTTAAAGCTGTAGTTCTCTATCCGTTGCCTACAATACCCAAATAGCCCTAATGCCTGCCGAATTTGCCTCTTAGTGACAGGCATAGGTAATTCCAGAATTCCTTTAATGCGCTCTGGATCCAATATCTTCTTGCCGTTAAACAAATAATGCCCCAAATATTTCACTTTTTCCTCCACAAATTGTAACTTTTCTTGTGATACCCGTAGTCCCTTTTGTGCAAGAAAGTTTAGGAGCCGAATGCTTTCTTTTCTTACATCCTCCTTATTATTCCCTGCTATGAGCAGATCATCTACATACTGTAACAGCACGTTTCCCGTTTGTACCTGGTATTCTTTTAAGAGCTCTTCCAGGGCCTGTCCAAACAGATTAGGGGACTCAGTGAACCCTTGGGGGAGCACGGTCCATCTCAATTGCTGTTTACGGCCTGTCTCTATGTCTTCCCATTCAAAGGCAAAATAATCACGGCATTCTTCTGCCAGTGGACAGGCCCAAAAGGCATCCTTTAAATCAGCCACACTATACCAGGAGTTATGGGGTCCTAGCTTGCTTAGCAGTGTGTATGGATTTGCTACTACAGGGAACCGGGCGATAGTTCTTTTGTTTATTTCCCTTAGATCATGTACGAGCCGATATTTCCCATTTGGTTTCTTCACAGGCAGAATGGGGGTGTTAAAGGGTGACATACAAGGCTCTAAGAATTCCTTGTGCTAACAATCGATCGATTTCTGGTTTTAATCCCCTCCGTCCTTCTAGGGATATGGGATATTGCCTTACCCTCACAGGTATGTGGGGTTCGGAAATTTGGATTTTAATCGGTGGGATTTCCAGTCTACTAATTGTGTCCGGAGAGTACCAGACACCGGGGTTAATTTGTTTTTGATCATCCACGGTCAAAGGATAAGCAGACACTGTTAGCTCTTGATTTTTCACTTTAATTTCTAATTGCAATTCAACAATTAAATCTCGTCCTAACAGATTAAATTCTGCTTCAGGGACGAGCAAGAGTTCACCCATTCCAAATTTATTTTCAGTTTCGAATACCACATTTTTGATTTTGCTTACTTTAAAGGGTTCTCCTTTTGCCCCAATTACTTGTACTTTTTCAGGGGAAACTTTACATCCCTCAGGTATTTGCTTAATAGTTGATTTCTCAGCCCCAGTGTCTACTAAAAAGGTGAACTCTTGTTTATGGGGACCTATTTTTAATTTTATCAAGGGCTCATGATGACTCCGGTCCCCTAAGATATAGAGCCCCTGACTCTCCTAATCCGTTTTCAATATTTCCTCATCCCTGATCCTTTCTCTGCAATTCTGTTTTATATGTCCCCTTTTTCCACAGTAAAAACAACATCTCTGTTCCTTCTTCACTACTACGTTCCCTTGTTTCGTTCCAGCAGATCTGTGTTCACCAGTTTGCCCTTTGCGATCCTCTCTGACTGCTGCTACCATCATTTTTACTTGTCGCTTGCTGCTCTCTTCTTCCCGCCTTACGTAGACTTTCTGAGCTTCCCTCAATAATTCATCCAAGCCTCTATTCTGCCAGTCTTCTAACTTTTCAATCTTCTTTCTGATATCTTCCCATGATTTTGCCACAAACTGAGTTTTGAGGAGCGCTTGCCCTAAAGGGTCGTCTGGATTTACCCCAGAGTACAGCTGAAGGGCTTTCCTCAGTCGTTCCAGCCACTCAGTAGGGCTTTCATCTTTCTTTTGCATTTCATTAAATGCTTTATTGATATTCTGGCCACGGGGTACTGCTTCCCCAATCCCCTGGATTACTATAGTTCTCAGGTCCTGCATATGAGTTCTATGCACTGGATCCTGATTATCCCAATGAGGTCTTTGGAGTGGCCATTTAATATCTGCTTGGGGTCCCTGGGCATGCTGAGCATCCCACAGTCTCATTCCTGCTCGTCTAATCATATCTCTTTCCTCGGTAGTAAATAATTGACCAAGGATAGATTGCATCTCATCCCAAGTATAAAGGTTTGGTCCCAAAAATGGATTTAATCTTTCTGCCACTCCGAGTGGGCCTTCAATTAAGTTTCCCATCTCGGTTCTTTTAAAATCTCGTAGGTCAGCCGAGTTTAGGGGTACGGAAATATATCCGATCACAGGTTGAGGTCCCCCCATGGGTATTTCCCTTAGGGGGTACATTTGAGCTGCCCCTTTCTGACTTCTAGTTATGCGTCTAGGAAGAGGGGGAGACCCTTGTTCCGACTCTGGTGGGGGAGTGGGCGCTCTGGGGACCTCTGCGGGAGCAGGAGGAGGAATGTAAGGAGGGGGGGTTAGAAGGGTTTCGTCCAACTCTTCCTGCTTTTTCTTTTGTTTAGTTTTCATTTCATTCAGTGGGTAAAGTCTAGCTCCCGGTCTTTCTAGCCACACTTCCGCATATCGACTCTCCTCCGGGTTAAGGGGTTTTTTATTATTAACCCAGAGGTTTAATTGCTGTCTTACCCAATCTTCTTCTGACCCATAGACTGGCCAAAAGACATTTTTAGAAATCTTCTTCCCTCCCCATATCTTAGTACAATATTCTATCATCTTCTGCTTATCTTTCCCTAGGGTTCCAAGGAAATATCTCCAATTGTCTAAGATATATGCCAGAGGGGTATTCTTAGGTACAGTGGGTACCCTTCCCATGGGAGTCGAAGGCTTGCTGCCCTTCGCCCCCATCTTCTGGAATATCCACAAACATACACTCACTCGCTCCCCTTGTTCCTGGCCCAGTCCCTCGCGGGAGATGGGAAACGCAGTACTTAAGAGTCCGCACTCGCTTGGTTCAGTATATCGAACCTCTCACTCGTTATATCCCAGGAAACCCAATCCCGCCCGAACGGCAAACCCGCAAACAAATTCGCAATATACTTACGCGTCCTGCGTCTTCGTCCGGACTCCCGTGCACAGAATTTTTATGGGATTTTACCGGTTTCTCCTTTGCTCATTATTCTAGAATTTAGGTTCGTCGGTAAGGTTGGAGTAAGCTGTTGGTCGCGGGGCCGCGAAATGTCGCGGGGCGCCTCCCCGGAGGACCAAAGCCCACCGTTCCTTATCCGAGTCACGGCACCAGAAATTGTTATAAATTGAGACCACAACGGATCATAATCCAATTAAAATTTTATTAATTATAGCAAGTAGAATATGAGCAAAAACAGCGCTGGACGACAGGGGAGTCTGCGCTCCGCCCACTGCCGTCCTGAGCACTTCAAACAGTCCCTTTTTATACATCTTTACTCCCGTGTTCATGAGGTAGTGGAGGTACTCTGCGCATGCTTCAGTTGTTGTTAGGGGGTCGTTTTCTGCCTTCTGGTGGTCGTTGAGGCCGAAGTAAGAAGTCTTCCTCCTTTGTCCCATAGTTGACCCCTCACTCATATGTCCTTATATGGGGTAGTTTGTCCTGTTTCTGTCGGTTCCTGGACATCTGGTGGTTATCTTATCTTGCACAAGCGGTATCTTGTGGCTGTTTATATCTTTTGCTGTCTGACCTTTACATTGGGCCTAACATAAATCTTTATAAACAATACCCTAGTCCATAGTTTCTCACACTGTCTGACCTTTACATTGGGCTTAACATAAATCTTAATAAACAATACCCTAGTCCATAGTTTCTCACATTCCCCAAACAGTATCACATTTAGAGCAGAGGATAATCGTTCCTTTCTACCCCAAACTCTTGGCTGGGGACACCTTGCAGTGCTATCAAACTAGCAGACCGCAACAAGGCTTTAGCGTTGGCCATATTCTACTGCCGGTGCTGTAGCACCTTCCTCCAGAGGCCAGACCACACTGCTCCTCCTCCAGCTGACACCCTCTCCCACAAGCCACAGGGCTATTTAACCCCTTAGCGGGAACCAGCTACACCTGCACATCGCCCATGTCAATCAACCCACTGCCTCTGAGGCAAGGCCACAGCTGCGTGTTATCAATGCTAATCAACCCACCGCCTTCATTCCTCTACAGGGAGAAGCTCACCAAGCACATTTCCACCACCCACAACTGGCTGCTAAAATGTCATTCGCACAGAGCAGCGTGTGGAAAAAAAAAAAAAAAAAAAAAATTCCTCCAGGACACATCAAAGTAATTCCACTACTGTTCAGGCTCCCAAGGTACTTCCACCCGTTCAAGCCATCGCAAGGCCTGACGGCCCATTTCTCTCCTTGTACCACCACCACTCCAGAAAAGCAGAGGAAATGTGATGGAGACAGCACACTGGGTGAGCTACAGAGCCCCTGATACCATCTACTAAACACGAAGAGTGTGAGCATGGGAAGGACTAGAAAGGCACTCCACTTACCGTTTAGCTGCTTTCTTGCCAATGAGGTGTCGGTGGAATTGGTGGTCAGCCTTGATTATTGCGTAATCCGTCCCGTGGATCTAAAAAGAATTATATCTTTTATATCTATCTATATATGTATGGATGTACATTATTTTATATTATATATATAGGGCCAGGTAGGACAGGCCACCGCCTCTGTCTCGTGCCCTAAGTAACTGCCTACTGCCACTATTGGCACTGACTCACCAGCGGTCAGCTACAAGCACTTCTGCTCTTCAGCAGAGCACAAGCATTCCTCTGCTTTGAGAAGAGAGCATTGTGCTCATGAAACATTGAAAAGACTCACTTCTATGCCTCTCCAGCTATAACAAAGAGAATCCTTCCTTCTCCGCACCAAAAAAATTAATGCTGACTTTTCAAGGATGCTATGGATGAGTTTCATAACCAAGGGGTGTCATCCACCTGGCCACACAATTTGTCTCCTGCAAGTTCGATTAAGCATGCCAAGACATCCTATGGATGTGACAAACACCTCATCACCTCTGCTCTGTTGCCCCTTCTTCCCCCAGTTTCTTACTGGAACTAGTAACTCCAGCTCACCAGTTCCTTGAGCATGGCTTCAATCGGTTCCTGAGCCACATGCACATCTTCTGTAGGTCCTTCCAAAGTGATGTTATCCTGTGGCGAGCAGCCTCACAGTTTGCCCTCTTGCCTGTGCTAACAATTGTCTCCGAGTTGCTGTTCTTTGCTGGGAGATCAATTATGGTGTTGCTTTCTTTACGGATCTGCCACAAAGGAAAAAAAAATAAAAAATCATCTCAGAAGCGTCCCATGTCAGAAGAAAAACCCTCGCAGGCTATATTGGACATCACCAATGGGCAGGAGAGAGCATCCAGTGGGATTTTGCTGCAGGCAGTGATCATCACGAGCACTTGAGTTAGGAGCAATATCTCACCTTCTTGATGTTGGCACCTCCTTTCCCTACGATGTTCTTGTGGAACTGTTTGCAGATGGGGACAGAAATAGAAAAGCTGTTTTCAACCTAAGGGAGAAAGGAAGGGAGAACTGAAGATTACACTGTCGTGGCAAGGGAGGCCCGACTTCAGGAACTCTGATAAACGAGCTTTTGAAAAGAGGCTTAGACCCAAGGAAGTTCTCTATACGAGGGACTTGTAAGACTAAACAAAGGCAAGGACGTTCCCCTATAGCCTTCCCATAACAGGTACTACCCCCTGCCTCCATTCAGCCAAAACAGCGTCGACAGCTCCCTCCTCTTGAGGTGTTTTAGCTCTACCCAAGCCAGTAGAGCTCTGCTTTGCCCCAGGGTTATCCAGGCACGGAGGAGGGAAGTGCAGGCAGAAGACCTCCTTACCAGGTCTGCCACCGTCTTTTGCATGTACTCGGTGCACTTCTCCACCTCGTTTTTGGGACCTCGGAGTTGGACGATGTCACTCTTGTGTGCAGGGTCTGGGAAGTTGATGATAACCTGCAGGAGCGGTCATTTAGAGTTAGCTCAAGCAAAAGCAAGAACCCTTGTGTCAGACACATGCAAAGGTTGGGGGGATCCTACACATGCCCTTTTCCCATTCAGAAACGGGGAACCGTGTTAGCGGCCTCTGGCTAAAAGAACTATCTTCTCAGACACTTGCGCTACAGAGCCACTAAAGTTACGACTTCTGTGACGACAGGCCTACTACCCATGTAGGAAAGAACCCCTCTGGATTCCTCCTCTCCTACAAAGCCTTACCTCTGGGAATTGCTCCCGGATTTCCCAGACCCGCTCAGCCTTCTGCCCAGTGATGGTCCGGTGGAATTTCTGCTCAACGATTAGGTCCGCAGCGTGTTCATTTTCCTGACGGGAACAGAGGGCACACTGAGTGTTCAGCCGGAGAGCCGTCTACTTTGACTTAGCGGTTTGCTGCCCGACGGTTTACTTGCCAGCACTGTCCCTCTTTTCTCCAGACCAAATTCACTCTGCGTTGACAGAGAAGGGCTACCCGAGGGAACAGGGGAAGACATTTGTGAAGAGGAACTTGCACTTGTCATGAGATCCAAGTGCTCCGTGGGCAAGGGGCACACACTCGCACCAGAAGGTTACAAGGGAACACGAGAGCCCAAACCCTGCAGTCTCCCAAACATCACGTCCTACCCACTCACCATACGGGAAGCGAGTTCCAGCAGCTCGCTCTTGGCCTGTGGGACCCCCTGTGGGTCTCCTTCCATTCTGATCGGGTTGCTCTTCTCGTTGTCCGGGGGAATGCGCACAGACACCTTGTACAGATCCTTCATCCTGTTCACTTCGAGGCAAGGACTGTGGTGACGCCGTCTGCTAGGCAAAGACCTGGAAGCAAGGCACCTGGATTATCACTGCTCAGAGGCTGATGAAGAAGTAAAGCCGCCTCTGGGAAGGGCTCGGTGGGGTAGGGTTGAGCCAGGGGAAATTGCCTCTTCCCCCTGGAGTTCAGCGAGAGCAGACCTGTGCCACACGAGAGCCTGTCCAAGTAAATACCGTGGCATCTACAGAGCCCATTGTTCCCTTGTCAGAGCCAGGCGTGTTTCTTCCCCAAACAGTATCACTTTTAGAGCAGAGGATAATCGTTCCTTTCTACCCCAAACTCTTGGCTGGGGACACGTTGCAGTGCTATCAAACTAGCAGACCGCAACAAGGCTTTAGCGTTGGCCATATTCTACTGCCGGTGCTGTAGCACCTTCCTCCAGAGGCCAGACCACACTGCTCCTCCTCCAGCTGACACCCTCTCCCACAAGCCACAGGGCTATTTAACCCCTTAGCGGGAACCAGCTACACCTGCACATCGCCCATGTCAATCAACCCACTGCCTCTGAGGCAAGGCCACAGCTGCGTGTTATCAATGCTAATCAACCCACCGCCTTCATTCCTCTACAGGGACAAGCTCACCAAGCACATTTCCACCACCCACAACTGGCTGCTAAACTGTCATTCGCACAGAGCAACGTGTGGGAAAAAAAATAAAAAAAATTCCTCCAGGACACATCAAAGTAATTCCACTACTGTTCAGGCTCCCAAGGTACTTTCACCCGTTCAAGCCATCGCAAGGCCTGACGGCCCATTTCTCTCCTTGTACCACCACCACTCCAGAAAAGCAGAGGAAATGTGATGGAGACAGCACACTGGGTGAGCTACAGAGCCCCTGATACCATCTACTAAACACGAAGAGTGTGAGCATGGGAAGGACTAGAAAGGCACTCCACTTACCGTTTAGCTGCTTTCTTGCCAATGAGGTGTCGGTGGAATTGGTGGTCAGCCTTGATTATTGCGTAATCCGTCCCGTGGATCTAAAAAGAATTATATCTTTTATATCTATCTATATATGTATGGATGTACATTATTTTATATTATAATATATAGGGCCAGGTAGGACAGGCCACCGCTTCTGTCTCGTGCCCTAAGTAACTGCCTACTGCCACTATTGGCACTGACTCACCAGCGGTCAGCTACAAGCACTTCTGCTCTTCAGCAGAGCACAAGCATTCCTCTGCTTTGAGAAGAGAGCATTGTGCTCATGAAACATTGAAAAGACTTACTTCTACGCCTCTCCAGCTATAACCAAGAGAATCCTTCCTTCTCCGCACCAAAAAAATAATGCTGACTTTTCAAGGATGCTATGGATGAGGTTCATAACCAAGGGGTGTCATCCACCTGGCCACACAATTTGTCTCCTGCAAGTACGATTAAGCATGCCAAGACATCCTATGGATGTGACAAACACCTCATCACCTCTGCTCTGTTGCCCCTTCTTCCCCCAGTTTCTTACTGGAACTAGTAACTCCAGCTCACCAGTTCCTTGAGCATGGCTTCAATCGGTTCCTGAGCCACATGCACATCTTCTGTAGGTCCTTCCAAAGTGATGTTATCCTGTGGCGAGCAGCCTCACAGTTTGCCCTCTTGCCTGTGATAACAATTGTCTCCGAGTTGCTGTTCTTTGCTGGGAGATCAATTATGGTGTTGCTTTCTTTACGGATCTGCCATAAAGAAAAAAAAAAAAAAAATCATCTCAGAAGCGTCCCATGTCAGAAGAAAAACCCTCGCAGGCTATATTGGACATCACCAATGGGCAGGAGAGAGCATCCAGTGGGATTTTGCTGCAGGCAGTGATCATCACGAGCACTTGAGTTAGGAGCAATATCTCACCTTCTTGATGTTGGCACCTCCTTTCCCTACGATGTTCTTGTGGAACTGTTTGCAGATGGGGACAGAAATAGAAAAGCTGTTTTCAACCTAAGGGAGAAAGGAAGGGAGAACTGAAGATTACACTGTCGTGGCAAGGGAGGCCCGACTTCAGGAACTCTGATAAACGAGCTTTTGAAAAGAGGCTTAGACCCAAGGAAGTTCTCTATACGAGGGACTTGTAAGACTAAACAAAGGCAAGGACGTTCCCCTATAGCCTTCCCATAACAGGTACTACCCCCTGCCTCCATTCAGCCAAAACAGCGTCGACAGCTCCCTCCTCTTGAGGTGTTTTAGCTCTACCCAAGCCAGTAGAGCTCTGCTTTGCCCCAGGGTTATCCAGGCACGGAGGAGGGAAGTGCAGGCAGAAGACCTCCTTACCAGGTCTGCCACCGTCTTTTGCATGTACTCGGTGCACTTCTCCACCTCGTTTTTGGGACCTCGGAGTTGGACGATGTCACTCTTGTGTGCAGGGTCTGGGAAGTTGATGATAACCTGCAGGAGCGGTCATTTAGAGTTAGCTCAAGCAAAAGCAAGAACCCTTGTGTCAGACACATGCAAAGGTTGGGGGGATCCTACACATGCCCTTTTCCCATTCAGAAAAGGGGAACCGTGTTAGCGGCCTCTGGCTAAAAGAACTATCTTCTCAGACACTTGCGCTACAGAGCCACTAAAGTTACGGCTTCTGTGACGACAGGCCTACTACCCATGTAGGAAAGAACCCCTCTGGATTCCTCCTCTCCTACAAAGCCTTACCTCTGGGAATTGCTCCCGGATTTCCCAGACCCGCTCAGCCTTCTGCCCAGTGATGGTCCGGTGGAATTTCTGCTCAACGATTAGGTCCGCAGCGTGTTCATTTTCCTGACGGGAACAGAGGGCACACTGAGTGTTCAGCCGGAGAGCCGTCTACTTTGACTTAGCGGTTTGCTGCCCGACGGTTTACTTGCCAGCACTGTCCCTCTTTTCTCCAGACCAAATTCACTCTGCGTTGACAGAGAAGGGCTACCCGAGGGAACAGGGGAAGACATTTGTGAAGAGGAACTTGCACTTGTCATGAGATCCAAGTGCTCCGTGGGCAAGGGGCACACACTCGCACCAGAAGGTTACAAGGGAACACGAGAGCCCAAACCCTGCAGTCTCCCAAACATCACGTCCTACCCACTCACCATACGGGAAGCGAGTTCCAGCAGCTCGCTCTTGGCCTGTGGGACCCCCTGTGGGTCTCCTTCCATTCTGATCGGGTTGCTCTTCTCGTTGTCCGGGGGAATGCGCACAGACACCTTGTACAGATCCTTCATCCTGTTCACTTCGAGGCAAGGACTGTGGTGACGCCGTCTGCTAGGCAAAGACCTGGAAGCAAGGCACCTGGATTATCACTGCTCAGAGGCTGATGAAGAAGTAAAGCCGCCTCTGGGAAGGGCTCGGTGGGGTAGGGTTGAGCCAGGGGAAATTGCCTCTTCCCCCTGGAGTTCAGCGAGAGCAGACCTGTGCCACACGAGAGCCTGTCCAAGTAAATACCGTGGCATCTACAGAGCCCATTGTTCCCTTGTCAGAGCCAGGCGTGTTTCTTCCCCAAACAGTATCACATTTAGAGCAGAGGATAATCGTTCCTTTCTACCCCAAACTCTTGGCTGGGGACACGTTGCAGTGCTATCAAACTAGCAGACCGCAACAAGGCTTTAGCGTTGGCCATATTCTACTGCCGGTGCTGTAGCACCTTCCTCCAGAGGCCAGACCACACTGCTCCTCCTCCAGCTGACACCCTCTCCCACAAGCCACAGGGCTATTTAACCCCTTAGCGGGAACCAGCTACACCTGCACATCGCCCATGTCAATCAACCCACTGCCTCTGAGGCAAGGCCACAGCTGCGTGTTATCAATGCTAATCAACCCACCGCCTTCATTCCTCTACAGGGACAAGCTCACCAAGCACATTTCCACCACCCACAACTGGCTGCTAAACTGTCATTCGCACAGAGCAACGTGTGGGAAAAAAAATAAAAAAAATTCCTCCAGGACACATCAAAGTAATTCCACTACTGTTCAGGCTCCCAAGGTACTTCCACCCGTTCAAGCCATCGCAAGGCCTGACGGCCCATTTCTCTCCTTGTACCACCACCACTCCAGAAAAGCAGAGGAAATGTGATGGAGACAGCACACTGGGTGAGCTACAGAGCCCCTGATACCATCTACTAAACACGAAGAGTGTGAGCATGGGAAGGACTAGAAAGGCACTCCACTTACCGTTTAGCTGCTTTCTTGCCAATGAGGTGTCGGTGGAATTGGTGGTCAGCCTTGATTATTGCGTAATCCGTCCCGTGGATCTAAAAAGAATTATATCTTTTATATCTATCTATATATGTATGGATGTACATTATTTTATATTATAATATATAGGGCCAGGTAGGACAGGCCACCGCTTCTGTCTCGTGCCCTAAGTAACTGCCTACTGCCACTATTGGCACTGACTCACCAGCGGTCAGCTACAAGCACTTCTGCTCTTCAGCAGAGCACAAGCATTCCTCTGCTTTGAGAAGAGAGCATTGTGCTCATGAAACATTGAAAAGACTGACTTCTATGCCTCTCCAGCTATAACCAAGAGAATCCTTCCTTCTCCGCACCAAAAAAATTAATGCTGACTTTTCAAGGATGCTATGGATGAGTTTCATAACCAAGGGGTGTCATCCACCTGGCCACACAATTTGTCTCCTGCAAGTACGATTAAGCATGCCAAGACATCCTATGGATGTGACAAACACCTCATCACCTCTGCTCTGTTGCCCCTTCTTCCCCGAGTTCCTGTTCTCCTTCGTAATACCTAGTTGTTCTCTCATTATGAATCCTCCCTTCCCCTTATCAGTGTCAATGGAATCATCGTTCCATGGACAATGAGTCGTCCCGTTCCCCCGCTTGGTCCGAGAGTATTACCTCTGTTCAGTGGCTTGATCCAGGGTGATAGTGCTCGTTCTAGGCGCTGTAAAAAGCGAAATCTATATCCTATGTCCTGATTTTGGGTATCTAACATTAATGCAAAACAGTAATCCTCACACAGTTTTTATTTCATTCTGTAGCGTCGGTGTCGCTATCGGCTGCCTGCGGTAAAGGTTCACGGGAAGGTCTTACATTCTTCGCTGGGATCCATCGAGGTCCTTTTTCTGTAGAGACACAAGCATAACCTTTTCCCCGTGTAACAAGAGGATATGGTCCCATAATTTTACCTGTTTCTGCATCTCGGACCGATACCGGGCCTTTAACCCGTGCCTCGACGGAGGTAGCTGCAGTGAAACGTCGACCTATCGGTGGGTCGTTATCTATTCAAGAACAATTCAAAAAATTAAAAACATACAACGCTTTCTGTAACCGTTCCTCGGGAATAGCCATGCCCATTCCCCCTTTTTGTTGTTGTCATAAACGTTTCAGAGACCGATGAGACCCTTCAATGAGAGATCGACCGGTGGGGGAATGAGCAATGCCGGTAATGTGAGTTCTACCCCATAGGGCAAAAGAGGTTTTTACAGTTGTTGAAACGTAAAGATAAAGACCGACAACGGTCCAGCTTAAGGGAATACCTAAAGCAGCAAAAGCACGCATTAAATGTCTACGAACAGCTCGTGCCTTTTCTCCTGTGTGACACGAGGCAACCAAGGCACCTGAAAATGTATCAATGGAAGAGTGGATATATTTAAGGCTACCAAATTCAGAATCATGCGTGACATCTGTTTGCCATAACGGTAGGCTTTGTAATCCTCTAGGATTAACTCCTGCAGCAACTGATGGGAAAGAATGTTTTTGACAGTCGGGACAGACAGCAATAATACTTGATGCTTGTTGAGCAGCAAGGCCAAACTGTCGCTTAAGAGCTCCAGCGTTTCGATGGAAAAAAAGAGTGCCTTCGCTTAGCTTGTGCAATACGGTCTGGCAGTACTTGAACTGGTCACGGCAATAGGTCAGCTCGTCGATTGCCTTCTGCAAGAAAACCAGGTAGCGAGGTATGAGACCTAATATGCATAACAAAATAAGGCGCAGATCGAGAGTCCAAAAGGAAAATAAGTTCCTGTAACAGGGTAAAGGGTTGTGAATGCGAAACACTCCGCAGCACAGAAGCTTCAGCTCGTGGAACAATACCTGCAACATAAGCAGAATCAGTAACAAGGTGGAGTGGTACATTCCATTCTCGGAAAACACGAACAACTGCATTCAGTTCTCCTGTTTGAGGTGAACCGGAGACCGTCTCTATGTCCGAATCCCATTGTCTCCGTTGAAAACCTTAGGAAGACAGGAATTGAACCTGCACAGAAGAGATCAAAGCGCTCCATACTCCCCTTATATTACTTCCCAGTAGGGTCAGCTAAACAAAAGCTATCGGGCCCATACCCCGAAAATGATGGTTTAACCTCTTCCTCTACTAAATGAGCCCCGTCACAAAACTAACGTTCTCCTTAAGCCTTCTACTAGGAACAACCATCACAATTTCAAGCAACCACTGACTGCTAGCCTGGCCTGGACTAGAAATCAACACCCTTGCCATTATCCCCTTCCTTTCAAAATCACACCACCCTCGAGCTATGGAAGCTGCAATCAAATACTTTCTCGTCCAAGCAACCGCCTCCGCATTAATCCTCTTCTCAAGCACAATCAACGCACAGTTCACCGGACAATGAGACATTCCGCGACTAAGCCACCCAACAGCCTCCCTACTACTAACTACAGCAGTCGCAATAAAACTAGGCCTAGTACCCTTTCACTTCCGATGTCCAGAGGTCATACAAGGCTCACCTATAACCACTGCCCTACTCGTCTCTACATGAATAAAACTCCCCCCACTCACTCTTCTTTTCTTAACTGCCCCCTCACTGAACCCACTCCTACTGACAACCGTGGCCATTGCATCCGCAGCCATCGGAGGGCGAACAGGACTTAACCAAACACAAATCCGAAAAGTCCTAGCTTTCTCATCGATCGCCCACCTAGGCTGAATAACCATCATCCTCATATACAACCCCAAGCTAACATTAATAACCTTCTACCTATACTCCTTAAGAACCGCCTCCATTTTCTTAGCCCTCAACACAACCAACTCGTCAAAACTATCCACAATAATAACCTCCTGAACAAAAATACCATCGCTAAACGCATCCTTGACGCTAGCACTACTATCCCTAGCCGGCCTGCCCCCACTCCCTGGCTTTTTACCAAAATGACTCATTATCCAGGAACTAACTAAGCAAGAGATATCAACCGCAGCCATAATTATTTCAATACTCTCCCTACAAGGTTTATTTTTCTACCTACGCCTTGCATATTGCTCCACACTCCCACCAAACACTACAAGCTTCATAAAACAATGATACAATAACAAATCCACAGGCACACCAATTGCTACCTTAATTTCTCTGTCAGTCCTCCTTCTCCCCCCTTCTCCCGCAATCCTGACCGTTACCTAAGAAACTTAGGATCCCCTGCCTACCAAACCGAAGGCCTTCAAAGCCTTAACTAAGAGTTAAATCCTCTTAGTTTCTGCCCACACCACTAAGGCCCGCAGGACACTAAACCTGCACCATCTAAATGCAACGCAGATACTCTAATTCAGCTAGGGCCTCCACGATAAGCCTAGACAGACGGGCCTCGATCCCATAAACTTCTAATTAACAGCTAGACGCTCAAACCAACGAGCTTCTGTCTACCAGACTCCGGCACACTCTCAGCGTACATCAATGAGTTTGCAACTCAACATGAACTTCACCACAGAGTCGATAAGAAGAGGAATTCAACCTCTGTAAAAAGGACTACAGCCTAACGCCTAAACACTCAGCCACCTGACCCGTGACCTTCATCAACCGATGACTAGTTTCAACAAACCACAATGACATCGGCACCCTATACCTACTCTTCGGAGCATGGGCAGGCATAGCCGAGTACCGCCCTCAGCCTCCTTATTCGAGCAGAACTTGGCCAACCAGGAACTCTCCTAGGAGACGACCAAATCTACAATGTCATCATCACCGCCCATGCCTTCGTAAGAATCTTCTTCACAGTTATAGCCATTATAATCGAAGGGTTTGGAAACTGACTAGTCCCCCTTATAATTGGAGCCCCAGACATAGCATTCCCCCGCATAAACAACATCGGTTTCTGAACTACTTCCTCCGTCCTTCCTACTGCTCCTAGCGTCCTCCACAGTAGAAGCTGGAGTCGGAACAGGATGAACCATATACCCGCCCCTAGCAGGCAACCTAGCCCATGCTGGCGCCTCAGTAGACCTAGCCATCTTCTCCCTACACCTCGCAGGTGTGTCTTCCATCTTAGGGGCCATCAACTTTAACACAACAGCCATTAACATAACCCCCCCTGCCTTATCGCAACATCCAACTCCCCTATTCGTATGATCCGTACTCCTATTGCCCTCACTTCCAGTCCTGGCCGCCGGCATCACCATACTACTGACCGACCGAAACCTAAACACTACATTCTGTGACCCCGCTGGAGGGGGAGACCCCATTCTCTACCAGCACCTGTTCTGATTCTTTGGCCACCGGGAAGTTTACATCTTAATCCTTCACGGCTTTGGAATCATCTCACATGTTGTAACGTATTACGCAGGCAAAAAAGAACCATTCGGCTACATAGGAATAGTCTGAGCTATACTATCGATTGGATTCCTGGGCTTTGTCGTATGAGCCCACCACATATTCACTGTCGGAATAGACGTAGACAGCCGATCATACTTCATCTCCGCCACTATAATCATCGCCATCCCAACCGGCATTCAGGTATTCAGCTGACTAGCCACACTACACGGAGGCACCATCAAATGAGGTCCACCGATACTGTGAGCCTTGGGCTTCATCTTCCTCTTCACACTTGCCAATGAGGTGTCGGTGGAACTGGTGGTCAGCCTTGATTACTGCGTAATCCATCCCGTGGATCTAAAAAGAATTTTATATATATATAATATTGTACGCACATACATACATATATATATATTATATAGGGCCAGGAAGGACAGGCCACCGCTTCTGTCTCGTGCCCTAAGTAACTGCCTACTGCCAGTATTGGCACTGACTCACCAGCGGTCAGCTACAAGCACTTCTGCTCTTCAGCAGAGCACAAGCATTCCTCTGCTTTGAGAAGAGAGCATTGTGCTCATGAAACATTGAAAAGACTCACTTCTATGCCTCTCCAGCTATAACCAAGGGAATCCTTCCTTCTCCGCACCAAAAAAATTAATGCTGACTTTTCAAGGATGCTATGGATGAGGTTCATAACCAAGGGGTGTCATCCACCTGGCCACACAATTTGTCTCCTGCAAGTTCGATTAAGCATGCCAAGACATCCTATGGATGTGACAAACACCTCATCACCTCTGCTCTGTTGCCCCTTCTTCCCCCAGTTTCTTACTGGAACTAGTAACTCCAGCTCACCAGTTCCTTGAGCATGGCTTCAATCGGTTCCTGAGCCACATGCACATCTTCTGTAGGTCCTTCCAAAGTGATGTTATCCTGTGGCGAGCAGCCTCACAGTTTGCCCTCTTGCCTGTGATAACAATTGTCTCCGAGTTGCTGTTCTTTGCTGGGAGATCAATTTTGGTGTTGCTTTCTTTACGGATCTGCCACAAAGGGAAAAAAAAAAAAAAATCATCTCAGAAGCGTCCCATGTCAGAAGAAAAACCCTCGCAGGCTATATTGGACATCACCAATGGGCAGGAGAGAGCATCCAGTGGGATTTTGCTGCAGGCAGTGATCATCACGAGCACTTGAGTTAGGAGCAATATCTCACCTTCTTGATGTTGGCACCTCCTTTCCCTACGATGTTCTTGTGGAACTGTTTGCAGATGGGGACAGAAATAGAAAAGCTGTTTTCAACCTAAGGGAGAAAGGAAGGGAGAACTGAAGATTACACTGTCGTGGCAAGGGAGGCCCGACTTCAGGAACTCTGATAAACGAGCTTTTGAAAAGAGGCTTAGACCCAAGGAAGTTCTCTATACGAGGGACTTGTAAGACTAAACAAAGGCAAGGACGTTCCCCTATAGCCTTCCCATAACAGGTACTACCCCCTGCCTCCATTCAGCCAAAACAGCGTCGACAGCTCCCTCCTCTTGAGGTGTTTTAGCTCTACCCAAGCCAGTAGAGCTCTGCTTTGCCCCAGGGTTATCCAGGCACGGAGGAGGGAAGTGCAGGCAGAAGACCTCCTTACCAGGTCTGCCACCGTCTTTTGCATGTACTCGGTGCACTTCTCCACCTCGTTTTTGGGACCTCGGAGTTGGACGATGTCACTCTTGTGTGCAGGGTCTGGGAAGTTGATGATAACCTGCAGGAGCGGTCATTTAGAGTTAGCTCAAGCAAAAGCAAGAACCCTTGTGTCAGACACATGCAAAGGTTGGGGGGATCCTACACATGCCCTTTTCCCATTCAGAAAAGGGGAACCGTGTTAGCGGCCTCTGGCTAAAAGAACTATCTTCTCAGACACTTGCGCTACAGAGCCACTAAAGTTACGACTTCTGTGACGACAGGCCTACTACCCATGTAGGAAAGAACCCCTCTGGATTCCTCCTCTCCTACAAAGCCTTACCTCTGGGAATTGCTCCCGGATTTCCCAGACCCGCTCAGCCTTCTGCCCAGTGATGGTCCGGTGGAATTTCTGCTCAACGATTAGGTCCGCAGCGTGTTCATTTTCCTGACGGGAACAGAGGGCACACTGAGTGTTCAGCCGGAGAGCCGTCTACTTTGACTTAGCGGTTTGCTGCCCGACGGTTTACTTGCCAGCACTGTCCCTCTTTTCTCCAGACCAAATTCACTCTGCGTTGACAGAGAAGGGCTACCCGAGGGAACAGGGGAAGACATTTGTGAAGAGGAACTTGCACTTGTCATGAGATCCAAGTGCTCCGTGGGCAAGGGGCACACACTCGCACCAGAAGGTTACAAGGGAACACGAGAGCCCAAACCCTGCAGTCTCCCAAACATCACGTCCTACCCACTCACCATACGGGAAGCGAGTTCCAGCAGCTCGCTCTTGGCCTGTGGGACCCCCTGTGGGTCTCCTTCCATTCTGATCGGGTTGCTCTTCTCGTTGTCCGGGGGAATGCGCACAGACACCTTGTACAGATCCTTCATCCTGTTCACTTCGAGGCAAGGACTGTGGTGACGCCGTCTGCTAGGCAAAGACCTGGAAGCAAGGCACCTGGATTATCACTGCTCAGAGGCTGATGAAGAAGTAAAGCCGCCTCTGGGAAGGGCTCGGTGGGGTAGGGTTGAGCCAGGGGAAATTGCCTCTTCCCCCTGGAGTTCAGCGAGAGCAGACCTGTGCCACACGAGAGCCTGTCCAAGTAAATACCGTGGCATCTACAGAGCCCATTGTTCCCTTGTCAGAGCCAGGCGTGTTTCTTCCCCAAACAGTATCACATTTAGAGCAGAGGATAATCGTTCCTTTCTACCCCAAACTCTTGGCTGGGGACACGTTGCAGTGCTATCAAACTAGCAGACCGCAACAAGGCTTTAGCGTTGGCCATATTCTACTGCCGGTGCTGTAGCACCTTCCTCCAGAGGCCAGACCACACTGCTCCTCCTCCAGCTGACACCCTCTCCCACAAGCCACAGGGCTATTTAACCCCTTAGCGGGAACCAGCTACACCTGCACATCGCCCATGTCAATCAACCCACTGCCTCTGAGGCAAGGCCACAGCTGCGTGTTATCAATGCTAATCAACCCACCGCCTTCATTCCTCTACAGGGACAAGCTCACCAAGCACATTTCCACCACCCACAACTGGCTGCTAAACTGTCATTCGCACAGAGCAACGTGTGGGAAAAAAAATAAAAAAAATTCCTCCAGGACACATCAAAGTAATTCCACTACTGTTCAGGCTCCCAAGGTACTTCCACCCGTTCAAGCCATCGCAAGGCCTGACGGCCCATTTCTCTCCTTGTACCACCACCACTCCAGAAAAGCAGAGGAAATGTGATGGAGACAGCACACTGGGTGAGCTACAGAGCCCCTGATACCATCTACTAAACACGAAGAGTGTGAGCATGGGAAGGACTAGAAAGGCACTCCACTTACCGTTTAGCTGCTTTCTTGCCAATGAGGTGTCGGTGGAATTGGTGGTCAGCCTTGATTATTGCGTAATCCGTCCCGTGGATCTAAAAAGAATTATATCTTTTATATCTATCTATATATGTATGGATGTACATTATTTTATATTATAATATATAGGGCCAGGTAGGACAGGCCACCGCTTCTGTCTCGTGCCCTAAGTAACTGCCTACTGCCAGTATTGGCACTGACTCACCAGCGGTCAGCTACAAGCACTTCTGCTCTTCAGCAGAGCACAAGCATTCCTCTGCTTTGAGAAGAGAGCATTGTGCTCATGAAACATTGAAAAGACTCACTTCTACGCCTCTCCAGCTATAACCAAGAGAATCCTTCCTTCTCCGCACCAAAAAAATTAATGCTGACTTTTCAAGGATGCTATGGATGAGTTTCATAACCAAGGGGTGTCATCCACCTGGCCACACAATTTGTCTCCTGCAAGTACGATTAAGCATGCCAAGACATCCTATGGATGTGACAAACACCTCATCACCTCTGCTCTGTTGCCCCTTCTTCCCCGAGTTCCTGTTCTCCTTCATAATACCTAGTTGTTCTCTCATTATGAATCCTCCCTTCCCCTTATCAGTGTCAATGGAATCATCGTTCCATGGACAATGAGTCGTCCCTTTCCCCCGCTTGGTCCGAGAGTATTACCTCTGTTCAGTGGCTTGATCCAGGGTGATAGTGCTCGTTCTAGGCGCTGTAAAAAGCGAAATCTATATCCTATGTCCTGATTTTGGGTATCTAACATTAATGCAAAACAGTAATCCTCACACAGTTTTTATTTCATTCTGTAGCGTCGGTGTCGGTATCGGCTGCCTGCGGTAAAGGTTCACGGGAAGGTCTTACATTCTTCGCTGGGATCCATCTAGGTCCTTTTTCTGTAGAGACACAAGCATAACCTTTTCCCCGTGTAACAAGAGGATATGGTCCCATAATTTTACCTGTTTCTGCATCTCGGACCGATACCGGGCCTTTAACCCGTGCCGTGCCTCGACGGAGGTAGCTGCAGTGAAACGTCGACCTATCGGTGGGTCGTTATCTATTCAAGAACAATTCAAAAAATTAAAAACATACAACGCTTTCTGTAACCGTTCCTCGGGAATAGCCATGCCCATTCCCCCTTTTTGTTGTTGTCATAAACGTTTCAGAGACCGATGAGACCCTTCAATGAGAGATCGACCGGTGGGGGAATGAGCAATGCCGGTAATGTGAGTTCTACCCCATAGGGCAAAAGAGGTTTTTACAGTTGTTGAAACGTAAAGATAAAGACCGACAACGGTCCAGCTTAAGGGAATACCTAAAGCAGCAAAAGCACGCATTAAATGTCTACGAACAGCTCGTGCCTTTTCTCCTGTGTGACACGAGGCAACCAAGGCACCTGAAAATGTATCAATGGAAGAGTGGATATATTTAAGGCTACCAAATTCAGAATCATGCGTGACATCTGTTTGCCATAACGGTAGGCTTTGTAATCCTCTAGGATTAGCTCCTGCAGCAACTGATGGGAAAGAATGTTTTTGACAGTCGGGACAGACAGCAATAATACTTGATGCTTGTTGAGCAGCAAGGCCAAACTGTCGCTTAAGAGCTCCAGCGTTTCGATGGAAAAAAAGAGTGCCTTCGCTTAGCTTGTGCAATACGGTCTGGCAGTACTTGAACTGGTCACGGCAATAGGTCAGCTCGTCGATTGCCTTCTGCAAGAAAACCAGGTAGCGAGGTATGAGACCTAATATGCATAACAAAATAAGGCGCAGATCGAGAGTCCAAAAGGAAAATAAGTTCCTGTAACAGGGTAAAGGGTTGTGAATGCGAAACACTCCGCAGCACAGAAGCTTCAGCTCGTGGAACAATACCTGCAACATAAGCAGAATCAGTAACAAGGTGGAGTGGTACATTCCATTCTCGGAAAACACGAACAACTGCATTCAGTTCTCCTGTTTGAGGTGAACCGGAGACCGTCTCTATGTCCGAATCCCATTGCCTCCGTTGATCATCCCACCACAGAAGAACAGATTTATGCGATTGGCCCGATCCATCTGTAAACACAGTAAGCGCCGGTAAGGGTTGTTCGCTTCTTCTGGGTTTTAACATCAGACGAAAATCAACGTTAAACAGTTTGTGTGAAGGTGGATGGGAAGTTATTCGACCTGTATGTTCTCGCCCGGCACCTCCCCGGGACCTACAGCTTGACAAACTATTGCTGTACAATTCAACCACGAGAACCTCTAACACCTTTACCGCTCAAACCTAGCCTTCTCCTTAACATCTTGTATATCCCATAAACACCACCTACCCAAAACCTCAGCACTAAAATCATATTAACCCAAACCCCCCATACACACACGCCCCTAAGACTATAGGCGCCCAAACAGCCAACGAAGCCAACGAAACCAACGAAACCACGTCCCCGTAGCTTACAATCCAAAGCGTGGCACTGAAGATGCCAAGATGGCGTCCAATATGAAAGCCGAGGACAAAAGACTTAGCCCTAACCTTACGGTTGGCTCCTGCTAGACCTAGACGTGCAAGTATCTGCGGCCCAGTGTAAATGCCCTAGGCCTCCTGCTAAGACCGAAGGAGCAGGCATCAGGCACACGCTACCAACTGCAGCCCAAGACGCCTTGCTCAGCCACACCCCCACGGGCACTCAGCAGTAATTAACAGTAAGCAAGAAGCGCAAGCTTGACTTAGTCACGGCAACCTTCAGGGTTGGTAAATCTCGTGCCAGCCGCCGCGGTCACACCAGAAACCCAAGCCAACAGTCACACGGCGTAGAGAGCGGACCAGAGCCTGTCAGAATAACTAGGAAACCGAAACACAACTAAGCTGTCGTAAGCCCGAGATACCCCTAAGGCCAACCTAAAGATGATCCTAGTAAACCTGACTGCGGCCAATGAAGAGACGGGACGCAGCTTGATGCAAGCAAATGTCAATGCGTTGTGCAGAAGCACGAGGTTTTATACGCTTGCAGAAGCTGCGCGTTTTAAACCAATTGCTTCTTGAGGCTAAGCCTTGCATACTAGGCAATCCCTGATTGGTGGTTAACTACCGGCACTTAACAGCAAGGTGTTACCTTTCCTTGGCGCCATCCGTCTCCCACTCCCCTGTGCTCTGTAACCATGCCCCATCATGTTGTTAATTGTTGTCTAGACAAGCTCGAGCACACTCCCCTCAGCTGACCGATTGCCACGCGTGGTCCTAGTTTCCAGCCCGCTCCTGCACCTCCCCCTTCCTGTTGCACAAAAGAACCTTTGAAAGCGAACGAGGAAAAACAAGGCCTAAGCAACAGAACAAATAAAAAACCAACTAAGACATATTATCACTGTCAAAATAACCCACTGCCTTTGTTCCGTACAATTCTACAATTTCCCCTTTTTGTTTTTGAACAGCTAGTACCAGGTTTGCCATGTTCCGCAGGGCCCTTGCAAACATGACAGCAACCAAGGTAATAGCAAACAAACAACACTGCCAATCGAGTGAATGGATGCCAGAAAAGGCTGAAATTTTCTCAGATTTTGATAACATGTTGCTGCAGTGGGGCGCCTAAAATCCACGCAGCACATACCATCAAAATCCTCACAGCCACGTCCTTGAACCAACAACAAAAAGCCGCGGCAATTTTGACTCACATGCTTAACTGCCTACCAAACAAGGTGATTGAACTCTTTAATGCTTTCCCTGCTGTTACTCTGCATAAGAGAAGAAGCGCTGCGACACGTTCCCATCCTAGCCTCCTACTACATTAGCATCTACAGAAAGACATTGCTCGACATGCAAAGTGTAAACAACATCACCTTCTTTTGGATTAACGTTATACGTAGGCGGAAGGGCACACCAAACAAGAACCGTTTCCGTCAAAAAGTTCGAAACATAGCATGCCTTCTCTGAACATACCTCTGGGGTCATCCCCTTCATTCCCTCCTTTTGATGCAAAGAGAGACACTTGACCCTAACAGAGAAGCCCCTGTTTACATCTCTGAGCCAGGACACAAGCCGCAGCTGTGCGCGCCACCAGGCTCAGGGCAGAAACCACTCCTGTAGTTACCTAACTAGATATCTCGACAAGCGTGCAGACACCTATTAAACACTAAATAACCATGTTTATCGTTCCTGTTCTCCTTCGTAATACCTAGTTGTTCTCTCATTATGAATCCTCCCTTCCCCTTATCAGTGTCAATGGAATCATCGTTCCATGGACAATGAGTCGTCCCTTTCCCCCGCTTGGTCCGAGAGTATTACCTCTGTTCAGTGGCTTGATCCAGGGTGATAGTGCTCGTTCTAGGCGCTGTAAAAAGCGAAATCTATATCCTATGTCCTGATTTTGGGTATCTAACATTAATGCAAAACAGTAATCCTCACACAGTTTTTATTTCATTCTGTAGCGTCGGTGTCGGTATCGGCTGCCTGCGGTAAAGGTTCACGGAAAGGTCTTACATTCTTCGCTGGGATCCATCGAGGTCCTTTTTCTGTAGAGACACAAGCATAACCTTTTCCCCGTGTAACAAGAGGATATGGTCCCATAATTTTACCTGTTTCTGCATCTCGGACCGATGCCGGGCCTTTAACCCGTGCCTCGACGGAGGTAGCTGCAGTGAAACGTCGACCTATCGGTGGGTCGTTATCTATTCAAGAACAATTCAAAAAATTAAAAACATACAACGCTTTCTGTAACCGTTCCTCGGGAATAGCCATGCCCATTCCCCCTTTTTGTTGTTGTCATAAACGTTTCAGAGACCGATGAGACCCTTCAATGAGAGATCGACCGGTGGGGGAATGAGCAATGCCGGTAATGTGAGTTCTACCCCATAGGGCAAAAGAGGTTTTTACAGTTGTTGAAACGTAAAGATAAAGACCGACAACGGTCCAGCTTAAGGGAATACCTAAAGCAGCAAAAGCACGCATTAAATGTCTACGAACAGCTCGTGCCTTTTCTCCTGTGTGACACGAGGCAACCAAGGCACCTGAAAATGTATCAATGGAAGAGTGGATATATTTAAGGCTACCAAATTCAGAATCATGCGTGACATCTGTTTGCCATAACGGTAGGCTTTGTAATCCTCTAGGATTAACTCCTGCAGCAACTGATGGGAAAGAATGTTTTTGACAATCGGGACAGACAGCAATAATACTTGATGCTTGTTGAGCAGCAAGGCCAAACTGTCGCTTAAGAGCTCCAGCGTTTCGATGGAAAAAAAGAGTGCCTTCGCTTAGCTTGTGCAATATGGTCTGGCAGTACTTGAACTGGTCACGGCAATAGGTCAGCTCGTCGATTGCCTTCTGCAAGAAAACCAGGTAGCGAGGTATGAGACCTAATATGCATAACAAAATAAGGCGCAGATCGAGAGTCCAAAAGGAAAATAAGTTCCTGTAACAGGGTAAAGGGTTGTGAATGCGAAACACTCCGCAGCACAGAAGCTTCAGCTCGTGGAACAATACCTGCAACATAAGCAGAATCAGTAACAAGGTGGAGTGGTACATTCCATTCTCGGAAAACACGAACAACTGCATTCAGTTCTCCTGTTTGAGGTGAACCGGAGACCGTCTCTATGTCCGAATCCCATTGTCTCCGTTGAAAACCTTAGGAAGACAGGAATTGAACCTGCACAGAAGAGATCAAAGCGCTCCATACTCCCCTTACATTACTTCCCAGTAGGGTCAGCTAAACAAAAGCTATCGGGCCCATACCCCGAAAATGATGGTTTAACCTCTTCCTCTACTAAATGAGCCCCGTCACAAAACTAACGTTCTCCTTAAGCCTTCTACTAGGAACAACCATCACAATTTCAAGCAACCACTGACTGCTAGCCTGGCCTGGACTAGAAATCAACACCCTTGCCATTATCCCCTTCCTTTCAAAATCACACCACCCTCGAGCTATGGAAGCTGCAATCAAATACTTTCTCGTCCAAGCAACCGCCTCCGCATTAATCCTCTTCTCAAGCACAATCAACGCACAGTTCACCGGACAATGAGACATTCCGCGACTAAGCCACCCAACAGCCTCCCTACTACTAACTACAGCAGTCGCAATAAAACTAGGCCTAGTACCCTTTCACTTCCGATGTCCAGAGGTCATACAAGGCTCACCTATAACCACTGCCCTACTCGTCTCTACATGAATAAAACTCCCCCCACTCACTCTTCTTTTCTTAACTGCCCCCTCACTGAACCCACTCCTACTGACAACCGTGGCCATTGCATCCGCAGCCATCGGAGGGCGAACAGGACTTAACCAAACACAAATCCGAAAAGTCCTAGCTTTCTCATCGATCGCCCACCTAGGCTGAATAACCATCATCCTCATATACAACCCCAAGCTAACATTAATAACCTTCTACCTATACTCCTTAAGAACCGCCTCCATTTTCTTAGCCCTCAACACAACCAACTCGTCAAAACTATCCACAATAATAACCTCCTGAACAAAAATACCATCGCTAAACGCATCCTTGACGCTAGCACTACTATCCCTAGCCGGCCTGCCCCCACTCCCTGGCTTTTTACCAAAATGACTCATTATCCAGGAACTAACTAAGCAAGAGATATCAACCGCAGCCATAATTATTTCAATACTCTCCCTACAAGGTTTATTTTTCTACCTACGCCTTGCATATTGCTCCACACTCCCACCAAACACTACAAGCTTCATAAAACAATGATACAATAACAAATCCACAGGCACACCAATTGCTACCTTAATTTCTCTGTCAGTCCTCCTTCTCCCCCCTTCTCCCGCAATCCTGACCGTTACCTAAGAAACTTAGGATCCCCTGCCTACCAAACCGAAGGCCTTCAAAGCCTTAACTAAGAGTTAAATCCTCTTAGTTTCTGCCCACACCACTAAGGCCCGCAGGACACTAAACCTGCACCATCTAAATGCAACGCAGATACTCTAATTCAGCTAGGGCCTCCACGATAAGCCTAGACAGACGGGCCTCGATCCCATAAACTTCTAATTAACAGCTAGACGCTCAAACCAACGAGCTTCTGTCTACCAGACTCCGGCACACTCTCAGCGTACATCAACGAGTTTGCAACTCAACATGAACTTCACCACAGAGTCGATAAGAAGAGGAATTCAACCTCTGTAAAAAGGACTACAGCCTAACGCCTAAACACTCAGCCACCTGACCCGTGACCTTCATCAACCGATGACTAGTTTCAACAAACCACAATGACATCGGCACCCTATACCTACTCTTCGGAGCATGGGCAGGCATAGCCGAGTACCGCCCTCAGCCTCCTTATTCGAGCAGAACTTGGCCAACCAGGAACTCTCCTAGGAGACGACCAAATCTACAATGTCATCATCACCGCCCATGCCTTCGTAAGAATCTTCTTCACAGTTATAGCCATTATAATCGAAGGGTTTGGAAACTGACTAGTCCCCCTTATAATTGGAGCCCCAGACATAGCATTCCCCCGCATAAACAACATCGGTTTCTGAACTACTTCCTCCGTCCTTCCTACTGCTCCTAGCGTCCTCCACAGTAGAAGCTGGAGTCGGAACAGGATGAACCATATACCCGCCCCTAGCAGGCAACCTAGCCCATGCTGGCGCCTCAGTAGACCTAGCCATCTTCTCCCTACACCTCGCAGGTGTGTCTTCCATCTTAGGGGCCATCAACTTTAACACAACAGCCATTAACATAACCCCCCCTGCCTTATTGCAACATCCAACTCCCCTATTCGTATGATCCATACTCCTAGTGCCCTCACTTCCAGTCCTGGCCGCCGGCATCACCATACTACTGACCGACCGAAACCTAAACACTACATTCTTTGACCCCGCTGGAGGGGGAGACCCCATTCTCTACCAGCACCTGTTCCGATTCTTTGGCCACCAGGAAGTTTACATCTTAATCCTTCACGGCTTTGGAATCATCTCACATGTTGTAACGTATTACGCAGGCAAAAAAGAACCATTCGGCTACATAGGAATAGTCTGAGCTATACTATCGATTGGATTCCTGGGCTTTGTCATATGAGCCCACCACATATTCACTGTCGGAATAGACGTAGACAGCCGATCATACTTCATCTCCGCCACTATAATCATCGCCATCCCAACCGGCATTCAGGTATTCAGCTGACTAGCCACACCACACGGAGGCACCATCAAATGAGATCCACCGATACTGTGAGCCTTGGGCTTCATCTTCCTCTTCACACTTGCCAATAAGGTGTCGGTGGAATTGGTGGTCAGCCTTGATTACTGCGTAATCCATCCCGTGGATCTAAAAAGAATTTTATATATATATAATATTGTACGCACATACATACATATATATATATTATATAGGGCCAGGAAGGACAGGCCACCGCTTCTGTCTCGTGCCCTAAGTAACTGCCTACTGCCAGTATTGGCACTGACTCACCAGCGGTCAGCTACAAGCACTTCTGCTCTTCAGCAGAGCACAAGCATTCCTCTGCTTTGAGAAGAGAGCATTGTGCTCATGAAACATTGAAAAGACTCACTTCTATGCCTCTCCAGCTATAACCAAGGGAATCCTTCCTTCTCCGCACCAAAAAAATTAATGCTGACTTTTCAAGGATGCTATGGATGAGGTTCATAACCAAGGGGTGTCATCCACCTGGCCACACAATTTGTCTCCTGCAAGTTCGATTAAGCATGCCAAGACATCCTATGGATGTGACAAACACCTCATCACCTCTGCTCTGTTGCCCCTTCTTCCCCCAGTTTCTTACTGGAACTAGTAACTCCAGCTCACCAGTTCCTTGAGCATGGCTTCAATCTGTTCCTGAGCCACATGCACATCTTCTGTAGGTCCTTCCAAAGTGATGTTATCCTGTGGCGAGCAGCCTCACAGTTTGCCCTCTTGCCTGTGATAACAATTGTCTCCGAGTTGCTGTTCTTTGCTGGGAGATCAATTTTGGTGTTGCTTTCTTTACGGATCTGCCACAAAGGGAAAAAAAAAAAAAAATCATCTCAGAAGCGTCCCATGTCAGAAGAAAAAGCCTCGCAGGCTATATTGGACATCACCAATGGGCAGGAGAGAGCATCCAGTGGGATTTTGCTGCAGGCAGTGATCATCACGAGCACTTGAGTTAGGAGCAATATCTCACCTTCTTGATGTTGGCACCTCCTTTCCCTACGATGTTCTTGTGGAACTGTTTGCAGATGGGGACAGAAATAGAAAAGCTGTTTTCAACCTAAGGGAGAAAGGAAGGGAGAACTGAAGATTACACTGTCGTGGCAAGGGAGGCCCGACTTCAGGAACTCTGATAAACGAGCTTTTGAAAAGAGGCTTAGACCCAAGGAAGTTCTCTATACGAGGGACTTGTAAGACTAAACAAAGGCAAGGACGTTCCCCTATAGCCTTCCCATAACAGGTACTACCCCCCCTGCCTCCATTCAGCCAAAACAGCGTCGACAGCTCCCTCCTCTTGAGGTGTTTTAGCTCTACCCAAGCCAGTAGAGCTCTGCTTTGCCCCAGGGTTATCCAGGCACGGAGGAGGGAAGTGCAGGCAGAAGACCTCCTTACCAGGTCTGCCACCGTCTTTTGCATGTACTCGGTGCACTTCTCCACCTCGTTTTTGGGACCTCGGAGTTGGACGATGTCACTCTTGTGTGCAGGGTCTGGGAAGTTGATGATAACCTGCAGGAGCGGTCATTTAGAGTTAGCTCAAGCAAAAGCAAGAACCCTTGTGTCAGACACATGCAAAGGTTGGGGGGATCCTACACATGCCCTTTTCCCATTCAGAAAAGGGGAACCGTGTTAGCGGCCTCTGGCTAAAAGAACTATCTTCTCAGACACTTGCGCTACAGAGCCACTAAAGTTACGACTTCTGTGACGACAGGCCTACTACCCATGTAGGAAAGAACCCCTCTGGATTCCTCCTCTCCTACAAAGCCTTACCTCTGGGAATTGCTCCCGGATTTCCCAGACCCGCTCAGCCTTCTGCCCAGTGATGGTCCGGTGGAATTTCTGCTCAACGATTAGGTCCGCAGCGTGTTCATTTTCCTGACGGGAACAGAGGGCACACTGAGTGTTCAGCCGGAGAGCCGTCTACTTTGACTTAGCGGTTTGCTGCCCGACGGTTTACTTGCCAGCACTGTCCCTCTTTTCTCCAGACCAAATTCACTCTGCGTTGACAGAGAAGGGCTACCCGAGGGAACAGGGGAAGACATTTGTGAAGAGGAACTTGCACTTGTCATGAGATCCAAGTGCTCCGTGGGCAAGGGGCACACACTCGCACCAGAAGGTTACAAGGGAACACGAGAGCCCAAACCCTGCAGTCTCCCAAACATCACGTCCTACCCACTCACCATACGGGAAGCGAGTTCCAGCAGCTCGCTCTTGGCCTGTGGGACCCCCTGTGGGTCTCCTTCCATTCTGATCGGGTTGCTCTTCTCGTTGTCCGGGGGAATGCGCACAGACACCTTGTACAGATCCTTCATCCTGTTCACTTCGAGGCAAGGACTGTGGTGACGCCGTCTGCTAGGCAAAGACCTGGAAGCAAGGCACCTGGATTATCACTGCTCAGAGGCTGATGAAGAAGTAAAGCCGCCTCTGGGAAGGGCTCGGTGGGGTAGGGTTGAGCCAGGGGAAATTGCCTCTTCCCCCTGGAGTTCAGCGAGAGCAGACCTGTGCCACACGAGAGCCTGTCCAAGTAAATACCGTGGCATCTACAGAGCCCATTGTTCCCTTGTCAGAGCCAGGCGTGTTTCTTCCCCAAACAGTATCACTTTTAGAGCAGAGGATAATCGTTCCTTTCTACCCCAAACTCTTGGCTGGGGACACGTTGCAGTGCTATCAAACTAGCAGACCGCAACAAGGCTTTAGCGTTGGCCATATTCTACTGCCGGTGCTGTAGCACCTTCCTCCAGAGGCCAGACCACACTGCTCCTCCTCCAGCTGACACCCTCTCCCACAAGCCACAGGGCTATTTAACCCCTTAGCGGGAACCAGCTACACCTGCACATCGCCCATGTCAATCAACCCACTGCCTCTGAGGCAAGGCCACAGCTGCGTGTTATCAATGCTAATCAACCCACCGCCTTCATTCCTCTACAGGGAGAAGCTCACCAAGCACATTTCCACCACCCACAACTGGCTGCTAAAATGTCATTCGCACAGAGCAACGTGTGGAAAAAAAAAAAAAAAAAAATTCCTCCAGGACACATCAAAGTAATTCCACTACTGTTCAGGCTCCCAAGGTACTTTCACCCGTTCAAGCCATCGCAAGGCCTGACGGCCCATTTCTCTCCTTGTACCACCACCACTCCAGAAAAGCAGAGGAAATGTGATGGAGACAGCACACTGGGTGAGCTACAGAGCCCCTGATACCATCTACTAAACACGAAGAGTGTGAGCATGGGAAGGACTAGAAAGGCACTCCACTTACCGTTTAGCTGCTTTCTTGCCAATGAGGTGTCGGTGGAATTGGTGGTCAGCCTTGATTATTGCGTAATCCGTCCCGTGGATCTAAAAAGAATTATATCTTTTATATCTATCTATATATGTATGGATGTACATTATTTTATATTATAATATATAGGGCCAGGTAGGACAGGCCACCGCTTCTGTCTCGTGCCCTAAGTAACTGCCTACTGCCACTATTGGCACTGACTCACCAGCGGTCAGCTACAAGCACTTCTGCTCTTCAGCAGAGCACAAGCATTCCTCTGCTTTGAGAAGAGAGCATTGTGCTCATGAAACATTGAAAAGACTGACTTCTACGCCTCTCCAGCTATAACCAAGAGAATCCTTCCTTCTCCGCACCAAAAAAATTAATGCTGACTTTTCAAGGATGCTATGGATGAGGTTCATAACCAAGGGGTGTCATCCACCTGGCCACACAATTTGTCTCCTGCAAGTTCGATTAAGCATGCCAAGACATCCTATGGATGTGACAAACACCTCATCACCTCTGCTCTGTTGCCCCTTCTTCCCCCAGTTTCTTACTGGAACTAGTAACTCCAGCTCACCAGTTCCTTGAGCATGGCTTCAATCTGTTCCTGAGCCACATGCACATCTTCTGTAGGTCCTTCCAAAGTGATGTTATCCTGTGGCGAGCAGCCTCACAGTTTGCCCTCTTGCCTGTGATAACAATTGTCTCCGAGTTGCTGTTCTTTGCTGGGAGATCAATTTTGGTGTTGCTTTCTTTACGGATCTGCCACAAAAGAAAAAAAAAAAAAAAATCATCTCAGAAGCGTCCCATGTCAGAAGAAAAACCCTCGCAGGCTATATTGGACATCACCAATGGGCAGGAGAGAGCATCCAGTGGGATTTTGCTGCAGGCAGTGATCATCACGAGCACTTGAGTTAGGAGCAGTATCTCACCTTCTTGATGTTGGCACCTCCTTTCCCTACGATGTTCTTGTGGAACTGTTTGCAGATGGGGACAGAAATAGAAAAGCTGTTTTCAACCTAAGGGAGAAAGGAAGGGAGAACTGAAGATTACACTGTCGTGGCAAGGGAGGCCCGACTTCAGGAACTCTGATAAACGAGCTTTTGAAAAGAGGCTTAGACCCAAGGAAGTTCTCTATACGAGGGACTTGTAAGACTAAACAAAGGCAAGGACGTTCCCCTATAGCCTTCCCATAACAGGTACTACCCCCTGCCTCCATTCAGCCAAAACAGCGTCGACAGCTCCCTCCTCTTGAGGTGTTTTAGCTCTACCCAAGCCAGTAGAGCTCTGCTTTGCCCCAGGGTTATCCAGGCACGGAGGAGGGAAGTGCAGGCAGAAGACCTCCTTACCAGGTCTGCCACCGTCTTTTGCATGTACTCGGTGCACTTCTCCACCTCGTTTTTGGGACCTCGGAGTTGGACGATGTCACTCTTGTGTGCAGGGTCTGGGAAGTTGATGATAACCTGCAGGAGCGGTCATTTAGAGTTAGCTCAAGCAAAAGCAAGAACCCTTGTGTCAGACACATGCAAAGGTTGGGGGGATCCTACACATGCCCTTTTCCCATTCAGAAAAGGGGAACCGTGTTAGCGGCCTCTGGCTAAAAGAACTATCTTCTCAGACACTTGCGCTACAGAGCCACTAAAGTTACGACTTCTGTGACGACAGGCCTACTACCCATGTAGGAAAGAACCCCTCTGGATTCCTCCTCTCCTACAAAGCCTTACCTCAGGGAATTGCTCCCGGATTTCCCAGACCCGCTCAGCCTTCTGCCCAGTGATGGTCCGGTGGAATTTCTGCTCAACGATTAGGTCCGCAGCGTGTTCATTTTCCTGACGGGAACAGAGGGCACACTGAGTGTTCAGCCGGAGAGCCATCTACTTTGACTTAGCGGTTTGCTGCCCGACGGTTTACTTGCCAGCACTGTCCCTCTTTTCTCCAGACCAAATTCACTCTGCGTTGACAGAGAAGGGCTACCCGAGGGAACAGGGGAAGACATTTGTGAAGAGGAACTTGCACTTGTCATGAGATCCAAGTGCTCCGTGGGCAAGGGGCACACACTCGCACCAGAAGGTTACAAGGGAACACGAGAGCCCAAACCCTGCAGTCTCCCAAACATCACGTCCTACCCACTCACCATACGGGAAGCGAGTTCCAGCAGCTCGCTCTTGGCCTGTGGGACCCCCTGTGGGTCTCCTTCCATTCTGATCGGGTTGCTCTTCTCGTTGTCCGGGGGAATGCGCACAGACACCTTGTACAGATCCTTCATCCTGTTCACTTCGAGGCAAGGACTGTGGTGACGCCGTCTGCTAGGCAAAGACCTGGAAGCAAGGCACCTGGATTATCACTGCTCAGAGGCTGATGAAGAAGTAAAGCCGCCTCTGGGAAGGGCTCGGTGGGGTAGGGTTGAGCCAGGGGAAATTGCCTCTTCCCCCTGGAGTTCAGCGAGAGCAGACCTGTGCCACACGAGAGCCTGTCCAAGTAAATACCGTGGCATCTACAGAGCCCATTGTTCCCTTGTCAGAGCCAGGCGTGTTTCTTCCCCAAACAGTATCACTTTTAGAGCAGAGGATAATCGTTCCTTTCTACCCCAAACTCTTGGCTGGGGACACGTTGCAGTGCTATCAAACTAGCAGACCGCAACAAGGCTTTAGCGTTGGCCATATTCTACTGCCGGTGCTGTAGCACCTTCCTCCAGAGGCCAGACCACACTGCTCCTCCTCCAGCTGACACCCTCTCCCACAAGCCACAGGGCTATTTAACCCCTTAGCGGGAACCAGCTACACCTGCACATCGCCCATGTCAATCAACCCACTGCCTCTGAGGCAAGGCCACAGCTGCGTGTTATCAATGCTAATCAACCCACCGCCTTCATTCCTCTACAGGGAGAAGCTCACCAAGCACATTTCCACCACCCACAACTGGCTGCTAAAATGTCATTCGCACAGAGCAACGTGTGGAAAAAAAAAAAAAAAAAAAATTCCTCCAGGACACATCAAAGTAATTCCACTACTGTTCAGGCTCCCAAGGTACTTTCACCCGTTCAAGCCATCGCAAGGCCTGACGGCCCATTTCTCTCCTTGTACCACCACCACTCCAGAAAAGCAGAGGAAATGTGATGGAGACAGCACACTGGGTGAGCTACAGAGCCCCTGATACCATCTACTAAACACGAAGAGTGTGAGCATGGGAAGGACTAGAAAGGCACTCCACTTACCGTTTAGCTGCTTTCTTGCCAATGAGGTGTCGGTGGAATTGGTGGTCAGCCTTGATTATTGTGTAATCCGTCCCGTGGATCTAAAAAGAATTATATTTTTTATATCTATCTATATATGTATGGATGTACATTATTTTATATTATAATATATAGGGCCAGGTAGGACAGGCCACCGCTTCTGTCTCGTGCCCTAAGTAACTGCCTACTGCCACTATTGGCACTGACTCACCAGCGGTCAGCTACAAGCACTTCTGCTCTTCAGCAGAGCACAAGCATTCCTCTGCTTTGAGAAGAGAGCATTGTGCTCATGAAACATTGAAAAGACTGACTTCTATGCCTCTCCAGCTATAACCAAGGGAATCCTTCCTTCTCCGCACCAAAAAAAATAATGCTGACTTTTCAAGGATGCTATGGATGAGGTTCATAACCAAGGGGTGTCATCCACCTGGCCACACAATTTGTCTCCTGCAAGTACGATTAAGCATGCCAAGACATCCTATGGATGTGACAAACACCTCATCACCTCTGCTCTGTTGCCCCTTCTTCCCCCAGTTTCTTACTGGAACTAGTAACTCCAGCTCACCAGTTCCTTGAGCATGGCTTCAATCGGTTCCTGAGCCACATGCACATCTTCTGTAGGTCCTTCCAAAGTGATGTTATCCTGTGGCGAGCAGCCTCACAGTTTGCCCTCTTGCCTGTGATAACAATTGTCTCCGAGTTGCTGTTCTTTGCTGGGAGATCAATTATGGTGTTGCTTTCTTTACAGATCTGCCATAAAGAAGAAAAAAAAAAATCATCTCAGAAGCGTCCCATGTCAGAAGAAAAAGCCTCGCAGGCTATATTGGACATCACCAATGGGCAGGAGAGAGCATCCAGTGGGATTTTGCTGCAGGCAGTGATCATCACGAGCACTTGAGTTAGGAGCAATATCTCACCTTCTTGATGTTGGCACCTCCTTTCCCTACGATGTTCTTGTGGAACTGTTTGCAGATGGGGACAGAAATAGAAAAGCTGTTTTCAACCTAAGGGAGAAAGGAAGGGAGAACTGAAGATTACACTGTCGTGGCAAGGGAGGCCCGACTTCAGGAACTCTGATAAACGAGCTTTTGAAAAGAGGCTTAGACCCAAGGAAGTTCTCTATACGAGGGACTTGTAAGACTAAACAAAGGCAAGGACGTTCCCCTATAGCCTTCCCATAACAGGTACTACCCCCTGCCTCCATTCAGCCAAAACAGCGTCGACAGCTCCCTCCTCTTGAGGTGTTTTAGCTCTACCCAAGCCAGTAGAGCTCTGCTTTGCCCCAGGGTTATCCAGGCACGGAGGAGGGAAGTGCAGGCAGAAGACCTCCTTACCAGGTCTGCCACCGTCTTTTGCATGTACTCGGTGCACTTCTCCACCTCGTTTTTGGGACCTCGGAGTTGGACGATGTCACTCTTGTGTGCAGGGTCTGGGAAGTTGATGATAACCTGCAGGAGCGGTCATTTAGAGTTAGCTCAAGCAAAAGCAAGAACCCTTGTGTCAGACACATGCAAAGGTTGGGGGGATCCTACACATGCCCTTTTCCCATTCAGAAAAGGGGAACCGTGTTAGCGGCCTCTGGCTAAAAGAACTATCTTCTCAGACACTTGCGCTACAGAGCCACTAAAGTTACGACTTCTGTGACGACAGGCCTACTACCCATGTAGGAAAGAACCCCTCTGGATTCCTCCTCTCCTACAAAGCCTTACCTCTGGGAATTGCTCCCGGATTTCCCAGATCCGCTCAGCCTTCTGCCCAGTGATGGTCCGGTGGAATTTCTGCTCAACGATTAGGTCCGCAGCGTGTTCATTTTCCTGACGGGAACAGAGGGCACACTGAGTGTTCAGCCGGAGAGCCATCTACTTTGACTTAGCGGTTTGCTGCCCGACGGTTTACTTGCCAGCACTGTCCCTCTTTTCTCCAGACCAAATTCACTCTGCGTTGACAGAGAAGGGCTACCCGAGGGAACAGGGGAAGACATTTGTGAAGAGGAACTTGCACTTGTCATGAGATCCAAGTGCTCCGTGGGCAAGGGGCACACACTCGCACCAGAAGGTTACAAGGGAACACGAGAGCCCAAACCCTGCAGTCTCCCAAACATCACGTCCTACCCACTCACCATACGGGAAGCGAGTTCCAGCAGCTCGCTCTTGGCCTGTGGGACCCCCTGTGGGTCTCCTTCCATTCTGATCGGGTTGCTCTTCTCGTTGTCCGGGGGAATGCGCACAGACACCTTGTACAGATCCTTCATCCTGTTCACTTCGAGGCAAGGACTGTGGTGACGCCGTCTGCTAGGCAAAGATCTGGAAGCAAGGCACCTGGATTATCACTGCTCAGAGGCTGATGAAGAAGTAAAGCCGCCTCTGGGAAGGGCTCGGTGGGGTAGGGTTGAGCCAGGGGAAATTGCCTCTTCCCCCTGGAGTTCAGCGAGAGCAGACCTGTGCCACACGAGAGCCTGTCCAAGTAAATACCGTGGCATCTACAGAGCCCATTGTTCCCTTGTCAGAGCCAGGCGTGTTTCTTCCCCAAACAGTATCACTTTTAGAGCAGAGGATAATCGTTCCTTTCTACCCCAAACTCTTGGCTGGGGACACGTTGCAGTGCTATCAAACTAGCAGACCGCAACAAGGCTTTAGCGTTGGCCATATTCTACTGCCGGTGCTGTAGCACCTTCCTCCAGAGGCCAGACCACACTGCTCCTCCTCCAGCTGACACCCTCTCCCACAAGCCACAGGGCTATTTAACCCCTTAGCGGGAACCAGCTACACCTGCACATCGCCCATGTCAATCAAGCCACTGCCTCTGAGGCAAGGCCACAGCTGCGTGTTATCAATGCTAATCAACCCACCGCCTTCATTCCTCTACAGGGAGAAGCTCACCAAGCACATTTCCACCACCCACAACTGGCTGCTAAAATGTCATTCGCACAGAGCAACGTGTGGAAAAAAAAAAAAAAAAAATTCCTCCAGGACACATCAAAGTAATTCCACTACTGTTCAGGCTCCCAAGGTACTTTCACCCGTTCAAGCCATCGCAAGGCCTGACGGCCCATTTCTCTCCTTGTACCACCACCACTCCAGAAAAGCAGAGGAAATGTGATGGAGACAGCACACTGGGTGAGCTACAGAGCCCCTGATACCATCTACTAAACACGAAGAGTGTGAGCATGGGAAGGACTAGAAAGGCACTCCACTTACCGTTTAGCTGCTTTCTTGCCAATGAGGTGTCGGTGGAATTGGTGGTCAGCCTTGATTATTGCGTAATCCGTCCCGTGGATCTAAAAAGAATTATATCTTTTATATCTATCTATATATGTATGGATGTACATTATTTTATATTATAATATATAGGGCCAGGTAGGACAGGCCACCGCTTCTGTCTCGTGCCCTAAGTAACTGCCTACTGCCACTATTGGCACTGACTCACCAGCGGTCAGCTACAAGCACTTCTGCTCTTCAGCAGAGCACAAGCATTCCTCTGCTTTGAGAAGAGAGCATTGTGCTCATGAAACATTGAAAAGACTGACTTCTATGCCTCTCCAGCTATAACCAAGAGAATCCTTCCTTCTCCGCACCAAAAAAATTAATGCTGACTTTTCAAGGATGCTATGGATGAGTTTCATAACCAAGGGGTGTCATCCACCTGGCCACACAATTTGTCTCCTGCAAGTACGATTAAGCATGCCAAGACATCCTATGGATGTGACAAACACCTCATCACCTCTGCTCTGTTGCCCCTTCTTCCCCGAGTTCCTGTTCTCCTTCATAATACCTAGTTGTTCTCTCATTATGAATCCTCCCTTCCCCTTATCAGTGTCAATGGAATCATCGTTCCATGGACAATGAGTCGTCCCGTTCCCCCGCTTGGTCCGAGAGTATTACCTCTGTTCAGTGGCTTGATCCAGGGTGATAGTGCTCGTTCTAGGCGCTGTAAAAAGCGAAATCTATATCCTATGTCCTGATTTTGGGTATCTAACATTAATGCAAAACAGTAATCCTCACACAGTTTTTATTTCATTCTGTAGCGTCGGTGTCGGTATCGGCTGCCTGCGGTAAAGGTTCACGGAAAGGTCTTACATTCTTCGCTGGGATCCATCGAGGTCCTTTTTCTGTAGAGACACAAGCATAACCTTTTCCCCGTGTAACAAGAGGATATGGTCCCATAATTTTACCTGTTTCTGCATCTCGGACCGATACCGGGCCTTTAACCCGTGCCTCGACGGAGGTAGCTGCAGTGAAACGTCGACCTATCGGTGGGTCGTTATCTATTCAAGAACAATTCAAAAAATTAAAAACATACAACGCTTTCTGTAACCGTTCCTCGGGAATAGCCATGCCCATTCCCCCTTTTTGTTGTTGTCATAAACGTTTCAGAGACCGATGAGACCCTTCAATGAGAGATCGACCGGTGGGGGAATGAGCAATGCCGGTAATGTGAGTTCTACCCCATAGGGCAAAAGAGGTTTTTACAGTTGTTGAAACGTAAAGATAAAGACCGACAACGGTCCAGCTTAAGGGAATACCTAAAGCAGCAAAAGCACGCATTAAATGTCTACGAACAGCTCGTGCCTTTTCTCCTGTGTGACACGAGGCAACCAAGGCACCTGAAAATGTATCAATGGAAGAGTGGATATATTTAAGGCTACCAAATTCAGAATCATGCGTGACATCTGTTTGCCATAACGGTAGGCTTTGTAATCCTCTAGGATTAACTCCTGCAGCAACTGATGGGAAAGAATGTTTTTGACAATCGGGACAGACAGCAATAATACTTGATGCTTGTTGAGCAGCAAGGCCAAACTGTCGCTTAAGAGCTCCAGCGTTTCGATGGAAAAAAAGAGTGCCTTCGCTTAGCTTGTGCAATACGGTCTGGCAGTACTTGAACTGGTCACGGCAATAGGTCAGCTCGTCGATTGCCTTCTGCAAGAAAACCAGGTAGCGAGGTATGAGACCTAATATGCATAACAAAATAAGGCGCAGATCGAGAGTCCAAAAGGAAAATAAGTTCCTGTAACAGGGTAAAGGGTTGTGAATGCGAAACACTCCGCAGCACAGAAGCTTCAGCTCGTGGAACAATACCTGCAACATAAGCAGAATCAGTAACAAGGTGGAGTGGTACATTCCATTCTCGGAAAACACGAACAACTGCATTCAGTTCTCCTGTTTGAGGTGAACCGGAGACCGTCTCTATGTCCGAATCCCATTGTCTCCGTTGAAAACCTTAGGAAGACAGGAATTGAACCTGCACAGAAGAGATCAAAGCGCTCCATACTCCCCTTACATTACTTCCCAGTAGGGTCAGCTAAACAAAAGCTATCGGGCCCATACCCCGAAAATGATGGTTTAACCTCTTCCTCTACTAAATGAGCCCCGTCACAAAACTAACGTTCTCCTTAAGCCTTCTACTAGGAACAACCATCACAATTTCAAGCAACCACTGACTGCTAGCCTGGCCTGGACTAGAAATCAACACCCTTGCCATTATCCCCTTCCTTTCAAAATCACACCACCCTCGAGCTATGGAAGCTGCAATCAAATACTTTCTCGTCCAAGCAACCGCCTCCGCATTAATCCTCTTCTCAAGCACAATCAACGCACAGTTCACCGGACAATGAGACATTCCGCGACTAAGCCACCCAACAGCCTCCCTACTACTAACTACAGCAGTCGCAATAAAACTAGGCCTAGTACCCTTTCACTTCCGATGTCCAGAGGTCATACAAGGCTCACCTATAACCACTGCCCTACTCGTCTCTACATGAATAAAACTCCCCCCACTCACTCTTCTTTTCTTAACTGCCCCCTCACTGAACCCACTCCTACTGACAACCGTGGCCATTGCATCCGCAGCCATCGGAGGGCGAACAGGACTTAACCAAACACAAATCCGAAAAGTCCTAGCTTTCTCATCGATCGCCCACCTAGGCTGAATAACCATCATCCTCATATACAACCCCAAGCTAACATTAATAACCTTCTACCCATACTCCTTAAGAACCGCCTCCATTTTCTTAGCCCTCAACACAACCAACTCCTCAAAACTATCCACAATAATAACCTCCTGAACAAAAATACCATCGCTAAACGCATCCTTGACGCTAGCACTACTATCCCTAGCCGGCCTGCCCCCACTCCCTGGCTTTTTACCAAAATGACTCATTATCCAGGAACTAACTAAGCAAGAGATATCAACCGCAGCCATAATTATTTCAATACTCTCCCTACAAGGTTTATTTTTCTACCTACGCCTTGCATATTGCTCCACACTCCCACCAAACACTACAAGCTTCATAAAACAATGATACAATAACAAATCCACAGGCACACCAATTGCTACCTTAATTTCTCTGTCAGTCCTCCTTCTCCCCCCTTCTCCCACAATCCTGACCGTTACCTAAGAAACTTAGGATCCCCTGCCTACCAAACCGAAGGCCTTCAAAGCCTTAACTAAGAGTTAAATCCTCTTAGTTTCTGCCCACACCACTAAGGCCCGCAGGACACTAAACCTGCACCATCTAAATGCAACGCAGATACTCTAATTCAGCTAGGGCCTCCACGATAAGCCTAGACAGACGGGCCTCGATCCCATAAACTTCTAATTAACAGCTAGACGCTCAAACCAACGAGCTTCTGTCTACCAGACTCCGGCACACTCTCAGCGTACATCAATGAGTTTGCAACTCAACATGAACTTCACCACAGAGTCGATAAGAAGAGGAATTCAACCTCTGTAAAAAGGACTACAGCCTAACGCCTAAACACTCAGCCACCTGACCCGTGACCTTCATCAACCGATGACTAGTTTCAACAAACCACAATGACATCGGCACCCTATACCTACTCTTCGGAGCATGGGCAGGCATAGCCGAGTACCGCCCTCAGCCTCCTTATTCGAGCAGAACTTGGCCAACCAGGAACTCTCCTAGGAGACGACCAAATCTACAATGTCATCATCACCGCCCATGCCTTCGTAAGAATCTTCTTCACAGTTATAGCCATTATAATCGAAGGGTTTGGAAACTGACTAGTCCCCCTTATAATTGGAGCCCCAGACATAGCATTCCCCCGCATAAACAACATCGGTTTCTGAACTACTTCCTCCGTCCTTCCTACTGCTCCTAGCGTCCTCCACAGTAGAAGCTGGAGTCGGAACAGGATGAACCATATACCCGCCCCTAGCAGGCAACCTAGCCCATGCTGGCGCCTCAGTAGACCTAGCCATCTTCTCCCTACACCTCGCAGGTGTGTCTTCCATCTTAGGGGCCATCAACTTTAACACAACAGCCATTAACATAACCCCCCCTGCCTTATCGCAACATCCAACTCCCCTATTCGTATGATCCGTACTCCTATTGCCCTCACTTCCAGTCCTGGCCGCCGGCATCACCATACTACTGACCGACCGAAACCTAAACACTACATTCTGTGACCCCGCTGGAGGGGGAGACCCCATTCTCTACCAGCACCTGTTCTGATTCTTTGGCCACCAGGAAGTTTACATCTTAATCCTTCACGGCTTTGGAATCATCTCACATGTTGTAACGTATTACGCAGGCAAAAAAGAACCATTCGGCTACATAGGAATAGTCTGAGCTATACTATCGATTGGATTCCTGGGCTTTGTCATATGAGCCCACCACATATTCACTGTCGGAATAGACGTAGACAGCCGATCATACTTCATCTCCGCCACTATAATCATCGCCATCCCAACCGGCATTCAGGTATTCAGCTGACTAGCCACACTACACGGAGGCACCATCAAATGAGGTCCACCGATACTGTGAGCCTTGGGCTTCATCTTCCTCTTCACACTTGCCAATGAGGTGTCGGTGGAACTGGTGGTCAGCCTTGATTACTGCGTAATCCATCCCGTGGATCTAAAAAGAATTTTATATATATATAATATTGTACGCACATACATACATATATATATATTATATAGGGCCAGGAAGGACAGGCCACCGCTTCTGTCTCATGCCCTAAGTAACTGCCTACTGCCAGTATTGGCACTGACTCACCAGCGGTCAGCTACAAGCACTTCTGCTCTTCAGCAGAGCACAAGCATTCCTCTGCTTTAGAAGAGAGCATTGTGCTCATGAAACATTGAAAACACTTACTTCTATGCCTCTCCAGCTATAACCAAGAGAATCCTTCCTTCTCCACACCAAAAAAATTAATGCTGACTTTTCAAGGATGCTATGGATGAGGTTCATAACAAAGGGGTGTCATCCACCTGGCCACACAATTTGTCTCCTGCAAGTACGATTAAGCATGCCAAGACATCCTATGGATGTGACAAACACCTCATCACCTCTGCTCTGTTGCCCCTTCTTCCCCCAGTTTCTTACTGGAACTAGTAACTCCAGCTCACCAGTTCCTTGAGCATGGCTTCAATCGGTTCCTGAGCCACATGCACATCTTCTGTAGGTCCTTCCAAAGTGATGTTATCCTGTGGCGAGCAGCCTCACAGTTTGCCCTCTTGCCTGTGATAACAATTGTCTCCGAGTTGCTGTTCTTTGCTGGGAGATCAATTATGGTGTTGCTTTCTTTACGGATCTGCCATAAAGAAAAAAAAAAAAAAAATCATCTCAGAAGCGTCCCATGTCAGAAGAAAAAGCCTCGCAGGCTATATTGGACATCACCAATGGGCAGGAGAGAGCATCCAGTGGGATTTTGCTGCAGGCAGTGATCATCACGAGCACTTGAGTTAGGAGCAATATCTCACCTTCTTGATGTTGGCACCTCCTTTCCCTACGATGTTCTTGTGGAACTGTTTGCAGATGGGGACAGAAATAGAAAAGCTGTTTTCAACCTAAGGGAGAAAGGAAGGGAGAACTGAAGATTACACTGTCGTGGCAAGGGAGGCCCAACTTCAGGAACTCTGATAAACGAGCTTTTGAAAAGAGGCTTAGACCCAAGGAAGTTCTCTATACGAGGGACTTGTAAGACTAAACAAAGGCAAGGACGTTCCCCTATAGCCTTCCCATAACAGGTACTACCCCCTGCCTCCATTCAGCCAAAACAGCGTCGACAGCTCCCTCCTCTTGAGGTGTTTTAGCTCTACCCAAGCCAGTAGAGCTCTGCTTTGCCCCAGGGTTATCCAGGCACGGAGGAGGGAAGTGCAGGCAGAAGACCTCCTTACCAGGTCTGCCACCGTCTTTTGCATGTACTCGGTGCACTTCTCCACCTCGTTTTTGGGACCTCGGAGTTGGACGATGTCACTCTTGTGTGCAGGGTCTGGGAAGTTGATGATAACCTGCAGGAGCGGTCATTTAGAGTTAGCTCAAGCAAAAGCAAGAACCCTTGTGTCAGACACATGCAAAGGTTGGGGGGATCCTACACATGCCCTTTTCCCATTCAGAAACGGGGAACCGTGTTAGCGGCCTCTGGCTAAAAGAACTATCTTCTCAGACACTTGCGCTACAGAGCCACTAAAGTTACGACTTCTGTGACGACAGGCCTACTACCCATGTAGGAAAGAACCCCTCTGGATTCCTCCTCTCCTACAAAGCCTTACCTCTGGGAATTGCTCCCGGATTTCCCAGACCCGCTCAGCCTTCTGCCCAGTGATGGTCCGGTGGAATTTCTGCTCAACGATTAGGTCCGCAGCGTGTTCATTTTCCTGACGGGAACAGAGGGCACACTGAGTGTTCAGCCGGAGAGCCGTCTACTTTGACTTAGCGGTTTGCTGCCCGACGGTTTACTTGCCAGCACTGTCCCTCTTTTCTCCAGACCAAATTCACTCTGCGTTGACAGAGAAGGGCTACCCGAGGGAACAGGGGAAGACATTTGTGAAGAGGAACTTGCACTTGTCATGAGATCCAAGTGCTCCGTGGGCAAGGGGCACACACTCGCACCAGAAGGTTACAAGGGAACACGAGAGCCCAAACCCTGCAGTCTCCCAAACATCACGTCCTACCCACTCACCATACGGGAAGCGAGTTCCAGCAGCTCGCTCTTGGCCTGTGGGACCCCCTGTGGGTCTCCTTCCATTCTGATCGGGTTGCTCTTCTCGTTGTCCGGGGGAATGCGCACAGACACCTTGTACAGATCCTTCATCCTGTTCACTTCGAGGCAAGGACTGTGGTGACGCCGTCTGCTAGGCAAAGACCTGGAAGCAAGGCACCTGGATTATCACTGCTCAGAGGCTGATGAAGAAGTAAAGCCGCCTCTGGGAAGGGCTCGGTGGGGTAGGGTTGAGCCAGGGGAAATTGCCTCTTCCCCCTGGAGTTCAGCGAGAGCAGACCTGTGCCACACGAGAGCCTGTCCAAGTAAATACCGTGGCATCTACAGAGCCCATTGTTCCCTTGTCAGAGCCAGGCGTGTTTCTTCCCCAAACAGTATCACTTTTAGAGCAGAGGATAATCGTTCCTTTCTACCCCAAACTCTTGGCTGGGGACACGTTGCAGTGCTATCAAACTAGCAGACCGCAACAAGGCTTTAGCGTTGGCCATATTCTACTGCCGGTGCTGTAGCACCTTCCTCCAGAGGCCAGACCACACTGCTCCTCCTCCAGCTGACACCCTCTCCCACAAGCCACAGGGCTATTTAACCCCTTAGCGGGAACCAGCTACACCTGCACATCGCCCATGTCAATCAACCCACTGCCTCTGAGGCAAGGCCACAGCTGCGTGTTATCAATGCTAATCAACCCACCGCCTTCATTCCTCTACAGGGAGAAGCTCACCAAGCACATTTCCACCACCCACAACTGGCTGCTAAAATGTCATTCGCACAGAGCAACGTGTGGAAAAAAAAAAAAAAAAAAATTCCTCCAGGACACATCAAAGTAATTCCACTACTGTTCAGGCTCCCAAGGTACTTTCACCCGTTCAAGCCATCGCAAGGCCTGACGGCCCATTTCTCTCCTTGTACCACCACCACTCCAGAAAAGCAGAGGAAATGTGATGGAGACAGCACACTGGGTGAGCTACAGAGCCCCTGATACCATCTACTAAACACGAAGAGTGTGAGCATGGGAAGGACTAGAAAGGCACTCCACTTACCGTTTAGCTGCTTTCTTGCCAATGAGGTGTCGGTGGAATTGGTGGTCAGCCTTGATTATTGCGTAATCCGTCCCGTGGATCTAAAAAGAATTATATCTTTTATATCTATCTATATATGTATGGATGTACATTATTTTATATTATATATATAGGGCCAGGTAGGACAGGCCACCGCTTCTGTCTCGTGCCCTAAGTAACTGCCTACTGCCACTATTGGCACTGACTCACCAGCGGTCAGCTACAAGCACTTCTGCTCTTCAGCAGAGCACAAGCATTCCTCTGCTTTGAGAAGAGAGCATTGTGCTCATGAAACATTGAAAAGACTCACTTCTATGCCTCTCCAGCTATAACAAAGAGAATCCTTCCTTCTCCGCACCAAAAAAATTAATGCTGACTTTTCAAGGATGCTATGGATGAGTTTCATAACCAAGGGGTGTCATCCACCTGGCCACACAATTTGTCTCCTGCAAGTTCGATTAAGCATGCCAAGACATCCTATGGATGTGACAAACACCTCATCACCTCTGCTCTGTTGCCCCTTCTTCCCCCAGTTTCTTACTGGAACTAGTAACTCCAGCTCACCAGTTCCTTGAGCATGGCTTCAATCGGTTCCTGAGCCACATGCACATCTTCTGTAGGTCCTTCCAAAGTGATGTTATCCTGTGGCGAGCAGCCTCACAGTTTGCCCTCTTGCCTGTGATAACAATTGTCTCCGAGTTGCTGTTCTTTGCTGGGAGATCAATTATGGTGTTGCTTTCTTTACGGATCTGCCATAAAGAAAAAAAAAAAAAAAATCATCTCAGAAGCGTCCCATGTCAGAAGAAAAAGCCTCGCAGGCTATATTGGACATCACCAATGGGCAGGAGAGAGCATCCAGTGGGATTTTGCTGCAGGCAGTGATCATCACGAGCACTTGAGTTAGGAGCAATATCTCACCTTCTTGATGTTGGCACCTCCTTTCCCCACGATGTTCTTGTGGAACTGTTTGCAGATGGGGACAGAAATAGAAAAGCTGTTTTCAACCTAAGGGAGAAAGGAAGGGAGAACTGAAGATTACACTGTCGTGGCAAGGGAGGCCCGACTTCAGGAACTCTGATAAACGAGCTTTTGAAAAGAGGCTTAGACCCAAGGAAGTTCTCTATACGAGGGACTTGTAAGACTAAACAAAGGCAAGGACGTTCCCCTATAGCCTTCCCATAACAGGTACTACCCCCTGCCTCCATTCAGCCAAAACAGCGTCGACAGCTCCCTCCTCTTGAGGTGTTTTAGCTCTACCCAAGCCAGTAGAGCTCTGCTTTGCCCCAGGGTTATCCAGGCACGGAGGAGGGAAGTGCAGGCAGAAGACCTCCTTACCAGGTCTGCCACCGTCTTTTGCATGTACTCGGTGCACTTCTCCACCTCGTTTTTGGGACCTCGGAGTTGGACGATGTCACTCTTGTGTGCAGGGTCTGGGAAGTTGATGATAACCTGCAGGAGCGGTCATTTAGAGTTAGCTCAAGCAAAAGCAAGAACCCTTGTGTCAGACACATGCAAAGGTTGGGGGGATCCTACACATGCCCTTTTCCCATTCAGAAAAGGGGAACCATGTTAGCGGCCTCTGGCTAAAAGAACTATCTTCTCAGACACTTGCGCTACAGAGCCACTAAAGTTACGACTTCTGTGACGACAGGCCTACTACCCATGTAGGAAAGAACCCCTCTGGATTCCTCCTCTCCTACAAAGCCTTACCTCTGGGAATTGCTCCCGGATTTCCCAGACCCGCTCAGCCTTCTGCCCAGTGATGGTCCGGTGGAATTTCTGCTCAACGATTAGGTCCGCAGCGTGTTCATTTTCCTGACGGGAACAGAGGGCACACTGAGTGTTCAGCCGGAGAGCCGTCTACTTTGACTTAGCGGTTTGCTGCCCGACGGTTTACTTGCCAGCACTGTCCCTCTTTTCTCCAGACCAAATTCACTCTGCGTTGACAGAGAAGGGCTACCCGAGGGAACAGGGGAAGACATTTGTGAAGAGGAACTTGCACTTGTCATGAGATCCAAGTGCTCCGTGGGCAAGGGGCACACACTCGCACCAGAAGGTTACAAGGGAACACGAGAGCCCAAACCCTGCAGTCTCCCAAACATCACGTCCTACCCACTCACCATACGGGAAGCGAGTTCCAGCAGCTCGCTCTTGGCCTGTGGGACCCCCTGTGGGTCTCCTTCCATTCTGATCGGGTTGCTCTTCTCGTTGTCCGGGGGAATGCGCACAGACACCTTGTACAGATCCTTCATCCTGTTCACTTCGAGGCAAGGACTGTGGTGACGCCGTCTGCTAGGCAAAGACCTGGAAGCAAGGCACCTGGATTATCACTGCTCAGAGGCTGATGAAGAAGTAAAGCCGCCTCTGGGAAGGGCTCGGTGGGGTAGGGTTGAGCCAGGGGAAATTGCCTCTTCCCCCTGGAGTTCAGCGAGAGCAGACCTGTGCCACACGAGAGCCTGTCCAAGTAAATACCGTGGCATCTACAGAGCCCATTGTTCCCTTGTCAGAGCCAGGCGTGTTTCTTCCCCAAACAGTATCACATTTAGAGCAGAGGATAATCGTTCCTTTCTACCCCAAACTCTTGGCTGGGGACACGTTGCAGTGCTATCAAACTAGCAGACCGCAACAAGGCTTTAGCGTTGGCCATATTCTACTGCCGGTGCTGTAGCACCTTCCTCCAGAGGCCAGACCACACTGCTCCTCCTCCAGCTGACACCCTCTCCCACAAGCCACAGGGCTATTTAACCCCTTAGCGGGAACCAGCTACACCTGCACATCGCCCATGTCAATCAACCCACTGCCTCTGAGGCAAGGCCACAGCTGCGTGTTATCAATGCTAATCAACCCACCGCCTTCATTCCTCTACAGGGAGAAGCTCACCAAGCACATTTCCACCACCCACAACTGGCTGCTAAAATGTCATTCGCACAGAGCAACGTGTGGAAAAAAAAAAAAAAAAAAATTCCTCCAGGACACATCAAAGTAATTCCACTACTGTTCAGGCTCCCAAGGTACTTTCACCCGTTCAAGCCATCGCAAGGCCTGACGGCCCATTTCTCTCCTTGTACCACCACCACTCCAGAAAAGCAGAGGAAATGTGATGGAGACAGCACACTGGGTGAGCTACAGAGCCCCTGATACCATCTACTAAACACGAAGAGTGTGAGCATGGGAAGGACTAGAAAGGCACTCCACTTACCGTTTAGCTGCTTTCTTGCCAATGAGGTGTCGGTGGAATTGGTGGTCAGCCTTGATTATTGCGTAATCCGTCCCGTGGATCTAAAAAGAATTATATCTTTTATATCTATCTATATATGTATGGATGTACATTATTTTATATTATATATATAGGGCCAGGTAGGACAGGCCACCGCTTCTGTCTCGTGCCCTAAGTAACTGCCTACTGCCACTATTGGCACTGACTCACCAGCGGTCAGCTACAAGCACTTCTGCTCTTCAGCAGAGCACAAGCATTCCTCTGCTTTGAGAAGAGAGCATTGTGCTCATGAAACATTGAAAAGACTCACTTCTATGCCTCTCCAGCTATAACAAAGAGAATCCTTCCTTCTCCGCACCAAAAAAATTAATGCTGACTTTTCAAGGATGCTATGGATGAGTTTCATAACCAAGGGGTGTCATCCACCTGGCCACACAATTTGTCTCCTGCAAGTTCGATTAAGCATGCCAAGACATCCTATGGATGTGACAAACACCTCATCACCTCTGCTCTGTTGCCCCTTCTTCCCCCAGTTTCTTACTGGAACTAGTAACTCCAGCTCACCAGTTCCTTGAGCATGGCTTCAATCGGTTCCTGAGCCACATGCACATCTTCTGTAGGTCCTTCCAAAGTGATGTTATCCTGTGGCGAGCAGCCTCACAGTTTGCCCTCTTGCCTGTGATAACAATTGTCTCCGAGTTGCTGTTCTTTGCTGGGAGATCAATTATGGTGTTGCTTTCTTTACGGATCTGCCATAAAGAAAAAAAAAAAAAAAATCATCTCAGAAGCGTCCCATGTCAGAAGAAAAAGCCTCGCAGGCTATATTGGACATCACCAATGGGCAGGAGAGAGCATCCAGTGGGATTTTGCTGCAGGCAGTGATCATCACGAGCACTTGAGTTAGGAGCAATATCTCACCTTCTTGATGTTGGCACCTCCTTTCCCTACGATGTTCTTGTGGAACTGTTTGCAGATGGGGACAGAAATAGAAAAGCTGTTTTCAACCTAAGGGAGAAAGGAAGGGAGAACTGAAGATTACACTGTCGTGGCAAGGGAGGCCCGACTTCAGGAACTCTGATAAACGAGCTTTTGAAAAGAGGCTTAGACCCAAGGAAGTTCTCTATACGAGGGACTTGTAAGACTAAACAAAGGCAAGGACGTTCCCCTATAGCCTTCCCATAACAGGTACTACCCCCTGCCTCCATTCAGCCAAAACAGCGTCGACAGCTCCCTCCTCTTGAGGTGTTTTAGCTCTACCCAAGCCAGTAGAGCTCTGCTTTGCCCCAGGGTTATCCAGGCACGGAGGAGGGAAGTGCAGGCAGAAGACCTCCTTACCAGGTCTGCCACCGTCTTTTGCATGTACTCGGTGCACTTCTCCACCTCGTTTTTGGGACCTCGGAGTTGGACGATGTCACTCTTGTGTGCAGGGTCTGGGAAGTTGATGATAACCTGCAGGAGCGGTCATTTAGAGTTAGCTCAAGCAAAAGCAAGAACCCTTGTGTCAGACACATGCAAAGGTTGGGGGGATCCTACACATGCCCTTTTCCCATTCAGAAAAGGGGAACCGTGTTAGCAGCCTCTGGCTAAAAGAACTATCTTCTCAGACACTTGCGCTACAGAGCCACTAAAGTTACGACTTCTGTGACGACAGGCCTACTACCCATGTAGGAAAGAACCCCTCTGGATTCCTCCTCTCCTACAAAGCCTTACCTCTGGGAATTGCTCCCGGATTTCCCAGACCCGCTCAGCCTTCTGCCCAGTGATGGTCCGGTGGAATTTCTGCTCAACGATTAGGTCCGCAGCGTGTTCATTTTCCTGACGGGAACAGAGGGCACACTGAGTGTTCAGCCGGAGAGCCGTCTACTTTGACTTAGCGGTTTGCTGCCCGACGGTTTACTTGCCAGCACTGTCCCTCTTTTCTCCAGACCAAATTCACTCTGCGTTGACAGAGAAGGGCTACCCGAGGGAACAGGGGAAGACATTTGTGAAGAGGAACTTGCACTTGTCATGAGATCCAAGTGCTCCGTGGGCAAGGGGCACACACTCGCACCAGAAGGTTACAAGGGAACACGAGAGCCCAAACCCTGCAGTCTCCCAAACATCACGTCCTACCCACTCACCATACGGGAAGCGAGTTCCAGCAGCTCGCTCTTGGCCTGTGGGACCCCCTGTGGGTCTCCTTCCATTCTGATCGGGTTGCTCTTCTCGTTGTCCGGGGGAATGCGCACAGACACCTTGTACAGATCCTTCATCCTGTTCACTTCGAGGCAAGGACTGTGGTGACGCCGTCTGCTAGGCAAAGACCTGGAAGCAAGGCACCTGGATTATCACTGCTCAGAGGCTGATGAAGAAGTAAAGCCGCCTCTGGGAAGGGCTCGGTGGGGTAGGGTTGAGCCAGGGGAAATTGCCTCTTCCCCCTGGAGTTCAGCGAGAGCAGACCTGTGCCACACGAGAGCCTGTCCAAGTAAATACCGTGGCATCTACAGAGCCCATTGTTCCCTTGTCAGAGCCAGGCGTGTTTCTTCCCCAAACAGTATCACTTTTAGAGCAGAGGATAATCGTTCCTTTCTACCCCAAACTCTTGGCTGGGGACACGTTGCAGTGCTATCAAACTAGCAGACCGCAACAAGGCTTTAGCGTTGGCCATATTCTACTGCCGGTGCTGTAGCACCTTCCTCCAGAGGCCAGACCACACTGCTCCTCCTCCAGCTGACACCCTCTCCCACAAGCCACAGGGCTATTTAACCCCTTAGCGGGAACCAGCTACACCTGCACATCGCCCATGTCAATCAACCCACTGCCTCTGAGGCAAGGCCACAGCTGCGTGTTATCAATGCTAATCAACCCACCGCCTTCATTCCTCTACAGGGAGAAGCTCACCAAGCACATTTCCACCACCCACAACTGGCTGCTAAAATGTCATTCACACAGAGCAACGTGTGGAAAAAAAAAATAAAAAAAATTCCTCCAGGACACATCAAAGTAATTCCACTACTGTTCAGGCTCCCAAGGTACTTTCACCCGTTCAAGCCATCGCAAGGCCTGACGGCCCATTTCTCTCCTTGTACCACCACCACTCCAGAAAAGCAGAGGAAATGTGATGGAGACAGCACACTGGGTGAGCTACAGAGCCCCTGATACCATCTACTAAACACGAAGAGTGTGAGCATGGGAAGGACTAGAAAGGCACTCCACTTACCGTTTAGCTGCTTTCTTGCCAATGAGGTGTCGGTGGAATTGGTGCTCAGCCTTGATTACTGCGTAATCCATCCCGTGGATCTAAAAAGAATTTTATATATATATAATATTGTACGCACCTACATACATATATATATTATATAGGGCCAGGTAGGACAGGCCACCGCTTCTGTCTCGTGCCCTAAGTAACTGCCTACTGCCAGTATTGGCACTGACTCACCAGCGGTCAGCTACAAGCACTTCTGCTCTTCAGCAGAGCACAAGCATTCCTCTGCTTTGAGAAGAGAGCATTGTGCTCATGAAACATTGAAAAGACTCACTTCTATGCCTCTCCAGCTATAACAAAGAGAATCCTTCCTTCTCCGCACCAAAAAAATTAATGCTGACTTTTCAAGGATGCTATGGATGAGTTTCATAACCAAGGGGTGTCATCCACCTGGCCACACAATTTGTCTCCTGCAAGTTCGATTAAGCATGCCAAGACATCCTATGGATGTGACAAACACCTCATCACCTCTGCTCTGTTGCCCCTTCTTCCCCCAGTTTCTTACTGGAACTAGTAACTCCAGCTCACCAGTTCCTTGAGCATGGCTTCAATCGGTTCCTGAGCCACATGCACATCTTCTGTAGGTCCTTCCAAAGTGATGTTATCCTGTGGCGAGCAGCCTCACAGTTTGCCCTCTTGCCTGTGATAACAATTGTCTCCGAGTTGCTGTTCTTTGCTGGGAGATCAGTTTTGGTGTTGCTTTCTTTACGGATCTGCCATAAAGAAAAAAAAAAAAAATCATCTCAGAAGCGTCCCATGTCAGAAGAAAAACCCTCGCAGGCTATATTTGACATCACCAATGGGCAGGAGAGAGCATCCAGTGGGATTTTGCTGCAGGCAGTGATCATCACGAGCACTTGAGTTAGGAGCAATATCTCACCTTCTTGATGTTGGCACCTCCTTTCCCTACGATGTTCTTGTGGAACTGTTTGCAGATGGGGACAGAAATAGAAAAGCTGTTTTCAACCTAAGGGAGAAAGGAAGGGAGAACTGAAGATTACACTGTCGTGGCAAGGGAGGCCCGACTTCAGGAACTCTGATAAACGAGCTTTTGAAAAGAGGCTTAGACCCAAGGAAGTTCTCTATACGAGGGACTTGTAAGACTAAACAAAGGCAAGGACGTTCCCCTATAGCCTTCCCATAACAGGTACTACCCCCCCTGCCTCCATTCAGCCAAAACAGCGTCGACAGCTCCCTCCTCTTGAGGTGTTTTAGCTCTACCCAAGCCAGTAGAGCTCTGCTTTGCCCCAGGGTTATCCAGGCACGGAGGAGGGAAGTGCAGGCAGAAGACCTCCTTACCAGGTCTGCCACCGTCTTTTGCATGTACTCGGTGCACTTCTCCACCTCGTTTTTGGGACCTCGGAGTTGGACGATGTCACTCTTGTGTGCAGGGTCTGGGAAGTTGATGATAACCTGCAGGAGCGGTCATTTAGAGTTAGCTCAAGCAAAAGCAAGAACCCTTGTGTCAGACACATGCAAAGGTTGCGGGGATCCTACACATGCCCTTTTCCCATTCAGAAAAGGGGAACCGTGTTAGCGGCCTCTGGCTAAAAGAACTATCTTCTCAGACACTTGCGCTACAGAGCCACTAAAGTTACGACTTCTGTGACGACAGGCCTACTACCCATGTAGGAAAGAACCCCTCTGGATTCCTCCTCTCCTACAAAGCCTTACCTCTGGGAATTGCTCCCGGATTTCCCAGACCCGCTCAGCCTTCTGCCCAGTGATGGTCCGGTGGAATTTCTGCTCAACGATTAGGTCCGCAGCGTGTTCATTTTCCTGACGGGAACAGAGGGCACACTGAGTGTTCAGCCGGAGAGCCATCTACTTTGACTTAGCGGTTTGCTGCCCGACGGTTTACTTGCCAGCACTGTCCCTCTTTTCTCCAGACCAAATTCACTCTGCGTTGACAGAGAAGGGCTACCCGAGGGAACAGGGGAAGACATTTGTGAAGAGGAACTTGCACTTGTCATGAGATCCAAGTGCTCCGTGGGCAAGGGGCACACACTCGCACCAGAAGGTTACAAGGGAACACGAGAGCCCAAACCCTGCAGTCTCCCAAACATCACGTCCTACCCACTCACCATACGGGAAGCGAGTTCCAGCAGCTCGCTCTTGGCCTGTGGGACCCCCTGTGGGTCTCCTTCCATTCTGATCGGGTTGCTCTTCTCGTTGTCCGGGGGAATGCGCACAGACACCTTGTACAGATCCTTCATCCTGTTCACTTCGAGGCAAGGACTGTGGTGACGCCGTCTGCTAGGCAAAGACCTGGAAGCAAGGCACCTGGATTATCACTGCTCAGAGGCTGATGAAGAAGTAAAGCCGCCTCTGGGAAGGGCTCGGTGGGGTAGGGTTGAGCCAGGGGAAATTGCCTCTTCCCCCTGGAGTTCAGCGAGAGCAGACCTGTGCCACACGAGAGCCTGTCCAAGTAAATACCGTGGCATCTACAGAGCCCATTGTTCCCTTGTCAGAGCCAGGCGTGTTTCTTCCCCAAACAGTATCACATTTAGAGCAGAGGATAATCGTTCCTTTCTACCCCAAACTCTTGGCTGGGGACACGTTGCAGTGCTATCAAACTAGCAGACCGCAACAAGGCTTTAGCGTTGGCCATATTCTACTGCCGGTGCTGTAGCACCTTCCTCCAGAGGCCAGACCACACTGCTCCTCCTCCAGCTGACACCCTCTCCCACAAGCCACAGGGCTATTTAACCCCTTAGCGGGAACCAGCTACACCTGCACATCGCCCATGTCAATCAACCCACTGCCTCTGAGGCAAGGCCACAGCTGCGTGTTATCAATGCTAATCAACCCACCGCCTTCATTCCTCTACAGGGACAAGCTCACCAAGCACATTTCCACCACCCACAACTGGCTGCTAAAATGTCATTCGCACAGAGCAACGTGTGGAAAAAAAAAAAAAAAAAATTCCTCCAGGACACATCAAAGTAATTCCACTACTGTTCAGGCTCCCAAGGTACTTTCACCCGTTCAAGCCATCGCAAGGCCTGACGGCCCATTTCTCTCCTTGTACCACCACCACTCCAGAAAAGCAGAGGAAATGTGATGGAGACAGCACACTGGGTGAGCTACAGAGCCCCTGATACCATCTACTAAACACGAAGAGTGTGAGCATGGGAAGGACTAGAAAGGCACTCCACTTACCGTTTAGCTGCTTTCTTGCCAATGAGGTGTCGGTGGAATTGGTGGTCAGCCTTGATTATTGCGTAATCCGTCCCGTGGATCTAAAAAGAATTATATCTTTTATATCTATCTATATATGTATGGATGTACATTATTTTATATTATAATATATAGGGCCAGGTAGGACAGGCCACCGCTTCTGTCTCGTGCCCTAAGTAACTGCCTACTGCCACTATTGGCACTGACTCACCAGCGGTCAGCTACAAGCACTTCTGCTCTTCAGCAGAGCACAAGCATTCCTCTGCTTTGAGAAGAGAGCATTGTGCTCATGAAACATTGAAAAGACTGACTTCTATGCCTCTCCAGCTATAACCAAGAGAATCCTTCCTTCTCCGCACCAAAAAAATTAATGCTGACTTTTCAAGGATGCTATGGATGAGTTTCATAACCAAGGGGTGTCATCCACCTGGCCACACAATTTGTCTCCTGCAAGTTCGATTAAGCATGCCAAGACATCCTATGGATGTGACAAACACCTCATCACCTCTGCTCTGTTGCCCCTTCTTCCCCCAGTTTCTTACTGGAACTAGTAACTCCAGCTCACCAGTTCCTTGAGCATGGCTTCAATCGGTTCCTGAGCCACATGCACATCTTCTGTAGGTCCTTCCAAAGTGATGTTATCCTGTGGCGAGCAGCCTCACAGTTTGCCCTCTTGCCTGTGCTAACAATTGTCTCCGAGTTGCTGTTCTTTGCTGGGAGATCAATTATGGTGTTGCTTTCTTTACGGATCTGCCACAAAGGGAAAAAAAATAAAAAATCATCTCAGAAGTGTCCCATGTCAGAAGAAAAAGCCTCGCAGGCTATATTGGACATCACCAATGGGCAGGAGAGAGCATCCAGTGGGATTTTGCTGCAGGCAGTGATCATCACGAGCACTTGAGTTAGGAGCAATATCTCACCTTCTTGATGTTGGCACCTCCTTTCCCTACGATGTTCTTGTGGAACTGTTTGCAGATGGGGACAGAAATAGAAAAGCTGTTTTCAACCTAAGGGAGAAAGGAAGGGAGAACTGAAGATTACACTGTCGTGGCAAGGGAGGCCCGACTTCAGGAACTCTGATAAACGAGCTTTTGAAAAGAGGCTTAGACCCAAGGAAGTTCTCTATACGAGGGACTTGTAAGACTAAACAAAGGCAAGGACGTTCCCCTATAGCCTTCCCATAACAGGTACTACCCCCTGCCTCCATTCAGCCAAAACAGCGTCGACAGCTCCCTCCTCTTGAGGTGTTTTAGCTCTACCCAAGCCAGTAGAGCTCTGCTTTGCCCCAGGGTTATCCAGGCACGGAGGAGGGAAGTGCAGGCAGAAGACCTCCTTACCAGGTCTGCCACCGTCTTTTGCATGTACTCGGTGCACTTCTCCACCTCGTTTTTGGGACCTCGGAGTTGGACGATGTCACTCTTGTGTGCAGGGTCTGGGAAGTTGATGATAACCTGCAGGAGCGGTCATTTAGAGTTAGCTCAAGCAAAAGCAAGAACCCTTGTGTCAGACACATGCAAAGGTTGGGGGGATCCTACACATGCCCTTTTCCCATTCAGAAAAGGGGAACCGTGTTAGCGGCCTCTGGCTAAAAGAACTATCTTCTCAGACACTTGCGCTACAGAGCCACTAAAGTTACGACTTCTGTGACGACAGGCCTACTACCCATGTAGGAAAGAACCCCTCTGGATTCCTCCTCTCCTACAAAGCCTTACCTCTGGGAATTGCTCCCGGATTTCCCAGACCCGCTCAGCCTTCTGCCCAGTGATGGTCCGGTGGAATTTCTGCTCAACGATTAGGTCCGCAGCGTGTTCATTTTCCTGACGGGAACAGAGGGCACACTGAGTGTTCAGCCGGAGAGCCGTCTACTTTGACTTAGCGGTTTGCTGCCCGACGGTTTACTTGCCAGCACTGTCCCTCTTTTCTCCAGACCAAATTCACTCTGCGTTGACAGAGAAGGGCTACCCGAGGGAACAGGGGAAGACATTTGTGAAGAGGAACTTGCACTTGTCATGAGATCCAAGTGCTCCGTGGGCAAGGGGCACACACTCGCACCAGAAGGTTACAAGGGAACACGAGAGCCCAAACCCTGCAGTCTCCCAAACATCACGTCCTACCCACTCACCATACGGGAAGCGAGTTCCAGCAGCTCGCTCTTGGCCTGTGGGACCCCCTGTGGGTCTCCTTCCATTCTGATCGGGTTGCTCTTCTCGTTGTCCGGGGGAATGCGCACAGACACCTTGTACAGATCCTTCATCCTGTTCACTTCGAGGCAAGGACTGTGGTGACGCCGTCTGCTAGGCAAAGACCTGGAAGCAAGGCACCTGGATTATCACTGCTCAGAGGCTGATGAAGAAGTAAAGCCGCCTCTGGGAAGGGCTCGGTGGGGTAGGGTTGAGCCAGGGGAAATTGCCTCTTCCCCCTGGAGTTCAGCGAGAGCAGACCTGTGCCACACGAGAGCCTGTCCAAGTAAATACCGTGGCATCTACAGAGCCCATTGTTCCCTTGTCAGAGCCAGGCGTGTTTCTTCCCCAAACAGTATCACATTTAGAGCAGAGGATAATCGTTCCTTTCTACCCCAAACTCTTGGCTGGGGACACGTTGCAGTGCTATCAAACTAGCAGACCGCAACAAGGCTTTAGCGTTGGCCATATTCTACTGCCGGTGCTGTAGCACCTTCCTCCAGAGGCCAGACCACACTGCTCCTCCTCCAGCTGACACCCTCTCCCACAAGCCACAGGGCTATTTAACCCCTTAGCGGGAACCAGCTACACCTGCACATCGCCCATGTCAATCAACCCACTGCCTCTGAGGCAAGGCCACAGCTGCGTGTTATCAATGCTAATCAACCCACCGCCTTCATTCCTCTACAGGGACAAGCTCACCAAGCACATTTCCACCACCCACAACTGGCTGCTAAAATGTCATTCGCACAGAGCAACGTGTGGGAAAAAAAAAAAAAAAAAATTCCTCCAGGACACATCAAAGTAATTCCACTACTGTTCAGGCTCCCAAGGTACTTTCACCCGTTCAAGCCATCGCAAGGCCTGACGGCCCATTTCTCTCCTTGTACCACCACCACTCCAGAAAAGCAGAGGAAATGTGATGGAGACAGCACACTGGGTGAGCTACAGAGCCCCTGATACCATCTACTAAACACGAAGAGTGTGAGCATGGGAAGGACTAGAAAGGCACTCCACTTACCGTTTAGCTGCTTTCTTGCCAATGAGGTGTCGGTGGAATTGGTGGTCAGCCTTGATTATTGCGTAATCCGTCCCGTGGATCTAAAAAGAATTATATCTTTTATATCTATCTATATATGTATGGATGTACATTATTTTATATTATAATATATAGGGCCAGGTAGGACAGGCCACCGCTTCTGTCTCGTGCCCTAAGTAACTGCCTACTGCCACTATTGGCACTGACTCACCAGCGGTCAGCTACAAGCACTTCTGCTCTTCAGCAGAGCACAAGCATTCCTCTGCTTTGAGAAGAGAGCATTGTGCTCATGAAACATTGAAAAGACTTACTTCTACGCCTCTCCAGCTATAACCAAGGGAATCCTTCCTTCTCCGCACCAAAAAAATTAATGCTGACTTTTCAAGGATGCTATGGATGAGTTTCATAACCAAGGGGTGTCATCCACCTGGCCACACAATTTGTCTCCTGCAAGTACGATTAAGCATGCCAAGACATCCTATGGATGTGACAAACACCTCATCACCTCTGCTCTGTTGCCCCTTCTTCCCCGAGTTCCTGTTCTCCTTCATAATACCTAGTTGTTCTCTCATTATGAATCCTCCCTTCCCCTTATCAGTGTCAATGGAATCATCGTTCCATGGACAATGAGACGTCCCTTTCCCCCGCTTGGTCCGAGAGTATTACCTCTGTTCAGTGGCTTGATCCAGGGTGATAGTGCTCGTTCTAGGCGCTGTAAAAAGCGAAATCTATATCCTATGTCCTGATTTTGGGTATCTAACATTAATGCAAAACAGTAATCCTCACACAGTTTTTATTTCATTCTGTAGCGTCGGTGTCGGTATCGGCTGCCTGCGGTAAAGGTTCACGGGAAGGTCTTACATTCTTCGCTGGGATCCATCTAGGTCCTTTTTCTGTAGAGACACAAGCATAACCTTTTCCCCGTGTAACAAGAGGATATGGTCCCATAATTTTACCTGTTTCTGCATCTCGGACCGATACCGGGCCTTTAACCCGTGCCGTGCCTCGACGGAGGTAGCTGCAGTGAAACGTCGACCTATCGGTGGGTCGTTATCTATTCAAGAACAATTCAAAAAATTAAAAACATACAACGCTTTCTGTAACCGTTCCTCGGGAATAGCCATGCCCATTCCCCCTTTTTGTTGTTGTCATAAACGTTTCAGAGACCGATGAGACCCTTCAATGAGAGATCGACCGGTGGGGGAATGAGCAATGCCGGTAATGTGAGTTCTACCCCATAGGGCAAAAGAGGTTTTTACAGTTGTTGAAACGTAAAGATAAAGACCGACAACGGTCCAGCTTAAGGGAATACCTAAAGCAGCAAAAGCACGCATTAAATGTCTACGAACAGCTCGTGCCTTTTCTCCTGTGTGACACGAGGCAACCAAGGCACCTGAAAATGTATCAATGGAAGAGTGGATATATTTAAGGCTACCAAATTCAGAATCATGCGTGACATCTGTTTGCCATAACAGTAGGCTTTGTAATCCTCTAGGATTAGCTCCTGCAGCAACTGATGGGAAAGAATGTTTTTGACAGTCGGGACAGACAGCAATAATACTTGATGCTTGTTGAGCAGCAAGGCCAAACTGTCGCTTAAGAGCTCCAGCGTTTCGATGGAAAAAAAGAGTGCCTTCGCTTAGCTTGTGCAATACGGTCTGGCAGTACTTGAACTGGTCACGGCAATAGGTCAGCTCGTCGATTGCCTTCTGCAAGAAAACCAGGTAGCGAGGTATGAGACCTAATATGCATAACAAAATAAGGCGCAGATCGAGAGTCCAAAAGGAAAATAAGTTCCTGTAACAGGGTAAAGGGTTGTGAATGCGAAACACTCCGCAGCACAGAAGCTTCAGCTCGTGGAACAATACCTGCAACATAAGCAGAATCAGTAACAAGGTGGAGTGGTACATTCCATTCTCGGAAAACACGAACAACTGCATTCAGTTCTCCTGTTTGAGGTGAACCGGAGACCGTCTCTATGTCCGAATCCCATTGCCTCCGTTGATCATCCCACCACAGAAGAACAGATTTATGCGATTGGCCCGATCCATCTGTAAACACAGTAAGCGCCGGTAAGGGTTGTTCGCTTCTTCTGGGTTTTAACATCAGACGAAAATCAACGTTAAACAGTTTGTGTGAAGGTGGATGGGAAGTTATTCGACCTGTATGTTCTCGCCCGGCACCTCCCCGGGACCTACAGCTTGACAAACTATTGCTGTACAATTCAACCACGAGAACCTCTAACACCTTTACCGCTCAAACCTAGCCTTCTCCTTAACATCTTATATATCCCATAAACACCACCTACCCAAAACCTCAGCACTAAAATCATATTAACCCAAACCCCCCATACACACACGCCCCTAAGACTATAGGCGCCCAAACAGCCAACGAAGCCAACGAAACCAACGAAACCACGTCCCCGTAGCTTACAATCCAAAGCGTGGCACTGAAGATGCCAAGATGGCGTCCAATATGAAAGCCGAGGACAAAAGACTTAGCCCTAACCTTACGGTTGGCTCCTGCTAGACCTAGACGTGCAAGTATCTGCGGCCCAGTGTAAATGCCCTAGGCCTCCTGCTAAGACCGAAGGAGCAGGCATCAGGCACACGCTACCAACTGCAGCCCAAGACGCCTTGCTCAGCCACACCCCCACGGGCACTCAGCAGTAATTAACAGTAAGCAAGAAGCGCAAGCTTGACTTAGTCACGGCAACCTTCAGGGTTGGTAAATCTCGTGCCAGCCGCCGCGGTCACACCAGAAACCCAAGCCAACAGTCACACGGCGTAGAGAGCGGACCAGAGCCTGTCAGAATAACTAGGAAACCGAAACACAACTAAGCTGTCGTAAGCCCGAGATACCCCTAAGGCCAACCTAAAGATGATCCTAGTAAACCTGACTGCGGCCAATGAAGAGACGGGACGCAGCTTGATGCAAGCAAATGTCAATGCGTTGTGCAGAAGCACGAGGTTTTATACGCTTGCAGAAGCTGCGCGTTTTAAACCAATTGCTTCTTGAGGCTAAGCCTTGCATACTAGGCAATCCCTGATTGGTGGTTAACTACCGGCACTTAACAGCAAGGTGTTACCTTTCCTTGGCGCCATCCGTCTCCCACTCCCCTGTGCTCTGTAACCATGCCCCATCATGTTGTTAATTGTTGTCTAGACAAGCTCGAGCACACTCCCCTCAGCTGACCGATTGCCACGCGTGGTCCTAGTTTCCAGCCCGCTCCTGCACCTCCCCCTTCCTGTTGCACAAAAGAACCTTTGAAAGCGAACGAGGAAAAACAAGGCCTAAGCAACAGAACAAATAAAAAACCAACCAGGACATATTATCACTGTCAAAATAACCCACTGCCTTTGTTCCGTACAATTCTACAATTTCCCCTTTTTGTTTTTGAACAGCTAGTACCAGGTTTGCCATGTTCCGCAGGGCCCTTGCAAACATGACAGCAACCAAGGTAATAGCAAACAAACAACACTGCCAATCGAGTGAATGGATGCCAGAAAAGGCTGAAATTTTCTCAGATTTTGATAACATGTTGCTGCAGTGGGGCGCCTAAAATCCACGCAGCACATACCATCAAAATCCTCACAGCCACGTCCTTGAACCAACAACAAAAAGCAGCGGCAATTTTGACTCACATGCTTAACTGCCTACCAAACAAGGTGATTGAACTCTTTAATGCTTTCCCTGCTGTTACTCTGCATAAGAGAAGAAGCGCTGCGACACGTTCCCATCCTAGCCTCCTACTACATTAGCATCTACAGAAAGACAATGCTCGACATGCAAAGTGTAAACAACATCACCTTCTTTTGGATTAACGTTATACGTAGGCGGAAGGGCACACCAAACAAGAACCGTTTCCGTCAAAAAGTTCGAAACATAGCATGCCTTCTCTGAACATACCTCTGGGGTCATCCCCTTCATTCCCTCCTTTTGATGCAAAGAGAGACACTTGACCCTAACAGAGAAGCCCCTGTTTACATCTCTGAGCCAGGACACAAGCCGCAGCTGTGCGCGCCACCAGGCTCAGGGCAGAAACCACTCCTGTAGTTACCTAACTATATATCTCGACAAGCGTGCAGACACCTATTAAACACTAAATAACCATGTTTATCGTTCCTGTTCTCCTTCGTAATACCTAGTTGTTCTCTCATTATGAATCCTCCCTTCCCCTTATCAGTGTCAATGGAATCATCGTTCCATGGACAATGAGTCGTCCCGTTCCCCCGCTTGGTCCGAGAGTATTACCTCTGTTCAGTGGCTTGATCCAGGGTGATAGTGCTCGTTCTAGGCGCTGTAAAAAGCGAAATCTATATCCTATGTCCTGATTTTGGGTATCTAACATTAATGCAAAACAGTAATCCTCACACAGTTTTTATTTCATTCTGTAGCGTCGGTGTCGGTATCGGCTGCCTGCGGTAAAGGTTCACGGAAAGGTCTTACATTCTTCGCTGGGATCCATCGAGGTCCTTTTTCTGTAGAGACACAAGCATAACCTTTTCCCCGTGTAACAAGAGGATATGGTCCCATAATTTTACCTGTTTCTGCATCTCGGACCGATACCGGGCCTTTAACCCGTGCCTCGACGGAGGTAGCTGCAGTGAAACGTCGACCTATCGGTGGGTCGTTATCTATTCAAGAACAATTCAAAAAATTAAAAACATACAACGCTTTCTGTAACCGTTCCTCGGGAATAGCCATGCCCATTCCCCCTTTTTGTTGTTGTCATAAACGTTTCAGAGACCGATGAGACCCTTCAATGAGAGATCGACCGGTGGGGGAATGAGCAATGCCGGTAATGTGAGTTCTACCCCATAGGGCAAAAGAGGTTTTTACAGTTGTTGAAACGTAAAGATAAAGACCGACAACGGTCCAGCTTAAGGGAATACCTAAAGCAGCAAAAGCACGCATTAAATGTCTACGAACAGCTCGTGCCTTTTCTCCTGTGTGACACGAGGCAACCAAGGCACCTGAAAATGTATCAATGGAAGAGTGGATATATTTAAGGCTACCAAATTCAGAATCATGCGTGACATCTGTTTGCCATAACGGTAGGCTTTGTAATCCTCTAGGATTAACTCCTGCAGCAACTGATGGGAAAGAATGTTTTTGACAATCGGGACAGACAGCAATAATACTTGATGCTTGTTGAGCAGCAAGGCCAAACTGTCGCTTAAGAGCTCCAGCGTTTCGATGGAAAAAAAGAGTGCCTTCGCTTAGCTTGTGCAATACGGTCTGGCAGTACTTGAACTGGTCACGGCAATAGGTCAGCTCGTCGATTGCCTTCTGCAAGAAAACCAGGTAGCGAGGTATGAGACCTAATATGCATAACAAAATAAGGCGCAGATCGAGAGTCCAAAAGGAAAATAAGTTCCTGTAACAGGGTAAAGGGTTGTGAATGCGAAACACTCCGCAGCACAGAAGCTTCAGCTCGTGGAACAATACCTGCAACATAAGCAGAATCAGTAACAAGGTGGAGTGGTACATTCCATTCTCGGAAAACACGAACAACTGCATTCAGTTCTCCTGTTTGAGGTGAACCGGAGACCGTCTCTATGTCCGAATCCCATTGTCTCCGTTGAAAACCTTAGGAAGACAGGAATTGAACCTGCACAGAAGAGATCAAAGCGCTCCATACTCCCCTTACATTACTTCCCAGTAGGGTCAGCTAAACAAAAGCTATCGGGCCCATACCCCGAAAATGATGGTTTAACCTCTTCCTCTACTAAATGAGCCCCGTCACAAAACTAACGTTCTCCTTAAGCCTTCTACTAGGAACAACCATCACAATTTCAAGCAACCACTGACTGCTAGCCTGGCCTGGACTAGAAATCAACACCCTTGCCATTATCCCCTTCCTTTCAAAATCACACCACCCTCGAGCTATGGAAGCTGCAATCAAATACTTTCTCGTCCAAGCAACCGCCTCCGCATTAATCCTCTTCTCAAGCACAATCAACGCACAGTTCACCGGACAATGAGACATTCCGCGACTAAGCCACCCAACAGCCTCCCTACTACTAACTACAGCAGTCGCAATAAAACTAGGCCTAGTACCCTTTCACTTCGGATGTCCAGAGGTCATACAAGGCTCACCTATAACCACTGCCCTACTCGTCTCTACATGAATAAAACTCCCCCCACTCACTCTTCTTTTCTTAACTGCCCCCTCACTGAACCCACTCCTACTGACAACCGTGGCCATTGCATCCGCAGCCATCGGAGGGCGAACAGGACTTAACCAAACACAAATCCGAAAAGTCCTAGCTTTCTCATCGATCGCCCACCTAGGCTGAATAACCATCATCCTCATATACAACCCCAAGCTAACATTAATAACCTTCTACCTATACTCCTTAAGAACCGCCTCCATTTTCTTAGCCCTCAACACAACCAACTCGTCAAAACTATCCACAATAATAACCTCCTGAACAAAAATACCATCGCTAAACGCATCCTTGACGCTAGCACTACTATCCCTAGCCGGCCTGCCCCCACTCCCTGGCTTTTTACCAAAATGACTCATTATCCAGGAACTAACTAAGCAAGAGATATCAACCGCAGCCATAATTATTTCAATACTCTCCCTACAAGGTTTATTTTTCTACCTACGCCTTGCATATTGCTCCACACTCCCACCAAACACTACAAGCTTCATAAAACAATGATACAATAACAAATCCACAGGCACACCAATTGCTACCTTAATTTCTCTGTCAGTCCTCCTTCTCCCCCCTTCTCCCGCAATCCTGACCGTTACCTAAGAAACTTAGGATCCCCTGCCTACCAAACCGAAGGCCTTCAAAGCCTTAACTAAGAGTTAAATCCTCTTAGTTTCTGCCCACACCACTAAGGCCCGCAGGACACTAAACCTGCACCATCTAAATGCAACGCAGATACTCTAATTCAGCTAGGGCCTCCACGATAAGCCTAGACAGACGGGCCTCGATCCCATAAACTTCTAATTAACAGCTAGACGCTCAAACCAACGAGCTTCTGTCTACCAGACTCCGGCACACTCTCAGCGTACATCAATGAGTTTGCAACTCAACATGAACTTCACCACAGAGTCGATAAGAAGAGGAATTCAACCTCTGTAAAAAGGACTACAGCCTAACGCCTAAACACTCAGCCACCTGACCCGTGACCTTCATCAACCGATGACTAGTTTCAACAAACCACAATGACATCGGCACCCTATACCTACTCTTCGGAGCATGGGCAGGCATAGCCGAGTACCGCCCTCAGCCTCCTTATTCGAGCAGAACTTGGCCAACCAGGAACTCTCCTAGGAGACGACCAAATCTACAATGTCATCATCACCGCCCATGCCTTCGTAAGAATCTTCTTCACAGTTATAGCCATTATAATCGAAGGGTTTGGAAACTGACTAGTCCCCCTTATAATTGGAGCCCCAGACATAGCATTCCCCCGCATAAACAACATCGGTTTCTGAACTACTTCCTCCGTCCTTCCTACTGCTCCTAGCGTCCTCCACAGTAGAAGCTGGAGTCGGAACAGGATGAACCATATACCCACCCCTAGCAGGCAACCTAGCCCATGCTGGCGCCTCAGTAGACCTAGCCATCTTCTCCCTACACCTCGCAGGTGTGTCTTCCATCTTAGGGGCCATCAACTTTAACACAACAGCCATTAACATAACCCCCCCTGCCTTATCGCAACATCCAACTCCCCTATTCGTATGATCCGTACTCCTATTGCCCTCACTTCCAGTCCTGGCCGCCGGCATCACCATACTACTGACCGACCGAAACCTAAACACTACATTCTGTGACCCCGCTGGAGGGGGAGACCCCATTCTCTACCAGCACCTGTTCTGATTCTTTGGCCACCAGGAAGTTTACATCTTAATCCTTCACGGCTTTGGAATCATCTCACATGTTGTAACGTATTACGCAGGCAAAAAAGAACCATTCGGCTACATAGGAATAGTCTGAGCTATACTATCGATTGGATTCCTGGGCTTTGTCGTATGAGCCCACCACATATTCACTGTCAGAATAGACGTAGACAGCCGATCATACTTCATCTCCGCCACTATAATCATCGCCATCCCAACCGGCATTCAGGTATTCAGCTGACTAGCCACACTACACGGAGGCACCATCAAATGAGGTCCACCGATACTGTGAGCCTTGGGCTTCATCTTCCTCTTCACACTTGCCAATGAGGTGTCGGTGGAACTGGTGGTCAGCCTTGATTACTGCGTAATCCATCCCGTGGATCTAAAAAGAATTTTATATATATATAATATTGTACGCACATACATACATATATATATATTATATAGGGCCAGGAAGGACAGGCCACCGCTTCTGTCTCGTGCCCTAAGTAACTGCCTACTGCCAGTATTGGCACTGACTCACCAGCGGTCAGCTACAAGCACTTCTGCTCTTCAGCAGAGCACAAGCATTCCTCTGCTTTGAGAAGAGAGCATTGTGCTCATGAAACATTGAAAAGACTGACTTCTATGCCTCTCCAGCTATAACCAAGGGAATCCTTCCTTCTCCGCACCAAAAAAATTAATGCTGACTTTTCAAGGATGCTATGGATGAGGTTCATAACCAAGGGGTGTCATCCACCTGGCCACACAATTTGTCTCCTGCAAGTTCGATTAAGCATGCCAAGACATCCTATGGATGTGACAAACACCTCATCACCTCTGCTCTGTTGCCCCTTCTTCCCCCAGTTTCTTACTGGAACTAGTAACTCCAGCTCACCAGTTCCTTGAGCATGGCTTCAATCTGTTCCTGAGCCACATGCACATCTTCTGTAGGTCCTTCCAAAGTGATGTTATCCTGTGGCGAGCAGCCTCACAGTTTGCCCTCTTGCCTGTGCTAACAATTGTCTCCGAGTTGCTGTTCTTTGCTGGGAGATCAATTTTGGTGTTGCTTTCTTTACGGATCTGCCACAAAGGGAAAAAAAAAAAAAAATCATCTCAGAAGCGTCCCATGTCAGAAGAAAAACCCTCGCAGGCTATATTGGACATCACCAATGGGCAGGAGAGAGCATCCAGTGGGATTTTGCTGCAGGCAGTGATCATCACGAGCACTTGAGTTAGGAGCAATATCTCACCTTCTTGATGTTGGCACCTCCTTTCCCTACGATGTTCTTGTGGAACTGTTTGCAGATGGGGACAGAAATAGAAAAGCTGTTTTCAACCTAAGGGAGAAAGGAAGGGAGAACTGAAGATTACACTGTCGTGGCAAGGGAGGCCCGACTTCAGGAACTCTGATAAACGAGCTTTTGAAAAGAGGCTTAGACCCAAGGAAGTTCTCTATACGAGGGACTTGTAAGACTAAACAAAGGCAAGGACGTTCCCCTATAGCCTTCCCATAACAGGTACTACCCCCTGCCTCCATTCAGCCAAAACAGCGTCGACAGCTCCCTCCTCTTGAGGTGTTTTAGCTCTACCCAAGCCAGTAGAGCTCTGCTTTGCCCCAGGGTTATCCAGGCACGGAGGAGGGAAGTGCAGGCAGAAGACCTCCTTACCAGGTCTGCCACCGTCTTTTGCATGTACTCGGTGCACTTCTCCACCTCGTTTTTGGGACCTCGGAGTTGGACGATGTCACTCTTGTGTGCAGGGTCTGGGAAGTTGATGATAACCTGCAGGAGCGGTCATTTAGAGTTAGCTCAAGCAAAAGCAAGAACCCTTGTGTCAGACACATGCAAAGGTTGGGGGGATCCTACACATGCCCCTTTCCCATTCAGAAACGGGGAACCGTGTTAGCGGCCTCTGGCTAAAAGAACTATCTTCTCAGACACTTGCGCTACAGAGCCACTAAAGTTACGACTTCTGTGACGACAGGCCTACTACCCATGTAGGAAAGAACCCCTCTGGATTCCTCCTCTCCTACAAAGCCTTACCTCTGGGAATTGCTCCCGGATTTCCCAGACCCGCTCAGCCTTCTGCCCAGTGATGGTCCGGTGGAATTTCTGCTCAACGATTAGGTCCGCAGCGTGTTCATTTTCCTGACGGGAACAGAGGGCACACTGAGTGTTCAGCCGGAGAGCCGTCTACTTTGACTTAGCGGTTTGCTGCCCGACGGTTTACTTGCCAGCACTGTCCCTCTTTTCTCCAGACCAAATTCACTCTGCGTTGACAGAGAAGGGCTACCCGAGGGAACAGGGGAAGACATTTGTGAAGAGGAACTTGCACTTGTCATGAGATCCAAGTGCTCCGTGGGCAAGGGGCACACACTCGCACCAGAAGGTTACAAGGGAACACGAGAGCCCAAACCCTGCAGTCTCCCAAACATCACGTCCTACCCACTCACCATACGGGAAGCGAGTTCCAGCAGCTCGCTCTTGGCCTGTGGGACCCCCTGTGGGTCTCCTTCCATTCTGATCGGGTTGCTCTTCTCGTTGTCCGGGGGAATGCGCACAGACACCTTGTACAGATCCTTCATCCTGTTCACTTCGAGGCAAGGACTGTGGTGACGCCGTCTGCTAGGCAAAGACCTGGAAGCAAGGCACCTGGATTATCACTGCTCAGAGGCTGATGAAGAAGTAAAGCCGCCTCTGGGAAGGGCTCGGTGGGGTAGGGTTGAGCCAGGGGAAATTGCCTCTTCCCCCTGGAGTTCAGCGAGAGCAGACCTGTGCCACACGAGAGCCTGTCCAAGTAAATACCGTGGCATCTACAGAGCCCATTGTTCCCTTGTCAGAGCCAGGCGTGTTTCTTCCCCAAACAGTATCACATTTAGAGCAGAGGATAATCGTTCCTTTCTACCCCAAACTCTTGGCTGGGGACACGTTGCAGTGCTATCAAACTAGCAGACCGCAACAAGGCTTTAGCGTTGGCCATATTCTACTGCCGGTGCTGTAGCACCTTCCTCCAGAGGCCAGACCACACTGCTCCTCCTCCAGCTGACACCCTCTCCCACAAGCCACAGGGCTATTTAACCCCTTAGCGGGAACCAGCTACACCTGCACATCGCCCATGTCAATCAAGCCACTGCCTCTGAGGCAAGGCCACAGCTGCGTGTTATCAATGCTAATCAACCCACCGCCTTCATTCCTCTACAGGGACAAGCTCACCAAGCACATTTCCACCACCCACAACTGGCTGCTAAAATGTCATTCGCACAGAGCAACGTGTGGGAAAAAAAAAAAAAAAAAATTCCTCCAGGACACATCAAAGTAATTCCACTACTGTTCAGGCTCCCAAGGTACTTTCACCCGTTCAAGCCATCGCAAGGCCTGACGGCCCATTTCTCTCCTTGTACCACCACCACTCCAGAAAAGCAGAGGAAATGTGATGGAGACAGCACACTGGGTGAGCTACAGAGCCCCTGATACCATCTACTAAACACGAAGAGTGTGAGCATGGGAAGGACTAGAAAGGCACTCCACTTACCGTTTAGCTGCTTTCTTGCCAATGAGGTGTCGGTGGAATTGGTGGTCAGCCTTGATTATTGCGTAATCCGTCCCGTGGATCTAAAAAGAATTATATCTTTTATATCTATCTATATATGTATGGATGTACATTATTTTATATTATAATATATAGGGCCAGGTAGGACAGGCCACCGCTTCTGTCTCGTGCCCTAAGTAACTGCCTACTGCCAGTATTGGCACTGACTCACCAGCGGTCAGCTACAAGCACTTCTGCTCTTCAGCAGAGCACAAGCATTCCTCTGCTTTGAGAAGAGAGCATTGTGCTCATGAAACATTGAAAAGACTTACTTCTACGCCTCTCCAGCTATAACCAAGAGAATCCTTCCTTCTCCGCACCAAAAAAAATAATGCTGACTTTTCAAGGATGCTATGGATGAGGTTCATAACCAAGGGGTGTCATCCACCTGGCCACACAATTTGTCTCCTGCAAGTACGATTAAGCATGCCAAGACATCCTATGGATGTGACAAACACCTCATCACCTCTGCTCTGTTGCCCCTTCTTCCCCCAGTTTCTTACTGGAACTAGTAACTCCAGCTCACCAGTTCCTTGAGCATGGCTTCAATCGGTTCCTGAGCCACATGCACATCTTCTGTAGGTCCTTCCAAAGTGATGTTATCCTGTGGCGAGCAGCCTCACAGTTTGCCCTCTTGCCTGTGATAACAATTGTCTCCGAGTTGCTGTTCTTTGCTGGGAGATCAATTATGGTGTTGCTTTCTTTACGGATCTGCCATAAAGAAAAAAAAAAAAAAATCATCTCAGAAGCGTCCCATGTCAGAAGAAAAAGCCTCGCAGGCTATATTGGACATCACCAATGGGCAGGAGAGAGCATCCAGTGGGATTTTGCTGCAGGCAGTGATCATCACGAGCACTTGAGTTAGGAGCAATATCTCACCTTCTTGATGTTGGCACCTCCTTTCCCCACGATGTTCTTGTGGAACTGTTTGCAGATGGGGACAGAAATAGAAAAGCTGTTTTCAACCTAAGGGAGAAAGGAAGGGAGAACTGAAGATTACACTGTCGTGGCAAGGGAGGCCCGACTTCAGGAACTCTGATAAACGAGCTTTTGAAAAGAGGCTTAGACCCAAGGAAGTTCTCTATACGAGGGACTTGTAAGACTAAACAAAGGCAAGGACGTTCCCCTATAGCCTTCCCATAACAGGTACTACCCCCTGCCTCCATTCAGCCAAAACAGCGTCGACAGCTCCCTCCTCTTGAGGTGTTTTAGCTCTACCCAAGCCAGTAGAGCTCTGCTTTGCCCCAGGGTTATCCAGGCACGGAGGAGGGAAGTGCAGGCAGAAGACCTCCTTACCAGGTCTGCCACCGTCTTTTGCATGTACTCGGTGCACTTCTCCACCTCGTTTTTGGGACCTCGGAGTTGGACGATGTCACTCTTGTGTGCAGGGTCTGGGAAGTTGATGATAACCTGCAGGAGCGGTCATTTAGAGTTAGCTCAAGCAAAAGCAAGAACCCTTGTGTCAGACACATGCAAAGGTTGGGGGGATCCTACACATGCCCTTTTCCCATTCAGAAACGGGGAACCGTGTTAGCGGCCTCTGGCTAAAAGAACTATCTTCTCAGACACTTGCGCTACAGAGCCACTAAAGTTACGACTTCTGTGACGACAGGCCTACTACCCATGTAGGAAAGAACCCCTCTGGATTCCTCCTCTCCTACAAAGCCTTACCTCTGGGAATTGCTCCCGGATTTCCCAGACCCGCTCAGCCTTCTGCCCAGTGATGGTCCGGTGGAATTTCTGCTCAACGATTAGGTCCGCAGCGTGTTCATTTTCCTGACGGGAACAGAGGGCACACTGAGTGTTCAGCCGGAGAGCCGTCTACTTTGACTTAGCGGTTTGCTGCCCGACGGTTTACTTGCCAGCACTGTCCCTCTTTTCTCCAGACCAAATTCACTCTGCGTTGACAGAGAAGGGCTACCCGAGGGAACAGGGGAAGACATTTGTGAAGAGGAACTTGCACTTGTCATGAGATCCAAGTGCTCCGTGGGCAAGGGGCACACACTCGCACCAGAAGGTTACAAGGGAACACGAGAGCCCAAACCCTGCAGTCTCCCAAACATCACGTCCTACCCACTCACCATACGGGAAGCGAGTTCCAGCAGCTCGCTCTTGGCCTGTGGGACCCCCTGTGGGTCTCCTTCCATTCTGATCGGGTTGCTCTTCTCGTTGTCCGGGGGAATGCGCACAGACACCTTGTACAGATCCTTCATCCTGTTCACTTCGAGGCAAGGACTGTGGTGACGCCGTCTGCTAGGCAAAGACCTGGAAGCAAGGCACCTGGATTATCACTGCTCAGAGGCTGATGAAGAAGTAAAGCCGCCTCTGGGAAGGGCTCGGTGGGGTAGGGTTGAGCCAGGGGAAATTGCCTCTTCCCCCTGGAGTTCAGCGAGAGCAGACCTGTGCCACACGAGAGCCTGTCCAAGTAAATACCGTGGCATCTACAGAGCCCATTGTTCCCTTGTCAGAGCCAGGCGTGTTTCTTCCCCAAACAGTATCACTTTTAGAGCAGAGGATAATCGTTCCTTTCTACCCCAAACTCTTGGCTGGGGACACGTTGCAGTGCTATCAAACTAGCAGACCGCAACAAGGCTTTAGCGTTGGCCATATTCTACTGCCGGTGCTGTAGCACCTTCCTCCAGAGGCCAGACCACACTGCTCCTCCTCCAGCTGACACCCTCTCCCACAAGCCACAGGGCTATTTAACCCCTTAGCGGGAACCAGCTACACCTGCACATCGCCCATGTCAATCAACCCACTGCCTCTGAGGCAAGGCCACAGCTGCGTGTTATCAATGCTAATCAACCCACCGCCTTCATTCCTCTACAGGGACAAGCTCACCAAGCACATTTCCACCACCCACAACTGGCTGCTAAAATGTCATTCGCACAGAGCAACGTGTGGGGAAAAAAAAAAAAAAAAATTCCTCCAGGACACATCAAAGTAATTCCACTACTGTTCAGGCTCCCAAGGTACTTTCACCCGTTCAAGCCATCGCAAGGCCTGACGGCCCATTTCTCTCCTTGTACCACCACCACTCCAGAAAAGCAGAGGAAATGTGATGGAGACAGCACACTGGGTGAGCTACAGAGCCCCTGATACCATCTACTAAACACGAAGAGTGTGAGCATGGGAAGGACTAGAAAGGCACTCCACTTACCGTTTAGCTGCTTTCTTGCCAATGAGGTGTCGGTGGAATTGGTGGTCAGCCTTGATTATTGCGTAATCCGTCCCGTGGATCTAAAAAGAATTATATCTTTTATATCTATCTATATATGTATGGATGTACATTATTTTATATTATATATATAGGGCCAGGTAGGACAGGCCACCGCTTCTGTCTCGTGCCCTAAGTAACTGCCTACTGCCAGTATTGGCACTGACTCACCAGCGGTCAGCTACAAGCGCTTCTGCTCTTCAGCAGAGCACAAGCATTCCTCTGCTTTGAGAAGAGAGCATTGTGCTCATGAAACATTGAAAAGACTCACTTCTACGCCTCTCCAGCTATAACCAAGAGAATCCTTCCTTCTCCGCACCAAAAAAATTAATGCTGACTTTTCAAGGATGCTATGGATGAGGTTCATAACCAAGGGGTGTCATCCACCTGGCCACACAATTTGTCTCCTGCAAGTACGATTAAGCATGCCAAGACATCCTATGGATGTGACAAACACCTCATCACCTCTGCTCTGTTGCCCCTTCTTCCCCCAGTTCCTGTTCTCCTTCATAATACCTAGTTGTTCTCTCATTATGAATCCTCCCTTCCCCTTATCAGTGTCAATGGAATCATCGTTCCATGGACAATGAGTCGTCCCGTTCCCCCGCTTGGTCCGAGAGTATTACCTCTGTTCAGTGGCTTGATCCAGGGTGATAGTGCTCGTTCTAGGCGCTGTAAAAAGCGAAATCTATATCCTATGTCCTGATTTTGGGTATCTAACATTAATGCAAAACAGTAATCCTCACACAGTTTTTATTTCATTCTGTAGCGTCGGTGTCGGTATCGGCTGCCTGCGGTAAAGGTTCACGGAAAGGTCTTACATTCTTCGCTGGGATCCATCGAGGTCCTTTTTCTGTAGAGACACAAGCATAACCTTTTCCCCGTGTAACAAGAGGATATGGTCCCATAATTTTACCTGTTTCTGCATCTCGGACCGATACCGGGCCTTTAACCCGTGCCTCGACGGAGGTAGCTGCAGTGAAACGTCGACCTATCGGTGGGTCGTTATCTATTCAAGAACAATTCAAAAAATTAAAAACATACAACGCTTTCTGTAACCGTTCCTCGGGAATAGCCATGCCCATTCCCCCTTTTTGTTGTTGTCATAAACGTTTCAGAGACCGATGAGACCCTTCAATGAGAGATCGACCGGTGGGGGAATGAGCAATGCCGGTAATGTGAGTTCTACCCCATAGGGCAAAAGAGGTTTTTACAGTTGTTGAAACGTAAAGATAAAGACCGACAACGGTCCAGCTTAAGGGAATACCTAAAGCAGCAAAAGCACGCATTAAATGTCTACGAACAGCTCGTGCCTTTTCTCCTGTGTGACACGAGGCAACCAAGGCACCTGAAAATGTATCAATGGAAGAGTGGATATATTTAAGGCTACCAAATTCAGAATCATGCGTGACATCTGTTTGCCATAACGGTAGGCTTTGTAATCCTCTAGGATTAGCTCCTGCAGCAACTGATGGGAAAGAATGTTTTTGACAGTCGGGACAGACAGCAATAATACTTGATGCTTGTTGAGCAGCAAGGCCAAACTGTCGCTTAAGAGCTCCAGCGTTTCGATGGAAAAAAAGAGTGCCTTCGCTTAGCTTGTGCAATACGGTCTGGCAGTACTTGAACTGGTCACGGCAATAGGTCAGCTCGTCGATTGCCTTCTGCAAGAAAACCAGGTAGCGAGGTATGAGACCTAATATGCATAACAAAATAAGGCGCAGATCGAGAGTCCAAAAGGAAAATAAGTTCCTGTAACAGGGTAAAGGGTTGTGAATGCGAAACACTCCGCAGCACAGAAGCTTCAGCTCGTGGAACAATACCTGCAACATAAGCAGAATCAGTAACAAGGTGGAGTGGTACATTCCATTCTCGGAAAACACGAACAACTGCATTCAGTTCTCCTGTTTGAGGTGAACCGGAGACCGTCTCTATGTCCGAATCCCATTGTCTCCGTTGAAAACCTTAGGAAGACAGGAATTGAACCTGCACAGAAGAGATCAAAGCGCTCCATACTCCCCTTACATTACTTCCCAGTAGGGTCAGCTAAACAAAAGCTATCGGGCCCATACCCCGAAAATGATGGTTTAACCTCTTCCTCTACTAAATGAGCCCCGTCACAAAACTAACGTTCTCCTTAAGCCTTCTACTAGGAACAACCATCACAATTTCAAGCAACCACTGACTGCTAGCCTGGCCTGGACTAGAAATCAACACCCTTGCCATTATCCCCTTCCTTTCAAAATCACACCACCCTCGAGCTATGGAAGCTGCAATCAAATACTTTCTCGTCCAAGCAACCGCCTCCGCATTAATCCTCTTCTCAAGCACAATCAACGCACAGCTCACCGGACAATGAGACATTCCGCGACTAAGCCACCCAACAGCCTCCCTACTACTAACTACAGCAGTCGCAATAAAACTAGGCCTAGTACCCTTTCACTTCCGATGTCCAGAGGTCATACAAGGCTCACCTATAACCACTGCCCTACTCGTCTCTACATGAATAAAACTCCCCCCACTCACTCTTCTTTTCTTAACTGCCCCCTCACTGAACCCACTCCTACTGACAACCGTGGCCATTGCATCCGCAGCCATCGGAGGGCGAACAGGACTTAACCAAACACAAATCCGAAAAGTCCTAGCTTTCTCATCGATCGCCCACCTAGGCTGAATAACCATCATCCTCATATACAACCCCAAGCTAACATTAATAACCTTCTACCCATACTCCTTAAGAACCGCCTCCATTTTCTTAGCCCTCAACACAACCAACTCCTCAAAACTATCCACAATAATAACCTCCTGAACAAAAATACCATCGCTAAACGCATCCTTGACGCTAGCACTACTATCCCTAGCCGGCCTGCCCCCACTCCCTGGCTTTTTACCAAAATGACTCATTATCCAGGAACTAACTAAGCAAGAGATATCAACCGCAGCCATAATTATTTCAATACTCTCCCTACAAGGTTTATTTTTCTACCTACGCCTTGCATATTGCTCCACACTCCCACCAAACACTACAAGCTTCATAAAACAATGATACAATAACAAATCCACAGGCACACCAATTGCTACCTTAATTTCTCTGTCAGTCCTCCTTCTCCCCCCTTCTCCCGCAATCCTGACCGTTACCTAAGAAACTTAGGATCCCCTGCCTACCAAACCGAAGGCCTTCAAAGCCTTAACTAAGAGTTAAATCCTCTTAGTTTCTGCCCACACCACTAAGGCCCGCAGGACACTAAACCTGCACCATCTAAATGCAACGCAGATACTCTAATTCAGCTAGGGCCTCCACGATAAGCCTAGACAGACGGGCCTCGATCCCATAAACTTCTAATTAACAGCTAGACGCTCAAACCAACGAGCTTCTGTCTACCAGACTCCGGCACACTCTCAGCGTACATCAATGAGTTTGCAACTCAACATGAACTTCACCACAGAGTCGATAAGAAGAGGAATTCAACCTCTGTAAAAAGGACTACAGCCTAACGCCTAAACACTCAGCCACCTGACCCGTGACCTTCATCAACCGATGACTAGTTTCAACAAACCACAATGACATCGGCACCCTATACCTACTCTTCGGAGCATGGGCAGGCATAGCCGAGTACCGCCCTCAGCCTCCTTATTCGAGCAGAACTTGGCCAACCAGGAACTCTCCTAGGAGACGACCAAATCTACAATGTCATCATCACCGCCCATGCCTTCGTAAGAATCTTCTTCACAGTTATAGCTATTATAATCGAAGGGTTTGGAAACTGACTAGTCCCCCTTATAATTGGAGCCCCAGACATAGCATTCCCCCGCATAAACAACATCAGTTTCTGAACTACTTCCTCCGTCCTTCCTACTGCTCCTAGCGTCCTCCACAGTAGAAGCTGGAGTCGGAACAGGATGAACCATATACCCGCCCCTAGCAGGCAACCTAGCCCATGCTGGCGCCTCAGTAGACCTAGCCATCTTCTCCCTACACCTCGCAGGTGTGTCTTCCATCTTAGGGGCCATCAACTTTAACACAACAGCCATTAACATAACCCCCCCTGCCTTATCGCAACATCCAACTCCCCTATTCGTATGATCCGTACTCCTAGTGCCCTCACTTCCAGTCCTGGCCGCCGGCATCACCATACTACTGACCGACCGAAACCTAAACACTTTTCATTGACCCCGCTGGAGGGGGAGACCCCATTCTCTACCAGCACCTGTTCTGATTCTTTGGCCACCAGGAAGTTTACATCTTAATCCTTCACGGCTTTGGAATCATCTCACATGTTGTAACGTATTACGCAGGCAAAAAAGAACCATTCGGCTACATAGGAATAGTCTGAGCTATACTATCGATTGGATTCCTGGGCTTTGTCATATGAGCCCACCACATATTCACTGTCGGAATAGACGTAGACAGCCGATCATACTTCATCTCCGCCACTATAATCATCGCCATCCCAACCGGCATTCAGGTATTCAGCTGACTAGCCACACCACACGGAGGCACCATCAAATGAGATCCACCGATACTGTGAGCCTTGGGCTTCATCTTCCTCTTCACACTTGCCAATGAGGTGTCGGTGGAATTGGTGGTCAGCCTTGATTACTGCGTAATCCATCCCGTGGATCTAAAAAGAATTTTATATATATATAATATTGTACGCACATACATACATATATATATTATATAGGGCCAGGTAGGACAGGCCACCGCTTCTGTCTCGTGCCCTAAGTAACTGCCTACTGCCACTATTGGCACTGACTCACCAGCGGTCAGCTACAAGCACTTCTGCTCTTCAGCAGAGCACAAGCATTCCTCTGCTTTGAGAAGAGAGCATTGTGCTCATGAAACATTGAAAAGACTGACTTCTACGCCTCTCCAGCTATAACCAAGGGAATCCTTCCTTCTCCGCACCAAAAAAAATAATGCTGACTTTTCAAGGATGCTATGGATGAGGTTCATAACCAAGGGGTGTCATCCACCTGGCCACACAATTTGTCTCCTGCAAGTACGATTAAGCATGCCAAGACATCCTATGGATGTGACAAACACCTCATCACCTCTGCTCTGTTGCCCCTTCTTCCCCCAGTTTCTTACTGGAACTAGTAACTCCAGCTCACCAGTTCCTTGAGCATGGCTTCAATCGGTTCCTGAGCCACATGCACATCTTCTGTAGGTCCTTCCAAAGTGATGTTATCCTGTGGCGAGCAGCCTCACAGTTTGCCCTCTTGCCTGTGATAACAATTGTCTCCGAGTTGCTGTTCTTTGCTGGGAGATCAATTATGGTGTTGCTTTCTTTACGGATCTGCCACAAAGGAAAAAAAAATAAAAAATCATCTCAGAAGCGTCCCATGTCAGAAGAAAAACCCTCGCAGGCTATATTGGACATCACCAATGGGCAGGAGAGAGCATCCAGTGGGATTTTGCTGCAGGCAGTGATCATCACGAGCACTTGAGTTAGGAGCAATATCTCACCTTCTTGATGTTGGCACCTCCTTTCCCTACGATGTTCTTGTGGAACTGTTTGCAGATGGGGACAGAAATAGAAAAGCTGTTTTCAACCTAAGGGAGAAAGGAAGGGAGAACTGAAGATTACACTGTCGTGGCAAGGGAGGCCCGACTTCAGGAACTCTGATAAACGAGCTTTTGAAAAGAGGCTTAGACCCAAGGAAGTTCTCTATACGAGGGACTTGTAAGACTAAACAAAGGCAAGGACGTTCCCCTATAGCCTTCCCATAACAGGTACTACCCCCTGCCTCCATTCAGCCAAAACAGCGTCGACAGCTCCCTCCTCTTGAGGTGTTTTAGCTCTACCCAAGCCAGTAGAGCTCTGCTTTGCCCCAGGGTTATCCAGGCACGGAGGAGGGAAGTGCAGGCAGAAGACCTCCTTACCAGGTCTGCCACCGTCTTTTGCATGTACTCGGTGCACTTCTCCACCTCGTTTTTGGGACCTCGGAGTTGGACGATGTCACTCTTGTGTGCAGGGTCTGGGAAGTTGATGATAACCTGCAGGAGCGGTCATTTAGAGTTAGCTCAAGCAAAAGCAAGAACCCTTGTGTCAGACACATGCAAAGGTTGGGGGGATCCTACACATGCCCTTTTCCCATTCAGAAACGGGGAACCGTGTTAGCGGCCTCTGGCTAAAAGAACTATCTTCTCAGACACTTGCGCTACAGAGCCACTAAAGTTACGACTTCTGTGACGACAGGCCTACTACCCATGTAGGAAAGAACCCCTCTGGATTCCTCCTCTCCTACAAAGCCTTACCTCTGGGAATTGCTCCCGGATTTCCCAGATCCGCTCAGCCTTCTGCCCAGTGATGGTCCGGTGGAATTTCTGCTCAACGATTAGGTCCGCAGCGTGTTCATTTTCCTGACGGGAACAGAGGGCACACTGAGTGTTCAGCCGGAGAGCCATCTACTTTGACTTAGCGGTTTGCTGCCCGACGGTTTACTTGCCAGCACTGTCCCTCTTTTCTCCAGACCAAATTCACTCTGCGTTGACAGAGAAGGGCTACCCGAGGGAACAGGGGAAGACATTTGTGAAGAGGAACTTGCACTTGTCATGAGATCCAAGTGCTCCGTGGGCAAGGGGCACACACTCGCACCAGAAGGTTACAAGGGAACACGAGAGCCCAAACCCTGCAGTCTCCCAAACATCACGTCCTACCCACTCACCATACGGGAAGCGAGTTCCAGCAGCTCGCTCTTGGCCTGTGGGACCCCCTGTGGGTCTCCTTCCATTCTGATCGGGTTGCTCTTCTCGTTGTCCGGGGGAATGCGCACAGACACCTTGTACAGATCCTTCATCCTGTTCACTTCGAGGCAAGGACTGTGGTGACGCCGTCTGCTAGGCAAAGACCTGGAAGCAAGGCACCTGGATTATCACTGCTCAGAGGCTGATGAAGAAGTAAAGCCGCCTCTGGGAAGGGCTCGGTGGGGTAGGGTTGAGCCAGGGGAAATTGCCTCTTCCCCCTGGAGTTCAGCGAGAGCAGACCTGTGCCACACGAGAGCCTGTCCAAGTAAATACCGTGGCATCTACAGAGCCCATTGTTCCCTTGTCAGAGCCAGGCGTGTTTCTTCCCCAAACAGTATCACATTTAGAGCAGAGGATAATCGTTCCTTTCTACCCCAAACTCTTGGCTGGGGACACGTTGCAGTGCTATCAAACTAGCAGACCGCAACAAGGCTTTAGCGTTGGCCATATTCTACTGCCGGTGCTGTAGCACCTTCCTCCAGAGGCCAGACCACACTGCTCCTCCTCCAGCTGACACCCTCTCCCACAAGCCACAGGGCTATTTAACCCCTTAGCGGGAACCAGCTACACCTGCACATCGCCCATGTCAATCAACCCACTGCCTCTGAGGCAAGGCCACAGCTGCGTGTTATCAATGCTAATCAACCCACCGCCTTCATTCCTCTACAGGGAGAAGCTCACCAAGCACATTTCCACCACCCACAACTGGCTGCTAAACTGTCATTCGCACAGAGCAACGTGTGGAAAAAAAAAAAAAAAAAATTCCTCCAGGACACATCAAAGTAATTCCACTACTGTTCAGGCTCCCAAGGTACTTCCACCCGTTCAAGCCATCGCAAGGCCTGACGGCCCATTTCTCTCCTTGTACCACCACCACTCCAGAAAAGCAGAGGAAATGTGATGGAGACAGCACACTGGGTGAGCTACAGAGCCCCTGATACCATCTACTAAACACGAAGAGTGTGAGCATGGGAAGGACTAGAAAGGCACTCCACTTACCGTTTAGCTGCTTTCTTGCCAATGAGGTGTCGGTGGAATTGGTGGTCAGCCTTGATTATTGCGTAATCCGTCCCGTGGATCTAAAAAGAATTATATCTTTTATATCTATCTATATATGTATGGATGTACATTATTTTATATTATAATATATAGGGCCAGGTAGGACAGGCCACCGCTTCTGTCTCGTGCCCTAAGTAACTGCCTACTGCCACTATTGGCACTGACTCACCAGCGGTCAGCTACAAGCACTTCTGCTCTTCAGCAGAGCACAAGCATTCCTCTGCTTTGAGAAGAGAGCATTGTGCTCATGAAACATTGAAAAGACTGACTTCTATGCCTCTCCAGCTATAACCAAGAGAATCCTTCCTTCTCCGCACCAAAAAAATTAATGCTGACTTTTCAAGGATGCTATGGATGAGTTTCATAACCAAGGGGTGTCATCCACCTGGCCACACAATTTGTCTCCTGCAAGTACGATTAAGCATGCCAAGACATCCTATGGATGTGACAAACACCTCATCACCTCTGCTCTGTTGCCCCTTCTTCCCCGAGTTCCTGTTCTCCTTCATAATACCTAGTTGTTCTCTCATTATGAATCCTCCCTTCCCCTTATCAGTGTCAATGGAATCATCGTTCCATGGACAATGAGTCGTCCCTTTCCCCCGCTTGGTCCGAGAGTATTACCTCTGTTCAGTGGCTTGATCCAGGGTGATAGTGCTCGTTCTAGGCGCTGTAAAAAGCGAAATCTATATCCTATGTCCTGATTTTGGGTATCTAACATTAATGCAAAACAGTAATCCTCACACAGTTTTTATTTCATTCTGTAGCGTCGGTGTCGGTATCGGCTGCCTGCGGTAAAGGTTCACGGAAAGGTCTTACATTCTTCGCTGGGATCCATCGAGGTCCTTTTTCTGTAGAGACACAAGCATAACCTTTTCCCCGTGTAACAAGAGGATATGGTCCCATAATTTTACCTGTTTCTGCATCTCGGACCGATACCGGGCCTTTAACCCGTGCCTCGACGGAGGTAGCTGCAGTGAAACGTCGACCTATCGGTGGGTCGTTATCTATTCAAGAACAATTCAAAAAATTAAAAACATACAACGCTTTCTGTAACCGTTCCTCGGGAATAGCCATGCCCATTCCCCCTTTTTGTTGTTGTCATAAACGTTTCAGAGACCGATGAGACCCTTCAATGAGAGATCGACCGGTGGGGGAATGAGCAATGCCGGTAATGTGAGTTCTACCCCATAGGGCAAAAGAGGTTTTTACAGTTGTTGAAACGTAAAGATAAAGACCGACAACGGTCCAGCTTAAGGGAATACCTAAAGCAGCAAAAGCACGCATTAAATGTCTACGAACAGCTCGTGCCTTTTCTCCTGTGTGACACGAGGCAACCAAGGCACCTGAAAATGTATCAATGGAAGAGTGGATATATTTAAGGCTACCAAATTCAGAATCATGCGTGACATCTGTTTGCCATAACGGTAGGCTTTGTAATCCTCTAGGATTAGCTCCTGCAGCAACTGATGGGAAAGAATGTTTTTGACAGTCGGGACAGACAGCAAAAATACTTGATGCTTGTTGAGCAGCAAGGCCAAACTGTCGCTTAAGAGCTCCAGCGTTTCGATGGAAAAAAAGAGTGCCTTCGCTTAGCTTGTGCAATACGGTCTGGCAGTACTTGAACTGGTCACGGCAATAGGTCAGCTCGTCGATTGCCTTCTGCAAGAAAACCAGGTAGCGAGGTATGAGACCTAATATGCATAACAAAATAAGGCGCAGATCGAGAGTCCAAAAGGAAAATAAGTTCCTGTAACAGGGTAAAGGGTTGTGAATGCGAAACACTCCGCAGCACAGAAGCTTCAGCTCGTGGAACAATACCTGCAACATAAGCAGAATCAGTAACAAGGTGGAGTGGTACATTCCATTCTCGGAAAACACGAACAACTGCATTCAGTTCTCCTGTTTGAGGTGAACCGGAGACCGTCTCTATGTCCGAATCCCATTGCCTCCGTTGATCATCCCACCACAGAAGAACAGATTTATGCGATTGGCCCGATCCATCTGTAAACACAGTAAGCGCCGGTAAGGGTTGTTCGCTTCTTCTGGGTTTTAACATCAGACGAAAATCAACGTTAAACAGTTTGTGTGAAGGTGGATGGGAAGTTATTCGACCTGTATGTTCTCGCCCGGCACCTCCCCGGGACCTACAGCTTGACAAACTATTGCTGTACAATTCAACCACGAGAACCTCTAACACCTTTACCGCTCAAACCTAGCCTTCTCCTTAACATCTTGTATATCCCATAAACACCACCTACCCAAAACCTCAGCACTAAAATCATATTAACCCAAACCCCCCATACACACACGCCCCTAAGACTATAGGCGCCCAAACAGCCAACGAAGCCAACGAAACCAACGAAACCACGTCCCCGTAGCTTACAATCCAAAGCGTGGCACTGAAGATGCCAAGATGGCGTCCAATATGAAAGCCGAGGACAAAAGACTTAGCCCTAACCTTACGGTTGGCTCCTGCTAGACCTAGACGTGCAAGTATCTGCGGCCCAGTGTAAATGCCCTAGGCCTCCTGCTAAGACCGAAGGAGCAGGCATCAGGCACACGCTACCAACTGCAGCCCAAGACGCCTTGCTCAGCCACACCCCCACGGGCACTCAGCAGTAATTAACAGTAAGCAAGAAGCGCAAGCTTGACTTAGTCACGGCAACCTTCAGGGTTGGTAAATCTCGTGCCAGCCGCCGCGGTCACACCAGAAACCCAAGCCAACAGTCACACGGCGTAGAGAGCGGACCAGAGCCTGTCAGAATAACTAGGAAACCGAAACACAACTAAGCTGTCGTAAGCCCGAGATACCCCTAAGGCCAACCTAAAGATGATCCTAGTAAACCTGACTGCGGCCAATGAAGAGACGGGACGCAGCTTGATGCAAGCAAATGTCAATGCGTTGTGCAGAAGCACGAGGTTTTATACGCTTGCAGAAGCTGCGCGTTTTAAACCAATTGCTTCTTGAGGCTAAGCCTTGCATACTAGGCAATCCCTGATTGGTGGTTAACTACCGGCACTTAACAGCAAGGTGTTACCTTTCCTTGGCGCCATCCGTCTCCCACTCCCCTGTGCTCTGTAACCATGCCCCATCATGTTGTTAATTGTTGTCTAGACAAGCTCGAGCACACTCCCCTCAGCTGACCGATTGCCACGCGTGGTCCTAGTTTCCAGCCCGCTCCTGCACCTCCCCCTTCCTGTTGCACAAAAGAACCTTTGAAAGCGAACGAGGAAAAACAAGGCCTAAGCAACAGAACAAATAAAAAACCAACTAAGACATATTATCACTGTCAAAATAACCCACTGCCTTTGTTCCGTACAATTCTACAATTTCCCCTTTTTGTTTTTGAACAGCTAGTACCAGGTTTGCCATGTTCCGCAGGGCCCTTGCAAACATGACAGCAACCAAGGTAATAGCAAACAAACAACACTGCCAATCGAGTGAATGGATGCCAGAAAAGGCTGAAATTTTCTCAGATTTTGATAACATGTTGCTGCAGTGGGGCGCCTAAAATCCACGCAGCACATACCATCAAAATCCTCACAGCCACGTCCTTGAACCAACAACAAAAAGCCGCGGCAATTTTGACTCACATGCTTAACTGCCTACCAAACAAGGTGATTGAACTCTTTAATGCTTTCCCTGCTGTTACTCTGCATAAGAGAAGAAGCGCTGCGACACGTTCCCATCCTAGCCTCCTACTACATTAGCATCTACAGAAAGACAATGCTCGACATGCAAAGTGTAAACAACATCACCTTCTTTTGGATTAACGTTATACGTAGGCGGAAGGGCACACCAAACAAGAACCGTTTCCGTCAAAAAGTTCGAAACATAGCATGCCTTCTCTGAACATACCTCTGGGGTCATCCCCTTCATTCCCTCCTTTTGATGCAAAGAGAGACACTTGACCCTAACAGAGAAGCCCCTGTTTACATCTCTGAGCCAGGACACAAGCCGCAGCTGTGCGCGCCACCAGGCTCAGGGCAGAAACCACTCCTGTAGTTACCTAACTAGATATCTCGACAAGCGTGCAGACACCTATTAAACACTAAATAACCATGTTTATCGTTCCTGTTCTCCTTCGTAATACCTAGTTGTTCTCTCATTATGAATCCTCCCTTCCCCTTATCAGTGTCAATGGAATCATCGTTCCATGGACAATGAGTCGTCCCGTTCCCCCGCTTGGTCCGAGAGTATTACCTCTGTTCAGTGGCTTGATCCAGGGTGATAGTGCTCGTTCTAGGCGCTGTAAAAAGCGAAATCTATATCCTATGTCCTGATTTTGGGTATCTAACATTAATGCAAAACAGTAATCCTCACACAGTTTTTATTTCATTCTGTAGCGTCGGTGTCGGTATCGGCTGCCTGCGGTAAAGGTTCACGGAAAGGTCTTACATTCTTCGCTGGGATCCATCGAGGTCCTTTTTCTGTAGAGACACAAGCATAACCTTTTCCCCGTGTAACAAGAGGATATGGTCCCATAATTTTACCTGTTTCTGCATCTCGGACCGATACCGGGCCTTTAACCCGTGCCTCGACGGAGGTAGCTGCAGTGAAACGTCGACCTATCGGTGGGTCGTTATCTATTCAAGAACAATTCAAAAAATTAAAAACATACAACGCTTTCTGTAACCGTTCCTCGGGAATAGCCATGCCCATTCCCCCTTTTTGTTGTTGTCATAAACGTTTCAGAGACCGATGAGACCCTTCAATGAGAGATCGACCGGTGGGGGAATGAGCAATGCCGGTAATGTGAGTTCTACCCCATAGGGCAAAAGAGGTTTTTACAGTTGTTGAAACGTAAAGATAAAGACCGACAACGGTCCAGCTTAAGGGAATACCTAAAGCAGCAAAAGCACGCATTAAATGTCTACGAACAGCTCGTGCCTTTTCTCCTGTGTGACACGAGGCAACCAAGGCACCTGAAAATGTATCAATGGAAGAGTGGATATATTTAAGGCTACCAAATTCAGAATCATGCGTGACATCTGTTTGCCATAACGGTAGGCTTTGTAATCCTCTAGGATTAGCTCCTGCAGCAACTGATGGGAAAGAATGTTTTTGACAGTCGGGACAGACAGCAAAAATACTTGATGCTTGTTGAGCAGCAAGGCCAAACTGTCGCTTAAGAGCTCCAGCGTTTCGATGGAAAAAAAGAGTGCCTTCGCTTAGCTTGTGCAATACGGTCTGGCAGTACTTGAACTGGTCACGGCAATAGGTCAGCTCGTCGATTGCCTTCTGCAAGAAAACCAGGTAGCGAGGTATGAGACCTAATATGCATAACAAAATAAGGCGCAGATCGAGAGTCCAAAAGGAAAATAAGTTCCTGTAACAGGGTAAAGGGTTGTGAATGCGAAACACTCCGCAGCACAGAAGCTTCAGCTCGTGGAACAATACCTGCAACATAAGCAGAATCAGTACCAAGGTGGAGTGGTACATTCCATTCTCGGAAAACACGAACAACTGCATTCAGTTCTCCTGTTTGAGGTGAACCGGAGACCGTCTCTATGTCCGAATCCCATTGCCTCCGTTGATCATCCCACCACAGAAGAACAGATTTATGCGATTGGCCCGATCCATCTGTAAACACAGTAAGCGCCGGTAAGGGTTGTTCGCTTCTTCTGGGTTTTAACATCAGACGAAAATCAACGTTAAACAGTTTGTGTGAAGGTGGATGGGAAGTTATTCGACCTGTATGTTCTCGCCCGGCACCTCCCCGGGACCTACAGCTTGACAAACTATTGCTGTACAATTCAACCACGAGAACCTCTAACACCTTTACCGCTCAAACCTAGCCTTCTCCTTAACATCTTGTATATCCCATAAACACCACCTACCCAAAACCTCAGCACTAAAATCATATTAACCCAAACCCCCCATACACACACGCCCCTAAGACTATAGGCGCCCAAACAGCCAACGAAGCCAACGAAACCAACGAAACCACGTCCCCGTAGCTTACAATCCAAAGCGTGGCACTGAAGATGCCAAGATGGCGTCCAATATGAAAGCCGAGGACAAAAGACTTAGCCCTAACCTTACGGTTGGCTCCTGCTAGACCTAGACGTGCAAGTATCTGCGGCCCAGTGTAAATGCCCTAGGCCTCCTGCTAAGACCGAAGGAGCAGGCATCAGGCACACGCTACCAACTGCAGCCCAAGACGCCTTGCTCAGCCACACCCCCACGGGCACTCAGCAGTAATTAACAGTAAGCAAGAAGCGCAAGCTTGACTTAGTCACGGCAACCTTCAGGGTTGGTAAATCTCGTGCCAGCCGCCGCGGTCACACCAGAAACCCAAGCCAACAGTCACACGGCGTAGAGAGCGGACCAGAGCCTGTCAGAATAACTAGGAAACCGAAACACAACTAAGCTGTCGTAAGCCCGAGATACCCCTAAGGCCAACCTAAAGATGATCCTAGTAAACCTGACTGCGGCCAATGAAGAGACGGGACGCAGCTTGATGCAAGCAAATGTCAATGCGTTGTGCAGAAGCACGAGGTTTTATACGCTTGCAGAAGCTGCGCGTTTTAAACCAATTGCTTCTTGAGGCTAAGCCTTGCATACTAGGCAATCCCTGATTGGTGGTTAACTACCGGCACTTAACAGCAAGGTGTTACCTTTCCTTGGCGCCATCCGTCTCCCACTCCCCTGTGCTCTGTAACCATGCCCCATCATGTTGTTAATTGTTGTCTAGACAAGCTCGAGCACACTCCCCTCAGCTGACCGATTGCCACGCGTGGTCCTAGTTTCCAGCCCGCTCCTGCACCTCCCCCTTCCTGTTGCACAAAAGAACCTTTGAAAGCGAACGAGGAAAAACAAGGCCTAAGCAACAGAACAAATAAAAAACCAACTAAGACATATTATCACTGTCAAAATAACCCACTGCCTTTGTTCCGTACAATTCTACAATTTCCCCTTTTTGTTTTTGAACAGCTAGTACCAGGTTTGCCATGTTCCGCAGGGCCCTTGCAAACATGACAGCAACCAAGGTAATAGCAAACAAACAACACTGCCAATCGAGTGAATGGATGCCAGAAAAGGCTGAAATTTTCTCAGATTTTGATAACATGTTGCTGCAGTGGGGCGCCTAAAATCCACGCAGCACATACCATCAAAATCCTCACAGCCACGTCCTTGAACCAACAACAAAAAGCCGCGGCAATTTTGACTCACATGCTTAACTGCCTACCAAACAAGGTGATTGAACTCTTTAATGCTTTCCCTGCTGTTACTCTGCATAAGAGAAGAAGCGCTGCGACACGTTCCCATCCTAGCCTCCTACTACATTAGCATCTACAGAAAGACAATGCTCGACATGCAAAGTGTAAACAACATCACCTTCTTTTGGATTAACGTTATACGTAGGCGGAAGGGCACACCAAACAAGAACCGTTTCCGTCAAAAAGTTCGAAACATAGCATGCCTTCTCTGAACATACCTCTGGGGTCATCCCCTTCATTCCCTCCTTTTGATGCAAAGAGAGACACTTGACCCTAACAGAGAAGCCCCTGTTTACATCTCTGAGCCAGGACACAAGCCGCAGCTGTGCGCGCCACCAGGCTCAGGGCAGAAACCACTCCTGTAGTTACCTAACTAGATATCTCGACAAGCGTGCAGACACCTATTAAACACTAAATAACCATGTTTATCGTTCCTGTTCTCCTTCGTAATACCTAGTTGTTCTCTCATTATGAATCCTCCCTTCCCCTTATCAGTGTCAATGGAATCATCGTTCCATGGACAATGAGTCGTCCCGTTCCCCCGCTTGGTCCGAGAGTATTACCTCTGTTCAGTGGCTTGATCCAGGGTGATAGTGCTCGTTCTAGGCGCTGTAAAAAGCGAAATCTATATCCTATGTCCTGATTTTGGGTATCTAACATTAATGCAAAACAGTAATCCTCACACAGTTTTTATTTCATTCTGTAGCGTCGGTGTCGGTATCGGCTGCCTGCGGTAAAGGTTCACGGAAAGGTCTTACATTCTTCGCTGGGATCCATCGAGGTCCTTTTTCTGTAGAGACACAAGCATAACCTTTTCCCCGTGTAACAAGAGGATATGGTCCCATAATTTTACCTGTTTCTGCATCTCGGACCGATACCGGGCCTTTAACCCGTGCCTCGACGGAGGTAGCTGCAGTGAAACGTCGACCTATCGGTGGGTCGTTATCTATTCAAGAACAATTCAAAAAATTAAAAACATACAACGCTTTCTGTAACCGTTCCTCGGGAATAGCCATGCCCATTCCCCCTTTTTGTTGTTGTCATAAACGTTTCAGAGACCGATGAGACCCTTCAATGAGAGATCGACCGGTGGGGGAATGAGCAATGCCGGTAATGTGAGTTCTACCCCATAGGGCAAAAGAGGTTTTTACAGTTGTTGAAACGTAAAGATAAAGACCGACAACGGTCCAGCTTAAGGGAATACCTAAAGCAGCAAAAGCACGCATTAAATGTCTACGAACAGCTCGTGCCTTTTCTCCTGTGTGACACGAGGCAACCAAGGCACCTGAAAATGTATCAATGGAAGAGTGGATATATTTAAGGCTACCAAATTCAGAATCATGCGTGACATCTGTTTGCCATAACGGTAGGCTTTGTAATCCTCTAGGATTAGCTCCTGCAGCAACTGATGGGAAAGAATGTTTTTGACAGTCGGGACAGACAGCAAAAATACTTGATGCTTGTTGAGCAGCAAGGCCAAACTGTCGCTTAAGAGCTCCAGCGTTTCGATGGAAAAAAAGAGTGCCTTCGCTTAGCTTGTGCAATACGGTCTGGCAGTACTTGAACTGGTCACGGCAATAGGTCAGCTCGTCGATTGCCTTCTGCAAGAAAACCAGGTAGCGAGGTATGAGACCTAATATGCATAACAAAATAAGGCGCAGATCGAGAGTCCAAAAGGAAAATAAGTTCCTGTAACAGGGTAAAGGGTTGTGAATGCGAAACACTCCGCAGCACAGAAGCTTCAGCTCGTGGAACAATACCTGCAACATAAGCAGAATCAGTACCAAGGTGGAGTGGTACATTCCATTCTCGGAAAACACGAACAACTGCATTCAGTTCTCCTGTTTGAGGTGAACCGGAGACCGTCTCTATGTCCGAATCCCATTGCCTCCGTTGATCATCCCACCACAGAAGAACAGATTTATGCGATTGGCCCGATCCATCTGTAAACACAGTAAGCGCCGGTAAGGGTTGTTCGCTTCTTCTGGGTTTTAACATCAGACGAAAATCAACGTTAAACAGTTTGTGTGAAGGTGGATGGGAAGTTATTCGACCTGTATGTTCTCGCCCGGCACCTCCCCGGGACCTACAGCTTGACAAACTATTGCTGTACAATTCAACCACGAGAACCTCTAACACCTTTACCGCTCAAACCTAGCCTTCTCCTTAACATCTTGTATATCCCATAAACACCACCTACCCAAAACCTCAGCACTAAAATCATATTAACCCAAACCCCCCATACACACACGCCCCTAAGACTATAGGCGCCCAAACAGCCAACGAAGCCAACGAAACCAACGAAACCACGTCCCCGTAGCTTACAATCCAAAGCGTGGCACTGAAGATGCCAAGATGGCGTCCAATATGAAAGCCGAGGACAAAAGACTTAGCCCTAACCTTACGGTTGGCTCCTGCTAGACCTAGACGTGCAAGTATCTGCGGCCCAGTGTAAATGCCCTAGGCCTCCTGCTAAGACCGAAGGAGCAGGCATCAGGCACACGCTACCAACTGCAGCCCAAGACGCCTTGCTCAGCCACACCCCCACGGGCACTCAGCAGTAATTAACAGTAAGCAAGAAGCGCAAGCTTGACTTAGTCACGGCAACCTTCAGGGTTGGTAAATCTCGTGCCAGCCGCCGCGGTCACACCAGAAACCCAAGCCAACAGTCACACGGCGTAGAGAGCGGACCAGAGCCTGTCAGAATAACTAGGAAACCGAAACACAACTAAGCTGTCGTAAGCCCGAGATACCCCTAAGGCCAACCTAAAGATGATCCTAGTAAACCTGACTGCGGCCAATGAAGAGACGGGACGCAGCTTGATGCAAGCAAATGTCAATGCGTTGTGCAGAAGCACGAGGTTTTATACGCTTGCAGAAGCTGCGCGTTTTAAACCAATTGCTTCTTGAGGCTAAGCCTTGCATACTAGGCAATCCCTGATTGGTGGTTAACTACCGGCACTTAACAGCAAGGTGTTACCTTTCCTTGGCGCCATCCGTCTCCCACTCCCCTGTGCTCTGTAACCATGCCCCATCATGTTGTTAATTGTTGTCTAGACAAGCTCGAGCACACTCCCCTCAGCTGACCGATTGCCACGCGTGGTCCTAGTTTCCAGCCCGCTCCTGCACCTCCCCCTTCCTGTTGCACAAAAGAACCTTTGAAAGCGAACGAGGAAAAACAAGGCCTAAGCAACAGAACAAATAAAAAACCAACTAAGACATATTATCACTGTCAAAATAACCCACTGCCTTTGTTCCGTACAATTCTACAATTTCCCCTTTTTGTTTTTGAACAGCTAGTACCAGGTTTGCCATGTTCCGCAGGGCCCTTGCAAACATGACAGCAACCAAGGTAATAGCAAACAAACAACACTGCCAATCGAGTGAATGGATGCCAGAAAAGGCTGAAATTTTCTCAGATTTTGATAACATGTTGCTGCAGTGGGGCGCCTAAAATCCACGCAGCACATACCATCAAAATCCTCACAGCCACGTCCTTGAACCAACAACAAAAAGCCGCGGCAATTTTGACTCACATGCTTAACTGCCTACCAAACAAGGTGATTGAACTCTTTAATGCTTTCCCTGCTGTTACTCTGCATAAGAGAAGAAGCGCTGCGACACGTTCCCATCCTAGCCTCCTACTACATTAGCATCTACAGAAAGACAATGCTCGACATGCAAAGTGTAAACAACATCACCTTCTTTTGGATTAACGTTATACGTAGGCGGAAGGGCACACCAAACAAGAACCGTTTCCGTCAAAAAGTTCGAAACATAGCATGCCTTCTCTGAACATACCTCTGGGGTCATCCCCTTCATTCCCTCCTTTTGATGCAAAGAGAGACACTTGACCCTAACAGAGAAGCCCCTGTTTACATCTCTGAGCCAGGACACAAGCCGCAGCTGTGCGCGCCACCAGGCTCAGGGCAGAAACCACTCCTGTAGTTACCTAACTAGATATCTCGACAAGCGTGCAGACACCTATTAAACACTAAATAACCATGTTTATCGTTCCTGTTCTCCTTCGTAATACCTAGTTGTTCTCTCATTATGAATCCTCCCTTCCCCTTATCAGTGTCAATGGAATCATCGTTCCATGGACAATGAGTCGTCCCGTTCCCCCGCTTGGTCCGAGAGTATTACCTCTGTTCAGTGGCTTGATCCAGGGTGATAGTGCTCGTTCTAGGCGCTGTAAAAAGCGAAATCTATATCCTATGTCCTGATTTTGGGTATCTAACATTAATGCAAAACAGTAATCCTCACACAGTTTTTATTTCATTCTGTAGCGTCGGTGTCGGTATCGGCTGCCTGCGGTAAAGGTTCACGGAAAGGTCTTACATTCTTCGCTGGGATCCATCGAGGTCCTTTTTCTGTAGAGACACAAGCATAACCTTTTCCCCGTGTAACAAGAGGATATGGTCCCATAATTTTACCTGTTTCTGCATCTCGGACCGATACCGGGCCTTTAACCCGTGCCTCGACGGAGGTAGCTGCAGTGAAACGTCGACCTATCGGTGGGTCGTTATCTATTCAAGAACAATTCAAAAAATTAAAAACATACAACGCTTTCTGTAACCGTTCCTCGGGAATAGCCATGCCCATTCCCCCTTTTTGTTGTTGTCATAAACGTTTCAGAGACCGATGAGACCCTTCAATGAGAGATCGACCGGTGGGGGAATGAGCAATGCCGGTAATGTGAGTTCTACCCCATAGGGCAAAAGAGGTTTTTACAGTTGTTGAAACGTAAAGATAAAGACCGACAACGGTCCAGCTTAAGGGAATACCTAAAGCAGCAAAAGCACGCATTAAATGTCTACGAACAGCTCGTGCCTTTTCTCCTGTGTGACACGAGGCAACCAAGGCACCTGAAAATGTATCAATGGAAGAGTGGATATATTTAAGGCTACCAAATTCAGAATCATGCGTGACATCTGTTTGCCATAACGGTAGGCTTTGTAATCCTCTAGGATTAACTCCTGCAGCAACTGATGGGAAAGAATGTTTTTGACAATCGGGACAGACAGCAATAATACTTGATGCTTGTTGAGCAGCAAGGCCAAACTGTCGCTTAAGAGCTCCAGCGTTTCGATGGAAAAAAAGAGTGCCTTCGCTTAGCTTGTGCAATACGGTCTGGCAGTACTTGAACTGGTCACGGCAATAGGTCAGCTCGTCGATTGCCTTCTGCAAGAAAACCAGGTAGCGAGGTATGAGACCTAATATGCATAACAAAATAAGGCGCAGATCGAGAGTCCAAAAGGAAAATAAGTTCCTGTAACAGGGTAAAGGGTTGTGAATGCGAAACACTCCGCAGCACAGAAGCTTCAGCTCGTGGAACAATACCTGCAACATAAGCAGAATCAGTAACAAGGTGGAGTGGTACATTCCATTCTCGGAAAACACGAACAACTGCATTCAGTTCTCCTGTTTGAGGTGAACCGGAGACCGTCTCTATGTCCGAATCCCATTGTCTCCGTTGAAAACCTTAGGAAGACAGGAATTGAACCTGCACAGAAGAGATCAAAGCGCTCCATACTCCCCTTATATTACTTCCCAGTAGGGTCAGCTAAACAAAAGCTATCGGGCCCATACCCCGAAAATGATGGTTTAACCTCTTCCTCTACTAAATGAGCCCCGTCACAAAACTAACGTTCTCCTTAAGCCTTCTACTAGGAACAACCATCACAATTTCAAGCAACCACTGACTGCTAGCCTGGCCTGGACTAGAAATCAACACCCTTGCCATTATCCCCTTCCTTTCAAAATCACACCACCCTCGAGCTATGGAAGCTGCAATCAAATACTTTCTCGTCCAAGCAACCGCCTCCGCATTAATCCTCTTCTCAAGCACAATCAACGCACAGTTCACCGGACAATGAGACATTCCGCGACTAAGCCACCCAACAGCCTCCCTACTACTAACTACAGCAGTCGCAATAAAACTAGGCCTAGTACCCTTTCACTTCCGATGTCCAGAGGTCATACAAGGCTCACCTATAACCACTGCCCTACTCGTCTCTACATGAATAAAACTCCCCCCACTCACTCTTCTTTTCTTAACTGCCCCCTCACTGAACCCACTCCTACTGACAACCGTGGCCATTGCATCCGCAGCCATCGGAGGGCGAACAGGACTTAACCAAACACAAATCCGAAAAGTCCTAGCTTTCTCATCGATCGCCCACCTAGGCTGAATAACCATCATCCTCATATACAACCCCAAGCTAACATTAATAACCTTCTACCCATACTCCTTAAGAACCGCCTCCATTTTCTTAGCCCTCAACACAACCAACTCGTCAAAACTATCCACAATAATAACCTCCTGAACAAAAATACCATCGCTAAACGCATCCTTGACGCTAGCACTACTATCCCTAGCCGGCCTGCCCCCACTCCCTGGCTTTTTACCAAAATGACTCATTATCCAGGAACTAACTAAGCAAGAGATATCAACCGCAGCCATAATTATTTCAATACTCTCCCTACAAGGTTTATTTTTCTACCTACGCCTTGCATATTGCTCCACACTCCCACCAAACTCTACAAGCTTCATAAAACAATGATACAATAACAAATCCACAGGCACACCAATTGCTACCTTAATTTCTCTGTCAGTCCTCCTTCTCCCCCCTTCTCCCGCAATCCTGACCGTTACCTAAGAAACTTAGGATCCCCTGCCTACCAAACCGAAGGCCTTCAAAGCCTTAACTAAGAGTTAAATCCTCTTAGTTTCTGCCCACACCACTAAGGCCCGCAGGACACTAAACCTGCACCATCTAAATGCAACGCAGATACTCTAATTCAGCTAGGGCCTCCACGATAAGCCTAGACAGACGGGCCTCGATCCCATAAACTTCTAATTAACAGCTAGACGCTCAAACCAACGAGCTTCTGTCTACCAGACTCCGGCACACTCTCAGCGTACATCAATGAGTTTGCAACTCAACATGAACTTCACCACAGAGTCGATAAGAAGAGGAATTCAACCTCTGTAAAAAGGACTACAGCCTAACGCCTAAACACTCAGCCACCTGACCCGTGACCTTCATCAACCGATGACTAGTTTCAACAAACCACAATGACATCGGCACCCTATACCTACTCTTCGGAGCATGGGCAGGCATAGCCGAGTACCGCCCTCAGCCTCCTTATTCGAGCAGAACTTGGCCAACCAGGAACTCTCCTAGGAGACGACCAAATCTACAATGTCATCATCACCGCCCATGCCTTCATAAGAATCTTCTTCACAGTTATAGCCATTATAATCGAAGGGTTTGGAAACTGACTAGTCCCCCTTATAATTGGAGCCCCAGACATAGCATTCCCCCGCATAAACAACATCGGTTTCTGAACTACTTCCTCCGTCCTTCCTACTGCTCCTAGCGTCCTCCACAGTAGAAGCTGGAGTCGGAACAGGATGAACCATATACCCGCCCCTAGCAGGCAACCTAGCCCATGCTGGCGCCTCAGTAGACCTAGCCATCTTCTCCCTACACCTCGCAGGTGTGTCTTCCATCTTAGGGGCCATCAACTTTAACACAACAGCCATTAACATAACCCCCCCTGCCTTATCGCAACATCCAACTCCCCTATTCGTATGATCCGTACTCCTAGTGCCCTCACTTCCAGTCCTGGCCGCCGGCATCACCATACTACTGACCGACCGAAACCTAAACACTACATTCTTTGACCCCGCTGGAGGGGGAGACCCCATTCTCTACCAGCACCTGTTCCGATTCTTTGGCCACCAGGAAGTTTACATCTTAATCCTTCACGGCTTTGGAATCATCTCACATGTTGTAACGTATTACGCAGGCAAAAAAGAACCATTCGGCTACATAGGAATAGTCTGAGCTATACTATCGATTGGATTCCTGGGCTTTGTCATATGAGCCCACCACATATTCACTGTCGGAATAGACGTAGACAGCCGATCATACTTCATCTCCGCCACTATAATCATCGCCATCCCAACCGGCATTCAGGTATTCAGCTGACTAGCCACACCACACGGAGGCACCATCAAATGAGATCCACCGATACTGTGAGCCTTGGGCTTCATCTTCCTCTTCACACTTGCCAATAAGGTGTCGGTGGAACTGGTGGTCAGCCTTGATTACTGCGTAATCCATCCCGTGGATCTAAAAAGAATTTTATATATATATAATATTGTACGCACATACATACATATATATATATTATATAGGGCCAGGAAGGACAGGCCACCGCTTCTGTCTCGTGCCCTAAGTAACTGCCTACTGCCAGTATTGGCACTGACTCACCAGCGGTCAGCTACAAGCACTTCTGCTCTTCAGCAGAGCACAAGCATTCCTCTGCTTTGAGAAGAGAGCATTGTGCTCATGAAACATTGAAAAGACTCACTTCTATGCCTCTCCAGCTATAACCAAGGGAATCCTTCCTTCTCCGCACCAAAAAAATTAATGCTGACTTTTCAAGGATGCTATGGATGAGGTTCATAACCAAGGGGTGTCATCCACCTGGCCACACAATTTGTCTCCTGCAAGTTCGATTAAGCATGCCAAGACATCCTATGGATGTGACAAACACCTCATCACCTCTGCTCTGTTGCCCCTTCTTCCCCCAGTTTCTTACTGGAACTAGTAACTCCAGCTCACCAGTTCCTTGAGCATGGCTTCAATCTGTTCCTGAGCCACATGCACATCTTCTGTAGGTCCTTCCAAAGTGATGTTATCCTGTGGCGAGCAGCCTCACAGTTTGCCCTCTTGCCTGTGCTAACAATTGTCTCCGAGTTGCTGTTCTTTGCTGGGAGATCAATTTTGGTGTTGCTTTCTTTACGGATCTGCCATAAAGAAAAAAAAAAAAATCATCTCAGAAGCGTCCCATGTCAGAAGAAAAACCCTCGCAGGCTATATTGGACATCACCAATGGGCAGGAGAGAGCATCCAGTGGGATTTTGCTGCAGGCAGTGATCATCACGAGCACTTGAGTTAGGAGCAATATCTCACCTTCTTGATGTTGGCACCTCCTTTCCCTACGATGTTCTTGTGGAACTGTTTGCAGATGGGGACAGAAATAGAAAAGCTGTTTTCAACCTAAGGGAGAAAGGAAGGGAGAACTGAAGATTACACTGTCGTGGCAAGGGAGGCCCGACTTCAGGAACTCTGATAAACGAGCTTTTGAAAAGAGGCTTAGACCCAAGGAAGTTCTCTATACGAGGGACTTGTAAGACTAAACAAAGGCAAGGACGTTCCCCTATAGCCTTCCCATAACAGGTACTACCCCCTGCCTCCATTCAGCCAAAACAGCGTCGACAGCTCCCTCCTCTTGAGGTGTTTTAGCTCTACCCAAGCCAGTAGAGCTCTGCTTTGCCCCAGGGTTATCCAGGCACGGAGGAGGGAAGTGCAGGCAGAAGACCTCCTTACCAGGTCTGCCACCGTCTTTTGCATGTACTCGGTGCACTTCTCCACCTCGTTTTTGGGACCTCGGAGTTGGACGATGTCACTCTTGTGTGCAGGGTCTGGGAAGTTGATGATAACCTGCAGGAGCGGTCATTTAGAGTTAGCTCAAGCAAAAGCAAGAACCCTTGTGTCAGACACATGCAAAGGTTGGGGGGATCCTACACATGCCCCTTTCCCATTCAGAAACGGGGAACCGTGTTAGCGGCCTCTGGCTAAAAGAACTATCTTCTCAGACACTTGCGCTACAGAGCCACTAAAGTTACGACTTCTGTGACGACAGGCCTACTACCCATGTAGGAAAGAACCCCTCTGGATTCCTCCTCTCCTACAAAGCCTTACCTCTGGGAATTGCTCCCGGATTTCCCAGACCCGCTCAGCCTTCTGCCCAGTGATGGTCCGGTGGAATTTCTGCTCAACGATTAGGTCCGCAGCGTGTTCATTTTCCTGACGGGAACAGAGGGCACACTGAGTGTTCAGCCGGAGAGCCGTCTACTTTGACTTAGCGGTTTGCTGCCCGACGGTTTACTTGCCAGCACTGTCCCTCTTTTCTCCAGACCAAATTCACTCTGCGTTGACAGAGAAGGGCTACCCGAGGGAACAGGGGAAGACATTTGTGAAGAGGAACTTGCACTTGTCATGAGATCCAAGTGCTCCGTGGGCAAGGGGCACACACTCGCACCAGAAGGTTACAAGGGAACACGAGAGCCCAAACCCTGCAGTCTCCCAAACATCACGTCCTACCCACTCACCATACGGGAAGCGAGTTCCAGCAGCTCGCTCTTGGCCTGTGGGACCCCCTGTGGGTCTCCTTCCATTCTGATCGGGTTGCTCTTCTCGTTGTCCGGGGGAATGCGCACAGACACCTTGTACAGATCCTTCATCCTGTTCACTTCGAGGCAAGGACTGTGGTGACGCCGTCTGCTAGGCAAAGACCTGGAAGCAAGGCACCTGGATTATCACTGCTCAGAGGCTGATGAAGAAGTAAAGCCGCCTCTGGGAAGGGCTCGGTGGGGTAGGGTTGAGCCAGGGGAAATTGCCTCTTCCCCCTGGAGTTCAGCGAGAGCAGACCTGTGCCACACGAGAGCCTGTCCAAGTAAATACCGTGGCATCTACAGAGCCCATTGTTCCCTTGTCAGAGCCAGGCGTGTTTCTTCCCCAAACAGTATCACATTTAGAGCAGAGGATAATCGTTCCTTTCTACCCCAAACTCTTGGCTGGGGACACGTTGCAGTGCTATCAAACTAGCAGACCGCAACAAGGCTTTAGCGTTGGCCATATTCTACTGCCGGTGCTGTAGCACCTTCCTCCAGAGGCCAGACCACACTGCTCCTCCTCCAGCTGACACCCTCTCCCACAAGCCACAGGGCTATTTAACCCCTTAGCGGGAACCAGCTACACCTGCACATCGCCCATGTCAATCAACCCACTGCCTCTGAGGCAAGGCCACAGCTGCGTGTTATCAATGCTAATCAACCCACCGCCTTCATTCCTCTACAGGGACAAGCTCACCAAGCACATTTCCACCACCCACAACTGGCTGCTAAACTGTCATTCGCACAGAGCAACGTGTGGGAAAAAAAATAAAAAAAATTCCTCCAGGACACATCAAAGTAATTCCACTACTGTTCAGGCTCCCAAGGTACTTTCACCCGTTCAAGCCATCGCAAGGCCTGACGGCCCATTTCTCTCCTTGTACCACCACCACTCCAGAAAAGCAGAGGAAATGTGATGGAGACAGCACACTGGGTGAGCTACAGAGCCCCTGATACCATCTACTAAACACGAAGAGTGTGAGCATGGGAAGGACTAGAAAGGCACTCCACTTACCGTTTAGCTGCTTTCTTGCCAATGAGGTGTCGGTGGAATTGGTGGTCAGCCTTGATTATTGCGTAATCCGTCCCGTGGATCTAAAAAGAATTATATCTTTTATATCTATCTATATATGTATGGATGTACATTATTTTATATTATAATATATAGGGCCAGGTAGGACAGGCCACCGCTTCTGTCTCGTGCCCTAAGTAACTGCCTACTGCCAGTATTGGCACTGACTCACCAGCGGTCAGCTACAAGCACTTCTGCTCTTCAGCAGAGCACAAGCATTCCTCTGCTTTGAGAAGAGAGCATTGTGCTCATGAAACATTGAAAAGACTTACTTCTACGCCTCTCCAGCTATAACCAAGAGAATCCTTCCTTCTCCGCACCAAAAAAAATAATGCTGACTTTTCAAGGATGCTATGGATGAGGTTCATAACCAAGGGGTGTCATCCACCTGGCCACACAATTTGTCTCCTGCAAGTACGATTAAGCATGCCAAGACATCCTATGGATGTGACAAACACCTCATCACCTCTGCTCTGTTGCCCCTTCTTCCCCCAGTTTCTTACTGGAACTAGTAACTCCAGCTCACCAGTTCCTTGAGCATGGCTTCAATCGGTTCCTGAGCCACATGCACATCTTCTGTAGGTCCTTCCAAAGTGATGTTATCCTGTGGCGAGCAGCCTCACAGTTTGCCCTCTTGCCTGTGATAACAATTGTCTCCGAGTTGCTGTTCTTTGCTGGGAGATCAATTATGGTGTTGCTTTCTTTACGGATCTGCCATAAAGAAAAAAAAAAAAAAATCATCTCAGAAGCGTCCCATGTCAGAAGAAAAAGCCTCGCAGGCTATATTGGACATCACCAATGGGCAGGAGAGAGCATCCAGTGGGATTTTGCTGCAGGCAGTGATCATCACGAGCACTTGAGTTAGGAGCAATATCTCACCTTCTTGATGTTGGCACCTCCTTTCCCCACGATGTTCTTGTGGAACTGTTTGCAGATGGGGACAGAAATAGAAAAGCTGTTTTCAACCTAAGGGAGAAAGGAAGGGAGAACTGAAGATTACACTGTCGTGGCAAGGGAGGCCCGACTTCAGGAACTCTGATAAACGAGCTTTTGAAAAGAGGCTTAGACCCAAGGAAGTTCTCTATACGAGGGACTTGTAAGACTAAACAAAGGCAAGGACGTTCCCCTATAGCCTTCCCATAACAGGTACTACCCCCTGCCTCCATTCAGCCAAAACAGCGTCGACAGCTCCCTCCTCTTGAGGTGTTTTAGCTCTACCCAAGCCAGTAGAGCTCTGCTTTGCCCCAGGGTTATCCAGGCACGGAGGAGGGAAGTGCAGGCAGAAGACCTCCTTACCAGGTCTGCCACCGTCTTTTGCATGTACTCGGTGCACTTCTCCACCTCGTTTTTGGGACCTCGGAGTTGGACGATGTCACTCTTGTGTGCAGGGTCTGGGAAGTTGATGATAACCTGCAGGAGCGGTCATTTAGAGTTAGCTCAAGCAAAAGCAAGAACCCTTGTGTCAGACACATGCAAAGGTTGGGGGGATCCTACACATGCCCTTTTCCCATTCAGAAACGGGGAACCGTGTTAGCGGCCTCTGGCTAAAAGAACTATCTTCTCAGACACTTGCGCTACAGAGCCACTAAAGTTACGACTTCTGTGACGACAGGCCTACTACCCATGTAGGAAAGAACCCCTCTGGATTCCTCCTCTCCTACAAAGCCTTACCTCTGGGAATTGCTCCCGGATTTCCCAGACCCGCTCAGCCTTCTGCCCAGTGATGGTCCGGTGGAATTTCTGCTCAACGATTAGGTCCGCAGCGTGTTCATTTTCCTGACGGGAACAGAGGGCACACTGAGTGTTCAGCCGGAGAGCCGTCTACTTTGACTTAGCGGTTTGCTGCCCGACGGTTTACTTGCCAGCACTGTCCCTCTTTTCTCCAGACCAAATTCACTCTGCGTTGACAGAGAAGGGCTACCCGAGGGAACAGGGGAAGACATTTGTGAAGAGGAACTTGCACTTGTCATGAGATCCAAGTGCTCCGTGGGCAAGGGGCACACACTCGCACCAGAAGGTTACAAGGGAACACGAGAGCCCAAACCCTGCAGTCTCCCAAACATCACGTCCTACCCACTCACCATACGGGAAGCGAGTTCCAGCAGCTCGCTCTTGGCCTGTGGGACCCCCTGTGGGTCTCCTTCCATTCTGATCGGGTTGCTCTTCTCGTTGTCCGGGGGAATGCGCACAGACACCTTGTACAGATCCTTCATCCTGTTCACTTCGAGGCAAGGACTGTGGTGACGCCGTCTGCTAGGCAAAGACCTGGAAGCAAGGCACCTGGATTATCACTGCTCAGAGGCTGATGAAGAAGTAAAGCCGCCTCTGGGAAGGGCTCGGTGGGGTAGGGTTGAGCCAGGGGAAATTGCCTCTTCCCCCTGGAGTTCAGCGAGAGCAGACCTGTGCCACACGAGAGCCTGTCCAAGTAAATACCGTGGCATCTACAGAGCCCATTGTTCCCTTGTCAGAGCCAGGCGTGTTTCTTCCCCAAACAGTATCACTTTTAGAGCAGAGGATAATCGTTCCTTTCTACCCCAAACTCTTGGCTGGGGACACGTTGCAGTGCTATCAAACTAGCAGACCGCAACAAGGCTTTAGCGTTGGCCATATTCTACTGCCGGTGCTGTAGCACCTTCCTCCAGAGGCCAGACCACACTGCTCCTCCTCCAGCTGACACCCTCTCCCACAAGCCACAGGGCTATTTAACCCCTTAGCGGGAACCAGCTACACCTGCACATCGCCCATGTCAATCAACCCACTGCCTCTGAGGCAAGGCCACAGCTGCGTGTTATCAATGCTAATCAACCCACCGCCTTCATTCCTCTACAGGGACAAGCTCACCAAGCACATTTCCACCACCCACAACTGGCTGCTAAAATGTCATTCGCACAGAGCAACGTGTGGAAAAAAAAAAAAAAAAAATTCCTCCAGGACACATCAAAGTAATTCCACTACTGTTCAGGCTCCCAAGGTACTTTCACCCGTTCAAGCCATCGCAAGGCCTGACGGCCCATTTCTCTCCTTGTACCACCACCACTCCAGAAAAGCAGAGGAAATGTGATGGAGACAGCACACTGGGTGAGCTACAGAGCCCCTGATACCATCTACTAAACACGAAGAGTGTGAGCATGGGAAGGACTAGAAAGGCACTCCACTTACCGTTTAGCTGCTTTCTTGCCAATGAGGTGTCGGTGGAATTGGTGGTCAGCCTTGATTATTGCGTAATCCGTCCCGTGGATCTAAAAAGAATTATATCTTTTATATCTATCTATATATGTATGGATGTACATTATTTTATATTATATATATAGGGCCAGGTAGGACAGGCCACCGCTTCTGTCTCGTGCCCTAAGTAACTGCCTACTGCCACTATTGGCACTGACTCACCAGCGGTCAGCTACAAGCACTTCTGCTCTTCAGCAGAGCACAAGCATTCCTCTGCTTTGAGAAGAGAGCATTGTGCTCATGAAACATTGAAAAGACTCACTTCTATGCCTCTCCAGCTATAACAAAGAGAATCCTTCCTTCTCCGCACCAAAAAAATTAATGCTGACTTTTCAAGGATGCTATGGATGAGTTTCATAACCAAGGGGTGTCATCCACCTGGCCACACAATTTGTCTCCTGCAAGTTCGATTAAGCATGCCAAGACATCCTATGGATGTGACAAACACCTCATCACCTCTGCTCTGTTGCCCCTTCTTCCCCCAGTTTCTTACTGGAACTAGTAACTCCAGCTCACCAGTTCCTTGAGCATGGCTTCAATCGGTTCCTGAGCCACATGCACATCTTCTGTAGGTCCTTCCAAAGTGATGTTATCCTGTGGCGAGCAGCCTCACAGTTTGCCCTCTTGCCTGTGATAACAATTGTCTCCGAGTTGCTGTTCTTTGCTGGGAGATCAATTATGGTGTTGCTTTCTTTACGGATCTGCCATAAAGAAAAAAAAAAAAAAATCATCTCAGAAGCGTCCCATGTCAGAAGAAAAAGCCTCGCAGGCTATATTGGACATCACCAATGGGCAGGAGAGAGCATCCAGTGGGATTTTGCTGCAGGCAGTGATCATCACGAGCACTTGAGTTAGGAGCAATATCTCACCTTCTTGATGTTGGCACCTCCTTTCCCCACGATGTTCTTGTGGAACTGTTTGCAGATGGGGACAGAAATAGAAAAGCTGTTTTCAACCTAAGGGAGAAAGGAAGGGAGAACTGAAGATTACACTGTCGTGGCAAGGGAGGCCCGACTTCAGGAACTCTGATAAACGAGCTTTTGAAAAGAGGCTTAGACCCAAGGAAGTTCTCTATACGAGGGACTTGTAAGACTAAACAAAGGCAAGGACGTTCCCCTATAGCCTTCCCATAACAGGTACTACCCCCTGCCTCCATTCAGCCAAAACAGCGTCGACAGCTCCCTCCTCTTGAGGTGTTTTAGCTCTACCCAAGCCAGTAGAGCTCTGCTTTGCCCCAGGGTTATCCAGGCACGGAGGAGGGAAGTGCAGGCAGAAGACCTCCTTACCAGGTCTGCCACCGTCTTTTGCATGTACTCGGTGCACTTCTCCACCTCGTTTTTGGGACCTCGGAGTTGGACGATGTCACTCTTGTGTGCAGGGTCTGGGAAGTTGATGATAACCTGCAGGAGCGGTCATTTAGAGTTAGCTCAAGCAAAAGCAAGAACCCTTGTGTCAGACACATGCAAAGGTTGGGGGGATCCTACACATGCCCTTTTCCCATTCAGAAAAGGGGAACCGTGTTAGCGGCCTCTGGCTAAAAGAACTATCTTCTCAGACACTTGCGCTACAGAGCCACTAAAGTTACGACTTCTGTGACGACAGGCCTACTACCCATGTAGGAAAGAACCCCTCTGGATTCCTCCTCTCCTACAAAGCCTTACCTCTGGGAATTGCTCCCGGATTTCCCAGACCCGCTCAGCCTTCTGCCCAGTGATGGTCCGGTGGAATTTCTGCTCAACGATTAGGTCCGCAGCGTGTTCATTTTCCTGACGGGAACAGAGGGCACACTGAGTGTTCAGCCGGAGAGCCGTCTACTTTGACTTAGCGGTTTGCTGCCCGACGGTTTACTTGCCAGCACTGTCCCTCTTTTCTCCAGACCAAATTCACTCTGCGTTGACAGAGAAGGGCTACCCGAGGGAACAGGGGAAGACATTTGTGAAGAGGAACTTGCACTTGTCATGAGATCCAAGTGCTCCGTGGGCAAGGGGCACACACTCGCACCAGAAGGTTACAAGGGAACACGAGAGCCCAAACCCTGCAGTCTCCCAAACATCACGTCCTACCCACTCACCATACGGGAAGCGAGTTCCAGCAGCTCGCTCTTGGCCTGTGGGACCCCCTGTGGGTCTCCTTCCATTCTGATCGGGTTGCTCTTCTCGTTGTCCGGGGGAATGCGCACAGACACCTTGTACAGATCCTTCATCCTGTTCACTTCGAGGCAAGGACTGTGGTGACGCCGTCTGCTAGGCAAAGACCTGGAAGCAAGGCACCTGGATTATCACTGCTCAGAGGCTGATGAAGAAGTAAAGCCGCCTCTGGGAAGGGCTCGGTGGGGTAGGGTTGAGCCAGGGGAAATTGCCTCTTCCCCCTGGAGTTCAGCGAGAGCAGACCTGTGCCACACGAGAGCCTGTCCAAGTAAATACCGTGGCATCTACAGAGCCCATTGTTCCCTTGTCAGAGCCAGGCGTGTTTCTTCCCCAAACAGTATCACTTTTAGAGCAGAGGATAATCGTTCCTTTCTACCCCAAACTCTTGGCTGGGGACACGTTGCAGTGCTATCAAACTAGCAGACCGCAACAAGGCTTTAGCGTTGGCCATATTCTACTGCCGGTGCTGTAGCACCTTCCTCCAGAGGCCAGACCACACTGCTCCTCCTCCAGCTGACACCCTCTCCCACAAGCCACAGGGCTATTTAACCCCTTAGCGGGAACCAGCTACACCTGCACATCGCCCATGTCAATCAACCCACTGCCTCTGAGGCAAGGCCACAGCTGCGTGTTATCAATGCTAATCAACCCACCGCCTTCATTCCTCTACAGGGACAAGCTCACCAAGCACATTTCCACCACCCACAACTGGCTGCTAAAATGTCATTCGCACAGAGCAACGTGTGGGAAAAAAAATAAAAAAAATTCCTCCAGGACACATCAAAGTAATTCCACTACTGTTCAGGCTCCCAAGGTACTTTCACCCGTTCAAGCCATCGCAAGGCCTGACGGCCCATTTCTCTCCTTGTACCACCACCACTCCAGAAAAGCAGAGGAAATGTGATGGAGACAGCACACTGGGTGAGCTACAGAGCCCCTGATACCATCTACTAAACACGAAGAGTGTGAGCATGGGAAGGACTAGAAAGGCACTCCACTTACCGTTTAGCTGCTTTCTTGCCAATGAGGTGTCGGTGGAATTGGTGGTCAGCCTTGATTATTGCGTAATCCGTCCCGTGGATCTAAAAAGAATTATATCTTTTATATCTATCTATATATGTATGGATGTACATTATTTTATATTATAATATATAGGGCCAGGTAGGACAGGCCACCGCTTCTGTCTCGTGCCCTAAGTAACTGCCTACTGCCAGTATTGGCACTGACTCACCAGCGGTCAGCTACAAGCGCTTCTGCTCTTCAGCAGAGCACAAGCATTCCTCTGCTTTGAGAAGAGAGCATTGTGCTCATGAAACATTGAAAAGACTCACTTCTACGCCTCTCCAGCTATAACCAAGAGAATCCTTCCTTCTCCGCACCAAAAAAATTAATGCTGACTTTTCAAGGATGCTATGGATGAGGTTCATAACCAAGGGGTGTCATCCACCTGGCCACACAATTTGTCTCCTGCAAGTACGATTAAGCATGCCAAGACATCCTATGGATGTGACAAACACCTCATCACCTCTGCTCTGTTGCCCCTTCTTCCCCCAGTTCCTGTTCTCCTTCATAATACCTAGTTGTTCTCTCATTATGAATCCTCCCTTCCCCTTATCAGTGTCAATGGAATCATCGTTCCATGGACAATGAGTCGTCCCGTTCCCCCGCTTGGTCCGAGAGTATTACCTCTGTTCAGTGGCTTGATCCAGGGTGATAGTGCTCGTTCTAGGCGCTGTAAAAAGCGAAATCTATATCCTATGTCCTGATTTTGGGTATCTAACATTAATGCAAAACAGTAATCCTCACACAGTTTTTATTTCATTCTGTAGCGTCGGTGTCGGTATCGGCTGCCTGCGGTAAAGGTTCACGGAAAGGTCTTACATTCTTCGCTGGGATCCATCGAGGTCCTTTTTCTGTAGAGACACAAGCATAACCTTTTCCCCGTGTAACAAGAGGATATGGTCCCATAATTTTACCTGTTTCTGCATCTCGGACCGATACCGGGCCTTTAACCCGTGCCTCGACGGAGGTAGCTGCAGTGAAACGTCGACCTATCGGTGGGTCGTTATCTATTCAAGAACAATTCAAAAAATTAAAAACATACAACGCTTTCTGTAACCGTTCCTCGGGAATAGCCATGCCCATTCCCCCTTTTTGTTGTTGTCATAAACGTTTCAGAGACCGATGAGACCCTTCAATGAGAGATCGACCGGTGGGGGAATGAGCAATGCCGGTAATGTGAGTTCTACCCCATAGGGCAAAAGAGGTTTTTACAGTTGTTGAAACGTAAAGATAAAGACCGACAACGGTCCAGCTTAAGGGAATACCTAAAGCAGCAAAAGCACGCATTAAATGTCTACGAACAGCTCGTGCCTTTTCTCCTGTGTGACACGAGGCAACCAAGGCACCTGAAAATGTATCAATGGAAGAGTGGATATATTTAAGGCTACCAAATTCAGAATCATGCGTGACATCTGTTTGCCATAACGGTAGGCTTTGTAATCCTCTAGGATTAGCTCCTGCAGCAACTGATGGGAAAGAATGTTTTTGACAGTCGGGACAGACAGCAATAATACTTGATGCTTGTTGAGCAGCAAGGCCAAACTGTCGCTTAAGAGCTCCAGCGTTTCGATGGAAAAAAAGAGTGCCTTCGCTTAGCTTGTGCAATACGGTCTGGCAGTACTTGAACTGGTCACGGCAATAGGTCAGCTCGTCGATTGCCTTCTGCAAGAAAACCAGGTAGCGAGGTATGAGACCTAATATGCATAACAAAATAAGGCGCAGATCGAGAGTCCAAAAGGAAAATAAGTTCCTGTAACAGGGTAAAGGGTTGTGAATGCGAAACACTCCGCAGCACAGAAGCTTCAGCTCGTGGAACAATACCTGCAACATAAGCAGAATCAGTACCAAGGTGGAGTGGTACATTCCATTCTCGGAAAACACGAACAACTGCATTCAGTTCTCCTGTTTGAGGTGAACCGGAGACCGTCTCTATGTCCGAATCCCATTGCCTCCGTTGATCATCCCACCACAGAAGAACAGATTTATGCGATTGGCCCGATCCATCTGTAAACACAGTAAGCGCCGGTAAGGGTTGTTCGCTTCTTCTGGGTTTTAACATCAGACGAAAATCAACGTTAAACAGTTTGTGTGAAGGTGGATGGGAAGTTATTCGACCTGTATGTTCTCGCCCGGCACCTCCCCGGGACCTACAGCTTGACAAACTATTGCTGTACAATTCAACCACGAGAACCTCTAACACCTTTACCGCTCAAACCTAGCCTTCTCCTTAACATCTTGTATATCCCATAAACACCACCTACCCAAAACCTCAGCACTAAAATCATATTAACCCAAACCCCCCATACACACACGCCCCTAAGACTATAGGCGCCCAAACAGCCAACGAAGCCAACGAAACCAACGAAACCACGTCCCCGTAGCTTACAATCCAAAGCGTGGCACTGAAGATGCCAAGATGGCGTCCAATATGAAAGCCGAGGACAAAAGACTTAGCCCTAACCTTACGGTTGGCTCCTGCTAGACCTAGACGTGCAAGTATCTGCGGCCCAGTGTAAATGCCCTAGGCCTCCTGCTAAGACCGAAGGAGCAGGCATCAGGCACACGCTACCAACTGCAGCCCAAGACGCCTTGCTCAGCCACACCCCCACGGGCACTCAGCAGTAATTAACAGTAAGCAAGAAGCGCAAGCTTGACTTAGTCACGGCAACCTTCAGGGTTGGTAAATCTCGTGCCAGCCGCCGCGGTCACACCAGAAACCCAAGCCAACAGTCACACGGCGTAGAGAGCGGACCAGAGCCTGTCAGAATAACTAGGAAACCGAAACACAACTAAGCTGTCGTAAGCCCGAGATACCCCTAAGGCCAACCTAAAGATGATCCTAGTAAACCTGACTGCGGCCAATGAAGAGACGGGACGCAGCTTGATGCAAGCAAATGTCAATGCGTTGTGCAGAAGCACGAGGTTTTATACGCTTGCAGAAGCTGCGCGTTTTAAACCAATTGCTTCTTGAGGCTAAGCCTTGCATACTAGGCAATCCCTGATTGGTGGTTAACTACCGGCACTTAACAGCAAGGTGTTACCTTTCCTTGGCGCCATCCGTCTCCCACTCCCCTGTGCTCTGTAACCATGCCCCATCATGTTGTTAATTGTTGTCTAGACAAGCTCGAGCACACTCCCCTCAGCTGACCGATTGCCACGCGTGGTCCTAGTTTCCAGCCCGCTCCTGCACCTCCCCCTTCCTGTTGCACAAAAGAACCTTTGAAAGCGAACGAGGAAAAACAAGGCCTAAGCAACAGAACAAATAAAAAACCAACTAAGACATATTATCACTGTCAAAATAACCCACTGCCTTTGTTCCGTACAATTCTACAATTTCCCCTTTTTGTTTTTGAACAGCTAGTACCAGGTTTGCCATGTTCCGCAGGGCCCTTGCAAACATGACAGCAACCAAGGTAATAGCAAACAAACAACACTGCCAATCGAGTGAATGGATGCCAGAAAAGGCTGAAATTTTCTCAGATTTTGATAACATGTTGCTGCAGTGGGGCGCCTAAAATCCACGCAGCACATACCATCAAAATCCTCACAGCCACGTCCTTGAACCAACAACAAAAAGCCGCGGCAATTTTGACTCACATGCTTAACTGCCTACCAAACAAGGTGATTGAACTCTTTAATGCTTTCCCTGCTGTTACTCTGCATAAGAGAAGAAGCGCTGCGACACGTTCCCATCCTAGCCTCCTACTACATTAGCATCTACAGAAAGACAATGCTCGACATGCAAAGTGTAAACAACATCACCTTCTTTTGGATTAACGTTATACGTAGGCGGAAGGGCACACCAAACAAGAACCGTTTCCGTCAAAAAGTTCGAAACATAGCATGCCTTCTCTGAACATACCTCTGGGGTCATCCCCTTCATTCCCTCCTTTTGATGCAAAGAGAGACACTTGACCCTAACAGAGAAGCCCCTGTTTACATCTCTGAGCCAGGACACAAGCCGCAGCTGTGCGCGCCACCAGGCTCAGGGCAGAAACCACTCCTGTAGTTACCTAACTAGATATCTCGACAAGCGTGCAGACACCTATTAAACACTAAATAACCATGTTTATCGTTCCTGTTCTCCTTCGTAATACCTAGTTGTTCTCTCATTATGAATCCTCCCTTCCCCTTATCAGTGTCAATGGAATCATCGTTCCATGGACAATGAGTCGTCCCGTTCCCCCGCTTGGTCCGAGAGTATTACCTCTGTTCAGTGGCTTGATCCAGGGTGATAGTGCTCGTTCTAGGCGCTGTAAAAAGCGAAATCTATATCCTATGTCCTGATTTTGGGTATCTAACATTAATGCAAAACAGTAATCCTCACACAGTTTTTATTTCATTCTGTAGCGTCGGTGTCGCTATCGGCTGCCTGCGGTAAAGGTTCACGGAAAGGTCTTACATTCTTCGCTGGGATCCATCTAGGTCCTTTTTCTGTAGAGACACAAGCATAACCTTTTCCCCGTGTAACAAGAGGATATGGTCCCATAATTTTACCTGTTTCTGCATCTCGGACCGATACCGGGCCTTTAACCCGTGCCTCGACGGAGGTAGCTGCAGTGAAACGTCGACCTATCGGTGGGTCGTTATCTATTCAAGAACAATTCAAAAAATTAAAAACATACAACGCTTTCTGTAACCGTTCCTCGGGAATAGCCATGCCCATTCCCCCTTTTTGTTGTTGTCATAAACGTTTCAGAGACCGATGAGACCCTTCAATGAGAGATCGACCGGTGGGGGAATGAGCAATGCCGGTAATGTGAGTTCTACCCCATAGGGCAAAAGAGGTTTTTACAGTTGTTGAAACGTAAAGATAAAGACCGACAACGGTCCAGCTTAAGGGAATACCTAAAGCAGCAAAAGCACGCATTAAATGTCTACGAACAGCTCGTGCCTTTTCTCCTGTGTGACACGAGGCAACCAAGGCACCTGAAAATGTATCAATGGAAGAGTGGATATATTTAAGGCTACCAAATTCAGAATCATGCGTGACATCTGTTTGCCATAACGGTAGGCTTTGTAATCCTCTAGGATTAACTCCTGCAGCAACTGATGGGAAAGAATGTTTTTGACAATCGGGACAGACAGCAATAATACTTGATGCTTGTTGAGCAGCAAGGCCAAACTGTCGCTTAAGAGCTCCAGCGTTTCGATGGAAAAAAAGAGTGCCTTCGCTTAGCTTGTGCAATACGGTCTGGCAGTACTTGAACTGGTCACGGCAATAGGTCAGCTCGTCGATTGCCTTCTGCAAGAAAACCAGGTAGCGAGGTATGAGACCTAATATGCATAACAAAATAAGGCGCAGATCGAGAGTCCAAAAGGAAAATAAGTTCCTGTAACAGGGTAAAGGGTTGTGAATGCGAAACACTCCGCAGCACAGAAGCTTCAGCTCGTGGAACAATACCTGCAACATAAGCAGAATCAGTAACAAGGTGGAGTGGTACATTCCATTCTCGGAAAACACGAACAACTGCATTCAGTTCTCCTGTTTGAGGTGAACCGGAGACCGTCTCTATGTCCGAATCCCATTGTCTCCGTTGAAAACCTTAGGAAGACAGGAATTGAACCTGCACAGAAGAGATCAAAGCGCTCCATACTCCCCTTACATTACTTCCCAGTAGGGTCAGCTAAACAAAAGCTATCGGGCCCATACCCCGAAAATGATGGTTTAACCTCTTCCTCTACTAAATGAGCCCCGTCACAAAACTAACGTTCTCCTTAAGCCTTCTACTAGGAACAACCATCACAATTTCAAGCAACCACTGACTGCTAGCCTGGCCTGGACTAGAAATCAACACCCTTGCCATTATCCCCTTCCTTTCAAAATCACACCACCCTCGAGCTATGGAAGCTGCAATCAAATACTTTCTCGTCCAAGCAACCGCCTCCGCATTAATCCTCTTCTCAAGCACAATCAACGCACAGTTCACCGGACAATGAGACATTCCGCGACTAAGCCACCCAACAGCCTCCCTACTACTAACTACAGCAGTCGCAATAAAACTAGGCCTAGTACCCTTTCACTTCCGATGTCCAGAGGTCATACAAGGCTCACCTATAACCACTGCCCTACTCGTCTCTACATGAATAAAACTCCCCCCACTCACTCTTCTTTTCTTAACTGCCCCCTCACTGAACCCACTCCTACTGACAACCGTGGCCATTGCATCCGCAGCCATCGGAGGGCGAACAGGACTTAACCAAACACAAATCCGAAAAGTCCTAGCTTTCTCATCGATCGCCCACCTAGGCTGAATAACCATCATCCTCATATACAACCCCAAGCTAACATTAATAACCTTCTACCTATACTCCTTAAGAACCGCCTCCATTTTCTTAGCCCTCAACACAACCAACTCGTCAAAACTACCCACAATAATAACCTCCTGAACAAAAATACCATCGCTAAACGCATCCTTGACGCTAGCACTACTATCCCTAGCCGGCCTGCCCCCACTCCCTGGCTTTTTACCAAAATGACTCATTATCCAGGAACTAACTAAGCAAGAGATATCAACCGCAGCCATAATTATTTCAATACTCTCCCTACAAGGTTTATTTTTCTACCTACGCCTTGCATATTGCTCCACACTCCCACCAAACACTACAAGCTTCATAAAACAATGATACAATAACAAATCCACAGGCACACCAATTGCTACCTTAATTTCTCTGTCAGTCCTCCTTCTCCCCCCTTCTCCCGCAATCCTGACCGTTACCTAAGAAACTTAGGATCCCCTGCCTACCAAACCGAAGGCCTTCAAAGCCTTAACTAAGAGTTAAATCCTCTTAGTTTCTGCCCACACCACTAAGGCCCGCAGGACACTAAACCTGCACCATCTAAATGCAACGCAGATACTCTAATTCAGCTAGGGCCTCCACGATAAGCCTAGACAGACGGGCCTCGATCCCATAAACTTCTAATTAACAGCTAGACGCTCAAACCAACGAGCTTCTGTCTACCAGACTCCGGCACACTCTCAGCGTACATCAACGAGTTTGCAACTCAACATGAACTTCACCACAGAGTCGATAAGAAGAGGAATTCAACCTCTGTAAAAAGGACTACAGCCTAACGCCTAAACACTCAGCCACCTGACCCGTGACCTTCATCAACCGATGACTAGTTTCAACAAACCACAATGACATCGGCACCCTATACCTACTCTTCGGAGCATGGGCAGGCATAGCCGAGTACCGCCCTCAGCCTCCTTATTCGAGCAGAACTTGGCCAACCAGGAACTCTCCTAGGAGACGACCAAATCTACAATGTCATCATCACCGCCCATGCCTTCGTAAGAATCTTCTTCACAGTTATAGCCATTATAATCGAAGGGTTTGGAAACTGACTAGTCCCCCTTATAATTGGAGCCCCAGACATAGCATTCCCCCGCATAAACAACATCGGTTTCTGAACTACTTCCTCCGTCCTTCCTACTGCTCCTAGCGTCCTCCACAGTAGAAGCTGGAGTCGGAACAGGATGAACCATATACCCACCCCTAGCAGGCAACCTAGCCCATGCTGGCGCCTCAGTAGACCTAGCCATCTTCTCCCTACACCTCGCAGGTGTGTCTTCCATCTTAGGGGCCATCAACTTTAACACAACAGCCATTAACATAACCCCCCCTGCCTTATCGCAACATCCAACTCCCCTATTCGTATGATCCATACTCCTAGTGCCCTCACTTCCAGTCCTGGCCGCCGGCATCACCATACTACTGACCGACCGAAACCTAAACACTACATTCTTTGACCCCGCTGGAGGGGGAGACCCCATTCTCTACCAGCACCTGTTCTGATTCTTTGGCCACCAGGAAGTTTACATCTTAATCCTTCACGGCTTTGGAATCATCTCACATGTTGTAACGTATTACGCAGGCAAAAAAGAACCATTCGGCTACATAGGAATAGTCTGAGCTATACTATCGATTGGATTCCTGGGCTTTGTCATATGAGCCCACCACATATTCACTGTCGGAATAGACGTAGACAGCCGATCATACTTCATCTCCGCCACTATAATCATCGCCATCCCAACCGGCATTCAGGTATTCAGCTGACTAGCCACACCACACGGAGGCACCATCAAATGAGATCCACCGATACTGTGAGCCTTGGGCTTCATCTTCCTCTTCACACTTGCCAATGAGGTGTCGGTGGAACTGGTGGTCAGCCTTGATTACTGCGTAATCCATCCCGTGGATCTAAAAAGAATTTTATATATATATAATATTGTACGCACCTACATACATATATATATTATATAGGGCCAGGTAGGACAGGCCACCGCTTCTGTCTCGTGCCCTAAGTAACTGCCTACTGCCAGTATTGGCACTGACTCACCAGCGGTCAGCTACAAGCACTTCTGCTCTTCAGCAGAGCACAAGCATTCCTCTGCTTTGAGAAGAGAGCATTGTGCTCATGAAACATTGAAAAGACTCACTTCTATGCCTCTCCAGCTATAACCAAGGGAATCCTTCCTTCTCCGCACCAAAAAAATTAATGCTGACTTTTCAAGGATGCTATGGATGAGGTTCATAACCAAGGGGTGTCATCCACCTGGCCACACAATTTGTCTCCTGCAAGTTCGATTAAGCATGCCAAGACATCCTATGGATGTGACAAACACCTCATCACCTCTGCTCTGTTGCCCCTTCTTCCCCCAGTTTCTTACTGGAACTAGTAACTCCAGCTCACCAGTTCCTTGAGCATGGCTTCAATCGGTTCCTGAGCCACATGCACATCTTCTGTAGGTCCTTCCAAAGTGATGTTATCCTGTGGCGAGCAGCCTCACAGTTTGCCCTCTTGCCTGTGATAACAATTGTCTCCGAGTTGCTGTTCTTTGCTGGGAGATCAATTTTGGTGTTGCTTTCTTTACGGATCTGCCACAAAGGGAAAAAAAAAAAAAATCATCTCAGAAGTGTCCCATGTCAGAAGAAAAACCCTCGCAGGCTATATTGGACATCACCAATGGGCAGGAGAGAGCATCCAGTGGGATTTTGCTGCAGGCAGTGATCATCACGAGCACTTGAGTTAGGAGCAATATCTCACCTTCTTGATGTTGGCACCTCCTTTCCCTACGATGTTCTTGTGGAACTGTTTGCAGATGGGGACAGAAATAGAAAAGCTGTTTTCAACCTAAGGGAGAAAGGAAGGGAGAACTGAAGATTACACTGTCGTGGCAAGGGAGGCCCGACTTCAGGAACTCTGATAAACGAGCTTTTGAAAAGAGGCTTAGACCCAAGGAAGTTCTCTATACGAGGGACTTGTAAGACTAAACAAAGGCAAGGACGTTCCCCTATAGCCTTCCCATAACAGGTACTACCCCCTGCCTCCATTCAGCCAAAACAGCGTCGACAGCTCCCTCCTCTTGAGGTGTTTTAGCTCTACCCAAGCCAGTAGAGCTCTGCTTTGCCCCAGGGTTATCCAGGCACGGAGGAGGGAAGTGCAGGCAGAAGACCTCCTTACCAGGTCTGCCACCGTCTTTTGCATGTACTCGGTGCACTTCTCCACCTCGTTTTTGGGACCTCGGAGTTGGACGATGTCACTCTTGTGTGCAGGGTCTGGGAAGTTGATGATAACCTGCAGGAGCGGTCATTTAGAGTTAGCTCAAGCAAAAGCAAGAACCCTTGTGTCAGACACATGCAAAGGTTGGGGGGATCCTACACATGCCCTTTTCCCATTCAGAAAAGGGGAACCGTGTTAGCGGCCTCTGGCTAAAAGAACTATCTTCTCAGACACTTGCGCTACAGAGCCACTAAAGTTACGACTTCTGTGACGACAGGCCTACTACCCATGTAGGAAAGAACCCCTCTGGATTCCTCCTCTCCTACAAAGCCTTACCTCTGGGAATTGCTCCCGGATTTCCCAGACCCGCTCAGCCTTCTGCCCAGTGATGGTCCGGTGGAATTTCTGCTCAACGATTAGGTCCGCAGCGTGTTCATTTTCCTGACGGGAACAGAGGGCACACTGAGTGTTCAGCCGGAGAGCCATCTACTTTGACTTAGCGGTTTGCTGCCCGACGGTTTACTTGCCAGCACTGTCCCTCTTTTCTCCAGACCAAATTCACTCTGCGTTGACAGAGAAGGGCTACCCGAGGGAACAGGGGAAGACATTTGTGAAGAGGAACTTGCACTTGTCATGAGATCCAAGTGCTCCGTGGGCAAGGGGCACACACTCGCACCAGAAGGTTACAAGGGAACACGAGAGCCCAAACCCTGCAGTCTCCCAAACATCACGTCCTACCCACTCACCATACGGGAAGCGAGTTCCAGCAGCTCGCTCTTGGCCTGTGGGACCCCCTGTGGGTCTCCTTCCATTCTGATCGGGTTGCTCTTCTCGTTGTCCGGGGGAATGCGCACAGACACCTTGTACAGATCCTTCATCCTGTTCACTTCGAGGCAAGGACTGTGGTGACGCCGTCTGCTAGGCAAAGACCTGGAAGCAAGGCACCTGGATTATCACTGCTCAGAGGCTGATGAAGAAGTAAAGCCGCCTCTGGGAAGGGCTCGGTGGGGTAGGGTTGAGCCAGGGGAAATTGCCTCTTCCCCCTGGAGTTCAGCGAGAGCAGACCTGTGCCACACGAGAGCCTGTCCAAGTAAATACCGTGGCATCTACAGAGCCCATTGTTCCCTTGTCAGAGCCAGGCGTGTTTCTTCCCCAAACAGTATCACTTTTAGAGCAGAGGATAATCGTTCCTTTCTACCCCAAACTCTTGGCTGGGGACACGTTGCAGTGCTATCAAACTAGCAGACCGCAACAAGGCTTTAGCGTTGGCCATATTCTACTGCCGGTGCTGTAGCACCTTCCTCCAGAGGCCAGACCACACTGCTCCTCCTCCAGCTGACACCCTCTCCCACAAGCCACAGGGCTATTTAACCCCTTAGCGGGAACCAGCTACACCTGCACATCGCCCATGTCAATCAACCCACTGCCTCTGAGGCAAGGCCACAGCTGCGTGTTATCAATGCTAATCAACCCACCGCCTTCATTCCTCTACAGGGACAAGCTCACCAAGCACATTTCCACCACCCACAACTGGCTGCTAAAATGTCATTCGCACAGAGCAACGTGTGGAAAAAAAAAAAAAAAAAAATTCCTCCAGGACACATCAAAGTAATTCCACTACTGTTCAGGCTCCCAAGGTACTTTCACCCGTTCAAGCCATCGCAAGGCCTGACGGCCCATTTCTCTCCTTGTACCACCACCACTCCAGAAAAGCAGAGGAAATGTGATGGAGACAGCACACTGGGTGAGCTACAGAGCCCCTGATACCATCTACTAAACACGAAGAGTGTGAGCATGGGAAGGACTAGAAAGGCACTCCACTTACCGTTTAGCTGCTTTCTTGCCAATGAGGTGTCGGTGGAATTGGTGGTCAGCCTTGATTATTGCGTAATCCGTCCCGTGGATCTAAAAAGAATTATATTTTTTATATCTATCTATATATGTATGGATGTACATTATTTTATATTATAATATATAGGGCCAGGTAGGACAGGCCACCGCTTCTGTCTCGTGCCCTAAGTAACTGCCTACTGCCAGTATTGGCACTGACTCACCAGCGGTCAGCTACAAGCACTTCTGCTCTTCAGCAGAGCACAAGCATTCCTCTGCTTTGAGAAGAGAGCATTGTGCTCATGAAACATTGAAAAGACTGACTTCTATGCCTCTCCAGCTATAACCAAGAGAATCCTTCCTTCTCCGCACCAAAAAAATTAATGCTGACTTTTCAAGGATGCTATGGATGAGGTTCATAACCAAGGGGTGTCATCCACCTGGCCACACAATTTGTCTCCTGCAAGTTCGATTAAGCATGCCAAGACATCCTATGGATGTGACAAACACCTCATCACCTCTGCTCTGTTGCCCCTTCTTCCCCCAGTTTCTTACTGGAACTAGTAACTCCAGCTCACCAGTTCCTTGAGCATGGCTTCAATCTGTTCCTGAGCCACATGCACATCTTCTGTAGGTCCTTCCAAAGTGATGTTATCCTGTGGCGAGCAGCCTCACAGTTTGCCCTCTTGCCTGTGATAACAATTGTCTCCGAGTTGCTGTTCTTTGCTGGGAGATCAATTTTGGTGTTGCTTTCTTTACGGATCTGCCACAAAAGAAAAAAAAAAAAAAAATCATCTCAGAAGCGTCCCATGTCAGAAGAAAAACCCTCGCAGGCTATATTGGACATCACCAATGGGCAGGAGAGAGCATCCAGTGGGATTTTGCTGCAGGCAGTGATCATCACGAGCACTTGAGTTAGGAGCAGTATCTCACCTTCTTGATGTTGGCACCTCCTTTCCCTACGATGTTCTTGTGGAACTGTTTGCAGATGGGGACAGAAATAGAAAAGCTGTTTTCAACCTAAGGGAGAAAGGAAGGGAGAACTGAAGATTACACTGTCGTGGCAAGGGAGGCCCGACTTCAGGAACTCTGATAAACGAGCTTTTGAAAAGAGGCTTAGACCCAAGGAAGTTCTCTATACGAGGGACTTGTAAGACTAAACAAAGGCAAGGACGTTCCCCTATAGCCTTCCCATAACAGGTACTACCCCCTGCCTCCATTCAGCCAAAACAGCGTCGACAGCTCCCTCCTCTTGAGGTGTTTTAGCTCTACCCAAGCCAGTAGAGCTCTGCTTTGCCCCAGGGTTATCCAGGCACGGAGGAGGGAAGTGCAGGCAGAAGACCTCCTTACCAGGTCTGCCACCGTCTTTTGCATGTACTCGGTGCACTTCTCCACCTCGTTTTTGGGACCTCGGAGTTGGACGATGTCACTCTTGTGTGCAGGGTCTGGGAAGTTGATGATAACCTGCAGGAGCGGTCATTTAGAGTTAGCTCAAGCAAAAGCAAGAACCCTTGTGTCAGACACATGCAAAGGTTGGGGGGATCCTACACATGCCCTTTTCCCATTCAGAAAAGGGGAACCGTGTTAGCGGCCTCTGGCTAAAAGAACTATCTTCTCAGACACTTGCGCTACAGAGCCACTAAAGTTACGACTTCTGTGACGACAGGCCTACTACCCATGTAGGAAAGAACCCCTCTGGATTCCTCCTCTCCTACAAAGCCTTACCTCAGGGAATTGCTCCCGGATTTCCCAGACCCGCTCAGCCTTCTGCCCAGTGATGGTCCGGTGGAATTTCTGCTCAACGATTAGGTCCGCAGCGTGTTCATTTTCCTGACGGGAACAGAGGGCACACTGAGTGTTCAGCCGGAGAGCCGTCTACTTTGACTTAGCGGTTTGCTGCCCGACGGTTTACTTGCCAGCACTGTCCCTCTTTTCTCCAGACCAAATTCACTCTGCGTTGACAGAGAAGGGCTACCCGAGGGAACAGGGGAAGACATTTGTGAAGAGGAACTTGCACTTGTCATGAGATCCAAGTGCTCCGTGGGCAAGGGGCACACACTCGCACCAGAAGGTTACAAGGGAACACGAGAGCCCAAACCCTGCAGTCTCCCAAACATCACGTCCTACCCACTCACCATACGGGAAGCGAGTTCCAGCAGCTCGCTCTTGGCCTGAGGGACCCCCTGTGGGTCTCCTTCCATTCTGATCGGGTTGCTCTTCTCGTTGTCCGGGGGAATGCGCACAGACACCTTGTACAGATCCTTCATCCTGTTCACTTCGAGGCAAGGACTGTGGTGACGCCGTCTGCTAGGCAAAGACCTGGAAGCAAGGCACCTGGATTATCACTGCTCAGAGGCTGATGAAGAAGTAAAGCCGCCTCTGGGAAGGGCTCGGTGGGGTAGGGTTGAGCCAGGGGAAATTGCCTCTTCCCCCTGGAGTTCAGCGAGAGCAGACCTGTGCCACACGAGAGCCTGTCCAAGTAAATACCGTGGCATCTACAGAGCCCATTGTTCCCTTGTCAGAGCCAGGCGTGTTTCTTCCCCAAACAGTATCACTTTTAGAGCAGAGGATAATCGTTCCTTTCTACCCCAAACTCTTGGCTGGGGACACGTTGCAGTGCTATCAAACTAGCAGACCGCAACAAGGCTTTAGCGTTGGCCATATTCTACTGCCGGTGCTGTAGCACCTTCCTCCAGAGGCCAGACCACACTGCTCCTCCTCCAGCTGACACCCTCTCCCACAAGCCACAGGGCTATTTAACCCCTTAGCGGGAACCAGCTACACCTGCACATCGCCCATGTCAATCAACCCACTGCCTCTGAGGCAAGGCCACAGCTGCGTGTTATCAATGCTAATCAACCCACCGCCTTCATTCCTCTACAGGGAGAAGCTCACCAAGCACATTTCCACCACCCACAACTGGCTGCTAAAATGTCATTCGCACAGAGCAACGTGTGGAAAAAAAAAAAAAAAAAATTCCTCCAGGACACATCAAAGTAATTCCACTACTGTTCAGGCTCCCAAGGTACTTTCACCCGTTCAAGCCATCGCAAGGCCTGACGGCCCATTTCTCTCCTTGTACCACCACCACTCCAGAAAAGCAGAGGAAATGTGATGGAGACAGCACACTGGGTGAGCTACAGAGCCCCTGATACCATCTACTAAACACGAAGAGTGTGAGCATGGGAAGGACTAGAAAGGCACTCCACTTACCGTTTAGCTGCTTTCTTGCCAATGAGGTGTCGGTGGAATTGGTGGTCAGCCTTGATTATTGCGTAATCCGTCCCGTGGATCTAAAAAGAATTATATTTTTTATATCTATCTATATATGTATGGATGTACATTATTTTATATTATAATATATAGGGCCAGGTAGGACAGGCCACCGCTTCTGTCTCGTGCCCTAAGTAACTGCCTACTGCCACTATTGGCACTGACTCACCAGCGGTCAGCTACAAGCACTTCTGCTCTTCAGCAGAGCACAAGCATTCCTCTGCTTTGAGAAGAGAGCATTGTGCTCATGAAACATTGAAAAGACTCACTTCTACGCCTCTCCAGCTATAACCAAGAGAATCCTTCCTTCTCCGCACCAAAAAAATTAATGCTGACTTTTCAAGGATGCTATGGATGAGGTTCATAACCAAGGGGTGTCATCCACCTGGCCACACAATTTGTCTCCTGCAAGTACGATTAAGCATGCCAAGACATCCTATGGATGTGACAAACACCTCATCACCTCTGCTCTGTTGCCCCTTCGTCCCCCAGTTTCTTACTGGAACTAGTAACTCCAGCTCACCAGTTCCTTGAGCATGGCTTCAATCGGTTCCTGAGCCACATGCACATCTTCTGTAGGTCCTTCCAAAGTGATGTTATCCTGTGGCGAGCAGCCTCACAGTTTGCCCTCTTGCCTGTGCTAACAATTGTCTCCGAGTTGCTGTTCTTTGCTGGGAGATCAATTATGGTGTTGCTTTCTTTACGGATCTGCCACAAAGGAAAAAAAAATAAAAAATCATCTCAGAAGTGTCCCATGTCAGAAGAAAAAGCCTCGCAGGCTATATTGGACATCACCAATGGGCAGGAGAGAGCATCCAGTGGGATTTTGCTGCAGGCAGTGATCATCATGAGCACTTGAGTTAGGAGCAATATCTCACCTTCTTGATGTTGGCACCTCCTTTCCCCACGATGTTCTTGTGGAACTGTTTGCAGATGGGGACAGAAATAGAAAAGCTGTTTTCAACCTAAGGGAGAAAGGAAGGGAGAACTGAAGATTACACTGTCGTGGCAAGGGAGGCCCGACTTCAGGAACTCTGATAAACGAGCTTTTGAAAAGAGGCTTAGACCCAAGGAAGTTCTCTATACGAGGGACTTGTAAGACTAAACAAAGGCAAGGACGTTCCCCTATAGCCTTCCCATAACAGGTACTACCCCCTGCCTCCATTCAGCCAAAACAGCGTCGACAGCTCCCTCCTCTTGAGGTGTTTTAGCTCTACCCAAGCCAGTAGAGCTCTGCTTTGCCCCAGGGTTATCCAGGCACGGAGGAGGGAAGTGCAGGCAGAAGACCTCCTTACCAGGTCTGCCACCGTCTTTTGCATGTACTCGGTGCACTTCTCCACCTCGTTTTTGGGACCTCGGAGTTGGACGATGTCACTCTTGTGTGCAGGGTCTGGGAAGTTGATGATAACCTGCAGGAGCGGTCATTTAGAGTTAGCTCAAGCAAAAGCAAGAACCCTTGTGTCAGACACATGCAAAGGTTGGGGGGATCCTACACGTGCCCTTTTCCCATTCAGAAACGGGGAACCGTGTTAGCGGCCTCTGGCTAAAAGAACTATCTTCTCAGACACTTGCGCTACAGAGCCACTAAAGTTACGACTTCTGTGACGACAGGCCTACTACCCATGTAGGAAAGAACCCCTCTGGATTCCTCCTCTCCTACAAAGCCTTACCTCTGGGAATTGCTCCCGGATTTCCCAGACCCGCTCAGCCTTCTGCCCAGTGATGGTCCGGTGGAATTTCTGCTCAACGATTAGGTCCGCAGCGTGTTCATTTTCCTGACGGGAACAGAGGGCACACTGAGTGTTCAGCCGGAGAGCCGTCTACTTTGACTTAGCGGTTTGCTGCCCGACGGTTTACTTGCCAGCACTGTCCCTCTTTTCTCCAGACCAAATTCACTCTGCGTTGACAGAGAAGGGCTACCCGAGGGAACAGGGGAAGACATTTGTGAAGAGGAACTTGCACTTGTCATGAGATCCAAGTGCTCCGTGGGCAAGGGGCACACACTCGCACCAGAAGGTTACAAGCGAACACGAGAGCCCAAACCCTGCAGTCTCCCAAACATCACGTCCTACCCACTCACCATACGGGAAGCGAGTTCCAGCAGCTCGCTCTTGGCCTGTGGGACCCCCTGTGGGTCTCCTTCCATTCTGATCGGGTTGCTCTTCTCGTTGTCCGGGGGAATGCGCACAGACACCTTGTACAGATCCTTCATCCTGTTCACTTCGAGGCAAGGACTGTGGTGACGCCGTCTGCTAGGCAAAGACCTGGAAGCAAGGCACCTGGATTATCACTGCTCAGAGGCTGATGAAGAAGTAAAGCCGCCTCTGGGAAGGGCTCGGTGGGGTAGGGTTGAGCCAGGGGAAATTGCCTCTTCCCCCTGGAGTTCAGCGAGAGCAGACCTGTGCCACACGAGAGCCTGTCCAAGTAAATACCGTGGCATCTACAGAGCCCATTGTTCCCTTGTCAGAGCGAGGCGTGTTTCTTCCCCAAACAGTATCACTTTTAGAGCAGAGGATAATCGTTCCTTTCTACCCCAAACTCTTGGCTGGGGACACGTTGCAGTGCTATCAAACTAGCAGACCGCAACAAGGCTTTAGCGTTGGCCATATTCTACTGCCGGTGCTGTAGCACCTTCCTCCAGAGGCCAGACCACACTGCTCCTCCTCCAGCTGACACCCTCTCCCACAAGCCACAGGGCTATTTAACCCCTTAGCGGGAACCAGCTACACCTGCACATCGCCCATGTCAATCAAGCCACTGCCTCTGAGGCAAGGCCACAGCTGCGTGTTATCAATGCTAATCAACCCACCGCCTTCATTCCTCTACAGGGAGAAGCTCACCAAGCACATTTCCACCACCCACAACTGGCTGCTAAAATGTCATTCGCACAGAGCAACGTGTGGAAAAAAAAAAAAAAAATTCCTCCAGGACACATCAAAGTAATTCCACTACTGTTCAGGCTCCCAAGGTACTTTCACCCGTTCAAGCCATCGCAAGGCCTGACGGCCCATTTCTCTCCTTGTACCACCACCACTCCAGAAAAGCAGAGGAAATGTGATGGAGACAGCACACTGGGTGAGCTACAGAGCCCCTGATACCATCTACTAAACACGAAGAGTGTGAGCATGGGAAGGACTAGAAAGGCACTCCACTTACCGTTTAGCTGCTTTCTTGCCAATGAGGTGTCGGTGGAATTGGTGGTCAGCCTTGATTATTGCGTAATCCGTCCCGTGGATCTAAAAAGAATTATATCTTTTATATCTATCTATATATGTATGGATGTACATTATTTTATATTATAATATATAGGGCCAGGTAGGACAGGCCACCGCTTCTGTCTCGTGCCCTAAGTAACTGCCTACTGCCACTATTGGCACTGACTCACCAGCGGTCAGCTACAAGCACTTCTGCTCTTCAGCAGAGCACAAGCATTCCTCTGCTTTGAGAAGAGAGCATTGTGCTCATGAAACATTGAAAAGACTCACTTCTATGCCTCTCCAGCTATAACAAAGAGAATCCTTCCTTCTCCGCACCAAAAAAATTAATGCTGACTTTTCAAGGATGCTATGGATGAGTTTCATAACCAAGGGGTGTCATCCACCTGGCCACACAATTTGTCTCCTGCAAGTACGATTAAGCATGCCAAGACATCCTATGGATGTGACAAACACCTCATCACCTCTGCTCTGTTGCCCCTTCTTCCCCCAGTTCCTGTTCTCCTTCATAATACCTAGTTGTTCTCTCATTATGAATCCTCCCTTCCCCTTATCAGTGTCAATGGAATCATCGTTCCATGGACAATGAGTCGTCCCGTTCCCCCGCTTGGTCCGAGAGTATTACCTCTGTTCAGTGGCTTGATCCAGGGTGATAGTGCTCGTTCTAGGCGCTGTAAAAAGCGAAATCTATATCCTATGTCCTGATTTTGGGTATCTAACATTAATGCAAAACAGTAATCCTCACACAGTTTTTATTTCATTCTGTAGCGTCGGTGTCGCTATCGGCTGCCTGCGGTAAAGGTTCACGGAAAGGTCTTACATTCTTCGCTGGGATCCATCGAGGTCCTTTTTCTGTAGAGACACAAGCATAACCTTTTCCCCGTGTAACAAGAGGATATGGTCCCATAATTTTACCTGTTTCTGCATCTCGGACCGATACCGGGCCTTTAACCCGTGCCTCGACGGAGGTAGCTGCAGTGAAACGTCGACCTATCGGTGGGCCGTTATCTATTCAAGAACAATTCAAAAAATTAAAAACATACAACGCTTTCTGTAACCGTTCCTCGGGAATAGCCATGCCCATTCCCCCTTTTTGTTGTTGTCATAAACGTTTCAGAGACCGATGAAACCCTTCAATGAGAGATCGACCGGTGGGGGAATGAGCAATGCCGGTAATGTGAGTTCTACCCCATAGGGCAAAAGAGGTTTTTACAGTTGTTGAAACGTAAAGATAAAGACCGACAACGGTCCAGCTTAAGGGAATACCTAAAGCAGCAAAAGCACGCATTAAATGTCTACGAACAGCTCGTGCCTTTTCTCCTGTGTGACACGAGGCAACCAAGGCACCTGAAAATGTATCAATGGAAGAGTGGATATATTTAAGGCTACCAAATTCAGAATCATGCGTGACATCTGTTTGCCATAACGGTAGGCTTTGTAATCCTCTAGGATTAACTCCTGCAGCAACTGATGGGAAAGAATGTTTTTGACAATCGGGACAGACAGCAATAATACTTGATGCTTGTTGAGCAGCAAGGCCAAACTGTCGCTTAAGAGCTCCAGCGTTTCGATGGAAAAAAAGAGTGCCTTCGCTTAGCTTGTGCAATACGGTCTGGCAGTACTTGAACTGGTCACGGCAATAGGTCAGCTCGTCGATTGCCTTCTGCAAGAAAACCAGGTAGCGAGGTATGAGACCTAATATGCATAACAAAATAAGGCGCAGATCGAGAGTCCAAAAGGAAAATAAGTTCCTGTAACAGGGTAAAGGGTTGTGAATGCGAAACACTCCGCAGCACAGAAGCTTCAGCTCGTGGAACAATACCTGCAACATAAGCAGAATCAGTAACAAGGTGGAGTGGTACATTCCATTCTCGGAAAACACGAACAACTGCATTCAGTTCTCCTGTTTGAGGTGAACCGGAGACCGTCTCTATGTCCGAATCCCATTGTCTCCGTTGAAAACCTTAGGAAGACAGGAATTGAACCTGCACAGAAGAGATCAAAGCGCTCCATACTCCCCTTACATTACTTCCCAGTAGGGTCAGCTAAACAAAAGCTATCGGGCCCATACCCCGAAAATGATGGTTTAACCTCTTCCTCTACTAAATGAGCCCCGTCACAAAACTAACGTTCTCCTTAAGCCTTCTACTAGGAACAACCATCACAATTTCAAGCAACCACTGACTGCTAGCCTGGCCTGGACTAGAAATCAACACCCTTGCCATTATCCCCTTCCTTTCAAAATCACACCACCCTCGAGCTATGGAAGCTGCAATCAAATACTTTCTCGTCCAAGCAACCGCCTCCGCATTAATCCTCTTCTCAAGCACAATCAACGCACAGTTCACCGGACAATGAGACATTCCGCGACTAAGCCACCCAACAGCCTCCCTACTACTAACTACAGCAGTCGCAATAAAACTAGGCCTAGTACCCTTTCACTTCCGATGTCCAGAGGTCATACAAGGCTCACCTATAACCACTGCCCTACTCGTCTCTACATGAATAAAACTCCCCCCACTCACTCTTCTTTTCTTAACTGCCCCCTCACTGAACCCACTCCTACTGACAACCGTGGCCATTGCATCCGCAGCCATCGGAGGGCGAACAGGACTTAACCAAACACAAATCCGAAAAGTCCTAGCTTTCTCATCGATCGCCCACCTAGGCTGAATAACCATCATCCTCATATACAACCCCAAGCTAACATTAATAACCTTCTACCCATACTCCTTAAGAACCGCCTCCATTTTCTTAGCCCTCAACACAACCAACTCCTCAAAACTATCCACAATAATAACCTCCTGAACAAAAATACCATCGCTAAACGCATCCTTGACGCTAGCACTACTATCCCTAGCCGGCCTGCCCCCACTCCCTGGCTTTTTACCAAAATGACTCATTATCCAGGAACTAACTAAGCAAGAGATATCAACCGCAGCCATAATTATTTCAATACTCTCCCTACAAGGTTTATTTTTCTACCTACGCCTTGCATATTGCTCCACACTCCCACCAAACACTACAAGCTTCATAAAACAATGATACAATAACAAATCCACAGGCACACCAATTGCTACCTTAATTTCTCTGTCAGTCCTCCTTCTCCCCCCTTCTCCCGCAATCCTGACCGTTACCTAAGAAACTTAGGATCCCCTGCCTACCAAACCGAAGGCCTTCAAAGCCTTAACTAAGAGTTAAATCCTCTTAGTTTCTGCCCACACCACTAAGGCCCGCAGGACACTAAACCTGCACCATCTAAATGCAACGCAGATACTCTAATTCAGCTAGGGCCTCCACGATAAGCCTAGACAGACGGGCCTCGATCCCATAAACTTCTAATTAACAGCTAGACGCTCAAACCACGAGCTTCTGTCTACCAGACTCCGGCACACTCTCAGCGTACATCAATGAGTTTGCAACTCAACATGAACTTCACCACAGAGTCGATAAGAAGAGGAATTCAACCTCTGTAAAAAGGACTACAGCCTAACGCCTAAACACTCAGCCACCTGACCCGTGACCTTCATCAACCGATGACTAGTTTCAACAAACCACAATGACATCGGCACCCTATACCTACTCTTCGGAGCATGGGCAGGCATAGCCGAGTACCGCCCTCAGCCTCCTTATTCGAGCAGAACTTGGCCAACCAGGAACTCTCCTAGGAGACGACCAAATCTACAATGTCATCATCACCGCCCATGCCTTCGTAAGAATCTTCTTCACAGTTATAGCTATTATAATCGAAGGGTTTGGAAACTGACTAGTCCCCCTTATAATTGGAGCCCCAGACATAGCATTCCCCCGCATAAACAACATCGGTTTCTGAACTACTTCCTCCGTCCTTCCTACTGCTCCTAGCGTCCTCCACAGTAGAAGCTGGAGTCGGAACAGGATGAACCATATACCCGCCCCTAGCAGGCAACCTAGCCCATGCTGGCGCCTCAGTAGACCTAGCCATCTTCTCCCTACACCTCGCAGGTGTGTCTTCCATCTTAGGGGCCATCAACTTTAACACAACAGCCATTAACATAACCCCCCCTGCCTTATCGCAACATCCAACTCCCCTATTCGTATGATCCGTACTCCTATTGCCCTCACTTCCAGTCCTGGCCGCCGGCATCACCATACTACTGACCGACCGAAACCTAAACACTACATTCTGTGACCCCGCTGGAGGGGGAGACCCCATTCTCTACCAGCACCTGTTCTGATTCTTTGGCCACCAGGAAGTTTACATCTTAATCCTTCACGGCTTTGGAATCATCTCACATGTTGTAACGTATTACGCAGGCAAAAAAGAACCATTCGGCTACATAGGAATAGTCTGAGCTATACTATCGATTGGATTCCTGGGCTTTGTCATATGAGCCCACCACATATTCACTGTCGGAATAGACGTAGACAGCCGATCATACTTCATCTCCGCCACTATAATCATCGCCATCCCAACCGGCATTCAGGTATTCAGCTGACTAGCCACACCACACGGAGGCACCATCAAATGAGATCCACCGATACTGTGAGCCTTGGGCTTCATCTTCCTCTTCACACTTGCCAATGAGGTGTCGGTGGAACTGGTGGTCAGCCTTGATTACTGCGTAATCCATCCCGTGGATCTAAAAAGAATTTTATATATATATAATATTGTACGCACATACATACATATATATATATTATATAGGGCCAGGAAGGACAGGCCACCGCTTCTGTCTCGTGCCCTAAGTAACTGCCTACTGCCAGTATTGGCACTGACTCACCAGCGGTCAGCTACAAGCACTTCTGCTCTTCAGCAGAGCACAAGCATTCCTCTGCTTTGAGAAGAGAGCATTGTGCTCATGAAACATTGAAAACACTTACTTCTATGCCTCTCCAGCTATAACCAAGAGAATCCTTCCTTCTCCGCACCAAAAAAATTAATGCTGACTTTTCAAGGATGCTATGGATGAGGTTCATAACCAAGGGGTGTCATCCACCTGGCCACACAATTTGTCTCCTGCAAGTACGATTAAGCATGCCAAGACATCCTATGGATGTGACAAACACCTCATCACCTCTGCTCTGTTGCCCCTTCTTCCCCCAGTTTCTTACTGGAACTAGTAACTCCAGCTCACCAGTTCCTTGAGCATGGCTTCAATCGGTTCCTGAGCCACATGCACATCTTCTGTAGGTCCTTCCAAAGTGATGTTATCCTGTGGCGAGCAGCCTCACAGTTTGCCCTCTTGCCTGTGATAACAATTGTCTCCGAGTTGCTGTTCTTTGCTGGGAGATCAATTATGGTGTTGCTTTCTTTACGGATCTGCCATAAAGAAAAAAAAAAAAAAAATCATCTCAGAAGCGTCCCATGTCAGAAGAAAAAGCCTCGCAGGCTATATTGGACATCACCAATGGGCAGGAGAGAGCATCCAGTGGGATTTTGCTGCAGGCAGTGATCATCACGAGCACTTGAGTTAGGAGCAATATCTCACCTTCTTGATGTTGGCACCTCCTTTCCCTACGATGTTCTTGTGGAACTGTTTGCAGATGGGGACAGAAATAGAAAAGCTGTTTTCAACCTAAGGGAGAAAGGAAGGGAGAACTGAAGATTACACTGTCGTGGCAAGGGAGGCCCGACTTCAGGAACTCTGATAAACGAGCTTTTGAAAAGAGGCTTAGACCCAAGGAAGTTCTCTATACGAGGGACTTGTAAGACTAAACAAAGGCAAGGACGTTCCCCTATAGCCTTCCCATAACAGGTACTACCCCCTGCCTCCATTCAGCCAAAACAGCGTCGACAGCTCCCTCCTCTTGAGGTGTTTTAGCTCTACCCAAGCCAGTAGAGCTCTGCTTTGCCCCAGGGTTATCCAGGCACGGAGGAGGGAAGTGCAGGCAGAAGACCTCCTTACCAGGTCTGCCACCGTCTTTTGCATGTACTCGGTGCACTTCTCCACCTCGTTTTTGGGACCTCGGAGTTGGACGATGTCACTCTTGTGTGCAGGGTCTGGGAAGTTGATGATAACCTGCAGGAGCGGTCATTTAGAGTTAGCTCAAGCAAAAGCAAGAACCCTTGTGTCAGACACATGCAAAGGTTGGGGGGATCCTACACATGCCCTTTTCCCATTCAGAAAAGGGGAACCGTGTTAGCGGCCTCTGGCTAAAAGAACTATCTTCTCAGACACTTGCGCTACAGAGCCACTAAAGTTACGACTTCTGTGACGACAGGCCTACTACCCATGTAGGAAAGAACCCCTCTGGATTCCTCCTCTCCTACAAAGCCTTACCTCTGGGAATTGCTCCCAGATTTCCCAGACCCGCTCAGCCTTCTGCCCAGTGATGGTCCGGTGGAATTTCTGCTCAACGATTAGGTCCGCAGCGTGTTCATTTTCCTGACGGGAACAGAGGGCACACTGAGTGTTCAGCCGGAGAGCCGTCTACTTTGACTTAGCGGTTTGCTGCCCGACGGTTTACTTGCCAGCACTGTCCCTCTTTTCTCCAGACCAAATTCACTCTGCGTTGACAGAGAAGGGCTACCCGAGGGAACAGGGGAAGACATTTGTGAAGAGGAACTTGCACTTGTCATGAGATCCAAGTGCTCCGTGGGCAAGGGGCACACACTCGCACCAGAAGGTTACAAGCGAACACGAGAGCCCAAACCCTGCAGTCTCCCAAACATCACGTCCTACCCACTCACCATACGGGAAGCGAGTTCCAGCAGCTCGCTCTTGGCCTGTGGGACCCCCTGTGGGTCTCCTTCCATTCTGATCGGGTTGCTCTTCTCGTTGTCCGGGGGAATGCGCACAGACACCTTGTACAGATCCTTCATCCTGTTCACTTCGAGGCAAGGACTGTGGTGACGCCGTCTGCTAGGCAAAGACCTGGAAGCAAGGCACCTGGATTATCACTGCTCAGAGGCTGATGAAGAAGTAAAGCCGCCTCTGGGAAGGGCTCGGTGGGGTAGGGTTGAGCCAGGGGAAATTGCCTCTTCCCCCTGGAGTTCAGCGAGAGCAGACCTGTGCCACACGAGAGCCTGTCCAAGTAAATACCGTGGCATCTACAGAGCCCATTGTTCCCTTGTCAGAGCCAGGCGTGTTTCTTCCCCAAACAGTATCACATTTAGAGCAGAGGATAATCGTTCCTTTCTACCCCAAACTCTTGGCTGGGGACACGTTGCAGTGCTATCAAACTAGCAGACCGCAACAAGGCTTTAGCGTTGGCCATATTCTACTGCCGGTGCTGTAGCACCTTCCTCCAGAGGCCAGACCACACTGCTCCTCCTCCAGCTGACACCCTCTCCCACAAGCCACAGGGCTATTTAACCCCTTAGCGGGAACCAGCTACACCTGCACATCGCCCATGTCAATCAACCCACTGCCTCTGAGGCAAGGCCACAGCTGCGTGTTATCAATGCTAATCAACCCACCGCCTTCATTCCTCTACAGGGAGAAGCTCACCAAGCACATTTCCACCACCCACAACTGGCTGCTAAAATGTCATTCGCACAGAGCAACGTGTGGAAAAAAAAAAAAAAAAAAATTCCTCCAGGACACATCAAAGTAATTCCACTACTGTTCAGGCTCCCAAGGTACTTTCACCCGTTCAAGCCATCGCAAGGCCTGACGGCCCATTTCTCTCCTTGTACCACCACCACTCCAGAAAAGCAGAGGAAATGTGATGGAGACAGCACACTGGGTGAGCTACAGAGCCCCTGATACCATCTACTAAACACGAAGAGTGTGAGCATGGGAAGGACTAGAAAGGCACTCCACTTACCGTTTAGCTGCTTTCTTGCCAATGAGGTGTCGGTGGAATTGGTGGTCAGCCTTGATTATTGCGTAATCCGTCCCGTGGATCTAAAAAGAATTATATCTTTTATATCTATCTATATATGTATGGATGTACATTATTTTATATTATAATATATAGGGCCAGGTAGGACAGGCCACCGCTTCTGTCTCGTGCCCTAAGTAACTGCCTACTGCCAGTATTGGCACTGACTCACCAGCGGTCAGCTACAAGCACTTCTGCTCTTCAGCAGAGCACAAGCATTCCTCTGCTTTGAGAAGAGAGCATTGTGCTCATGAAACATTGAAAAGACTTACTTCTACGCCTCTCCAGCTATAACCAAGAGAATCCTTCCTTCTCCGCACCAAAAAAAATAATGCTGACTTTTCAAGGATGCTATGGATGAGGTTCATAACCAAGGGGTGTCATCCACCTGGCCACACAATTTGTCTCCTGCAAGTACGATTAAGCATGCCAAGACATCCTATGGATGTGACAAACACCTCATCACCTCTGCTCTGTTGCCCCTTCTTCCCCCAGTTTCTTACTGGAACTAGTAACTCCAGCTCACCAGTTCCTTGAGCATGGCTTCAATCGGTTCCTGAGCCACATGCACATCTTCTGTAGGTCCTTCCAAAGTGATGTTATCCTGTGGCGAGCAGCCTCACAGTTTGCCCTCTTGCCTGTGATAACAATTGTCTCCGAGTTGCTGTTCTTTGCTGGGAGATCAATTATGGTGTTGCTTTCTTTACGGATCTGCCATAAAGAAAAAAAAAAAAAAATCATCTCAGAAGCGTCCCATGTCAGAAGAAAAAGCCTCGCAGGCTATATTGGACATCACCAATGGGCAGGAGAGAGCATCCAGTGGGATTTTGCTGCAGGCAGTGATCATCACGAGCACTTGAGTTAGGAGCAATATCTCACCTTCTTGATGTTGGCACCTCCTTTCCCCACGATGTTCTTGTGGAACTGTTTGCAGATGGGGACAGAAATAGAAAAGCTGTTTTCAACCTAAGGGAGAAAGGAAGGGAGAACTGAAGATTACACTGTCGTGGCAAGGGAGGCCCGACTTCAGGAACTCTGATAAACGAGCTTTTGAAAAGAGGCTTAGACCCAAGGAAGTTCTCTATACGAGGGACTTGTAAGACTAAACAAAGGCAAGGACGTTCCCCTATAGCCTTCCCATAACAGGTACTACCCCCTGCCTCCATTCAGCCAAAACAGCGTCGACAGCTCCCTCCTCTTGAGGTGTTTTAGCTCTACCCAAGCCAGTAGAGCTCTGCTTTGCCCCAGGGTTATCCAGGCACGGAGGAGGGAAGTGCAGGCAGAAGACCTCCTTACCAGGTCTGCCACCGTCTTTTGCATGTACTCGGTGCACTTCTCCACCTCGTTTTTGGGACCTCGGAGTTGGACGATGTCACTCTTGTGTGCAGGGTCTGGGAAGTTGACGATAACCTGCAGGAGCGGTCATTTAGAGTTAGCTCAAGCAAAAGCAAGAACCCTTGTGTCAGACACATGCAAAGGTTGGGGGGATCCTACACATGCCCTTTTCCCATTCAGAAACGGGGAACCGTGTTAGCGGCCTCTGGCTAAAAGAACTATCTTCTCAGACACTTGCGCTACAGAGCCACTAAAGTTACGACTTCTGTGACGACAGGCCTACTACCCATGTAGGAAAGAACCCCTCTGGATTCCTCCTCTCCTACAAAGCCTTACCTCTGGGAATTGCTCCCGGATTTCCCAGATCCGCTCAGCCTTCTGCCCAGTGATGGTCCGGTGGAATTTCTGCTCAACGATTAGGTCCGCAGCGTGTTCATTTTCCTGACGGGAACAGAGGGCACACTGAGTGTTCAGCCGGAGAGCCGTCTACTTTGACTTAGCGGTTTGCTGCCCGACGGTTTACTTGCCAGCACTGTCCCTCTTTTCTCCAGACCAAATTCACTCTGCGTTGACAGAGAAGGGCTACCCGAGGGAACAGGGGAAGACATTTGTGAAGAGGAACTTGCACTTGTCATGAGATCCAAGTGCTCCGTGGGCAAGGGGCACACACTCGCACCAGAAGGTTACAAGGGAACACGAGAGCCCAAACCCTGCAGTCTCCCAAACATCACGTCCTACCCACTCACCATACGGGAAGCAAGTTCCAGCAGCTCGCTCTTGGCCTGTGGGACCCCCTGTGGGTCTCCTTCCATTCTGATCGGGTTGCTCTTCTCGTTGTCCGGGGGAATGCGCACAGACACCTTGTACAGATCCTTCATCCTGTTCACTTCGAGGCAAGGACTGTGGTGACGCCGTCTGCTAGGCAAAGACCTGGAAGCAAGGCACCTGGATTATCACTGCTCAGAGGCTGATGAAGAAGTAAAGCCGCCTCTGGGAAGGGCTCGGTGGGGTAGGGTTGAGCCAGGGGAAATTGCCTCTTCCCCCTGGAGTTCAGCGAGAGCAGACCTGTGCCACACGAGAGCCTGTCCAAGTAAATACCGTGGCATCTACAGAGCCCATTGTTCCCTTGTCAGAGCCAGGCGTGTTTCTTCCCCAAACAGTATCACATTTAGAGCAGAGGATAATCGTTCCTTTCTACCCCAAACTCTTGGCTGGGGACACGTTGCAGTGCTATCAAACTAGCAGACCGCAACAAGGCTTTAGCGTTGGCCATATTCTACTGCCGGTGCTGTAGCACCTTCCTCCAGAGGCCAGACCACACTGCTCCTCCTCCAGCTGACACCCTCTCCCACAAGCCACAGGGCTATTTAACCCCTTAGCGGGAACCAGCTACACCTGCACATCGCCCATGTCAATCAACCCACTGCCTCTGAGGCAAGGCCACAGCTGCGTGTTATCAATGCTAATCAACCCACCGCCTTCATTCCTCTACAGGGAGAAGCTCACCAAGCACATTTCCACCACCCACAACTGGCTGCTAAAATGTCATTCGCACAGAGCAACGTGTGGAAAAAAAAAAAAAAAAATTCCTCCAGGACACATCAAAGTAATTCCACTACTGTTCAGGCTCCCAAGGTACTTTCACCCGTTCAAGCCATCGCAAGGCCTGACGGCCCATTTCTCTCCTTGTACCACCACCACTCCAGAAAAGCAGAGGAAATGTGATGGAGACAGCACACTGGGTGAGCTACAGAGCCCCTGATACCATCTACTAAACACGAAGAGTGTGAGCATGGGAAGGACTAGAAAGGCACTCCACTTACCGTTTAGCTGCTTTCTTGCCAATGAGGTGTCGGTGGAATTGGTGGTCAGCCTTGATTATTGCGTAATCCGTCCCGTGGATCTAAAAAGAATTATATCTTTTATATCTATCTATATATGTATGGATGTACATTATTTTATATTATAATATATAGGGCCAGGTAGGACAGGCCACCGCTTCTGTCTCGTGCCCTAAGTAACTGCCTACTGCCAGTATTGGCACTGACTCACCAGCGGTCAGCTACAAGCACTTCTGCTCTTCAGCAGAGCACAAGCATTCCTCTGCTTTGAGAAGAGAGCATTGTGCTCATGAAACATTGAAAAGACTCACTTCTATGCCTCTCCAGCTATAACCAAGGGAATCCTTCCTTCTCCGCACCAAAAAAATTAATGCTGACTTTTCAAGGATGCTATGGATGAGGTTCATAACCAAGGGGTGTCATCCACCTGGCCACACAATTTGTCTCCTGCAAGTACGATTAAGCATGCCAAGACATCCTATGGATGTGACAAACACCTCATCACCTCTGCTCTGTTGCCCCTTCTTCCCCGAGTTCCTGTTCTCCTTCATAATACCTAGTTGTTCTCTCATTATGAATCCTCCCTTCCCCTTATCGGTGTCAATGGAATCATCGTTCCATGGACAATGAGTCGTCCCTTTCCCCCGCTTGGTCCGAGAGTATTACCTCTGTTCAGTGGCTTGATCCAGGGTGATAGTGCTCGTTCTAGGCGCTGTAAAAAGCGAAATCTATATCCTATGTCCTGATTTTGGGTATCTAACATTAATGCAAAACAGTAATCCTCACACAGTTTTTATTTCATTCTGTAGCGTCGGTGTCGCTATCAGCTGCCTGCGGTAAAGGTTCACGGAAAGGTCTTACATTCTTCGCTGGGATCCATCGAGGTCCTTTTTCTGTAGAGACACAAGCATAACCTTTTCCCCGTGTAACAAGAGGATATGGTCCCATAATTTTACCTGTTTCTGCATCTCGGACCGATACCGGGCCTTTAACCCGTGCCTCGACGGAGGTAGCTGCAGTGAAACGTCGACCTATCGGTGGGCCGTTATCTATTCAAGAACAATTCAAAAAATTAAAAACATACAACGCTTTCTGTAACCGTTCCTCGGGAATAGCCATGCCCATTCCCCCTTTTTGTTGTTGTCATAAACGTTTCAGAGACCGATGAGACCCTTCAATGAGAGATCGACCGGTGGGGGAATGAGCAATGCCGGTAATGTGAGTTCTACCCCATAGGGCAAAAGAGGTTTTTACAGTTGTTGAAACGTAAAGATAAAGACCGATAACGGTCCAGCTTAAGGGAATACCTAAAGCAGCAAAAGCACGCATTAAATGTCTACGAACAGCTCGTGCCTTTTCTCCTGTGTGACACGAGGCAACCAAGGCACCTGAAAATGTATCAATGGAAGAGTGGATATATTTAAGGCTACCAAATTCAGAATCATGCGTGACATCTGTTTGCCATAACGGTAGGCTTTGTAATCCTCTAGGATTAGCTCCTGCAGCAACTGATGGGAAAGAATGTTTTTGACAGTCGGGACAGACAGCAATAATACTTGATGCTTGTTGAGCAGCAAGGCCAAACTGTCGCTTAAGAGCTCCAGCGTTTCGATGGAAAAAAAGAGTGCCTTCGCTTAGCTTGTGCAATACGGTCTGGCAGTACTTGAACTGGTCACGGCAATAGGTCAGCTCGTCGATTGCCTTCTGCAAGAAAACCAGGTAGCGAGGTATGAGACCTAATATGCATAACAAAATAAGGCGCAGATCGAGAGTCCAAAAGGAAAATAAGTTCCTGTAACAGGGTAAAGGGTTGTGAATGCGAAACACTCCGCAGCACAGAAGCTTCAGCTCGTGGAACAATACCTGCAACATAAGCAGAATCAGTAACAAGGTGGAGTGGTACATTCCATTCTCGGAAAACACGAACAACTGCATTCAGTTCTCCTGTTTGAGGTGAACCGGAGACCGTCTCTATGTCCGAATCCCATTGCCTCCGTTGATCATCCCACCACAGAAGAACAGATTTATGCGATTGGCCCGATCCATCTGTAAACACAGTAAGCGCCGGTAAGGGTTGTTCGCTGCTTCTGGGTTTTAACATCAGACGAAAATCAACGTTAAACAGTTTGTGTGAAGGTGGATGGGAAGTTATTCGACCTGTATGTTCTCGCCCGGCACCTCCCCGGGACCTACAGCTTGACAAACTATTGCTGTACAATTCAACCACGAGAACCTCTAACACCTTTACCGCTCAAACCTAGCCTTCTCCTTAACATCTTGTATATCCCATAAACACCACCTACCCAAAACCCCAGCACTAAAATCATATTAACCCAAACCCCCCATACACACACGCCCCTAAGACTAAAGGCGCCCAAACAGCCAACGAAACCAACGAAACCACGTCCCCGTAGCTTACAATCCAAAGCGTGGCACTGAAGATGCCAAGATGGCGTCCAATATGAAAGCCGAGGACAAAAGACTTAGCCCTAACCTTACGGTTGGCTCCTGCTAGACCTAGACGTGCAAGTATCTGCGGCCCAGTGTAAATGCCCTAGGCCTCCTGCTAAGACCGAAGGAGCAGGCATCAGGCACACGCTACCAACTGCAGCCCAAGACGCCTTGCTCAGCCACACCCCCACGGGCACTCAGCAGTAATTAACAGTAAGCAAGAAGCGCAAGCTTGACTTAGTCACGGCAACCTTCAGGGTTGGTAAATCTCGTGCCAGCCGCCGCGGTCACACCAGAAACCCAAGCCAACAGTCACACGGCGTAGAGAGCGGACCAGAGCCTGTCAGAATAACTAGGAAACCGAAACACAACTAAGCTGTCGTAAGCCCGAGATACCCCTAAGGCCAACCTAAAGATGATCCTAGTAAACCTGACTGCGGCCAATGAAGAGACGGGACGCAGCTTGATGCAAGCAAATGTCAATGCGTTGTGCAGAAGCACGAGGTTTTATACGCTTGCAGAAGCTGCGCGTTTTAAACCAATTGCTTCTTGAGGCTAAGCCTTGCATACTAGGCAATCCCTGATTGGTGGTTAACTACCGGCACTTAACAGCAAGGTGTTACCTTTCCTTGGCGCCATCCGTCTCCCACTCCCCTGTGCTCTGTAACCATGCCCCATCATGTTGTTAATTGTTGTCTAGACAAGCTCGAGCACACTCCCCTCAGCTGACCGATTGCCACGCGTGGTCCTAGTTTCCAGCCCGCTCCTGCACCTCCCCCTTCCTGTTGCACAAAAGAACCTTTGAAAGCGAACGAGGAAAAACAAGGCCTAAGCAACAGAACAAATAAAAAACCAACTAAGACATATTATCACTGTCAAAATAACCCACTGCCTTTGTTCCGTACAATTCTACAATTTCCCCTTTTTGTTTTTGAACAGCTAGTACCAGGTTTGCCATGTTCCGCAGGGCCCTTGCAAACATGACAGCAACCAAGGTAATAGCAAACAAACAACACTGCCAATCGAGTGAATGGATGCCAGAAAAGGCTGAAATTTTCTCAGATTTTGATAACATGTTGCTGCAGTGGGGCGCCTAAAATCCACGCAGCACATACCATCAAAATCCTCACAGCCACGTCCTTGAACCAACAACAAAAAGCCGCGGCAATTTTGACTCACATGCTTAACTGCCTACCAAACAAGGTGATTGAACTCTTTAATGCTTTCCCTGCTGTTACTCTGCATAAGAGAAGAAGCGCTGCGACACGTTCCCATCCTAGCCTCCTACTACATTAGCATCTACAGAAAGACAATGCTCGACATGCAAAGTGTAAACAACATCACCTTCTTTTGGATTAACGTTATACGTAGGCGGAAGGGCACACCAAACAAGAACCGTTTCCGTCAAAAAGTTCGAAACATAGCATGCCTTCTCTGAACATACCTCTGGGGTCATCCCCTTCATTCCCTCCTTATTGATGCAAAGAGAGACACTTTACCCTAACAGAGAAGCCCCTGTTTACATCTCTGAGCCAGGACACAAGCCGCAGCTGTGCGCGCCACCAGGCTCAGGGCAGAAACCACTCCTGTAGTTACCTAACTAGATATCTCGACAAGCGTGCAGACACCTATTAAACACTAAATAACCATGTTTATCGTTCCTGTTCTCCTTCATAATACCTAGTTGTTCTCTCATTATGAATCCTCCCTTCCCCTTATCAGTGTCAATGGAATCATCGTTCCATGGACAATGAGTCGTCCCGTTCCCCCGCTTGGTCCGAGAGTATTACCTCTGTTCAGTGGCTTGATCCAGGGTGATAGTGCTCGTTCTAGGCGCTGTAAAAAGCGAAATCTATATCCTATGTCCTGATTTTGGGTATCTAACATTAATGCAAAACAGTAATCCTCACACAGTTTTTATTTCATTCTGTAGCGTCGGTGTCGCTATCGGCTGCCTGCGGTAAAGGTTCACGGAAAGGTCTTACATTCTTCGCTGGGATCCATCGAGGTCCTTTTTCTGTAGAGACACAAGCATAACCTTTTCCCCGTGTAACAAGAGGATATGGTCCCATAATTTTACCTGTTTCTGCATCTCGGACCGATACCGGGCCTTTAACCCGTGCCTCGACAGAGGTAGCTGCAGTGAAACGTCGACCTATCGGTGGGTCGTTATCTATTCAAGAACAATTCAAAAAATTAAAAACATACAACGCTTTCTGTAACCGTTCCTCGGGAATAGCCATGCCCATTCCCCCTTTTTGTTGTTGTCATAAACGTTTCAGAGACCGATGAGACCCTTCAATGAGAGATCGACCGGTGGGGGAATGAGCAATGCCGGTAATGTGAGTTCTACCCCATAGGGCAAAAGAGGTTTTTACAGTTGTTGAAACGTAAAGATAAAGACCGACAACGGTCCAGCTTAAGGGAATACCTAAAGCAGCAAAAGCACGCATTAAATGTCTACGAACAGCTCGTGCCTTTTCTCCTGTGTGACACGAGGCAACCAAGGCACCTGAAAATGTATCAATGGAAGAGTGGATATATTTAAGGCTACCAAATTCAGAATCATGCGTGACATCTGTTTGCCATAACGGTAGGCTTTGTAATCCTCTAGGATTAGCTCCTGCAGCAACTGATGGGAAAGAATGTTTTTGACAATCGGGACAGACAGCAATAATACTTGATGCTTGTTGAGCAGCAAGGCCAAACTGTCGCTTAAGAGCTCCAGCGTTTCGATGGAAAAAAAGAGTGCCTTCGCTTAGCTTGTGCAATACGGTCTGGCAGTACTTGAACTGGTCACGGCAATAGGTCAGCTCGTCGATTGCCTTCTGCAAGAAAACCAGGTAGCGAGGTATGAGACCTAATATGCATAACAAAATAAGGCGCAGATCGAGAGTCCAAAAGGAAAATAAGTTCCTGTAACAGGGTAAAGGGTTGTGAATGCGAAACACTCCGCAGCACAGAAGCTTCAGCTCGTGGAACAATACCTGCAACATAAGCAGAATCAGTAACAAGGTGGAGTGGTACATTCCATTCTCGGAAAACACGAACAACTGCATTCAGTTCTCCTGTTTGAGGTGAACCGGAGACCGTCTCTATGTCCGAATCCCATTGCCTCCGTTGATCATCCCACCACAGAAGAACAGATTTATGCGATTGGCCCGATCCATCTGTAAACACAGTAAGCGCCGGTAAGGGTTGTTCGCTTCTTCTGGGGTTTAACATCAGACGAAAATCAACGTTAAACAGTTTGTGTGAAGGTGGATGGGAAGTTATTCGACCTGTATGTTCTCGCCCGGCACCTCCCCGGGACCTACAGCTTGACAAACTATTGCTGTACAATTCAACCACGAGAACCTCTAACACCTTTACCGCTCAAACCTAGCCTTCTCCTTAACATCTTGTATATCCCATAAACACCACCTACCCAAAACCTCAGCACTAAAATCATATTAACCCAAACCCCCCATACACACACGCCCCTAAGACTATAGGCGCCCAAACAGCCAACGAAGCCAACGAAACCAACGAAACCACGTCCCCGTAGCTTACAATCCAAAGCGTGGCACTGAAGATGCCAAGATGGCGTCCAATATGAAAGCCGAGGACAAAAGACTTAGCCCTAACCTTACGGTTGGCTCCTGCTAGACCTAGACGTGCAAGTATCTGCGGCCCAGTGTAAATGCCCTAGGCCTCCTGCTAAGACCGAAGGAGCAGGCATCAGGCACACGCTACCAACTGCAGCCCAAGACGCCTTGCTCAGCCACACCCCCACGGGCACTCAGCAGTAATTAACAGTAAGCAAGAAGCGCAAGCTTGACTTAGTCACGGCAACCTTCAGGGTTGGTAAATCTCGTGCCAGCCGCCGCGGTCACACCAGAAACCCAAGCCAACAGTCACACGGCGTAGAGAGCGGACCAGAGCCTGTCAGAATAACTAGGAAACCGAAACACAACTAAGCTGTCGTAAGCCCGAGATACCCCTAAGGCCAACCTAAAGATGATCCTAGTAAACCTGACTGCGGCCAATGAAGAGACGGGACGCAGCTTGATGCAAGCAAATGTCAATGCGTTGTGCAGAAGCACGAGGTTTTATACGCTTGCAGAAGCTGCGCGTTTTAAACCAATTGCTTCTTGAGGCTAAGCCTTGCATACTAGGCAATCCCTGATTGGTGGTTAACTACCGGCACTTAACAGCAAGGTGTTACCTTTCCTTGGCGCCATCCGTCTCCCACTCCCCTGTGCTCTGTAACCATGCCCCATCATGTTGTTAATTGTTGTCTAGACAAGCTCGAGCACACTCCCCTCAGCTGACCGATTGCCACGCGTGGTCCTAGTTTCCAGCCCGCTCCTGCACCTCCCCCTTCCTGTTGCACAAAAGAACCTTTGAAAGCGAACGAGGAAAAACAAAGGCCTAAGCAACAGAACAAATAAAAAACCAACTAAGACATATTATCACTGTCAAAATAACCCACTGCCTTTGTTCCGTACAATTCTACAATTTCCCCTTTTTGTTTTTGAACAGCTAGTACCAGGTTTGCCATGTTCCGCAGGGCCCTTGCAAACATGACAGCAACCAAGGTAATAGCAAACAAACAACACTGCCAATCGAGTGAATGGATGCCAGAAAAGGCTGAAATTTTCTCAGATTTTGATAACATGTTGCTGCAGTGGGGCGCCTAAAATCCACGCAGCACATACCATCAAAATCCTCACAGCCACGTCCTTGAACCAACAACAAAAAGCCGCGGCAATTTTGACTCACGTGCTTAACTGCCTACCAAACAAGGTGATTGAACTCTTTAATGCTTTCCCTGCTGTTACTCTGCATAAGAGAAGAAGCGCTGCGACACGTTCCCATCCTAGCCTCCTACTACATTAGCATCTACAGAAAGACAATGCTCGACATGCAAAGTGTAAACAACATCACCTTCTTTTGGATTAACGTTATACGTAGGCGGAAGGGCACACCAAACAAGAACCGTTTCCGTCAAAAAGTTCGAAACATAGCATGCCTTCTCTGAACATACCTCTGGGGTCATCCCCTTCATTCCCTCCTTTTGATGCAAAGAGAGACACTTGACCCTAACAGAGAAGCCCCTGTTTACATCTCTGAGCCAGGACACAAGCCGCAGCTGTGCGCGCCACCAGGCTCAGGGCAGAAACCACTCCTGTAGTTACCTAACTATATATCTCGACAAGCGTGCAGACACCTATTAAACACTAAATAACCATGTTTATCGTTCCTGTTCTCCTTCGTAATACCTAGTTGTTCTCTCATTATGAATCCTCCCTTCCCCTTATCAGTGTCAATGGAATCATCGTTCCATGGACAATGAGTCGTCCCGTTCCCCCGCTTGGTCCGAGAGTATTACCTCTGTTCAGTGGCTTGATCCAGGGTGATAGTGCTCGTTCTAGGCGCTGTAAAAAGCGAAATCTATATCCTATGTCCTGATTTTGGGTATCTAACATTAATGCAAAACAGTAATCCTCACACAGTTTTTATTTCATTCTGTAGCGTCGGTGTCGGTATCGGCTGCCTGCGGTAAAGGTTCACGGAAAGGTCTTACATTCTTCGCTGGGATCCATCGAGGTCCTTTTTCTGTAGAGACACAAGCATAACCTTTTCCCCGTGTAACAAGAGGATATGGTCCCATAATTTTACCTGTTTCTGCATCTCGGACCGATGCCGGGCCTTTAACCCGTGCCTCGACGGAGGTAGCTGCAGTGAAACGTCGACCTATCGGTGGGTCGTTATCTATTCAAGAACAATTCAAAAAATTAAAAACATACAACGCTTTCTGTAACCGTTCCTCGGGAATAGCCATGCCCATTCCCCCTTTTTGTTGTTGTCATAAACGTTTCAGAGACCGATGAGACCCTTCAATGAGAGATCGACCGGTGGGGGAATGAGCAATGCCGGTAATGTGAGTTCTACCCCATAGGGCAAAAGAGGTTTTTACAGTTGTTGAAACGTAAAGATAAAGACCGACAACGGTCCAGCTTAAGGGAATACCTAAAGCAGCAAAAGCACGCATTAAATGTCTACGAACAGCTCGTGCCTTTTCTCCTGTGTGACACGAGGCAACCAAGGCACCTGAAAATGTATCAATGGAAGAGTGGATATATTTAAGGCTACCAAATTCAGAATCATGCGTGACATCTGTTTGCCATAACGGTAGGCTTTGTAATCCTCTAGGATTAACTCCTGCAGCAACTGATGGGAAAGAATGTTTTTGACAATCGGGACAGACAGCAATAATACTTGATGCTTGTTGAGCAGCAAGGCCAAACTGTCGCTTAAGAGCTCCAGCGTTTCGATGGAAAAAAAGAGTGCCTTCGCTTAGCTTGTGCAATACGGTCTGGCAGTACTTGAACTGGTCACGGCAATAGGTCAGCTCGTCGATTGCCTTCTGCAAGAAAACCAGGTAGCGAGGTATGAGACCTAATATGCATAACAAAATAAGGCGCAGATCGAGAGTCCAAAAGGAAAATAAGTTCCTGTAACAGGGTAAAGGGTTGTGAATGCGAAACACTCCGCAGCACAGAAGCTTCAGCTCGTGGAACAATACCTGCAACATAAGCAGAATCAGTAACAAGGTGGAGTGGTACATTCCATTCTCGGAAAACACGAACAACTGCATTCAGTTCTCCTGTTTGAGGTGAACCGGAGACCGTCTCTATGTCCGAATCCCATTGTCTCCGTTGAAAACCTTAGGAAGACAGGAATTGAACCTGCACAGAAGAGATCAAAGCGCTCCATACTCCCCTTACATTACTTCCCAGTAGGGTCAGCTAAACAAAAGCTATCGGGCCCATACCCCGAAAATGATGGTTTAACCTCTTCCTCTACTAAATGAGCCCCGTCACAAAACTAACGTTCTCCTTAAGCCTTCTACTAGGAACAACCATCACAATTTCAAGCAACCACTGACTGCTAGCCTGGCCTGGACTAGAAATCAACACCCTTGCCATTATCCCCTTCCTTTCAAAATCACACCACCCTCGAGCTATGGAAGCTGCAATCAAATACTTTCTCGTCCAAGCAACCGCCTCCGCATTAATCCTCTTCTCAAGCACAATCAACGCACAGTTCACCGGACAATGAGACATTCCGCGACTAAGCCACCCAACAGCCTCCCTACTACTAACTACAGCAGTCGCAATAAAACTAGGCCTAGTACCCTTTCACTTCCGATGTCCAGAGGTCATACAAGGCTCACCTATAACCACTGCCCTACTCGTCTCTACATGAATAAAACTCCCCCCACTCACTCTTCTTTTCTTAACTGCCCCCTCACTGAACCCACTCCTACTGACAACCGTGGCCATTGCATCCGCAGCCATCGGAGGGCGAACAGGACTTAACCAAACACAAATCCGAAAAGTCCTAGCTTTCTCATCGATCGCCCACCTAGGCTGAATAACCATCATCCTCATATACAACCCCAAGCTAACATTAATAACCTTCTACCCATACTCCTTAAGAACCGCCTCCATTTTCTTAGCCCTCAACACAACCAAGTCCTCAAAACTATCCACAATAATAACCTCCTGAACAAAAATACCATCGCTAAACGCATCCTTGACGCTAGCACTACTATCCCTAGCCGGCCTGCCCCCACTCCCTGGCTTTTTACCAAAATGACTCATTATCCAGGAACTAACTAAGCAAGAGATATCAACCGCAGCCATAATTATTTCAATACTCTCCCTACAAGGTTTATTTTTCTACCTACGCCTTGCATATTGCTCCACACTCCCACCAAACACTACAAGCTTCATAAAACAATGATACAATAACAAATCCACAGGCACACCAATTGCTACCTTAATTTCTCTGTCAGTCCTCCTTCTCCCCCCTTCTCCCGCAATCCTGACCGTTACCTAAGAAACTTAGGATCCCCTGCCTACCAAACCGAAGGCCTTCAAAGCCTTAACTAAGAGTTAAATCCTCTTAGTTTCTGCCCACACCACTAAGGCCCGCAGGACACTAAACCTGCACCATCTAAATGCAACGCAGATACTCTAATTCAGCTAGGGCCTCCACGATAAGCCTAGACAGACGGGCCTCGATCCCATAAACTTCTAATTAACAGCTAGACGCTCAAACCAACGAGCTTCTGTCTACCAGACTCCGGCACACTCTCAGCGTACATCAATGAGTTTGCAACTCAACATGAACTTCACCACAGAGTCGATAAGAAGAGGAATTCAACCTCTGTAAAAAGGACTACAGCCTAACGCCTAAACACTCAGCCACCTGACCCGTGACCTTCATCAACCGATGACTAGTTTCAACAAACCACAATGACATCGGCACCCTATACCTACTCTTCGGAGCATGGGCAGGCATAGCCGAGTACCGCCCTCAGCCTCCTTATTCGAGCAGAACTTGGCCAACCAGGAACTCTCCTAGGAGACGACCAAATCTACAATGTCATCATCACCGCCCATGCCTTCGTAAGAATCTTCTTCACAGTTATAGCTATTATAATCGAAGGGTTTGGAAACTGACTAGTCCCCCTTATAATTGGAGCCCCAGACATAGCATTCCCCCGCATAAACAACATCAGTTTCTGAACTACTTCCTCCGTCCTTCCTACTGCTCCTAGCGTCCTCCACAGTAGAAGCTGGAGTCGGAACAGGATGAACCATATACCCGCCCCTAGCAGGCAACCTAGCCCATGCTGGCGCCTCAGTAGACCTAGCCATCTTCTCCCTACACCTCGCAGGTGTGTCTTCCATCTTAGGGGCCATCAACTTTAACACAACAGCCATTAACATAACCCCCCCTGCCTTATCGCAACATCCAACTCCCCTATTCGTATGATCCATACTCCTAGTGCCCTCACTTCCAGTCCTGGCCGCCGGCATCACCATACTACTGACCGACCGAAACCTAAACACTACATTCTGTGACCCCGCTGGAGGGGGAGACCCCATTCTCTACCAGCACCTGTTCTGATTCTTTGGCCACCAGGAAGTTTACATCTTAATCCTTCACGGCTTTGGAATCATCTCACATGTTGTAACGTATTACGCAGGCAAAAAAGAACCATTCGGCTACATAGGAATAGTCTGAGCTATACTATCGATTGGATTCCTGGGCTTTGTCATATGAGCCCACCACATATTCACTGTCGGAATAGACGTAGACAGCCGATCATACTTCATCTCCGCCACTATAATCATCGCCATCCCAACCGGCATTCAGGTATTCAGCTGACTAGCCACACCACACGGAGGCACCATCAAATGAGGTCCACCGATACTGTGAGCCTTGGGCTTCATCTTCCTCTTCACACTTGCCAATGAGGTGTCGGTGGAATTGGTGCTCAGCCTTGATTACTGCGTAATCCATCCCGTGGATCTAAAAAGAATTTTATATATATATAATATTGTACGCACATACATACATATATATATTATATAGGGCCAGGAAGGACAGGCCACCGCTTCTGTCTCGTGCCCTAAGTAACTGCCTACTGCCAGTATTGGCACTGACTCACCAGCGGTCAGCTACAAGCACTTCTGCTCTTCAGCAGAGCACAAGCATTCCTCTGCTTTGAGAAGAGAGCATTGTGCTCATGAAACATTGAAAAGACTCACTTCTATGCCTCTCCAGCTATAACAAAGAGAATCCTTCCTTCTCCGCACCAAAAAAATTAATGCTGACTTTTCAAGGATGCTATGGATGAGGTTCATAACCAAGGGGTGTCATCCACCTGGCCACACAATTTGTCTCCTGCAAGTTCGATTAAGCATGCCAAGACATCCTATGGATGTGACAAACACCTCATCACCTCTGCTCTGTTGCCCCTTCTTCCCCCAGTTTCTTACTGGAACTAGTAACTCCAGCTCACCAGTTCCTTGAGCATGGCTTCAATCGGTTCCTGAGCCACATGCACATCTTCTGTAGGTCCTTCCAAAGTGATGTTATCCTGTGGCGAGCAGCCTCACAGTTTGCCCTCTTGCCTGTGATAACAATTGTCTCCGAGTTGCTGTTCTTTGCTGGGAGATCAATTTTGGTGTTGCTTTCTTTACGGATCTGCCACAAAGGGAAAAAAAAAAAAAATCATCTCAGAAGCGTCCCATGTCAGAAGAAAAAGCCTCGCAGGCTATATTGGACATCACCAATGGGCAGGAGAGAGCATCCAGTGGGATTTTGCTGCAGGCAGTGATCATCACGAGCACTTGAGTTAGGAGCAATATCTCACCTTCTTGATGTTGGCACCTCCTTTCCCTACGATGTTCTTGTGGAACTGTTTGCAGATGGGGACAGAAATAGAAAAGCTGTTTTCAACCTAAGGGAGAAAGGAAGGGAGAACTGAAGATTACACTGTCGTGGCAAGGGAGGCCCGACTTCAGGAACTCTGATAAACGAGCTTTTGAAAAGAGGCTTAGACCCAAGGAAGTTCTCTATACGAGGGACTTGTAAGACTAAACAAAGGCAAGGACGTTCCCCTATAGCCTTCCCATAACAGGTACTACCCCCTGCCTCCATTCAGCCAAAACAGCGTCGACAGCTCCCTCCTCTTGAGGTGTTTTAGCTCTACCCAAGCCAGTAGAGCTCTGCTTTGCCCCAGGGTTATCCAGGCACGGAGGAGGGAAGTGCAGGCAGAAGACCTCCTTACCAGGTCTGCCACCGTCTTTTGCATGTACTCGGTGCACTTCTCCACCTCGTTTTTGGGACCTCGGAGTTGGACGATGTCACTCTTGTGTGCAGGGTCTGGGAAGTTGACGATAACCTGCAGGAGCGGTCATTTAGAGTTAGCTCAAGCAAAAGCAAGAACCCTTGTGTCAGACACATGCAAAGGTTGGGGGGATCCTACACATGCCCTTTTCCCATTCAGAAACGGGGAACCGTGTTAGCGGCCTCTGGCTAAAAGAACTATCTTCTCAGACACTTGCGCTACAGAGCCACTAAAGTTACGACTTCTGTGACGACAGGCCTACTACCCATGTAGGAAAGAACCCCTCTGGATTCCTCCTCTCCTACAAAGCCTTACCTCTGGGAATTGCTCCCGGATTTCCCAGATCCGCTCAGCCTTCTGCCCAGTGATGGTCCGGTGGAATTTCTGCTCAACGATTAGGTCCGCAGCGTGTTCATTTTCCTGACGGGAACAGAGGGCACACTGAGTGTTCAGCCGGAGAGCCGTCTACTTTGACTTAGCGGTTTGCTGCCCGACGGTTTACTTGCCAGCACTGTCCCTCTTTTCTCCAGACCAAATTCACTCTGCGTTGACAGAGAAGGGCTACCCGAGGGAACAGGGGAAGACATTTGTGAAGAGGAACTTGCACTTGTCATGAGATCCAAGTGCTCCGTGGGCAAGGGGCACACACTCGCACCAGAAGGTTACAAGGGAACACGAGAGCCCAAACCCTGCAGTCTCCCAAACATCACGTCCTACCCACTCACCATACGGGAAGCAAGTTCCAGCAGCTCGCTCTTGGCCTGTGGGACCCCCTGTGGGTCTCCTTCCATTCTGATCGGGTTGCTCTTCTCGTTGTCCGGGGGAATGCGCACAGACACCTTGTACAGATCCTTCATCCTGTTCACTTCGAGGCAAGGACTGTGGTGACGCCGTCTGCTAGGCAAAGACCTGGAAGCAAGGCACCTGGATTATCACTGCTCAGAGGCTGATGAAGAAGTAAAGCCGCCTCTGGGAAGGGCTCGGTGGGGTAGGGTTGAGCCAGGGGAAATTGCCTCTTCCCCCTGGAGTTCAGCGAGAGCAGACCTGTGCCACACGAGAGCCTGTCCAAGTAAATACCGTGGCATCTACAGAGCCCATTGTTCCCTTGTCAGAGCCAGGCGTGTTTCTTCCCCAAACAGTATCACATTTAGAGCAGAGGATAATCGTTCCTTTCTACCCCAAACTCTTGGCTGGGGACACGTTGCAGTGCTATCAAACTAGCAGACCGCAACAAGGCTTTAGCGTTGGCCATATTCTACTGCCGGTGCTGTAGCACCTTCCTCCAGAGGCCAGACCACACTGCTCCTCCTCCAGCTGACACCCTCTCCCACAAGCCACAGGGCTATTTAACCCCTTAGCGGGAACCAGCTACACCTGCACATCGCCCATGTCAATCAACCCACTGCCTCTGAGGCAAGGCCACAGCTGCGTGTTATCAATGCTAATCAACCCACCGCCTTCATTCCTCTACAGGGAGAAGCTCACCAAGCACATTTCCACCACCCACAACTGGCTGCTAAAATGTCATTCGCACAGAGCAACGTGTGGAAAAAAAAAAAAAAAAATTCCTCCAGGACACATCAAAGTAATTCCACTACTGTTCAGGCTCCCAAGGTACTTTCACCCGTTCAAGCCATCGCAAGGCCTGACGGCCCATTTCTCTCCTTGTACCACCACCACTCCAGAAAAGCAGAGGAAATGTGATGGAGACAGCACACTGGGTGAGCTACAGAGCCCCTGATACCATCTACTAAACACGAAGAGTGTGAGCATGGGAAGGACTAGAAAGGCACTCCACTTACCGTTTAGCTGCTTTCTTGCCAATGAGGTGTCGGTGGAATTGGTGGTCAGCCTTGATTATTGCGTAATCCGTCCCGTGGATCTAAAAAGAATTTTATATATATATAATATTGTACGCACATACATACATATATATATTATATAGGGCCAGGAAGGACAGGCCACCGCTTCTGTCTCGTGCCCTAAGTAACTGCCTACTGCCAGTATTGGCACTGACTCACCAGCGGTCAGCTACAAGCACTTCTGCTCTTCAGCAGAGCACAAGCATTCCTCTGCTTTGAGAAGAGAGCATTGTGCTCATGAAACATTGAAAAGACTGACTTCTACGCCTCTCCAGCTATAACCAAGAGAATCCTTCCTTCTCCGCACCAAAAAAAATAATGCTGACTTTTCAAGGATGCTATGGATGAGGTTCATAACCAAGGGGTGTCATCCACCTGGCCACACAATTTGTCTCCTGCAAGTTCGATTAAGCATGCCAAGACATCCTATGGATGTGACAAACACCTCATCACCTCTGCTCTGTTGCCCCTTCTTCCCCCAGTTTCTTACTGGAACTAGTAACTCCAGCTCACCAGTTCCTTGAGCATGGCTTCAATCGGTTCCTGAGCCACATGCACATCTTCTGTAGGTCCTTCCAAAGTGATGTTATCCTGTGGCGAGCAGCCTCACAGTTTGCCCTCTTGCCTGTGATAACAATTGTCTCCGAGTTGCTGTTCTTTGCTGGGAGATCAATTTTGGTGTTGCTTTCTTTACGGATCTGCCACAAAGGGAAAAAAAAAAAAAATCATCTCAGAAGCGTCCCATGTCAGAAGAAAAAGCCTCGCAGGCTATATTGGACATCACCAATGGGCAGGAGAGAGCATCCAGTGGGATTTTGCTGCAGGCAGTGATCATCACGAGCACTTGAGTTAGGAGCAATATCTCACCTTCTTGATGTTGGCACCTCCTTTCCCTACGATGTTCTTGTGGAACTGTTTGCAGATGGGGACAGAAATAGAAAAGCTGTTTTCAACCTAAGGGAGAAAGGAAGGGAGAACTGAAGATTACACTGTCGTGGCAAGGGAGGCCCGACTTCAGGAACTCTGATAAACGAGCTTTTGAAAAGAGGCTTAGACCCAAGGAAGTTCTCTATACGAGGGACTTGTAAGACTAAACAAAGGCAAGGACGTTCCCCTATAGCCTTCCCATAACAGGTACTACCCCCTGCCTCCATTCAGCCAAAACAGCGTCGACAGCTCCCTCCTCTTGAGGTGTTTTAGCTCTACCCAAGCCAGTAGAGCTCTGCTTTGCCCCAGGGTTATCCAGGCACGGAGGAGGGAAGTGCAGGCAGAAGACCTCCTTACCAGGTCTGCCACCGTCTTTTGCATGTACTCGGTGCACTTCTCCACCTCGTTTTTGGGACCTCGGAGTTGGACGATGTCACTCTTGTGTGCAGGGTCTGGGAAGTTGACGATAACCTGCAGGAGCGGTCATTTAGAGTTAGCTCAAGCAAAAGCAAGAACCCTTGTGTCAGACACATGCAAAGGTTGGGGGGATCCTACACATGCCCTTTTCCCATTCAGAAACGGGGAACCGTGTTAGCGGCCTCTGGCTAAAAGAACTATCTTCTCAGACACTTGCGCTACAGAGCCACTAAAGTTACGACTTCTGTGACGACAGGCCTACTACCCATGTAGGAAAGAACCCCTCTGGATTCCTCCTCTCCTACAAAGCCTTACCTCTGGGAATTGCTCCCGGATTTCCCAGATCCGCTCAGCCTTCTGCCCAGTGATGGTCCGGTGGAATTTCTGCTCAACGATTAGGTCCGCAGCGTGTTCATTTTCCTGACGGGAACAGAGGGCACACTGAGTGTTCAGCCGGAGAGCCGTCTACTTTGACTTAGCGGTTTGCTGCCCGACGGTTTACTTGCCAGCACTGTCCCTCTTTTCTCCAGACCAAATTCACTCTGCGTTGACAGAGAAGGGCTACCCGAGGGAACAGGGGAAGACATTTGTGAAGAGGAACTTGCACTTGTCATGAGATCCAAGTGCTCCGTGGGCAAGGGGCACACACTCGCACCAGAAGGTTACAAGGGAACACGAGAGCCCAGACCCTGCAGTCTCCCAAACATCACGTCCTACCCACTCACCATACGGGAAGCGAGTTCCAGCAGCTCGCTCTTGGCCTGTGGGACCCCCTGTGGGTCTCCTTCCATTCTGATCGGGTTGCTCTTCTCGTTGTCCGGGGGAATGCGCACAGACACCTTGTACAGATCCTTCATCCTGTTCACTTTGAGGCAAGGACTGTGGTGACGCCGTCTGCTAGGCAAAGACCTGGAAGCAAGGCACCTGGATTATCACTGCTCAGAGGCTGATGAAGAAGTAAAGCCGCCTCTGGGAAGGGCTCGGTGGGGTAGGGTTGAGCCAGGGGAAATTGCCTCTTCCCCCTGGAGTTCAGCGAGAGCAGACCTGTGCCACACGAGAGCCTGTCCAAGTAAATACCGTGGCATCTACAGAGCCCATTGTTCCCTTGTCAGAGCCAGGCGTGTTTCTTCCCCAAACAGTATCACATTTAGAGCAGAGGATAATCGTTCCTTTCTACCCCAAACTCTTGGCTGGGGACACGTTGCAGTGCTATCAAACTAGCAGACCGCAACAAGGCTTTAGCGTTGGCCATATTCTACTGCCGGTGCTGTAGCACCTTCCTCCAGAGGCCAGACCACACTGCTCCTCCTCCAGCTGACACCCTCTCCCACAAGCCACAGGGCTATTTAACCCCTTAGCGGGAACCAGCTACACCTGCACATCGCCCATGTCAATCAAGCCACTGCCTCTGAGGCAAGGCCACAGCTGCGTGTTATCAATGCTAATCAACCCACCGCCTTCATTCCTCTACAGGGAGAAGCTCACCAAGCACATTTCCACCACCCACAACTGGCTGCTAAAATGTCATTCGCACAGAGCAACGTGTGGAAAAAAAAAAAAAAAAATTCCTCCAGGACACATCAAAGTAATTCCACTACTGTTCAGGCTCCCAAGGTACTTTCACCCGTTCAAGCCATCGCAAGGCCTGACGGCCCATTTCTCTCCTTGTACCACCACCACTCCAGAAAAGCAGAGGAAATGTGATGGAGACAGCACACTGGGTGAGCTACAGAGCCCCTGATACCATCTACTAAACACGAAGAGTGTGAGCATGGGAAGGACTAGAAAGGCACTCCACTTACCGTTTAGCTGCTTTCTTGCCAATGAGGTGTCGGTGGAATTGGTGGTCAGCCTTGATTATTGCGTAATCCGTCCCGTGGATCTAAAAAGAATTATATCTTTTATATCTATCTATATATGTATGGATGTACATTATTTTATATTATAATATATAGGGCCAGGTAGGACAGGCCACCACTTCTGTCTCGTGCCCTAAGTAACTGCCTACTGCCAGTATTGGCACTGACTCACCAGCGGTCAGCTACAAGCACTTCTGCTCTTCAGCAGAGCACAAGCATTCCTCTGCTTTGAGAAGAGAGCATTGTGCTCATGAAACATTGAAAAGACTCACTTCTATGCCTCTCCAGCTATAACCAAGGGAATCCTTCCTTCTCCGCACCAAAAAAATTAATGCTGACTTTTCAAGGATGCTATGGATGAGGTTCATAACCAAGGGGTGTCATCCACCTGGCCACACAATTTGTCTCCTGCAAGTACGATTAAGCATGCCAAGACATCCTATGGATGTGACAAACACCTCATCACCTCTGCTCTGTTGCCCCTTCTTCCCCGAGTTCCTGTTCTCCTTCATAATACCTAGTTGTTCTCTCATTATGAATCCTCCCTTCCCCTTATCGGTGTCAATGGAATCATCGTTCCATGGACAATGAGTCGTCCCTTTCCCCCGCTTGGTCCGAGAGTATTACCTCTGTTCAGTGGCTTGATCCAGGGTGATAGTGCTCGTTCTAGGCGCTGTAAAAAGCGAAATCTATATCCTATGTCCTGATTTTGGGTATCTAACATTAATGCAAAACAGTAATCCTCACACAGTTTTTATTTCATTCTGTAGCGTCGGTGTCGCTATCAGCTGCCTGCGGTAAAGGTTCACGGGAAGGTCTTACATTCTTCGCTGGGATCCATCTAGGTCCTTTTTCTGTAGAGACACAAGCATAACCTTTTCCCCGTGTAACAAGAGGATATGGTCCCATAATTTTACCTGTTTCTGCATCTCGGACCGATACCGGGCCTTTAACCCGTGCCTCGACGGAGGTAGCTGCAGTGAAACGTCGACCTATCGGTGGGTCGTTATCTATTCAAGAACAATTCAAAAAATTAAAAACATACAACGCTTTCTGTAACCGTTCCTCGGGAATAGCCATGCCCATTCCCCCTTTTTGTTGTTGTCATAAACGTTTCAGAGACCGATGAGACCCTTCAATGAGAGATCGACCGGTGGGGGAATGAGCAATGCCGGTAATGTGAGTTCTACCCCATAGGGCAAAAGAGGTTTTTACAGTTGTTGAAACGTAAAGATAAAGACCGATAACGGTCCAGCTTAAGGGAATACCTAAAGCAGCAAAAGCACGCATTAAATGTCTACGAACAGCTCGTGCCTTTTCTCCTGTGTGACACGAGGCAACCAAGGCACCTGAAAATGTATCAATGGAAGAGTGGATATATTTAAGGCTACCAAATTCAGAATCATGCGTGACATCTGTTTGCCATAACGGTAGGCTTTGTAATCCTCTAGGATTAGCTCCTGCAGCAACTGATGGGAAAGAATGTTTTTGACAGTCGGGACAGACAGCAAAAATACTTGATGCTTGTTGAGCAGCAAGGCCAAACTGTCGCTTAAGAGCTCCAGCGTTTCGATGGAAAAAAAGAGTGCCTTCGCTTAGCTTGTGCAATACGGTCTGGCAGTACTTGAACTGGTCACGGCAATAGGTCAGCTCGTCGATTGCCTTCTGCAAGAAAACCAGGTAGCGAGGTATGAGACCTAATATGCATAACAAAATAAGGCGCAGATCGAGAGTCCAAAAGGAAAATAAGTTCCTGTAACAGGGTAAAGGGTTGTGAATGCGAAACACTCCGCAGCACAGAAGCTTCAGCTCGTGGAACAATACCTGCAACATAAGCAGAATCAGTAACAAGGTGGAGTGGTACATTCCATTCTCGGAAAACACGAACAACTGCATTCAGTTCTCCTGTTTGAGGTGAACCGGAGACCGTCTCTATGTCCGAATCCCATTGCCTCCGTTGATCATCCCACCACAGAAGAACAGATTTATGCGATTGGCCCGATCCATCTGTAAACACAGTAAGCGCCGGTAAGGGTTGTTCGCTGCTTCTGGGTTTTAACATCAGACGAAAATCAACGTTAAACAGTTTGTGTGAAGGTGGATGGGAAGTTATTCGACCTGTATGTTCTCGCCCGGCACCTCCCCGGGACCTACAGCTTGACAAACTATTGCTGTACAATTCAACCACGAGAACCTCTAACACCTTTACCGCTCAAACCTAGCCTTCTCCTTAACATCTTATATATCCCATAAACACCACCTACCCAAAACCTCAGCACTAAAATCATATTAACCCAAACCCCCCATACACACACGCCCCTAAGACTATAGGCGCCCAAACAGCCAACGAAGCCAACGAAACCAACGAAACCACGTCCCCGTAGCTTACAATCCAAAGCGTGGCACTGAAGATGCCAAGATGGCGTCCAATATGAAAGCCGAGGACAAAAGACTTAGCCCTAACCTTACGGTTGGCTCCTGCTAGACCTAGACGTGCAAGTATCTGCGGCCCAGTGTAAATGCCCTAGGCCTCCTGCTAAGACCGAAGGAGCAGGCATCAGGCACACGCTACCAACTGCAGCCCAAGACGCCTTGCTCAGCCACACCCCCACGGGCACTCAGCAGTAATTAACAGTAAGCAAGAAGCGCAAGCTTGACTTAGTCACGGCAACCTTCAGGGTTGGTAAATCTCGTGCCAGCCGCCGCGGTCACACCAGAAACCCAAGCCAACAGTCACACGGCGTAGAGAGCGGACCAGAGCCTGTCAGAATAACTAGGAAACCGAAACACAACTAAGCTGTCGTAAGCCCGAGATACCCCTAAGGCCAACCTAAAGATGATCCTAGTAAACCTGACTGCGGCCAATGAAGAGACGGGACGCAGCTTGATGCAAGCAAATGTCAATGCGTTGTGCAGAAGCACGAGGTTTTATACGCTTGCAGAAGCTGCGCGTTTTAAACCAATTGCTTCTTGAGGCTAAGCCTTGCATACTAGGCAATCCCTGATTGGTGGTTAACTACCGGCACTTAACAGCAAGGTGTTACCTTTCCTTGGCGCCATCCGTCTCCCACTCCCCTGTGCTCTGTAACCATGCCCCATCATGTTGTTAATTGTTGTCTAGACAAGCTCGAGCACACTCCCCTCAGCTGACCGATTGCCACGCGTGGTCCTAGTTTCCAGCCCGCTCCTGCACCTCCCCCTTCCTGTTGCACAAAAGAACCTTTGAAAGCGAACGAGGAAAAACAAGGCCTAAGCAACAGAACAAATAAAAAACCAACTAAGACATATTATCACTGTCAAAATAACCCACTGCCTTTGTTCCGTACAATTCTACAATTTCCCCTTTTTGTTTTTGAACAGCTAGTACCAGGTTTGCCATGTTCCGCAGGGCCCTTGCAAACATGACAGCAACCAAGGTAATAGCAAACAAACAACACTGCCAATCGAGTGAATGGATGCCAGAAAAGGCTGAAATTTTCTCAGATTTTGATAACATGTTGCTGCAGTGGGGCGCCTAAAATCCACGCAGCACATACCATCAAAATCCTCACAGCCACGTCCTTGAACCAACAACAAAAAGCCGCGGCAATTTTGACTCACATGCTTAACTGCCTACCAAACAAGGTGATTGAACTCTTTAATGCTTTCCCTGCTGTTACTCTGCATAAGAGAAGAAGCGCTGCGACACGTTCCCATCCTAGCCTCCTACTACATTAGCATCTACAGAAAGACAATGCTCGACATGCAAAGTGTAAACAACATCACCTTCTTTTGGATTAACGTTATACGTAGGCGGAAGGGCACACCAAACAAGAACCGTTTCCGTCAAAAAGTTCGAAACATAGCATGCCTTCTCTGAACATACCTCTGGGGTCATCCCCTTCATTCCCTCCTTTTGATGCAAAGAGAGACACTTGACCCTAACAGAGAAGCCCCTGTTTACATCTCTGAGCCAGGACACAAGCCGCAGCTGTGCGCGCCACCAGGCTCAGGGCAGAAACCACTCCTGTAGTTACCTAACTATATATCTCGACAAGCGTGCAGACACCTATTAAACACTAAATAACCATGTTTATCGTTCCTGTTCTCCTTCGTAATACCTAGTTGTTCTCTCATTATGAATCCTCCCTTCCCCTTATCAGTGTCAATGGAATCATCGTTCCATGGACAATGAGTCGTCCCGTTCCCCCGCTTGGTCCGAGAGTATTACCTCTGTTCAGTGGCTTGATCCAGGGTGATAGTGCTCGTTCTAGGCGCTGTAAAAAGCGAAATCTATATCCTATGTCCTGATTTTGGGTATCTAACATTAATGCAAAACAGTAATCCTCACACAGTTTTTATTTCATTCTGTAGCGTCGGTGTCGGTATCGGCTGCCTGCGGTAAAGGTTCACGGAAAGGTCTTACATTCTTCGCTGGGATCCATCGAGGTCCTTTTTCTGTAGAGACACAAGCATAACCTTTTCCCCGTGTAACAAGAGGATATGGTCCCATAATTTTACCTGTTTCTGCATCTCGGACCGATACCGGGCCTTTAACCCGTGCCTCGACGGAGGTAGCTGCAGTGAAACGTCGACCTATCGGTGGGTCGTTATCTATTCAAGAACAATTCAAAAAATTAAAAACATACAACGCTTTCTGTAACCGTTCCTCGGGAATAGCCATGCCCATTCCCCCTTTTTGTTGTTGTCATAAACGTTTCAGAGACCGATGAGACCCTTCAATGAGAGATCGACCGGTGGGGGAATGAGCAATGCCGGTAATGTGAGTTCTACCCCATAGGGCAAAAGAGGTTTTTACAGTTGTTGAAACGTAAAGATAAAGACCGACAACGGTCCAGCTTAAGGGAATACCTAAAGCAGCAAAAGCACGCATTAAATGTCTACGAACAGCTCGTGCCTTTTCTCCTGTGTGACACGAGGCAACCAAGGCACCTGAAAATGTATCAATGGAAGAGTGGATATATTTAAGGCTACCAAATTCAGAATCATGCGTGACATCTGTTTGCCATAACGGTAGGCTTTGTAATCCTCTAGGATTAACTCCTGCAGCAACTGATGGGAAAGAATGTTTTTGACAATCGGGACAGACAGCAATAATACTTGATGCTTGTTGAGCAGCAAGGCCAAACTGTCGCTTAAGAGCTCCAGCGTTTCGATGGAAAAAAAGAGTGCCTTCGCTTAGCTTGTGCAATACGGTCTGGCAGTACTTGAACTGGTCACGGCAATAGGTCAGCTCGTCGATTGCCTTCTGCAAGAAAACCAGGTAGCGAGGTATGAGACCTAATATGCATAACAAAATAAGGCGCAGATCGAGAGTCCAAAAGGAAAATAAGTTCCTGTAACAGGGTAAAGGGTTGTGAATGCGAAACACTCCGCAGCACAGAAGCTTCAGCTCGTGGAACAATACCTGCAACATAAGCAGAATCAGTAACAAGGTGGAGTGGTACATTCCATTCTCGGAAAACACGAACAACTGCATTCAGTTCTCCTGTTTGAGGTGAACCGGAGACCGTCTCTATGTCCGAATCCCATTGTCTCCGTTGAAAACCTTAGGAAGACAGGAATTGAACCTGCACAGAAGAGATCAAAGCGCTCCATACTCCCCTTACATTACTTCCCAGTAGGGTCAGCTAAACAAAAGCTATCGGGCCCATACCCCGAAAATGATGGTTTAACCTCTTCCTCTACTAAATGAGCCCCGTCACAAAACTAACGTTCTCCTTAAGCCTTCTACTAGGAACAACCATCACAATTTCAAGCAACCACTGACTGCTAGCCTGGCCTGGACTAGAAATCAACACCCTTGCCATTATCCCCTTCCTTTCAAAATCACACCACCCTCGAGCTATGGAAGCTGCAATCAAATACTTTCTCGTCCAAGCAACCGCCTCCGCATTAATCCTCTTCTCAAGCACAATCAACGCACAGTTCACCGGACAATGAGACATTCCGCGACTAAGCCACCCAACAGCCTCCCTACTACTAACTACAGCAGTCGCAATAAAACTAGGCCTAGTACCCTTTCACTTCCGATGTCCAGAGGTCATACAAGGCTCACCTATAACCACTGCCCTACTCGTCTCTACATGAATAAAACTCCCCCCACTCACTCTTCTTTTCTTAACTGCCCCCTCACTGAACCCACTCCTACTGACAACCGTGGCCATTGCATCCGCAGCCATCGGAGGGCGAACAGGACTTAACCAAACACAAATCCGAAAAGTCCTAGCTTTCTCATCGATCGCCCACCTAGGCTGAATAACCATCATCCTCATATACAACCCCAAGCTAACATTAATAACCTTCTACCCATACTCCTTAAGAACCGCCTCCATTTTCTTAGCCCTCAACACAACCAACTCCTCAAAACTATCCACAATAATAACCTCCTGAACAAAAATACCATCGCTAAACGCATCCTTGACGCTAGCACTACTATCCCTAGCCGGCCTGCCCCCACTCCCTGGCTTTTTACCAAAATGACTCATTATCCAGGAACTAACTAAGCAAGAGATATCAACCGCAGCCATAATTATTTCAATACTCTCCCTACAAGGTTTATTTTTCTACCTACGCCTTGCATATTGCTCCACACTCCCACCAAACACTACAAGCTTCATAAAACAATGATACAATAACAAATCCACAGGCACACCAATTGCTACCTTAATTTCTCTGTCAGTCCTCCTTCTCCCCCCTTCTCCCGCAATCCTGACCGTTACCTAAGAAACTTAGGATCCCCTGCCTACCAAACCGAAGGCCTTCAAAGCCTTAACTAAGAGTTAAATCCTCTTAGTTTCTGCCCACACCACTAAGGCCCGCAGGACACTAAACCTGCACCATCTAAATGCAACGCAGATACTCTAATTCAGCTAGGGCCTCCACGATAAGCCTAGACAGACGGGCCTCGATCCCATAAACTTCTAATTAACAGCTAGACGCTCAAACCAACGAGCTTCTGTCTACCAGACTCCGGCACACTCTCAGCGTACATCAATGAGTTTGCAACTCAACATGAACTTCACCACAGAGTCGATAAGAAGAGGAATTCAACCTCTGTAAAAAGGACTACAGCCTAACGCCTAAACACTCAGCCACCTGACCCGTGACCTTCATCAACCGATGACTAGTTTCAACAAACCACAATGACATCGGCACCCTATACCTACTCTTCGGAGCATGGGCAGGCATAGCCGAGTACCGCCCTCAGCCTCCTTATTCGAGCAGAACTTGGCCAACCAGGAACTCTCCTAGGAGACGACCAAATCTACAATGTCATCATCACCGCCCATGCCTTCGTAAGAATCTTCTTCACAGTTATAGCCATTATAATCGAAGGGTTTGGAAACTGACTAGTCCCCCTTATAATTGGAGCCCCAGACATAGCATTCCCCCGCATAAACAACATCGGTTTCTGAACTACTTCCTCCGTCCTTCCTACTGCTCCTAGCGTCCTCCACAGTAGAAGCTGGAGTCGGAACAGGATGAACCATATACCCGCCCCTAGCAGGCAACCTAGCCCATGCTGGCGCCTCAGTAGACCTAGCCATCTTCTCCCTACACCTCGCAGGTGTGTCTTCCATCTTAGGGGCCATCAACTTTAACACAACAGCCATTAACATAACCCCCCCTGCCTTATCGCAACATCCAACTCCCCTATTCGTATGATCCGTACTCCTATTGCCCTCACTTCCAGTCCTGGCCGCCGGCATCACCATACTACTGACCGACCGAAACCTAAACACTACATTCTTTGACCCCGCTGGAGGGGGAGACCCCATTCTCTACCAGCACCTGTTCTGATTCTTTGGCCACCAGGAAGTTTACATCTTAATCCTTCACGGCTTTGGAATCATCTCACATGTTGTAACGTATTACGCAGGCAAAAAAGAACCATTCGGCTACATAGGAATAGTCTGAGCTATACTATCGATTGGATTCCTGGGCTTTGTCGTATGAGCCCACCACATATTCACTGTCGGAATAGACGTAGACAGCCGATCACACTTCATCTCCGCCACTATAATCATCGCCATCCCAACCGGCATTCAGGTATTCAGCTGACTAGCCACACTACACGGAGGCACCATCAAATGAGGTCCACCGATACTGTGAGCCTTGGGCTTCATCTTCCTCTTCACACTTGCCAATGAGGTGTCGGTGGAACTGGTGGTCAGCCTTGATTACTGCGTAATCCATCCCGTGGATCTAAAAAGAATTTTATATATATATAATATTGTACGCACATACATACATATATATATATTATATAGGGCCAGGAAGGACAGGCCACCGCTTCTGTCTCGTGCCCTAAGTAACTGCCTACTGCCAGTATTGGCACTGACTCGCCAGCGGTCAGCTACAAGCACTTCTGCTCTTCAGCAGAGCACAAGCATTCCTCTGCTTTGAGAAGAGAGCATTGTGCTCATGAAACATTGAAAACACTTACTTCTATGCCTCTCCAGCTATAACCAAGAGAATCCTTCCTTCTCCGCACCAAAAAAATTAATGCTGACTTTTCAAGGATGCTATGGATGAGGTTCATAACCAAGGGGTGCCATCCACCTGGCCACACAATTTGTCTCCTGCAAGTTCGATTAAGCATGCCAAGACATCCTATGGATGTGACAAACACCTCATCACCTCTGCTCTGTTGCCCCTTCTTCCCCGAGTTCCTGTTCTCCTTCATAATACCTAGTTGTTCTCTCATTATGAATCATCCCTTCCCCTTATCAGTGTCAATGGAATCATCGTTCCATGGACAATGAGTCGTCCCTTTCCCCCGCTTGGTCCGAGAGTATTACCTCTGTTCAGTGGCTTGATCCAGGGTGATAGTGCTCGTTCTAGGCGCTGTAAAAAGCGAAATCTATATCCTATGTCCTGATTTTGGGTATCTAACATTAATGCAAAACAGTAATCCTCACACAGTTTTTATTTCATTCTGTAGCGTCGGTGTCGGTATCGGCTGCCTGCGGTAAAGGTTCACGGAAAGGTCTTACATTCTTCGCTGGGATCCATCGAGGTCCTTTTTCTGTAGAGACACAAGCATAACCTTTTCCCCGTGTAACAAGAGGATATGGTCCCATAATTTTACCTGTTTCTGCATCTCGGACCGATACCGGGCCTTTAACCCGTGCCTCGACGGAGGTAGCTGCAGTGAAACGTCGACCTATCGGTGGGCCGTTATCTATTCAAGAACAATTCAAAAAATTAAAAACATACAACGCTTTCTGTAACCGTTCCTCGGGAATAGCCATGCCCATTCCCCCTTTTTGTTGTTGTCATAAACGTTTCAGAGACCGATGAGACCCTTCAATGAGAGATCGACCGGTGGGGGAATGAGCAATGCCGGTAATGTGAGTTCTACCCCATAGGGCAAAAGAGGTTTTTACAGTTGTTGAAACGTAAAGATAAAGACCGATAACGGTCCAGCTTAAGGGAATACCTAAAGCAGCAAAAGCACGCATTAAATGTCTACGAACAGCTCGTGCCTTTTCTCCTGTGTGACACGAGGCAACCAAGGCACCTGAAAATGTATCAATGGAAGAGTGGATATATTTAAGGCTACCAAATTCAGAATCATGCGTGACATCTGTTTGCCATAACGGTAGGCTTTGTAATCCTCTAGGATTAGCTCCTGCAGCAACTGATGGGAAAGAATGTTTTTGACAATCGGGACAGACAGCAATAATACTTGATGCTTGTTGAGCAGCAAGGCCAAACTGTCGCTTAAGAGCTCCAGCGTTTCGATGGAAAAAAAGAGTGCCTTCGCTTAGCTTGTGCAATACGGTCTGGCAGTACTTGAACTGGTCACGGCAATAGGTCAGCTCGTCGATTGCCTTCTGCAAGAAAACCAGGTAGCGAGGTATGAGACCTAATATGCATAACAAAATAAGGCGCAGATCGAGAGTCCAAAAGGAAAATAAGTTCCTGTAACAGGGTAAAGGGTTGTGAATGCGAAACACTCCGCAGCACAGAAGCTTCAGCTCGTGGAACAATACCTGCAACATAAGCAGAATCAGTAACAAGGTGGAGTGGTACATTCCATTCTCGGAAAACACGAACAACTGCATTCAGTTCTCCTGTTTGAGGTGAACCGGAGACCGTCTCTATGTCCGAATCCCATTGCCTCCGTTGATCATCCCACCACAGAAGAACAGATTTATGCGATTGGCCCGATCCATCTGTAAACACAGTAAGCGCCGGTAAGGGTTGTTCGCTGCTTCTGGGTTTTAACATCAGACGAAAATCAACGTTAAACAGTTTGTGTGAAGGTGGATGGGAAGTTATTCGACCTGTATGTTCTCGCCCGGCACCTCCCCGGGACCTACAGCTTGACAAACTATTGCTGTACAATTCAACCACGAGAACCTCTAACACCTTTACCGCTCAAACCTAGCCTTCTCCTTAACATCTTGTATATCCCATAAACACCACCTACCCAAAACCCCAGCACTAAAATCATATTAACCCAAACCCCCCATACACACACGCCCCTAAGACTAAAGGCGCCCAAACAGCCAACGAAACCAACGAAACCACGTCCCCGTAGCTTACAATCCAAAGCGTGGCACTGAAGATGCCAAGATGGCGTCCAATATGAAAGCCGAGGACAAAAGACTTAGCCCTAACCTTACGGTTGGCTCCTGCTAGACCTAGACGTGCAAGTATCTGCGGCCCAGTGTAAATGCCCTAGGCCTCCTGCTAAGACCGAAGGAGCAGGCATCAGGCACACGCTACCAACTGCAGCCCAAGACGCCTTGCTCAGCCACACCCCCACGGGCACTCAGCAGTAATTAACAGTAAGCAAGAAGCGCAAGCTTGACTTAGTCACGGCAACCTTCAGGGTTGGTAAATCTCGTGCCAGCCGCCGCGGTCACACCAGAAACCCAAGCCAACAGTCACACGGCGTAGAGAGCGGACCAGAGCCTGTCAGAATAACTAGGAAACCGAAACACAGCTAAGCTGTCGTAAGCCCGAGATACCCCTAAGGCCAACCTAAAGATGATCCTAGTAAACCTGACTGCGGCCAATGAAGAGACGGGACGCAGCTTGATGCAAGCAAATGTCAATGCGTTGTGCAGAAGCACGAGGTTTTATACGCTTGCAGAAGCTGCGCGTTTTAAACCAATTGCTTCTTGAGGCTAAGCCTTGCATACTAGGCAATCCCTGATTGGTGGTTAACTACCGGCACTTAACAGCAAGGTGTTACCTTTCCTTGGCGCCATCCGTCTCCCACTCCCCTGTGCTCTGTAACCATGCCCCATCATGTTGTTAATTGTTGTCTAGACAAGCTCGAGCACACTCCCCTCAGCTGACCGATTGCCACGCGTGGTCCTAGTTTCCAGCCCGCTCCTGCACCTCCCCCTTCCTGTTGCACAAAAGAACCTTTGAAAGCGAACGAGGAAAAACAAGGCCTAAGCAACAGAACAAATAAAAAACCAACTAAGACATATTATCACTGTCAAAATAACCCACTGCCTTTGTTCCGTACAATTCTACAATTTCCCCTTTTTGTTTTTGAACAGCTAGTACCAGGTTTGCCATGTTCCGCAGGGCCCTTGCAAACATGACAGCAACCAAGGTAATAGCAAACAAACAACACTGCCAATCGAGTGAATGGATGCCAGAAAAGGCTGAAATTTTCTCAGATTTTGATAACATGTTGCTGCAGTGGGGCGCCTAAAATCCACGCAGCACATACCATCAAAATCCTCACAGCCACGTCCTTGAACCAACAACAAAAAGCAGCGGCAATTTTGACTCACATGCTTAACTGCCTACCAAACAAGGTGATTGAACTCTTTAATGCTTTCCCTGCTGTTACTCTGCATAAGAGAAGAAGCGCTGCGACACGTTCCCATCCTAGCCTCCTACTACATTAGCATCTACAGAAAGACAATGCTCGACATGCAAAGTGTAAACAACATCACCTTCTTTTGGATTAACGTTATACGTAGGCGGAAGGGCACACCAAACAAGAACCGTTTCCGTCAAAAAGTTCGAAACATAGCATGCCTTCTCTGAACATACCTCTGGGGTCATCCCCTTCATTCCCTCCTTTTGATGCAAAGAGAGACACTTGACCCTAACAGAGAAGCCCCTGTTTACATCTCTGAGCCAGGACACAAGCCGCAGCTGTGCGCGCCACCAGGCTCAGGGCAGAAACCACTCCTGTAGTTACCTAACTAGATATCTCGACAAGCGTGCAGACACCTATTAAACACTAAATAACCATGTTTATCGTTCCTGTTCTCCTTCGTAATACCTAGTTGTTCTCTCATTATGAATCCTCCCTTCCCCTTATCAGTGTCAATGGAATCATCGTTCCATGGACAATGAGTCGTCCCGTTCCCCCGCTTGGTCCGAGAGTATTACCTCTGTTCAGTGGCTTGATCCAGGGTGATAGTGCTCGTTCTAGGCGCTGTAAAAAGCGAAATCTATATCCTATGTCCTGATTTTGGGTATCTAACATTAATGCAAAACAGTAATCCTCACACAGTTTTTATTTCATTCTGTAGCGTCGGTGTCGCTATCGGCTGCCTGCGGTAAAGGTTCACGGAAAGGTCTTACATTCTTCGCTGGGATCCATCGAGGTCCTTTTTCTGTAGAGACACAAGCATAACCTTTTCCCCGTGTAACAAGAGGATATGGTCCCATAATTTTACCTGTTTCTGCATCTCGGACCGATACCGGGCCTTTAACCCGTGCCTCGACGGAGGTAGCTGCAGTGAAACGTCGACCTATCGGTGGGCCGTTATCTATTCAAGAACAATTCAAAAAATTAAAAACATACAACGCTTTCTGTAACCGTTCCTCGGGAATAGCCATGCCCATTCCCCCTTTTTGTTGTTGTCATAAACGTTTCAGAGACCGATGAGACCCTTCAATGAGAGATCGACCGGTGGGGGAATGAGCAATGCCGGTAATGTGAGTTCTACCCCATAGGGCAAAAGAGGTTTTTACAGTTGTTGAAACGTAAAGATAAAGACCGACAACGGTCCAGCTTAAGGGAATACCTAAAGCAGCAAAAGCACGCATTAAATGTCTACGAACAGCTCGTGCCTTTTCTCCTGTGTGACACGAGGCAACCAAGGCACCTGAAAATGTATCAATGGAAGAGTGGATATATTTAAGGCTACCAAATTCAGAATCATGCGTGACATCTGTTTGCCATAACGGTAGGCTTTGTAATCCTCTAGGATTAACTCCTGCAGCAACTGATGGGAAAGAATGTTTTTGACAATCGGGACAGACAGCAATAATACTTGATGCTTGTTGAGCAGCAAGGCCAAACTGTCGCTTAAGAGCTCCAGCGTTTCGATGGAAAAAAAGAGTGCCTTCGCTTAGCTTGTGCAATACGGTCTGGCAGTACTTGAACTGGTCACGGCAATAGGTCAGCTCGTCGATTGCCTTCTGCAAGAAAACCAGGTAGCGAGGTATGAGACCTAATATGCATAACAAAATAAGGCGCAGATCGAGAGTCCAAAAGGAAAATAAGTTCCTGTAACAGGGTAAAGGGTTGTGAATGCGAAACACTCCGCAGCACAGAAGCTTCAGCTCGTGGAACAATACCTGCAACATAAGCAGAATCAGTAACAAGGTGGAGTGGTACATTCCATTCTCGGAAAACACGAACAACTGCATTCAGTTCTCCTGTTTGAGGTGAACCGGAGACCGTCTCTATGTCCGAATCCCATTGTCTCCGTTGAAAACCTTAGGAAGACAGGAATTGAACCTGCACAGAAGAGATCAAAGCGCTCCATACTCCCCTTACATTACTTCCCAGTAGGGTCAGCTAAACAAAAGCTATCGGGCCCATACCCCGAAAATGATGGTTTAACCTCTTCCTCTACTAAATGAGCCCCGTCACAAAACTAACGTTCTCCTTAAGCCTTCTACTAGGAACAACCATCACAATTTCAAGCAACCACTGACTGCTAGCCTGGCCTGGACTAGAAATCAACACCCTTGCCATTATCCCCTTCCTTTCAAAATCACACCACCCTCGAGCTATGGAAGCTGCAATCAAATACTTTCTCGTCCAAGCAACCGCCTCCGCATTAATCCTCTTCTCAAGCACAATCAACGCACAGTTCACCGGACAATGAGACATTCCGCGACTAAGCCACCCAACAGCCTCCCTACTACTAACTACAGCAGTCGCAATAAAACTAGGCCTAGTACCCTTTCACTTCTGATGTCCAGAGGTCATACAAGGCTCACCTATAACCACTGCCCTACTCGTCTCTACATGAATAAAACTCCCCCCACTCACTCTTCTTTTCTTAACTGCCCCCTCACTGAACCCACTCCTACTGACAACCGTGGCCATTGCATCCGCAGCCATCGGAGGGCGAACAGGACTTAACCAAACACAAATCCGAAAAGTCCTAGCTTTCTCATCGATCGCCCACCTAGGCTGAATAACCATCATCCTCATATACAACCCCAAGCTAACATTAATAACCTTCTACCCATACTCCTTAAGAACCGCCTCCATTTTCTTAGCCCTCAACACAACCAACTCCTCAAAACTATCCACAATAATAACCTCCTGAACAAAAATACCATCGCTAAACGCATCCTTGACGCTAGCACTACTATCCCTAGCCGGCCTGCCCCCACTCCCTGGCTTTTTACCAAAATGACTCATTATCCAGGAACTAACTAAGCAAGAGATATCAACCGCAGCCATAATTATTTCAATACTCTCCCTACAAGGTTTATTTTTCTACCTACGCCTTGCATATTGCTCCACACTCCCACCAAACACTACAAGCTTCATAAAACAATGATACAATAACAAATCCACAGGCACACCAATTGCTACCTTAATTTCTCTGTCAGTCCTCCTTCTCCCCCCTTCTCCCACAATCCTGACCGTTACCTAAGAAACTTAGGATCCCCTGCCTACCAAACCGAAGGCCTTCAAAGCCTTAACTAAGAGTTAAATCCTCTTAGTTTCTGCCCACACCACTAAGGCCCGCAGGACACTAAACCTGCACCATCTAAATGCAACGCAGATACTCTAATTCAGCTAGGGCCTCCACGATAAGCCTAGACAGACGGGCCTCGATCCCATAAACTTCTAATTAACAGCTAGACGCTCAAACCAACGAGCTTCTGTCTACCAGACTCCGGCACACTCTCAGCGTACATCAATGAGTTTGCAACTCAACATGAACTTCACCACAGAGTCGATAAGAAGAGGAATTCAACCTCTGTAAAAAGGACTACAGCCTAACGCCTAAACACTCAGCCACCTGACCCGTGACCTTCATCAACCGATGACTAGTTTCAACAAACCACAATGACATCGGCACCCTATACCTACTCTTCGGAGCATGGGCAGGCATAGCCGAGTACCGCCCTCAGCCTCCTTATTCGAGCAGAACTTGGCCAACCAGGAACTCTCCTAGGAGACGACCAAATCTACAATGTCATCATCACCGCCCATGCCTTCGTAAGAATCTTCTTCACAGTTATAGCCATTATAATCGAAGGGTTTGGAAACTGACTAGTCCCCCTTATAATTGGAGCCCCAGACATAGCATTCCCCCGCATAAACAACATCGGTTTCTGAACTACTTCCTCCGTCCTTCCTACTGCTCCTAGCGTCCTCCACAGTAGAAGCTGGAGTCGGAACAGGATGAACCATATACCCGCCCCTAGCAGGCAACCTAGCCCATGCTGGCGCCTCAGTAGACCTAGCCATCTTCTCCCTACACCTCGCAGGTGTGTCTTCCATCTTAGGGGCCATCAACTTTAACACAACAGCCATTAACATAACCCCCCCTGCCTTATCGCAATATCCAACTCCCCTATTCGTATGATCCGTACTCCTATTGCCCTCACTTCCAGTCCTGGCCGCCGGCATCACCATACTACTGACCGACCGAAACCTAAACACTACATTCTTTGACCCCGCTGGAGGGGGAGACCCCATTCTCTACCAGCACCTGTTCTGATTCTTTGGCCACCAGGAAGTTTACATCTTAATCCTTCACGGCTTTGGAATCATCTCACATGTTGTAACGTATTACGCAGGCAAAAAAGAACCATTCGGCTACATAGGAATAGTCTGAGCTATACTATCGATTGGATTCCTGGGCTTTGTCGTATGAGCCCACCACATATTCACTGTCGGAATAGACGTAGACAGCCGATCACACTTCATCTCCGCCACTATAATCATCGCCATCCCAACCGGCATTCAGGTATTCAGCTGACTAGCCACACTACACGGAGGCACCATCAAATGAGGTCCACCGATACTGTGAGCCTTGGGCTTCATCTTCCTCTTCACACTTGCCAATGAGGTGTCGGTGGAACTGGTGGTCAGCCTTGATTACTGCGTAATCCATCCCGTGGATCTAAAAAGAATTTTATATATATATAATATTGTACGCACATACATACATATATATATATTATATAGGGCCAGGAAGGACAGGCCACCGCTTCTGTCTCGTGCCCTAAGTAACTGCCTACTGCCAGTATTGGCACTGACTCGCCAGCGGTCAGCTACAAGCACTTCTGCTCTTCAGCAGAGCACAAGCATTCCTCTGCTTTGAGAAGAGAGCATTGTGCTCATGAAACATTGAAAACACTTACTTCTATGCCTCTCCAGCTATAACCAAGAGAATCCTTCCTTCTCCGCACCAAAAAAATTAATGCTGACTTTTCAAGGATGCTATGGATGAGGTTCATAACCAAGGGGTGCCATCCACCTGGCCACACAATTTGTCTCCTGCAAGTTCGATTAAGCATGCCAAGACATCCTATGGATGTGACAAACACCTCATCACCTCTGCTCTGTTGCCCCTTCTTCCCCGAGTTCCTGTTCTCCTTCATAATACCTAGTTGTTCTCTCATTATGAATCATCCCTTCCCCTTATCAGTGTCAATGGAATCATCGTTCCATGGACAATGAGTCGTCCCTTTCCCCCGCTTGGTCCGAGAGTATTACCTCTGTTCAGTGGCTTGATCCAGGGTGATAGTGCTCGTTCTAGGCGCTGTAAAAAGCGAAATCTATATCCTATGTCCTGATTTTGGGTATCTAACATTAATGCAAAACAGTAATCCTCACACAGTTTTTATTTCATTCTGTAGCGTCGGTGTCGGTATCGGCTGCCTGCGGTAAAGGTTCACGGAAAGGTCTTACATTCTTCGCTGGGATCCATCGAGGTCCTTTTTCTGTAGAGACACAAGCATAACCTTTTCCCCGTGTAACAAGAGGATATGGTCCCATAATTTTACCTGTTTCTGCATCTCGGACCGATACCGGGCCTTTAACCCGTGCCTCGACGGAGGTAGCTGCAGTGAAACGTCGACCTATCGGTGGGCCGTTATCTATTAAAGAACAATTCAAAAAATTAAAAACATACAACGCTTTCTGTAACCGTTCCTCGGGAATAGCCATGCCCATTCCCCCTTTTTGTTGTTGTCATAAACGTTTCAGAGACCGATGAGACCCTTCAATGAGAGATCGACCGGTGGGGGAATGAGCAATGCCGGTAATGTGAGTTCTACCCCATAGGGCAAAAGAGGTTTTTACAGTTGTTGAAACGTAAAGATAAAGACCGATAACGGTCCAGCTTAAGGGAATACCTAAAGCAGCAAAAGCACGCATTAAATGTCTACGAACAGCTCGTGCCTTTTCTCCTGTGTGACACGAGGCAACCAAGGCACCTGAAAATGTATCAATGGAAGAGTGGATATATTTAAGGCTACCAAATTCAGAATCATGCGTGACATCTGTTTGCCATAACGGTAGGCTTTGTAATCCTCTAGGATTAGCTCCTGCAGCAACTGATGGGAAAGAATGTTTTTGACAATCGGGACAGACAGCAATAATACTTGATGCTTGTTGAGCAGCAAGGCCAAACTGTCGCTTAAGAGCTCCAGCGTTTCGATGGAAAAAAAGAGTGCCTTCGCTTAGCTTGTGCAATACGGTCTGGCAGTACTTGAACTGGTCACGGCAATAGGTCAGCTCGTCGATTGCCTTCTGCAAGAAAACCAGGTAGCGAGGTATGAGACCTAATATGCATAACAAAATAAGGCGCAGATCGAGAGTCCAAAAGGAAAATAAGTTCCTGTAACAGGGTAAAGGGTTGTGAATGCGAAACACTCCGCAGCACAGAAGCTTCAGCTCGTGGAACAATACCTGCAACATAAGCAGAATCAGTAACAAGGTGGAGTGGTACATTCCATTCTCGGAAAACACGAACAACTGCATTCAGTTCTCCTGTTTGAGGTGAACCGGAGACCGTCTCTATGTCCGAATCCCATTGCCTCCGTTGATCATCCCACCACAGAAGAACAGATTTATGCGATTGGCCCGATCCATCTGTAAACACAGTAAGCGCCGGTAAGGGTTGTTCGCTGCTTCTGGGTTTTAACATCAGACGAAAATCAACGTTAAACAGTTTGTGTGAAGGTGGATGGGAAGTTATTCGACCTGTATGTTCTCGCCCGGCACCTCCCCGGGACCTACAGCTTGACAAACTATTGCTGTACAATTCAACCACGAGAACCTCTAACACCTTTACCGCTCAAACCTAGCCTTCTCCTTAACATCTTGTATATCCCATAAACACCACCTACCCAAAACCCCAGCACTAAAATCATATTAACCCAAACCCCCCATACACACACGCCCCTAAGACTAAAGGCGCCCAAACAGCCAACGAAACCAACGAAACCACGTCCCCGTAGCTTACAATCCAAAGCGTGGCACTGAAGATGCCAAGATGGCGTCCAATATGAAAGCCGAGGACAAAAGACTTAGCCCTAACCTTACGGTTGGCTCCTGCTAGACCTAGACGTGCAAGTATCTGCGGCCCAGTGTAAATGCCCTAGGCCTCCTGCTAAGACCGAAGGAGCAGGCATCAGGCACACGCTACCAACTGCAGCCCAAGACGCCTTGCTCAGCCACACCCCCACGGGCACTCAGCAGTAATTAACAGTAAGCAAGAAGCGCAAGCTTGACTTAGTCACGGCAACCTTCAGGGTTGGTAAATCTCGTGCCAGCCGCCGCGGTCACACCAGAAACCCAAGCCAACAGTCACACGGCGTAGAGAGCGGACCAGAGCCTGTCAGAATAACTAGGAAACCGAAACACAGCTAAGCTGTCGTAAGCCCGAGATACCCCTAAGGCCAACCTAAAGATGATCCTAGTAAACCTGACTGCGGCCAATGAAGAGACGGGACGCAGCTTGATGCAAGCAAATGTCAATGCGTTGTGCAGAAGCACGAGGTTTTATACGCTTGCAGAAGCTGCGCGTTTTAAACCAATTGCTTCTTGAGGCTAAGCCTTGCATACTAGGCAATCCCTGATTGGTGGTTAACTACCGGCACTTAACAGCAAGGTGTTACCTTTCCTTGGCGCCATCCGTCTCCCACTCCCCTGTGCTCTGTAACCATGCCCCATCATGTTGTTAATTGTTGTCTAGACAAGCTCGAGCACACTCCCCTCAGCTGACCGATTGCCACGCGTGGTCCTAGTTTCCAGCCCGCTCCTGCACCTCCCCCTTCCTGTTGCACAAAAGAACCTTTGAAAGCGAACGAGGAAAAACAAGGCCTAAGCAACAGAACAAATAAAAAACCAACTAAGACATATTATCACTGTCAAAATAACCCACTGCCTTTGTTCCGTACAATTCTACAATTTCCCCTTTTTGTTTTTGAACAGCTAGTACCAGGTTTGCCATGTTCCGCAGGGCCCTTGCAAACATGACAGCAACCAAGGTAATAGCAAACAAACAACACTGCCAATCGAGTGAATGGATGCCAGAAAAGGCTGAAATTTTCTCAGATTTTGATAACATGTTGCTGCAGTGGGGCGCCTAAAATCCACGCAGCACATACCATCAAAATCCTCACAGCCACGTCCTTGAACCAACAACAAAAAGCAGCGGCAATTTTGACTCACATGCTTAACTGCCTACCAAACAAGGTGATTGAACTCTTTAATGCTTTCCCTGCTGTTACTCTGCATAAGAGAAGAAGCGCTGCGACACGTTCCCATCCTAGCCTCCTACTACATTAGCATCTACAGAAAGACATTGCTCGACATGCAAAGTGTAAACAACATCACCTTCTTTTGGATTAACGTTATACGTAGGCGGAAGGGCACACCAAACAAGAACCGTTTCCGTCAAAAAGTTCGAAACATAGCATGCCTTCTCTGAACATACCTCTGGGGTCATCCCCTTCATTCCCTCCTTTTGATGCAAAGAGAGACACTTTACCCTAACAGAGAAGCCCCTGTTTACATCTCTGAGCCAGGACACAAGCCGCAGCTGTGCGCGCCACCAGGCTCAGGGCAGAAACCACTCCTGTAGTTACCTAACTATATATCTCGACAAGCGTGCAGACACCTATTAAACACTAAATAACCATGTTTATCGTTCCTGTTCTCCTTCGTAATACCTAGATGTTCTCTCATTATGAATCCTCCCTTCCCCTTATCAGTGTCAATGGAATCATCGTTCCATGGACAATGAGTCGTCCCGTTCCCCCGCTTGGTCCGAGAGTATTACCTCTGTTCAGTGGCTTGATCCAGGGTGATAGTGCTCGTTCTAGGCGCTGTAAAAAGCGAAATCTATATCCTATGTCCTGATTTTGGGTATCTAACATTAATGCAAAACAGTAATCCTCACACAGTTTTTATTTCATTCTGTAGCGTCGGTGTCGGTATCGGCTGCCTGCGGTAAAGGTTCACGGAAAGGTCTTACATTCTTCGCTGGGATCCATCGAGGTCCTTTTTCTGTAGAGACACAAGCATAACCTTTTCCCCGTGTAACAAGAGGATATGGTCCCATAATTTTACCTGTTTCTGCATCTCGGACCGATACCGGGCCTTTAACCCGTGCCTCGACGGAGGTAGCTGCAGTGAAACGTCGACCTATCGGTGGGCCGTTATCTATTCAAGAACAATTCAAAAAATTAAAAACATACAACGCTTTCTGTAACCGTTCCTCGGGAATAGCCATGCCCATTCCCCCTTTTTGTTGTTGTCATAAACGTTTCAGAGACCGATGAGACCCTTCAATGAGAGATCGACCGGTGGGGGAATGAGCAATGCCGGTAATGTGAGTTCTACCCCATAGGGCAAAAGAGGTTTTTACAGTTGTTGAAACGTAAAGATAAAGACCGACAACGGTCCAGCTTAAGGGAATACCTAAAGCAGCAAAAGCACGCATTAAATGTCTACGAACAGCTCGTGCCTTTTCTCCTGTGTGACACGAGGCAACCAAGGCACCTGAAAATGTATCAATGGAAGAGTGGATATATTTAAGGCTACCAAATTCAGAATCATGCGTGACATCTGTTTGCCATAACGGTAGGCTTTGTAATCCTCTAGGATTAACTCCTGCAGCAACTGATGGGAAAGAATGTTTTTGACAATCGGGACAGACAGCAATAATACTTGATGCTTGTTGAGCAGCAAGGCCAAACTGTCGCTTAAGAGCTCCAGCGTTTCGATGGAAAAAAAGAGTGCCTTCGCTTAGCTTGTGCAATACGGTCTGGCAGTACTTGAACTGGTCACGGCAATAGGTCAGCTCGTCGATTGCCTTCTGCAAGAAAACCAGGTAGCGAGGTATGAGACCTAATATGCATAACAAAATAAGGCGCAGATCGAGAGTCCAAAAGGAAAATAAGTTCCTGTAACAGGGTAAAGGGTTGTGAATGCGAAACACTCCGCAGCACAGAAGCTTCAGCTCGTGGAACAATACCTGCAACATAAGCAGAATCAGTAACAAGGTGGAGTGGTACATTCCATTCTCGGAAAACACGAACAACTGCATTCAGTTCTCCTGTTTGAGGTGAACCGGAGACCGTCTCTATGTCCGAATCCCATTGTCTCCGTTGAAAACCTTAGGAAGACAGGAATTGAACCTGCACAGAAGAGATCAAAGCGCTCCATACTCCCCTTACATTACTTCCCAGTAGGGTCAGCTAAACAAAAGCTATCGGGCCCATACCCCGAAAATGATGGTTTAACCTCTTCCTCTACTAAATGAGCCCCGTCACAAAACTAACGTTCTCCTTAAGCCTTCTACTAGGAACAACCATCACAATTTCAAGCAACCACTGACTGCTAGCCTGGCCTGGACTAGAAATCAACACCCTTGCCATTATCCCCTTCCTTTCAAAATCACACCACCCTCGAGCTATGGAAGCTGCAATCAAATACTTTCTCGTCCAAGCAACCGCCTCCGCATTAATCCTCTTCTCAAGCACAATCAACGCACAGTTCACCGGACAATGAGACATTCCGCGACTAAGCCACCCAACAGCCTCCCTACTACTAACTACAGCAGTCGCAATAAAACTAGGCCTAGTACCCTTTCACTTCTGATGTCCAGAGGTCATACAAGGCTCACCTATAACCACTGCCCTACTCGTCTCTACATGAATAAAACTCCCCCCACTCACTCTTCTTTTCTTAACTGCCCCCTCACTGAACCCACTCCTACTGACAACCGTGGCCATTGCATCCGCAGCCATCGGAGGGCGAACAGGACTTAACCAAACACAAATCCGAAAAGTCCTAGCTTTCTCATCGATCGCCCACCTAGGCTGAATAACCATCATCCTCATATACAACCCCAAGCTAACATTAATAACCTTCTACCCATACTCCTTAAGAACCGCCTCCATTTTCTTAGCCCTCAACACAACCAACTCCTCAAAACTATCCACAATAATAACCTCCTGAACAAAAATACCATCGCTAAACGCATCCTTGACGCTAGCACTACTATCCCTAGCCGGCCTGCCCCCACTCCCTGGCTTTTTACCAAAATGACTCATTATCCAGGAACTAACTAAGCAAGAGATATCAACCGCAGCCATAATTATTTCAATACTCTCCCTACAAGGTTTATTTTTCTACCTACGCCTTGCATATTGCTCCACACTCCCACCAAACACTACAAGCTTCATAAAACAATGATACAATAACAAATCCACAGGCACACCAATTGCTACCTTAATTTCTCTGTCAGTCCTCCTTCTCCCCCCTTCTCCCGCAATCCTGACCGTTACCTAAGAAACTTAGGATCCCCTGCCTACCAAACCGAAGGCCTTCAAAGCCTTAACTAAGAGTTAAATCCTCTTAGTTTCTGCCCACACCACTAAGGCCCGCAGGACACTAAACCTGCACCATCTAAATGCAACGCAGATACTCTAATTCAGCTAGGGCCTCCACGATAAGCCTAGACAGACGGGCCTCGATCCCATAAACTTCTAATTAACAGCTAGACGCTCAAACCAACGAGCTTCTGTCTACCAGACTCCGGCACACTCTCAGCGTACATCAACGAGTTTGCAACTCAACATGAACTTCACCACAGAGTCGATAAGAAGAGGAATTCAACCTCTGTAAAAAGGACTACAGCCTAACGCCTAAACACTCAGCCACCTGACCCGTGACCTTCATCAACCGATGACTAGTTTCAACAAACCACAATGACATCGGCACCCTATACCTACTCTTCGGAGCATGGGCAGGCATAGCCGAGTACCGCCCTCAGCCTCCTTATTCGAGCAGAACTTGGCCAACCAGGAACTCTCCTAGGAGACGATCAAATCTACAATGTCATCATCACCGCCCATGCCTTCGTAAGAATCTTCTTCACAGTTATAGCTATTATAATCGAAGGGTTTGGAAACTGACTAGTCCCCCTTATAATTGGAGCCCCAGACATAGCATTCCCCCGCATAAACAACATCAGTTTCTGAACTACTTCCTCCGTCCTTCCTACTGCTCCTAGCGTCCTCCACAGTAGAAGCTGGAGTCGGAACAGGATGAACCATATACCCGCCCCTAGCAGGCAACCTAGCCCATGCTGGCGCCTCAGTAGACCTAGCCATCTTCTCCCTACACCTCGCAGGTGTGTCTTCCATCTTAGGGGCCATCAACTTTAACACAACAGCCATTAACATAACCCCCCCTGCCTTATCGCAATATCCAACTCCCCTATTCTTATGATCCATACTCCTAGTGCCCTCACTTCCAGTCCTGGCCGCCGGCATCACCATACTACTGACCGACCGAAACCTAAACACTTTTCATTGACCCCGCTGGAGGGGGAGACCCCATTCTCTACCAGCACCTGTTCTGATTCTTTGGCCACCAGGAAGTTTACATCTTAATCCTTCACGGCTTTGGAATCATCTCACATGTTGTAACGTATTACGCAGGCAAAAAAGAACCATTCGGCTACATAGGAATAGTCTGAGCTATACTATCGATTGGATTCCTGGGCTTTGTCATATGAGCCCACCACATATTCACTGTCGGAATAGACGTAGACAGCCGATCATACTTCATCTCCGCCACTATAATCATCGCCATCCCAACCGGCATTCAGGTATTCAGCTGACTAGCCACACCACACGGAGGCACCATCAAATGAGATCCACCGATACTGTGAGCCTTGGGCTTCATCTTCCTCTTCACACTTGCCAATAAGGTGTCGGTGGAACTGGTGGTCAGCCTTGATTACTGCGTAATCCATCCCGTGGATCTAAAAAGAATTTTATATATATATAATATTGTACGCACATACATACATATATATATATTATATAGGGCCAGGTAGGACAGGCCACCGCTTCTGTCTCGTGCCCTAAGTAACTGCCTACTGCCACTATTGGCACTGACTCACCAGCGGTCAGCTACAAGCACTTCTGCTCTTCAGCAGAGCACAAGCATTCCTCTGCTTTGAGAAGAGAGCATTGTGCTCATGAAACATTGAAAAGACTCACTTCTATGCCTCTCCAGCTATAACCAAGAGAATCCTTCCTTCTCCGCACCAAAAAAATTAATGCTGACTTTTCAAGGATGCTATGGATGAGGTTCATAACCAAGGGGTGTCATCCACCTGGCCACACAATTTGTCTCCTGCAAGTTCGATTAAGCATGCCAAGACATCCTATGGATGTGACAAACACCTCATCACCTCTGCTCTGTTGCCCCTTCTTCCCCCAGTTTCTTACTGGAACTAGTAACTCCAGCTCACCAGTTCCTTGAGCATGGCTTCAATCTGTTCCTGAGCCACATGCACATCTTCTGTAGGTCCTTCCAAAGTGATGTTATCCTGTGGCGAGCAGCCTCACAGTTTGCCCTCTTGCCTGTGCTAACAATTGTCTCCGAGTTGCTGTTCTTTGCTGGGAGATCAATTATGGTGTTGCTTTCTTTACGGATCTGCCATAAAGAAAAAAAAAAAAAAAAATCATCTCAGAAGTGTCCCATGTCAGAAGAAAAAGCCTCGCAGGCTATATTGGACACCACCAATGGGCAGGAGAGAGCATCCAGTGGGATTTTGCTGCAGGCAGTGATCATCACGAGCACTTGAGTTAGGAGCAATATCTCACCTTCTTGATGTTGGCACCTCCTTTCCCTACGATGTTCTTGTGGAACTGTTTGCAGATGGGGACAGAAATAGAAAAGCTGTTTTCAACCTAAGGGAGAAAGGAAGGGAGAACTGAAGATTACACTGTCGTGGCAAGGGAGGCCCGACTTCAGGAACTCTGATAAACGAGCTTTTGAAAAGAGGCTTAGACCCAAGGAAGTTCTCTATACGAGGGACTTGTAAGACTAAACAAAGGCAAGGACGTTCCCCTATAGCCTTCCCATAACAGGTACTACCCCCTGCCTCCATTCAGCCAAAACAGCGTCGACAGCTCCCTCCTCTTGAGGTGTTTTAGCTCTACCCAAGCCAGTAGAGCTCTGCTTTGCCCCAGGGTTATCCAGGCACGGAGGAGGGAAGTGCAGGCAGAAGACCTCCTTACCAGGTCTGCCACCGTCTTTTGCATGTACTCGGTGCACTTCTCCACCTCGTTTTTGGGACCTCGGAGTTGGACGATGTCACTCTTGTGTGCAGGGTCTGGGAAGTTGATGATAACCTGCAGGAGCGGTCATTTAGAGTTAGCTCAAGCAAAAGCAAGAACCCTTGTGTCAGACACATGCAAAGGTTGGGGGGATCCTACACATGCCCTTTTCCCATTCAGAAACGGGGAACCGTGTTAGCGGCCTCTGGCTAAAAGAACTATCTTCTCAGACACTTGCGCTACAGAGCCACTAAAGTTACGACTTCTGTGACGACAGGCCTACTACCCATGTAGGAAAGAACCCCTCTGGATTCCTCCTCTCCTACAAAGCCTTACCTCTGGGAATTGCTCCCGGATTTCCCAGACCCGCTCAGCCTTCTGCCCAGTGATGGTCCGGTGGAATTTCTGCTCAACGATTAGGTCCGCAGCGTGTTCATTTTCCTGACGGGAACAGAGGGCACACTGAGTGTTCAGCCGGAGAGCCGTCTACTTTGACTTAGCGGTTTGCTGCCCGACGGTTTACTTGCCAGCACTGTCCCTCTTTTCTCCAGACCAAATTCACTCTGCGTTGACAGAGAAGGGCTACCCGAGGGAACAGGGGAAGACATTTGTGAAGAGGAACTTGCACTTGTCATGAGATCCAAGTGCTCCGTGGGCAAGGGGCACACACTCGCACCAGAAGGTTACAAGGGAACACGAGAGCCCAGACCCTGCAGTCTCCCAAACATCACATCCTACCCACTCACCATACGGGAAGCGAGTTCCAGCAGCTTGCTCTTGGCCTGTGGGACCCCCTGTGGGTCTCCTTCCATTCTGATCGGGTTGCTCTTCTCGTTGTCCGGGGGAATGCGCACAGACACCTTGTACAGATCCTTCATCCTGTTCACTTCGAGGCAAGGACTGTGGTGACGCCGTCTGCTAGGCAAAGACCTGGAAGCAAGGCACCTGGATTATCACTGCTCAGAGGCTGATGAAGAAGTAAAGCCGCCTCCGGGAAGGGCTCGGTGGGGTAGGGTTGAGCCAGGGGAAATTGCCTCTTCCCCCTGGAGTTCAGCGAGAGCAGACCTGTGCCACACGAGAGCCTGTCCAAGTAAATACCGTGGCATCTACAGAGCCCATTGTTCCCTTGTCAGAGCCAGGCGTGTTTCTTCCCCAAACAGTATCACATTTAGAGCAGAGGATAATCGTTCCTTTCTACCCCAAACTCTTGGCTGGGGACACGTTGCAGTGCTATCAAACTAGCAGACCGCAACAAGGCTTTAGCGTTGGCCATATTCTACTGCCGGTGCTGTAGCACCTTCCTCCAGAGGCCAGACCACACTGCTCCTCCTCCAGCTGACACCCTCTCCCACAAGCCACAGGGCTATTTAACCCCTTAGCGGGAACCAGCTACACCTGCACATCGCCCATGTCAATCAACCCACTGCCTCTGAGGCAAGGCCACAGCTGCGTGTTATCAATGCTAATCAACCCACCGCCTTCATTCCTCTACAGGGAGAAGCTCACCAAGCACATTTCCACCACCCACAACTGGCTGCTAAACTGTCATTCGCACAGAGCAACGTGTGGAAAAAAAAAAAAAAAAATTCCTCCAGGACACATCAAACTAATTCCACTACTGTTCAGGCTCCCAAGGTACTTTCACCCGTTCAAGCCATCGCAAGGCCTGACGGCCCATTTCTCTCCTTGTACCACCACCACTCCAGAAAAGCAGAGGAAATGTGATGGAGACAGCACACTGGGTGAGCTACAGAGCCCCTGATACCATCTACTAAACACGAAGAGTGTGAGCATGGGAAGGACTAGAAAGGCACTCCACTTACCGTTTAGCTGCTTTCTTGCCAATGAGGTGTCGGTGGAATTGGTGGTCAGCCTTGATTATTGCGTAATCCGTCCCGTGGATCTAAAAAGAATTATATCTTTTATATCTATCTATATATGTATGGATGTACATTATTTTATATTATAATATATAGGGCCAGGTAGGACAGGCCACCGCTTCTGTCTCGTGCCCTAAGTAACTGCCTACTGCCAGTATTGGCACTGACTCACCAGCGGTCAGCTACAAGCGCTTCTGCTCTTCAGCAGAGCACAAGCATTCCTCTGCTTTGAGAAGAGAGCATTGTGCTCATGAAACATTGAAAAGACTGACTTCTATGCCTCTCCAGCTATAACCAAGAGAATCCTTCCTTCTCCGCACCAAAAAAATTAATGCTGACTTTTCAAGGATGCTATGGATGAGTTTCATAACCAAGGGGTGTCATCCACCTGGCCACACAATTTGTCTCCTGCAAGTACGATTAAGCATGCCAAGACATCCTATGGATGTGACAAACACCTCATCACCTCTGCTCTGTTGCCCCTTCTTCCCCGAGTTCCTGTTCTCCTTCATAATACCTAGTTGTTCTCTCATTATGAATCCTCCCTTCCCCTTATCAGTGTCAATGGAATCATCGTTCCATGGACAATGAGTCGTCCCGTTCCCCCGCTTGGTCCGAGAGTATTACCTCTGTTCAGTGGCTTGATCCAGGGTGATAGTGCTCGTTCTAGGCGCTGTAAAAAGCGAAATCTATATCCTATGTCCTGATTTTGGGTATCTAACATTAATGCAAAACAGTAATCCTCACACAGTTTTTATTTCATTCTGTAGCGTCGGTGTCGGTATCGGCTGCCTGCGGTAAAGGTTCACGGAAAGGTCTTACATTCTTCGCTGGGATCCATCGAGGTCCTTTTTCTGTAGAGACACAAGCATAACCTTTTCCCCGTGTAACAAGAGGATATGGTCCCATAATTTTACCTGTTTCTGCATCTCGGACCGATACCGGGCCTTTAACCCGTGCCTCGACGGAGGTAGCTGCAGTGAAACGTCGACCTATCGGTGGGTCGTTATCTATTCAAGAACAATTCAAAAAATTAAAAACATACAACGCTTTCTGTAACCGTTCCTCGGGAATAGCCATGCCCATTCCCCCTTTTTGTTGTTGTCATAAACGTTTCAGAGACCGATGAGACCCTTCAATGAGAGATCGACCGGTGGGGGAATGAGCAATGCCGGTAATGTGAGTTCTACCCCATAGGGCAAAAGAGGTTTTTACAGTTGTTGAAACGTAAAGATAAAGACCGACAACGGTCCAGCTTAAGGGAATACCTAAAGCAGCAAAAGCACGCATTAAATGTCTACGAACAGCTCGTGCCTTTTCTCCTGTGTGACACGAGGCAACCAAGGCACCTGAAAATGTATCAATGGAAGAGTGGATATATTTAAGGCTACCAAATTCAGAATCATGCGTGACATCTGTTTGCCATAACGGTAGGCTTTGTAATCCTCTAGGATTAGCTCCTGCAGCAACTGATGGGAAAGAATGTTTTTGACAGTCGGGACAGACAGCAATAATACTTGATGCTTGTTGAGCAGCAAGGCCAAACTGTCGCTTAAGAGCTCCAGCGTTTCGATGGAAAAAAAGAGTGCCTTCGCTTAGCTTGTGCAATACGGTCTGGCAGTACTTGAACTGGTCACGGCAATAGGTCAGCTCGTCGATTGCCTTCTGCAAGAAAACCAGGTAGCGAGGTATGAGACCTAATATGCATAACAAAATAAGGCGCAGATCGAGAGTCCAAAAGGAAAATAAGTTCCTGTAACAGGGTAAAGGGTTGTGAATGCGAAACACTCCGCAGCACAGAAGCTTCAGCTCGTGGAACAATACCTGCAACATAAGCAGAATCAGTAACAAGGTGGAGTGGTACATTCCATTCTCGGAAAACACGAACAACTGCATTCAGTTCTCCTGTTTGAGGTGAACCGGAGACCGTCTCTATGTCCGAATCCCATTGCCTCCGTTGATCATCCCACCACAGAAGAACAGATTTATGCGATTGGCCCGATCCATCTGTAAACACAGTAAGCGCCGGTAAGGGTTGTTCGCTTCTTCTGGGTTTTAACATCAGACGAAAATCAACGTTAAACAGTTTGTGTGAAGGTGGATGGGAAGTTATTCGACCTGTATGTTCTCGCCCGGCACCTCCCCGGGACCTACAGCTTGACAAACTATTGCTGTACAATTCAACCACGAGAACCTCTAACACCTTTACCGCTCAAACCTAGCCTTCTCCTTAACATCTTGTATATCCCATAAACACCACCTACCCAAAACCTCAGCACTAAAATCATATTAACCCAAACCCCCCATACACACACGCCCCTAAGACTATAGGCGCCCAAACAGCCAACGAAGCCAACGAAACCAACGAAACCACGTCCCCGTAGCTTACAATCCAAAGCGTGGCACTGAAGATGCCAAGATGGCGTCCAATATGAAAGCCGAGGACAAAAGACTTAGCCCTAACCTTACGGTTGGCTCCTGCTAGACCTAGACGTGCAAGTATCTGCGGCCCAGTGTAAATGCCCTAGGCCTCCTGCTAAGACCGAAGGAGCAGGCATCAGGCACACGCTACCAACTGCAGCCCAAGACGCCTTGCTCAGCCACACCCCCACGGGCACTCAGCAGTAATTAACAGTAAGCAAGAAGCGCAAGCTTGACTTAGTCACGGCAACCTTCAGGGTTGGTAAATCTCGTGCCAGCCGCCGCGGTCACACCAGAAACCCAAGCCAACAGTCACACGGCGTAGAGAGCGGACCAGAGCCTGTCAGAATAACTAGGAAACCGAAACACAACTAAGCTGTCGTAAGCCCGAGATACCCCTAAGGCCAACCTAAAGATGATCCTAGTAAACCTGACTGCGGCCAATGAAGAGACGGGACGCAGCTTGATGCAAGCAAATGTCAATGCGTTGTGCAGAAGCACGAGGTTTTATACGCTTGCAGAAGCTGCGCGTTTTAAACCAATTGCTTCTTGAGGCTAAGCCTTGCATACTAGGCAATCCCTGATTGGTGGTTAACTACCGGCACTTAACAGCAAGGTGTTACCTTTCCTTGGCGCCATCCGTCTCCCACTCCCCTGTGCTCTGTAACCATGCCCCATCATGTTGTTAATTGTTGTCTAGACAAGCTCGAGCACACTCCCCTCAGCTGACCGATTGCCACGCGTGGTCCTAGTTTCCAGCCCGCTCCTGCACCTCCCCCTTCCTGTTGCACAAAAGAACCTTTGAAAGCGAACGAGGAAAAACAAGGCCTAAGCAACAGAACAAATAAAAAACCAACTAAGACATATTATCACTGTCAAAATAACCCACTGCCTTTGTTCCGTACAATTCTACAATTTCCCCTTTTTGTTTTTGAACAGCTAGTACCAGGTTTGCCATGTTCCGCAGGGCCCTTGCAAACATGACAGCAACCAAGGTAATAGCAAACAAACAACACTGCCAATCGAGTGAATGGATGCCAGAAAAGGCTGAAATTTTCTCAGATTTTGATAACATGTTGCTGCAGTGGGGCGCCTAAAATCCACGCAGCACATACCATCAAAATCCTCACAGCCACGTCCTTGAACCAACAACAAAAAGCCGCGGCAATTTTGACTCACATGCTTAACTGCCTACCAAACAAGGTGATTGAACTCTTTAATGCTTTCCCTGCTGTTACTCTGCATAAGAGAAGAAGCGCTGCGACACGTTCCCATCCTAGCCTCCTACTACATTAGCATCTACAGAAAGACAATGCTCGACATGCAAAGTGTAAACAACATCACCTTCTTTTGGATTAACGTTATACGTAGGCGGAAGGGCACACCAAACAAGAACCGTTTCCGTCAAAAAGTTCGAAACATAGCATGCCTTCTCTGAACATACCTCTGGGGTCATCCCCTTCATTCCCTCCTTTTGATGCAAAGAGAGACACTTGACCCTAACAGAGAAGCCCCTGTTTACATCTCTGAGCCAGGACACAAGCCGCAGCTGTGCGCGCCACCAGGCTCAGGGCAGAAACCACTCCTGTAGTTACCTAACTATATATCTCGACAAGCGTGCAGACACCTATTAAACACTAAATAACCATGTTTATCGTTCCTGTTCTCCTTCGTAATACCTAGTTGTTCTCTCATTATGAATCCTCCCTTCCCCTTATCAGTGTCAATGGAATCATCGTTCCATGGACAATGAGTCGTCCCGTTCCCCCGCTTGGTCCGAGAGTATTACCTCTGTTCAGTGGCTTGATCCAGGGTGATAGTGCTCGTTCTAGGCGCTGTAAAAAGCGAAATCTATATCCTATGTCCTGATTTTGGGTATCTAACATTAATGCAAAACAGTAATCCTCACACAGTTTTTATTTCATTCTGTAGCGTCGGTGTCGGTATCGGCTGCCTGCGGTAAAGGTTCACGGAAAGGTCTTACATTCTTCGCTGGGATCCATCGAGGTCCTTTTCCTGTAGAGACACAAGCATAACCTTTTCCCCGTGTAACAAGAGGATATGGTCCCATAATTTTACCTGTTTCTGCATCTCGGACCAATACCGGGCCTTTAACCCGTGCCTCGACGGAGGTAGCTGCAGTGAAACGTCGACCTATCGGTGGGCCGTTATCTATTCAAGAACAATTCAAAAAATTAAAAACATACAACGCTTTCTGTAACCGTTCCTCGGGAATAGCCATGCCCATTCCCCCTTTTTGTTGTTGTCATAAACGTTTCAGAGACCGATGAGACCCTTCAATGAGAGATCGACCGGTGGGGGAATGAGCAATGCCGGTAATGTGAGTTCTACCCCATAGGGCAAAAGAGGTTTTTACAGTTGTTGAAACGTAAAGATAAAGACCGACAACGGTCCAGCTTAAGGGAATACCTAAAGCAGCAAAAGCACGCATTAAATGTCTACGAACAGCTCGTGCCTTTTCTCCTGTGTGACACGAGGCAACCAAGGCACCTGAAAATGTATCAATGGAAGAGTGGATATATTTAAGGCTACCAAATTCAGAATCATGCGTGACATCTGTTTGCCATAACGGTAGGCTTTGTAATCCTCTAGGATTAACTCCTGCAGCAACTGATGGGAAAGAATGTTTTTGACAATCGGGACAGACAGCAATAATACTTGATGCTTGTTGAGCAGCAAGGCCAAACTGTCGCTTAAGAGCTCCAGCGTTTCGATGGAAAAAAAGAGTGCCTTCGCTTAGCTTGTGCAATACGGTCTGGCAGTACTTGAACTGGTCACGGCAATAGGTCAGCTCGTCGATTGCCTTCTGCAAGAAAACCAGGTAGCGAGGTATGAGACCTAATATGCATAACAAAATAAGGCGCAGATCGAGAGTCCAAAAGGAAAATAAGTTCCTGTAACAGGGTAAAGGGTTGTGAATGCGAAACACTCCGCAGCACAGAAGCTTCAGCTCGTGGAACAATACCTGCAACATAAGCAGAATCAGTAACAAGGTGGAGTGGTACATTCCATTCTCGGAAAACACGAACAACTGCATTCAGTTCTCCTGTTTGAGGTGAACCGGAGACCGTCTCTATGTCCGAATCCCATTGTCTCCGTTGAAAACCTTAGGAAGACAGGAATTGAACCTGCACAGAAGAGATCAAAGCGCTCCATACTCCCCTTACATTACTTCCCAGTAGGGTCAGCTAAACAAAAGCTATCGGGCCCATACCCCGAAAATGATGGTTTAACCTCTTCCTCTACTAAATGAGCCCCGTCACAAAACTAACGTTCTCCTTAAGCCTTCTACTAGGAACAACCATCACAATTTCAAGCAACCACTGACTGCTAGCCTGGCCTGGACTAGAAATCAACACCCTTGCCATTATCCCCTTCCTTTCAAAATCACACCACCCTCGAGCTATGGAAGCTGCAATCAAATACTTTCTCGTCCAAGCAACCGCCTCCGCATTAATCCTCTTCTCAAGCACAATCAACGCACAGTTCACCGGACAATGAGACATTCCGCGACTAAGCCACCCAACAGCCTCCCTACTACTAACTACAGCAGTCGCAATAAAACTAGGCCTAGTACCCTTTCACTCCTGATGTCCAGAGGTCATACAAGGCTCACCTATAACCACTGCCCTACTCGTCTCTACATGAATAAAACTCCCCCCACTCACTCTTCTTTTCTTAACTGCCCCCTCACTGAACCCACTCCTACTGACAACCGTGGCCATTGCATCCGCAGCCATCGGAGGGCGAACAGGACTTAACCAAACACAAATCCGAAAAGTCCTAGCTTTCTCATCGATCGCCCACCTAGGCTGAATAACCATCATCCTCATATACAACCCCAAGCTAACATTAATAACCTTCTACCCATACTCCTTAAGAACCGCCTCCATTTTCTTAGCCCTCAACACAACCAACTCCTCAAAACTATCCACAATAATAACCTCCTGAACAAAAATACCATCGCTAAACGCATCCTTGACGCTAGCACTACTATCCCTAGCCGGCCTGCCCCCACTCCCTGGCTTTTTACCAAAATGACTCATTATCCAGGAACTAACTAAGCAAGAGATATCAACCGCAGCCATAATTATTTCAATACTCTCCCTACAAGGTTTATTTTTCTACCTACGCCTTGCATATTGCTCCACACTCCCACCAAACACTACAAGCTTCATAAAACAATGATACAATAACAAATCCACAGGCACACCAATTGCTACCTTAATTTCTCTGTCAGTCCTCCTTCTCCCCCCTTCTCCCGCAATCCTGACCGTTACCTAAGAAACTTAGGATCCCCTGCCTACCAAACCGAAGGCCTTCAAAGCCTTAACTAAGAGTTAAATCCTCTTAGTTTCTGCCCACACCACTAAGGCCCGCAGGACACTAAACCTGCACCATCTAAATGCAACGCAGATACTCTAATTCAGCTAGGGCCTCCACGATAAGCCTAGACAGACGGGCCTCGATCCCATAAACTTCTAATTAACAGCTAGACGCTCAAACCAACGAGCTTCTGTCTACCAGACTCCGGCACACTCTCAGCGTACATCAACGAGTTTGCAACTCAACATGAACTTCACCACAGAGTCGATAAGAAGAGGAATTCAACCTCTGTAAAAAGGACTACAGCCTAACGCCTAAACACTCAGCCACCTGACCCGTGACCTTCATCAACCGATGACTAGTTTCAACAAACCACAATGACATCGGCACCCTATACCTACTCTTCGGAGCATGGGCAGGCATAGCCGAGTACCGCCCTCAGCCTCCTTATTCGAGCAGAACTTGGCCAACCAGGAACTCTCCTAGGAGACGACCAAATCTACAATGTCATCATCACCGCCCATGCCTTCGTAAGAATCTTCTTCACAGTTATAGCCATTATAATCGAAGGGTTTGGAAACTGACTAGTCCCCCTTATAACTGGAGCCCCAGACATAGCATTCCCCCGCATAAACAACATCGGTTTCTGAACTACTTCCTCCGTCCTTCCTACTGCTCCTAGCGTCCTCCACAGTAGAAGCTGGAGTCGGAACAGGATGAACCATATACCCTACAATACCCTAGTCCATAGTTTCTCACACTGTCTGACCTTTACATTGGGCTTAACATAAATCTTAATAAACAATACCCTAGCCCATAGTTTCTCACAATCCCCCCTTTTTCTTTTTATCCTGTTATTGTTTATTAGACGCTACTTTCATTCTCGGCACTGCGAACAAACCTTTTTCCACAATCCCAACATTTATCATAACACTCACAAGGTAATACCTCACAATTACAATAGGCATAGTTCTCACGTGGCATAATGCATTCGCAACAATCTTCATCCTCATTAATCGATACACTCTTATACTTTGCCCCAGCCCTCGTAGTTAAAATAAGCAATTGAGCTATGTCAAACCGTTCTTTAATAAAATGTAAAATATAGCGTAATATACAAGGCCCAAATATCAGTCCTAGAATCAACATAATAAGTGGTCCTGCTAAAGCAGACAACAAAGTGGTTAGCCAAGGTGAGATATTAAACCAGTTTTCATACCATGACCTGCCCGCCTCAAGACTCTTTTTACGTTGTTCCAACCTTTTCCGGAGTTCAGACATGGCATCCAGGACTACTCCCGTATGGTCAGCAAAAGAACAACGTTCCTCTTTGAGAGCTACACATAACCCTCCTTCTTTTAAGAACAATAGATCTAATCCTCTTCTATTTTGCAGCACTACTTCTGATAAAGACTTCACTGAAGTGGCTAAATTTTTAATAGATTGTTCTATTCTTGTTAAATCCTCATTTACAGCCATCTGCAAACTTTGTAATTCCTGACCTTTTACTAGGGAGGCTATGCCTGTACCTGCTCCAACTCCGCCCGCTATCAGCAGTGTAGCTAGGGTTACCACTGTAATTGGCTCTCGTTTTTGCCTATTCAGGTCTCCTTCAAAGTGGCGTAACACCTCCTCAGAGGTGTGATAGATCAGACGAGGAACAATAATCACCTGTACGCAAAACTGAGATTGATTAAACACGTTTAGGGATAGGCAAGGCGTTACTCCGAAGTCTGAACAAACCCATTTAGCTCCTGGTGTCGGGATAGCCCATTTGTCATTTTGATTCTTGTGTTTCTTTATGTTAGCTTTAGTGATTGTTTGATTACACAAGGGCTGATATTGTTCGGGCACTGTACCTATACATTTTCCTTGACCTGTTAGCAATTGAATAGTAATTCCTTGCGTATGGTTCCTCTGGTCATCCCATGGGCATTCTTGTGGGTTTGAACCACTAGACCATTGAATCCTATCTGGTATTCCGATTGCCTCAAAATATGGGGGTCTAACATTGTAACATAACCAGCACTCCTTAGTTAAATTTGGTTTGCTTTCATTAAGGGTATGATAAGAGGCTTGCATTAAATCCCATAAGGGGTCTTTAGACTCTGACACTCCTGAATCCCTAACTAAAGAGAACTCAGTCACCGTGTCATTAGTTGTTTTATCTGTTACTGATAGGGAGTTTGGACGAGTGGTTGTAACACTTGTGGGGACAATCTTTTTCTTAGGGAAAGTGGGTGAATTCAATACTTTATTCGGCCCAACAGGGAGTGAATCATATGGTATTTTAATTTTTCTTATGAGAAAGTGCCCTCCCCAATCCTTAGGAATTCCTGCATAGACACGTATTCCCCATGTTCGTCCTACTAACATGTTCGTCTTCTAGGGGATGCAATACTTGAAATTTGATGTGGGTACAGACTTTTTTGTTACGTGGAGCTACATAATCCACGTCGCGCAGACCTGTAAGATCTACACCCGTTTGTTCAGGTACACATCCGTTAGGAGTCCAGGTTGCTTTTATATATTTATCAGGAGCCTTTACTGTCCAGCCCGAGGCTATTGTCTCACATCCCCAATAACCACAATAATAGTGTCCGGGATAATTACAGTAAGGCTGTCCAGAGGCCGGGCATAAATAAAATGGAGGTCCTTTTTCACAAGGTATTGGTACTAAATTACAAAGTTTCACTACACATTCAGGTGGCCCTGGGTTGCTAAAAGTGGCTATTGTTTTCGTTCCTTCCCAAGATATTAGTTCCCACTTAAATGGTTCATGTGGGTTTCCCCCTTTTGCTTGGGTTATTATCAATAGCACAATTAATGGTATACCAGGAAAAAGGGTGTTTGTTAATTTTGTTAATTTAAGTATATTCTTACCAGTCCTGGGGAAGTTCGGCCATGGCTGCTTTTGCATCCCATTTTTCTGGCTCTTTTCTCCACGGTTTGTTTCTCCTCTGCCTCGCCCGTCGACTCGGTTGCTTCGAGCCACGGGGTGTACCATCTTCTCGGCAGCAAGGGAATTCTTCAGGAGAATAGCTGTTGCGGGCTTTTTGCCTGTTTACATAGGCTTCCTACTTCGCAGCTTTAATTAATGGGGCCGAGCAAGACACGGTTAGTACTTCCCTCCTGCACTTTATAGCCAAGATTTCAGCTACAAAGGGGACTGGTTCGGTGGAGTGGTAACAATAATATTGAGGGTTTATTCCTTTGGCAAAAATTTCCCACCACTCATGGGATTCTCGAATAATTTCTTGTTTAGACTCTAATTGTTTTAATTTCCACTCCGTAAGAGTTCTTTGAATTTTCCAACACTGTGTGCAAACTCCTATTGGAGGGTATCCATATTCACAGTGTGTCCACCATTTATTCTGGCATACCTTACACCTGAAACAAGCAAATGGATAACAATTGCAGTTCAAATTATTACATCTAATTCATATATCTAGAGTGCATACATTATTTGCATCAGCCTATCTTCTTATACTTGATATTGTGTGGTTGCATAAGTTTAGCAATTTCCTTCAACACACTTTGTACGCTTCCATATATAATAGATAAAAAAAGAAATAATTATAGCAAATATAAACAACAATACACACTTTATACCAAAAGGTAATGCGGCAAAATAATCAAATAAAGTCTCTATCATTACGTTATCTTTTCAGGGTTATCTTGGTGTCACCTGGAGTACTGATTACTTTCCAGTGGGGTCTCGTCACCGGGCCTTTAATGCGACTAGCATGAGTCCATCCACGCTCAGCAGTCCGGACAGCCGTTTCTGTTGTAAGCAGAACAAGATAAGGTCCCTCCCAATTGGGTTTTAGGGTTTCTTCTTTCCACGTTTTAACCAATACCCAGTCCCCAGGTTTAAGAGTATGAATGTTTAAGTCCAACGGTGGTCGTTGTACAATCAGTCCATGTTCCCAAAGCTTGTTACGATGTTCTGCTAATCGTGAAACGTATTCATTAATCACACGGTCTCGAATTAAAACATTTGTTTGTGGACTTTCAATTCTATAGGACATTCCATACACCATTTCAAACGCTGATATTCCTACATCTGCTCGGGGTCTGGTTCTGAGAATGAATAGCGCCATGGGTAGGCACTTAATCCATGATAATTTGGTTTCTATCCTTAATTTAGTCAAAATAGTTTTGATTTCTCCATTCATCCTTTCAACTTTTCCCCAACTTTGTGGATGCCATGGCGTATGGTATTCCCACTTAATACCCAAGCTTTCTGTTAGATCTCTAACAATTTTTGACACAAAGTGTGTTCCTCTGTCCGAGTCGATTACTTCAGGTACTCCATATCGAGGTATAATGTGTTCAAGTAACACTTTAGTAACTTGGTTAGCAGTTGCCTTGGAGGTAGGAAAAGCCTCAACATAATGTGTTAAATGATCCACCATTACTAATAAATATTTGTAACGCCCTACCCTGGGTAGCTCAGTAAAATCCACTTGTATGTGTGAGAAAGGTCTGTATGCTGGGGAACGTCCTCCAAGAGGCTTTTGTCTCATGTTGTTTCGATTAACCTTTTGACAGGTCTCGCAGGCTGCCGTGACTGTCTTTGCTATGTTATATACGCCTATACAGGCAAACTGTTGATTGAAATGATCAACTAACGCCTGGGTTCCCCAGTGTGTTTTACTATGTATTTTTGAAAATATTTCAAGTGCTATGCCCTTCGGCAAAACTTCTCTCCCATCTGGCAATATGTACTTACCATCCTGTTCCTTAGCTCCCATTTGTTCTCGTTTTTCCTTTTCTGCAGACTCAAACCTCAAATTTTTACTAACAGGTATTTGTTGTATAGTTAAAATCGTACTATAATTGCCTGCCACTCGTTTTGCTTCTGTATCAGCTGCATTATTTCCCCTAACTTGGTAACTCGTACCTCGCTGGTGTCCCTTTATATGTACAACTGCTATTTTATTCGGCATTTTTAATGCCTCCAGAACTCGCCGAATTAATTCCGGGTGTATCAGTTCTTTTCCCTGTGAGTTAACGAATCCTCTGTCTCCCCATATTTTCCCAAAAGTGTGCACTACTCCGAACGCATAGCGTGAGTCTGTATATATAGTTCCATCCTTTCCCTTCAGTGACACTAATGCTTTCCACAATGCATACAGCTCACAGGCTTGAGCCGACCAGCTGGCACTCAGGGGGCCTGATTCTATTGTCTTAAATTCTCTTTTTTCCAACTTAACGATGGCATATCCGGACAATCGTTTACCTTCCACTATTCGTGATGACCCATCTGTAAATAATACTTCTCCACATTGTAGTTCTTCTTCTTCTAAGTCTGGCCTAATGCGTGTCTGCTGTTCAATTGTTTGAAAACAATTGTGCAATAGTTCATTACCTTCTCCTGGGTACAAAAATTCAGCGGGGTTAACTGCTCCAATAGTTTTCAAAGATAGTTTAGGGGATTCTATAAGTATTCCCTCATACTTTAATAATCGGCTATCTGTAAGCCATTTTTCTGCTTTTTGTTGTAACACTCCCCTGATATTATGAGGCGCATATAAGACAACTTCTCCATTAAAGGTAATGCGATTCGTTTCCTCAAGTAATAAGGCAGCAGCAACAATGATTTGTAAACAACTCGGCCAACCCCTGCTCACAGGGTCCAACAGCTTTGATAAGTATGCCACCGGTTTCTTTTGTCCGGCCCATTCCTGAGTTAATACTCCGAATGCCGTTCCTTCATATATGTTAACAAATAAATGGAATGGCCGCTTTAAATCTGGGAGGCTTAAAACCGGTGCTTGGCTTAGCTCCCTTTTGAGACTGGCAAACTGCTCTTGATCCTGAGGGGTCCACTTGGGCATTTTGTCTTTAGACAGTTGTTCATATAAGAATTTAACTTTAAAGCTGTAGTTCTCTATCCGTTGCCTACAATACCCAAATAGCCCTAATGCCTGCCGAATTTGCCTCTTAGTGACAGGCATAGGTAATTCCAGAATTCCTTTAATGCGCTCTGGATCCAATATCTTCTTGCCGTTAAACAAATAATGCCCCAAATATTTCACTTTTTCCTCCACAAATTGTAACTTTTCTTGTGATACCCGTAGTCCCTTTTGTGCAAGAAAGTTTAGGAGCCGAATGCTTTCTTTTCTTACATCCTCCTTATTATTCCCTGCTATGAGCAGATCATCTACATACTGTAACAGCACGTTTCCCGTTTGTACCTGGTATTCTTTTAAGAGCTCTTCCAGGGCCTGTCCAAACAGATTAGGGGACTCAGTGAACCCTTGGGGGAGCACGGTCCATCTCAATTGCTGTTTACGGCCTGTCTCTATGTCTTCCCATTCAAAGGCAAAATAATCACGGCATTCTTCTGCCAGTGGACAGGCCCAAAAGGCATCCTTTAAATCAGCCACACTATACCAGGAGTTATGGGGTCCTAGCTTGCTTAGCAGTGTGTATGGATTTGCTACTACAGGGAACCGGGCGATAGTTCTTTTGTTTATTTCCCTTAGATCATGTACGAGCCGATATTTCCCATTTGGTTTCTTCACAGGCAGAATGGGGGTGTTAAAGGGTGACATACAAGGCTCTAAGAATTCCTTGTGCTAACAATCGATCGATTTCTGGTTTTAATCCCCTCCGTCCTTCTAGGGATATGGGATATTGCCTTACCCTCACAGGTATGTGGGGTTCGGAAATTTGGATTTTAATCGGTGGGATTTCCAGTCTACTAATTGTGTCCGGAGAGTACCAGACACCGGGGTTAATTTGTTTTTGATCATCCACGGTCAAAGGATAAGCAGACACTGTTAGCTCTTGATTTTTCACTTTAATTTCTAATTGCAATTCAACAATTAAATCTCGTCCTAACAGATTAAATTCTGCTTCAGGGACGAGCAAGAGTTCACCCATTCCAAATTTATTTTCAGTTTCGAATACCACATTTTTGATTTTGCTTACTTTAAAGGGTTCTCCTTTTGCCCCAATTACTTGTACTTTTTCAGGGGAAACTTTACATCCCTCAGGTATTTGCTTAATAGTTGATTTCTCAGCCCCAGTGTCTACTAAAAAGGTGAACTCTTGTTTATGGGGACCTATTTTTAATTTTATCAAGGGCTCATGATGACTCCGGTCCCCTAAGATATAGAGCCCCTGACTCTCCTAATCCGTTTTCAATATTTCCTCATCCCTGATCCTTTCTCTGCAATTCTGTTTTATATGTCCCCTTTTTCCACAGTAAAAACAACATCTCTGTTCCTTCTTCACTACTACGTTCCCTTGTTTCGTTCCAGCAGATCTGTGTTCACCAGTTTGCCCTTTGCGATCCTCTCTGACTGCTGCTACCATCATTTTTACTTGTCGCTTGCTGCTCTCTTCTTCCCGCCTTACGTAGACTTTCTGAGCTTCCCTCAATAATTCATCCAAGCCTCTATTCTGCCAGTCTTCTAACTTTTCAATCTTCTTTCTGATATCTTCCCATGATTTTGCCACAAACTGAGTTTTGAGGAGCGCTTGCCCTAAAGGGTCGTCTGGATTTACCCCAGAGTACAGCTGAAGGGCTTTCCTCAGTCGTTCCAGCCACTCAGTAGGGCTTTCATCTTTCTTTTGCATTTCATTAAATGCTTTATTGATATTCTGGCCACGGGGTACTGCTTCCCCAATCCCCTGGATTACTATAGTTCTCAGGTCCTGCATATGAGTTCTATGCACTGGATCCTGATTATCCCAATGAGGTCTTTGGAGTGGCCATTTAATATCTGCTTGGGGTCCCTGGGCATGCTGAGCATCCCACAGTCTCATTCCTGCTCGTCTAATCATATCTCTTTCCTCGGTAGTAAATAATTGACCAAGGATAGATTGCATCTCATCCCAAGTATAAAGGTTTGGTCCCAAAAATGGATTTAATCTTTCTGCCACTCCGAGTGGGCCTTCAATTAAGTTTCCCATCTCGGTTCTTTTAAAATCTCGTAGGTCAGCCGAGTTTAGGGGTACGGAAATATATCCGATCACAGGTTGAGGTCCCCCCATGGGTATTTCCCTTAGGGGGTACATTTGAGCTGCCCCTTTCTGACTTCTAGTTATGCGTCTAGGAAGAGGGGGAGACCCTTGTTCCGACTCTGGTGGGGGAGTGGGCGCTCTGGGGACCTCTGCGGGAGCAGGAGGAGGAATGTAAGGAGGGGGGGTTAGAAGGGTTTCGTCCAACTCTTCCTGCTTTTTCTTTTGTTTAGTTTTCATTTCATTCAGTGGGTAAAGTCTAGCTCCCGGTCTTTCTAGCCACACTTCCGCATATCGACTCTCCTCCGGGTTAAGGGGTTTTTTATTATTAACCCAGAGGTTTAATTGCTGTCTTACCCAATCTTCTTCTGACCCATAGACTGGCCAAAAGACATTTTTAGAAATCTTCTTCCCTCCCCATATCTTAGTACAATATTCTATCATCTTCTGCTTATCTTTCCCTAGGGTTCCAAGGAAATATCTCCAATTGTCTAAGATATATGCCAGAGGGGTATTCTTAGGTACAGTGGGTACCCTTCCCATGGGAGTCGAAGGCTTGCTGCCCTTCGCCCCCATCTTCTGGAATATCCACAAACATACACTCACTCGCTCCCCTTGTTCCTGGCCCAGTCCCTCGCGGGAGATGGGAAACGCAGTACTTAAGAGTCCGCACTCGCTTGGTTCAGTATATCGAACCTCTCACTCGTTATATCCCAGGAAACCCAATCCCGCCCGAACGGCAAACCCGCAAACAAATTCGCAATATACTTACGCGTCCTGCGTCTTCGTCCGGACTCCCGTGCACAGAATTTTTATGGGATTTTACCGGTTTCTCCTTTGCTCATTATTCTAGAATTTAGGTTCGTCGGTAAGGTTGGAGTAAGCTGTTGGTCGCGGGGCCGCGAAATGTCGCGGGGCGCCTCCCCGGAGGACCAAAGCCCACCGTTCCTTATCCGAGTCACGGCACCAGAAATTGTTATAAATTGAGACCACAACGGATCATAATCCAATTAAAATTTTATTAATTATAGCAAGTAGAATATGAGCAAAAACAGCGCTGGACGACAGGGGAGTCTGCGCTCCGCCCACTGCCGTCCTGAGCACTTCAAACAGTCCCTTTTTATACATCTTTACTCCCGTGTTCATGAGGTAGTGGAGGTACTCTGCGCATGCTTCAGTTGTTGTTAGGGGGTCGTTTTCTGCCTTCTGGTGGTCGTTGAGGCCGAAGTAAGAAGTCTTCCTCCTTTGTCCCATAGTTGACCCCTCACTCATATGTCCTTATATGGGGTAGTTTGTCCTGTTTCTGTCGGTTCCTGGACATCTGGTGGTTATCTTATCTTGCACAAGCGGTATCTTGTGGCTGTTTATATCTTTTGCTGTCTGACCTTTACATTGGGCCTAACATAAATCTTTATAAACAATACCCTAGTCCATAGTTTCTCACACTGTCTGACCTTTACATTGGGCTTAACATAAATCTTAATAAACAATACCCTAGTCCATAGTTTCTCACATTCCCCAAACAGTATCACATTTAGAGCAGAGGATAATCGTTCCTTTCTACCCCAAACTCTTGGCTGGGGACACGTTGCAGTGCTATCAAACTAGCAGACCGCAACAAGGCTTTAGCGTTGGCCATATTCTACTGCCGGTGCTGTAGCACCTTCCTCCAGAGGCCAGACCACACTGCTCCTCCTCCAGCTGACACCCTCTCCCACAAGCCACAGGGCTATTTAACCCCTTAGCGGGAACCAGCTACACCTGCACATCGCCCATGTCAATCAAGCCACTGCCTCTGAGGCAAGGCCACAGCTGCGTGTTATCAATGCTAATCAACCCACCGCCTTCATTCCTCTACAGGGAGAAGCTCACCAAGCACATTTCCACCACCCACAACTGGCTGCTAAAATGTCATTCGCACAGAGCAGCGTGTGGAAAAAAAAAAAAAAAAAAAAATTCCTCCAGGACACATCAAAGTAATTCCACTACTGTTCAGGCTCCCAAGGTACTTTCACCCGTTCAAGCCATCGCAAGGCCTCACGGCCCATTTCTCTCCTTGTACCACCACCACTCCAGAAAAGCAGAGGAAATGTGATGGAGACAGCACACTGGGTGAGCTACAGAGCCCCTGATACCATCTACTAAACACGAAGAGTGTGAGCATGGGAAGGACTAGAAAGGCACTCCACTTACCGTTTAGCTGCTTTCTTGCCAATGAGGTGTCGGTGGAATTGGTGGTCAGCCTTGATTATTGCGTAATCCGTCCCGTGGATCTAAAAAGAATTATATCTTTTATATCTATCTATATATGTATGGATGTACATTATTTTATATTATAATATATAGGGCCAGGTAGGACAGGCCACCGCTTCTGTCTCGTGCCCTAAGTAACTGCCTACTGCCAGTATTGGCACTGACTCGCCAGCGGTCAGCTACAAGCACTTCTGCTCTTCAGCAGAGGACAAGCATTCCTCTGCTTTGAGAAGAGAGCATTGTGCTCATGAAACATTGAAAAGACTCACTTCTATGCCTCTCCAGCTATAACCAAGAGAATCCTTCCTTCTCCGCACCAAAAAAATTAATGCTGACTTTTCAAGGATGCTATGGATGAGGTTCATAACCAAGGGGTGTCATCCACCTGGCCACACAATTTGTCTCCTGCAAGTTCGATTAAGCATGCCAAGACATCCTATGGATGTGACAAACACCTCATCACCTCTGCTCTGTTGCCCCTTCTTCCCCCAGTTTCTTACTGGAACTAGTAACTCCAGCTCACCAGTTCCTTGAGCATGGCTTCAATCGGTTCCTGAGCCACATGCACATCTTCTGTAGGTCCTTCCAAAGTGATGTTATCCTGTGGCGAGCAGCCTCACAGTTTGCCCTCTTGCCTGTGATAACAATTGTCTCCGAGTTGCTGTTCTTTGCTGGGAGATCAATTTTGGTGTTGCTTTCTTTACGGATCTGCCATAAAGAAAAAAAAAAAAAAAAATCATCTCAGAAGTGTCCCATGTCAGAAGAAAAACCCTCGCAGGCTATATTGGACATCACCAATGGGCAGGAGAGAGCATCCAGTGGGATTTTGCTGCAGGCAGTGATCATCACGAGCACTTGAGTTAGGAGCAGTATCTCACCTTCTTGATGTTGGCACCTCCTTTCCCTACGATGTTCTTGTGGAACTGTTTGCAGATGGGGACAGAAATAGAAAAGCTGTTTTCAACCTAAGGGAGAAAGGAAGGGAGAACTGAAGATTACACTGTCGTGGCAAGGGAGGCCCGACTTCAGGAACTCTGATAAACGAGCTTTTGAAAAGAGGCTTAGACCCAAGGAAGTTCTCTATACGAGGGACTTGTAAGACTAAACAAAGGCAAGGACGTTCCCCTATAGCCTTCCCATAACAGGTACTACCCCCTGCCTCCATTCAGCCAAAACAGCGTCGACAGCTCCCTCCTCTTGAGGTGTTTTAGCTCTACCCAAGCCAGTAGAGCTCTGCTTTGCCCCAGGGTTATCCAGGCACGGAGGAGGGAAGTGCAGGCAGAAGACCTCCTTACCAGGTCTGCCACCGTCTTTTGCATGTACTCGGTGCACTTCTCCACCTCGTTTTTGGGACCTCGGAGTTGGACGATGTCACTCTTGTGTGCAGGGTCTGGGAAGTTGATGATAACCTGCAGGAGCGGTCATTTAGAGTTAGCTCAAGCAAAAGCAAGAACCCTTGTGTCAGACACATGCAAAAGTTGGGGGGATCCTACACATGCCCTTTTCCCATTCAGAAACGGGGAACCGTGTTAGCGGCCTCTGGCTAAAAGAACTATCTTCTCAGACACTTGCGCTACAGAGCCACTAAAGTTACGACTTCTGTGACGACAGGCCTACTACCCATGTAGGAAAGAACCCCTCTGGATTCCTCCTCTCCTACAAAGCCTTACCTCTGGGAATTGCTCCCGGATTTCCCAGACCCGCTCAGCCTTCTGCCCAGTGATGGTCCGGTGGAATTTCTGCTCAACGATTAGGTCCGCAGCGTGTTCATTTTCCTGACGGGAACAGAGGGCACACTGAGTGTTCAGCCGGAGAGCCGTCTACTTTGACTTAGCGGTTTGCTGCCCGACGGTTTACTTGCCAGCACTGTCCCTCTTTTCTCCAGACCAAATTCACTCTGCGTTGACAGAGAAGGGCTACCCGAGGGAACAGGGGAAGACATTTGTGAAGAGGAACTTGCACTTGTCATGAGATCCAAGTGCTCCGTGGGCAAGGGGCACACACTCGCACCAGAAGGTTACAAGGGAACACGAGAGCCCAGACCCTGCAGTCTCCCAAACATCACGTCCTACCCACTCACCATACGGGAAGCGAGTTCCAGCAGCTCGCTCTTGGCCTGTGGGACCCCCTGTGGGTCTCCTTCCATTCTGATCGGGTTGCTCTTCTCGTTGTCCGGGGGAATGCGCACAGACACCTTGTACAGATCCTTCATCCTGTTCACTTCGAGGCAAGGACTGTGGTGACGCCGTCTGCTAGGCAAAGACCTGGAAGCAAGGCACCTGGATTATCACTGCTCAGAGGCTGATGAAGAAGTAAAGCCGCCTCTGGGAAGGGCTCGGTGGGGTAGGGTTGAGCCAGGGGAAATTGCCTCTTCCCCCTGGAGTTCAGCGAGAGCAGACCTGTGCCACACGAGAGCCTGTCCAAGTAAATACCGTGGCATCTACAGAGCCCATTGTTCCCTTGTCAGAGCCAGGCGTGTTTCTTCCCCAAACAGTATCACATTTAGAGCAGAGGATAATCGTTCCTTTCTACCCCAAACTCTTGGCTGGGGACACGTTGCAGTGCTATCAAACTAGCAGACCGCAACAAGGCTTTACCGTTGGCCATATTCTACTGCCGGTGCTGTAGCACCTTCCTCCAGAGGCCAGACCACACTGCTCCTCCTCCAGCTGACACCCTCTCCCACAAGCCACAGGGCTATTTAACCCCTTAGCGGGAACCAGCTACACCTGCACATCGCCCATGTCAATCAACCCACTGCCTCTGAGGCAAGGCCACAGCTGCGTGTTATCAATGCTAATCAACCCACCGCCTTCATTCCTCTACAGGGACAAGCTCACCAAGCACATTTCCACCACCCACAACTGGCTGCTAAACTGTCATTCGCACAGAGCAGCGTGTGGAAAAAAAAAAAAAAAAAAAAAATTCCTCCAGGACACATCAAAGTAATTCCACTACTGTTCAGGCTCCCAAGGTACTTTCACCCGTTCAAGCCATCGCAAGGCCTGACGGCCCATTTCTCTCCTTGTACCACCACCACTCCAGAAAAGCAGAGGAAATGTGATGGAGACAGCACACTGGGTGAGCTACAGAGCCCCTGATACCATCTACTAAACACGAAGAGTGTGAGCATGGGAAGGACTAGAAAGGCACTCCACTTACCGTTTAGCTGCTTTCTTGCCAATGAGGTGTCGGTGGAATTGGTGGTCAGCCTTGATTATTGCGTAATCCGTCCCGTGGATCTAAAAAGAATTATATCTTTTATATCTATCTATATATGTATGGATGTACATTATTTTATATTATAATATATAGGGCCAGGTAGGACAGGCCACCGCCTCTGTCTCGTGCCCTAAGTAACTGCCTACTGCCACTATTGGCACTGACTCACCAGCGGTCAGCTACAAGCACTTCTGCTCTTCAGCAGAGCACAAGCATTCCTCTGCTTTGAGAAGAGAGCATTGTGCTCATGAAACATTGAAAAGACTGACTTCTACGCCTCTCCAGCTATAACCAAGGGAATCCTTCCTTCTCCGCACCAAAAAAAATAATGCTGACTTTTCAAGGATGCTATGGATGAGGTTCATAACCAAGGGGTGTCATCCACCTGGCCACACAATTTGTCTCCTGCAAGTACGATTAAGCATGCCAAGACATCCTATGGATGTGACAAACACCTCATCACCTCTGCTCTGTTGCCCCTTCTTCCCCGAGTTCCTGTTCTCCTTCATAATACCTAGTTGTTCTCTCATTATGAATCCTCCCTTCCCCTTATCAGTGTCAATGGAATCATCGTTCCATGGACAATGAGTCGTCCCTTTCCCCCGCTTGGTCCGAGAGTATTACCTCTGTTCAGTGGCTTGATCCAGGGTGATAGTGCTCGTTCTAGGCGCTGTAAAAAGCGAAATCTATATCCTATGTCCTGATTTTGGGTATCTAACATTAATGCAAAACAGTAATCCTCACACAGTTTTTATTTCATTCTGTAGCGTCGGTGTCGGTATCGGCTGCCTGCGGTAAAGGTTCACGGAAAGGTCTTACATTCTTCGCTGGGATCCATCGAGGTCCTTTTTCTGTAGAGACACAAGCATAACCTTTTCCCCGTGTAACAAGAGGATATGGTCCCATAATTTTACCTGTTTCTGCATCTCGGACCGATACCGGGCCTTTAACCCGTGCCTCGACGGAGGTAGCTGCAGTGAAACGTCGACCTATCGGTGGGCCGTTATCTATTCAAGAACAATTCAAAAAATTAAAAACATACAACGCTTTCTGTAACCGTTCCTCGGGAATAGCCATGCCCATTCCCCCTTTTTGTTGTTGTCATAAACGTTTCAGAGACCGATGAGACCCTTCAATGAGAGATCGACCGGTGGGGGAATGAGCAATGCCGGTAATGTGAGTTCTACCCCATAGGGCAAAAGAGGTTTTTACAGTTGTTGAAACGTAAAGATAAAGACCGACAACGGTCCAGCTTAAGGGAATACCTAAAGCAGCAAAAGCACGCATTAAATGTCTACGAACAGCTCGTGCCTTTTCTCCTGTGTGACACGAGGCAACCAAGGCACCTGAAAATGTATCAATGGAAGAGTGGATATATTTAAGGCTACCAAATTCAGAATCATGCGTGACATCTGTTTGCCATAACGGTAGGCTTTGTAATCCTCTAGGATTAGCTCCTGCAGCAACTGATGGGAAAGAATGTTTTTGACAGTCGGGACAGACAGCAATAATACTTGATGCTTGTTGAGCAGCAAGGCCAAACTGTCGCTTAAGAGCTCCAGCGTTTCGATGGAAAAAAAGAGTGCCTTCGCTTAGCTTGTGCAATACGGTCTGGCAGTACTTGAACTGGTCACGGCAATAGGTCAGCTCGTCGATTGCCTTCTGCAAGAAAACCAGGTAGCGAGGTATGAGACCTAATATGCATAACAAAATAAGGCGCAGATCGAGAGTCCAAAAGGAAAATAAGTTCCTGTAACAGGGTAAAGGGTTGTGAATGCGAAACACTCCGCAGCACAGAAGCTTCAGCTCGTGGAACAATACCTGCAACATAAGCAGAATCAGTAACAAGGTGGAGTGGTACATTCCATTCTCGGAAAACACGAACAACTGCATTCAGTTCTCCTGTTTGAGGTGAACCGGAGACCGTCTCTATGTCCGAATCCCATTGCCTCCGTTGATCATCCCACCACAGAAGAACAGATTTATGCGATTGGCCCGATCCATCTGTAAACACAGTAAGCGCCGGTAAGGGTTGTTCGCTGCTTCTGGGTTTTAACATCAGACGAAAATCAACGTTAAACAGTTTGTGTGAAGGTGGATGGGAAGTTATTCGACCTGTATGTTCTCGCCCGGCACCTCCCCGGGACCTACAGCTTGACAAACTATTGCTGTACAATTCAACCACGAGAACCTCTAACACCTTTACCGCTCAAACCTAGCCTTCTCCTTAACATCTTGTATATCCCATAAACACCACCTACCCAAAACCTCAGCACTAAAATCATATTAACCCAAACCCCCCATACACACACGCCCCTAAGACTATAGGCGCCCAAACAGCCAACGAAGCCAACGAAGCCAACGAAACCACGTCCCCGTAGCTTACAATCCAAAGCGTGGCACTGAAGATGCCAAGATGGCGTCCAATATGAAAGCCGAGGACAAAAGACTTAGCCCTAACCTTACGGTTGGCTCCTGCTAGACCTAGACGTGCAAGTATCTGCGGCCCAGTGTAAATGCCCTAGGCCTCCTGCTAAGACCGAAGGAGCAGGCATCAGGCACACGCTACCAACTGCAGCCCAAGACGCCTTGCTCAGCCACACCCCCACGGGCACTCAGCAGTAATTAACAGTAAGCAAGAAGCGCAAGCTTGACTTAGTCACGGCAACCTTCAGGGTTGGTAAATCTCGTGCCAGCCGCCGCGGTCACACCAGAAACCCAAGCCAACAGTCACACGGCGTAGAGAGCGGACCAGAGCCTGTCAGAATAACTAGGAAACCGAAACACAGCTAAGCTGTCGTAAGCCCGAGATACCCCTAAGGCCAACCTAAAGATGATCCTAGTAAACCTGACTGCGGCCAATGAAGAGACGGGACGCAGCTTGATGCAAGCAAATGTCAATGCGTTGTGCAGAAGCACGAGGTTTTATACGCTTGCAGAAGCTGCGCGTTTTAAACCAATTGCTTCTTGAGGCTAAGCCTTGCATACTAGGCAATCCCTGATTGGTGGTTAACTACCGGCACTTAACAGCAAGGTGTTACCTTTCCTTGGCGCCATCCGTCTCCCACTCCCCTGTGCTCTGTAACCATGCCCCATCATGTTGTTAATTGTTGTCTAGACAAGCTCGAGCACACTCCCCTCAGCTGACCGATTGCCACGCGTGGTCCTAGTTTCCAGCCCGCTCCTGCACCTCCCCCTTCCTGTTGCACAAAAGAACCTTTGAAAGCGAACGAGGAAAAACAAGGCCTAAGCAACAGAACAAATAAAAAACCAACTAAGACATATTATCACTGTCAAAATAACCCACTGCCTTTGTTCCGTACAATTCTACAATTTCCCCTTTTTGTTTTTGAACAGCTAGTACCAGGTTTGCCATGTTCCGCAGGGCCCTTGCAAACATGACAGCAACCAAGGTAATAGCAAACAAACAACACTGCCAATCGAGTGAATGGATGCCAGAAAAGGCTGAAATTTTCTCAGATTTTGATAACATGTTGCTGCAGTGGGGCGCCTAAAATCCACGCAGCACATACCATCAAAATCCTCACAGCCACGTCCTTGAACCAACAACAAAAAGCCGCGGCAATTTTGACTCACATGCTTAACTGCCTACCAAACAAGGTGATTGAACTCTTTAATGCTTTCCCTGCTGTTACTCTGCATAAGAGAAGAAGCGCTGCGACACGTTCCCATCCTAGCCTCCTACTACATTAGCATCTACAGAAAGACAATGCTCGACATGCAAAGTGTAAACAACATCACCTTCTTTTGGATTAACGTTATACGTAGGCGGAAGGGCACACCAAACAAGAACCGTTTCCGTCAAAAAGTTCGAAACATAGCATGCCTTCTCTGAACATACCTCTGGGGTCATCCCCTTCATTCCCTCCTTTTGATGCAAAGAGAGACACTTGACCCTAACAGAGAAGCCCCTGTTTACATCTCTGAGCCAGGACACAAGCCGCAGCTGTGCGCGCCACCAGGCTCAGGGCAGAAACCACTCCTGTAGTTACCTAACTAGATATCTCGACAAGCGTGCAGACACCTATTAAACACTAAATAACCATGTTTATCGTTCCTGTTCTCCTTCGTAATACCTAGTTGTTCTCTCATTATGAATCCTCCCTTCCCCTTATCAGTGTCAATGGAATCATCGTTCCATGGACAATGAGTCGTCCCGTTCCCCCGCTTGGTCCGAGAGTATTACCTCTGTTCAGTGGCTTGATCCAGGGTGATAGTGCTCGTTCTAGGCGCTGTAAAAAGCGAAATCTATATCCTATGTCCTGATTTTGGGTATCTAACATTAATGCAAAACAGTAATCCTCACACAGTTTTTATTTCATTCTGTAGCGTCGGTGTCGGTATCGGCTGCCTGCGGTAAAGGTTCACGGAAAGGTCTTACATTCTTCGCTGGGATCCATCGAGGTCCTTTTTCTGTAGAGACACAAGCATAACCTTTTCCCCGTGTAACAAGAGGATATGGTCCCATAATTTTACCTGTTTCTGCATCTCGGACCGATGCCGGGCCTTTAACCCGTGCCTCGACGGAGGTAGCTGCAGTGAAACGTCGACCTATCGGTGGGCCGTTATCTATTCAAGAACAATTCAAAAAATTAAAAACATACAACGCTTTCTGTAACCGTTCCTCGGGAATAGCCATGCCCATTCCCCCTTTTTGTTGTTGTCATAAACGTTTCAGAGACCGATGAGACCCTTCAATGAGAGATCGACCGGTGGGGGAATGAGCAATGCCGGTAATGTGAGTTCTACCCCATAGGGCAAAAGAGGTTTTTACAGTTGTTGAAACGTAAAGATAAAGACCGACAACGGTCCAGCTTAAGGGAATACCTAAAGCAGCAAAAGCACGCATTAAATGTCTACGAACAGCTCGTGCCTTTTCTCCTGTGTGACACGAGGCAACCAAGGCACCTGAAAATGTATCAATGGAAGAGTGGATATATTTAAGGCTACCAAATTCAGAATCATGCGTGACATCTGTTTGCCATAACGGTAGGCTTTGTAATCCTCTAGGATTAACTCCTGCAGCAACTGATGGGAAAGAATGTTTTTGACAATCGGGACAGACAGCAATAATACTTGATGCTTGTTGAGCAGCAAGGCCAAACTGTCGCTTAAGAGCTCCAGCGTTTCGATGGAAAAAAAGAGTGCCTTCGCTTAGCTTGTGCAATACGGTCTGGCAGTACTTGAACTGGTCACGGCAATAGGTCAGCTCGTCGATTGCCTTCTGCAAGAAAACCAGGTAGCGAGGTATGAGACCTAATATGCATAACAGAATAAGGCGCAGATCGAGAGTCCAAAAGGAAAATAAGTTCCTGTAACAGGGTAAAGGGTTGTGAATGCGAAACACTCCGCAGCACAGAAGCTTCAGCTCGTGGAACAATACCTGCAACATAAGCAGAATCAGTAACAAGGTGGAGTGGTACATTCCATTCTCGGAAAACACGAACAACTGCATTCAGTTCTCCTGTTTGAGGTGAACCGGAGACCGTCTCTATGTCCGAATCCCATTGTCTCCGTTGAAAACCTTAGGAAGACAGGAATTGAACCTGCACAGAAGAGATCAAAGCGCTCCATACTCCCCTTACATTACTTCCCAGTAGGGTCAGCTAAACAAAAGCTATCGGGCCCATACCCCGAAAATGATGGTTTAACCTCTTCCTCTACTAAATGAGCCCCGTCACAAAACTAACGTTCTCCTTAAGCCTTCTACTAGGAACAACCATCACAATTTCAAGCAACCACTGACTGCTAGCCTGGCCTGGACTAGAAATCAACACCCTTGCCATTATCCCCTTCCTTTCAAAATCACACCACCCTCGAGCTATGGAAGCTGCAATCAAATACTTTCTCGTCCAAGCAACCGCCTCCGCATTAATCCTCTTCTCAAGCACAATCAACGCACAGTTCACCGGACAATGAGACATTCCGCGACTAAGCCACCCAACAGCCTCCCTACTACTAACTACAGCAGTCGCAATAAAACTAGGCCTAGTACCCTTTCACTCCTGATGTCCAGAGGTCATACAAGGCTCACCTATAACCACTGCCCTACTCGTCTCTACATGAATAAAACTCCCCCCACTCACTCTTCTTTTCTTAACTGCCCCCTCACTGAACCCACTCCTACTGACAACCGTGGCCATTGCATCCGCAGCCATCGGAGGGCGAACAGGACTTAACCAAACACAAATCCGAAAAGTCCTAGCTTTCTCATCGATCGCCCACCTAGGCTGAATAACCATCATCCTCATATACAACCCCAAGCTAACATTAATAACCTTCTACCCATACTCCTTAAGAACCGCCTCCATTTTCTTAGCCCTCAACACAACCAACTCCTCAAAACTATCCACAATAATAACCTCCTGAACAAAAATACCATCGCTAAACGCATCCTTGACGCTAGCACTACTATCCCTAGCCGGCCTGCCCCCACTCCCTGGCTTTTTACCAAAATGACTCATTATCCAGGAACTAACTAAGCAAGAGATATCAACCGCAGCCATAATTATTTCAATACTCTCCCTACAAGGTTTATTTTTCTACCTACGCCTTGCATATTGCTCCACACTCCCACCAAACACTACAAGCTTCATAAAACAATGATACAATAACAAATCCACAGGCACACCAATTGCTACCTTAATTTCTCTGTCAGTCCTCCTTCTCCCCCCTTCTCCCGCAATCCTGACCGTTACCTAAGAAACTTAGGATCCCCTGCCTACCAAACCGAAGGCCTTCAAAGCCTTAACTAAGAGTTAAATCCTCTTAGTTTCTGCCCACACCACTAAGGCCCGCAGGACACTAAACCTGCACCATCTAAATGCAACGCAGATACTCTAATTCAGCTAGGGCCTCCACGATAAGCCTAGACAGACGGGCCTCGATCCCATAAACTTCTAATTAACAGCTAGACGCTCAAACCAACGAGCTTCTGTCTACCAGACTCCGGCACACTCTCAGCGTACATCAATGAGTTTGCAACTCAACATGAACTTCACCACAGAGTCGATAAGAAGAGGAATTCAACCTCTGTAAAAAGGACTACAGCCTAACGCCTAAACACTCAGCCACCTGACCCGTGACCTTCATCAACCGATGACTAGTTTCAACAAACCACAATGACATCGGCACCCTATACCTACTCTTCGGAGCATGGGCAGGCATAGCCGAGTACCGCCCTCAGCCTCCTTATTCGAGCAGAACTTGGCCAACCAGGAACTCTCCTAGGAGACGACCAAATCTACAATGTCATCATCACCGCCCATGCCTTCGTAAGAATCTTCTTCACAGTTATAGCCATTATAATCGAAGGGTTTGGAAACTGACTAGTCCCCCTTATAACTGGAGCCCCAGACATAGCATTCCCCCGCATAAACAACATCGGTTTCTGAACTACTTCCTCCGTCCTTCCTACTGCTCCTAGCGTCCTCCACAGTAGAAGCTGGAGTCGGAACAGGATGAACCATATACCCTACAATACCCTAGTCCATAGTTTCTCACACTGTCTGACCTTTACATTGGGCTTAACATAAATCTTAATAAACAATACCCTAGCCCATAGTTTCTCACAATCCCCCCTTTTTCTTTTTATCCTGTTATTGTTTATTAGACGCTACTTTCATTCTCGGCACTGCGAACAAACCTTTTTCCACAATCCCAACATTTATCATAACACTCACAAGGTAATACCTCACAATTACAATAGGCATAGTTCTCACGTGGCATAATGCATTCGCAACAATCTTCATCCTCATTAATCGATACACTCTTATACTTTGCCCCAGCCCTCGTAGTTAAAATAAGCAATTGAGCTATGTCAAACCGTTCTTTAATAAAATGTAAAATATAGCGTAATATACAAGGCCCAAATATCAGTCCTAGAATCAACATAATAAGTGGTCCTGCTAAAGCAGACAACAAAGTGGTTAGCCAAGGTGAGATATTAAACCAGTTTTCATACCATGACCTGCCCGCCTCAAGACTCTTTTTACGTTGTTCCAACCTTTTCCGGAGTTCAGACATGGCATCCAGGACTACTCCCGTATGGTCAGCAAAAGAACAACGTTCCTCTTTGAGAGCTACACATAACCCTCCTTCTTTTAAGAACAATAGATCTAATCCTCTTCTATTTTGCAGCACTACTTCTGATAAAGACTTCACTGAAGTGGCTAAATTTTTAATAGATTGTTCTATTCTTGTTAAATCCTCATTTACAGCCATCTGCAAACTTTGTAATTCCTGACCTTTTACTAGGGAGGCTATGCCTGTACCTGCTCCAACTCCGCCCGCTATCAGCAGTGTAGCTAGGGTTACCACTGTAATTGGCTCTCGTTTTTGCCTATTCAGGTCTCCTTCAAAGTGGCGTAACACCTCCTCAGAGGTGTGATAGATCAGACGAGGAACAATAATCACCTGTACGCAAAACTGAGATTGATTAAACACGTTTAGGGATAGGCAAGGCGTTACTCCGAAGTCTGAACAAACCCATTTAGCTCCTGGTGTCGGGATAGCCCATTTGTCATTTTGATTCTTGTGTTTCTTTATGTTAGCTTTAGTGATTGTTTGATTACACAAGGGCTGATATTGTTCGGGCACTGTACCTATACATTTTCCTTGACCTGTTAGCAATTGAATAGTAATTCCTTGCGTATGGTTCCTCTGGTCATCCCATGGGCATTCTTGTGGGTTTGAACCACTAGACCATTGAATCCTATCTGGTATTCCGATTGCCTCAAAATATGGGGGTCTAACATTGTAACATAACCAGCACTCCTTAGTTAAATTTGGTTTGCTTTCATTAAGGGTATGATAAGAGGCTTGCATTAAATCCCATAAGGGGTCTTTAGACTCTGACACTCCTGAATCCCTAACTAAAGAGAACTCAGTCACCGTGTCATTAGTTGTTTTATCTGTTACTGATAGGGAGTTTGGACGAGTGGTTGTAACACTTGTGGGGACAATCTTTTTCTTAGGGAAAGTGGGTGAATTCAATACTTTATTCGGCCCAACAGGGAGTGAATCATATGGTATTTTAATTTTTCTTATGAGAAAGTGCCCTCCCCAATCCTTAGGAATTCCTGCATAGACACGTATTCCCCATGTTCGTCCTACTAACATGTTCGTCTTCTAGGGGATGCAATACTTGAAATTTGATGTGGGTACAGACTTTTTTGTTACGTGGAGCTACATAATCCACGTCGCGCAGACCTGTAAGATCTACACCCGTTTGTTCAGGTACACATCCGTTAGGAGTCCAGGTTGCTTTTATATATTTATCAGGAGCCTTTACTGTCCAGCCCGAGGCTATTGTCTCACATCCCCAATAACCACAATAATAGTGTCCGGGATAATTACAGTAAGGCTGTCCAGAGGCCGGGCATAAATAAAATGGAGGTCCTTTTTCACAAGGTATTGGTACTAAATTACAAAGTTTCACTACACATTCAGGTGGCCCTGGGTTGCTAAAAGTGGCTATTGTTTTCGTTCCTTCCCAAGATATTAGTTCCCACTTAAATGGTTCATGTGGGTTTCCCCCTTTTGCTTGGGTTATTATCAATAGCACAATTAATGGTATACCAGGAAAAAGGGTGTTTGTTAATTTTGTTAATTTAAGTATATTCTTACCAGTCCTGGGGAAGTTTGGCCATGGCTGCTTTTGCATCCCATTTTTCTGGCTCTTTTCTCCACGGTTTGTTTCTCCTCTGCCTCGCCCGTCGACTCGGTTGCTTCGAGCCACGGGGTGTACCATCTTCTCGGCAGCAAGGGAATTCTTCAGGAGAATAGCTGTTGCGGGCTTTTTGCCTGTTTACATAGGCTTCCTACTTCGCAGCTTTAATTAATGGGGCCGAGCAAGACACGGTTAGTACTTCCCTCCTGCACTTTATAGCCAAGATTTCAGCTACAAAGGGGACTGGTTCGGTGGAGTGGTAACAATAATATTGAGGGTTTATTCCTTTGGCAAAAATTTCCCACCACTCATGGGATTCTCGAATAATTTCTTGTTTAGACTCTAATTGTTTTAATTTCCACTCCGTAAGAGTTCTTTGAATTTTCCAACACTGTGTGCAAACTCCTATTGGAGGGTATCCATATTCACAGTGTGTCCACCATTTATTCTGGCATACCTTACACCTGAAACAAGCAAATGGATAACAATTGCAGTTCAAATTATTACATCTAATTCATATATCTAGAGTGCATACATTATTTGCATCAGCCTATCTTCTTATACTTGATATTGTGTGGTTGCATAAGTTTAGCAATTTCCTTCAACACACTTTGTACGCTTCCATATATAATAGATAAAAAAAGAAATAATTATAGCAAATATAAACAACAATACACACTTTATACCAAAAGGTAATGCGGCAAAATAATCAAATAAAGTCTCTATCATTACGTTATCTTTTCAGGGTTATCTTGGTGTCACCTGGAGTACTGATTACTTTCCAGTGGGGTCTCGTCACCGGGCCTTTAATGCGACTAGCATGAGTCCATCCACGCTCAGCAGTCCGGACAGCCGTTTCTGTTGTAAGCAGAACAAGATAAGGTCCCTCCCAATTGGGTTTTAGGGTTTCTTCTTTCCACGTTTTAACCAATACCCAGTCCCCAGGTTTAAGAGTATGAATGTTTAAGTCCAACGGTGGTCGTTGTACAATCAGTCCATGTTCCCAAAGCTTGTTACGATGTTCTGCTAATCGTGAAACGTATTCATTAATCACACGGTCTCGAATTAAAACATTTGTTTGTGGACTTTCAATTCTATAGGACATTCCATACACCATTTCAAACGCTGATATTCCTACATCTGCTCGGGGTCTGGTTCTGAGAATGAATAGCGCCATGGGTAGGCACTTAATCCATGATAATTTGGTTTCTATCCTTAATTTAGTCAAAATAGTTTTGATTTCTCCATTCATCCTTTCAACTTTTCCCGAACTTTGTGGATGCCATGGCGTATGGTATTCCCACTTAATACCCAAGCTTTCTGTTAGATCTCTAACAATTTTTGACACAAAGTGTGTTCCTCTGTCCGAGTCGATTACTTCAGGTACTCCATATCGAGGTATAATGTGTTCAAGTAACACTTTAGTAACTTGGTTAGCAGTTGCCTTGGAGGTAGGAAAAGCCTCAACATAATGTGTTAAATGATCCACCATTACTAATAAATATTTGTAACGCCCTACCCTGGGTAGTTCAGTAAAATCCACTTGTATGTGTGAGAAAGGTCTGTATGCTGGGGAACGTCCTCCAAGAGGCTTTTGTCTCATGTTGTTTCGATTAACCTTTTGACAGGTCTCGCAGGCTGCCGTGACTGTCTTTGCTATGTTATATACGCCTATACAGGCAAACTGTTGATTGAAATGATCAACTAACGCCTGGGTTCCCCAGTGTGTTTTACTATGTATTTTTGAAAATATTTCAAGTGCTATGCCCTTCGGCAAAACTTCTCTCCCATCTGGCAATATGTACTTACCATCCTGTTCCTTAGCTCCCATTTGTTCTCGTTTTTCCTTTTCTGCAGACTCAAACCTCAAATTTTTACTAACAGGTATTTGTTGTATAGTTAAAATCGTACTATAATTGCCTGCCACTCGTTTTGCTTCTGTATCAGCTGCATTATTTCCCCTAACTTGGTAACTCGTACCTCGCTGGTGTCCCTTTATATGTACAACTGCTATTTTATTCGGCATTTTTAATGCCTCCAGAACTCGCCGAATTAATTCCGGGTGTATCAGTTCTTTTCCCTGTGAGTTAACGAATCCTCTGTCTCCCCATATTTTCCCAAAAGTGTGCACTACTCCGAACGCATAGCGTGAGTCTGTATATATAGTTCCATCCTTTCCCTTCAGTGACACTAATGCTTTCCACAATGCATACAGCTCACAGGCTTGAGCCGACCAGCTGGCACTCAGGGGGCCTGATTCTATTGTCTTAAATTCTCTTTTTTCCAACTTAACGATGGCATATCCGGACAATCGTTTACCTTCCACTATTCGTGATGACCCATCTGTAAATAATACTTCTCCACATTGTAGTTCTTCTTCTTCTAAGTCTGGCCTAATGCGTGTCTGCTGTTCAATTGTTTGAAAACAATTGTGCAATAGTTCATTACCTTCTCCTGGGTACAAAAATTCAGCGGGGTTAACTGCTCCAATAGTTTTCAAAGATAGTTTAGGGGATTCTATAAGTATTCCCTCATACTTTAATAATCGGCTATCTGTAAGCCATTTTTCTGCTTTTTGTTGTAACACTCCCCTGATATTATGAGGCGCATATAAGACAACTTCTCCATTAAAGGTAATGCGATTCGTTTCCTCAAGTAATAAGGCAGCAGCAACAATGATTTGTAAACAACTCGGCCAACCCCTGCTCACAGGGTCCAACAGCTTTGATAAGTATGCCACCGGTTTCTTTTGTCCGGCCCATTCCTGAGTTAATACTCCGAATGCCGTTCCTTCATATATGTTAACAAATAAATGGAATGGCCGCTTTAAATCTGGGAGGCTTAAAACCGGTGCTTGGCTTAGCTCCCTTTTGAGACTGGCAAACTGCTCTTGATCCTGAGGGGTCCACTTGGGCATTTTGTCTTTAGACAGTTGTTCATATAAGAATTTAACTTTAAAGCTGTAGTTCTCTATCCGTTGCCTACAATACCCAAATAGCCCTAATGCCTGCCGAATTTGCCTCTTAGTGACAGGCATAGGTAATTCCAGAATTCCTTTAATGCGCTCTGGATCCAATATCTTCTTGCCGTTAAACAAATAATGCCCCAAATATTTCACTTTTTCCTCCACAAATTGTAACTTTTCTTGTGATACCCGTAGTCCCTTTTGTGCAAGAAAGTTTAGGAGCCGAATGCTTTCTTTTCTTACATCCTCCTTATTATTCCCTGCTATGAGCAGATCATCTACATACTGTAACAGCACGTTTCCCGTTTGTACCTGGTATTCTTTTAAGAGCTCTTCCAGGGCCTGTCCAAACAGATTAGGGGACTCAGTGAACCCTTGGGGGAGCACGGTCCATCTCAATTGCTGTTTACGGCCTGTCTCTATGTCTTCCCATTCAAAGGCAAAATAATCACGGCATTCTTCTGCCAGTGGACAGGCCCAAAAGGCATCCTTTAAATCAGCCACACTATACCAGGAGTTATGGGGTCCTAGCTTGCTTAGCAGTGTGTATGGATTTGCTACTACAGGGAACCGGGCGATAGTTCTTTTGTTTATTTCCCTTAGATCATGTACGAGCCGATATTTCCCATTTGGTTTCTTCACAGGCAGAATGGGGGTGTTAAAGGGTGACATACAAGGCTCTAAGAATTCCTTGTGCTAACAATCGATCGATTTCTGGTTTTAATCCCCTCCGTCCTTCTAGGGATATGGGATATTGCCTTACCCTCACAGGTATGTGGGGTTCGGAAATTTGGATTTTAATCGGTGGGATTTCCAGTCTACTAATTGTGTCCGGAGAGTACCAGACACCGGGGTTAATTTGTTTTTGATCATCCACGGTCAAAGGATAAGCAGACACTGTTAGCTCTTGATTTTTCACTTTAATTTCTAATTGCAATTCAACAATTAAATCTCGTCCTAACAGATTAAATTCTGCTTCAGGGACGAGCAAGAGTTCACCCATTCCAAATTTATTTTCAGTTTCGAATACCACATTTTTGATTTTGCTTACTTTAAAGGGTTCTCCTTTTGCCCCAATTACTTGTACTTTTTCAGGGGAAACTTTACATCCCTCAGGTATTTGCTTAATAGTTGATTTCTCAGCCCCAGTGTCTACTAAAAAGGTGAACTCTTGTTTATGGGGACCTATTTTTAATTTTATCAAGGGCTCATGATGACTCCGGTCCCCTAAGATATAGAGCCCCTGACTCTCCTAATCCGTTTTCAATATTTCCTCATCCCTGATCCTTTCTCTGCAATTCTGTTTTATATGTCCCCTTTTTCCACAGTAAAAACAACATCTCTGTTCCTTCTTCACTACTACGTTCCCTTGTTTCGTTCCAGCAGATCTGTGTTCACCAGTTTGCCCTTTGCGATCCTCTCTGACTGCTGCTACCATCATTTTTACTTGTCGCTTGCTGCTCTCTTCTTCCCGCCTTACGTAGACTTTCTGAGCTTCCCTCAATAATTCATCCAAGCCTCTATTCTGCCAGTCTTCTAACTTTTCAATCTTCTTTCTGATATCTTCCCATGATTTTGCCACAAACTGAGTTTTGAGGAGCGCTTGCCCTAAAGGGTCGTCTGGATTTACCCCAGAGTACAGCTGAAGGGCTTTCCTCAGTCGTTCCAGCCACTCAGTAGGGCTTTCATCTTTCTTTTGCATTTCATTAAATGCTTTATTGATATTCTGGCCACGGGGTACTGCTTCCCCAATCCCCTGGATTACTATAGTTCTCAGGTCCTGCATATGAGTTCTATGCACTGGATCCTGATTATCCCAATGAGGTCTTTGGAGTGGCCATTTAATATCTGCTTGGGGTCCCTGGGCATGCTGAGCATCCCACAGTCTCATTCCTGCTCGTCTAATCATATCTCTTTCCTCGGTAGTAAATAATTGACCAAGGATAGATTGCATCTCATCCCAAGTATAAAGGTTTGGTCCCAAAAATGGATTTAATCTTTCTGCCACTCCGAGTGGGCCTTCAATTAAGTTTCCCATCTCGGTTCTTTTAAAATCTCGTAGGTCAGCCGAGTTTAGGGGTACGGAAATATATCCGATCACAGGTTGAGGTCCCCCCATGGGTATTTCCCTTAGGGGGTACATTTGAGCTGCCCCTTTCTGACTTCTAGTTATGCGTCTAGGAAGAGGGGGAGACCCTTGTTCCGACTCTGGTGGGGGAGTGGGCGCTCTGGGGACCTCTGCGGGAGCAGGAGGAGGAATGTAAGGAGGGGGGGTTAGAAGGGTTTCGTCCAACTCTTCCTGCTTTTTCTTTTGTTTAGTTTTCATTTCATTCAGTGGGTAAAGTCTAGCTCCCGGTCTTTCTAGCCACACTTCCGCATATCGACTCTCCTCCGGGTTAAGGGGTTTTTTATTATTAACCCAGAGGTTTAATTGCTGTCTTACCCAATCTTCTTCTGACCCATAGACTGGCCAAAAGACATTTTTAGAAATCTTCTTCCCTCCCCATATCTTAGTACAATATTCTATCATCTTCTGCTTATCTTTCCCTAGGGTTCCAAGGAAATATCTCCAATTGTCTAAGATATATGCCAGAGGGGTATTCTTAGGTACAGTGGGTACCCTTCCCATGGGAGTCGAAGGCTTGCTGCCCTTCGCCCCCATCTTCTGGAATATCCACAAACATACACTCACTCGCTCCCCTTGTTCCTGGCCCAGTCCCTCGCGGGAGATGGGAAACGCAGTACTTAAGAGTCCGCACTCGCTTGGTTCAGTATATCGAACCTCTCACTCGTTATATCCCAGGAAACCCAATCCCGCCCGAACGGCAAACCCGCAAACAAATTCGCAATATACTTACGCGTCCTGCGTCTTCGTCCGGACTCCCGTGCACAGAATTTTTATGGGATTTTACCGGTTTCTCCTTTGCTCATTATTCTAGAATTTAGGTTCGTCGGTAAGGTTGGAGTAAGCTGTTGGTCGCGGGGCCGCGAAATGTCGCGGGGCGCCTCCCCGGAGGACCAAAGCCCACCGTTCCTTATCCGAGTCACGGCACCAGAAATTGTTATAAATTGAGACCACAACGGATCATAATCCAATTAAAATTTTATTAATTATAGCAAGTAGAATATGAGCAAAAACAGCGCTGGACGACAGGGGAGTCTGCGCTCCGCCCACTGCCGTCCTGAGCACTTCAAACAGTCCCTTTTTATACATCTTTACTCCCGTGTTCATGAGGTAGTGGAGGTACTCTGCGCATGCTTCAGTTGTTGTTAGGGGGTCGTTTTCTGCCTTCTGGTGGTCGTTGAGGCCGAAGTAAGAAGTCTTCCTCCTTTGTCCCATAGTTGACCCCTCACTCATATGTCCTTATATGGGGTAGTTTGTCCTGTTTCTGTCGGTTCCTGGACATCTGGTGGTTATCTTATCTTGCACAAGCGGTATCTTGTGGCTGTTTATATCTTTTGCTGTCTGACCTTTACATTGGGCCTAACATAAATCTTTATAAACAATACCCTAGTCCATAGTTTCTCACACTGTCTGACCTTTACATTGGGCTTAACATAAATCTTAATAAACAATACCCTAGTCCATAGTTTCTCACATTCCCCAAACAGTATCACATTTAGAGCAGAGGATAATCGTTCCTTTCTACCCCAAACTCTTGGCTGGGGACACGTTGCAGTGCTATCAAACTAGCAGACCGCAACAAGGCTTTAGCGTTGGCCATATTCTACTGCCGGTGCTGTAGCACCTTCCTCCAGAGGCCAGACCACACTGCTCCTCCTCCAGCTGACACCCTCTCCCACAAGCCACAGGGCTATTTAACCCCTTAGCGGGAACCAGCTACACCTGCACATCGCCCATGTCAATCAAGCCACTGCCTCTGAGGCAAGGCCACAGCTGCGTGTTATCAATGCTAATCAACCCACCGCCTTCATTCCTCTACAGGGAGAAGCTCACCAAGCACATTTCCACCACCCACAACTGGCTGCTAAAATGTCATTCGCACAGAGCAGCGTGTGGAAAAAAAAAAAAAAAAAAAAATTCCTCCAGGACACATCAAAGTAATTCCACTACTGTTCAGGCTCCCAAGGTACTTTCACCCGTTCAAGCCATCGCAAGGCCTCACGGCCCATTTCTCTCCTTGTACCACCACCACTCCAGAAAAGCAGAGGAAATGTGATGGAGACAGCACACTGGGTGAGCTACAGAGCCCCTGATACCATCTACTAAACACGAAGAGTGTGAGCATGGGAAGGACTAGAAAGGCACTCCACTTACCGTTTAGCTGCTTTCTTGCCAATGAGGTGTCGGTGGAATTGGTGGTCAGCCTTGATTATTGCGTAATCCGTCCCGTGGATCTAAAAAGAATTATATCTTTTATATCTATCTATATATGTATGGATGTACATTATTTTATATTATAATATATAGGGCCAGGTAGGACAGGCCACCGCTTCTGTCTCGTGCCCTAAGTAACTGCCTACTGCCAGTATTGGCACTGACTCGCCAGCGGTCAGCTACAAGCACTTCTGCTCTTCAGCAGAGGACAAGCATTCCTCTGCTTTGAGAAGAGAGCATTGTGCTCATGAAACATTGAAAAGACTCACTTCTATGCCTCTCCAGCTATAACCAAGAGAATCCTTCCTTCTCCGCACCAAAAAAATTAATGCTGACTTTTCAAGGATGCTATGGATGAGGTTCATAACCAAGGGGTGTCATCCACCTGGCCACACAATTTGTCTCCTGCAAGTTCGATTAAGCATGCCAAGACATCCTATGGATGTGACAAACACCTCATCACCTCTGCTCTGTTGCCCCTTCTTCCCCCAGTTTCTTACTGGAACTAGTAACTCCAGCTCACCAGTTCCTTGAGCATGGCTTCAATCGGTTCCTGAGCCACATGCACATCTTCTGTAGGTCCTTCCAAAGTGATGTTATCCTGTGGCGAGCAGCCTCACAGTTTGCCCTCTTGCCTGTGATAACAATTGTCTCCGAGTTGCTGTTCTTTGCTGGGAGATCAATTTTGGTGTTGCTTTCTTTACGGATCTGCCATAAAGAAAAAAAAAAAAAAAAATCATCTCAGAAGTGTCCCATGTCAGAAGAAAAACCCTCGCAGGCTATATTGGACATCACCAATGGGCAGGAGAGAGCATCCAGTGGGATTTTGCTGCAGGCAGTGATCATCACGAGCACTTGAGTTAGGAGCAGTATCTCACCTTCTTGATGTTGGCACCTCCTTTCCCTACGATGTTCTTGTGGAACTGTTTGCAGATGGGGACAGAAATAGAAAAGCTGTTTTCAACCTAAGGGAGAAAGGAAGGGAGAACTGAAGATTACACTGTCGTGGCAAGGGAGGCCCGACTTCAGGAACTCTGATAAACGAGCTTTTGAAAAGAGGCTTAGACCCAAGGAAGTTCTCTATACGAGGGACTTGTAAGACTAAACAAAGGCAAGGACGTTCCCCTATAGCCTTCCCATAACAGGTACTACCCCCTGCCTCCATTCAGCCAAAACAGCGTCGACAGCTCCCTCCTCTTGAGGTGTTTTAGCTCTACCCAAGCCAGTAGAGCTCTGCTTTGCCCCAGGGTTATCCAGGCACGGAGGAGGGAAGTGCAGGCAGAAGACCTCCTTACCAGGTCTGCCACCGTCTTTTGCATGTACTCGGTGCACTTCTCCACCTCGTTTTTGGGACCTCGGAGTTGGACGATGTCACTCTTGTGTGCAGGGTCTGGGAAGTTGATGATAACCTGCAGGAGCGGTCATTTAGAGTTAGCTCAAGCAAAAGCAAGAACCCTTGTGTCAGACACATGCAAAAGTTGGGGGGATCCTACACATGCCCTTTTCCCATTCAGAAACGGGGAACCGTGTTAGCGGCCTCTGGCTAAAAGAACTATCTTCTCAGACACTTGCGCTACAGAGCCACTAAAGTTACGACTTCTGTGACGACAGGCCTACTACCCATGTAGGAAAGAACCCCTCTGGATTCCTCCTCTCCTACAAAGCCTTACCTCTGGGAATTGCTCCCGGATTTCCCAGACCCGCTCAGCCTTCTGCCCAGTGATGGTCCGGTGGAATTTCTGCTCAACGATTAGGTCCGCAGCGTGTTCATTTTCCTGACGGGAACAGAGGGCACACTGAGTGTTCAGCCGGAGAGCCGTCTACTTTGACTTAGCGGTTTGCTGCCCGACGGTTTACTTGCCAGCACTGTCCCTCTTTTCTCCAGACCAAATTCACTCTGCGTTGACAGAGAAGGGCTACCCGAGGGAACAGGGGAAGACATTTGTGAAGAGGAACTTGCACTTGTCATGAGATCCAAGTGCTCCGTGGGCAAGGGGCACACACTCGCACCAGAAGGTTACAAGGGAACACGAGAGCCCAGACCCTGCAGTCTCCCAAACATCACGTCCTACCCACTCACCATACGGGAAGCGAGTTCCAGCAGCTCGCTCTTGGCCTGTGGGACCCCCTGTGGGTCTCCTTCCATTCTGATCGGGTTGCTCTTCTCGTTGTCCGGGGGAATGCGCACAGACACCTTGTACAGATCCTTCATCCTGTTCACTTCGAGGCAAGGACTGTGGTGACGCCGTCTGCTAGGCAAAGACCTGGAAGCAAGGCACCTGGATTATCACTGCTCAGAGGCTGATGAAGAAGTAAAGCCGCCTCTGGGAAGGGCTCGGTGGGGTAGGGTTGAGCCAGGGGAAATTGCCTCTTCCCCCTGGAGTTCAGCGAGAGCAGACCTGTGCCACACGAGAGCCTGTCCAAGTAAATACCGTGGCATCTACAGAGCCCATTGTTCCCTTGTCAGAGCCAGGCGTGTTTCTTCCCCAAACAGTATCACATTTAGAGCAGAGGATAATCGTTCCTTTCTACCCCAAACTCTTGGCTGGGGACACGTTGCAGTGCTATCAAACTAGCAGACCGCAACAAGGCTTTACCGTTGGCCATATTCTACTGCCGGTGCTGTAGCACCTTCCTCCAGAGGCCAGACCACACTGCTCCTCCTCCAGCTGACACCCTCTCCCACAAGCCACAGGGCTATTTAACCCCTTAGCGGGAACCAGCTACACCTGCACATCGCCCATGTCAATCAACCCACTGCCTCTGAGGCAAGGCCACAGCTGCGTGTTATCAATGCTAATCAACCCACCGCCTTCATTCCTCTACAGGGACAAGCTCACCAAGCACATTTCCACCACCCACAACTGGCTGCTAAACTGTCATTCGCACAGAGCAGCGTGTGGAAAAAAAAAAAAAAAAAAAAATTCCTCCAGGACACATCAAAGTAATTCCACTACTGTTCAGGCTCCCAAGGTACTTTCACCCGTTCAAGCCATCGCAAGGCCTGACGGCCCATTTCTCTCCTTGTACCACCACCACTCCAGAAAAGCAGAGGAAATGTGATGGAGACAGCACACTGGGTGAGCTACAGAGCCCCTGATACCATCTACTAAACACGAAGAGTGTGAGCATGGGAAGGACTAGAAAGGCACTCCACTTACCGTTTAGCTGCTTTCTTGCCAATGAGGTGTCGGTGGAATTGGTGGTCAGCCTTGATTATTGCGTAATCCGTCCCGTGGATCTAAAAAGAATTATATCTTTTATATCTATCTATATATGTATGGATGTACATTATTTTATATTATAATATATAGGGCCAGGTAGGACAGGCCACCGCCTCTGTCTCGTGCCCTAAGTAACTGCCTACTGCCACTATTGGCACTGACTCACCAGCGGTCAGCTACAAGCACTTCTGCTCTTCAGCAGAGCACAAGCATTCCTCTGCTTTGAGAAGAGAGCATTGTGCTCATGAAACATTGAAAAGACTGACTTCTACGCCTCTCCAGCTATAACCAAGGGAATCCTTCCTTCTCCGCACCAAAAAAAATAATGCTGACTTTTCAAGGATGCTATGGATGAGGTTCATAACCAAGGGGTGTCATCCACCTGGCCACACAATTTGTCTCCTGCAAGTACGATTAAGCATGCCAAGACATCCTATGGATGTGACAAACACCTCATCACCTCTGCTCTGTTGCCCCTTCTTCCCCGAGTTCCTGTTCTCCTTCATAATACCTAGTTGTTCTCTCATTATGAATCCTCCCTTCCCCTTATCAGTGTCAATGGAATCATCGTTCCATGGACAATGAGTCGTCCCTTTCCCCCGCTTGGTCCGAGAGTATTACCTCTGTTCAGTGGCTTGATCCAGGGTGATAGTGCTCGTTCTAGGCGCTGTAAAAAGCGAAATCTATATCCTATGTCCTGATTTTGGGTATCTAACATTAATGCAAAACAGTAATCCTCACACAGTTTTTATTTCATTCTGTAGCGTCGGTGTCGGTATCGGCTGCCTGCGGTAAAGGTTCACGGAAAGGTCTTACATTCTTCGCTGGGATCCATCGAGGTCCTTTTTCTGTAGAGACACAAGCATAACCTTTTCCCCGTGTAACAAGAGGATATGGTCCCATAATTTTACCTGTTTCTGCATCTCGGACCGATACCGGGCCTTTAACCCGTGCCTCGACGGAGGTAGCTGCAGTGAAACGTCGACCTATCGGTGGGTCGTTATCTATTCAAGAACAATTCAAAAAATTAAAAACATACAACGCTTTCTGTAACCGTTCCTCGGGAATAGCCATGCCCATTCCCCCTTTTTGTTGTTGTCATAAACGTTTCAGAGACCGATGAGACCCTTCAATGAGAGATCGACCGGTGGGGGAATGAGCAATGCCGGTAATGTGAGTTCTACCCCATAGGGCAAAAGAGGTTTTTACAGTTGTTGAAACGTAAAGATAAAGACCGACAACGGTCCAGCTTAAGGGAATACCTAAAGCAGCAAAAGCACGCATTAAATGTCTACGAACAGCTCGTGCCTTTTCTCCTGTGTGACACGAGGCAACCAAGGCACCTGAAAATGTATCAATGGAAGAGTGGATATATTTAAGGCTACCAAATTCAGAATCATGCGTGACATCTGTTTGCCATAACGGTAGGCTTTGTAATCCTCTAGGATTAGCTCCTGCAGCAACTGATGGGAAAGAATGTTTTTGACAGTCGGGACAGACAGCAATAATACTTGATGCTTGTTGAGCAGCAAGGCCAAACTGTCGCTTAAGAGCTCCAGCGTTTCGATGGAAAAAAAGAGTGCCTTCGCTTAGCTTGTGCAATACGGTCTGGCAGTACTTGAACTGGTCACGGCAATAGGTCAGCTCGTCGATTGCCTTCTGCAAGAAAACCAGGTAGCGAGGTATGAGACCTAATATGCATAACAAAATAAGGCGCAGATCGAGAGTCCAAAAGGAAAATAAGTTCCTGTAACAGGGTAAAGGGTTGTGAATGCGAAACACTCCGCAGCACAGAAGCTTCAGCTCGTGGAACAATACCTGCAACATAAGCAGAATCAGTAACAAGGTGGAGTGGTACATTCCATTCTCGGAAAACACGAACAACTGCATTCAGTTCTCCTGTTTGAGGTGAACCGGAGACCGTCTCTATGTCCGAATCCCATTGCCTCCGTTGATCATCCCACCACAGAAGAACAGATTTATGCGATTGGCCCGATCCATCTGTAAACACAGTAAGCGCCGGTAAGGGTTGTTCGCTTCTTCTGGGTTTTAACATCAGACGAAAATCAACGTTAAACAGTTTGTGTGAAGGTGGATGGGAAGTTATTCGACCTGTATGTTCTCGCCCGGCACCTCCCCGGGACCTACAGCTTGACAAACTATTGCTGTACAATTCAACCACGAGAACCTCTAACACCTTTACCGCTCAAACCTAGCCTTCTCCTTAACATCTTGTATATCCCATAAACACCACCTACCCAAAACCTCAGCACTAAAATCATATTAACCCAAACCCCCCATACACACACGCCCCTAAGACTATAGGCGCCCAAACAGCCAACGAAACCAACGAAACCACGTCCCCGTAGCTTACAATCCAAAGCGTGGCACTGAAGATGCCAAGATGGCGTCCAATATGAAAGCCGAGGACAAAAGACTTAGCCCTAACCTTACGGTTGGCTCCTGCTAGACCTAGACGTGCAAGTATCTGCGGCCCAGTGTAAATGCCCTAGGCCTCCTGCTAAGACCGAAGGAGCAGGCATCAGGCACACGCTACCAACTGCAGCCCAAGACGCCTTGCTCAGCCACACCCCCACGGGCACTCAGCAGTAATTAACAGTAAGCAAGAAGCGCAAGCTTGACTTAGTCACGGCAACCTTCAGGGTTGGTAAATCTCGTGCCAGCCGCCGCGGTCACACCAGAAACCCAAGCCAACAGTCACACGGCGTAGAGAGCGGACCAGAGCCTGTCAGAATAACTAGGAAACCGAAACACAACTAAGCTGTCGTAAGCCCGAGATACCCCTAAGGCCAACCTAAAGATGATCCTAGTAAACCTGACTGCGGCCAATGAAGAGACGGGACGCAGCTTGATGCAAGCAAATGTCAATGCGTTGTGCAGAAGCACGAGGTTTTATACGCTTGCAGAAGCTGCGCGTTTTAAACCAATTGCTTCTTGAGGCTAAGCCTTGCATACTAGGCAATCCCTGATTGGTGGTTAACTACCGGCACTTAACAGCAAGGTGTTACCTTTCCTTGGCGCCATCCGTCTCCCACTCCCCTGTGCTCTGTAACCATGCCCCATCATGTTGTTAATTGTTGTCTAGACAAGCTCGAGCACACTCCCCTCAGCTGACCGATTGCCACGCGTGGTCCTAGTTTCCAGCCCGCTCCTGCACCTCCCCCTTCCTGTTGCACAAAAGAACCTTTGAAAGCGAACGAGGAAAAACAAGGCCTAAGCAACAGAACAAATAAAAAACCAACTAAGACATATTATCACTGTCAAAATAACCCACTGCCTTTGTTCCGTACAATTCTACAATTTCCCCTTTTTGTTTTTGAACAGCTAGTACCAGGTTTGCCATGTTCCGCAGGGCCCTTGCAAACATGACAGCAACCAAGGTAATAGCAAACAAACAACACTGCCAATCGAGTGAATGGATGCCAGAAAAGGCTGAAATTTTCTCAGATTTTGATAACATGTTGCTGCAGTGGGGCGCCTAAAATCCACGCAGCACATACCATCAAAATCCTCACAGCCACGTCCTTGAACCAACAACAAAAAGCCGCGGCAATTTTGACTCACGTGCTTAACTGCCTACCAAACAAGGTGATTGAACTCTTTAATGCTTTCCCTGCTGTTACTCTGCATAAGAGAAGAAGCGCTGCGACACGTTCCCATCCTAGCCTCCTACTACATTAGCATCTACAGAAAGACAATGCTCGACATGCAAAGTGTAAACAACATCACCTTCTTTTGGATTAACGTTATACGTAGGCGGAAGGGCACACCAAACAAGAACCGTTTCCGTCAAAAAGTTCGAAACATAGCATGCCTTCTCTGAACATACCTCTGGGGTCATCCCCTTCATTCCCTCCTTTTGATGCAAAGAGAGACACTTGACCCTAACAGAGAAGCCCCTGTTTACATCTCTGAGCCAGGACACAAGCCGCAGCTGTGCGCGCCACCAGGCTCAGGGCAGAAACCACTCCTGTAGTTACCTAACTAGATATCTCGACAAGCGTGCAGACACCTATTAAACACTAAATAACCATGTTTATCGTTCCTGTTCTCCTTGGTAATACCTAGTTGTTCTCTCATGATGAATCCTCCCTTCCCCTTATCAGTGTCAATGGAATCATCGTTCCATGGACAATGAGTCGTCCCGTTCCCCCGCTTGGTCCGAGAGTATTACCTCTGTTCAGTGGCTTGATCCAGGGTGATAGTGCTCGTTCTAGGCGCTGTAAAAAGCGAAATCTATATCCTATGTCCTGATTTTGGGTATCTAACATTAATGCAAAACAGTAATCCTCACACAGTTTTTATTTCATTCTGTAGCGTCGGTGTCGCTATCGGCTGCCTGCGGTAAAGGTTCACGGAAAGGTCTTACATTCTTCGCTGGGATCCATCGAGGTCCTTTTTCTGTAGAGACACAAGCATAACCTTTTCCCCGTGTAACAAGAGGATATGGTCCCATAATTTTACCTGTTTCTGCATCTCGGACCGATGCCGGGCCTTTAACCCGTGCCTCGACGGAGGTAGCTGCAGTGAAACGTCGACCTATCGGTGGGTCGTTATCTATTCAAGAACAATTCAAAAAATTAAAAACATACAACGCTTTCTGTAACCGTTCCTCGGGAATAGCCATGCCCATTCCCCCTTTTTGTTGTTGTCATAAACGTTTCAGAGACCGATGAGACCCTTCAATGAGAGATCGACCGGTGGGGGAATGAGCAATGCCGGTAATGTGAGTTCTACCCCATAGGGCAAAAGAGGTTTTTACAGTTGTTGAAACGTAAAGATAAAGACCGACAACGGTCCAGCTTAAGGGAATACCTAAAGCAGCAAAAGCACGCATTAAATGTCTACGAACAGCTCGTGCCTTTTCTCCTGTGTGACACGAGGCAACCAAGGCACCTGAAAATGTATCAATGGAAGAGTGGATATATTTAAGGCTACCAAATTCAGAATCATGCGTGACATCTGTTTGCCATAACGGTAGGCTTTGTAATCCTCTAGGATTAACTCCTGCAGCAACTGATGGGAAAGAATGTTTTTGACAATCGGGACAGACAGCAATAATACTTGATGCTTGTTGAGCAGCAAGGCCAAACTGTCGCTTAAGAGCTCCAGCGTTTCGATGGAAAAAAAGAGTGCCTTCGCTTAGCTTGTGCAATACGGTCTGGCAGTACTTGAACTGGTCACGGCAATAGGTCAGCTCGTCGATTGCCTTCTGCAAGAAAACCAGGTAGCGAGGTATGAGACCTAATATGCATAACAAAATAAGGCGCAGATCGAGAGTCCAAAAGGAAAATAAGTTCCTGTAACAGGGTAAAGGGTTGTGAATGCGAAACACTCCGCAGCACAGAAGCTTCAGCTCGTGGAACAATACCTGCAACATAAGCAGAATCAGTAACAAGGTGGAGTGGTACATTCCATTCTCGGAAAACACGAACAACTGCATTCAGTTCTCCTGTTTGAGGTGAACCGGAGACCGTCTCTATGTCCGAATCCCATTGTCTCCGTTGAAAACCTTAGGAAGACAGGAATTGAACCTGCACAGAAGAGATCAAAGCGCTCCATACTCCCCTTACATTACTTCCCAGTAGGGTCAGCTAAACAAAAGCTATCGGGCCCATACCCCGAAAATGATGGTTTAACCTCTTCCTCTACTAAATGAGCCCCGTCACAAAACTAACGTTCTCCTTAAGCCTTCTACTAGGAACAACCATCACAATTTCAAGCAACCACTGACTGCTAGCCTGGCCTGGACTAGAAATCAACACCCTTGCCATTATCCCCTTCCTTTCAAAATCACACCACCCTCGAGCTATGGAAGCTGCAATCAAATACTTTCTCGTCCAAGCAACCGCCTCCGCATTAATCCTCTTCTCAAGCACAATCAACGCACAGTTCACCGGACAATGAGACATTCCGCGACTAAGCCACCCAACAGCCTCCCTACTACTAACTACAGCAGTCGCAATAAAACTAGGCCTAGTACCCTTTCACTCCTGATGTCCAGAGGTCATACAAGGCTCACCTATAACCACTGCCCTACTCGTCTCTACATGAATAAAACTCCCCCCACTCACTCTTCTTTTCTTAACTGCCCCCTCACTGAACCCACTCCTACTGACAACCGTGGCCATTGCATCCGCAGCCATCGGAGGGCGAACAGGACTTAACCAAACACAAATCCGAAAAGTCCTAGCTTTCTCATCGATCGCCCACCTAGGCTGAATAACCATCATCCTCATATACAACCCCAAGCTAACATTAATAACCTTCTACCCATACTCCTTAAGAACCGCCTCCATTTTCTTAGCCCTCAACACAACCAACTCCTCAAAACTATCCACAATAATAACCTCCTGAACAAAAATACCATCGCTAAACGCATCCTTGACGCTAGCACTACTATCCCTAGCCGGCCTGCCCCCACTCCCTGGCTTTTTACCAAAATGACTCATTATCCAGGAACTAACTAAGCAAGAGATATCAACCGCAGCCATAATTATTTCAATACTCTCCCTACTAGGTTTATTTTTCTACCTACGCCTTGCATATTGCTCCACACTCCCACCAAACACTACAAGCTTCATAAAACAATGATACAATAACAAATCCACAGGCACACCAATTGCTACCTTAATTTCTCTGTCAGTCCTCCTTCTCCCCCCTTCTCCCGCAATCCTGACCGTTACCTAAGAAACTTAGGATCCCCTGCCTACCAAACCGAAGGCCTTCAAAGCCTTAACTAAGAGTTAAATCCTCTTAGTTTCTGCCCACACCACTAAGGCCCGCAGGACACTAAACCTGCACCATCTAAATGCAACGCAGATACTCTAATTCAGCTAGGGCCTCCACGATAAGCCTAGACAGACGGGCCTCGATCCCATAAACTTCTAATTAACAGCTAGACGCTCAAACCAACGAGCTTCTGTCTACCAGACTCCGGCACACTCTCAGCGTACATCAATGAGTTTGCAACTCAACATGAACTTCACCACAGAGTCGATAAGAAGAGGAATTCAACCTCTGTAAAAAGGACTACAGCCTAACGCCTAAACACTCAGCCACCTGACCCGTGACCTTCATCAACCGATGACTAGTTTCAACAAACCACAATGACATCGGCACCCTATACCTACTCTTCGGAGCATGGGCAGGCATAGCCGAGTACCGCCCTCAGCCTCCTTATTCGAGCAGAACTTGGCCAACCAGGAACTCTCCTAGGAGACGACCAAATCTACAATGTCATCATCACCGCCCATGCCTTCGTAAGAATCTTCTTCACAGTTATAGCCATTATAATCGAAGGGTTTGGAAACTGACTAGTCCCCCTTATAACTGGAGCCCCAGACATAGCATTCCCCCGCATAAACAACATCGGTTTCTGAACTACTTCCTCCGTCCTTCCTACTGCTCCTAGCGTCCTCCACAGTAGAAGCTGGAGTCGGAACAGGATGAACCATATACCCTACAATACCCTAGTCCATAGTTTCTCACACTGTCTGACCTTTACATTGGGCTTAACATAAATCTTAATAAACAATACCCTAGCCCATAGTTTCTCACAATCCCCCCTTTTTCTTTTTATCCTGTTATTGTTTATTAGACGCTACTTTCATTCTCGGCACTGCGAACAAACCTTTTTCCACAATCCCAACATTTATCATAACACTCACAAGGTAATACCTCACAATTACAATAGGCATAGTTCTCACGTGGCATAATGCATTCGCAACAATCTTCATCCTCATTAATCGATACACTCTTATACTTTGCCCCAGCCCTCGTAGTTAAAATAAGCAATTGAGCTATGTCAAACCGTTCTTTAATAAAATGTAAAATATAGCGTAATATACAAGGCCCAAATATCAGTCCTAGAATCAACATAATAAGTGGTCCTGCTAAAGCAGACAACAAAGTGGTTAGCCAAGGTGAGATATTAAACCAGTTTTCATACCATGACCTGCCCGCCTCAAGACTCTTTTTACGTTGTTCCAACCTTTTCCGGAGTTCAGACATGGCATCCAGGACTACTCCCGTATGGTCAGCAAAAGAACAACGTTCCTCTTTGAGAGCTACACATAACCCTCCTTCTTTTAAGAACAATAGATCTAATCCTCTTCTATTTTGCAGCACTACTTCTGATAAAGACTTCACTGAAGTGGCTAAATTTTTAATAGATTGTTCTATTCTTGTTAAATCCTCATTTACAGCCATCTGCAAACTTTGTAATTCCTGACCTTTTACTAGGGAGGCTATGCCTGTACCTGCTCCAACTCCGCCCGCTATCAGCAGTGTAGCTAGGGTTACCACTGTAATTGGCTCTCGTTTTTGCCTATTCAGGTCTCCTTCAAAGTGGCGTAACACCTCCTCAGAGGTGTGATAGATCAGACGAGGAACAATAATCACCTGTACGCAAAACTGAGATTGATTAAACACGTTTAGGGATAGGCAAGGCGTTACTCCGAAGTCTGAACAAACCCATTTAGCTCCTGGTGTCGGGATAGCCCATTTGTCATTTTGATTCTTGTGTTTCTTTATGTTAGCTTTAGTGATTGTTTGATTACACAAGGGCTGATATTGTTCGGGCACTGTACCTATACATTTTCCTTGACCTGTTAGCAATTGAATAGTAATTCCTTGCGTATGGTTCCTCTGGTCATCCCATGGGCATTCTTGTGGGTTTGAACCACTAGACCATTGAATCCTATCTGGTATTCCGATTGCCTCAAAATATGGGGGTCTAACATTGTAACATAACCAGCACTCCTTAGTTAAATTTGGTTTGCTTTCATTAAGGGTATGATAAGAGGCTTGCATTAAATCCCATAAGGGGTCTTTAGACTCTGACACTCCTGAATCCCTAACTAAAGAGAACTCAGTCACCGTGTCATTAGTTGTTTTATCTGTTACTGATAGGGAGTTTGGACGAGTGGTTGTAACACTTGTGGGGACAATCTTTTTCTTAGGGAAAGTGGGTGAATTCAATACTTTATTCGGCCCAACAGGGAGTGAATCATATGGTATTTTAATTTTTCTTATGAGAAAGTGCCCTCCCCAATCCTTAGGAATTCCTGCATAGACACGTATTCCCCATGTTCGTCCTACTAACATGTTCGTCTTCTAGGGGATGCAATACTTGAAATTTGATGTGGGTACAGACTTTTTTGTTACGTGGAGCTACATAATCCACGTCGCGCAGACCTGTAAGATCTACACCCGTTTGTTCAGGTACACATCCGTTAGGAGTCCAGGTTGCTTTTATATATTTATCAGGAGCCTTTACTGTCCAGCCCGAGGCTATTGTCTCACATCCCCAATAACCACAATAATAGTGTCCGGGATAATTACAGTAAGGCTGTCCAGAGGCCGGGCATAAATAAAATGGAGGTCCTTTTTCACAAGGTATTGGTACTAAATTACAAAGTTTCACTACACATTCAGGTGGCCCTGGGTTGCTAAAAGTGGCTATTGTTTTCGTTCCTTCCCAAGATATTAGTTCCCACTTAAATGGTTCATGTGGGTTTCCCCCTTTTGCTTGGGTTATTATCAATAGCACAATTAATGGTATACCAGGAAAAAGGGTGTTTGTTAATTTTGTTAATTTAAGTATATTCTTACCAGTCCTGGGGAAGTTCGGCCATGGCTGCTTTTGCATCCCATTTTTCTGGCTCTTTTCTCCACGGTTTGTTTCTCCTCTGCCTCGCCCGTCGACTCGGTTGCTTCGAGCCACGGGGTGTACCATCTTCTCGGCAGCAAGGGAATTCTTCAGGAGAATAGCTGTTGCGGGCTTTTTGCCTGTTTACATAGGCTTCCTACTTCGCAGCTTTAATTAATGGGGCCGAGCAAGACACGGTTAGTACTTCCCTCCTGCACTTTATAGCCAAGATTTCAGCTACAAAGGGGACTGGTTCGGTGGAGTGGTAACAATAATATTGAGGGTTTATTCCTTTGGCAAAAATTTCCCACCACTCATGGGATTCTCGAATAATTTCTTGTTTAGACTCTAATTGTTTTAATTTCCACTCCGTAAGAGTTCTTTGAATTTTCCAACACTGTGTGCAAACTCCTATTGGAGGGTATCCATATTCACAGTGTGTCCACCATTTATTCTGGCATACCTTACACCTGAAACAAGCAAATGGATAACAATTGCAGTTCAAATTATTACATCTAATTCATATATCTAGAGTGCATACATTATTTGCATCAGCCTATCTTCTTATACTTGATATTGTGTGGTTGCATAAGTTTAGCAATTTCCTTCAACACACTTTGTACGCTTCCATATATAATAGATAAAAAAAGAAATAATTATAGCAAATATAAACAACAATACACACTTTATACCAAAAGGTAATGCGGCAAAATAATCAAATAAAGTCTCTATCATTACGTTATCTTTTCAGGGTTATCTTGGTGTCACCTGGAGTACTGATTACTTTCCAGTGGGGTCTCGTCACTGGGCCTTTAATGCGACTAGCATGAGTCCATCCACGCTCAGCAGTCCGGACAGCCGTTTCTGTTGTAAGCAGAACAAGATAAGGTCCCTCCCAATTGGGTTTTAGGGTTTCTTCTTTCCACGTTTTAACCAATACCCAGTCCCCAGGTTTAAGAGTATGAATGTTTAAGTCCAACGGTGGTCGTTGTACAATCAGTCCATGTTCCCAAAGCTTGTTACGATGTTCTGCTAATCGTGAAACGTATTCATTAATCACACGGTCTCGAATTAAAACATTTGTTTGTGGACTTTCAATTCTATAGGACATTCCATACACCATTTCAAACGCTGATATTCCTACATCTGCTCGGGGTCTGGTTCTGAGAATGAATAGCGCCATGGGTAGGCACTTAATCCATGATAATTTGGTTTCTATCCTTAATTTAGTCAAAATAGTTTTGATTTCTCCATTCATCCTTTCAACTTTTCCCGAACTTTGTGGATGCCATGGCGTATGGTATTCCCACTTAATACCCAAGCTTTCTGTTAGATCTCTAACAAATTTTGACACAAAGTGTGTTCCTCTGTCCGAGTCGATTACTTCAGGTACTCCATATCGAGGTATAATGTGTTCAAGTAACACTTTAGTAACTTGGTTAGCAGTTGCCTTGGAGGTAGGAAAAGCCTCAACATAATGTGTTAAATGATCCACCATTACTAATAAATATTTGTAACGCCCTACCCTGGGTAGTTCAGTAAAATCCACTTGTATGTGTGAGAAAGGTCTGTATGCTGGGGAACGTCCTCCAAGAGGCTTTTGTCTCATGTTGTTTCGATTAACCTTTTGACAGGTCTCGCAGGCTGCCGTGACTGTCTTTGCTATGTTATATACGCCTATACAGGCAAACTGTTGATTGAAATGATCAACTAACGCCTGGGTTCCCCAGTGTGTTTTACTATGTATTTTTGAAAATATTTCAAGTGCTATGCCCTTCGGCAAAACTTCTCTCCCATCTGGCAATATGTACTTACCATCCTGTTCCTTAGCTCCCATTTGTTCTCGTTTTTCCTTTTCTGCAGACTCAAACCTCAAATTTTTACTAACAGGTATTTGTTGTATAGTTAAAATCGTACTATAATTGCCTGCCACTCGTTTTGCTTCTGTATCAGCTGCATTATTTCCCCTAACTTGGTAACTCGTACCTCGCTGGTGTCCCTTTATATGTACAACTGCTATTTTATTCGGCATTTTTAATGCCTCCAGAACTCGCCGAATTAATTCCGGGTGTATCAGTTCTTTTCCCTGTGAGTTAACGAATCCTCTGTCTTCCCATATTTTCCCAAAAGTGTGCACTACTCCGAACGCATAGCGTGAGTCTGTATATATAGTTCCATCCTTTCCCTTCAGTGACACTAATGCTTTCCACAATGCATACAGCTCACAGGCTTGAGCCGACCAGCTGGCACTCAGGGGGCCTGATTCTATTGTCTTAAATTCTCTTTTTTCCAACTTAACGATGGCATATCCGGACAATCGTTTACCTTCCACTATTCGTGATGACCCATCTGTAAATAATACTTCTCCACATTGTAGTTCTTCTTCTTCTAAGTCTGGCCTAATGCGTGTCTGCTGTTCAATTGTTTGAAAACAATTGTGCAATAGTTCATTACCTTCTCCTGGGTACAAAAATTCAGCGGGGTTAACTGCTCCAATAGTTTTCAAAGATAGTTTAGGGGATTCTATAAGTATTCCCTCATACTTTAATAATCGGCTATCTGTAAGCCATTTTTCTGCTTTTTGTTGTAACACTCCCCTGATATTATGAGGCGCATATAAGACAACTTCTCCATTAAAGGTAATGCGATTCGTTTCCTCAAGTAATAAGGCAGCAGCAACAATGATTTGTAAACAACTCGGCCAACCCCTGCTCACAGGGTCCAACAGCTTTGATAAGTATGCCACCGGTTTCTTTTGTCCGGCCCATTCCTGAGTTAATACTCCGAATGCCGTTCCTTCATATATGTTAACAAATAAATGGAATGGCCGCTTTAAATCTGGGAGGCTTAAAACCGGTGCTTGGCTTAGCTCCCTTTTGAGACTGGCAAACTGCTCTTGATCCTGAGGGGTCCACTTGGGCATTTTGTCTTTAGACAGTTGTTCATATAAGAATTTAACTTTAAAGCTGTAGTTCTCTATCCGTTGCCTACAATACCCAAATAGCCCTAATGCCTGCCGAATTTGCCTCTTAGTGACAGGCATAGGTAATTCCAGAATTCCTTTAATGCGCTCTGGATCCAATATCTTCTTGCCGTTAAACAAATAATGCCCCAAATATTTCACTTTTTCCTCCACAAATTGTAACTTTTCTTGTGATACCCGTAGTCCCTTTTGTGCAAGAAAGTTTAGGAGCCGAATGCTTTCTTTTCTTACATCCTCCTTATTATTCCCTGCTATGAGCAGATCATCTACATACTGTAACAGCACGTTTCCCATTTGTACCTGGTATTCTTTTAAGAGCTCTTCCAGGGCCTGTCCAAACAGATTAGGGGACTCAGTGAACCCTTGGGGGAGCACGGTCCATCTCAATTGCTGTTTACGGCCTGTCTCTATGTCTTCCCATTCAAAGGCAAAATAATCACGGCATTCTTCTGCCAGTGGACAGGCCCAAAAGGCATCCTTTAAATCAGCCACACTATACCAGGAGTTATGGGGTCCTAGCTTGCTTAGCAGTGTGTATGGATTTGCTACTACAGGGAACCGGGCGATAGTTCTTTTGTTTATTTCCCTTAGATCATGTACGAGCCGATATTTCCCATTTGGTTTCTTCACAGGCAGAATGGGGGTGTTAAAGGGTGACATACAAGGCTCTAAGAATTCCTTGTGCTAACAATCGATCGATTTCTGGTTTTAATCCCCTCCGTCCTTCTAGGGATATGGGATATTGCCTTACCCTCACAGGTATGTGGGGTTCGGAAATTTGGATTTTAATCGGTGGGATTTCCAGTCTACTAATTGTGTCCGGAGAGTACCAGACACCGGGGTTAATTTGTTTTTGATCATCCACGGTCAAAGGATAAGCAGACACTGTTAGCTCTTGATTTTTCACTTTAATTTCTAATTGCAATTCAACAATTAAATCTCGTCCTAACAGATTAAATTCTGCTTCAGGGACGAGCAAGAGTTCACCCATTCCAAATTTATTTTCAGTTTCGAATACCACATTTTTGATTTTGCTTACTTTAAAGGGTTCTCCTTTTGCCCCAATTACTTGTACTTTTTCAGGGGAAACTTTACATCCCTCAGGTATTTGCTTAATAGTTGATTTCTCAGCCCCAGTGTCTACTAAAAAGGTGAACTCTTGTTTATGGGGACCTATTTTTAATTTTATCAAGGGCTCATGATGACTCCGGTCCCCTAAGATATAGAGCCCCTGACTCTCCTAATCCGTTTTCAATATTTCCTCATCCCTGATCCTTTCTCTGCAATTCTGTTTTATATGTCCCCTTTTTCCACAGTAAAAACAACATCTCTGTTCCTTCTTCACTACTACGTTCCCTTGTTTCGTTCCAGCAGATCTGTGTTCACCAGTTTGCCCTTTGCGATCCTCTCTGACTGCTGCTACCATCATTTTTACTTGTCGCTTGCTGCTCTCTTCTTCCCGCCTTACGTAGACTTTCTGAGCTTCCCTCAATAATTCATCCAAGCCTCTATTCTGCCAGTCTTCTAACTTTTCAATCTTCTTTCTGATATCTTCCCATGATTTTGCCACAAACTGAGTTTTGAGGAGCGCTTGCCCTAAAGGGTCGTCTGGATTTACCCCAGAGTACAGCTGAAGGGCTTTCCTCAGTCGTTCCAGCCACTCAGTAGGGCTTTCATCTTTCTTTTGCATTTCATTAAATGCTTTATTGATATTCTGGCCACGGGGTACTGCTTCCCCAATCCCCTGGATTACTATAGTTCTCAGGTCCTGCATATGAGTTCTATGCACTGGATCCTGATTATCCCAATGAGGTCTTTGGAGTGGCCATTTAATATCTGCTTGGGGTCCCTGGGCATGCTGAGCATCCCACAGTCTCATTCCTGCTCGTCTAATCATATCTCTTTCCTCGGTAGTAAATAATTGACCAAGGATAGATTGCATCTCATCCCAAGTATAAAGGTTTGGTCCCAAAAATGGATTTAATCTTTCTGCCACTCCGAGTGGGCCTTCAATTAAGTTTCCCATCTCGGTTCTTTTAAAATCTCGTAGGTCAGCCGAGTTTAGGGGTACGGAAATATATCCGATCACAGGTTGAGGTCCCCCCATGGGTATTTCCCTTAGGGGGTACATTTGAGCTGCCCCTTTCTGACTTCTAGTTATGCGTCTAGGAAGAGGGGGAGACCCTTGTTCCGACTCTGGTGGGGGAGTGGGCGCTCTGGGGACCTCTGCGGGAGCAGGAGGAGGAATGTAAGGAGGGGGGGTTAGAAGGGTTTCGTCCAACTCTTCCTGCTTTTTCTTTTGTTTAGTTTTCATTTCATTCAGTGGGTAAAGTCTAGCTCCCGGTCTTTCTAGCCACACTTCCGCATATCGACTCTCCTCCGGGTTAAGGGGTTTTTTATTATTAACCCAGAGGTTTAATTGCTGTCTTACCCAATCTTCTTCTGACCCATAGACTGGCCAAAAGACATTTTTAGAAATCTTCTTCCCTCCCCATATCTTAGTACAATATTCTATCATCTTCTGCTTATCTTTCCCTAGGGTTCCAAGGAAATATCTCCAATTGTCTAAGATATATGCCAGAGGGGTATTCTTAGGTACAGTGGGTACCCTTCCCATGGGAGTCGAAGGCTTGCTGCCCTTCGCCCCCATCTTCTGGAATATCCACAAACATACACTCACTCGCTCCCCTTGTTCCTGGCCCAGTCCCTCGCGGGAGATGGGAAACGCAGTACTTAAGAGTCCGCACTCGCTTGGTTCAGTATATCGAACCTCTCACTCGTTATATCCCAGGAAACCCAATCCCGCCCGAACGGCAAACCCGCAAACAAATTCGCAATATACTTACGCGTCCTGCGTCTTCGTCCGGACTCCCGTGCACAGAATTTTTATGGGATTTTACCGGTTTCTCCTTTGCTCATTATTCTAGAATTTAGGTTCGTCGGTAAGGTTGGAGTAAGCTGTTGGTCGCGGGGCCGCGAAATGTCGCGGGGCGCCTCCCCGGAGGACCAAAGCCCACCGTTCCTTATCCGAGTCACGGCACCAGAAATTGTTATAAATTGAGACCACAACGGATCATAATCCAATTAAAATTTTATTAATTATAGCAAGTAGAATATGAGCAAAAACAGCGCTGGACGACAGGGGAGTCTGCGCTCCGCCCACTGCCGTCCTGAGCACTTCAAACAGTCCCTTTTTATACATCTTTACTCCCGTGTTCATGAGGTAGTGGAGGTACTCTGCGCATGCTTCAGTTGTTGTTAGGGGGTCGTTTTCTGCCTTCTGGTGGTCGTTGAGGCCGAAGTAAGAAGTCTTCCTCCTTTGTCCCATAGTTGACCCCTCACTCATATGTCCTTATATGGGGTAGTTTGTCCTGTTTCTGTCGGTTCCTGGACATCTGGTGGTTATCTTATCTTGCACAAGCGGTATCTTGTGGCTGTTTATATCTTTTGCTGTCTGACCTTTACATTGGGCCTAACATAAATCTTTATAAACAATACCCTAGTCCATAGTTTCTCACACTGTCTGACCTTTACATTGGGCTTAACATAAATCTTAATAAACAATACCCTAGTCCATAGTTTCTCACATTCCCCAAACAGTATCACATTTAGAGCAGAGGATAATCGTTCCTTTCTACCCCAAACTCTTGGCTGGGGACACCTTGCAGTGCTATCAAACTAGCAGACCGCAACAAGGCTTTAGCGTTGGCCATATTCTACTGCCGGTGCTGTAGCACCTTCCTCCAGAGGCCAGACCACACTGCTCCTCCTCCAGCTGACACCCTCTCCCACAAGCCACAGGGCTATTTAACCCCTTAGCGGGAACGAGCTACACCTGCACATCGCCCATGTCAATCAACCCACTGCCTCTGAGGCAAGGCCACAGCTGCGTGTTATCAATGCTAATCAACCCACCGCCTTCATTCCTCTACAGGGAGAAGCTCACCAAGCACATTTCCACCACCCACAACTGGCTGCTAAAATGTCATTCGCACAGAGCAACGTGTGGAAAAAAAAAAAAAAAAAAAAAATTCCTCCAGGACACATCAAAGTAATTCCACTACTGTTCAGGCTCCCAAGGTACTTCCACCCGTTCAAGCCATCGCAAGGCCTGACGGCCCATTTCTCTCCTTGTACCACCACCACTCCAGAAAAGCAGAGGAAATGTGATGGAGACAGCACACTGGGTGAGCTACAGAGCCCCTGATACCATCTACTAAACACGAAGAGTGTGAGCATGGGAAGGACTAGAAAGGCACTCCACTTACCGTTTAGCTGCTTTCTTGCCAATGAGGTGTCGGTGGAATTGGTGGTCAGCCTTGATTATTGCGTAATCCGTCCCGTGGATCTAAAAAGAATTATATCTTTTATATCTATCTATATATGTATGGATGTACATTATTTTATATTATAATATATAGGGCCAGGTAGGACAGGCCACCGCTTCTGTCTCGTGCCCTAAGTAACTGCCTACTGCCAGTATTGGCACTGACTCGCCAGCGGTCAGCTACAAGCACTTCTGCTCTTCAGCAGAGGACAAGCATTCCTCTGCTTTGAGAAGAGAGCATTGTGCTCATGAAACATTGAAAAGACTCACTTCTATGCCTCTCCAGCTATAACCAAGAGAATCCTTCCTTCTCCGCACCAAAAAAATTAATGCTGACTTTTCAAGGATGCTATGGATGAGGTTCATAACCAAGGGGTGTCATCCACCTGGCCACACAATTTGTCTCCTGCAAGTTCGATTAAGCATGCCAAGACATCCTATGGATGTGACAAACACCTCATCACCTCTGCTCTGTTGCCCCTTCTTCCCCCAGTTTCTTACTGGAACTAGTAACTCCAGCTCACCAGTTCCTTGAGCATGGCTTCAATCTGTTCCTGAGCCACATGCACATCTTCTGTAGGTCCTTCCAAAGTGATGTTATCCTGTGGCGAGCAGCCTCACAGTTTGCCCTCTTGCCTGTGATAACAATTGTCTCCGAGTTGCTGTTCTTTGCTGGGAGATCAATTTTGGTGTTGCTTTCTTTACGGATCTGCCATAAAGAAAAAAAAAAAAAAAAATCATCTCAGAAGTGTCCCATGTCAGAAGAAAAACCCTCGCAGGCTATATTGGACATCACCAATGGGCAGGAGAGAGCATCCAGTGGGATTTTGCTGCAGGCAGTGATCATCACGAGCACTTGAGTTAGGAGCAGTATCTCACCTTCTTGATGTTGGCACCTCCTTTCCCTACGATGTTCTTGTGGAACTGTTTGCAGATGGGGACAGAAATAGAAAAGCTGTTTTCAACCTAAGGGAGAAAGGAAGGGAGAACTGAAGATTACACTGTCGTGGCAAGGGAGGCCCGACTTCAGGAACTCTGATAAACGAGCTTTTGAAAAGAGGCTTAGACCCAAGGAAGTTCTCTATACGAGGGACTTGTAAGACTAAACAAAGGCAAGGACGTTCCCCTATAGCCTTCCCATAACAGGTACTACCCCCTGCCTCCATTCAGCCAAAACAGCGTCGACAGCTCCCTCCTCTTGAGGTGTTTTAGCTCTACCCAAGCCAGTAGAGCTCTGCTTTGCCCCAGGGTTATCCAGGCACGGAGGAGGGAAGTGCAGGCAGAAGACCTCCTTACCAGGTCTGCCACCGTCTTTTGCATGTACTCGGTGCACTTCTCCACCTCGTTTTTGGGACCTCGGAGTTGGACGATGTCACTCTTGTGTGCAGGGTCTGGGAAGTTGATGATAACCTGCAGGAGCGGTCATTTAGAGTTAGCTCAAGCAAAAGCAAGAACCCTTGTGTCAGACACATGCAAAAGTTGGGGGGATCCTACACATGCCCTTTTCCCATTCAGAAACGGGGAACCGTGTTAGCGGCCTCTGGCTAAAAGAACTATCTTCTCAGACACTTGCGCTACAGAGCCACTAAAGTTACGACTTCTGTGACGACAGGCCTACTACCCATGTAGGAAAGAACCCCTCTGGATTCCTCCTCTCCTACAAAGCCTTACCTCTGGGAATTGCTCCCGGATTTCCCAGACCCGCTCAGCCTTCTGCCCAGTGATGGTCCGGTGGAATTTCTGCTCAACGATTAGGTCCGCAGCGTGTTCATTTTCCTGACGGGAACAGAGGGCACACTGAGTGTTCAGCCGGAGAGCCGTCTACTTTGACTTAGCGGTTTGCTGCCCGACGGTTTACTTGCCAGCACTGTCCCTCTTTTCTCCAGACCAAATTCACTCTGCGTTGACAGAGAAGGGCTACCCGAGGGAACAGGGGAAGACATTTGTGAAGAGGAACTTGCACTTGTCATGAGATCCAAGTGCTCCGTGGGCAAGGGGCACACACTCGCACCAGAAGGTTACAAGGGAACACGAGAGCCCAGACCCTGCAGTCTCCCAAACATCACGTCCTACCCACTCACCATACGGGAAGCGAGTTCCAGCAGCTCGCTCTTGGCCTGTGGGACCCCCTGTGGGTCTCCTTCCATTCTGATCGGGTTGCTCTTCTCGTTGTCCGGGGGAATGCGCACAGACACCTTGTACAGATCCTTCATCCTGTTCACTTCGAGGCAAGGACTGTGGTGACGCCGTCTGCTAGGCAAAGACCTGGAAGCAAGGCACCTGGATTATCACTGCTCAGAGGCTGATGAAGAAGTAAAGCCGCCTCTGGGAAGGGCTCGGTGGGGTAGGGTTGAGCCAGGGGAAATTGCCTCTTCCCCCTGGAGTTCAGCGAGAGCAGACCTGTGCCACACGAGAGCCTGTCCAAGTAAATACCGTGGCATCTACAGAGCCCATTGTTCCCTTGTCAGAGCCAGGCGTGTTTCTTCCCCAAACAGTATCACATTTAGAGCAGAGGATAATCGTTCCTTTCTACCCCAAACTCTTGGCTGGGGACACGTTGCAGTGCTATCAAACTAGCAGACCGCAACAAGGCTTTACCGTTGGCCATATTCTACTGCCGGTGCTGTAGCACCTTCCTCCAGAGGCCAGACCACACTGCTCCTCCTCCAGCTGACACCCTCTCCCACAAGCCACAGGGCTATTTAACCCCTTAGCGGGAACCAGCTACACCTGCACATCGCCCATGTCAATCAACCCACTGCCTCTGAGGCAAGGCCACAGCTGCGTGTTATCAATGCTAATCAACCCACCGCCTTCATTCCTCTACAGGGACAAGCTCACCAAGCACATTTCCACCACCCACAACTGGCTGCTAAACTGTCATTCGCACAGAGCAGCGTGTGGAAAAAAAAAAAAAAAAAAAAATTCCTCCAGGACACATCAAAGTAATTCCACTACTGTTCAGGCTCCCAAGGTACTTTCACCCGTTCAAGCCATCGCAAGGCCTGACGGCCCATTTCTCTCCTTGTACCACCACCACTCCAGAAAAGCAGAGGAAATGTGATGGAGACAGCACACTGGGTGAGCTACAGAGCCCCTGATACCATCTACTAAACACGAAGAGTGTGAGCATGGGAAGGACTAGAAAGGCACTCCACTTACCGTTTAGCTGCTTTCTTGCCAATGAGGTGTCGGTGGAATTGGTGGTCAGCCTTGATTATTGCGTAATCCGTCCCGTGGATCTAAAAAGAATTATATCTTTTATATCTATCTATATATGTATGGATGTACATTATTTTATATTATAATATATAGGGCCAGGTAGGACAGGCCACCGCCTCTGTCTCGTGCCCTAAGTAACTGCCTACTGCCACTATTGGCACTGACTCACCAGCGGTCAGCTACAAGCACTTCTGCTCTTCAGCAGAGCACAAGCATTCCTCTGCTTTGAGAAGAGAGCATTGTGCTCATGAAACATTGAAAAGACTGACTTCTACGCCTCTCCAGCTATAACCAAGGGAATCCTTCCTTCTCCGCACCAAAAAAAATAATGCTGACTTTTCAAGGATGCTATGGATGAGGTTCATAACCAAGGGGTGTCATCCACCTGGCCACACAATTTGTCTCCTGCAAGTACGATTAAGCATGCCAAGACATCCTATGGATGTGACAAACACCTCATCACCTCTGCTCTGTTGCCCCTTCTTCCCCGAGTTCCTGTTCTCCTTCATAATACCTAGTTGTTCTCTCATTATGAATCCTCCCTTCCCCTTATCAGTGTCAATGGAATCATCGTTCCATGGACAATGAGTCGTCCCTTTCCCCCGCTTGGTCCGAGAGTATTACCTCTGTTCAGTGGCTTGATCCAGGGTGATAGTGCTCGTTCTAGGCGCTGTAAAAAGCGAAATCTATATCCTATGTCCTGATTTTGGGTATCTAACATTAATGCAAAACAGTAATCCTCACACAGTTTTTATTTCATTCTGTAGCGTCGGTGTCGGTATCGGCTGCCTGCGGTAAAGGTTCACGGAAAGGTCTTACATTCTTCGCTGGGATCCATCGAGGTCCTTTTTCTGTAGAGACACAAGCATAACCTTTTCCCCGTGTAACAAGAGGATATGGTCCCATAATTTTACCTGTTTCTGCATCTCGGACCGATACCGGGCCTTTAACCCGTGCCTCGACGGAGGTAGCTGCAGTGAAACGTCGACCTATCGGTGGGTCGTTATCTATTCAAGAACAATTCAAAAAATTAAAAACATACAACGCTTTCTGTAACCGTTCCTCGGGAATAGCCATGCCCATTCCCCCTTTTTGTTGTTGTCATAAACGTTTCAGAGACCGATGAGACCCTTCAATGAGAGATCGACCGGTGGGGGAATGAGCAATGCCGGTAATGTGAGTTCTACCCCATAGGGCAAAAGAGGTTTTTACAGTTGTTGAAACGTAAAGATAAAGACCGACAACGGTCCAGCTTAAGGGAATACCTAAAGCAGCAAAAGCACGCATTAAATGTCTACGAACAGCTCGTGCCTTTTCTCCTGTGTGACACGAGGCAACCAAGGCACCTGAAAATGTATCAATGGAAGAGTGGATATATTTAAGGCTACCAAATTCAGAATCATGCGTGACATCTGTTTGCCATAACGGTAGGCTTTGTAATCCTCTAGGATTAGCTCCTGCAGCAACTGATGGGAAAGAATGTTTTTGACAGTCGGGACAGACAGCAATAATACTTGATGCTTGTTGAGCAGCAAGGCCAAACTGTCGCTTAAGAGCTCCAGCGTTTCGATGGAAAAAAAGAGTGCCTTCGCTTAGCTTGTGCAATACGGTCTGGCAGTACTTGAACTGGTCACGGCAATAGGTCAGCTCGTCGATTGCCTTCTGCAAGAAAACCAGGTAGCGAGGTATGAGACCTAATATGCATAACAAAATAAGGCGCAGATCGAGAGTCCAAAAGGAAAATAAGTTCCTGTAACAGGGTAAAGGGTTGTGAATGCGAAACACTCCGCAGCACAGAAGCTTCAGCTCGTGGAACAATACCTGCAACATAAGCAGAATCAGTAACAAGGTGGAGTGGTACATTCCATTCTCGGAAAACACGAACAACTGCATTCAGTTCTCCTGTTTGAGGTGAACCGGAGACCGTCTCTATGTCCGAATCCCATTGCCTCCGTTGATCATCCCACCACAGAAGAACAGATTTATGCGATTGGCCCGATCCATCTGTAAACACAGTAAGCGCCGGTAAGGGTTGTTCGCTTCTTCTGGGTTTTAACATCAGACGAAAATCAACGTTAAACAGTTTGTGTGAAGGTGGATGGGAAGTTATTCGACCTGTATGTTCTCGCCCGGCACCTCCCCGGGACCTACAGCTTGACAAACTATTGCTGTACAATTCAACCACGAGAACCTCTAACACCTTTACCGCTCAAACCTAGCCTTCTCCTTAACATCTTGTATATCCCATAAACACCACCTACCCAAAACCTCAGCACTAAAATCATATTAACCCAAACCCCCCATACACACACGCCCCTAAGACTATAGGCGCCCAAACAGCCAACGAAACCAACGAAACCACGTCCCCGTAGCTTACAATCCAAAGCGTGGCACTGAAGATGCCAAGATGGCGTCCAATATGAAAGCCGAGGACAAAAGACTTAGCCCTAACCTTACGGTTGGCTCCTGCTAGACCTAGACGTGCAAGTATCTGCGGCCCAGTGTAAATGCCCTAGGCCTCCTGCTAAGACCGAAGGAGCAGGCATCAGGCACACGCTACCAACTGCAGCCCAAGACGCCTTGCTCAGCCACACCCCCACGGGCACTCAGCAGTAATTAACAGTAAGCAAGAAGCGCAAGCTTGACTTAGTCACGGCAACCTTCAGGGTTGGTAAATCTCGTGCCAGCCGCCGCGGTCACACCAGAAACCCAAGCCAACAGTCACACGGCGTAGAGAGCGGACCAGAGCCTGTCAGAATAACTAGGAAACCGAAACACAACTAAGCTGTCGTAAGCCCGAGATACCCCTAAGGCCAACCTAAAGATGATCCTAGTAAACCTGACTGCGGCCAATGAAGAGACGGGACGCAGCTTGATGCAAGCAAATGTCAATGCGTTGTGCAGAAGCACGAGGTTTTATACGCTTGCAGAAGCTGCGCGTTTTAAACCAATTGCTTCTTGAGGCTAAGCCTTGCATACTAGGCAATCCCTGATTGGTGGTTAACTACCGGCACTTAACAGCAAGGTGTTACCTTTCCTTGGCGCCATCCGTCTCCCACTCCCCTGTGCTCTGTAACCATGCCCCATCATGTTGTTAATTGTTGTCTAGACAAGCTCGAGCACACTCCCCTCAGCTGACCGATTGCCACGCGTGGTCCTAGTTTCCAGCCCGCTCCTGCACCTCCCCCTTCCTGTTGCACAAAAGAACCTTTGAAAGCGAACGAGGAAAAACAAGGCCTAAGCAACAGAACAAATAAAAAACCAACTAAGACATATTATCACTGTCAAAATAACCCACTGCCTTTGTTCCGTACAATTCTACAATTTCCCCTTTTTGTTTTTGAACAGCTAGTACCAGGTTTGCCATGTTCCGCAGGGCCCTTGCAAACATGACAGCAACCAAGGTAATAGCAAACAAACAACACTGCCAATCGAGTGAATGGATGCCAGAAAAGGCTGAAATTTTCTCAGATTTTGATAACATGTTGCTGCAGTGGGGCGCCTAAAATCCACGCAGCACATACCATCAAAATCCTCACAGCCACGTCCTTGAACCAACAACAAAAAGCCGCGGCAATTTTGACTCACATGCTTAACTGCCTACCAAACAAGGTGATTGAACTCTTTAATGCTTTCCCTGCTGTTACTCTGCATAAGAGAAGAAGCGCTGCGACACGTTCCCATCCTAGCCTCCTACTACATTAGCATCTACAGAAAGACAATGCTCGACATGCAAAGTGTAAACAACATCACCTTCTTTTGGATTAACGTTATACGTAGGCGGAAGGGCACACCAAACAAGAACCGTTTCCGTCAAAAAGTTCGAAACATAGCATGCCTTCTCTGAACATACCTCTGGGGTCATCCCCTTCATTCCCTCCTTTTGATGCAAAGAGAGACACTTGACCCTAACAGAGAAGCCCCTGTTTACATCTCTGAGCCAGGACACAAGCCGCAGCTGTGCGCGCCACCAGGCTCAGGGCAGAAACCACTCCTGTAGTTACCTAACTAGATATCTCGACAAGCGTGCAGACACCTATTAAACACTAAATAACCATGTTTATCGTTCCTGTTCTCCTTCGTAATACCTAGTTGTTCTCTCATTATGAATCCTCCCTTCCCCTTATCAGTGTCAATGGAATCATCGTTCCATGGACAATGAGTCGTCCCTTTCCCCCGCTTGGTCCGAGAGTATTACCTCTGTTCAGTGGCTTGATCCAGGGTGATAGTGCTCGTTCTAGGCGCTGTAAAAAGCGAAATCTATATCCTATGTCCTGATTTTGGGTATCTAACATTAATGCAAAACAGTAATCCTCACACAGTTTTTATTTCATTCTGTAGCGTCGGTGTCGGTATCGGCTGCCTGCGGTAAAGGTTCACGGAAAGGTCTTACATTCTTCGCTGGGATCCATCGAGGTCCTTTTTCTGTAGAGACACAAGCATAACCTTTTCCCCGTGTAACAAGAGGATATGGTCCCATAATTTTACCTGTTTCTGCATCTCGGACCGATACCGGGCCTTTAACCCGTGCCTCGACGGAGGTAGCTGCAGTGAAACGTCGACCTATCGGTGGGTCGTTATCTATTCAAGAACAATTCAAAAAATTAAAAACATACAACGCTTTCTGTAACCGTTCCTCGGGAATAGCCATGCCCATTCCCCCTTTTTGTTGTTGTCATAAACGTTTCAGAGACCGATGAGACCCTTCAATGAGAGATCGACCGGTGGGGGAATGAGCAATGCCGGTAATGTGAGTTCTACCCCATAGGGCAAAAGAGGTTTTTACAGTTGTTGAAACGTAAAGATAAAGACCGACAACGGTCCAGCTTAAGGGAATACCTAAAGCAGCAAAAGCACGCATTAAATGTCTACGAACAGCTCGTGCCTTTTCTCCTGTGTGACACGAGGCAACCAAGGCACCTGAAAATGTATCAATGGAAGAGTGGATATATTTAAGGCTACCAAATTCAGAATCATGCGTGACATCTGTTTGCCATAACGGTAGGCTTTGTAATCCTCTAGGATTAACTCCTGCAGCAACTGATGGGAAAGAATGTTTTTGACAATCGGGACAGACAGCAATAATACTTGATGCTTGTTGAGCAGCAAGGCCAAACTGTCGCTTAAGAGCTCCAGCGTTTCGATGGAAAAAAAGAGTGCCTTCGCTTAGCTTGTGCAATACGGTCTGGCAGTACTTGAACTGGTCACGGCAATAGGTCAGCTCGTCGATTGCCTTCTGCAAGAAAACCAGGTAGCGAGGTATGAGACCTAATATGCATAACAAAATAAGGCGCAGATCGAGAGTCCAAAAGGAAAATAAGTTCCTGTAACAGGGTAAAGGGTTGTGAATGCGAAACACTCCGCAGCACAGAAGCTTCAGCTCGTGGAACAATACCTGCAACATAAGCAGAATCAGTAACAAGGTGGAGTGGTACATTCCATTCTCGGAAAACACGAACAACTGCATTCAGTTCTCCTGTTTGAGGTGAACCGGAGACCGTCTCTATGTCCGAATCCCATTGTCTCCGTTGAAAACCTTAGGAAGACAGGAATTGAACCTGCACAGAAGAGATCAAAGCGCTCCATACTCCCCTTACATTACTTCCCAGTAGGGTCAGCTAAACAAAAGCTATCGGGCCCATACCCCGAAAATGATGGTTTAACCTCTTCCTCTACTAAATGAGCCCCGTCACAAAACTAACGTTCTCCTTAAGCCTTCTACTAGGAACAACCATCACAATTTCAAGCAACCACTGACTGCTAGCCTGGCCTGGACTAGAAATCAACACCCTTGCCATTATCCCCTTCCTTTCAAAATCACACCACCCTCGAGCTATGGAAGCTGCAATCAAATACTTTCTCGTCCAAGCAACCGCCTCCGCATTAATCCTCTTCTCAAGCACAATCAACGCACAGTTCACCGGACAATGAGACATTCCGCGACTAAGCCACCCAACAGCCTCCCTACTACTAACTACAGCAGTCGCAATAAAACTAGGCCTAGTACCCTTTCACTCCTGATGTCCAGAGGTCATACAAGGCTCACCTATAACCACTGCCCTACTCGTCTCTACATGAATAAAACTCCCCCCACTCACTCTTCTTTTCTTAACTGCCCCCTCACTGAACCCACTCCTACTGACAACCGTGGCCATTGCATCCGCAGCCATCGGAGGGCGAACAGGACTTAACCAAACACAAATCCGAAAAGTCCTAGCTTTCTCATCGATCGCCCACCTAGGCTGAATAACCATCATCCTCATATACAACCCCAAGCTAACATTAATAACCTTCTACCCATACTCCTTAAGAACCGCCTCCATTTTCTTAGCCCTCAACACAACCAAGTCCTCAAAACTATCCACAATAATAACCTCCTGAACAAAAATACCATCGCTAAACGCATCCTTGACGCTAGCACTACTATCCCTAGCCGGCCTGCCCCCACTCCCTGGCTTTTTACCAAAATGACTCATTATCCAGGAACTAACTAAGCAAGAGATATCAACCGCAGCCATAATTATTTCAATACTCTCCCTACTAGGTTTATTTTTCTACGTACGCCTTGCATATTGCTCCACACTCCCACCAAACTCTACAAGCTTCATAAAACAATGATACAATAACAAATCCACAGGCACACCAATTGCTACCTTAATTTCTCTGTCAGTCCTCCTTCTCCCCCCTTCTCCCGCAATCCTGACCGTTACCTAAGAAACTTAGGATCCCCTGCCTACCAAACCGAAGGCCTTCAAAGCCTTAACTAAGAGTTAAATCCTCTTAGTTTCTGCCCACACCACTAAGGCCCGCAGGACACTAAACCTGCACCATCTAAATGCAACGCAGATACTCTAATTCAGCTAGGGCCTCCACGATAAGCCTAGACAGACGGGCCTCGATCCCATAAACTTCTAATTAACAGCTAGACGCTCAAACCAACGAGCTTCTGTCTACCAGACTCCGGCACACTCTCAGCGTACATCAATGAGTTTGCAACTCAACATGAACTTCACCACAGAGTCGATAAGAAGAGGAATTCAACCTCTGTAAAAAGGACTACAGCCTAACGCCTAAACACTCAGCCACCTGACCCGTGACCTTCATCAACCGATGACTAGTTTCAACAAACCACAATGACATCGGCACCCTATACCTACTCTTCGGAGCATGGGCAGGCATAGCCGAGTACCGCCCTCAGCCTCCTTATTCGAGCAGAACTTGGCCAACCAGGAACTCTCCTAGGAGACGACCAAATCTACAATGTCATCATCACCGCCCATGCCTTCGTAAGAATCTTCTTCACAGTTATAGCCATTATAATCGAAGGGTTTGGAAACTGACTAGTCCCCCTTATAACTGGAGCCCCAGACATAGCATTCCCCCGCATAAACAACATCGGTTTCTGAACTACTTCCTCCGTCCTTCCTACTGCTCCTAGCGTCCTCCACAGTAGAAGCTGGAGTCGGAACAGGATGAACCATATACCCTACAATACCCTAGTCCATAGTTTCTCACACTGTCTGACCTTTACATTGGGCTTAACATAAATCTTAATAAACAATACCCTAGCCCATAGTTTCTCACAATCCCCCCTTTTTCTTTTTATCCTGTTATTGTTTATTAGACGCTACTTTCATTCTCGGCACTGCGAACAAACCTTTTTCCACAATCCCAACATTTATCATAACACTCACAAGGTAATACCTCACAATTACAATAGGCATAGTTCTCACGTGGCATAATGCATTCGCAACAATCTTCATCCTCATTAATCGATACACTCTTATACTTTGCCCCAGCCCTCGTAGTTAAAATAAGCAATTGAGCTATGTCAAACCGTTCTTTAATAAAATGTAAAATATAGCGTAATATACAAGGCCCAAATATCAGTCCTAGAATCAACATAATAAGTGGTCCTGCTAAAGCAGACAACAAAGTGGTTAGCCAAGGTGAGATATTAAACCAGTTTTCATACCATGACCTGCCCGCCTCAAGACTCTTTTTACGTTGTTCCAACCTTTTCCGGAGTTCAGACATGGCATCCAGGACTACTCCCGTATGGTCAGCAAAAGAACAACGTTCCTCTTTGAGAGCTACACATAACCCTCCTTCTTTTAAGAACAATAGATCTAATCCTCTTCTATTTTGCAGCACTACTTCTGATAAAGACTTCACTGAAGTGGCTAAATTTTTAATAGATTGTTCTATTCTTGTTAAATCCTCATTTACAGCCATCTGCAAACTTTGTAATTCCTGACCTTTTACTAGGGAGGCTATGCCTGTACCTGCTCCAACTCCGCCCGCTATCAGCAGTGTAGCTAGGGTTACCACTGTAATTGGCTCTCGTTTTTGCCTATTCAGGTCTCCTTCAAAGTGGCGTAACACCTCCTCAGAGGTGTGATAGATCAGACGAGGAACAATAATCACCTGTACGCAAAACTGAGATTGATTAAACACGTTTAGGGATAGGCAAGGCGTTACTCCGAAGTCTGAACAAACCCATTTAGCTCCTGGTGTCGGGATAGCCCATTTGTCATTTTGATTCTTGTGTTTCTTTATGTTAGCTTTAGTGATTGTTTGATTACACAAGGGCTGATATTGTTCGGGCACTGTACCTATACATTTTCCTTGACCTGTTAGCAATTGAATAGTAATTCCTTGCGTATGGTTCCTCTGGTCATCCCATGGGCATTCTTGTGGGTTTGAACCACTAGACCATTGAATCCTATCTGGTATTCCGATTGCCTCAAAATATGGGGGTCTAACATTGTAACATAACCAGCACTCCTTAGTTAAATTTGGTTTGCTTTCATTAAGGGTATGATAAGAGGCTTGCATTAAATCCCATAAGGGGTCTTTAGACTCTGACACTCCTGAATCCCTAACTAAAGAGAACTCAGTCACCGTGTCATTAGTTGTTTTATCTGTTACTGATAGGGAGTTTGGACGAGTGGTTGTAACACTTGTGGGGACAATCTTTTTCTTAGGGAAAGTGGGTGAATTCAATACTTTATTCGGCCCAACAGGGAGTGAATCATATGGTATTTTAATTTTTCTTATGAGAAAGTGCCCTCCCCAATCCTTAGGAATTCCTGCATAGACACGTATTCCCCATGTTCGTCCTACTAACATGTTCGTCTTCTAGGGGATGCAATACTTGAAATTTGATGTGGGTACAGACTTTTTTGTTACGTGGAGCTACATAATCCACGTCGCGCAGACCTGTAAGATCTACACCCGTTTGTTCAGGTACACATCCGTTAGGAGTCCAGGTTGCTTTTATATATTTATCAGGAGCCTTTACTGTCCAGCCCGAGGCTATTGTCTCACATCCCCAATAACCACAATAATAGTGTCCGGGATAATTACAGTAAGGCTGTCCAGAGGCCGGGCATAAATAAAATGGAGGTCCTTTTTCACAAGGTATTGGTACTAAATTACAAAGTTTCACTACACATTCAGGTGGCCCTGGGTTGCTAAAAGTGGCTATTGTTTTCGTTCCTTCCCAAGATATTAGTTCCCACTTAAATGGTTCATGTGGGTTTCCCCCTTTTGCTTGGGTTATTATCAATAGCACAATTAATGGTATACCAGGAAAAAGGGTGTTTGTTAATTTTGTTAATTTAAGTATATTCTTACCAGTCCTGGGGAAGTTCGGCCATGGCTGCTTTTGCATCCCATTTTTCTGGCTCTTTTCTCCACGGTTTGTTTCTCCTCTGCCTCGCCCGTCGACTCGGTTGCTTCGAGCCACGGGGTGTACCATCTTCTCGGCAGCAAGGGAATTCTTCAGGAGAATAGCTGTTGCGGGCTTTTTGCCTGTTTACATAGGCTTCCTACTTCGCAGCTTTAATTAATGGGGCCGAGCAAGACACGGTTAGTACTTCCCTCCTGCACTTTATAGCCAAGATTTCAGCTACAAAGGGGACTGGTTCGGTGGAGTGGTAACAATAATATTGAGGGTTTATTCCTTTGGCAAAAATTTCCCACCACTCATGGGATTCTCGAATAATTTCTTGTTTAGACTCTAATTGTTTTAATTTCCACTCCGTAAGAGTTCTTTGAATTTTCCAGCACTGTGTGCAAACTCCTATTGGAGGGTATCCATATTCACAGTGTGTCCACCATTTATTCTGGCATACCTTACACCTGAAACAAGCAAATGGATAACAATTGCAGTTCAAATTATTACATCTAATTCATATATCTAGAGTGCATACATTATTTGCATCAGCCTATCTTCTTATACTTGATATTGTGTGGTTGCATAAGTTTAGCAATTTCCTTCAACACACTTTGTACGCTTCCATATATAATAGATAAAAAAAGAAATAATTATAGCAAATATAAACAACAATACACACTTTATACCAAAAGGTAATGCGGCAAAATAATCAAATAAAGTCTCTATCATTACGTTATCTTTTCAGGGTTATCTTGGTGTCACCTGGAGTACTGATTACTTTCCAGTGGGGTCTCGTCACCGGGCCTTTAATGCGACTAGCATGAGTCCATCCACGCTCAGCAGTCCGGACAGCCGTTTCTGTTGTAAGCAGAACAAGATAAGGTCCCTCCCAATTGGGTTTTAGGGTTTCTTCTTTCCACGTTTTAACCAATACCCAGTCCCCAGGTTTAAGAGTATGAATGTTTAAGTCCAACGGTGGTCGTTGTACAATCAGTCCATGTTCCCAAAGCTTGTTACGATGTTCTGCTAATCGTGAAACGTATTCATTAATCACACGGTCTCGAATTAAAACATTTGTTTGTGGACTTTCAATTCTATAGGACATTCCATACACCATTTCAAACGCTGATATTCCTACATCTGCTCGGGGTCTGGTTCTGAGAATGAATAGCGCCATGGGTAGGCACTTAATCCATGATAATTTGGTTTCTATCCTTAATTTAGTCAAAATAGTTTTGATTTCTCCATTCATCCTTTCAACTTTTCCCGAACTTTGTGGATGCCATGGCGTATGGTATTCCCACTTAATACCCAAGCTTTCTGTTAGATCTCTAACAATTTTTGACACAAAGTGTGTTCCTCTGTCCGAGTCGATTACTTCAGGTACTCCATATCGAGGTATAATGTGTTCAAGTAACACTTTAGTAACTTGGTTAGCAGTTGCCTTGGAGGTAGGAAAAGCCTCAACATAATGTGTTAAATGATCCACCATTACTAATAAATATTTGTAACGCCCTACCCTGGGTAGTTCAGTAAAATCCACTTGTATGTGTGAGAAAGGTCTGTATGCTGGGGAACGTCCTCCAAGAGGCTTTTGTCTCATGTTGTTTCGATTAACCTTTTGACAGGTCTCGCAGGCTGCCGTGACTGTCTTTGCTATGTTATATACGCCTATACAGGCAAACTGTTGATTGAAATGATCAACTAACGCCTGGGTTCCCCAGTGTGTTTTACTATGTATTTTTGAAAATATTTCAAGTGCTATGCCCTTCGGCAAAACTTCTCTCCCATCTGGCAATATGTACTTACCATCCTGTTCCTTAGCTCCCATTTGTTCTCGTTTTTCCTTTTCTGCAGACTCAAACCTCAAATTTTTACTAACAGGTATTTGTTGTATAGTTAAAATCGTACTATAATTGCCTGCCACTCGTTTTGCTTCTGTATCAGCTGCATTATTTCCCCTAACTTGGTAACTCGTACCTCGCTGGTGTCCCTTTATATGTACAACTGCTATTTTATTCGGCATTTTTAATGCCTCCAGAACTCGCCGAATTAATTCCGGGTGTATCAGTTCTTTTCCCTGTGAGTTAACGAATCCTCTGTCTCCCCATATTTTCCCAAAAGTGTGCACTACTCCGAACGCATAGCGTGAGTCTGTATATATAGTTCCATCCTTTCCCTTCAGTGACACTAATGCTTTCCACAATGCATACAGCTCACAGGCTTGAGCCGACCAGCTGGCACTCAGGGGGCCTGATTCTATTGTCTTAAATTCTCTTTTTTCCAACTTAACGATGGCATATCCGGACAATCGTTTACCTTCCACTATTCGTGATGACCCATCTGTAAATAATACTTCTCCACATTGTAGTTCTTCTTCTTCTAAGTCTGGCCTAATGCGTGTCTGCTGTTCAATTGTTTGAAAACAATTGTGCAATAGTTCATTACCTTCTCCTGGGTACAAAAATTCAGCGGGGTTAACTGCTCCAATAGTTTTCAAAGATAGTTTAGGGGATTCTATAAGTATTCCCTCATACTTTAATAATCGGCTATCTGTAAGCCATTTTTCTGCTTTTTGTTGTAACACTCCCCTGATATTATGAGGCGCATATAAGACAACTTCTCCATTAAAGGTAATGCGATTCGTTTCCTCAAGTAATAAGGCAGCAGCAACAATGATTTGTAAACAACTCGGCCAACCCCTGCTCACAGGGTCCAACAGCTTTGATAAGTATGCCACCGGTTTCTTTTGTCCGGCCCATTCCTGAGTTAATACTCCGAATGCCGTTCCTTCATATATGTTAACAAATAAATGGAATGGCCGCTTTAAATCTGGGAGGCTTAAAACCGGTGCTTGGCTTAGCTCCCTTTTGAGACTGGCAAACTGCTCTTGATCCTGAGGGGTCCACTTGGGCATTTTGTCTTTAGACAGTTGTTCATATAAGAATTTAACTTTAAAGCTGTAGTTCTCTATCCGTTGCCTACAATACCCAAATAGCCCTAATGCCTGCCGAATTTGCCTCTTAGTGACAGGCATAGGTAATTCCAGAATTCCTTTAATGCGCTCTGGATCCAATATCTTCTTGCCGTTAAACAAATAATGCCCCAAATATTTCACTTTTTCCTCCACAAATTGTAACTTTTCTTGTGATACCCGTAGTCCCTTTTGTGCAAGAAAGTTTAGGAGCCGAATGCTTTCTTTTCTTACATCCTCCTTATTATTCCCTGCTATGAGCAGATCATCTACATACTGTAACAGCACGTTTCCCGTTTGTACCTGGTATTCTTTTAAGAGCTCTTCCAGGGCCTGTCCAAACAGATTAGGGGACTCAGTGAACCCTTGGGGGAGCACGGTCCATCTCAATTGCTGTTTACGGCCTGTCTCTATGTCTTCCCATTCAAAGGCAAAATAATCACGGCATTCTTCTGCCAGTGGACAGGCCCAAAAGGCATCCTTTAAATCAGCCACACTATACCAGGAGTTATGGGGTCCTAGCTTGCTTAGCAGTGTGTATGGATTTGCTACTACAGGGAACCGGGCGATAGTTCTTTTGTTTATTTCCCTTAGATCATGTACGAGCCGATATTTCCCATTTGGTTTCTTCACAGGCAGAATGGGGGTGTTAAAGGGTGACATACAAGGCTCTAAGAATTCCTTGTGCTAACAATCGATCGATTTCTGGTTTTAATCCCCTCCGTCCTTCTAGGGATATGGGATATTGCCTTACCCTCACAGGTATGTGGGGTTCGGAAATTTGGATTTTAATCGGTGGGATTTCCAGTCTACTAATTGTGTCCGGAGAGTACCAGACACCGGGGTTAATTTGTTTTTGATCATCCACGGTCAAAGGATAAGCAGACACTGTTAGCTCTTGATTTTTCACTTTAATTTCTAATTGCAATTCAACAATTAAATCTCGTCCTAACAGATTAAATTCTGCTTCAGGGACGAGCAAGAGTTCACCCATTCCAAATTTATTTTCAGTTTCGAATACCACATTTTTGATTTTGCTTACTTTAAAGGGTTCTCCTTTTGCCCCAATTACTTGTACTTTTTCAGGGGAAACTTTACATCCCTCAGGTATTTGCTTAATAGTTGATTTCTCAGCCCCAGTGTCTACTAAAAAGGTGAACTCTTGTTTATGGGGACCTATTTTTAATTTTATCAAGGGCTCATGATGACTCCGGTCCCCTAAGATATAGAGCCCCTGACTCTCCTAATCCGTTTTCAATATTTCCTCATCCCTGATCCTTTCTCTGCAATTCTGTTTTATATGTCCCCTTTTTCCACAGTAAAAACAACATCTCTGTTCCTTCTTCACTACTACGTTCCCTTGTTTCGTTCCAGCAGATCTGTGTTCACCAGTTTGCCCTTTGCGATCCTCTCTGACTGCTGCTACCATCATTTTTACTTGTCGCTTGCTGCTCTCTTCTTCCCGCCTTACGTAGACTTTCTGAGCTTCCCTCAATAATTCATCCAAGCCTCTATTCTGCCAGTCTTCTAACTTTTCAATCTTCTTTCTGATATCTTCCCATGATTTTGCCACAAACTGAGTTTTGAGGAGCGCTTGCCCTAAAGGGTCGTCTGGATTTACCCCAGAGTACAGCTGAAGGGCTTTCCTCAGTCGTTCCAGCCACTCAGTAGGGCTTTCATCTTTCTTTTGCATTTCATTAAATGCTTTATTGATATTCTGGCCACGGGGTACTGCTTCCCCAATCCCCTGGATTACTATAGTTCTCAGGTCCTGCATATGAGTTCTATGCACTGGATCCTGATTATCCCAATGAGGTCTTTGGAGTGGCCATTTAATATCTGCTTGGGGTCCCTGGGCATGCTGAGCATCCCACAGTCTCATTCCTGCTCGTCTAATCATATCTCTTTCCTCGGTAGTAAATAATTGACCAAGGATAGATTGCATCTCATCCCAAGTATAAAGGTTTGGTCCCAAAAATGGATTTAATCTTTCTGCCACTCCGAGTGGGCCTTCAATTAAGTTTCCCATCTCGGTTCTTTTAAAATCTCGTAGGTCAGCCGAGTTTAGGGGTACGGAAATATATCCGATCACAGGTTGAGGTCCCCCCATGGGTATTTCCCTTAGGGGGTACATTTGAGCTGCCCCTTTCTGACTTCTAGTTATGCGTCTAGGAAGAGGGGGAGACCCTTGTTCCAACTCTGGTGGGGGAGTGGGCGCTCTGGGGACCTCTGCGGGAGCAGGAGGAGGAATGTAAGGAGGGGGGGTTAGAAGGGTTTCGTCCAACTCTTCCTGCTTTTTCTTTTGTTTAGTTTTCATTTCATTCAGTGGGTAAAGTCTAGCTCCCGGTCTTTCTAGCCACACTTCCGCATATCGACTCTCCTCCGGGTTAAGGGGTTTTTTATTATTAACCCAGAGGTTTAATTGCTGTCTTACCCAATCTTCTTCTGACCCATAGACTGGCCAAAAGACATTTTTAGAAATCTTCTTCCCTCCCCATATCTTAGTACAATATTCTATCATCTTCTGCTTATCTTTCCCTAGGGTTCCAAGGAAATATCTCCAATTGTCTAAGATATATGCCAGAGGGGTATTCTTAGGTACAGTGGGTACCCTTCCCATGGGAGTCGAAGGCTTGCTGCCCTTCGCCCCCATCTTCTGGAATATCCACAAACATACACTCACTCGCTCCCCTTGTTCCTGGCCCAGTCCCTCGCGGGAGATGGGAAACGCAGTACTTAAGAGTCCGCACTCGCTTGGTTCAGTATATCGAACCTCTCACTCGTTATATCCCAGGAAACCCAATCCCGCCCGAACGGCAAACCCGCAAACAAATTCGCAATATACTTACGCGTCCTGCGTCTTCGTCCGGACTCCCGTGCACAGAATTTTTATGGGATTTTACCGGTTTCTCCTTTGCTCATTATTCTAGAATTTAGGTTCGTCGGTAAGGTTGGAGTAAGCTGTTGGTCGCGGGGCCGCGAAATGTCGCGGGGCGCCTCCCCGGAGGACCAAAGCCCACCGTTCCTTATCCGAGTCACGGCACCAGAAATTGTTATAAATTGAGACCACAACGGATCATAATCCAATTAAAATTTTATTAATTATAGCAAGTAGAATATGAGCAAAAACAGCGCTGGACGACAGGGGAGTCTGCGCTCCGCCCACTGCCGTCCTGAGCACTTCAAACAGTCCCTTTTTATACATCTTTACTCCCGTGTTCATGAGGTAGTGGAGGTACTCTGCGCATGCTTCAGTTGTTGTTAGGGGGTCGTTTTCTGCCTTCTGGTGGTCGTTGAGGCCGAAGTAAGAAGTCTTCCTCCTTTGTCCCATAGTTGACCCCTCACTCATATGTCCTTATATGGGGTAGTTTGTCCTGTTTCTGTCGGTTCCTGGACATCTGGTGGTTATCTTATCTTGCACAAGCGGTATCTTGTGGCTGTTTATATCTTTTGCTGTCTGACCTTTACATTGGGCCTAACATAAATCTTTATAAACAATACCCTAGTCCATAGTTTCTCACACTGTCTGACCTTTACATTGGGCTTAACATAAATCTTAATAAACAATACCCTAGTCCATAGTTTCTCACATTCCCCAAACAGTATCACATTTAGAGCAGAGGATAATCGTTCCTTTCTACCCCAAACTCTTGGCTGGGGACACGTTGCAGTGCTATCAAACTAGCAGACCGCAACAAGGCTTTACCGTTGGCCATATTCTACTGCCGGTGCTGTAGCACCTTCCTCCAGAGGCCAGACCACACTGCTCCTCCTCCAGCTGACACCCTCTCCCACAAGCCACAGGGCTATTTAACCCCTTAGCGGGAACCAGCTACACCTGCACATCGCCCATGTCAATCAAGCCACTGCCTCTGAGGCAAGGCCACAGCTGCGTGTTATCAATGCTAATCAACCCACCGCCTTCATTCCTCTACAGGGAGAAGCTCACCAAGCACATTTCCACCACCCACAACTGGCTGCTAAAATGTCATTCGCACAGAGCAGCGTGTGGAAAAAAAAAAAAAAAAAAAAATTCCTCCAGGACACATCAAAGTAATTCCACTACTGTTCAGGCTCCCAAGGTACTTTCACCCGTTCAAGCCATCGCAAGGCCTCACGGCCCATTTCTCTCCTTGTACCACCACCACTCCAGAAAAGCAGAGGAAATGTGATGGAGACAGCACACTGGGTGAGCTACAGAGCCCCTGATACCATCTACTAAACACGAAGAGTGTGAGCATGGGAAGGACTAGAAAGGCACTCCACTTACCGTTTAGCTGCTTTCTTGCCAATGAGGTGTCGGTGGAATTGGTGGTCAGCCTTGATTATTGCGTAATCCGTCCCGTGGATCTAAAAAGAATTATATCTTTTATATCTATCTATATATGTATGGATGTACATTATTTTATATTATAATATATAGGGCCAGGTAGGACAGGCCACCGCTTCTGTCTCGTGCCCTAAGTAACTGCCTACTGCCAGTATTGGCACTGACTCGCCAGCGGTCAGCTACAAGCACTTCTGCTCTTCAGCAGAGGACAAGCATTCCTCTGCTTTGAGAAGAGAGCATTGTGCTCATGAAACATTGAAAAGACTCACTTCTATGCCTCTCCAGCTATAACCAAGAGAATCCTTCCTTCTCCGCACCAAAAAAAATAATGCTGACTTTTCAAGGATGCTATGGATGAGGTTCATAACCAAGGGGTGTCATCCACCTGGCCACACAATTTGTCTCCTGCAAGTTCGATTAAGCATGCCAAGACATCCTATGGATGTGACAAACACCTCATCACCTCTGCTCTGTTGCCCCTTCTTCCCCCAGTTTCTTACTGGAACTAGTAACTCCAGCTCACCAGTTCCTTGAGCATGGCTTCAATCGGTTCCTGAGCCACATGCACATCTTCTGTAGGTCCTTCCAAAGTGATGTTATCCTGTGGCGAGCAGCCTCACAGTTTGCCCTCTTGCCTGTGATAACAATTGTCTCCGAGTTGCTGTTCTTTGCTGGGAGATCAATTTTGGTGTTGCTTTCTTTACGGATCTGCCATAAAGAAAAAAAAAAAAAAAAATCATCTCAGAAGTGTCCCATGTCAGAAGAAAAACCCTCGCAGGCTATATTGGACATCACCAATGGGCAGGAGAGAGCATCCAGTGGGATTTTGCTGCAGGCAGTGATCATCACGAGCACTTGAGTTAGGAGCAGTATCTCACCTTCTTGATGTTGGCACCTCCTTTCCCTACGATGTTCTTGTGGAACTGTTTGCAGATGGGGACAGAAATAGAAAAGCTGTTTTCAACCTAAGGGAGAAAGGAAGGGAGAACTGAAGATTACACTGTCGTGGCAAGGGAGGCCCGACTTCAGGAACTCTGATAAACGAGCTTTTGAAAAGAGGCTTAGACCCAAGGAAGTTCTCTATACGAGGGACTTGTAAGACTAAACAAAGGCAAGGACGTTCCCCTATAGCCTTCCCATAACAGGTACTACCCCCTGCCTCCATTCAGCCAAAACAGCGTCGACAGCTCCCTCCTCTTGAGGTGTTTTAGCTCTACCCAAGCCAGTAGAGCTCTGCTTTGCCCCAGGGTTATCCAGGCACGGAGGAGGGAAGTGCAGGCAGAAGACCTCCTTACCAGGTCTGCCACCGTCTTTTGCATGTACTCGGTGCACTTCTCCACCTCGTTTTTGGGACCTCGGAGTTGGACGATGTCACTCTTGTGTGCAGGGTCTGGGAAGTTGATGATAACCTGCAGGAGCGGTCATTTAGAGTTAGCTCAAGCAAAAGCAAGAACCCTTGTGTCAGACACATGCAAAAGTTGGGGGGATCCTACACATGCCCTTTTCCCATTCAGAAACGGGGAACCGTGTTAGCGGCCTCTGGCTAAAAGAACTATCTTCTCAGACACTTGCGCTACAGAGCCACTAAAGTTACGACTTCTGTGACGACAGGCCTACTACCCATGTAGGAAAGAACCCCTCTGGATTCCTCCTCTCCTACAAAGCCTTACCTCTGGGAATTGCTCCCGGATTTCCCAGACCCGCTCAGCCTTCTGCCCAGTGATGGTCCGGTGGAATTTCTGCTCAACGATTAGGTCCGCAGCGTGTTCATTTTCCTGACGGGAACAGAGGGCACACTGAGTGTTCAGCCGGAGAGCCGTCTACTTTGACTTAGCGGTTTGCTGCCCGACGGTTTACTTGCCAGCACTGTCCCTCTTTTCTCCAGACCAAATTCACTCTGCGTTGACAGAGAAGGGCTACCCGAGGGAACAGGGGAAGACATTTGTGAAGAGGAACTTGCACTTGTCATGAGATCCAAGTGCTCCGTGGGCAAGGGGCACACACTCGCACCAGAAGGTTACAAGGGAACACGAGAGCCCAGACCCTGCAGTCTCCCAAACATCACGTCCTACCCACTCACCATACGGGAAGCGAGTTCCAGCAGCTCGCTCTTGGCCTGTGGGACCCCCTGTGGGTCTCCTTCCATTCTGATCGGGTTGCTCTTCTCGTTGTCCGGGGGAATGCGCACAGACACCTTGTACAGATCCTTCATCCTGTTCACTTCGAGGCAAGGACTGTGGTGACGCCGTCTGCTAGGCAAAGACCTGGAAGCAAGGCACCTGGATTATCACTGCTCAGAGGCTGATGAAGAAGTAAAGCCGCCTCTGGGAAGGGCTCGGTGGGGTAGGGTTGAGCCAGGGGAAATTGCCTCTTCCCCCTGGAGTTCAGCGAGAGCAGACCTGTGCCACACGAGAGCCTGTCCAAGTAAATACCGTGGCATCTACAGAGCCCATTGTTCCCTTGTCAGAGCCAGGCGTGTTTCTTCCCCAAACAGTATCACATTTAGAGCAGAGGATAATCGTTCCTTTCTACCCCAAACTCTTGGCTGGGGACACGTTGCAGTGCTATCAAACTAGCAGACCGCAACAAGGCTTTACCGTTGGCCATATTCTACTGCCGGTGCTGTAGCACCTTCCTCCAGAGGCCAGACCACACTGCTCCTCCTCCAGCTGACACCCTCTCCCACAAGCCACAGGGCTATTTAACCCCTTAGCGGGAACCAGCTACACCTGCACATCGCCCATGTCAATCAACCCACTGCCTCTGAGGCAAGGCCACAGCTGCGTGTTATCAATGCTAATCAACCCACCGCCTTCATTCCTCTACAGGGACAAGCTCACCAAGCACATTTCCACCACCCACAACTGGCTGCTAAACTGTCATTCGCACAGAGCAGCGTGTGGAAAAAAAAAAAAAAAAAAAAATTCCTCCAGGACACATCAAAGTAATTCCACTACTGTTCAGGCTCCCAAGGTACTTTCACCCGTTCAAGCCATCGCAAGGCCTGACGGCCCATTTCTCTCCTTGTACCACCACCACTCCAGAAAAGCAGAGGAAATGTGATGGAGACAGCACACTGGGTGAGCTACAGAGCCCCTGATACCATCTACTAAACACGAAGAGTGTGAGCATGGGAAGGACTAGAAAGGCACTCCACTTACCGTTTAGCTGCTTTCTTGCCAATGAGGTGTCGGTGGAATTGGTGGTCAGCCTTGATTATTGCGTAATCCGTCCCGTGGATCTAAAAAGAATTATATCTTTTATATCTATCTATATATGTATGGATGTACATTATTTTATATTATAATATATAGGGCCAGGTAGGACAGGCCACCGCCTCTGTCTCGTGCCCTAAGTAACTGCCTACTGCCACTATTGGCACTGACTCACCAGCGGTCAGCTACAAGCACTTCTGCTCTTCAGCAGAGCACAAGCATTCCTCTGCTTTGAGAAGAGAGCATTGTGCTCATGAAACATTGAAAAGACTGACTTCTACGCCTCTCCAGCTATAACCAAGGGAATCCTTCCTTCTCCGCACCAAAAAAAATAATGCTGACTTTTCAAGGATGCTATGGATGAGGTTCATAACCAAGGGGTGTCATCCACCTGGCCACACAATTTGTCTCCTGCAAGTACGATTAAGCATGCCAAGACATCCTATGGATGTGACAAACACCTCATCACCTCTGCTCTGTTGCCCCTTCTTCCCCGAGTTCCTGTTCTCCTTCATAATACCTAGTTGTTCTCTCATTATGAATCCTCCCTTCCCCTTATCAGTGTCAATGGAATCATCGTTCCATGGACAATGAGTCGTCCCTTTCCCCCGCTTGGTCCGAGAGTATTACCTCTGTTCAGTGGCTTGATCCAGGGTGATAGTGCTCGTTCTAGGCGCTGTAAAAAGCGAAATCTATATCCTATGTCCTGATTTTGGGTATCTAACATTAATGCAAAACAGTAATCCTCACACAGTTTTTATTTCATTCTGTAGCGTCGGTGTCGGTATCGGCTGCCTGCGGTAAAGGTTCACGGAAAGGTCTTACATTCTTCGCTGGGATCCATCGAGGTCCTTTTTCTGTAGAGACACAAGCATAACCTTTTCCCCGTGTAACAAGAGGATATGGTCCCATAATTTTACCTGTTTCTGCATCTCGGACCGATACCGGGCCTTTAACCCGTGCCTCGACGGAGGTAGCTGCAGTGAAACGTCGACCTATCGGTGGGTCGTTATCTATTCAAGAACAATTCAAAAAATTAAAAACATACAACGCTTTCTGTAACCGTTCCTCGGGAATAGCCATGCCCATTCCCCCTTTTTGTTGTTGTCATAAACGTTTCAGAGACCGATGAGACCCTTCAATGAGAGATCGACCGGTGGGGGAATGAGCAATGCCGGTAATGTGAGTTCTACCCCATAGGGCAAAAGAGGTTTTTACAGTTGTTGAAACGTAAAGATAAAGACCGACAACGGTCCAGCTTAAGGGAATACCTAAAGCAGCAAAAGCACGCATTAAATGTCTACGAACAGCTCGTGCCTTTTCTCCTGTGTGACACGAGGCAACCAAGGCACCTGAAAATGTATCAATGGAAGAGTGGATATATTTAAGGCTACCAAATTCAGAATCATGCGTGACATCTGTTTGCCATAACGGTAGGCTTTGTAATCCTCTAGGATTAGCTCCTGCAGCAACTGATGGGAAAGAATGTTTTTGACAGTCGGGACAGACAGCAATAATACTTGATGCTTGTTGAGCAGCAAGGCCAAACTGTCGCTTAAGAGCTCCAGCGTTTCGATGGAAAAAAAGAGTGCCTTCGCTTAGCTTGTGCAATACGGTCTGGCAGTACTTGAACTGGTCACGGCAATAGGTCAGCTCGTCGATTGCCTTCTGCAAGAAAACCAGGTAGCGAGGTATGAGACCTAATATGCATAACAAAATAAGGCGCAGATCGAGAGTCCAAAAGGAAAATAAGTTCCTGTAACAGGGTAAAGGGTTGTGAATGCGAAACACTCCGCAGCACAGAAGCTTCAGCTCGTGGAACAATACCTGCAACATAAGCAGAATCAGTAACAAGGTGGAGTGGTACATTCCATTCTCGGAAAACACGAACAACTGCATTCAGTTCTCCTGTTTGAGGTGAACCGGAGACCGTCTCTATGTCCGAATCCCATTGCCTCCGTTGATCATCCCACCACAGAAGAACAGATTTATGCGATTGGCCCGATCCATCTGTAAACACAGTAAGCGCCGGTAAGGGTTGTTCGCTTCTTCTGGGTTTTAACATCAGACGAAAATCAACGTTAAACAGTTTGTGTGAAGGTGGATGGGAAGTTATTCGACCTGTATGTTCTCGCCCGGCACCTCCCCGGGACCTACAGCTTGACAAACTATTGCTGTACAATTCAACCACGAGAACCTCTAACACCTTTACCGCTCAAACCTAGCCTTCTCCTTAACATCTTGTATATCCCATAAACACCACCTACCCAAAACCTCAGCACTAAAATCATATTAACCCAAACCCCCCATACACACACGCCCCTAAGACTATAGGCGCCCAAACAGCCAACGAAACCAACGAAACCACGTCCCCGTAGCTTACAATCCAAAGCGTGGCACTGAAGATGCCAAGATGGCGTCCAATATGAAAGCCGAGGACAAAAGACTTAGCCCTAACCTTACGGTTGGCTCCTGCTAGACCTAGACGTGCAAGTATCTGCGGCCCAGTGTAAATGCCCTAGGCCTCCTGCTAAGACCGAAGGAGCAGGCATCAGGCACACGCTACCAACTGCAGCCCAAGACGCCTTGCTCAGCCACACCCCCACGGGCACTCAGCAGTAATTAACAGTAAGCAAGAAGCGCAAGCTTGACTTAGTCACGGCAACCTTCAGGGTTGGTAAATCTCGTGCCAGCCGCCGCGGTCACACCAGAAACCCAAGCCAACAGTCACACGGCGTAGAGAGCGGACCAGAGCCTGTCAGAATAACTAGGAAACCGAAACACAACTAAGCTGTCGTAAGCCCGAGATACCCCTAAGGCCAACCTAAAGATGATCCTAGTAAACCTGACTGCGGCCAATGAAGAGACGGGACGCAGCTTGATGCAAGCAAATGTCAATGCGTTGTGCAGAAGCACGAGGTTTTATACGCTTGCAGAAGCTGCGCGTTTTAAACCAATTGCTTCTTGAGGCTAAGCCTTGCATACTAGGCAATCCCTGATTGGTGGTTAACTACCGGCACTTAACAGCAAGGTGTTACCTTTCCTTGGCGCCATCCGTCTCCCACTCCCCTGTGCTCTGTAACCATGCCCCATCATGTTGTTAATTGTTGTCTAGACAAGCTCGAGCACACTCCCCTCAGCTGACCGATTGCCACGCGTGGTCCTAGTTTCCAGCCCGCTCCTGCACCTCCCCCTTCCTGTTGCACAAAAGAACCTTTGAAAGCGAACGAGGAAAAACAAGGCCTAAGCAACAGAACAAATAAAAAACCAACTAAGACATATTATCACTGTCAAAATAACCCACTGCCTTTGTTCCGTACAATTCTACAATTTCCCCTTTTTGTTTTTGAACAGCTAGTACCAGGTTTGCCATGTTCCGCAGGGCCCTTGCAAACATGACAGCAACCAAGGTAATAGCAAACAAACAACACTGCCAATCGAGTGAATGGATGCCAGAAAAGGCTGAAATTTTCTCAGATTTTGATAACATGTTGCTGCAGTGGGGCGCCTAAAATCCACGCAGCACATACCATCAAAATCCTCACAGCCACGTCCTTGAACCAACAACAAAAAGCCGCGGCAATTTTGACTCACGTGCTTAACTGCCTACCAAACAAGGTGATTGAACTCTTTAATGCTTTCCCTGCTGTTACTCTGCATAAGAGAAGAAGCGCTGCGACACGTTCCCATCCTAGCCTCCTACTACATTAGCATCTACAGAAAGACAATGCTCGACATGCAAAGTGTAAACAACATCACCTTCTTTTGGATTAACGTTATACGTAGGCGGAAGGGCACACCAAACAAGAACCGTTTCCGTCAAAAAGTTCGAAACATAGCATGCCTTCTCTGAACATACCTCTGGGGTCATCCCCTTCATTCCCTCCTTTTGATGCAAAGAGAGACACTTGACCCTAACAGAGAAGCCCCTGTTTACATCTCTGAGCCAGGACACAAGCCGCAGCTGTGCGCGCCACCAGGCTCAGGGCAGAAACCACTCCTGTAGTTACCTAACTAGATATCTCGACAAGCGTGCAGACACCTATTAAACACTAAATAACCATGTTTATCGTTCCTGTTCTCCTTGGTAATACCTAGTTGTTCTCTCATGATGAATCCTCCCTTCCCCTTATCAGTGTCAATGGAATCATCGTTCCATGGACAATGAGTCGTCCCGTTCCCCCGCTTGGTCCGAGAGTATTACCTCTGTTCAGTGGCTTGATCCAGGGTGATAGTGCTCGTTCTAGGCGCTGTAAAAAGCGAAATCTATATCCTATGTCCTGATTTTGGGTATCTAACATTAATGCAAAACAGTAATCCTCACACAGTTTTTATTTCATTCTGTAGCGTCGGTGTCGCTATCGGCTGCCTGCGGTAAAGGTTCACGGAAAGGTCTTACATTCTTCGCTGGGATCCATCGAGGTCCTTTTTCTGTAGAGACACAAGCATAACCTTTTCCCCGTGTAACAAGAGGATATGGTCCCATAATTTTACCTGTTTCTGCATCTCGGACCGATGCCGGGCCTTTAACCCGTGCCTCGACGGAGGTAGCTGCAGTGAAACGTCGACCTATCGGTGGGTCGTTATCTATTCAAGAACAATTCAAAAAATTAAAAACATACAACGCTTTCTGTAACCGTTCCTCGGGAATAGCCATGCCCATTCCCCCTTTTTGTTGTTGTCATAAACGTTTCAGAGACCGATGAGACCCTTCAATGAGAGATCGACCGGTGGGGGAATGAGCAATGCCGGTAATGTGAGTTCTACCCCATAGGGCAAAAGAGGTTTTTACAGTTGTTGAAACGTAAAGATAAAGACCGACAACGGTCCAGCTTAAGGGAATACCTAAAGCAGCAAAAGCACGCATTAAATGTCTACGAACAGCTCGTGCCTTTTCTCCTGTGTGACACGAGGCAACCAAGGCACCTGAAAATGTATCAATGGAAGAGTGGATATATTTAAGGCTACCAAATTCAGAATCATGCGTGACATCTGTTTGCCATAACGGTAGGCTTTGTAATCCTCTAGGATTAACTCCTGCAGCAACTGATGGGAAAGAATGTTTTTGACAATCGGGACAGACAGCAATAATACTTGATGCTTGTTGAGCAGCAAGGCCAAACTGTCGCTTAAGAGCTCCAGCGTTTCGATGGAAAAAAAGAGTGCCTTCGCTTAGCTTGTGCAATACGGTCTGGCAGTACTTGAACTGGTCACGGCAATAGGTCAGCTCGTCGATTGCCTTCTGCAAGAAAACCAGGTAGCGAGGTATGAGACCTAATATGCATAACAAAATAAGGCGCAGATCGAGAGTCCAAAAGGAAAATAAGTTCCTGTAACAGGGTAAAGGGTTGTGAATGCGAAACACTCCGCAGCACAGAAGCTTCAGCTCGTGGAACAATACCTGCAACATAAGCAGAATCAGTAACAAGGTGGAGTGGTACATTCCATTCTCGGAAAACACGAACAACTGCATTCAGTTCTCCTGTTTGAGGTGAACCGGAGACCGTCTCTATGTCCGAATCCCATTGTCTCCGTTGAAAACCTTAGGAAGACAGGAATTGAACCTGCACAGAAGAGATCAAAGCGCTCCATACTCCCCTTACATTACTTCCCAGTAGGGTCAGCTAAACAAAAGCTATCGGGCCCATACCCCGAAAATGATGGTTTAACCTCTTCCTCTACTAAATGAGCCCCGTCACAAAACTAACGTTCTCCTTAAGCCTTCTACTAGGAACAACCATCACAATTTCAAGCAACCACTGACTGCTAGCCTGGCCTGGACTAGAAATCAACACCCTTGCCATTATCCCCTTCCTTTCAAAATCACACCACCCTCGAGCTATGGAAGCTGCAATCAAATACTTTCTCGTCCAAGCAACCGCCTCCGCATTAATCCTCTTCTCAAGCACAATCAACGCACAGTTCACCGGACAATGAGACATTCCGCGACTAAGCCACCCAACAGCCTCCCTACTACTAACTACAGCAGTCGCAATAAAACTAGGCCTAGTACCCTTTCACTCCTGATGTCCAGAGGTCATACAAGGCTCACCTATAACCACTGCCCTACTCGTCTCTACATGAATAAAACTCCCCCCACTCACTCTTCTTTTCTTAACTGCCCCCTCACTGAACCCACTCCTACTGACAACCGTGGCCATTGCATCCGCAGCCATCGGAGGGCGAACAGGACTTAACCAAACACAAATCCGAAAAGTCCTAGCTTTCTCATCGATCGCCCACCTAGGCTGAATAACCATCATCCTCATATACAACCCCAAGCTAACATTAATAACCTTCTACCCATACTCCTTAAGAACCGCCTCCATTTTCTTAGCCCTCAACACAACCAACTCCTCAAAACTATCCACAATAATAACCTCCTGAACAAAAATACCATCGCTAAACGCATCCTTGACGCTAGCACTACTATCCCTAGCCGGCCTGCCCCCACTCCCTGGCTTTTTACCAAAATGACTCATTATCCAGGAACTAACTAAGCAAGAGATATCAACCGCAGCCATAATTATTTCAATACTCTCCCTACTAGGTTTATTTTTCTACCTACGCCTTGCATATTGCTCCACACTCCCACCAAACACTACAAGCTTCATAAAACAATGATACAATAACAAATCCACAGGCACACCAATTGCTACCTTAATTTCTCTGTCAGTCCTCCTTCTCCCCCCTTCTCCCGCAATCCTGACCGTTACCTAAGAAACTTAGGATCCCCTGCCTACCAAACCGAAGGCCTTCAAAGCCTTAACTAAGAGTTAAATCCTCTTAGTTTCTGCCCACACCACTAAGGCCCGCAGGACACTAAACCTGCACCATCTAAATGCAACGCAGATACTCTAATTCAGCTAGGGCCTCCACGATAAGCCTAGACAGACGGGCCTCGATCCCATAAACTTCTAATTAACAGCTAGACGCTCAAACCAACGAGCTTCTGTCTACCAGACTCCGGCACACTCTCAGCGTACATCAATGAGTTTGCAACTCAACATGAACTTCACCACAGAGTCGATAAGAAGAGGAATTCAACCTCTGTAAAAAGGACTACAGCCTAACGCCTAAACACTCAGCCACCTGACCCGTGACCTTCATCAACCGATGACTAGTTTCAACAAACCACAATGACATCGGCACCCTATACCTACTCTTCGGAGCATGGGCAGGCATAGCCGAGTACCGCCCTCAGCCTCCTTATTCGAGCAGAACTTGGCCAACCAGGAACTCTCCTAGGAGACGACCAAATCTACAATGTCATCATCACCGCCCATGCCTTCGTAAGAATCTTCTTCACAGTTATAGCCATTATAATCGAAGGGTTTGGAAACTGACTAGTCCCCCTTATAACTGGAGCCCCAGACATAGCATTCCCCCGCATAAACAACATCGGTTTCTGAACTACTTCCTCCGTCCTTCCTACTGCTCCTAGCGTCCTCCACAGTAGAAGCTGGAGTCGGAACAGGATGAACCATATACCCTACAATACCCTAGTCCATAGTTTCTCACACTGTCTGACCTTTACATTGGGCTTAACATAAATCTTAATAAACAATACCCTAGCCCATAGTTTCTCACAATCCCCCCTTTTTCTTTTTATCCTGTTATTGTTTATTAGACGCTACTTTCATTCTCGGCACTGCGAACAAACCTTTTTCCACAATCCCAACATTTATCATAACACTCACAAGGTAATACCTCACAATTACAATAGGCATAGTTCTCACGTGGCATAATGCATTCGCAACAATCTTCATCCTCATTAATCGATACACTCTTATACTTTGCCCCAGCCCTCGTAGTTAAAATAAGCAATTGAGCTATGTCAAACCGTTCTTTAATAAAATGTAAAATATAGCGTAATATACAAGGCCCAAATATCAGTCCTAGAATCAACATAATAAGTGGTCCTGCTAAAGCAGACAACAAAGTGGTTAGCCAAGGTGAGATATTAAACCAGTTTTCATACCATGACCTGCCCGCCTCAAGACTCTTTTTACGTTGTTCCAACCTTTTCCGGAGTTCAGACATGGCATCCAGGACTACTCCCGTATGGTCAGCAAAAGAACAACGTTCCTCTTTGAGAGCTACACATAACCCTCCTTCTTTTAAGAACAATAGATCTAATCCTCTTCTATTTTGCAGCACTACTTCTGATAAAGACTTCACTGAAGTGGCTAAATTTTTAATAGATTGTTCTATTCTTGTTAAATCCTCATTTACAGCCATCTGCAAACTTTGTAATTCCTGACCTTTTACTAGGGAGGCTATGCCTGTACCTGCTCCAACTCCGCCCGCTATCAGCAGTGTAGCTAGGGTTACCACTGTAATTGGCTCTCGTTTTTGCCTATTCAGGTCTCCTTCAAAGTGGCGTAACACCTCCTCAGAGGTGTGATAGATCAGACGAGGAACAATAATCACCTGTACGCAAAACTGAGATTGATTAAACACGTTTAGGGATAGGCAAGGCGTTACTCCGAAGTCTGAACAAACCCATTTAGCTCCTGGTGTCGGGATAGCCCATTTGTCATTTTGATTCTTGTGTTTCTTTATGTTAGCTTTAGTGATTGTTTGATTACACAAGGGCTGATATTGTTCGGGCACTGTACCTATACATTTTCCTTGACCTGTTAGCAATTGAATAGTAATTCCTTGCGTATGGTTCCTCTGGTCATCCCATGGGCATTCTTGTGGGTTTGAACCACTAGACCATTGAATCCTATCTGGTATTCCGATTGCCTCAAAATATGGGGGTCTAACATTGTAACATAACCAGCACTCCTTAGTTAAATTTGGTTTGCTTTCATTAAGGGTATGATAAGAGGCTTGCATTAAATCCCATAAGGGGTCTTTAGACTCTGACACTCCTGAATCCCTAACTAAAGAGAACTCAGTCACCGTGTCATTAGTTGTTTTATCTGTTACTGATAGGGAGTTTGGACGAGTGGTTGTAACACTTGTGGGGACAATCTTTTTCTTAGGGAAAGTGGGTGAATTCAATACTTTATTCGGCCCAACAGGGAGTGAATCATATGGTATTTTAATTTTTCTTATGAGAAAGTGCCCTCCCCAATCCTTAGGAATTCCTGCATAGACACGTATTCCCCATGTTCGTCCTACTAACATGTTCGTCTTCTAGGGGATGCAATACTTGAAATTTGATGTGGGTACAGACTTTTTTGTTACGTGGAGCTACATAATCCACGTCGCGCAGACCTGTAAGATCTACACCCGTTTGTTCAGGTACACATCCGTTAGGAGTCCAGGTTGCTTTTATATATTTATCAGGAGCCTTTACTGTCCAGCCCGAGGCTATTGTCTCACATCCCCAATAACCACAATAATAGTGTCCGGGATAATTACAGTAAGGCTGTCCAGAGGCCGGGCATAAATAAAATGGAGGTCCTTTTTCACAAGGTATTGGTACTAAATTACAAAGTTTCACTACACATTCAGGTGGCCCTGGGTTGCTAAAAGTGGCTATTGTTTTCGTTCCTTCCCAAGATATTAGTTCCCACTTAAATGGTTCATGTGGGTTTCCCCCTTTTGCTTGGGTTATTATCAATAGCACAATTAATGGTATACCAGGAAAAAGGGTGTTTGTTAATTTTGTTAATTTAAGTATATTCTTACCAGTCCTGGGGAAGTTCGGCCATGGCTGCTTTTGCATCCCATTTTTCTGGCTCTTTTCTCCACGGTTTGTTTCTCCTCTGCCTCGCCCGTCGACTCGGTTGCTTCGAGCCACGGGGTGTACCATCTTCTCGGCAGCAAGGGAATTCTTCAGGAGAATAGCTGTTGCGGGCTTTTTGCCTGTTTACATAGGCTTCCTACTTCGCAGCTTTAATTAATGGGGCCGAGCAAGACACGGTTAGTACTTCCCTCCTGCACTTTATAGCCAAGATTTCAGCTACAAAGGGGACTGGTTCGGTGGAGTGGTAACAATAATATTGAGGGTTTATTCCTTTGGCAAAAATTTCCCACCACTCATGGGATTCTCGAATAATTTCTTGTTTAGACTCTAATTGTTTTAATTTCCACTCCGTAAGAGTTCTTTGAATTTTCCAACACTGTGTGCAAACTCCTATTGGAGGGTATCCATATTCACAGTGTGTCCACCATTTATTCTGGCATACCTTACACCTGAAACAAGCAAATGGATAACAATTGCAGTTCAAATTATTACATCTAATTCATATATCTAGAGTGCATACATTATTTGCATCAGCCTATCTTCTTATACTTGATATTGTGTGGTTGCATAAGTTTAGCAATTTCCTTCAACACACTTTGTACGCTTCCATATATAATAGATAAAAAAAGAAATAATTATAGCAAATATAAACAACAATACACACTTTATACCAAAAGGTAATGCGGCAAAATAATCAAATAAAGTCTCTATCATTACGTTATCTTTTCAGGGTTATCTTGGTGTCACCTGGAGTACTGATTACTTTCCAGTGGGGTCTCGTCACCGGGCCTTTAATGCGACTAGCATGAGTCCATCCACGCTCAGCAGTCCGGACAGCCGTTTCTGTTGTAAGCAGAACAAGATAAGGTCCCTCCCAATTGGGTTTTAGGGTTTCTTCTTTCCACGTTTTAACCAATACCCAGTCCCCAGGTTTAAGAGTATGAATGTTTAAGTCCAACGGTGGTCGTTGTACAATCAGTCCATGTTCCCAAAGCTTGTTACGATGTTCTGCTAATCGTGAAACGTATTCATTAATCACACGGTCTCGAATTAAAACATTTGTTTGTGGACTTTCAATTCTATAGGACATTCCATACACCATTTCAAACGCTGATATTCCTACATCTGCTCGGGGTCTGGTTCTGAGAATGAATAGCGCCATGGGTAGGCACTTAATCCATGATAATTTGGTTTCTATCCTTAATTTAGTCAAAATAGTTTTGATTTCTCCATTCATCCTTTCAACTTTTCCCGAACTTTGTGGATGCCATGGCGTATGGTATTCCCACTTAATACCCAAGCTTTCTGTTAGATCTCTAACAATTTTTGACACAAAGTGTGTTCCTCTGTCCGAGTCGATTACTTCAGGTACTCCATATCGAGGTATAATGTGTTCAAGTAACACTTTAGTAACTTGGTTAGCAGTTGCCTTGGAGGTAGGAAAAGCCTCAACATAATGTGTTAAATGATCCACCATTACTAATAAATATTTGTAACGCCCTACCCTGGGTAGCTCAGTAAAATCCACTTGTACGTGTGAGAAAGGTCTGTATGCTGGGGAACGTCCTCCAAGAGGCTTTTGTCTCATGTTGTTTCGATTAACCTTTTGACAGGTCTCGCAGGCTGCCGTGACTGTCTTTGCTATGTTATATACGCCTATACAGGCAAACTGTTGATTGAAATGATCAACTAACGCCTGGGTTCCCCAGTGTGTTTTACTATGTATTTTTGAAAATATTTCAAGTGCTATGCCCTTCGGCAAAACTTCTCTCCCATCTGGCAATATGTACTTACCATCCTGTTCCTTAGCTCCCATTTGTTCTCGTTTTTCCTTTTCTGCAGACTCAAACCTCAAATTTTTACTAACAGGTATTTGTTGTATAGTTAAAATCGTACTATAATTGCCTGCCACTCGTTTTGCTTCTGTATCAGCTGCATTATTTCCCCTAACTTGGTAACTCGTACCTCGCTGGTGTCCCTTTATATGTACAACTGCTATTTTATTCGGCATTTTTAATGCCTCCAGAACTCGCCGAATTAATTCCGGGTGTATCAGTTCTTTTCCCTGTGAGTTAACGAATCCTCTGTCTCCCCATATTTTCCCAAAAGTGTGCACTACTCCGAACGCATAGCGTGAGTCTGTATATATAGTTCCATCCTTTCCCTTCAGTGACACTAATGCTTTCCACAATGCATACAGCTCACAGGCTTGAGCCGACCAGCTGGCACTCAGGGGGCCTGATTCTATTGTCTTAAATTCTCTTTTTTCCAACTTAACGATGGCATATCCGGACAATCGTTTACCTTCCACTATTCGTGATGACCCATCTGTAAATAATACTTCTCCACATTGTAGTTCTTCTTCTTCTAAGTCTGGCCTAATGCGTGTCTGCTGTTCAATTGTTTGAAAACAATTGTGCAATAGTTCATTACCTTCTCCTGGGTACAAAAATTCAGCGGGGTTAACTGCTCCAATAGTTTTCAAAGATAGTTTAGGGGATTCTATAAGTATTCCCTCATACTTTAATAATCGGCTATCTGTAAGCCATTTTTCTGCTTTTTGTTGTAACACTCCCCTGATATTATGAGGCGCATATAAGACAACTTCTCCATTAAAGGTAATGCGATTCGTTTCCTCAAGTAATAAGGCAGCAGCAACAATGATTTGTAAACAACTCGGCCAACCCCTGCTCACAGGGTCCAACAGCTTTGATAAGTATGCCACCGGTTTCTTTTGTCCGGCCCATTCCTGAGTTAATACTCCGAATGCCGTTCCTTCATATATGTTAACAAATAAATGGAATGGCCGCTTTAAATCTGGGAGGCTTAAAACCGGTGCTTGGCTTAGCTCCCTTTTGAGACTGGCAAACTGCTCTTGATCCTGAGGGGTCCACTTGGGCATTTTGTCTTTAGACAGTTGTTCATATAAGAATTTAACTTTAAAGCTGTAGTTCTCTATCCGTTGCCTACAATACCCAAATAGCCCTAATGCCTGCCGAATTTGCCTCTTAGTGACAGGCATAGGTAATTCCAGAATTCCTTTAATGCGCTCTGGATCCAATATCTTCTTGCCGTTAAACAAATAATGCCCCAAATATTTCACTTTTTCCTCCACAAATTGTAACTTTTCTTGTGATACCCGTAGTCCCTTTTGTGCAAGAAAGTTTAGGAGCCGAATGCTTTCTTTTCTTACATCCTCCTTATTATTCCCTGCTATGAGCAGATCATCTACATACTGTAACAGCACGTTTCCCGTTTGTACCTGGTATTCTTTTAAGAGCTCTTCCAGGGCCTGTCCAAACAGATTAGGGGACTCAGTGAACCCTTGGGGGAGCACGGTCCATCTCAATTGCTGTTTACGGCCTGTCTCTATGTCTTCCCATTCAAAGGCAAAATAATCACGGCATTCTTCTGCCAGTGGACAGGCCCAAAAGGCATCCTTTAAATCAGCCACACTATACCAGGAGTTATGGGGTCCTAGCTTGCTTAGCAGTGTGTATGGATTTGCTACTACAGGGAACCGGGCGATAGTTCTTTTGTTTATTTCCCTTAGATCATGTACGAGCCGATATTTCCCATTTGGTTTCTTCACAGGCAGAATGGGGGTGTTAAAGGGTGACATACAAGGCTCTAAGAATTCCTTGTGCTAACAATCGATCGATTTCTGGTTTTAATCCCCTCCGTCCTTCTAGGGATATGGGATATTGCCTTACCCTCACAGGTATGTGGGGTTCGGAAATTTGGATTTTAATCGGTGGGATTTCCAGTCTACTAATTGTGTCCAGAGAGTACCAGACACCGGGGTTAATTTGTTTTTGATCATCCACGGTCAAAGGATAAGCAGACACTGTTAGCTCTTGATTTTTCACTTTAATTTCTAATTGCAATTCAACAATTAAATCTCGTCCTAACAGATTAAATTCTGCTTCAGGGACGAGCAAGAGTTCACCCATTCCAAATTTATTTTCAGTTTCGAATACCACATTTTTGATTTTGCTTACTTTAAAGGGTTCTCCTTTTGCCCCAATTACTTGTACTTTTTCAGGGGAAACTTTACATCCCTCAGGTATTTGCTTAATAGTTGATTTCTCAGCCCCAGTGTCTACTAAAAAGGTGAACTCTTGTTTATGGGGACCTATTTTTAATTTTATCAAGGGCTCATGATGACTCCGGTCCCCTAAGATATAGAGCCCCTGACTCTCCTAATCCGTTTTCAATATTTCCTCATCCCTGATCCTTTCTCTGCAATTCTGTTTTATATGTCCCCTTTTTCCACAGTAAAAACAACATCTCTGTTCCTTCTTCACTACTACGTTCCCTTGTTTCGTTCCAGCAGATCTGTGTTCACCAGTTTGCCCTTTGCGATCCTCTCTGACTGCTGCTACCATCATTTTTACTTGTCGCTTGCTGCTCTCTTCTTCCCGCCTTACGTAGACTTTCTGAGCTTCCCTCAATAATTCATCCAAGCCTCTATTCTGCCAGTCTTCTAACTTTTCAATCTTCTTTCTGATATCTTCCCATGATTTTGCCACAAACTGAGTTTTGAGGAGCGCTTGCCCTAAAGGGTCGTCTGGATTTACCCCAGAGTACAGCTGAAGGGCTTTCCTCAGTCGTTCCAGCCACTCAGTAGGGCTTTCATCTTTCTTTTGCATTTCATTAAATGCTTTATTGATATTCTGGCCACGGGGTACTGCTTCCCCAATCCCCTGGATTACTATAGTTCTCAGGTCCTGCATATGAGTTCTATGCACTGGATCCTGATTATCCCAATGAGGTCTTTGGAGTGGCCATTTAATATCTGCTTGGGGTCCCTGGGCATGCTGAGCATCCCACAGTCTCATTCCTGCTCGTCTAATCATATCTCTTTCCTCGGTAGTAAATAATTGACCAAGGATAGATTGCATCTCATCCCAAGTATAAAGGTTTGGTCCCAAAAATGGATTTAATCTTTCTGCCACTCCGAGTGGGCCTTCAATTAAGTTTCCCATCTCGGTTCTTTTAAAATCTCGTAGGTCAGCCGAGTTTAGGGGTACGGAAATATATCCGATCACAGGTTGAGGTCCCCCCATGGGTATTTCCCTTAGGGGGTACATTTGAGCTGCCCCTTTCTGACTTCTAGTTATGCGTCTAGGAAGAGGGGGAGACCCTTGTTCCGACTCTGGTGGGGGAGTGGGCGCTCTGGGGACCTCTGCGGGAGCAGGAGGAGGAATGTAAGGAGGGGGGGTTAGAAGGGTTTCGTCCAACTCTTCCTGCTTTTTCTTTTGTTTAGTTTTCATTTCATTCAGTGGGTAAAGTCTAGCTCCCGGTCTTTCTAGCCACACTTCCGCATATCGACTCTCCTCCGGGTTAAGGGGTTTTTTATTATTAACCCAGAGGTTTAATTGCTGTCTTACCCAATCTTCTTCTGACCCATAGACTGGCCAAAAGACATTTTTAGAAATCTTCTTCCCTCCCCATATCTTAGTACAATATTCTATCATCTTCTGCTTATCTTTCCCTAGGGTTCCAAGGAAATATCTCCAATTGTCTAAGATATATGCCAGAGGGGTATTCTTAGGTACAGTGGGTACCCTTCCCATGGGAGTCGAAGGCTTGCTGCCCTTCGCCCCCATCTTCTGGAATATCCACAAACATACACTCACTCGCTCCCCTTGTTCCTGGCCCAGTCCCTCGCGGGAGATGGGAAACGCAGTACTTAAGAGTCCGCACTCGCTTGGTTCAGTATATCGAACCTCTCACTCGTTATATCCCAGGAAACCCAATCCCGCCCGAACGGCAAACCCGCAAACAAATTCGCAATATACTTACGCGTCCTGCGTCTTCGTCCGGACTCCCGTGCACAGAATTTTTATGGGATTTTACCGGTTTCTCCTTTGCTCATTATTCTAGAATTTAGGTTCGTCGGTAAGGTTGGAGTAAGCTGTTGGTCGCGGGGCCGCGAAATGTCGCGGGGCGCCTCCCCGGAGGACCAAAGCCCACCGTTCCTTATCCGAGTCACGGCACCAGAAATTGTTATAAATTGAGACCACAACGGATCATAATCCAATTAAAATTTTATTAATTATAGCAAGTAGAATATGAGCAAAAACAGCGCTGGACGACAGGGGAGTCTGCGCTCCGCCCACTGCCGTCCTGAGCACTTCAAACAGTCCCTTTTTATACATCTTTACTCCCGTGTTCATGAGGTAGTGGAGGTACTCTGCGCATGCTTCAGTTGTTGTTAGGGGGTCGTTTTCTGCCTTCTGGTGGTCGTTGAGGCCGAAGTAAGAAGTCTTCCTCCTTTGTCCCATAGTTGACCCCTCACTCATATGTCCTTATATGGGGTAGTTTGTCCTGTTTCTGTCGGTTCCTGGACATCTGGTGGTTATCTTATCTTGCACAAGCGGTATCTTGTGGCTGTTTATATCTTTTGCTGTCTGACCTTTACATTGGGCCTAACATAAATGTTTATAAACAATACCCTAGTCCATAGTTTCTCACACTGTCTGACCTTTACATTGGGCTTAACATAAATCTTAATAAACAATACCCTAGTCCATAGTTTCTCACATTCCCCAAACAGTATCACATTTAGAGCAGAGGATAATCGTTCCTTTCTACCCCAAACTCTTGGCTGGGGACACCTTGCAGTGCTATCAAACTAGCAGACCGCAACAAGGCTTTAGCGTTGGCCATATTCTACTGCCGGTGCTGTAGCACCTTCCTCCAGAGGCCAGACCACACTGCTCCTCCTCCAGCTGACACCCTCTCCCACAAGCCACAGGGCTATTTAACCCCTTAGCAGGAACCAGCTACACCTGCACATCGCCCATGTCAATCAACCCACTGCCTCTGAGGCAAGGCCACAGCTGCGTGTTATCAATGCTAATCAACCCACCGCCTTCATTCCTCTACAGGGACAAGCTCACCAAGCACATTTCCACCACCCACAACTGGCTGCTAAAATGTCATTCGCACAGAGCAACGTGTGGGAAAAAAAATAAAAAAAATTCCTCCAGGACACATCAAAGTAATTCCACTACTGTTCAGGCTCCCAAGGTACTTCCACCCGTTCAAGCCATCGCAAGGCCTGACGGCCCATTTCTCTCCTTGTACCACCACCACTCCAGAAAAGCAGAGGAAATGTGATGGAGACAGCACACTGGGTGAGCTACAGAGCCCCTGATACCATCTACTAAACACGAAGAGTGTGAGCATGGGAAGGACTAGAAAGGCACTCCACTTACCGTTTAGTGCTTTCTTGCCAATGAGGTGTCGGTGGAATTGGTGGTCAGCCTTGATTATTGCGTAATCCGTCCCGTGGATCTAAAAAGAATTATATTTTTTATATCTATCTATATATGTATGGATGTACATTATTTTATATTATAATATATAGGGCCAGGTAGGACAGGCCACCGCTTCTGTCTCGTGCCCTAAGTAACTGCCTACTGCCAGTATTGGCACTGACTCGCCAGCGGTCAGCTACAAGCACTTCTGCTCTTCAGCAGAGCACAAGCATTCCTCTGCTTTGAGAAGAGAGCATTGTGCACATGAAACATTGAAAAGACTCACTTCTACGCCTCTCCAGCTATAACCAAGGGAATCCTTCCTTCTCCGCACCAAAAAAATTAATGCTGACTTTTCAAGGATGCTATGGATGAGGTTCATAACCAAGGGGTGTCATCCACCTGGCCACACAATTTGTCTCCTGCAAGTTCGATTAAGCATGCCAAGACATCCTATGGATGTGACAAACACCTCATCACCTCTGCTCTGTTGCCCCTTCTTCCCCCAGTTTCTTACTGGAACTAGTAACTCCAGCTCACCAGTTCCTTGAGCATGGCTTCAATCGGTTCCTGAGCCACATGCACATCTTCTGTAGGTCCTTCCAAAGTGATGTTATCCTGTGGCGAGCAGCCTCACAGTTTGCCCTCTTGCCTGTGATAACAATTGTCTCCGAGTTGCTGTTCTTTGCTGGGAGATCAATTATGGTGTTGCTTTCTTTACGGATCTGCCACAAAGGAAAAAAAAAAAAAAAATCATCTCAGAAGCGTCCCATGTCAGAAGAAAAAGCCTCGCAGGCTATATTGGACATCACCAATGGGCAGGAGAGAGCATCCAGTGGGATTTTGCTGCAGGCAGTGATCATCACGAGCACTTGAGTTAGGAGCAATATCTCACCTTCTTGATGTTGGCACCTCCTTTCCCTACGATGTTCTTGTGGAACTGTTTGCAGATGGGGACAGAAATAGAAAAGCTGTTTTCAACCTAAGGGAGAAAGGAAGGGAGAACTGAAGATTACACTGTCGTGGCAAGGGAGGCCCGACTTCAGGGACTCTGATAAACGAGCTTTTGAAAAGAGGCTTAGACCCAAGGAAGTTCTCTATACGAGGGACTTGTAAGACTAAACAAAGGCAAGGACGTTCCCCTATAGCCTTCCCATAACAGGTACTACCCCCTGCCTCCATTCAGCCAAAACAGCGTCGACAGCTCCCTCCTCTTGAGGTGTTTTAGCTCTACCCAAGCCAGTAGAGCTCTGCTTTGCCCCAGGGTTATCCAGGCACGGAGGAGGGAAGTGCAGGCAGAAGACCTCCTTACCAGGTCTGCCACCGTCTTTTGCATGTACTCGGTGCACTTCTCCACCTCGTTTTTGGGACCTCGGAGTTGGACGATGTCACTCTTGTGTGCAGGGTCTGGGAAGTTGATGATAACCTGCAGGAGCGGTCATTTAGAGTTAGCTCAAGCAAAAGCAAGAACCCTTGTGTCAGACACATGCAAAGGTTGGGGGGATCCTACACGTGCCCTTTTCCCATTCAGAAACGGGGAACCGTGTTAGCGGCCTCTGGCTAAAAGAACTATCTTCTCAGACACTTGCGCTACAGAGCCACTAAAGTTACGACTTCTGTGACGACAGGCCTACTACCCATGTAGGAAAGAACCCCTCTGGATTCCTCCTCTCCTACAAAGCCTTACCTCTGGGAATTGCTCCCGGATTTCCCAGACCCGCTCAGCCTTCTGCCCAGTGATGGTCCGGTGGAATTTCTGCTCAACGATTAGGTCCGCAGCGTGTTCATTTTCCTGACGGGAACAGAGGGCACACTGAGTGTTCAGCCGGAGAGCCGTCTACTTTGACTTAGCGGTTTGCTGCCCGACGGTTTACTTGCCAGCACTGTCCCTCTTTTCTCCAGACCAAATTCACTCTGCGTTGACAGAGAAGGGCTACCCGAGGGAACAGGGGAAGACATTTGTGAAGAGGAACTTGCACTTGTCATGAGATCCAAGTGCTCCGTGGGCAAGGGGCACACACTCGCACCAGAAGGTTACAAGGGAACACGAGAGCCCAAACCCTGCAGTCTCCCAAACATCACGTCCTACCCACTCACCATACGGGAAGCGAGTTCCAGCAGCTCGCTCTTGGCCTGTGGGACCCCCTGTGGGTCTCCTTCCATTCTGATCGGGTTGCTCTTCTCGTTGTCCGGGGGAATGCGCACAGACACCTTGTACAGATCCTTCATCCTGTTCACTTCGAGGCAAGGACTGTGGTGACGCCGTCTGCTAGGCAAAGACCTGGAAGCAAGGCACCTGGATTATCACTGCTCAGAGGCTGATGAAGAAGTAAAGCCGCCTCTGGGAAGGGCTCGGTGGGGTAGGGTTGAGCCAGGGGAAATTGCCTCTTCCCCCTGGAGTTCAGCGAGAGCAGACCTGTGCCACACGAGAGCCTGTCCAAGTAAATACCGTGGCATCTACAGAGCCCATTGTTCCCTTGTCAGAGCCAGGCGTGTTTCTTCCCCAAACAGTATCACATTTAGAGCAGAGGATAATCGTTCCTTTCTACCCCAAACTCTTGGCTGGGGACACGTTGCAGTGCTATCAAACTAGCAGACCGCAACAAGGCTTTAGCGTTGGCCATATTCTACTGCCGGTGCTGTAGCACCTTCCTCCAGAGGCCAGACCACACTGCTCCTCCTCCAGCTGACACCCTCTCCCACAAGCCACAGGGCTATTTAACCCCTTAGCGGGAACCAGCTACACCTGCACATCGCCCATGTCAATCAACCCACTGCCTCTGAGGCAAGGCCACAGCTGCGTGTTATCAATGCTAATCAACCCACCGCCTTCATTCCTCTACAGGGACAAGCTCACCAAGCACATTTCCACCACCCACAACTGGCTGCTAAACTGTCATTCGCACAGAGCAACATGTGGAAAAAAAAAAAAAAAAAATTCCTCCAGGACACATCAAAGTAATTCCACTACTGTTCAGGCTCCCAAGGTACTTCCACCCGTTCAAGCCATCGCAAGGCCTGACGGCCCATTTCTCTCCTTGTACCACCACCACTCCAGAAAAGCAGAGGAAATGTGATGGAGACAGCACACTGGGTGAGCTACAGAGCCCCTGATACCATCTACTAAACACGAAGAGTGTGAGCATGGGAAGGACTAGAAAGGCACTCCACTTACCGTTTAGCTGCTTTCTTGCCAATGAGGTGTCGGTGGAATTGGTGGTCAGCCTTGATTATTGCGTAATCCGTCCCGTGGATCTAAAAAGAATTATATCTTTTATATCTATCTATATATGTATGGATGTACATTATTTTATATTATAATATATAGGGCCAGGTAGGACAGGCCACCGCTTCTGTCTCGTGCCCTAAGTAACTGCCTACTGCCACTATTGGCACTGACTCACCAGCGGTCAGCTACAAGCACTTCTGCTCTTCAGCAGAGCACAAGCATTCCTCTGCTTTGAGAAGAGAGCATTGTGCTCATGAAACATTGAAAAGACTCACTTCTATGCCTCTCCAGCTATAACCAAGAGAATCCTTCCTTCTCCACACCAAAAAAATTAATGCTGACTTTTCAAGGATGCTATGGATGAGTTTCATAACCAAGGGGTGTCATCCACCTGGCCACACAATTTGTCTCCTGCAAGTACGATTAAGCATGCCAAGACATCCTATGGATGTGACAAACACCTCATCACCTCTGCTCTGTTGCCCCTTCTTCCCCGAGTTCCTGTTCTCCTTCATAATACCTAGTTGTTCTCTCATTATGAATCCTCCCTTCCCCTTATCAGTGTCAATGGAATCATCGTTCCATGGACAATGAGTCGTCCCTTTCCCCCGCTTGGTCCGAGAGTATTACCTCTGTTCAGTGGCTTGATCCAGGGTGATAGTGCTCGTTCTAGGCGCTGTAAAAAGCAAAATCTATATCCTATGTCCTGATTTTGGGTATCTAACATTAATGCAAAACAGTAATCCTCACACAGTTTTTATTTCATTCTGTAGCGTCGGTGTCGGTATCGGCTGCCTGCGGTAAAGGTTCACGGGAAGGTCTTACATTCTTCGCTGGGATCCATCTAGGTCCTTTTTCTGTAGAGACACAAGCATAACCTTTTCCCCGTGTAACAAGAGGATATGGTCCCATAATTTTACCTGTTTCTGCATCTCGGACCGATACCGGGCCTTTAACCCGTGCCGTGCCTCGACGGAGGTAGCTGCAGTGAAACGTCGACCTATCGGTGGGTCGTTATCTATTCAAGAACAATTCAAAAAATTAAAAACATACAACGCTTTCTGTAACCGTTCCTCGGGAATAGCCATGCCCATTCCCCCTTTTTGTTGTTGTCATAAACGTTTCAGAGACCGATGAGACCCTTCAATGAGAGATCGACCGGTGGGGGAATGAGCAATGCCGGTAATGTGAGTTCTACCCCATAGGGCAAAAGAGGTTTTTACAGTTGTTGAAACGTAAAGATAAAGACCGACAACGGTCCAGCTTAAGGGAATACCTAAAGCAGCAAAAGCACGCATTAAATGTCTACGAACAGCTCGTGCCTTTTCTCCTGTGTGACACGAGGCAACCAAGGCACCTGAAAATGTATCAATGGAAGAGTGGATATATTTAAGGCTACCAAATTCAGAATCATGCGTGACATCTGTTTGCCATAACGGTAGGCTTTGTAATCCTCTAGGATTAGCTCCTGCAGCAACTGATGGGAAAGAATGTTTTTGACAGTCGGGACAGACAGCAATAATACTTGATGCTTGTTGAGCAGCAAGGCCAAACTGTCGCTTAAGAGCTCCAGCGTTTCGATGGAAAAAAAGAGTGCCTTCGCTTAGCTTGTGCAATACGGTCTGGCAGTACTTGAACTGGTCACGGCAATAGGTCAGCTCGTCGATTGCCTTCTGCAAGAAAACCAGGTAGCGAGGTATGAGACCTAATATGCATAACAAAATAAGGCGCAGATCGAGAGTCCAAAAGGAAAATAAGTTCCTGTAACAGGGTAAAGGGTTGTGAATGCGAAACACTCCGCAGCACAGAAGCTTCAGCTCGTGGAACAATACCTGCAACATAAGCAGAATCAGTAACAAGGTGGAGTGGTACATTCCATTCTCGGAAAACACGAACAACTGCATTCAGTTCTCCTGTTTGAGGTGAACCGGAGACCGTCTCTATGTCCGAATCCCATTGCCTCCGTTGATCATCCCACCACAGAAGAACAGATTTATGCGATTGGCCCGATCCATCTGTAAACACAGTAAGCGCCGGTAAGGGTTGTTCGCTTCTTCTGGGTTTTAACATCAGACGAAAATCAACGTTAAACAGTTTGTGTGAAGGTGGATGGGAAGTTATTCGACCTGTATGTTCTCGCCCGGCACCTCCCCGGGACCTACAGCTTGACAAACTATTGCTGTACAATTCAACCACGAGAACCTCTAACACCTTTACCGCTCAAACCTAGCCTTCTCCTTAACATCTTGTATATCCCATAAACACCACCTACCCAAAACCCCAGCACTAAAATCATATTAACCCAAACTCCCCATACACACACGCCCCTAAGACTATAGGCGCCCAAACAGCCAACGAAGCCAACGAAACCAACGAAACCACGTCCCCGTAGCTTACAATCCAAAGCGTGGCACTGAAGATGCCAAGATGGCGTCCAATATGAAAGCCGAGGACAAAAGACTTAGCCCTAACCTTACGGTTGGCTCCTGCTAGACCTAGACGTGCAAGTATCTGCGGCCCAGTGTAAATGCCCTAGGCCTCCTGCTAAGACCGAAGGAGCAGGCATCAGGCACACGCTACCAACTGCAGCCCAAGACGCCTTGCTCAGCCACACCCCCACGGGCACTCAGCAGTAATTAACAGTAAGCAAGAAGCGCAAGCTTGACTTAGTCACGGCAACCTTCAGGGTTGGTAAATCTCGTGCCAGCCGCCGCGGTCACACCAGAAACCCAAGCCAACAGTCACACGGCGTAGAGAGCGGACCAGAGCCTGTCAGAATAACTAGGAAACCGAAACACAACTAAGCTGTCGTAAGCCCGAGATACCCCTAAGGCCAACCTAAAGATGATCCTAGTAAACCTGACTGCGGCCAATGAAGAGACGGGACGCAGCTTGATGCAAGCAAATGTCAATGCGTTGTGCAGAAGCACGAGGTTTTATACGCTTGCAGAAGCTGCGCGTTTTAAACCAATTGCTTCTTGAGGCTAAGCCTTGCATACTAGGCAATCCCTGATTGGTGGTTAACTACCGGCACTTAACAGCAAGGTGTTACCTTTCCTTGGCGCCATCCGTCTCCCACTCCCCTGTGCTCTGTAACCATGCCCCATCATGTTGTTAATTGTTGTCTAGACAAGCTCGAGCACACTCCCCTCAGCTGACCGATTGCCACGCGTGGTCCTAGTTTCCAGCCCGCTCCTGCACCTCCCCCTTCCTGTTGCACAAAAGAACCTTTGAAAGCGAACGAGGAAAAACAAGGCCTAAGCAACAGAACAAATAAAAAACCAACCAGGACATATTATCACTGTCAAAATAACCCACTGCCTTTGTTCCGTACAATTCTACAATTTCCCCTTTTTGTTTTTGAACAGCTAGTACCAGGTTTGCCATGTTCCGCAGGGCCCTTGCAAACATGACAGCAACCAAGGTAATAGCAAACAAACAACACTGCCAATCGAGTGAATGGATGCCAGAAAAGGCTGAAATTTTCTCAGATTTTGATAACATGTTGCTGCAGTGGGGCGCCTAAAATCCACGCAGCACATACCATCAAAATCCTCACAGCCACGTCCTTGAACCAACAACAAAAAGCCGCGGCAATTTTGACTCACATGCTTAACTGCCTACCAAACAAGGTGATTGAACTCTTTAATGCTTTCCCTGCTGTTACTCTGCATAAGAGAAGAAGCGCTGCGACACGTTCCCATCCTAGCCTCCTACTACATTAGCATCTACAGAAAGACAATGCTCGACATGCAAAGTGTAAACAACATCACCTTCTTTTGGATTAACGTTATACGTAGGCGGAAGGGCACACCAAACAAGAACCGTTTCCGTCAAAAAGTTCGAAACATAGCATGCCTTCTCTGAACATACCTCTGGGGTCATCCCCTTCATTCCCTCCTTTTGATGCAAAGAGAGACACTTGACCCTAACAGAGAAGCCCCTGTTTACATCTCTGAGCCAGGACACAAGCCGCAGCTGTGCGCGCCACCAGGCTCAGGGCAGAAACCACTCCTGTAGTTACCTAACTAGATATCTCGACAAGCGTGCAGACACCTATTAAACACTAAATAACCATGTTTATCGTTCCTGTTCTCCTTGGTAATACCTAGTTGTTCTCTCATTATGAATCCTCCCTTCCCCTTATCAGTGTCAATGGAATCATCGTTCCATGGACAATGAGTCGTCCCGTTCCCCCGCTTGGTCCGAGAGTATTACCTCTGTTCAGTGGCTTGATCCAGGGTGATAGTGCTCGTTCTAGGCGCTGTAAAAAGCGAAATCTATATCCTATGTCCTGATTTTGGGTATCTAACATTAATGCAAAACAGTAATCCTCACACAGTTTTTATTTCATTCTGTAGCGTCGGTGTCGCTATCGGCTGCCTGCGGTAAAGGTTCACGGGAAGGTCTTACATTCTTCGCTGGGATCCATCGAGGTCCTTTTTCTGTAGAGACACAAGCATAACCTTTTCCCCGTGTAACAAGAGGATATGGTCCCATAATTTTACCTGTTTCTGCATCTCGGACCGATGCCGGGCCTTTAACCCGTGCCTCGACGGAGGTAGCTGCAGTGAAACGTCGACCTATCGGTGGGTCGTTATCTATTCAAGAACAATTCAAAAAATTAAAAACATACAACGCTTTCTGTAACCGTTCCTCGGGAATAGCCATGCCCATTCCCCCTTTTTGTTGTTGTCATAAACGTTTCAGAGACCGATGAGACCCTTCAATGAGAGATCGACCGGTGGGGGAATGAGCAATGCCGGTAATGTGAGTTCTACCCCATAGGGCAAAAGAGGTTTTTACAGTTGTTGAAACGTAAAGATAAAGACCGACAACGGTCCAGCTTAAGGGAATACCTAAAGCAGCAAAAGCACGCATTAAATGTCTACGAACAGCTCGTGCCTTTTCTCCTGTGTGACACGAGGCAACCAAGGCACCTGAAAATGTATCAATGGAAGAGTGGATATATTTAAGGCTACCAAATTCAGAATCATGCGTGACATCTGTTTGCCATAACGGTAGGCTTTGTAATCCTCTAGGATTAACTCCTGCAGCAACTGATGGGAAAGAATGTTTTTGACAGTCGGGACAGACAGCAATAATACTTGATGCTTGTTGAGCAGCAAGGCCAAACTGTCGCTTAAGAGCTCCAGCGTTTCGATGGAAAAAAAGAGTGCCTTCGCTTAGCTTGTGCAATACGGTCTGGCAGTACTTGAACTGGTCACGGCAATAGGTCAGCTCGTCGATTGCCTTCTGCAAGAAAACCAGGTAGCGAGGTATGAGACCTAATATGCATAACAAAATAAGGCGCAGATCGAGAGTCCAAAAGGAAAATAAGTTCCTGTAACAGGGTAAAGGGTTGTGAATGCGAAACACTCCGCAGCACAGAAGCTTCAGCTCGTGGAACAATACCTGCAACATAAGCAGAATCAGTAACAAGGTGGAGTGGTACATTCCATTCTCGGAAAACACGAACAACTGCATTCAGTTCTCCTGTTTGAGGTGAACCGGAGACCGTCTCTATGTCCGAATCCCATTGTCTCCGTTGAAAACCTTAGGAAGACAGGAATTGAACCTGCACAGAAGAGATCAAAGCGCTCCATACTCCCCTTACATTACTTCCCAGTAGGGTCAGCTAAACAAAAGCTATCGGGCCCATACCCCGAAAATGATGGTTTAACCTCTTCCTCTACTAAATGAGCCCCGTCACAAAACTAACGTTCTCCTTAAGCCTTCTACTAGGAACAACCATCACAATTTCAAGCAACCACTGACTGCTAGCCTGGCCTGGACTAGAAATCAACACCCTTGCCATTATCCCCTTCCTTTCAAAATCACACCACCCTCGAGCTATGGAAGCTGCAATCAAATACTTTCTCGTCCAAGCAACCGCCTCCGCATTAATCCTCTTCTCAAGCACAATCAACGCACAGTTCACCGGACAATGAGACATTCCGCGACTAAGCCACCCAACAGCCTCCCTACTACTAACTACAGCAGTCGCAATAAAACTAGGCCTAGTACCCTTTCACTCCTGATGTCCAGAGGTCATACAAGGCTCACCTATAACCACTGCCCTACTCGTCTCTACATGAATAAAACTCCCCCCACTCACTCTTCTTTTCTTAACTGCCCCCTCACTGAACCCACTCCTACTGACAACCGTGGCCATTGCATCCGCAGCCATCGGAGGGCGAACAGGACTTAACCAAACACAAATCCGAAAAGTCCTAGCTTTCTCATCGATCGCCCACCTAGGCTGAATAACCATCATCCTCATATACAACCCCAAGCTAACATTAATAACCTTCTACCCATACTCCTTAAGAACCGCCTCCATTTTCTTAGCCCTCAACACAACCAACTCGTCAAAACTATCCACAATAATAACCTCCTGAACAAAAATACCATCGCTAAACGCATCCTTGACGCTAGCACTACTATCCCTAGCCGGCCTGCCCCCACTCCCTGGCTTTTTACCAAAATGACTCATTATCCAGGAACTAACTAAGCAAGAGATATCAACCGCAGCCATAATTATTTCAATACTCTCCCTACAAGGTTTATTTTTCTACCTACGCCTTGCATATTGCTCCACACTCCCACCAAACACTACAAGCTTCATAAAACAATGATACAATAACAAATCCACAGGCACACCAATTGCTACCTTAATTTCTCTGTCAGTCCTCCTTCTCCCCCCTTCTCCCGCAATCCTGACCGTTACCTAAGAAACTTAGGATCCCCTGCCTACCAAACCGAAGGCCTTCAAAGCCTTAACTAAGAGTTAAATCCTCTTAGTTTCTGCCCACACCACTAAGGCCCGCAGGACACTAAACCTGCACCATCTAAATGCAACGCAGATACTCTAATTCAGCTAGGGCCTCCACGATAAGCCTAGACAGACGGGCCTCGATCCCATAAACTTCTAATTAACAGCTAGACGCTCAAACCAACGAGCTTCTGTCTACCAGACTCCGGCACACTCTCAGCGTACATCAACGAGTTTGCAACTCAACATGAACTTCACCACAGAGTCGATAAGAAGAGGAATTCAACCTCTGTAAAAAGGACTACAGCCTAACGCCTAAACACTCAGCCACCTGACCCGTGACCTTCATCAACCGATGACTAGTTTCAACAAACCACAATGACATCGGCACCCTATACCTACTCTTCGGAGCATGGGCAGGCATAGCCGAGTACCGCCCTCAGCCTCCTTATTCGAGCAGAACTTGGCCAACCAGGAACTCTCCTAGGAGACGACCAAATCTACAATGTCATCATCACCGCCCATGCCTTCGTAAGAATCTTCTTCACAGTTATAGCCATTATAATCGAAGGGTTTGGAAACTGACTAGTCCCCCTTATAACTGGAGCCCCAGACATAGCATTCCCCCGCATAAACAACATCGGTTTCTGAACTACTTCCTCCGTCCTTCCTACTGCTCCTAGCGTCCTCCACAGTAGAAGCTGGAGTCGGAACAGGATGAACCATATACCCTACAATACCCTAGTCCATAGTTTCTCACACTGTCTGACCTTTACATTGGGCTTAACATAAATCTTAATAAACAATACCCTAGCCCATAGTTTCTCACAATCCCCCCTTTTTCTTTTTATCCTGTTATTGTTTATTAGACGCTACTTTCATTCTCGGCACTGCGAACAAACCTTTTTCCACAATCCCAACATTTATCATAACACTCACAAGGTAATACCTCACAATTACAATAGGCATAGTTCTCACGTGGCATAATGCATTCGCAACAATCTTCATCCTCATTAATCGATACACTCTTATACTTTGCCCCAGCCCTCGTAGTTAAAATAAGCAATTGAGCTATGTCAAACCGTTCTTTAATAAAATGTAAAATATAGCGTAATATACAAGGCCCAAATATCAGTCCTAGAATCAACATAATAAGTGGTCCTGCTAAAGCAGACAACAAAGTGGTTAGCCAAGGTGAGATATTAAACCAGTTTTCATACCATGACCTGCCCGCCTCAAGACTCTTTTTACGTTGTTCCAACCTTTTCCGGAGTTCAGACATGGCATCCAGGACTACTCCCGTATGGTCAGCAAAAGAACAACGTTCCTCTTTGAGAGCTACACATAACCCTCCTTCTTTTAAGAACAATAGATCTAATCCTCTTCTATTTTGCAGCACTACTTCTGATAAAGACTTCACTGAAGTGGCTAAATTTTTAATAGATTGTTCTATTCTTGTTAAATCCTCATTTACAGCCATCTGCAAACTTTGTAATTCCTGACCTTTTACTAGGGAGGCTATGCCTGTACCTGCTCCAACTCCGCCCGCTATCAGCAGTGTAGCTAGGGTTACCACTGTAATTGGCTCTCGTTTTTGCCTATTCAGGTCTCCTTCAAAGTGGCGTAACACCTCCTCAGAGGTGTGATAGATCAGACGAGGAACAATAATCACCTGTACGCAAAACTGAGATTGATTAAACACGTTTAGGGATAGGCAAGGCGTTACTCCGAAGTCTGAACAAACCCATTTAGCTCCTGGTGTCGGGATAGCCCATTTGTCATTTTGATTCTTGTGTTTCTTTATGTTAGCTTTAGTGATTGTTTGATTACACAAGGGCTGATATTGTTCGGGCACTGTACCTATACATTTTCCTTGACCTGTTAGCAATTGAATAGTAATTCCTTGCGTATGGTTCCTCTGGTCATCCCATGGGCATTCTTGTGGGTTTGAACCACTAGACCATTGAATCCTATCTGGTATTCCGATTGCCTCAAAATATGGGGGTCTAACATTGTAACATAACCAGCACTCCTTAGTTAAATTTGGTTTGCTTTCATTAAGGGTATGATAAGAGGCTTGCATTAAATCCCATAAGGGGTCTTTAGACTCTGACACTCCTGAATCCCTAACTAAAGAGAACTCAGTCACCGTGTCATTAGTTGTTTTATCTGTTACTGATAGGGAGTTTGGACGAGTGGTTGTAACACTTGTGGGGACAATCTTTTTCTTAGGGAAAGTGGGTGAATTCAATACTTTATTCGGCCCAACAGGGAGTGAATCATATGGTATTTTAATTTTTCTTATGAGAAAGTGCCCTCCCCAATCCTTAGGAATTCCTGCATAGACACGTATTCCCCATGTTCGTCCTACTAACATGTTCGTCTTCTAGGGGATGCAATACTTGAAATTTGATGTGGGTACAGACTTTTTTGTTACGTGGAGCTACATAATCCACGTCGCGCAGACCTGTAAGATCTACACCCGTTTGTTCAGGTACACATCCGTTAGGAGTCCAGGTTGCTTTTATATATTTATCAGGAGCCTTTACTGTCCAGCCCGAGGCTATTGTCTCACATCCCCAATAACCACAATAATAGTGTCCGGGATAATTACAGTAAGGCTGTCCAGAGGCCGGGCATAAATAAAATGGAGGTCCTTTTTCACAAGGTATTGGTACTAAATTACAAAGTTTCACTACACATTCAGGTGGCCCTGGGTTGCTAAAAGTGGCTATTGTTTTCGTTCCTTCCCAAGATATTAGTTCCCACTTAAATGGTTCATGTGGGTTTCCCCCTTTTGCTTGGGTTATTATCAATAGCACAATTAATGGTATACCAGGAAAAAGGGTGTTTGTTAATTTTGTTAATTTAAGTATATTCTTACCAGTCCTGGGGAAGTTTGGCCATGGCTGCTTTTGCATCCCATTTTTCTGGCTCTTTTCTCCACGGTTTGTTTCTCCTCTGCCTCGCCCGTCGACTCGGTTGCTTCGAGCCACGGGGTGTACCATCTTCTCGGCAGCAAGGGAATTCTTCAGGAGAATAGCTGTTGCGGGCTTTTTGCCTGTTTACATAGGCTTCCTACTTCGCAGCTTTAATTAATGGGGCCGAGCAAGACACGGTTAGTACTTCCCTCCTGCACTTTATAGCCAAGATTTCAGCTACAAAGGGGACTGGTTCGGTGGAGTGGTAACAATAATATTGAGGGTTTATTCCTTTGGCAAAAATTTCCCACCACTCATGGGATTCTCGAATAATTTCTTGTTTAGACTCTAATTGTTTTAATTTCCACTCCGTAAGAGTTCTTTGAATTTTCCAACACTGTGTGCAAACTCCTATTGGAGGGTATCCATATTCACAGTGTGTCCACCATTTATTCTGGCATACCTTACACCTGAAACAAGCAAATGGATAACAATTGCAGTTCAAATTATTACATCTAATTCATATATCTAGAGTGCATACATTATTTGCATCAGCCTATCTTCTTATACTTGATATTGTGTGGTTGCATAAGTTTAGCAATTTCCTTCAACACACTTTGTACGCTTCCATATATAATAGATAAAAAAAGAAATAATTATAGCAAATATAAACAACAATACACACTTTATACCAAAAGGTAATGCGGCAAAATAATCAAATAAAGTCTCTATCATTACGTTATCTTTTCAGGGTTATCTTGGTGTCACCTGGAGTACTGATTACTTTCCAGTGGGGTCTCGTCACCGGGCCTTTAATGCGACTAGCATGAGTCCATCCACGCTCAGCAGTCCGGACAGCCGTTTCTGTTGTAAGCAGAACAAGATAAGGTCCCTCCCAATTGGGTTTTAGGGTTTCTTCTTTCCACGTTTTAACCAATACCCAGTCCCCAGGTTTAAGAGTATGAATGTTTAAGTCCAACGGTGGTCGTTGTACAATCAGTCCATGTTCCCAAAGCTTGTTACGATGTTCTGCTAATCGTGAAACGTATTCATTAATCACACGGTCTCGAATTAAAACATTTGTTTGTGGACTTTCAATTCTATAGGACATTCCATACACCATTTCAAACGCTGATATTCCTACATCTGCTCGGGGTCTGGTTCTGAGAATGAATAGCGCCATGGGTAGGCACTTAATCCATGATAATTTGGTTTCTATCCTTAATTTAGTCAAAATAGTTTTGATTTCTCCATTCATCCTTTCAACTTTTCCCCAACTTTGTGGATGCCATGGCGTATGGTATTCCCACTTAATACCCAAGCTTTCTGTTAGATCTCTAACAATTTTTGACACAAAGTGTGTTCCTCTGTCCGAGTCGATTACTTCAGGTACTCCATATCGAGGTATAATGTGTTCAAGTAACACTTTAGTAACTTGGTTAGCAGTTGCCTTGGAGGTAGGAAAAGCCTCAACATAATGTGTTAAATGATCCACCATTACTAATAAATATTTGTAACGCCCTACCCTGGGTAGTTCAGTAAAATCCACTTGTATGTGTGAGAAAGGTCTGTATGCTGGGGAACGTCCTCCAAGAGGCTTTTGTCTCATGTTGTTTCGATTAACCTTTTGACAGGTCTCGCAGGCTGCCGTGACTGTCTTTGCTATGTTATATACGCCTATACAGGCAAACTGTTGATTGAAATGATCAACTAACGCCTGGGTTCCCCAGTGTGTTTTACTATGTATTTTTGAAAATATTTCAAGTGCTATGCCCTTCGGCAAAACTTCTCTCCCATCTGGCAATATGTACTTACCATCCTGTTCCTTAGCTCCCATTTGTTCTCGTTTTTCCTTTTCTGCAGACTCAAACCTCAAATTTTTACTAACAGGTATTTGTTGTATAGTTAAAATCGTACTATAATTGCCTGCCACTCGTTTTGCTTCTGTATCAGCTGCATTATTTCCCCTAACTTGGTAACTCGTACCTCGCTGGTGTCCCTTTATATGTACAACTGCTATTTTATTCGGCATTTTTAATGCCTCCAGAACTCGCCGAATTAATTCCGGGTGTATCAGTTCTTTTCCCTGTGAGTTAACGAATCCTCTGTCTTCCCATATTTTCCCAAAAGTGTGCACTACTCCGAACGCATAGCGTGAGTCTGTATATATAGTTCCATCCTTTCCCTTCAGTGACACTAATGCTTTCCACAATGCATACAGCTCACAGGCTTGAGCCGACCAGCTGGCACTCAGGGGGCCTGATTCTATTGTCTTAAATTCTCTTTTTTCCAACTTAACGATGGCATATCCGGACAATCGTTTACCTTCCACTATTCGTGATGACCCATCTGTAAATAATACTTCTCCACATTGTAGTTCTTCTTCTTCTAAGTCTGGCCTAATGCGTGTCTGCTGTTCAATTGTTTGAAAACAATTGTGCAATAGTTCATTACCTTCTCCTGGGTACAAAAATTCAGCGGGGTTAACTGCTCCAATAGTTTTCAAAGATAGTTTAGGGGATTCTATAAGTATTCCCTCATACTTTAATAATCGGCTATCTGTAAGCCATTTTTCTGCTTTTTGTTGTAACACTCCCCTGATATTATGAGGCGCATATAAGACAACTTCTCCATTAAAGGTAATGCGATTCGTTTCCTCAAGTAATAAGGCAGCAGCAACAATGATTTGTAAACAACTCGGCCAACCCCTGCTCACAGGGTCCAACAGCTTTGATAAGTATGCCACCGGTTTCTTTTGTCCGGCCCATTCCTGAGTTAATACTCCGAATGCCGTTCCTTCATATATGTTAACAAATAAATGGAATGGCCGCTTTAAATCTGGGAGGCTTAAAACCGGTGCTTGGCTTAGCTCCCTTTTGAGACTGGCAAACTGCTCTTGATCCTGAGGGGTCCACTTGGGCATTTTGTCTTTAGACAGTTGTTCATATAAGAATTTAACTTTAAAGCTGTAGTTCTCTATCCGTTGCCTACAATACCCAAATAGCCCTAATGCCTGCCGAATTTGCCTCTTAGTGACAGGCATAGGTAATTCCAGAATTCCTTTAATGCGCTCTGGATCCAATATCTTCTTGCCGTTAAACAAATAATGCCCCAAATATTTCACTTTTTCCTCCACAAATTGTAACTTTTCTTGTGATACCCGTAGTCCCTTTTGTGCAAGAAAGTTTAGGAGCCGAATGCTTTCTTTTCTTACATCCTCCTTATTATTCCCTGCTATGAGCAGATCATCTACATACTGTAACAGCACGTTTCCCGTTTGTACCTGGTATTCTTTTAAGAGCTCTTCCAGGGCCTGTCCAAACAGATTAGGGGACTCAGTGAACCCTTGGGGGAGCACGGTCCATCTCAATTGCTGTTTACGGCCTGTCTCTATGTCTTCCCATTCAAAGGCAAAATAATCACGGCATTCTTCTGCCAGTGGACAGGCCCAAAAGGCATCCTTTAAATCAGCCACACTATACCAGGAGTTATGGGGTCCTAGCTTGCTTAGCAGTGTGTATGGATTTGCTACTACAGGGAACCGGGCGATAGTTCTTTTGTTTATTTCCCTTAGATCATGTACGAGCCGATATTTCCCATTTGGTTTCTTCACAGGCAGAATGGGGGTGTTAAAGGGTGACATACAAGGCTCTAAGAATTCCTTGTGCTAACAATCGATCGATTTCTGGTTTTAATCCCCTCCGTCCTTCTAGGGATATGGGATATTGCCTTACCCTCACAGGTATGTGGGGTTCGGAAATTTGGATTTTAATCGGTGGGATTTCCAGTCTACTAATTGTGTCCGGAGAGTACCAGACACCGGGGTTAATTTGTTTTTGATCATCCACGGTCAAAGGATAAGCAGACACTGTTAGCTCTTGATTTTTCACTTTAATTTCTAATTGCAATTCAACAATTAAATCTCGTCCTAACAGATTAAATTCTGCTTCAGGGACGAGCAAGAGTTCACCCATTCCAAATTTATTTTCAGTTTCGAATACCACATTTTTGATTTTGCTTACTTTAAAGGGTTCTCCTTTTGCCCCAATTACTTGTACTTTTTCAGGGGAAACTTTACATCCCTCAGGTATTTGCTTAATAGTTGATTTCTCAGCCCCAGTGTCTACTAAAAAGGTGAACTCTTGTTTATGGGGACCTATTTTTAATTTTATCAAGGGCTCATGATGACTCCGGTCCCCTAAGATATAGAGCCCCTGACTCTCCTAATCCGTTTTCAATATTTCCTCATCCCTGATCCTTTCTCTGCAATTCTGTTTTATATGTCCCCTTTTTCCACAGTAAAAACAACATCTCTGTTCCTTCTTCACTACTACGTTCCCTTGTTTCGTTCCAGCAGATCTGTGTTCACCAGTTTGCCCTTTGCGATCCTCTCTGACTGCTGCTACCATCATTTTTACTTGTCGCTTGCTGCTCTCTTCTTCCCGCCTTACGTAGACTTTCTGAGCTTCCCTCAATAATTCATCCAAGCCTCTATTCTGCCAGTCTTCTAACTTTTCAATCTTCTTTCTGATATCTTCCCATGATTTTGCCACAAACTGAGTTTTGAGGAGCGCTTGCCCTAAAGGGTCGTCTGGATTTACCCCAGAGTACAGCTGAAGGGCTTTCCTCAGTCGTTCCAGCCACTCAGTAGGGCTTTCATCTTTCTTTTGCATTTCATTAAATGCTTTATTGATATTCTGGCCACGGGGTACTGCTTCCCCAATCCCCTGGATTACTATAGTTCTCAGGTCCTGCATATGAGTTCTATGCACTGGATCCTGATTATCCCAATGAGGTCTTTGGAGTGGCCATTTAATATCTGCTTGGGGTCCCTGGGCATGCTGAGCATCCCACAGTCTCATTCCTGCTCGTCTAATCATATCTCTTTCCTCGGTAGTAAATAATTGACCAAGGATAGATTGCATCTCATCCCAAGTATAAAGGTTTGGTCCCAAAAATGGATTTAATCTTTCTGCCACTCCGAGTGGGCCTTCAATTAAGTTTCCCATCTCGGTTCTTTTAAAATCTCGTAGGTCAGCCGAGTTTAGGGGTACGGAAATATATCCGATCACAGGTTGAGGTCCCCCCATGGGTATTTCCCTTAGGGGGTACATTTGAGCTGCCCCTTTCTGACTTCTAGTTATGCGTCTAGGAAGAGGGGGAGACCCTTGTTCCGACTCTGGTGGGGGAGTGGGCGCTCTGGGGACCTCTGCGGGAGCAGGAGGAGGAATGTAAGGAGGGGGGGTTAGAAGGGTTTCGTCCAACTCTTCCTGCTTTTTCTTTTGTTTAGTTTTCATTTCATTCAGTGGGTAAAGTCTAGCTCCCGGTCTTTCTAGCCACACTTCCGCATATCGACTCTCCTCCGGGTTAAGGGGTTTTTTATTATTAACCCAGAGGTTTAATTGCTGTCTTACCCAATCTTCTTCTGACCCATAGACTGGCCAAAAGACATTTTTAGAAATCTTCTTCCCTCCCCATATCTTAGTACAATATTCTATCATCTTCTGCTTATCTTTCCCTAGGGTTCCAAGGAAATATCTCCAATTGTCTAAGATATATGCCAGAGGGGTATTCTTAGGTACAGTGGGTACCCTTCCCATGGGAGTCGAAGGCTTGCTGCCCTTCGCCCCCATCTTCTGGAATATCCACAAACATACACTCACTCGCTCCCCTTGTTCCTGGCCCAGTCCCTCGCGGGAGATGGGAAACGCAGTACTTAAGAGTCCGCACTCGCTTGGTTCAGTATATCGAACCTCTCACTCGTTATATCCCAGGAAACCCAATCCCGCCCGAACGGCAAACCCGCAAACAAATTCGCAATATACTTACGCGTCCTGCGTCTTCGTCCGGACTCCCGTGCACAGAATTTTTATGGGATTTTACCGGTTTCTCCTTTGCTCATTATTCTAGAATTTAGGTTCGTCGGTAAGGTTGGAGTAAGCTGTTGGTCGCGGGGCCGCGAAATGTCGCGGGGCGCCTCCCCGGAGGACCAAAGCCCACCGTTCCTTATCCGAGTCACGGCACCAGAAATTGTTATAAATTGAGACCACAACGGATCATAATCCAATTAAAATTTTATTAATTATAGCAAGTAGAATATGAGCAAAAACAGCGCTGGACGACAGGGGAGTCTGCGCTCCGCCCACTGCCGTCCTGAGCACTTCAAACAGTCCCTTTTTATACATCTTTACTCCCGTGTTCATGAGGTAGTGGAGGTACTCTGCGCATGCTTCAGTTGTTGTTAGGGGGTCGTTTTCTGCCTTCTGGTGGTCGTTGAGGCCGAAGTAAGAAGTCTTCCTCCTTTGTCCCATAGTTGACCCCTCACTCATATGTCCTTATATGGGGTAGTTTGTCCTGTTTCTGTCGGTTCCTGGACATCTGGTGGTTATCTTATCTTGCACAAGCGGTATCTTGTGGCTGTTTATATCTTTTGCTGTCTGACCTTTACATTGGGCCTAACATAAATCTTTATAAACAATACCCTAGTCCATAGTTTCTCACACTGTCTGACCTTTACATTGGGCTTAACATAAATCTTAATAAACAATACCCTAGTCCATAGTTTCTCACATTCCCCAAACAGTATCACATTTAGAGCAGAGGATAATCGTTCCTTTCTACCCCAAACTCTTGGCTGGGGACACGTTGCAGTGCTATCAAACTAGCAGACCGCAACAAGGCTTTAGCGTTGGCCATATTCTACTGCCGGTGCTGTAGCACCTTCCTCCAGAGGCCAGACCACACTGCTCCTCCTCCAGCTGACACCCTCTCCCACAAGCCACAGGGCTATTTAACCCCTTAGCGGGAACCAGCTACACCTGCACATCGCCCATGTCAATCAACCCACTGCCTCTGAGGCAAGGCCACAGCTGCGTGTTATCAATGCTAATCAACCCACCGCCTTCATTCCTCTACAGGGACAAGCTCACCAAGCACATTTCCACCACCCACAACTGGCTGCTAAAATGTCATTCGCACAGAGCAACGTGTGGGAAAAAAAATAAAAAAAATTCCTCCAGGACACATCAAAGTAATTCCACTACTGTTCAGGCTCCCAAGGTACTTCCACCCGTTCAAGCCATCGCAAGGCCTGACGGCCCATTTCTCTCCTTGTACCACCACCACTCCAGAAAAGCAGAGGAAATGTGATGGAGACAGCACACTGGGTGAGCTACAGAGCCCCTGATACCATCTACTAAACACGAAGAGTGTGAGCATGGGAAGGACTAGAAAGGCACTCCACTTACCGTTTAGTGCTTTCTTGCCAATGAGGTGTCGGTGGAATTGGTGGTCAGCCTTGATTATTGCGTAATCCATCCCGTGGATCTAAAAAGAATTTTATATATATATAATATTGTACGCACATACATACATATATATATTATATAGGGCCAGGAAGGACAGGCCACCGCTTCTGTCTCGTGCCCTAAGTAACTGCCTACTGCCAGTATTGGCACTGACTCGCCAGCGGTCAGCTACAAGCACTTCTGCTCTTCAGCAGAGCACAAGCATTCCTCTGCTTTGAGAAGAGAGCATTGTGCTCATGAAACATTGAAAAGACTTACTTCTACGCCTCTCCAGCTATAACCAAGAGAATCCTTCCTTCTCCGCACCAAAAAAATTAATGCTGACTTTTCAAGGATGCTATGGATGAGGTTCATAACCAAGGGGTGTCATCCACCTGGCCACACAATTTGTCTCCTGCAAGTACGATTAAGCATGCCAAGACATCCTATGGATGTGACAAACACCTCATCACCTCTGCTCTGTTGCCCCTTCTTCCCCCAGTTTCTTACTGGAACTAGTAACTCCAGCTCACCAGTTCCTTGAGCATGGCTTCAATCGGTTCCTGAGCCACATGCACATCTTCTGTAGGTCCTTCCAAAGTGATGTTATCCTGTGGCGAGCAGCCTCACAGTTTGCCCTCTTGCCTGTGATAACAATTGTCTCCGAGTTGCTGTTCTTTGCTGGGAGATCAATTATGGTGTTGCTTTCTTTACGGATCTGCCATAAAGAAAAAAAAAAAAAAAATCATCTCAGAAGCGTCCCATGTCAGAAGAAAAAGCCTCGCAGGCTATATTGGACATCACCAATGGGCAGGAGAGAGCATCCAGTGGGATTTTGCTGCAGGCAGTGATCATCACGAGCACTTGAGTTAGGAGCAATATCTCACCTTCTTGATGTTGGCACCTCCTTTCCCTACGATGTTCTTGTGGAACTGTTTGCAGATGGGGACAGAAATAGAAAAGCTGTTTTCAACCTAAGGGAGAAAGGAAGGGAGAACTGAAGATTACACTGTCGTGGCAAGGGAGGCCCGACTTCAGGAACTCTGATAAACGAGCTTTTGAAAAGAGGCTTAGACCCAAGGAAGTTCTCTATACGAGGGACTTGTAAGACTAAACAAAGGCAAGGACGTTCCCCTATAGCCTTCCCATAACAGGTACTACCCCCTGCCTCCATTCAGCCAAAACAGCGTCGACAGCTCCCTCCTCTTGAGGTGTTTTAGCTCTACCCAAGCCAGTAGAGCTCTGCTTTGCCCCAGGGTTATCCAGGCACGGAGGAGGGAAGTGCAGGCAGAAGACCTCCTTACCAGGTCTGCCACCGTCTTTTGCATGTACTCGGTGCACTTCTCCACCTCGTTTTTGGGACCTCGGAGTTGGACGATGTCACTCTTGTGTGCAGGGTCTGGGAAGTTGACGATAACCTGCAGGAGCGGTCATTTAGAGTTAGCTCAAGCAAAAGCAAGAACCCTTGTGTCAGACACATGCAAAGGTTGGGGGGATCCTACACATGCCCTTTTCCCATTCAGAAACGGGGAACCGTGTTAGCGGCCTCTGGCTAAAAGAACTATCTTCTCAGACACTTGCGCTACAGAGCCACTAAAGTTACGACTTCTGTGACGACAGGCCTACTACCCATGTAGGAAAGAACCCCTCTGGATTCCTCCTCTCCTACAAAGCCTTACCTCTGGGAATTGCTCCCGGATTTCCCAGATCCGCTCAGCCTTCTGCCCAGTGATGGTCCGGTGGAATTTCTGCTCAACGATTAGGTCCGCAGCGTGTTCATTTTCCTGACGGGAACAGAGGGCACACTGAGTGTTCAGCCGGAGAGCCGTCTACTTTGACTTAGCGGTTTGCTGCCCGACGGTTTACTTGCCAGCACTGTCCCTCTTTTCTCCAGACCAAATTCACTCTGCGTTGACAGAGAAGGGCTACCCGAGGGAACAGGGGAAGACATTTGTGAAGAGGAACTTGCACTTGTCATGAGATCCAAGTGCTCCGTGGGCAAGGGGCACACACTCGCACCAGAAGGTTACAAGCGAACACGAGAGCCCAAACCCTGCAGTCTCCCAAACATCACGTCCTACCCACTCACCATACGGGAAGCAAGTTCCAGCAGCTCGCTCTTGGCCTGTGGGACCCCCTGTGGGTCTCCTTCCATTCTGATCGGGTTGCTCTTCTCGTTGTCCGGGGGAATGCGCACAGACACCTTGTACAGATCCTTCATCCTGTTCACTTCGAGGCAAGGACTGTGGTGACGCCGTCTGCTAGGCAAAGACCTGGAAGCAAGGCACCTGGATTATCACTGCTCAGAGGCTGATGAAGAAGTAAAGCCGCCTCTGGGAAGGGCTCGGTGGGGTAGGGTTGAGCCAGGGGAAATTGCCTCTTCCCCCTGGAGTTCAGCGAGAGCAGACCTGTGCCACACGAGAGCCTGTCCAAGTAAATACCGTGGCATCTACAGAGCCCATTGTTCCCTTGTCAGAGCCAGGCGTGTTTCTTCCCCAAACAGTATCACATTTAGAGCAGAGGATAATCGTTCCTTTCTACCCCAAACTCTTGGCTGGGGACACGTTGCAGTGCTATCAAACTAGCAGACCGCAACAAGGCTTTAGCGTTGGCCATATTCTACTGCCGGTGCTGTAGCACCTTCCTCCAGAGGCCAGACCACACTGCTCCTCCTCCAGCTGACACCCTCTCCCACAAGCCACAGGGCTATTTAACCCCTTAGCGGGAACCAGCTACACCTGCACATCGCCCATGTCAATCAACCCACTGCCTCTGAGGCAAGGCCACAGCTGCGTGTTATCAATGCTAATCAACCCACCGCCTTCATTCCTCTACAGGGAGAAGCTCACCAAGCACATTTCCACCACCCACAACTGGCTGCTAAACTGTCATTCGCACAGAGCAACATGTGGAAAAAAAAAAAAAAAAATTCCTCCAGGACACATCAAAGTAATTCCACTACTGTTCAGGCTCCCAAGGTACTTTCACCCGTTCAAGCCATCGCAAGGCCTGACGGCCCATTTCTCTCCTTGTACCACCACCACTCCAGAAAAGCAGAGGAAATGTGATGGAGACAGCACACTGGGTGAGCTACAGAGCCCCTGATACCATCTACTAAACACGAAGAGTGTGAGCATGGGAAGGACTAGAAAGGCACTCCACTTACCGTTTAGCTGCTTTCTTGCCAATGAGGTGTCGGTGGAATTGGTGGTCAGCCTTGATTATTGCGTAATCCGTCCCGTGGATCTAAAAAGAATTATATCTTTTATATCTATCTATATATGTATGGATGTACATTATTTTATATTATAATATATAGGGCCAGGTAGGACAGGCCACCGCTTCTGTCTCGTGCCCTAAGTAACTGCCTACTGCCAGTATTGGCACTGACTCACCAGCGGTCAGCTACAAGCACTTCTGCTCTTCAGCAGAGCACAAGCATTCCTCTGCTTTGAGAAGAGAGCATTGTGCTCATGAAACATTGAAAAGACTCACTTCTATGCCTCTCCAGCTATAACCAAGGGAATCCTTCCTTCTCCGCACCAAAAAAATTAATGCTGACTTTTCAAGGATGCTATGGATGAGGTTCATAACCAAGGGGTGTCATCCACCTGGCCACACAATTTGTCTCCTGCAAGTACGATTAAGCATGCCAAGACATCCTATGGATGTGACAAACACCTCATCACCTCTGCTCTGTTGCCCCTTCTTCCCCGAGTTCCTGTTCTCCTTCATAATACCTAGTTGTTCTCTCATTATGAATCCTCCCTTCCCCTTATCAGTGTCAATGGAATCATCGTTCCATGGACAATGAGTCGTCCCTTTCCCCCGCTTGGTCCGAGAGTATTACCTCTGTTCAGTGGCTTGATCCAGGGTGATAGTGCTCGTTCTAGGCGCTGTAAAAAGCGAAATCTATATCCTATGTCCTGATTTTGGGTATCTAACATTAATGCAAAACAGTAATCCTCACACAGTTTTTATTTCATTCTGTAGCGTCGGTGTCGCTATCAGCTGCCTGCGGTAAAGGTTCACGGGAAGGTCTTACATTCTTCGCTGGGATCCATCGAGGTCCTTTTTCTGTAGAGACACAAGCATAACCTTTTCCCCGTGTAACAAGAGGATATGGTCCCATAATTTTACCTGTTTCTGCATCTCGGACCGATACCGGGCCTTTAACCCGTGCCTCGACGGAGGTAGCTGCAGTGAAACGTCGACCTATCGGTGGGTCGTTATCTATTCAAAAACAATTCAAAAAATTAATAACATACAACGCTTTCTGTAACCGTTCCTCGGGAATAGCCATGCCCATTCCCCCTTTTTGTTGTTGTCATAAACGTTTCAGAGACCGATGAGACCCTTCAATGAGAGATCGACCGGTGGGGGAATGAGCAATGCCGGTAATGTGAGTTCTACCCCATAGGGCAAAAGAGGTTTTTACAGTTGTTGAAACGTAAAGATAAAGACCGACAACGGTCCAGCTTAAGGGAATACCTAAAGCAGCAAAAGCACGCATTAAATGTCTACGAACAGCTCGTGCCTTTTCTCCTGTGTGACACGAGGCAACCAAGGCACCTGAAAATGTATCAATGGAAGAGTGGATATATTTAAGGCTACCAAATTCAGAATCATGCGTGACATCTGTTTGCCATAACGGTAGGCTTTGTAATCCTCTAGGATTAGCTCCTGCAGCAACTGATGGGAAAGAATGTTTTTGACAGTCGGGACAGACAGCAAAAATACTTGATGCTTGTTGAGCAGCAAGGCCAAACTGTCGCTTAAGAGCTCCAGCGTTTCGATGGAAAAAAAGAGTGCCTTCGCTTAGCTTGTGCAATACGGTCTGGCAGTACTTGAACTGGTCACGGCAATAGGTCAGCTCGTCGATTGCCTTCTGCAAGAAAACCAGGTAGCGAGGTATGAGACCTAATATGCATAACAAAATAAGGCGCAGATCGAGAGTCCAAAAGGAAAATAAGTTCCTGTAACAGGGTAAAGGGTTGTGAATGCGAAACACTCCGCAGCACAGAAGCTTCAGCTCGTGGAACAATACCTGCAACATAAGCAGAATCAGTAACAAGGTGGAGTGGTACATTCCATTCTCGGAAAACACGAACAACTGCATTCAGTTCTCCTGTTTGAGGTGAACCGGAGACCGTCTCTATGTCCGAATCCCATTGCCTCCGTTGATCATCCCACCACAGAAGAACAGATTTATGCGATTGGCCCGATCCATCTGTAAACACAGTAAGCGCCGGTAAGGGTTGTTCGCTTCTTCTGGGTTTTAACATCAGACGAAAATCAACGTTAAACAGTTTGTGTGAAGGTGGATGGGAAGTTATTCGACCTGTATGTTCTCGCCCGGCACCTCCCCGGGACCTACAGCTTGACAAACTATTGCTGTACAATTCAACCACGAGAACCTCTAACACCTTTACCGCTCAAACCTAGCCTTCTCCTTAACATCTTATATATCCCATAAACACCACCTACCCAAAACCTCAGCACTAAAATCATATTAACCCAAACCCCCCATACACACACGCCCCTAAGACTATAGGCGCCCAAACAGCCAACGAAGCCAACGAAACCAACGAAACCACGTCCCCGTAGCTTACAATCCAAAGCGTGGCACTGAAGATGCCAAGATGGCGTCCAATATGAAAGCCGAGGACAAAAGACTTAGCCCTAACCTTACGGTTGGCTCCTGCTAGACCTAGACGTGCAAGTATCTGCGGCCCAGTGTAAATGCCCTAGGCCTCCTGCTAAGACCGAAGGAGCAGGCATCAGGCACACGCTACCAACTGCAGCCCAAGACGCCTTGCTCAGCCACACCCCCACGGGCACTCAGCAGTAATTAACAGTAAGCAAGAAGCGCAAGCTTGACTTAGTCACGGCAACCTTCAGGGTTGGTAAATCTCGTGCCAGCCGCCGCGGTCACACCAGAAACCCAAGCCAACAGTCACACGGCGTAGAGAGCGGACCAGAGCCTGTCAGAATAACTAGGAAACCGAAACACAACTAAGCTGTCGTAAGCCCGAGATACCCCTAAGGCCAACCTAAAGATGATCCTAGTAAACCTGACTGCGGCCAATGAAGAGACGGGACGCAGCTTGATGCAAGCAAATGTCAATGCGTTGTGCAGAAGCACGAGGTTTTATACGCTTGCAGAAGCTGCGCGTTTTAAACCAATTGCTTCTTGAGGCTAAGCCTTGCATACTAGGCAATCCCTGATTGGTGGTTAACTACCGGCACTTAACAGCAAGGTGTTACCTTTCCTTGGCGCCATCCGTCTCCCACTCCCCTGTGCTCTGTAACCATGCCCCATCATGTTGTTAATTGTTGTCTAGACAAGCTCGAGCACACTCCCCTCAGCTGACCGATTGCCACGCGTGGTCCTAGTTTCCAGCCCGCTCCTGCACCTCCCCCTTCCTGTTGCACAAAAGAACCTTTGAAAGCGAACGAGGAAAAACAAGGCCTAAGCAACAGAACAAATAAAAAACCAACTAAGACATATTATCACTGTCAAAATAACCCACTGCCTTTGTTCCGTACAATTCTACAATTTCCCCTTTTTGTTTTTGAACAGCTAGTACCAGGTTTGCCATGTTCCGCAGGGCCCTTGCAAACATGACAGCAACCAAGGTAATAGCAAACAAACAACACTGCCAATCGAGTGAATGGATGCCAGAAAAGGCTGAAATTTTCTCAGATTTTGATAACATGTTGCTGCAGTGGGGCGCCTAAAATCCACGCAGCACATACCATCAAAATCCTCACAGCCACGTCCTTGAACCAACAACAAAAAGCCGCGGCAATTTTGACTCACATGCTTAACTGCCTACCAAACAAGGTGATTGAACTCTTTAATGCTTTCCCTGCTGTTACTCTGCATAAGAGAAGAAGCGCTGCGACACGTTCCCATCCTAGCCTCCTACTACATTAGCATCTACAGAAAGACAATGCTCGACATGCAAAGTGTAAACAACATCACCTTCTTTTGGATTAACGTTATACGTAGGCGGAAGGGCACACCAAACAAGAACCGTTTCCGTCAAAAAGTTCGAAACATAGCATGCCTTCTCTGAACATACCTCTGGGGTCATCCCCTTCATTCCCTCCTTTTGATGCAAAGAGAGACACTTTACCCTAACAGAGAAGCCCCTGTTTACATCTCTGAGCCAGGACACAAGCCGCAGCTGTGCGCGCCACCAGGCTCAGGGCAGAAACCACTCCTGTAGTTACCTAACTATATATCTCGACAAGCGTGCAGACACCTATTAAACACTAAATAACCATGTTTATCGTTCCTGTTCTCCTTCGTAATACCTAGTTGTTCTCTCATTATGAATCCTCCCTTCCCCTTATCAGTGTCAATGGAATCATCGTTCCATGGACAATGAGTCGTCCCGTTCCCCCGCTTGGTCCGAGAGTATTACCTCTGTTCAGTGGCTTGATCCAGGGTGATAGTGCTCGTTCTAGGCGCTGTAAAAAGCGAAATCTATATCCTATGTCCTGATTTTGGGTATCTAACATTAATGCAAAACAGTAATCCTCACACAGTTTTTATTTCATTCTGTAGCGTCGGTGTCGGTATCGGCTGCCTGCGGTAAAGGTTCACGGAAAGGTCTTACATTCTTCGCTGGGATCCATCGAGGTCCTTTTTCTGTAGAGACACAAGCATAACCTTTTCCCCGTGTAACAAGAGGATATGGTCCCATAATTTTACCTGTTTCTGCATCTCGGACCGATACCGGGCCTTTAACCCGTGCCTCGACGGAGGTAGCTGCAGTGAAACGTCGACCTATCGGTGGGTCGTTATCTATTCAAGAACAATTCAAAAAATTAAAAACATACAACGCTTTCTGTAACCGTTCCTCGGGAATAGCCATGCCCATTCCCCCTTTTTGTTGTTGTCATAAACGTTTCAGAGACCGATGAGACCCTTCAATGAGAGATCGACCGGTGGGGGAATGAGCAATGCCGGTAATGTGAGTTCTACCCCATAGGGCAAAAGAGGTTTTTACAGTTGTTGAAACGTAAAGATAAAGACCGACAACGGTCCAGCTTAAGGGAATACCTAAAGCAGCAAAAGCACGCATTAAATGTCTACGAACAGCTCGTGCCTTTTCTCCTGTGTGACACGAGGCAACCAAGGCACCTGAAAATGTATCAATGGAAGAGTGGATATATTTAAGGCTACCAAATTCAGAATCATGCGTGACATCTGTTTGCCATAACGGTAGGCTTTGTAATCCTCTAGGATTAACTCCTGCAGCAACTGATGGGAAAGAATGTTTTTGACAATCGGGACAGACAGCAATAATACTTGATGCTTGTTGAGCAGCAAGGCCAAACTGTCGCTTAAGAGCTCCAGCGTTTCGATGGAAAAAAAGAGTGCCTTCGCTTAGCTTGTGCAATACGGTCTGGCAGTACTTGAACTGGTCACGGCAATAGGTCAGCTCGTCGATTGCCTTCTGCAAGAAAACCAGGTAGCGAGGTATGAGACCTAATATGCATAACAAAATAAGGCGCAGATCGAGAGTCCAAAAGGAAAATAAGTTCCTGTAACAGGGTAAAGGGTTGTGAATGCGAAACACTCCGCAGCACAGAAGCTTCAGCTCGTGGAACAATACCTGCAACATAAGCAGAATCAGTAACAAGGTGGAGTGGTACATTCCATTCTCGGAAAACACGAACAACTGCATTCAGTTCTCCTGTTTGAGGTGAACCGGAGACCGTCTCTATGTCCGAATCCCATTGTCTCCGTTGAAAACCTTAGGAAGACAGGAATTGAACCTGCACAGAAGAGATCAAAGCGCTCCATACTCCCCTTACATTACTTCCCAGTAGGGTCAGCTAAACAAAAGCTATCGGGCCCATACCCCGAAAATGATGGTTTAACCTCTTCCTCTACTAAATGAGCCCCGTCACAAAACTAACGTTCTCCTTAAGCCTTCTACTAGGAACAACCATCACAATTTCAAGCAACCACTGACTGCTAGCCTGGCCTGGACTAGAAATCAACACCCTTGCCATTATCCCCTTCCTTTCAAAATCACACCACCCTCGAGCTATGGAAGCTGCAATCAAATACTTTCTCGTCCAAGCAACCGCCTCCGCATTAATCCTCTTCTCAAGCACAATCAACGCACAGTTCACCGGACAATGAGACATTCCGCGACTAAGCCACCCAACAGCCTCCCTACTACTAACTACAGCAGTCGCAATAAAACTAGGCCTAGTACCCTTTCACTTCCGATGTCCAGAGGTCATACAAGGCTCACCTATAACCACTGCCCTACTCGTCTCTACATGAATAAAACTCCCCCCACTCACTCTTCTTTTCTTAACTGCCCCCTCACTGAACCCACTCCTACTGACAACCGTGGCCATTGCATCCGCAGCCATCGGAGGGCGAACAGGACTTAACCAAACACAAATCCGAAAAGTCCTAGCTTTCTCATCGATCGCCCACCTAGGCTGAATAACCATCATCCTCATATACAACCCCAAGCTAACATTAATAACCTTCTACCCATACTCCTTAAGAACCGCCTCCATTTTCTTAGCCCTCAACACAACCAACTCCTCAAAACTATCCACAATAATAACCTCCTGAACAAAAATACCATCGCTAAACGCATCCTTGACGCTAGCACTACTATCCCTAGCCGGCCTGCCCCCACTCCCTGGCTTTTTACCAAAATGACTCATTATCCAGGAACTAACTAAGCAAGAGATATCAACCGCAGCCATAATTATTTCAATACTCTCCCTACAAGGTTTATTTTTCTACCTACGCCTTGCATATTGCTCCACACTCCCACCAAACACTACAAGCTTCATAAAACAATGATACAATAACAAATCCACAGGCACACCAATTGCTACCTTAATTTCTCTGTCAGTCCTCCTTCTCCCCCCTTCTCCCACAATCCTGACCGTTACCTAAGAAACTTAGGATCCCCTGCCTACCAAACCGAAGGCCTTCAAAGCCTTAACTAAGAGTTAAATCCTCTTAGTTTCTGCCCACACCACTAAGGCCCGCAGGACACTAAACCTGCACCATCTAAATGCAACGCAGATACTCTAATTCAGCTAGGGCCTCCACGATAAGCCTAGACAGACGGGCCTCGATCCCATAAACTTCTAATTAACAGCTAGACGCTCAAACCAACGAGCTTCTGTCTACCAGACTCCGGCACACTCTCAGCGTACATCAATGAGTTTGCAACTCAACATGAACTTCACCACAGAGTCGATAAGAAGAGGAATTCAACCTCTGTAAAAAGGACTACAGCCTAACGCCTAAACACTCAGCCACCTGACCCGTGACCTTCATCAACCGATGACTAGTTTCAACAAACCACAATGACATCGGCACCCTATACCTACTCTTCGGAGCATGGGCAGGCATAGCCGAGTACCGCCCTCAGCCTCCTTATTCGAGCAGAACTTGGCCAACCAGGAACTCTCCTAGGAGACGACCAAATCTACAATGTCATCATCACCGCCCATGCCTTCGTAAGAATCTTCTTCACAGTTATAGCCATTATAATCGAAGGGTTTGGAAACTGACTAGTCCCCCTTATAATTGGAGCCCCAGACATAGCATTCCCCCGCATAAACAACATCGGTTTCTGAACTACTTCCTCCGTCCTTCCTACTGCTCCTAGCGTCCTCCACAGTAGAAGCTGGAGTCGGAACAGGATGAACCATATACCCGCCCCTAGCAGGCAACCTAGCCCATGCTGGCGCCTCAGTAGACCTAGCCATCTTCTCCCTACACCTCGCAGGTGTGTCTTCCATCTTAGGGGCCATCAACTTTAACACAACAGCCATTAACATAACCCCCCCTGCCTTATCGCAACATCCAACTCCCCTATTCGTATGATCCATACTCCTAGTGCCCTCACTTCCAGTCCTGGCCGCCGGCATCACCATACTACTGACCGACCGAAACCTAAACACTACATTCTGTGACCCCGCTGGAGGGGGAGACCCCATTCTCTACCAGCACCTGTTCTGATTCTTTGGCCACCAGGAAGTTTACATCTTAATCCTTCACGGCTTTGGAATCATCTCACATGTTGTAACGTATTACGCAGGCAAAAAAGAACCATTCGGCTACATAGGAATAGTCTGAGCTATACTATCGATTGGATTCCTGGGCTTTGTCGTATGAGCCCACCACATATTCACTGTCGGAATAGACGTAGACAGCCGATCACACTTCATCTCCGCCACTATAATCATCGCCATCCCAACCGGCATTCAGGTATTCAGCTGACTAGCCACACTACACGGAGGCACCATCAAATGAGGTCCACCGATACTGTGAGCCTTGGGCTTCATCTTCCTCTTCACACTTGCCAATGAGGTGTCGGTGGAACTGGTGGTCAGCCTTGATTACTGCGTAATCCATCCCGTGGATCTAAAAAGAATTTTATATATATATAATATTGTACGCACATACATACATATATATATATTATATAGGGCCAGGAAGGACAGGCCACCGCTTCTGTCTCGTGCCCTAAGTAACTGCCTACTGCCAGTATTGGCACTGACTCGCCAGCGGTCAGCTACAAGCACTTCTGCTCTTCAGCAGAGCACAAGCATTCCTCTGCTTTGAGAAGAGAGCATTGTGCTCATGAAACATTGAAAACACTTACTTCTATGCCTCTCCAGCTATAACCAAGAGAATCCTTCCTTCTCCGCACCAAAAAAATTAATGCTGACTTTTCAAGGATGCTATGGATGAGGTTCATAACCAAGGGGTGCCATCCACCTGGCCACACAATTTGTCTCCTGCAAGTTCGATTAAGCATGCCAAGACATCCTATGGATGTGACAAACACCTCATCACCTCTGCTCTGTTGCCCCTTCTTCCCCGAGTTCCTGTTCTCCTTCATAATACCTAGTTGTTCTCTCATTATGAATCATCCCTTCCCCTTATCAGTGTCAATGGAATCATCGTTCCATGGACAATGAGTCGTCCCTTTCCCCCGCTTGGTCCGAGAGTATTACCTCTGTTCAGTGGCTTGATCCAGGGTGATAGTGCTCGTTCTAGGCGCTGTAAAAAGCGAAATCTATATCCTATGTCCTGATTTTGGGTATCTAACATTAATGCAAAACAGTAATCCTCACACAGTTTTTATTTCATTCTGTAGCGTCGGTGTCGGTATCGGCTGCCTGCGGTAAAGGTTCACGGAAAGGTCTTACATTCTTCGCTGGGATCCATCGAGGTCCTTTTTCTGTAGAGACACAAGCATAACCTTTTCCCCGTGTAACAAGAGGATATGGTCCCATAATTTTACCTGTTTCTGCATCTCGGACCGATACCGGGCCTTTAACCCGTGCCTCGACGGAGGTAGCTGCAGTGAAACGTCGACCTATCGGTGGGCCGTTATCTATTAAAGAACAATTCAAAAAATTAAAAACATACAACGCTTTCTGTAACCGTTCCTCGGGAATAGCCATGCCCATTCCCCCTTTTTGTTGTTGTCATAAACGTTTCAGAGACCGATGAGACCCTTCAATGAGAGATCGACCGGTGGGGGAATGAGCAATGCCGGTAATGTGAGTTCTACCCCATAGGGCAAAAGAGGTTTTTACAGTTGTTGAAACGTAAAGATAAAGACCGACAACGGTCCAGCTTAAGGGAATACCTAAAGCAGCAAAAGCACGCATTAAATGTCTACGAACAGCTCGTGCCTTTTCTCCTGTGTGACACGAGGCAACCAAGGCACCTGAAAATGTATCAATGGAAGAGTGGATATATTTAAGGCTACCAAATTCAGAATCATGCGTGACATCTGTTTGCCATAACGGTAGGCTTTGTAATCCTCTAGGATTAGCTCCTGCAGCAACTGATGGGAAAGAATGTTTTTGACAATCGGGACAGACAGCAATAATACTTGATGCTTGTTGAGCAGCAAGGCCAAACTGTCGCTTAAGAGCTCCAGCGTTTCGATGGAAAAAAAGAGTGCCTTCGCTTAGCTTGTGCAATACGGTCTGGCAGTACTTGAACTGGTCACGGCAATAGGTCAGCTCGTCGATTGCCTTCTGCAAGAAAACCAGGTAGCGAGGTATGAGACCTAATATGCATAACAAAATAAGGCGCAGATCGAGAGTCCAAAAGGAAAATAAGTTCCTGTAACAGGGTAAAGGGTTGTGAATGCGAAACACTCCGCAGCACAGAAGCTTCAGCTCGTGGAACAATACCTGCAACATAAGCAGAATCAGTAACAAGGTGGAGTGGTACATTCCATTCTCGGAAAACACGAACAACTGCATTCAGTTCTCCTGTTTGAGGTGAACCGGAGACCGTCTCTATGTCCGAATCCCATTGCCTCCGTTGATCATCCCACCACAGAAGAACAGATTTATGCGATTGGCCCGATCCATCTGTAAACACAGTAAGCGCCGGTAAGGGTTGTTCGCTGCTTCTGGGTTTTAACATCAGACGAAAATCAACGTTAAACAGTTTGTGTGAAGGTGGATGGGAAGTTATTCGACCTGTATGTTCTCGCCCGGCACCTCCCCGGGACCTACAGCTTGACAAACTATTGCTGTACAATTCAACCACGAGAACCTCTAACACCTTTACCGCTCAAACCTAGCCTTCTCCTTAACATCTTGTATATCCCATAAACACCACCTACCCAAAACCCCAGCACTAAAATCATATTAACCCAAACCCCCCATACACACACGCCCCTAAGACTAAAGGCGCCCAAACAGCCAACGAAACCAACGAAACCACGTCCCCGTAGCTTACAATCCAAAGCGTGGCACTGAAGATGCCAAGATGGCGTCCAATATGAAAGCCGAGGACAAAAGACTTAGCCCTAACCTTACGGTTGGCTCCTGCTAGACCTAGACGTGCAAGTATCTGCGGCCCAGTGTAAATGCCCTAGGCCTCCTGCTAAGACCGAAGGAGCAGGCATCAGGCACACGCTACCAACTGCAGCCCAAGACGCCTTGCTCAGCCACACCCCCACGGGCACTCAGCAGTAATTAACAGTAAGCAAGAAGCGCAAGCTTGACTTAGTCACGGCAACCTTCAGGGTTGGTAAATCTCGTGCCAGCCGCCGCGGTCACACCAGAAACCCAAGCCAACAGTCACACGGCGTAGAGAGCGGACCAGAGCCTGTCAGAATAACTAGGAAACCGAAACACAACTAAGCTGTCGTAAGCCCGAGATACCCCTAAGGCCAACCTAAAGATGATCCTAGTAAACCTGACTGCGGCCAATGAAGAGACGGGACGCAGCTTGATGCAAGCAAATGTCAATGCGTTGTGCAGAAGCACGAGGTTTTATACGCTTGCAGAAGCTGCGCGTTTTAAACCAATTGCTTCTTGAGGCTAAGCCTTGCATACTAGGCAATCCCTGATTGGTGGTTAACTACCGGCACTTAACAGCAAGGTGTTACCTTTCCTTGGCGCCATCCGTCTCCCACTCCCCTGTGCTCTGTAACCATGCCCCATCATGTTGTTAATTGTTGTCTAGACAAGCTCGAGCACACTCCCCTCAGCTGACCGATTGCCACGCGTGGTCCTAGTTTCCAGCCCGCTCCTGCACCTCCCCCTTCCTGTTGCACAAAAGAACCTTTGAAAGCGAACGAGGAAAAACAAGGCCTAAGCAACAGAACAAATAAAAAACCAACTAAGACATATTATCACTGTCAAAATAACCCACTGCCTTTGTTCCGTACAATTCTACAATTTCCCCTTTTTGTTTTTGAACAGCTAGTACCAGGTTTGCCATGTTCCGCAGGGCCCTTGCAAACATGACAGCAACCAAGGTAATAGCAAACAAACAACACTGCCAATCGAGTGAATGGATGCCAGAAAAGGCTGAAATTTTCTCAGATTTTGATAACATGTTGCTGCAGTGGGGCGCCTAAAATCCACGCAGCACATACCATCAAAATCCTCACAGCCACGTCCTTGAACCAACAACAAAAAGCCGCGGCAATTTTGACTCACATGCTTAACTGCCTACCAAACAAGGTGATTGAACTCTTTAATGCTTTCCCTGCTGTTACTCTGCATAAGAGAAGAAGCGCTGCGACACGTTCCCATCCTAGCCTCCTACTACATTAGCATCTACAGAAAGACAATGCTCGACATGCAAAGTGTAAACAACATCACCTTCTTTTGGATTAACGTTATACGTAGGCGGAAGGGCACACCAAACAAGAACCGTTTCCGTCAAAAAGTTCGAAACATAGCATGCCTTCTCTGAACATACCTCTGGGGTCATCCCCTTCATTCCCTCCTTTTGATGCAAAGAGAGACACTTGACCCTAACAGAGAAGCCCCTGTTTACATCTCTGAGCCAGGACACAAGCCGCAGCTGTGCGCGCCACCAGGCTCAGGGCAGAAACCACTCCTGTAGTTACCTAACTAGATATCTCGACAAGCGTGCAGACACCTATTAAACACTAAATAACCATGTTTATCGTTCCTGTTCTCCTTCGTAATACCTAGTTGTTCTCTCATTATGAATCCTCCCTTCCCCTTATCAGTGTCAATGGAATCATCGTTCCATGGACAATGAGTCGTCCCGTTCCCCCGCTTGGTCCGAGAGTATTACCTCTGTTCAGTGGCTTGATCCAGGGTGATAGTGCTCGTTCTAGGCGCTGTAAAAAGCGAAATCTATATCCTATGTCCTGATTTTGGGTATCTAACATTAATGCAAAACAGTAATCCTCACACAGTTTTTATTTCATTCTGTAGCGTCGGTGTCGCTATCGGCTGCCTGCGGTAAAGGTTCACGGAAAGGTCTTACATTCTTCGCTGGGATCCATCGAGGTCCTTTTTCTGTAGAGACACAAGCATAACCTTTTCCCCGTGTAACAAGAGGATATGGTCCCATAATTTTACCTGTTTCTGCATCTCGGACCGATACCGGGCCTTTAACCCGTGCCTCGACGGAGGTAGCTGCAGTGAAACGTCGACCTATCGGTGGGTCGTTATCTATTCAAGAACAATTCAAAAAATTAAAAACATACAACGCTTTCTGTAACCGTTCCTCGGGAATAGCCATGCCCATTCCCCCTTTTTGTTGTTGTCATAAACGTTTCAGAGACCGATGAGACCCTTCAATGAGAGATCGACCGGTGGGGGAATGAGCAATGCCGGTAATGTGAGTTCTACCCCATAGGGCAAAAGAGGTTTTTACAGTTGTTGAAACGTAAAGATAAAGACCGACAACGGTCCAGCTTAAGGGAATACCTAAAGCAGCAAAAGCACGCATTAAATGTCTACGAACAGCTCGTGCCTTTTCTCCTGTGTGACACGAGGCAACCAAGGCACCTGAAAATGTATCAATGGAAGAGTGGATATATTTAAGGCTACCAAATTCAGAATCATGCGTGACATCTGTTTGCCATAACGGTAGGCTTTGTAATCCTCTAGGATTAACTCCTGCAGCAACTGATGGGAAAGAATGTTTTTGACAATCGGGACAGACAGCAATAATACTTGATGCTTGTTGAGCAGCAAGGCCAAACTGTCGCTTAAGAGCTCCAGCGTTTCGATGGAAAAAAAGAGTGCCTTCGCTTAGCTTGTGCAATACGGTCTGGCAGTACTTGAACTGGTCACGGCAATAGGTCAGCTCGTCGATTGCCTTCTGCAAGAAAACCAGGTAGCGAGGTATGAGACCTAATATGCATAACAGAATAAGGCGCAGATCGAGAGTCCAAAAGGAAAATAAGTTCCTGTAACAGGGTAAAGGGTTGTGAATGCGAAACACTCCGCAGCACAGAAGCTTCAGCTCGTGGAACAATACCTGCAACATAAGCAGAATCAGTAACAAGGTGGAGTGGTACATTCCATTCTCGGAAAACACGAACAACTGCATTCAGTTCTCCTGTTTGAGGTGAACCGGAGACCGTCTCTATGTCCGAATCCCATTGTCTCCGTTGAAAACCTTAGGAAGACAGGAATTGAACCTGCACAGAAGAGATCAAAGCGCTCCATACTCCCCTTACATTACTTCCCAGTAGGGTCAGCTAAACAAAAGCTATCGGGCCCATACCCCGAAAATGATGGTTTAACCTCTTCCTCTACTAAATGAGCCCCGTCACAAAACTAACGTTCTCCTTAAGCCTTCTACTAGGAACAACCATCACAATTTCAAGCAACCACTGACTGCTAGCCTGGCCTGGACTAGAAATCAACACCCTTGCCATTATCCCCTTCCTTTCAAAATCACACCACCCTCGAGCTATGGAAGCTGCAATCAAATACTTTCTCATCCAAGCAACCGCCTCCGCATTAATCCTCTTCTCAAGCACAATCAACGCACAGTTCACCGGACAATGAGACATTCCGCGACTAAGCCACCCAACAGCCTCCCTACTACTAACTACAGCAGTCGCAATAAAACTAGGCCTAGTACCCTTTCACTCCTGATGTCCAGAGGTCATACAAGGCTCACCTATAACCACTGCCCTACTCGTCTCTACATGAATAAAACTCCCCCCACTCACTCTTCTTTTCTTAACTGCCCCCTCACTGAACCCACTCCTACTGACAACCGTGGCCATTGCATCCGCAGCCATCGGAGGGCGAACAGGACTTAACCAAACACAAATCCGAAAAGTCCTAGCTTTCTCATCGATCGCCCACCTAGGCTGAATAACCATCATCCTCATATACAACCCCAAGCTAACATTAATAACCTTCTACCCATACTCCTTAAGAACCGCCTCCATTTTCTTAGCCCTCAACACAACCAACTCCTCAAAACTATCCACAATAATAACCTCCTGAACAAAAATACCATCGCTAAACGCATCCTTGACGCTAGCACTACTATCCCTAGCCGGCCTGCCCCCACTCCCTGGCTTTTTACCAAAATGACTCATTATCCAGGAACTAACTAAGCAAGAGATATCAACCGCAGCCATAATTATTTCAATACTCTCCCTACAAGGTTTATTTTTCTACCTACGCCTTGCATATTGCTCCACACTCCCACCAAACACTACAAGCTTCATAAAACAATGATACAATAACAAATCCACAGGCACACCAATTGCTACCTTAATTTCTCTGTCAGTCCTCCTTCTCCCCCCTTCTCCCGCAATCCTGACCGTTACCTAAGAAACTTAGGATCCCCTGCCTACCAAACCGAAGGCCTTCAAAGCCTTAACTAAGAGTTAAATCCTCTTAGTTTCTGCCCACACCACTAAGGCCCGCAGGACACTAAACCTGCACCATCTAAATGCAACGCAGATACTCTAATTCAGCTAGGGCCTCCACGATAAGCCTAGACAGACGGGCCTCGATCCCATAAACTTCTAATTAACAGCTAGACGCTCAAACCAACGAGCTTCTGTCTACCAGACTCCGGCACACTCTCAGCGTACATCAACGAGTTTGCAACTCAACATGAACTTCACCACAGAGTCGATAAGAAGAGGAATTCAACCTCTGTAAAAAGGACTACAGCCTAACGCCTAAACACTCAGCCACCTGACCCGTGACCTTCATCAACCGATGACTAGTTTCAACAAACCACAATGACATCGGCACCCTATACCTACTCTTCGGAGCATGGGCAGGCATAGCCGAGTACCGCCCTCAGCCTCCTTATTCGAGCAGAACTTGGCCAACCAGGAACTCTCCTAGGAGACGACCAAATCTACAATGTCATCATCACCGCCCATGCCTTCGTAAGAATCTTCTTCACAGTTATAGCCATTATAATCGAAGGGTTTGGAAACTGACTAGTCCCCCTTATAACTGGAGCCCCAGACATAGCATTCCCCCGCATAAACAACATCGGTTTCTGAACTACTTCCTCCGTCCTTCCTACTGCTCCTAGCGTCCTCCACAGTAGAAGCTGGAGTCGGAACAGGATGAACCATATACCCTACAATACCCTAGTCCATAGTTTCTCACACTGTCTGACCTTTACATTGGGCTTAACATAAATCTTAATAAACAATACCCTAGCCCATAGTTTCTCACAATCCCCCCTTTTTCTTTTTATCCTGTTATTGTTTATTAGACGCTACTTTCATTCTCGGCACTGCGAACAAACCTTTTTCCACAATCCCAACATTTATCATAACACTCACAAGGTAATACCTCACAATTACAATAGGCATAGTTCTCACGTGGCATAATGCATTCGCAACAATCTTCATCCTCATTAATCGATACACTCTTATACTTTGCCCCAGCCCTCGTAGTTAAAATAAGCAATTGAGCTATGTCAAACCGTTCTTTAATAAAATGTAAAATATAGCGTAATATACAAGGCCCAAATATCAGTCCTAGAATCAACATAATAAGTGGTCCTGCTAAAGCAGACAACAAAGTGGTTAGCCAAGGTGAGATATTAAACCAGTTTTCATACCATGACCTGCCCGCCTCAAGACTCTTTTTACGTTGTTCCAACCTTTTCCGGAGTTCAGACATGGCATCCAGGACTACTCCCGTATGGTCAGCAAAAGAACAACGTTCCTCTTTGAGAGCTACACATAACCCTCCTTCTTTTAAGAACAATAGATCTAATCCTCTTCTATTTTGCAGCACTACTTCTGATAAAGACTTCACTGAAGTGGCTAAATTTTTAATAGATTGTTCTATTCTTGTTAAATCCTCATTTACAGCCATCTGCAAACTTTGTAATTCCTGACCTTTTACTAGGGAGGCTATGCCTGTACCTGCTCCAACTCCGCCCGCTATCAGCAGTGTAGCTAGGGTTACCACTGTAATTGGCTCTCGTTTTTGCCTATTCAGGTCTCCTTCAAAGTGGCGTAACACCTCCTCAGAGGTGTGATAGATCAGACGAGGAACAATAATCACCTGTACGCAAAACTGAGATTGATTAAACACGTTTAGGGATAGGCAAGGCGTTACTCCGAAGTCTGAACAAACCCATTTAGCTCCTGGTGTCGGGATAGCCCATTTGTCATTTTGATTCTTGTGTTTCTTTATGTTAGCTTTAGTGATTGTTTGATTACACAAGGGCTGATATTGTTCGGGCACTGTACCTATACATTTTCCTTGACCTGTTAGCAATTGAATAGTAATTCCTTGCGTATGGTTCCTCTGGTCATCCCATGGGCATTCTTGTGGGTTTGAACCACTAGACCATTGAATCCTATCTGGTATTCCGATTGCCTCAAAATATGGGGGTCTAACATTGTAACATAACCAGCACTCCTTAGTTAAATTTGGTTTGCTTTCATTAAGGGTATGATAAGAGGCTTGCATTAAATCCCATAAGGGGTCTTTAGACTCTGACACTTCTGAATCCCTAACTAAAGAGAACTCAGTCACCGTGTCATTAGTTGTTTTATCTGTTACTGATAGGGAGTTTGGACGAGTGGTTGTAACACTTGTGGGGACAATCTTTTTCTTAGGGAAAGTGGGTGAATTCAATACTTTATTCGGCCCAACAGGGAGTGAATCATATGGTATTTTAATTTTTCTTATGAGAAAGTGCCCTCCCCAATCCTTAGGAATTCCTGCATAGACACGTATTCCCCATGTTCGTCCTACTAACATGTTCGTCTTCTAGGGGATGCAATACTTGAAATTTGATGTGGGTACAGACTTTTTTGTTACGTGGAGCTACATAATCCACGTCGCGCAGACCTGTAAGATCTACACCCGTTTGTTCAGGTACACATCCGTTAGGAGTCCAGGTTGCTTTTATATATTTATCAGGAGCCTTTACTGTCCAGCCCGAGGCTATTGTCTCACATCCCCAATAACCACAATAATAGTGTCCGGGATAATTACAGTAAGGCTGTCCAGAGGCCGGGCATAAATAAAATGGAGGTCCTTTTTCACAAGGTATTGGTACTAAATTACAAAGTTTCACTACACATTCAGGTGGCCCTGGGTTGCTAAAAGTGGCTATTGTTTTCGTTCCTTCCCAAGATATTAGTTCCCACTTAAATGGTTCATGTGGGTTTCCCCCTTTTGCTTGGGTTATTATCAATAGCACAATTAATGGTATACCAGGAAAAAGGGTGTTTGTTAATTTTGTTAATTTAAGTATATTCTTACCAGTCCTGGGGAAGTTCGGCCATGGCTGCTTTTGCATCCCATTTTTCTGGCTCTTTTCTCCACGGTTTGTTTCTCCTCTGCCTCGCCCGTCGACTCGGTTGCTTCGAGCCACGGGGTGTACCATCTTCTCGGCAGCAAGGGAATTCTTCAGGAGAATAGCTGTTGCGGGCTTTTTGCCTGTTTACATAGGCTTCCTACTTCGCAGCTTTAATTAATGGGGCCGAGCAAGACACGGTTAGTACTTCCCTCCTGCACTTTATAGCCAAGATTTCAGCTACAAAGGGGACTGGTTCGGTGGAGTGGTAACAATAATATTGAGGGTTTATTCCTTTGGCAAAAATTTCCCACCACTCATGGGATTCTCGAATAATTTCTTGTTTAGACTCTAATTGTTTTAATTTCCACTCCGTAAGAGTTCTTTGAATTTTCCAACACTGTGTGCAAACTCCTATTGGAGGGTATCCATATTCACAGTGTGTCCACCATTTATTCTGGCATACCTTACACCTGAAACAAGCAAATGGATAACAATTGCAGTTCAAATTATTACATCTAATTCATATATCTAGAGTGCATACATTATTTGCATCAGCCTATCTTCTTATACTTGATATTGTGTGGTTGCATAAGTTTAGCAATTTCCTTCAACACACTTTGTACGCTTCCATATATAATAGATAAAAAAAGAAATAATTATAGCAAATATAAACAACAATACACACTTTATACCAAAAGGTAATGCGGCAAAATAATCAAATAAAGTCTCTATCATTACGTTATCTTTTCAGGGTTATCTTGGTGTCACCTGGAGTACTGATTACTTTCCAGTGGGGTCTCGTCACCGGGCCTTTAATGCGACTAGCATGAGTCCATCCACGCTCAGCAGTCCGGACAGCCGTTTCTGTTGTAAGCAGAACAAGATAAGGTCCCTCCCAATTGGGTTTTAGGGTTTCTTCTTTCCACGTTTTAACCAATACCCAGTCCCCAGGTTTAAGAGTATGAATGTTTAAGTCCAACGGTGGTCGTTGTACAATCAGTCCATGTTCCCAAAGCTTGTTACGATGTTCTGCTAATCGTGAAACGTATTCATTAATCACACGGTCTCGAATTAAAACATTTGTTTGTGGACTTTCAATTCTATAGGACATTCCATACACCATTTCAAACGCTGATATTCCTACATCTGCTCGGGGTCTGGTTCTGAGAATGAATAGCGCCATGGGTAGGCACTTAATCCATGATAATTTGGTTTCTATCCTTAATTTAGTCAAAATAGTTTTGATTTCTCCATTCATCCTTTCAACTTTTCCCCAACTTTGTGGATGCCATGGCGTATGGTATTCCCACTTAATACCCAAGCTTTCTGTTAGATCTCTAACAATTTTTGACACAAAGTGTGTTCCTCTGTCCGAGTCGATTACTTCAGGTACTCCATATCGAGGTATAATGTGTTCAAGTAACACTTTAGTAACTTGGTTAGCAGTTGCCTTGGAGGTAGGAAAAGCCTCAACATAATGTGTTAAATGATCCACCATTACTAATAAATATTTGTAACGCCCTACCCTGGGTAGCTCAGTAAAATCCACTTGTACGTGTGAGAAAGGTCTGTATGCTGGGGAACGTCCTCCAAGAGGCTTTTGTCTCATGTTGTTTCGATTAACCTTTTGACAGGTCTCGCAGGCTGCCGTGACTGTCTTTGCTATGTTATATACGCCTATACAGGCAAACTGTTGATTGAAATGATCAACTAACGCCTGGGTTCCCCAGTGTGTTTTACTATGTATTTTTGAAAATATTTCAAGTGCTATGCCCTTCGGCAAAACTTCTCTCCCATCTGGCAATATGTACTTACCATCCTGTTCCTTAGCTCCCATTTGTTCTCGTTTTTCCTTTTCTGCAGACTCAAACCTCAAATTTTTACTAACAGGTATTTGTTGTATAGTTAAAATCGTACTATAATTGCCTGCCACTCGTTTTGCTTCTGTATCAGCTGCATTATTTCCCCTAACTTGGTAACTCGTACCTCGCTGGTGTCCCTTTATATGTACAACTGCTATTTTATTCGGCATTTTTAATGCCTCCAGAACTCGCCGAATTAATTCCGGGTGTATCAGTTCTTTTCCCTGTGAGTTAACGAATCCTCTGTCTTCCCATATTTTCCCAAAAGTGTGCACTACTCCGAACGCATAGCGTGAGTCTGTATATATAGTTCCATCCTTTCCCTTCAGTGACACTAATGCTTTCCACAATGCATACAGCTCACAGGCTTGAGCCGACCAGCTGGCACTCAGGGGGCCTGATTCTATTGTCTTAAATTCTCTTTTTTCCAACTTAACGATGGCATATCCGGACAATCGTTTACCTTCCACTATTCGTGATGACCCATCTGTAAATAATACTTCTCCACATTGTAGTTCTTCTTCTTCTAAGTCTGGCCTAATGCGTGTCTGCTGTTCAATTGTTTGAAAACAATTGTGCAATAGTTCATTACCTTCTCCTGGGTACAAAAATTCAGCGGGGTTAACTGCTCCAATAGTTTTCAAAGATAGTTTAGGGGATTCTATAAGTATTCCCTCATACTTTAATAATCGGCTATCTGTAAGCCATTTTTCTGCTTTTTGTTGTAACACTCCCCTGATATTATGAGGCGCATATAAGACAACTTCTCCATTAAAGGTAATGCGATTCGTTTCCTCAAGTAATAAGGCAGCAGCAACAATGATTTGTAAACAACTCGGCCAACCCCTGCTCACAGGGTCCAACAGCTTTGATAAGTATGCCACCGGTTTCTTTTGTCCGGCCCATTCCTGAGTTAATACTCCGAATGCCGTTCCTTCATATATGTTAACAAATAAATGGAATGGCCGCTTTAAATCTGGGAGGCTTAAAACCGGTGCTTGGCTTAGCTCCCTTTTGAGACTGGCAAACTGCTCTTGATCCTGAGGGGTCCACTTGGGCATTTTGTCTTTAGACAGTTGTTCATATAAGAATTTAACTTTAAAGCTGTAGTTCTCTATCCGTTGCCTACAATACCCAAATAGCCCTAATGCCTGCCGAATTTGCCTCTTAGTGACAGGCATAGGTAATTCCAGAATTCCTTTAATGCGCTCTGGATCCAATATCTTCTTGCCGTTAAACAAATAATGCCCCAAATATTTCACTTTTTCCTCCACAAATTGTAACTTTTCTTGTGATACCCGTAGTCCCTTTTGTGCAAGAAAGTTTAGGAGCCGAATGCTTTCTTTTCTTACATCCTCCTTATTATTCCCTGCTATGAGCAGATCATCTACATACTGTAACAGCACGTTTCCCGTTTGTACCTGGTATTCTTTTAAGAGCTCTTCCAGGGCCTGTCCAAACAGATTAGGGGACTCAGTGAACCCTTGGGGGAGCACGGTCCATCTCAATTGCTGTTTACGGCCTGTCTCTATGTCTTCCCATTCAAAGGCAAAATAATCACGGCATTCTTCTGCCAGTGGACAGGCCCAAAAGGCATCCTTTAAATCAGCCACACTATACCAGGAGTTATGGGGTCCTAGCTTGCTTAGCAGTGTGTATGGATTTGCTACTACAGGGAACCGGGCGATAGTTCTTTTGTTTATTTCCCTTAGATCATGTACGAGCCGATATTTCCCATTTGGTTTCTTCACAGGCAGAATGGGGGTGTTAAAGGGTGACATACAAGGCTCTAAGAATTCCTTGTGCTAACAATCGATCGATTTCTGGTTTTAATCCCCTCCGTCCTTCTAGGGATATGGGATATTGCCTTACCCTCACAGGTATGTGGGGTTCGGAAATTTGGATTTTAATCGGTGGGATTTCCAGTCTACTAATTGTGTCCGGAGAGTACCAGACACCGGGGTTAATTTGTTTTTGATCATCCACGGTCAAAGGATAAGCAGACACTGTTAGCTCTTGATTTTTCACTTTAATTTCTAATTGCAATTCAACAATTAAATCTCGTCCTAACAGATTAAATTCTGCTTCAGGGACGAGCAAGAGTTCACCCATTCCAAATTTATTTTCAGTTTCGAATACCACATTTTTGATTTTGCTTACTTTAAAGGGTTCTCCTTTTGCCCCAATTACTTGTACTTTTTCAGGGGAAACTTTACATCCCTCAGGTATTTGCTTAATAGTTGATTTCTCAGCCCCAGTGTCTACTAAAAAGGTGAACTCTTGTTTATGGGGACCTATTTTTAATTTTATCAAGGGCTCATGATGACTCCGGTCCCCTAAGATATAGAGCCCCTGACTCTCCTAATCCGTTTTCAATATTTCCTCATCCCTGATCCTTTCTCTGCAATTCTGTTTTATATGTCCCCTTTTTCCACAGTAAAAACAACATCTCTGTTCCTTCTTCACTACTACGTTCCCTTGTTTCGTTCCAGCAGATCTGTGTTCACCAGTTTGCCCTTTGCGATCCTCTCTGACTGCTGCTACCATCATTTTTACTTGTCGCTTGCTGCTCTCTTCTTCCCGCCTTACGTAGACTTTCTGAGCTTCCCTCAATAATTCATCCAAGCCTCTATTCTGCCAGTCTTCTAACTTTTCAATCTTCTTTCTGATATCTTCCCATGATTTTGCCACAAACTGAGTTTTGAGGAGCGCTTGCCCTAAAGGGTCGTCTGGATTTACCCCAGAGTACAGCTGAAGGGCTTTCCTCAGTCGTTCCAGCCACTCAGTAGGGCTTTCATCTTTCTTTTGCATTTCATTAAATGCTTTATTGATATTCTGGCCACGGGGTACTGCTTCCCCAATCCCCTGGATTACTATAGTTCTCAGGTCCTGCATATGAGTTCTATGCACTGGATCCTGATTATCCCAATGAGGTCTTTGGAGTGGCCATTTAATATCTGCTTGGGGTCCCTGGGCATGCTGAGCATCCCACAGTCTCATTCCTGCTCGTCTAATCATATCTCTTTCCTCGGTAGTAAATAATTGACCAAGGATAGATTGCATCTCATCCCAAGTATAAAGGTTTGGTCCCAAAAATGGATTTAATCTTTCTGCCACTCCGAGTGGGCCTTCAATTAAGTTTCCCATCTCGGTTCTTTTAAAATCTCGTAGGTCAGCCGAGTTTAGGGGTACGGAAATATATCCGATCACAGGTTGAGGTCCCCCCATGGGTATTTCCCTTAGGGGGTACATTTGAGCTGCCCCTTTCTGACTTCTAGTTATGCGTCTAGGAAGAGGGGGAGACCCTTGTTCCGACTCTGGTGGGGGAGTGGGCGCTCTGGGGACCTCTGCGGGAGCAGGAGGAGGAATGTAAGGAGGGGGGGTTAGAAGGGTTTCGTCCAACTCTTCCTGCTTTTTCTTTTGTTTAGTTTTCATTTCATTCAGTGGGTAAAGTCTAGCTCCCGGTCTTTCTAGCCACACTTCCGCATATCGACTCTCCTCCGGGTTAAGGGGTTTTTTATTATTAACCCAGAGGTTTAATTGCTGTCTTACCCAATCTTCTTCTGACCCATAGACTGGCCAAAAGACATTTTTAGAAATCTTCTTCCCTCCCCATATCTTAGTACAATATTCTATCATCTTCTGCTTATCTTTCCCTAGGGTTCCAAGGAAATATCTCCAATTGTCTAAGATATATGCCAGAGGGGTATTCTTAGGTACAGTGGGTACCCTTCCCATGGGAGTCGAAGGCTTGCTGCCCTTCGCCCCCATCTTCTGGAATATCCACAAACATACACTCACTCGCTCCCCTTGTTCCTGGCCCAGTCCCTCGCGGGAGATGGGAAACGCAGTACTTAAGAGTCCGCACTCGCTTGGTTCAGTATATCGAACCTCTCACTCGTTATATCCCAGGAAACCCAATCCCGCCCGAACGGCAAACCCGCAAACAAATTCGCAATATACTTACGCGTCCTGCGTCTTCGTCCGGACTCCCGTGCACAGAATTTTTATGGGATTTTACCGGTTTCTCTTTTGCTCATTATTCTAGAATTTAGGTTCGTCGGTAAGGTTGGAGTAAGCTGTTGGTCGCGGGGCCGCGAAATGTCGCGGGGCGCCTCCCCGGAGGACCAAAGCCCACCGTTCCTTATCCGAGTCACGGCACCAGAAATTGTTATAAATTGAGACCACAACGGATCATAATCCAATTAAAATTTTATTAATTATAGCAAGTAGAATATGAGCAAAAACAGCGCTGGACGACAGGGGAGTCTGCGCTCCGCCCACTGCCGTCCTGAGCACTTCAAACAGTCCCTTTTTATACATCTTTACTCCCGTGTTCATGAGGTAGTGGAGGTACTCTGCGCATGCTTCAGTTGTTGTTAGGGGGTCGTTTTCTGCCTTCTGGTGGTCGTTGAGGCCGAAGTAAGAAGTCTTCCTCCTTTGTCCCATAGTTGACCCCTCACTCATATGTCCTTATATGGGGTAGTTTGTCCTGTTTCTGTCGGTTCCTGGACATCTGGTGGTTATCTTATCTTGCACAAGCGGTATCTTGTGGCTGTTTATATCTTTTGCTGTCTGACCTTTACATTGGGCCTAACATAAATCTTTATAAACAATACCCTAGTCCATAGTTTCTCACACTGTCTGACCTTTACATTGGGCTTAACATAAATCTTAATAAACAATACCCTAGTCCATAGTTTCTCACATTCCCCAAACAGTATCACATTTAGAGCAGAGGATAATCGTTCCTTTCTACCCCAAACTCTTGGCTGGGGACACCTTGCAGTGCTATCAAACTAGCAGACCGCAACAAGGCTTTAGCGTTGGCCATATTCTACTGCCGGTGCTGTAGCACCTTCCTCCAGAGGCCAGACCACACTGCTCCTCCTCCAGCTGACACCCTCTCCCACAAGCCACAGGGCTATTTAACCCCTTAGCGGGAACCAGCTACACCTGCACATCGCCCATGTCAATCAACCCACTGCCTCTGAGGCAAGGCCACAGCTGCGTGTTATCAATGCTAATCAACCCACCGCCTTCATTCCTCTACAGGGAGAAGCTCACCAAGCACATTTCCACCACCCACAACTGGCTGCTAAAATGTCATTCGCACAGAGCAGCGTGTGGAAAAAAAAAAAAAAAAAAAAAATTCCTCCAGGACACATCAAAGTAATTCCACTACTGTTCAGGCTCCCAAGGTACTTTCACCCGTTCAAGCCATCGCAAGGCCTGACGGCCCATTTCTCTCCTTGTACCACCACCACTCCAGAAAAGCAGAGGAAATGTGATGGAGACAGCACACTGGGTGAGCTACAGAGCCCCTGATACCATCTACTAAACACGAAGAGTGTGAGCATGGGAAGGACTAGAAAGGCACTCCACTTACCGTTTAGCTGCTTTCTTGCCAATGAGGTGTCGGTGGAATTGGTGGTCAGCCTTGATTATTGCGTAATCCGTCCCGTGGATCTAAAAAGAATTATATTTTTTATATCTATCTATATATGTATGGATGTACATTATTTTATATTATAATATATAGGGCCAGGTAGGACAGGCCACCGCTTCTGTCTCGTGCCCTAAGTAACTGCCTACTGCCACTATTGGCACTGACTCGCCAGCGGTCAGCTACAAGCACTTCTGCTCTTCAGCAGAGCACAAGCATTCCTCTGCTTTGAGAAGAGAGCATTGTGCTCATGAAACATTGAAAAGACTGACTTCTATGCCTCTCCAGCTATAACCAAGAGAATCCTTCCTTCTCCGCACCAAAAAAATTAATGCTGACTTTTCAAGGATGCTATGGATGAGGTTCATAACCAAGGGGTGTCATCCACCTGGCCACACAATTTGTCTCCTGCAAGTTCGATTAAGCATGCCAAGACATCCTATGGATGTGACAAACACCTCATCACCTCTGCTCTGTTGCCCCTTCTTCCCCCAGTTTCTTACTGGAACTAGTAACTCCAGCTCACCAGTTCCTTGAGCATGGCTTCAATCTGTTCCTGAGCCACATGCACATCTTCTGTAGGTCCTTCCAAAGTGATGTTATCCTGTGGCGAGCAGCCTCACAGTTTGCCCTCTTGCCTGTGATAACAATTGTCTCCGAGTTGCTGTTCTTTGCTGGGAGATCAATTTTGGTGTTGCTTTCTTTACGGATCTGCCATAAAGAAAAAAAAAAAAAAAAAATCATCTCAGAAGTGTCCCATGTCAGAAGAAAAAGCCTCGCAGGCTATATTGGACATCACCAATGGGCAGGAGAGAGCATCCAGTGGGATTTTGCTGCAGGCAGTGATCATCACGAGCACTTGAGTTAGGAGCAGTATCTCACCTTCTTGATGTTGGCACCTCCTTTCCCTACGATGTTCTTGTGGAACTGTTTGCAGATGGGGACAGAAATAGAAAAGCTGTTTTCAACCTAAGGGAGAAAGGAAGGGAGAACTGAAGATTACACTGTCGTGGCAAGGGAGGCCCGACTTCAGGAACTCTGATAAACGAGCTTTTGAAAAGAGGCTTAGACCCAAGGAAGTTCTCTATACGAGGGACTTGTAAGACTAAACAAAGGCAAGGACGTTCCCCTATAGCCTTCCCATAACAGGTACTACCCCCTGCCTCCATTCAGCCAAAACAGCGTCGACAGCTCCCTCCTCTTGAGGTGTTTTAGCTCTACCCAAGCCAGTAGAGCTCTGCTTTGCCCCAGGGTTATCCAGGCACGGAGGAGGGAAGTGCAGGCAGAAGACCTCCTTACCAGGTCTGCCACCGTCTTTTGCATGTACTCGGTGCACTTCTCCACCTCGTTTTTGGGACCTCGGAGTTGGACGATGTCACTCTTGTGTGCAGGGTCTGGGAAGTTGATGATAACCTGCAGGAGCGGTCATTTAGAGTTAGCTCAAGCAAAAGCAAGAACCCTTGTGTCAGACACATGCAAAAGTTGGGGGGATCCTACACATGCCCTTTTCCCATTCAGAAAAGGGGAACCGTGTTAGCGGCCTCTGGCTAAAAGAACTATCTTCTCAGACACTTGCGCTACAGAGCCACTAAAGTTACGACTTCTGTGACGACAGGCCTACTACCCATGTAGGAAAGAACCCCTCTGGATTCCTCCTCTCCTACAAAGCCTTACCTCTGGGAATTGCTCCCGGATTTCCCAGACCCGCTCAGCCTTCTGCCCAGTGATGGTCCGGTGGAATTTCTGCTCAACGATTAGGTCCGCAGCGTGTTCATTTTCCTGACGGGAACAGAGGGCACACTGAGTGTTCAGCCGGAGAGCCGTCTACTTTGACTTAGCGGTTTGCTGCCCGACGGTTTACTTGCCAGCACTGTCCCTCTTTTCTCCAGACCAAATTCACTCTGCGTTGACAGAGAAGGGCTACCCGAGGGAACAGGGGAAGACATTTGTGAAGAGGAACTTGCACTTGTCATGAGATCCAAGTGCTCCGTGGGCAAGGGGCACACACTCGCACCAGAAGGTTACAAGGGAACACGAGAGCCCAGACCCTGCAGTCTCCCAAACATCACGTCCTACCCACTCACCATACGGGAAGCGAGTTCCAGCAGCTCGCTCTTGGCCTGTGGGACCCCCTGTGGGTCTCCTTCCATTCTGATCGGGTTGCTCTTCTCGTTGTCCGGGGGAATGCGCACAGACACCTTGTACAGATCCTTCATCCTGTTAACTTCGAGGCAAGGACTGTGGTGACGCCGTCTGCTAGGCAAAGACCTGGAAGCAAGGCACCTGGATTATCACTGCTCAGAGGCTGATGAAGAAGTAAAGCCGCCTCTGGGAAGGGCTCGGTGGGGTAGGGTTGAGCCAGGGGAAATTGCCTCTTCCCCCTGGAGTTCAGCGAGAGCAGACCTGTGCCACACGAGAGCCTGTCCAAGTAAATACCGTGGCATCTACAGAGCCCATTGTTCCCTTGTCAGAGCCAGGCGTGTTTCTTCCCCAAACAGTATCACATTTAGAGCAGAGGATAATCGTTCCTTTCTACCCCAAACTCTTGGCTGGGGACACGTTGCAGTGCTATCAAACTAGCAGACCGCAACAAGGCTTTAGCGTTGGCCATATTCTACTGCCGGTGCTGTAGCACCTTCCTCCAGAGGCCAGACCACACTGCTCCTCCTCCAGCTGACACCCTCTCCCACAAGCCACAGGGCTATTTAACCCCTTAGAGGGAACCAGCTACACCTGCACATCGCCCATGTCAATCAAGCCACTGCCTCTGAGGCAAGGCCACAGCTGCGTGTTATCAATGCTAATCAACCCACCGCCTTCATTCCTCTACAGGGAGAAGCTCACCAAGCACATTTCCACCACCCACAACTGGCTGCTAAAATGTCATTCGCACAGAGCAGCGTGTGGAAAAAAAAAAAAAAAAAAAAATTCCTCCAGGACACATCAAAGTAATTCCACTACTGTTCAGGCTCCCAAGGTACTTTCACCCGTTCAAGCCATCGCAAGGCCTGACGGCCCATTTCTCTCCTTGTACCACCACCACTCCAGAAAAGCAGAGGAAATGTGATGGAGACAGCACACTGGGTGAGCTACAGAGCCCCTGATACCATCTACTAAACACGAAGAGTGTGAGCATGGGAAGGACTAGAAAGGCACTCCACTTACCGTTTAGCTGCTTTCTTGCCAATGAGGTGTCGGTGGAATTGGTGGTCAGCCTTGATTATTGCGTAATCCGTCCCGTGGATCTAAAAAGAATTATATTTTTTATATCTATCTATATATGTATGGATGTACATTATTTTATATTATAATATATAGGGCCAGGTAGGACAGGCCACCGCCTCTGTCTCGTGCCCTAAGTAACTGCCTACTGCCACTATTGGCACTGACTCACCAGCGGTCAGCTACAAGCACTTCTGCTCTTCAGCAGAGCACAAGCATTCCTCTGCTTTGAGAAGAGAGCATTGTGCTCATGAAACATTGAAAAGACTGACTTCTACGCCTCTCCAGCTATAACCAAGAGAATCCTTCCTTCTCCGCACCAAAAAAATTAATGCTGACTTTTCAAGGATGCTATGGATGAGGTTCATAACCAAGGGGTGTCATCCACCTGGCCACACAATTTGTCTCCTGCAAGTACGATTAAGCATGCCAAGACATCCTATGGATGTGACAAACACCTCATCACCTCTGCTCTGTTGCCCCTTCTTCCCCCAGTTTCTTACTGGAACTAGTAACTCCAGCTCACCAGTTCCTTGAGCATGGCTTCAATCGGTTCCTGAGCCACATGCACATCTTCTGTAGGTCCTTCCAAAGTGATGTTATCCTGTGGCGAGCAGCCTCACAGTTTGCCCTCTTGCCTGTGATAACAATTGTCTCCGAGTTGCTGTTCTTTGCTGGGAGATCAATTATGGTGTTGCTTTCTTTACGGATCTGCCATAAAGAAGAAAAAAAAAAAAAATCATCGCAGAAGTGTCCCATGTCAGAAGAAAAAGCCTCGCAGGCTATATTGGACATCACCAATGGGCAGGAGAGAGCATCCAGTGGGATTTTGCTGCAGGCAGTGATCATCACGAGCACTTGAGTTAGGAGCAATATCTCACCTTCTTGATGTTGGCACCTCCTTTCCCTACGATGTTCTTGTGGAACTGTTTGCAGATGGGGACAGAAATAGAAAAGCTGTTTTCAACCTAAGGGAGAAAGGAAGGGAGAACTGAAGATTACACTGTCGTGGCAAGGGAGGCCCGACTTCAGGAACTCTGATAAACGAGCTTTTGAAAAGAGGCTTAGACCCAAGGAAGTTCTCTATACGAGGGACTTGTAAGACTAAACAAAGGCAAGGACGTTCCCCTATAGCCTTCCCATAACAGGTACTACCCCCTGCCTCCATTCAGCCAAAACAGCGTCGACAGCTCCCTCCTCTTGAGGTGTTTTAGCTCTACCCAAGCCAGTAGAGCTCTGCTTTGCCCCAGGGTTATCCAGGCACGGAGGAGGGAAGTGCAGGCAGAAGACCTCCTTACCAGGTCTGCCACCGTCTTTTGCATGTACTCGGTGCACTTCTCCACCTCGTTTTTGGGACCTCGGAGTTGGACGATGTCACTCTTGTGTGCAGGGTCTGGGAAGTTGATGATAACCTGCAGGAGCGGTCATTTAGAGTTAGCTCAAGCAAAAGCAAGAACCCTTGTGTCAGACACATGCAAAGGTTGGGGGGATCCTACACATGCCCTTTTCCCATTCAGAAAAGGGGAACCGTGTTAGCGGCCTCTGGCTAAAAGAACTATCTTCTCAGACACTTGCGCTACAGAGCCACTAAAGTTACGACTTCTGTGACGACAGGCCTACTACCCATGTAGGAAAGAACCCCTCTGGATTCCTCCTCTCCTACAAAGCCTTACCTCTGGGAATTGCTCCCGGATTTCCCAGATCCGCTCAGCCTTCTGCCCAGTGATGGTCCGGTGGAATTTCTGCTCAACGATTAGGTCCGCAGCGTGTTCATTTTCCTGACGGGAACAGAGGGCACACTGAGTGTTCAGCCGGAGAGCCATCTACTTTGACTTAGCGGTTTGCTGCCCGACGGTTTACTTGCCAGCACTGTCCCTCTTTTCTCCAGACCAAATTCACTCTGCGTTGACAGAGAAGGGCTACCCGAGGGAACAGGGGAAGACATTTGTGAAGAGGAACTTGCACTTGTCATGAGATCCAAGTGCTCCGTGGGCAAGGGGCACACACTCGCACCAGAAGGTTACAAGGGAACACGAGAGCCCAAACCCTGCAGTCTCCCAAACATCACGTCCTACCCACTCACCATACGGGAAGCGAGTTCCAGCAGCTCTTTCTTGGCCTGTGGGACCCCCTGTGGGTCTCCTTCCATTCTGATCGGGTTGCTCTTCTCGTTGTCCGGGGGAATGCGCACAGACACCTTGTACAGATCCTTCATCCTGTTCACTTCGAGGCAAGGACTGTGGTGACGCCGTCTGCTAGGCAAAGACCTGGAAGCAAGGCACCTGGATTATCACTGCTCAGAGGCTGTTGAAGAAGTAAAGCCGCCTCTGGGAAGGGCTCGGTGGGGTAGGGTTGAGCCAGGGGAAATTGCCTCTTCCCCCTGGAGTTCACTGAGAGCAGACCTGTGCCACACGAGAGCCTGTCCAAGTAAATACCGTGGCATCTACAGAGCCCATTGTTCCCTTGTCAGAGCCAGGCGTGTTTCTTCCCCAAACAGTATCACATTTAGAGCAGAGGATAATCGTTCCTTTCTACCCCAAACTCTTGGCTGGGGACACGTTGCAGTGCTATCAAACTAGCAGACCGCAACAAGGCTTTACCGTTGGCCATATTCTACTGCCGGTGCTGTAGCACCTTCCTCCAGAGGCCAGACCACACTGCTCCTCCTCCAGCTGACACCCTCTCCCACAAGCCACAGGGCTATTTAACCCCTTAGCGGGAACCAGCTACACCTGCACATCGCCCATGTCAATCAACCCACTGCCTCTGAGGCAAGGCCACAGCTGCGTGTTATCAATGCTAATCAACCCACCGCCTTCATTCCTCTACAGGGAGAAGCTCACCAAGCACATTTCCACCACCCACAACTGGCTGCTAAAATGTCATTCGCACAGAGCAACGTGTGGAAAAAAAAAAAAAAAAAATTCCTCCAGGACACATCAAAGTAATTCCACTACTGTTCAGGCTCCCAAGGTACTTTCACCCGTTCAAGCCATCGCAAGGCCTGACGGCCCATTTCTCTCCTTGTACCACCACCACTCCAGAAAAGCAGAGGAAATGTGATGGAGACAGCACACTGGGTGAGCTACAGAGCCCCTGATACCATCTACTAAACACGAAGAGTGTGAGCATGGGAAGGACTAGAAAGGCACTCCACTTACCGTTTAGCTGCTTTCTTGCCAATGAGGTGTCGGTGGAATTGGTGGTCAGCCTTGATTATTGCGTAATCCGTCCCGTGGATCTAAAAAGAATTATATCTTTTATATCTATCTATATATGTATGGATGTACATTATTTTATATTATAATATATAGGGCCAGGTAGGACAGGCCACCGCTTCTGTCTCGTGCCCTAAGTAACTGCCTACTGCCACTATTGGCACTGACTCACCAGCGGTCAGCTACAAGCACTTCTGCTCTTCAGCAGAGCACAAGCATTCCTCTGCTTTGAGAAGAGAGCATTGTGCTCATGAAACATTGAAAAGACTCACTTCTATGCCTCTCCAGCTATAACCAAGAGAATCCTTCCTTCTCCGCACCAAAAAAATTAATAATGACTTTTCAAGGATGCTATGGATGAGTTTCATAACCAAGGGGTGCCATCCACCTGGCCACACAATTTGTCTCCTGCAAGTACGATTAAGCATGCCAAGACATCCTATGGATGTGACAAACACCTCATCACCTCTGCTCTGTTGCCCCTTCTTCCCCGAGTTCCTGTTCTCCTTCATAATACCTAGTTGTTCTCTCATTATGAATCCTCCCTTCCCCTTATCAGTGTCAATGGAATCATCGTTCCATGGACAATGAGTCGTCCCTTTCCCCCGCTTGGTCCGAGAGTATTACCTCTGTTCAGTGGCTTGATCCAGGGTGATAGTGCTCGTTCTAGGCGCTGTAAAAAGCGAAATCTATATCCTATGTCCTGATTTTGGGTATCTAACATTAATGCAAAACAGTAATCCTCACACAGTTTTTATTTCATTCTGTAGCGTCGGTGTCGGTATCAGCTGCCTGCGGTAAAGGTTCACGGAAAGGTCTTACATTCTTCGCTGGGATCCATCGAGGTCCTTTTTCTGTAGAGACACAAGCATAACCTTTTCCCCGTGTAACAAGAGGATATGGTCCCATAATTTTACCTGTTTCTGCATCTCGGACCGATACCGGGCCTTTAACCCGTGCCTCGACGGAGGTAGCTGCAGTGAAACGTCGACCTATCGGTGGGCCGTTATCTATTCAAGAACAATTCAAAAAATTAAAAACATACAACGCTTTCTGTAACCGTTCCTCGGGAATAGCCATGCCCATTCCCCCTTTTTGTTGTTGTCATAAACGTTTCAGAGACCGATGAGACCCTTCAATGAGAGATCGACCGGTGGGGGAATGAGCAATGCCGGTAATGTGAGTTCTACCCCATAGGGCAAAAGAGGTTTTTACAGTTGTTGAAACGTAAAGATAAAGACCGATAACGGTCCAGCTTAAGGGAATACCTAAAGCAGCAAAAGCACGCATTAAATGTCTACGAACAGCTCGTGCCTTTTCTCCTGTGTGACACGAGGCAACCAAGGCACCTGAAAATGTATCAATGGAAGAGTGGATATATTTAAGGCTACCAAATTCAGAATCATGCGTGACATCTGTTTGCCATAACGGTAGGCTTTGTAATCCTCTAGGATTAGCTCCTGCAGCAACTGATGGGAAAGAATGTTTTTGACAATCGGGACAGACAGCAATAATACTTGATGCTTGTTGAGCAGCAAGGCCAAACTGTCGCTTAAGAGCTCCAGCGTTTCGATGGAAAAAAAGAGTGCCTTCGCTTAGCTTGTGCAATACGGTCTGGCAGTACTTGAACTGGTCACGGCAATAGGTCAGCTCGTCGATTGCCTTCTGCAAGAAAACCAGGTAGCGAGGTATGAGACCTAATATGCATAACAAAATAAGGCGCAGATCGAGAGTCCAAAAGGAAAATAAGTTCCTGTAACAGGGTAAAGGGTTGTGAATGCGAAACACTCCGCAGCACAGAAGCTTCAGCTCGTGGAACAATACCTGCAACATAAGCAGAATCAGTAACAAGGTGGAGTGGTACATTCCATTCTCGGAAAACACGAACAACTGCATTCAGTTCTCCTGTTTGAGGTGAACCGGAGACCGTCTCTATGTCCGAATCCCATTGCCTCCGTTGATCATCCCACCACAGAAGAACAGATTTATGCGATTGGCCCGATCCATCTGTAAACACAGTAAGCGCCGGTAAGGGTTGTTCGCTTCTTCTGGGTTTTAACATCAGACGAAAATCAACGTTAAACAGTTTGTGTGAAGGTGGATGGGAAGTTATTCGACCTGTATGTTCTCGCCCGGCACCTCCCCGGGACCTACAGCTTGACAAACTATTGCTGTACAATTCAACCACGAGAACCTCTAACACCTTTACCGCTCAAACCTAGCCTTCTCCTTAACATCTTGTATATCCCATAAACACCACCTACCCAAAACCTCAGCACTAAAATCATATTAACCCAAACCCCCCATACACACACGCCCCTAAGACTATAGGCGCCCAAAAAGCCAACGAAACCAACGAAACCACGTCCCCGTAGCTTACAATCCAAAGCGTGGCACTGAAGATGCCAAGATGGCGTCCAATATGAAAGCCGAGGACAAAAGACTTAGCCCTAACCTTACGGTTGGCTCCTGCTAGACCTAGACGTGCAAGTATCTGCGGCCCAGTGTAAATGCCCTAGGCCTCCTGCTAAGACCGAAGGAGCAGGCATCAGGCACACGCTACCAACTGCAGCCCAAGACGCCTTGCTCAGCCACACCCCCACGGGCACTCAGCAGTAATTAACAGTAAGCAAGAAGCGCAAGCTTGACTTAGTCACGGCAACCTTCAGGGTTGGTAAATCTCGTGCCAGCCGCCGCGGTCACACCAGAAACCCAAGCCAACAGTCACACGGCGTAGAGAGCGGACCAGAGCCTGTCAGAATAACTAGGAAACCGAAACACAGCTAAGCTGTCGTAAGCCCGAGATACCCCTAAGGCCAACCTAAAGATGATCCTAGTAAACCTGACTGCGGCCAATGAAGAGACGGGACGCAGCTTGATGCAAGCAAATGTCAATGCGTTGTGCAGAAGCACGAGGTTTTATACGCTTGCAGAAGCTGCGCGTTTTAAACCAATTGCTTCTTGAGGCTAAGCCTTGCATACTAGGCAATCCCTGATTGGTGGTTAACTACCGGCACTTAACAGCAAGGTGTTACCTTTCCTTGGCGCCATCCGTCTCCCACTCCCCTGTGCTCTGTAACCATGCCCCATCATGTTGTTAATTGTTGTCTAGACAAGCTCGAGCACACTCCCCTCAGCTGACCGATTGCCACGCGTGGTCCTAGTTTCCAGCCCGCTCCTGCACCTCCCCCTTCCTGTTGCACAAAAGAACCTTTGAAAGCGAACGAGGAAAAACAAGGCCTAAGCAACAGAACAAATAAAAAACCAACTAAGACATATTATCACTGTCAAAATAACCCACTGCCTTTGTTCCGTACAATTCTACAATTTCCCCTTTTTGTTTTTGAACAGCTAGTACCAGGTTTGCCATGTTCCGCAGGGCCCTTGCAAACATGACAGCAACCAAGGTAATAGCAAACAAACAACACTGCCAATCGAGTGAATGGATGCCAGAAAAGGCTGAAATTTTCTCAGATTTTGATAACATGTTGCTGCAGTGGGGCGCCTAAAATCCACGCAGCACATACCATCAAAATCCTCACAGCCACGTCCTTGAACCAACAACAAAAAGCCGCGGCAATTTTGACTCACATGCTTAACTGCCTACCAAACAAGGTGATTGAACTCTTTAATGCTTTCCCTGCTGTTACTCTGCATAAGAGAAGAAGCGCTGCGACACGTTCCCATCCTAGCCTCCTACTACATTAGCATCTACAGAAAGACAATGCTCGACATGCAAAGTGTAAACAACATCACCTTCTTTTGGATTAACGTTATACGTAGGCGGAAGGGCACACCAAACAAGAACCGTTTCCGTCAAAAAGTTCGAAACATAGCATGCCTTCTCTGAACATACCTCTGGGGTCATCCCCTTCATTCCCTCCTTTTGATGCAAAGAGAGACACTTGACCCTAACAGAGAAGCCCCTGTTTACATCTCTGAGCCAGGACACAAGCCGCAGCTGTGCGCGCCACCAGGCTCAGGGCAGAAACCACTCCTGTAGTTACCTAACTAGATATCTCGACAAGCGTGCAGACACCTATTAAACACTAAATAACCATGTTTATCGTTCCTGTTCTCCTTCGTAATACCTAGTTGTTCTCTCATTATGAATCCTCCCTTCCCCTTATCAGTGTCAATGGAATCATCGTTCCATGGACAATGAGTCGTCCCGTTCCCCCGCTTGGTCCGAGAGTATTACCTCTGTTCAGTGGCTTGATCCAGGGTGATAGTGCTCGTTCTAGGCGCTGTAAAAAGCGAAATCTATATCCTATGTCCTGATTTTGGGTATCTAACATTAATGCAAAACAGTAATCCTCACACAGTTTTTATTTCATTCTGTAGCGTCGGTGTCGCTATCGGCTGCCTGCGGTAAAGGTTCACGGAAAGGTCTTACATTCTTCGCTGGGATCCATCGAGGTCCTTTTTCTGTAGAGACACAAGCATAACCTTTTCCCCGTGTAACAAGAGGATATGGTCCCATAATTTTACCTGTTTCTGCATCTCGGACCGATGCCGGGCCTTTAACCCGTGCCTCGACGGAGGTAGCTGCAGTGAAACGTCGACCTATCGGTGGGCCGTTATCTATTCAAGAACAATTCAAAAAATTAAAAACATACAACGCTTTCTGTAACCGTTCCTCGGGAATAGCCATGCCCATTCCCCCTTTTTGTTGTTGTCATAAACGTTTCAGAGACCGATGAGACCCTTCAATGAGAGATCGACCGGTGGGGGAATGAGCAATGCCGGTAATGTGAGTTCTACCCCATAGGGCAAAAGAGGTTTTTACAGTTGTTGAAACGTAAAGATAAAGACCGACAACGGTCCAGCTTAAGGGAATACCTAAAGCAGCAAAAGCACGCATTAAATGTCTACGAACAGCTCGTGCCTTTTCTCCTGTGTGACACGAGGCAACCAAGGCACCTGAAAATGTATCAATGGAAGAGTGGATATATTTAAGGCTACCAAATTCAGAATCATGCGTGACATCTGTTTGCCATAACGGTAGGCTTTGTAATCCTCTAGGATTAACTCCTGCAGCAACTGATGGGAAAGAATGTTTTTGACAATCGGGACAGACAGCAATAATACTTGATGCTTGTTGAGCAGCAAGGCCAAACTGTCGCTTAAGAGCTCCAGCGTTTCGATGGAAAAAAAGAGTGCCTTCGCTTAGCTTGTGCAATACGGTCTGGCAGTACTTGAACTGGTCACGGCAATAGGTCAGCTCGTCGATTGCCTTCTGCAAGAAAACCAGGTAGCGAGGTATGAGACCTAATATGCATAACAGAATAAGGCGCAGATCGAGAGTCCAAAAGGAAAATAAGTTCCTGTAACAGGGTAAAGGGTTGTGAATGCGAAACACTCCGCAGCACAGAAGCTTCAGCTCGTGGAACAATACCTGCAACATAAGCAGAATCAGTAACAAGGTGGAGTGGTACATTCCATTCTCGGAAAACACGAACAACTGCATTCAGTTCTCCTGTTTGAGGTGAACCGGAGACCGTCTCTATGTCCGAATCCCATTGTCTCCGTTGAAAACCTTAGGAAGACAGGAATTGAACCTGCACAGAAGAGATCAAAGCGCTCCATACTCCCCTTACATTACTTCCCAGTAGGGTCAGCTAAACAAAAGCTATCGGGCCCATACCCCGAAAATGATGGTTTAACCTCTTCCTCTACTAAATGAGCCCCGTCACAAAACTAACGTTCTCCTTAAGCCTTCTACTAGGAACAACCATCACAATTTCAAGCAACCACTGACTGCTAGCCTGGCCTGGACTAGAAATCAACACCCTTGCCATTATCCCCTTCCTTTCAAAATCACACCACCCTCGAGCTATGGAAGCTGCAATCAAATACTTTCTCGTCCAAGCAACCGCCTCCGCATTAATCCTCTTCTCAAGCACAATCAACGCACAGTTCACCGGACAATGAGACATTCCGCGACTAAGCCACCCAACAGCCTCCCTACTACTAACTACAGCAGTCGCAATAAAACTAGGCCTAGTACCCTTTCACTCCTGATGTCCAGAGGTCATACAAGGCTCACCTATAACCACTGCCCTACTCGTCTCTACATGAATAAAACTCCCCCCACTCACTCTTCTTTTCTTAACTGCCCCCTCACTGAACCCACTCCTACTGACAACCGTGGCCATTGCATCCGCAGCCATCGGAGGGCGAACAGGACTTAACCAAACACAAATCCGAAAAGTCCTAGCTTTCTCATCGATCGCCCACCTAGGCTGAATAACCATCATCCTCATATACAACCCCAAGCTAACATTAATAACCTTCTACCCATACTCCTTAAGAACCGCCTCCATTTTCTTAGCCCTCAACACAACCAACTCGTCAAAACTATCCACAATAATAACCTCCTGAACAAAAATACCATCGCTAAACGCATCCTTGACGCTAGCACTACTATCCCTAGCCGGCCTGCCCCCACTCCCTGGCTTTTTACCAAAATGACTCATTATCCAGGAACTAACTAAGCAAGAGATATCAACCGCAGCCATAATTATTTCAATACTCTCCCTACAAGGTTTATTTTTCTACCTACGCCTTGCATATTGCTCCACACTCCCACCAAACACTACAAGCTTCATAAAACAATGATACAATAACAAATCCACAGGCACACCAATTGCTACCTTAATTTCTCTGTCAGTCCTCCTTCTCCCCCCTTCTCCCGCAATCCTGACCGTTACCTAAGAAACTTAGGATCCCCTGCCTACCAAACCGAAGGCCTTCAAAGCCTTAACTAAGAGTTAAATCCTCTTAGTTTCTGCCCACACCACTAAGGCCCGCAGGACACTAAACCTGCACCATCTAAATGCAACGCAGATACTCTAATTCAGCTAGGGCCTCCACGATAAGCCTAGACAGACGGGCCTCGATCCCATAAACTTCTAATTAACAGCTAGACGCTCAAACCAACGAGCTTCTGTCTACCAGACTCCGGCACACTCTCAGCGTACATCAATGAGTTTGCAACTCAACATGAACTTCACCACAGAGTCGATAAGAAGAGGAATTCAACCTCTGTAAAAAGGACTACAGCCTAACGCCTAAACACTCAGCCACCTGACCCGTGACCTTCATCAACCGATGACTAGTTTCAACAAACCACAATGACATCGGCACCCTATACCTACTCTTCGGAGCATGGGCAGGCATAGCCGAGTACCGCCCTCAGCCTCCTTATTCGAGCAGAACTTGGCCAACCAGGAACTCTCCTAGGAGACGACCAAATCTACAATGTCATCATCACCGCCCATGCCTTCGTAAGAATCTTCTTCACAGTTATAGCCATTATAATCGAAGGGTTTGGAAACTGACTAGTCCCCCTTATAACTGGAGCCCCAGACATAGCATTCCCCCGCATAAACAACATCGGTTTCTGAACTACTTCCTCCGTCCTTCCTACTGCTCCTAGCGTCCTCCACAGTAGAAGCTGGAGTCGGAACAGGATGAACCATATACCCTACAATACCCTAGTCCATAGTTTCTCACACTGTCTGACCTTTACATTGGGCTTAACATAAATCTTAATAAACAATACCCTAGCCCATAGTTTCTCACAATCCCCCCTTTTTCTTTTTATCCTGTTATTGTTTATTAGACGCTACTTTCATTCTCGGCACTGCGAACAAACCTTTTTCCACAATCCCAACATTTATCATAACACTCACAAGGTAATACCTCACAATTACAATAGGCATAGTTCTCACGTGGCATAATGCATTCGCAACAATCTTCATCCTCATTAATCGATACACTCTTATACTTTGCCCCAGCCCTCGTAGTTAAAATAAGCAATTGAGCTATGTCAAACCGTTCTTTAATAAAATGTAAAATATAGCGTAATATACAAGGCCCAAATATCAGTCCTAGAATCAACATAATAAGTGGTCCTGCTAAAGCAGACAACAAAGTGGTTAGCCAAGGTGAGATATTAAACCAGTTTTCATACCATGACCTGCCCGCCTCAAGACTCTTTTTACGTTGTTCCAACCTTTTCCGGAGTTCAGACATGGCATCCAGGACTACTCCCGTATGGTCAGCAAAAGAACAACGTTCCTCTTTGAGAGCTACACATAACCCTCCTTCTTTTAAGAACAATAGATCTAATCCTCTTCTATTTTGCAGCACTACTTCTGATAAAGACTTCACTGAAGTGGCTAAATTTTTAATAGATTGTTCTATTCTTGTTAAATCCTCATTTACAGCCATCTGCAAACTTTGTAATTCCTGACCTTTTACTAGGGAGGCTATGCCTGTACCTGCTCCAACTCCGCCCGCTATCAGCAGTGTAGCTAGGGTTACCACTGTAATTGGCTCTCGTTTTTGCCTATTCAGGTCTCCTTCAAAGTGGCGTAACACCTCCTCAGAGGTGTGATAGATCAGACGAGGAACAATAATCACCTGTACGCAAAACTGAGATTGATTAAACACGTTTAGGGATAGGCAAGGCGTTACTCCGAAGTCTGAACAAACCCATTTAGCTCCTGGTGTCGGGATAGCCCATTTGTCATTTTGATTCTTGTGTTTCTTTATGTTAGCTTTAGTGATTGTTTGATTACACAAGGGCTGATATTGTTCGGGCACTGTACCTATACATTTTCCTTGACCTGTTAGCAATTGAATAGTAATTCCTTGCGTATGGTTCCTCTGGTCATCCCATGGGCATTCTTGTGGGTTTGAACCACTAGACCATTGAATCCTATCTGGTATTCCGATTGCCTCAAAATATGGGGGTCTAACATTGTAACATAACCAGCACTCCTTAGTTAAATTTGGTTTGCTTTCATTAAGGGTATGATAAGAGGCTTGCATTAAATCCCATAAGGGGTCTTTAGACTCTGACACTCCTGAATCCCTAACTAAAGAGAACTCAGTCACCGTGTCATTAGTTGTTTTATCTGTTACTGATAGGGAGTTTGGACGAGTGGTTGTAACACTTGTGGGGACAATCTTTTTCTTAGGGAAAGTGGGTGAATTCAATACTTTATTCGGCCCAACAGGGAGTGAATCATATGGTATTTTAATTTTTCTTATGAGAAAGTGCCCTCCCCAATCCTTAGGAATTCCTGCATAGACACGTATTCCCCATGTTCGTCCTACTAACATGTTCGTCTTCTAGGGGATGCAATACTTGAAATTTGATGTGGGTACAGACTTTTTTGTTACGTGGAGCTACATAATCCACGTCGCGCAGACCTGTAAGATCTACACCCGTTTGTTCAGGTACACATCCGTTAGGAGTCCAGGTTGCTTTTATATATTTATCAGGAGCCTTTACTGTCCAGCCCGAGGCTATTGTCTCACATCCCCAATAACCACAATAATAGTGTCCGGGATAATTACAGTAAGGCTGTCCAGAGGCCGGGCATAAATAAAATGGAGGTCCTTTTTCACAAGGTATTGGTACTAAATTACAAAGTTTCACTACACATTCAGGTGGCCCTGGGTTGCTAAAAGTGGCTATTGTTTTCGTTCCTTCCCAAGATATTAGTTCCCACTTAAATGGTTCATGTGGGTTTCCCCCTTTTGCTTGGGTTATTATCAATAGCACAATTAATGGTATACCAGGAAAAAGGGTGTTTGTTAATTTTGTTAATTTAAGTATATTCTTACCAGTCCTGGGGAAGTTCGGCCATGGCTGCTTTTGCATCCCATTTTTCTGGCTCTTTTCTCCACGGTTTGTTTCTCCTCTGCCTCGCCCGTCGACTCGGTTGCTTCGAGCCACGGGGTGTACCATCTTCTCGGCAGCAAGGGAATTCTTCAGGAGAATAGCTGTTGCGGGCTTTTTGCCTGTTTACATAGGCTTCCTACTTCGCAGCTTTAATTAATGGGGCCGAGCAAGACACGGTTAGTACTTCCCTCCTGCACTTTATAGCCAAGATTTCAGCTACAAAGGGGACTGGTTCGGTGGAGTGGTAACAATAATATTGAGGGTTTATTCCTTTGGCAAAAATTTCCCACCACTCATGGGATTCTCGAATAATTTCTTGTTTAGACTCTAATTGTTTTAATTTCCACTCCGTAAGAGTTCTTTGAATTTTCCAACACTGTGTGCAAACTCCTATTGGAGGGTATCCATATTCACAGTGTGTCCACCATTTATTCTGGCATACCTTACACCTGAAACAAGCAAATGGATAACAATTGCAGTTCAAATTATTACATCTAATTCATATATCTAGAGTGCATACATTATTTGCATCAGCCTATCTTCTTATACTTGATATTGTGTGGTTGCATAAGTTTAGCAATTTCCTTCAACACACTTTGTACGCTTCCATATATAATAGATAAAAAAAGAAATAATTATAGCAAATATAAACAACAATACACACTTTATACCAAAAGGTAATGCGGCAAAATAATCAAATAAAGTCTCTATCATTACGTTATCTTTTCAGGGTTATCTTGGTGTCACCTGGAGTACTGATTACTTTCCAGTGGGGTCTCGTCACCGGGCCTTTAATGCGACTAGCATGAGTCCATCCACGCTCAGCAGTCCGGACAGCCGTTTCTGTTGTAAGCAGAACAAGATAAGGTCCCTCCCAATTGGGTTTTAGGGTTTCTTCTTTCCACGTTTTAACCAATACCCAGTCCCCAGGTTTAAGAGTATGAATGTTTAAGTCCAACGGTGGTCGTTGTACAATCAGTCCATGTTCCCAAAGCTTGTTACGATGTTCTGCTAATCGTGAAACGTATTCATTAATCACACGGTCTCGAATTAAAACATTTGTTTGTGGACTTTCAATTCTATAGGACATTCCATACACCATTTCAAACGCTGATATTCCTACATCTGCTCGGGGTCTGGTTCTGAGAATGAATAGCGCCATGGGTAGGCACTTAATCCATGATAATTTGGTTTCTATCCTTAATTTAGTCAAAATAGTTTTGATTTCTCCATTCATCCTTTCAACTTTTCCCCAACTTTGTGGATGCCATGGCGTATGGTATTCCCACTTAATACCCAAGCTTTCTGTTAGATCTCTAACAATTTTTGACACAAAGTGTGTTCCTCTGTCCGAGTCGATTACTTCAGGTACTCCATATCGAGGTATAATGTGTTCAAGTAACACTTTAGTAACTTGGTTAGCAGTTGCCTTGGAGGTAGGAAAAGCCTCAACATAATGTGTTAAATGATCCACCATTACTAATAAATATTTGTAACGCCCTACCCTGGGTAGTTCAGTAAAATCCACTTGTATGTGTGAGAAAGGTCTGTATGCTGGGGAACGTCCTCCAAGAGGCTTTTGTCTCATGTTGTTTCGATTAACCTTTTGACAGGTCTCGCAGGCTGCCGTGACTGTCTTTGCTATGTTATATACGCCTATACAGGCAAACTGTTGATTGAAATGATCAACTAACGCCTGGGTTCCCCAGTGTGTTTTACTATGTATTTTTGAAAATATTTCAAGTGCTATGCCCTTCGGCAAAACTTCTCTCCCATCTGGCAATATGTACTTACCATCCTGTTCCTTAGCTCCCATTTGTTCTCGTTTTTCCTTTTCTGCAGACTCAAACCTCAAATTTTTACTAACAGGTATTTGTTGTATAGTTAAAATCGTACTATAATTGCCTGCCACTCGTTTTGCTTCTGTATCAGCTGCATTATTTCCCCTAACTTGGTAACTCGTACCTCGCTGGTGTCCCTTTATATGTACAACTGCTATTTTATTCGGCATTTTTAATGCCTCCAGAACTCGCCGAATTAATTCCGGGTGTATCAGTTCTTTTCCCTGTGAGTTAACGAATCCTCTGTCTCCCCATATTTTCCCAAAAGTGTGCACTACTCCGAACGCATAGCGTGAGTCTGTATATATAGTTCCATCCTTTCCCTTCAGTGACACTAATGCTTTCCACAATGCATACAGCTCACAGGCTTGAGCCGACCAGCTGGCACTCAGGGGGCCTGATTCTATTGTCTTAAATTCTCTTTTTTCCAACTTAACGATGGCATATCCGGACAATCGTTTACCTTCCACTATTCGTGATGACCCATCTGTAAATAATACTTCTCCACATTGTAGTTCTTCTTCTTCTAAGTCTGGCCTAATGCGTGTCTGCTGTTCAATTGTTTGAAAACAATTGTGCAATAGTTCATTACCTTCTCCTGGGTACAAAAATTCAGCGGGGTTAACTGCTCCAATAGTTTTCAAAGATAGTTTAGGGGATTCTATAAGTATTCCCTCATACTTTAATAATCGGCTATCTGTAAGCCATTTTTCTGCTTTTTGTTGTAACACTCCCCTGATATTATGAGGCGCATATAAGACAACTTCTCCATTAAAGGTAATGCGATTCGTTTCCTCAAGTAATAAGGCAGCAGCAACAATGATTTGTAAACAACTCGGCCAACCCCTGCTCACAGGGTCCAACAGCTTTGATAAGTATGCCACCGGTTTCTTTTGTCCGGCCCATTCCTGAGTTAATACTCCGAATGCCGTTCCTTCATATATGTTAACAAATAAATGGAATGGCCGCTTTAAATCTGGGAGGCTTAAAACCGGTGCTTGGCTTAGCTCCCTTTTGAGACTGGCAAACTGCTCTTGATCCTGAGGGGTCCACTTGGGCATTTTGTCTTTAGACAGTTGTTCATATAAGAATTTAACTTTAAAGCTGTAGTTCTCTATCCGTTGCCTACAATACCCAAATAGCCCTAATGCCTGCCGAATTTGCCTCTTAGTGACAGGCATAGGTAATTCCAGAATTCCTTTAATGCGCTCTGGATCCAATATCTTCTTGCCGTTAAACAAATAATGCCCCAAATATTTCACTTTTTCCTCCACAAATTGTAACTTTTCTTGTGATACCCGTAGTCCCTTTTGTGCAAGAAAGTTTAGGAGCCGAATGCTTTCTTTTCTTACATCCTCCTTATTATTCCCTGCTATGAGCAGATCATCTACATACTGTAACAGCACGTTTCCCGTTTGTACCTGGTATTCTTTTAAGAGCTCTTCCAGGGCCTGTCCAAACAGATTAGGGGACTCAGTGAACCCTTGGGGGAGCACGGTCCATCTCAATTGCTGTTTACGGCCTGTCTCTATGTCTTCCCATTCAAAGGCAAAATAATCACGGCATTCTTCTGCCAGTGGACAGGCCCAAAAGGCATCCTTTAAATCAGCCACACTATACCAGGAGTTATGGGGTCCTAGCTTGCTTAGCAGTGTGTATGGATTTGCTACTACAGGGAACCGGGCGATAGTTCTTTTGTTTATTTCCCTTAGATCATGTACGAGCCGATATTTCCCATTTGGTTTCTTCACAGGCAGAATGGGGGTGTTAAAGGGTGACATACAAGGCTCTAAGAATTCCTTGTGCTAACAATCGATCGATTTCTGGTTTTAATCCCCTCCGTCCTTCTAGGGATATGGGATATTGCCTTACCCTCACAGGTATGTGGGGTTCGGAAATTTGGATTTTAATCGGTGGGATTTCCAGTCTACTAATTGTGTCCGGAGAGTACCAGACACCGGGGTTAATTTGTTTTTGATCATCCACGGTCAAAGGATAAGCAGACACTGTTAGCTCTTGATTTTTCACTTTAATTTCTAATTGCAATTCAACAATTAAATCTCGTCCTAACAGATTAAATTCTGCTTCAGGGACGAGCAAGAGTTCACCCATTCCAAATTTATTTTCAGTTTCGAATACCACATTTTTGATTTTGCTTACTTTAAAGGGTTCTCCTTTTGCCCCAATTACTTGTACTTTTTCAGGGGAAACTTTACATCCCTCAGGTATTTGCTTAATAGTTGATTTCTCAGCCCCAGTGTCTACTAAAAAGGTGAACTCTTGTTTATGGGGACCTATTTTTAATTTTATCAAGGGCTCATGATGACTCCGGTCCCCTAAGATATAGAGCCCCTGACTCTCCTAATCCGTTTTCAATATTTCCTCATCCCTGATCCTTTCTCTGCAATTCTGTTTTATATGTCCCCTTTTTCCACAGTAAAAACAACATCTCTGTTCCTTCTTCACTACTACGTTCCCTTGTTTCGTTCCAGCAGATCTGTGTTCACCAGTTTGCCCTTTGCGATCCTCTCTGACTGCTGCTACCATCATTTTTACTTGTCGCTTGCTGCTCTCTTCTTCCCGCCTTACGTAGACTTTCTGAGCTTCCCTCAATAATTCATCCAAGCCTCTATTCTGCCAGTCTTCTAACTTTTCAATCTTCTTTCTGATATCTTCCCATGATTTTGCCACAAACTGAGTTTTGAGGAGCGCTTGCCCTAAAGGGTCGTCTGGATTTACCCCAGAGTACAGCTGAAGGGCTTTCCTCAGTCGTTCCAGCCACTCAGTAGGGCTTTCATCTTTCTTTTGCATTTCATTAAATGCTTTATTGATATTCTGGCCACGGGGTACTGCTTCCCCAATCCCCTGGATTACTATAGTTCTCAGGTCCTGCATATGAGTTCTATGCACTGGATCCTGATTATCCCAATGAGGTCTTTGGAGTGGCCATTTAATATCTGCTTGGGGTCCCTGGGCATGCTGAGCATCCCACAGTCTCATTCCTGCTCGTCTAATCATATCTCTTTCCTCGGTAGTAAATAATTGACCAAGGATAGATTGCATCTCATCCCAAGTATAAAGGTTTGGTCCCAAAAATGGATTTAATCTTTCTGCCACTCCGAGTGGGCCTTCAATTAAGTTTCCCATCTCGGTTCTTTTAAAATCTCGTAGGTCAGCCGAGTTTAGGGGTACGGAAATATATCCGATCACAGGTTGAGGTCCCCCCATGGGTATTTCCCTTAGGGGGTACATTTGAGCTGCCCCTTTCTGACTTCTAGTTATGCGTCTAGGAAGAGGGGGAGACCCTTGTTCCGACTCTGGTGGGGGAGTGGGCGCTCTGGGGACCTCTGCGGGAGCAGGAGGAGGAATGTAAGGAGGGGGGGTTAGAAGGGTTTCGTCCAACTCTTCCTGCTTTTTCTTTTGTTTAGTTTTCATTTCATTCAGTGGGTAAAGTCTAGCTCCCGGTCTTTCTAGCCACACTTCCGCATATCGACTCTCCTCCGGGTTAAGGGGTTTTTTATTATTAACCCAGAGGTTTAATTGCTGTCTTACCCAATCTTCTTCTGACCCATAGACTGGCCAAAAGACATTTTTAGAAATCTTCTTCCCTCCCCATATCTTAGTACAATATTCTATCATCTTCTGCTTATCTTTCCCTAGGGTTCCAAGGAAATATCTCCAATTGTCTAAGATATATGCCAGAGGGGTATTCTTAGGTACAGTGGGTACCCTTCCCATGGGAGTCGAAGGCTTGCTGCCCTTCGCCCCCATCTTCTGGAATATCCACAAACATACACTCACTCGCTCCCCTTGTTCCTGGCCCAGTCCCTCGCGGGAGATGGGAAACGCAGTACTTAAGAGTCCGCACTCGCTTGGTTCAGTATATCGAACCTCTCACTCGTTATATCCCAGGAAACCCAATCCCGCCCGAACGGCAAACCCGCAAACAAATTCGCAATATACTTACGCGTCCTGCGTCTTCGTCCGGACTCCCGTGCACAGAATTTTTATGGGATTTTACCGGTTTCTCCTTTGCTCATTATTCTAGAATTTAGGTTCGTCGGTAAGGTTGGAGTAAGCTGTTGGTCGCGGGGCCGCGAAATGTCGCGGGGCGCCTCCCCGGAGGACCAAAGCCCACCGTTCCTTATCCGAGTCACGGCACCAGAAATTGTTATAAATTGAGACCACAACGGATCATAATCCAATTAAAATTTTATTAATTATAGCAAGTAGAATATGAGCAAAAACAGCGCTGGACGACAGGGGAGTCTGCGCTCCGCCCACTGCCGTCCTGAGCACTTCAAACAGTCCCTTTTTATACATCTTTACTCCCGTGTTCATGAGGTAGTGGAGGTACTCTGCGCATGCTTCAGTTGTTGTTAGGGGGTCGTTTTCTGCCTTCTGGTGGTCGTTGAGGCCGAAGTAAGAAGTCTTCCTCCTTTGTCCCATAGTTGACCCCTCACTCATATGTCCTTATATGGGGTAGTTTGTCCTGTTTCTGTCGGTTCCTGGACATCTGGTGGTTATCTTATCTTGCACAAGCGGTATCTTGTGGCTGTTTATATCTTTTGCTGTCTGACCTTTACATTGGGCCTAACATAAATCTTTATAAACAATACCCTAGTCCATAGTTTCTCACACTGTCTGACCTTTACATTGGGCTTAACATAAATCTTAATAAACAATACCCTAGTCCATAGTTTCTCACATTCCCCAAACAGTATCACATTTAGAGCAGAGGATAATCGTTCCTTTCTACCCCAAACTCTTGGCTGGGGACACCTTGCAGTGCTATCAAACTAGCAGACCGCAACAAGGCTTTAGCGTTGGCCATATTCTACTGCCGGTGCTGTAGCACCTTCCTCCAGAGGCCAGACCACACTGCTCCTCCTCCAGCTGACACCCTCTCCCACAAGCCACAGGGCTATTTAACCCCTTAGCGGGAACCAGCTACACCTGCACATCGCCCATGTCAATCAACCCACTGCCTCTGAGGCAAGGCCACAGCTGCGTGTTATCAATGCTAATCAACCCACCGCCTTCATTCCTCTACAGGGAGAAGCTCACCAAGCACATTTCCACCACCCACAACTGGCTGCTAAAATGTCATTCGCACAGAGCAGCGTGTGGAAAAAAAAAAAAAAAAAAAAAAATTCCTCCAGGACACATCAAAGTAATTCCACTACTGTTCAGGCTCCCAAGGTACTTCCACCCGTTCAAGCCATCGCAAGGCCTGACGGCCCATTTCTCTCCTTGTACCACCACCACTCCAGAAAAGCAGAGGAAATGTGATGGAGACAGCACACTGGGTGAGCTACAGAGCCCCTGATACCATCTACTAAACACGAAGAGTGTGAGCATGGGAAGGACTAGAAAGGCACTCCACTTACCGTTTAGCTGCTTTCTTGCCAATGAGGTGTCGGTGGAATTGGTGGTCAGCCTTGATTATTGCGTAATCCGTCCCGTGGATCTAAAAAGAATTATATCTTTTATATCTATCTATATATGTATGGATGTACATTATTTTATATTATAATATATAGGGCCAGGTAGGACAGGCCACCGCCTCTGTCTCGTGCCCTAAGTAACTGCCTACTGCCACTATTGGCACTGACTCACCAGCGGTCAGCTACAAGCACTTCTGCTCTTCAGCAGAGCACAAGCATTCCTCTGCTTTGAGAAGAGAGCATTGTGCTCATGAAACATTGAAAAGACTGACTTCTATGCCTCTCCAGCTATAACCAAGAGAATCCTTCCTTCTCCGCACCAAAAAAATTAATGCTGACTTTTCAAGGATGCTATGGATGAGGTTCATAACCAAGGGGTGTCATCCACCTGGCCACACAATTTGTCTCCTGCAAGTACGATTAAGCATGCCAAGACATCCTATGGATGTGACAAACACCTCATCACCTCTGCTCTGTTGCCCCTTCTTCCCCCAGTTTCTTACTGGAACTAGTAACTCCAGCTCACCAGTTCCTTGAGCATGGCTTCAATCGGTTCCTGAGCCACATGCACATCTTCTGTAGGTCCTTCCAAAGTGATGTTATCCTGTGGCGAGCAGCCTCACAGTTTGCCCTCTTGCCTGTGATAACAATTGTCTCCGAGTTGCTGTTCTTTGCTGGGAGATCAATTATGGTGTTGCTTTCTTTACGGATCTGCCATAAAGAAGAAAAAAAAAAAAATCATCGCAGAAGTGTCCCATGTCAGAAGAAAAAGCCTCGCAGGCTATATTGGACATCACCAATGGGCAGGAGAGAGCATCCAGTGGGATTTTGCTGCAGGCAGTGATCATCACGAGCACTTGAGTTAGGAGCAATATCTCACCTTCTTGATGTTGGCACCTCCTTTCCCTACGATGTTCTTGTGGAACTGTTTGCAGATGGGGACAGAAATAGAAAAGCTGTTTTCAACCTAAGGGAGAAAGGAAGGGAGAACTGAAGATTACACTGTCGTGGCAAGGGAGGCCCGACTTCAGGAACTCTGATAAACGAGCTTTTGAAAAGAGGCTTAGACCCAAGGAAGTTCTCTATACGAGGGACTTGTAAGACTAAACAAAGGCAAGGACGTTCCCCTATAGCCTTCCCATAACAGGTACTACCCCCTGCCTCCATTCAGCCAAAACAGCGTCGACAGCTCCCTCCTCTTGAGGTGTTTTAGCTCTACCCAAGCCAGTAGAGCTCTGCTTTGCCCCAGGGTTATCCAGGCACGGAGGAGGGAAGTGCAGGCAGAAGACCTCCTTACCAGGTCTGCCACCGTCTTTTGCATGTACTCGGTGCACTTCTCCACCTCGTTTTTGGGACCTCGGAGTTGGACGATGTCACTCTTGTGTGCAGGGTCTGGGAAGTTGATGATAACCTGCAGGAGCGGTCATTTAGAGTTAGCTCAAGCAAAAGCAAGAACCCTTGTGTCAGACACATGCAAAGGTTGGGGGGATCCTACACATGCCCTTTTCCCATTCAGAAACGGGGAACCGTGTTAGCGGCCTCTGGCTAAAAGAACTATCTTCTCAGACACTTGCGCTACAGAGCCACTAAAGTTACGACTTCTGTGACGACAGGCCTACTACCCATGTAGGAAAGAACCCCTCTGGATTCCTCCTCTCCTACAAAGCCTTACCTCTGGGAATTGCTCCCGGATTTCCCAGACCCGCTCAGCCTTCTGCCCAGTGATGGTCCGGTGGAATTTCTGCTCAACGATTAGGTCCGCAGCGTGTTCATTTTCCTGACGGGAACAGAGGGCACACTGAGTGTTCAGCCGGAGAGCCGTCTACTTTGACTTAGCGGTTTGCTGCCCGACGGTTTACTTGCCAGCACTGTCCCTCTTTTCTCCAGACCAAATTCACTCTGCGTTGACAGAGAAGGGCTACCCGAGGGAACAGGGGAAGACATTTGTGAAGAGGAACTTGCACTTGTCATGAGATCCAAGTGCTCCGTGGGCAAGGGGCACACACTCGCACCAGAAGGTTACAAGGGAACACGAGAGCCCAAACCCTGCAGTCTCCCAAACATCACGTCCTACCCACTCACCATACGGGAAGCGAGTTCCAGCAGCTCGCTCTTGGCCTGTGGGACCCCCTGTGGGTCTCCTTCCATTCTGATCGGGTTGCTCTTCTCGTTGTCCGGGGGAATGCGCACAGACACCTTGTACAGATCCTTCATCCTGTTCACTTCGAGGCAAGGACTGTGGTGACGCCGTCTGCTAGGCAAAGACCTGGAAGCAAGGCACCTGGATTATCACTGCTCAGAGGCTGATGAAGAAGTAAAGCCGCCTCTGGGAAGGGCTCGGTGGGGTAGGGTTGAGCCAGGGGAAATTGCCTCTTCCCCCTGGAGTTCAGCGAGAGCAGACCTGTGCCACACGAGAGCCTGTCCAAGTAAATACCGTGGCATCTACAGAGCCCATTGTTCCCTTGTCAGAGCCAGGCGTGTTTCTTCCCCAAACAGTATCACTTTTAGAGCAGAGGATAATCGTTCCTTTCTACCCCAAACTCTTGGCTGGGGACACGTTGCAGTGCTATCAAACTAGCAGACCGCAACAAGGCTTTAGCGTTGGCCATATTCTACTGCCGGTGCTGTAGCACCTTCCTCCAGAGGCCAGACCACACTGCTCCTCCTCCAGCTGACACCCTCTCCCACAAGCCACAGGGCTATTTAACCCCTTAGCGGGAACCAGCTACACCTGCACATCGCCCATGTCAATCAACCCACTGCCTCTGAGGCAAGGCCACAGCTGCGTGTTATCAATGCTAATCAACCCACCGCCTTCATTCCTCTACAGGGACAAGCTCACCAAGCACATTTCCACCACCCACAACTGGCTGCTAAACTGTCATTCGCACAGAGCAACGTGTGGGAAAAAAAATAAAAAAAATTCCTCCAGGACACATCAAAGTAATTCCACTACTGTTCAGGCTCCCAAGGTACTTTCACCCGTTCAAGCCATCGCAAGGCCTGACGGCCCATTTCTCTCCTTGTACCACCACCACTCCAGAAAAGCAGAGGAAATGTGATGGAGACAGCACACTGGGTGAGCTACAGAGCCCCTGATACCATCTACTAAACACGAAGAGTGTGAGCATGGGAAGGACTAGAAAGGCACTCCACTTACCGTTTAGCTGCTTTCTTGCCAATGAGGTGTCGGTGGAATTGGTGGTCAGCCTTGATTATTGCGTAATCCGTCCCGTGGATCTAAAAAGAATTATATCTTTTATATCTATCTATATATGTATGGATGTACATTATTTTATATTATAATATATAGGGCCAGGTAGGACAGGCCACCGCTTCTGTCTCGTGCCCTAAGTAACTGCCTACTGCCACTATTGGCACTGACTCACCAGCGGTCAGCTACAAGCACTTCTGCTCTTCAGCAGAGCACAAGCATTCCTCTGCTTTGAGAAGAGAGCATTGTGCTCATGAAACATTGAAAAGACTTACTTCTACGCCTCTCCAGCTATAACCAAGAGAATCCTTCCTTCTCCGCACCAAAAAAATAATGCTGACTTTTCAAGGATGCTATGGATGAGGTTCATAACCAAGGGGTGTCATCCACCTGGCCACACAATTTGTCTCCTGCAAGTACGATTAAGCATGCCAAGACATCCTATGGATGTGACAAACACCTCATCACCTCTGCTCTGTTGCCCCTTCTTCCCCCAGTTTCTTACTGGAACTAGTAACTCCAGCTCACCAGTTCCTTGAGCATGGCTTCAATCGGTTCCTGAGCCACATGCACATCTTCTGTAGGTCCTTCCAAAGTGATGTTATCCTGTGGCGAGCAGCCTCACAGTTTGCCCTCTTGCCTGTGATAACAATTGTCTCCGAGTTGCTGTTCTTTGCTGGGAGATCAATTATGGTGTTGCTTTCTTTACGGATCTGCCATAAAGAAAAAAAAAAAAAAAATCATCTCAGAAGCGTCCCATGTCAGAAGAAAAAGCCTCGCAGGCTATATTGGACATCACCAATGGGCAGGAGAGAGCATCCAGTGGGATTTTGCTGCAGGCAGTGATCATCACGAGCACTTGAGTTAGGAGCAATATCTCACCTTCTTGATGTTGGCACCTCCTTTCCCTACGATGTTCTTGTGGAACTGTTTGCAGATGGGGACAGAAATAGAAAAGCTGTTTTCAACCTAAGGGAGAAAGGAAGGGAGAACTGAAGATTACACTGTCGTGGCAAGGGAGGCCCGACTTCAGGAACTCTGATAAACGAGCTTTTGAAAAGAGGCTTAGACCCAAGGAAGTTCTCTATACGAGGGACTTGTAAGACTAAACAAAGGCAAGGACGTTCCCCTATAGCCTTCCCATAACAGGTACTACCCCCTGCCTCCATTCAGCCAAAACAGCGTCGACAGCTCCCTCCTCTTGAGGTGTTTTAGCTCTACCCAAGCCAGTAGAGCTCTGCTTTGCCCCAGGGTTATCCAGGCACGGAGGAGGGAAGTGCAGGCAGAAGACCTCCTTACCAGGTCTGCCACCGTCTTTTGCATGTACTCGGTGCACTTCTCCACCTCGTTTTTGGGACCTCGGAGTTGGACGATGTCACTCTTGTGTGCAGGGTCTGGGAAGTTGATGATAACCTGCAGGAGCGGTCATTTAGAGTTAGCTCAAGCAAAAGCAAGAACCCTTGTGTCAGACACATGCAAAGGTTGGGGGGATCCTACACATGCCCTTTTCCCATTCAGAAAAGGGGAACCGTGTTAGCGGCCTCTGGCTAAAAGAACTATCTTCTCAGACACTTGCGCTACAGAGCCACTAAAGTTACGACTTCTGTGACGACAGGCCTACTACCCATGTAGGAAAGAACCCCTCTGGATTCCTCCTCTCCTACAAAGCCTTACCTCTGGGAATTGCTCCCGGATTTCCCAGACCCGCTCAGCCTTCTGCCCAGTGATGGTCCGGTGGAATTTCTGCTCAACGATTAGGTCCGCAGCGTGTTCATTTTCCTGACGGGAACAGAGGGCACACTGAGTGTTCAGCCGGAGAGCCGTCTACTTTGACTTAGCGGTTTGCTGCCCGACGGTTTACTTGCCAGCACTGTCCCTCTTTTCTCCAGACCAAATTCACTCTGCGTTGACAGAGAAGGGCTACCCGAGGGAACAGGGGAAGACATTTGTGAAGAGGAACTTGCACTTGTCATGAGATCCAAGTGCTCCGTGGGCAAGGGGCACACACTCGCACCAGAAGGTTACAAGGGAACACGAGAGCCCAAACCCTGCAGTCTCCCAAACATCACGTCCTACCCACTCACCATACGGGAAGCGAGTTCCAGCAGCTCGCTCTTGGCCTGTGGGACCCCCTGTGGGTCTCCTTCCATTCTGATCGGGTTGCTCTTCTCGTTGTCCGGGGGAATGCGCACAGACACCTTGTACAGATCCTTCATCCTGTTCACTTCGAGGCAAGGACTGTGGTGACGCCGTCTGCTAGGCAAAGACCTGGAAGCAAGGCACCTGGATTATCACTGCTCAGAGGCTGATGAAGAAGTAAAGCCGCCTCTGGGAAGGGCTCGGTGGGGTAGGGTTGAGCCAGGGGAAATTGCCTCTTCCCCCTGGAGTTCAGCGAGAGCAGACCTGTGCCACACGAGAGCCTGTCCAAGTAAATACCGTGGCATCTACAGAGCCCATTGTTCCCTTGTCAGAGCCAGGCGTGTTTCTTCCCCAAACAGTATCACATTTAGAGCAGAGGATAATCGTTCCTTTCTACCCCAAACTCTTGGCTGGGGACACGTTGCAGTGCTATGAAACTAGCAGACCGCAACAAGGCTTTAGCGTTGGCCATATTCTACTGCCGGTGCTGTAGCACCTTCCTCCAGAGGCCAGACCACACTGCTCCTCCTCCAGCTGACACCCTCTCCCACAAGCCACAGGGCTATTTAACCCCTTAGCGGGAACCAGCTACACCTGCACATCGCCCATGTCAATCAACCCACTGCCTCTGAGGCAAGGCCACAGCTGCGTGTTATCAATGCTAATCAACCCACCGCCTTCATTCCTCTACAGGGACAAGCTCACCAAGCACATTTCCACCACCCACAACTGGCTGCTAAAATGTCATTCGCACAGAGCAACGTGTGGAAAAAAAAAAAAAAAAAATTCCTCCAGGACACATCAAAGTAATTCCACTACTGTTCAGGCTCCCAAGGTACTTCCACCCGTTCAAGCCATCGCAAGGCCTGACGGCCCATTTCTCTCCTTGTACCACCACCACTCCAGAAAAGCAGAGGAAATGTGATGGAGACAGCACACTGGGTGAGCTACAGAGCCCCTGATACCATCTACTAAACACGAAGAGTGTGAGCATGGGAAGGACTAGAAAGGCACTCCACTTACCGTTTAGCTGCTTTCTTGCCAATGAGGTGTCGGTGGAATTGGTGGTCAGCCTTGATTATTGCGTAATCCGTCCCGTGGATCTAAAAAGAATTATATCTTTTATATCTATCTATATATGTATGGATGTACATTATTTTATATTATAATATATAGGGCCAGGTAGGACAGGCCACCGCTTCTGTCTCGTGCCCTAAGTAACTGCCTACTGCCACTATTGGCACTGACTCACCAGCGGTCAGCTACAAGCACTTCTGCTCTTCAGCAGAGCACAAGCATTCCTCTGCTTTGAGAAGAGAGCATTGTGCTCATGAAACATTGAAAAGACTGACTTCTATGCCTCTCCAGCTATAACCAAGAGAATCCTTCCTTCTCCGCACCAAAAAAATTAATGCTGACTTTTCAAGGATGCTATGGATGAGTTTCATAACCAAGGGGTGTCATCCACCTGGCCACACAATTTGTCTCCTGCAAGTACGATTAAGCATGCCAAGACATCCTATGGATGTGACAAACACCTCATCACCTCTGCTCTGTTGCCCCTTCTTCCCCGAGTTCCTGTTCTCCTTCGTAATACCTAGTTGTTCTCTCATTATGAATCCTCCCTTCCCCTTATCAGTGTCAATGGAATCATCGTTCCATGGACAATGAGTCGTCCCGTTCCCCCGCTTGGTCCGAGAGTATTACCTCTGTTCAGTGGCTTGATCCAGGGTGATAGTGCTCGTTCTAGGCGCTGTAAAAAGCGAAATCTATATCCTATGTCCTGATTTTGGGTATCTAACATTAATGCAAAACAGTAATCCTCACACAGTTTTTATTTCATTCTGTAGCGTCGGTGTCGCTATCGGCTGCCTGCGGTAAAGGTTCACGGGAAGGTCTTACATTCTTCGCTGGGATCCATCGAGGTCCTTTTTCTGTAGAGACACAAGCATAACCTTTTCCCCGTGTAACAAGAGGATATGGTCCCATAATTTTACCTGTTTCTGCATCTCGGACCGATACCGGGCCTTTAACCCGTGCCTCGACGGAGGTAGCTGCAGTGAAACGTCGACCTATCGGTGGGTCGTTATCTATTCAAGAACAATTCAAAAAATTAAAAACATACAACGCTTTCTGTAACCGTTCCTCGGGAATAGCCATGCCCATTCCCCCTTTTTGTTGTTGTCATAAACGTTTCAGAGACCGATGAGACCCTTCAATGAGAGATCGACCGGTGGGGGAATGAGCAATGCCGGTAATGTGAGTTCTACCCCATAGGGCAAAAGAGGTTTTTACAGTTGTTGAAACGTAAAGATAAAGACCGACAACGGTCCAGCTTAAGGGAATACCTAAAGCAGCAAAAGCACGCATTAAATGTCTACGAACAGCTCGTGCCTTTTCTCCTGTGTGACACGAGGCAACCAAGGCACCTGAAAATGTATCAATGGAAGAGTGGATATATTTAAGGCTACCAAATTCAGAATCATGCGTGACATCTGTTTGCCATAACGGTAGGCTTTGTAATCCTCTAGGATTAACTCCTGCAGCAACTGATGGGAAAGAATGTTTTTGACAATCGGGACAGACAGCAATAATACTTGATGCTTGTTGAGCAGCAAGGCCAAACTGTCGCTTAAGAGCTCCAGCGTTTCGATGGAAAAAAAGAGTGCCTTCGCTTAGCTTGTGCAATACGGTCTGGCAGTACTTGAACTGGTCACGGCAATAGGTCAGCTCGTCGATTGCCTTCTGCAAGAAAACCAGGTAGCGAGGTATGAGACCTAATATGCATAACAAAATAAGGCGCAGATCGAGAGTCCAAAAGGAAAATAAGTTCCTGTAACAGGGTAAAGGGTTGTGAATGCGAAACACTCCGCAGCACAGAAGCTTCAGCTCGTGGAACAATACCTGCAACATAAGCAGAATCAGTAACAAGGTGGAGTGGTACATTCCATTCTCGGAAAACACGAACAACTGCATTCAGTTCTCCTGTTTGAGGTGAACCGGAGACCGTCTCTATGTCCGAATCCCATTGTCTCCGTTGAAAACCTTAGGAAGACAGGAATTGAACCTGCACAGAAGAGATCAAAGCGCTCCATACTCCCCTTATATTACTTCCCAGTAGGGTCAGCTAAACAAAAGCTATCGGGCCCATACCCCGAAAATGATGGTTTAACCTCTTCCTCTACTAAATGAGCCCCGTCACAAAACTAACGTTCTCCTTAAGCCTTCTACTAGGAACAACCATCACAATTTCAAGCAACCACTGACTGCTAGCCTGGCCTGGACTAGAAATCAACACCCTTGCCATTATCCCCTTCCTTTCAAAATCACACCACCCTCGAGCTATGGAAGCTGCAATCAAATACTTTCTCGTCCAAGCAACCGCCTCCGCATTAATCCTCTTCTCAAGCACAATCAACGCACAGTTCACCGGACAATGAGACATTCCGCGACTAAGCCACCCAACAGCCTCCCTACTACTAACTACAGCAGTCGCAATAAAACTAGGCCTAGTACCCTTTCACTTCCGATGTCCAGAGGTCATACAAGGCTCACCTATAACCACTGCCCTACTCGTCTCTACATGAATAAAACTCCCCCCACTCACTCTTCTTTTCTTAACTGCCCCCTCACTGAACCCACTCCTACTGACAACCGTGGCCATTGCATCCGCAGCCATCGGAGGGCGAACAGGACTTAACCAAACACAAATCCGAAAAGTCCTAGCTTTCTCATCGATCGCCCACCTAGGCTGAATAACCATCATCCTCATATACAACCCCAAGCTAACATTAATAACCTTCTACCTATACTCCTTAAGAACCGCCTCCATTTTCTTAGCCCTCAACACAACCAACTCGTCAAAACTATCCACAATAATAACCTCCTGAACAAAAATACCATCGCTAAACGCATCCTTGACGCTAGCACTACTATCCCTAGCCGGCCTGCCCCCACTCCCTGGCTTTTTACCAAAATGACTCATTATCCAGGAACTAACTAAGCAAGAGATATCAACCGCAGCCATAATTATTTCAATACTCTCCCTACAAGGTTTATTTTTCTACCTACGCCTTGCATATTGCTCCACACTCCCACCAAACACTACAAGCTTCATAAAACAATGATACAATAACAAATCCACAGGCACACCAATTGCTACCTTAATTTCTCTGTCAGTCCTCCTTCTCCCCCCTTCTCCCGCAATCCTGACCGTTACCTAAGAAACTTAGGATCCCCTGCCTACCAAACCGACGGCCTTCAAAGCCTTAACTAAGAGTTAAATCCTCTTAGTTTCTGCCCACACCACTAAGGCCCGCAGGACACTAAACCTGCACCATCTAAATGCAACGCAGATACTCTAATTCAGCTAGGGCCTCCACGATAAGCCTAGACAGACGGGCCTCGATCCCATAAACTTCTAATTAACAGCTAGACGCTCAAACCAACGAGCTTCTGTCTACCAGACTCCGGCACACTCTCAGCGTACATCAATGAGTTTGCAACTCAACATGAACTTCACCACAGAGTCGATAAGAAGAGGAATTCAACCTCTGTAAAAAGGACTACAGCCTAACGCCTAAACACTCAGCCACCTGACCCGTGACCTTCATCAACCGATGACTAGTTTCAACAAACCACAATGACATCGGCACCCTATACCTACTCTTCGGAGCATGGGCAGGCATAGCCGAGTACCGCCCTCAGCCTCCTTATTCGAGCAGAACTTGGCCAACCAGGAACTCTCCTAGGAGACGACCAAATCTACAATGTCATCATCACCGCCCATGCCTTCGTAAGAATCTTCTTCACAGTTATAGCTATTATAATCGAAGGGTTTGGAAACTGACTAGTCCCCCTTATAATTGGAGCCCCAGACATAGCATTCCCCCGCATAAACAACATCGGTTTCTGAACTACTTCCTCCGTCCTTCCTACTGCTCCTAGCGTCCTCCACAGTAGAAGCTGGAGTCGGAACAGGATGAACCATATACCCGCCCCTAGCAGGCAACCTAGCCCATGCTGGCGCCTCAGTAGACCTAGCCATCTTCTCCCTACACCTCGCAGGTGTGTCTTCCATCTTAGGGGCCATCAACTTTAACACAACAGCCATTAACATAACCCCCCCTGCCTTATCGCAACATCCAACTCCCCTATTCGTATGATCCGTACTCCTATTGCCCTCACTTCCAGTCCTGGCCGCCGGCATCACCATACTACTGACCGACCGAAACCTAAACACTACATTCTGTGACCCCGCTGGAGGGGGAGACCCCATTCTCTACCAGCACCTGTTCTGATTCTTTGGCCACCGGGAAGTTTACATCTTAATCCTTCACGGCTTTGGAATCATCTCACATGTTGTAACGTATTACGCAGGCAAAAAAGAACCATTCGGCTACATAGGAATAGTCTGAGCTATACTATCGATTGGATTCCTGGGCTTTGTCGTATGAGCCCACCACATATTCACTGTCGGAATAGACGTAGACAGCCGATCATACTTCATCTCCGCCACTATAATCATCGCCATCCCAACCGGCATTCAGGTATTCAGCTGACTAGCCACACTACACGGAGGCACCATCAAATGAGGTCCACCGATACTGTGAGCCTTGGGCTTCATCTTCCTCTTCACACTTGCCAATGAGGTGTCGGTGGAACTGGTGGTCAGCCTTGATTACTGCGTAATCCATCCCGTGGATCTAAAAAGAATTTTATATATATATAATATTGTACGCACATACATACATATATATATATTATATAGGGCCAGGAAGGACAGGCCACCGCTTCTGTCTCGTGCCCTAAGTAACTGCCTACTGCCAGTATTGGCACTGACTCACCAGCGGTCAGCTACAAGCACTTCTGCTCTTCAGCAGAGCACAAGCATTCCTCTGCTTTGAGAAGAGAGCATTGTGCTCATGAAACATTGAAAAGACTCACTTCTATGCCTCTCCAGCTATAACCAAGGGAATCCTTCCTTCTCCGCACCAAAAAAATTAATGCTGACTTTTCAAGGATGCTATGGATGAGGTTCATAACCAAGGGGTGTCATCCACCTGGCCACACAATTTGTCTCCTGCAAGTTCGATTAAGCATGCCAAGACATCCTATGGATGTGACAAACACCTCATCACCTCTGCTCTGTTGCCCCTTCTTCCCCCAGTTTCTTACTGGAACTAGTAACTCCAGCTCACCAGTTCCTTGAGCATGGCTTCAATCGGTTCCTGAGCCACATGCACATCTTCTGTAGGTCCTTCCAAAGTGATGTTATCCTGTGGCGAGCAGCCTCACAGTTTGCCCTCTTGCCTGTGATAACAATTGTCTCCGAGTTGCTGTTCTTTGCTGGGAGATCAATTTTGGTGTTGCTTTCTTTACGGATCTGCCACAAAGGGAAAAAAAAAAAAAAAATCATCTCAGAAGCGTCCCATGTCAGAAGAAAAACCCTCGCAGGCTATATTGGACATCACCAATGGGCAGGAGAGAGCATCCAGTGGGATTTTGCTGCAGGCAGTGATCATCACGAGCACTTGAGTTAGGAGCAATATCTCACCTTCTTGATGTTGGCACCTCCTTTCCCTACGATGTTCTTGTGGAACTGTTTGCAGATGGGGACAGAAATAGAAAAGCTGTTTTCAACCTAAGGGAGAAAGGAAGGGAGAACTGAAGATTACACTGTCGTGGCAAGGGAGGCCCGACTTCAGGAACTCTGATAAACGAGCTTTTGAAAAGAGGCTTAGACCCAAGGAAGTTCTCTATACGAGGGACTTGTAAGACTAAACAAAGGCAAGGACGTTCCCCTATAGCCTTCCCATAACAGGTACTACCCCCTGCCTCCATTCAGCCAAAACAGCGTCGACAGCTCCCTCCTCTTGAGGTGTTTTAGCTCTACCCAAGCCAGTAGAGCTCTGCTTTGCCCCAGGGTTATCCAGGCACGGAGGAGGGAAGTGCAGGCAGAAGACCTCCTTACCAGGTCTGCCACCGTCTTTTGCATGTACTCGGTGCACTTCTCCACCTCGTTTTTGGGACCTCGGAGTTGGACGATGTCACTCTTGTGTGCAGGGTCTGGGAAGTTGATGATAACCTGCAGGAGCGGTCATTTAGAGTTAGCTCAAGCAAAAGCAAGAACCCTTGTGTCAGACACATGCAAAGGTTGGGGGGATCCTACACATGCCCTTTTCCCATTCAGAAACGGGGAACCGTGTTAGCGGCCTCTGGCTAAAAGAACTATCTTCTCAGACACTTGCGCTACAGAGCCACTAAAGTTACGACTTCTGTGACGACAGGCCTACTACCCATGTAGGAAAGAACCCCTCTGGATTCCTCCTCTCCTACAAAGCCTTACCTCTGGGAATTGCTCCCGGATTTCCCAGACCCGCTCAGCCTTCTGCCCAGTGATGGTCCGGTGGAATTTCTGCTCAACGATTAGGTCCGCAGCGTGTTCATTTTTTTCCTGACGGGAACAGAGGGCACACTGAGTGTTCAGCCGGAGAGCCGTCTACTTTGACTTAGCGGTTTGCTGCCCGACGGTTTACTTGCCAGCACTGTCCCTCTTTCTCCAGACCAAATTCACTCTGCGTTGACAGAGAAGGCTACCCGAGGGAACAGGGGAAGACATTTGTGAAGAGGAACTTGCACTTGTCATGAGATCCAAGTGCTCCGTGGGCAAGGGGCACACACTCGCACCAGAAGGTTACAAGGGAACACGAGAGCCCAACCCTGCAGTCTCCCAAACATCACGTCCTACCCACTCACCATACGGGAAGCGAGTTCCAGCAGCTCGCTCTTGGCCTGTGGGACCCCCTGTGGGTCTCCTTCCATTCTGATCGGGTTGCTCTTCTCGTTGTCCGGGGGAATGCGCACAGACACCTTGTACAGATCCTTCATCCTGTTCACTTCGAGGCAAGGACTGTGGTGACGCCGTCTGCTAGGCAAAGACCTGGAAGCAAGGCACCTGGATTATCACTGCTCAGAGGCTGATGAAGAAGTAAAGCCGCCTCTGGGAAGGGCTCGGTGGGGTAGGGTTGAGCCAGGGGAAATTGCCTCTTCCCCCTGGAGTTCAGCGAGAGCAGACCTGTGCCACACGAGAGCCTGTCCAAGTAAATACCGTGGCATCTACAGAGCCCATTGTTCCCTTGTCAGAGCCAGGCGTGTTTCTTCCCCAAACAGTATCACATTTAGAGCAGAGGATAATCGTTCCTTTCTACCCCAAACTCTTGGCTGGGGACACGTTGCAGTGCTATCAAACTAGCAGACCGCAACAAGGCTTTAGCGTTGGCCATATTCTACTGCCGGTGCTGTAGCACCTTCCTCCAGAGGCCAGACCACACTGCTCCTCCTCCAGCTGACACCCTCTCCCACAAGCCACAGGGCTATTTAACCCCTTAGCGGGAACCAGCTACACCTGCACATCGCCCATGTCAATCAACCCACTGCCTCTGAGGCAAGGCCACAGCTGCGTGTTATCAATGCTAATCAACCCACCGCCTTCATTCCTCTACAGGGACAAGCTCACCAAGCACATTTCCACCACCCACAACTGGCTGCTAAACTGTCATTCGCACAGAGCAACGTGTGGGAAAAAAAATAAAAAAAATTCCTCCAGGACACATCAAAGTAATTCCACTACTGTTCAGGCTCCCAAGGTACTTCCACCCGTTCAAGCCATCGCAAGGCCTGACGGCCCATTTCTCTCCTTGTACCACCACCACTCCAGAAAAGCAGAGGAAATGTGATGGAGACAGCACACTGGGTGAGCTACAGAGCCCCTGATACCATCTACTAAACACGAAGAGTGTGAGCATGGGAAGGACTAGAAAGGCACTCCACTTACCGTTTAGCTGCTTTCTTGCCAATGAGGTGTCGGTGGAATTGGTGGTCAGCCTTGATTATTGCGTAATCCGTCCCGTGGATCTAAAAAGAATTATATCTTTTATATCTATCTATATATGTATGGATGTACATTATTTTATATTATAATATATAGGGCCAGGTAGGACAGGCCACCGCTTCTGTCTCGTGCCCTAAGTAACTGCCTACTGCCAGTATTGGCACTGACTCACCAGCGGTCAGCTACAAGCACTTCTGCTCTTCAGCAGAGCACAAGCATTCCTCTGCTTTGAGAAGAGAGCATTGTGCTCATGAAACATTGAAAAGACTCACTTCTACGCCTCTCCAGCTATAACCAAGAGAATCCTTCCTTCTCCGCACCAAAAAAATTAATGCTGACTTTTCAAGGATGCTATGGATGAGTTTCATAACCAAGGGGTGTCATCCACCTGGCCACACAATTTGTCTCCTGCAAGTACGATTAAGCATGCCAAGACATCCTATGGATGTGACAAACACCTCATCACCTCTGCTCTGTTGCCCCTTCTTCCCCGAGTTCCTGTTCTCCTTCATAATACCTAGTTGTTCTCTCATTATGAATCCTCCCTTCCCCTTATCAGTGTCAATGGAATCATCGTTCCATGGACAATGAGTCGTCCCTTTCCCCCGCTTGGTCCGAGAGTATTACCTCTGTTCAGTGGCTTGATCCAGGGTGATAGTGCTCGTTCTAGGCGCTGTAAAAAGCGAAATCTATATCCTATGTCCTGATTTTGGGTATCTAACATTAATGCAAAACAGTAATCCTCACACAGTTTTTATTTCATTCTGTAGCGTCGGTGTCGGTATCGGCTGCCTGCGGTAAAGGTTCACGGGAAGGTCTTACATTCTTCGCTGGGATCCATCTAGGTCCTTTTTCTGTAGAGACACAAGCATAACCTTTTCCCCGTGTAACAAGAGGATATGGTCCCATAATTTTACCTGTTTCTGCATCTCGGACCGATACCGGGCCTTTAACCCGTGCCGTGCCTCGACGGAGGTAGCTGCAGTGAAACGTCGACCTATCGGTGGGTCGTTATCTATTCAAGAACAATTCAAAAAATTAAAAACATACAACGCTTTCTGTAACCGTTCCTCGGGAATAGCCATGCCCATTCCCCCTTTTTGTTGTTGTCATAAACGTTTCAGAGACCGATGAGACCCTTCAATGAGAGATCGACCGGTGGGGGAATGAGCAATGCCGGTAATGTGAGTTCTACCCCATAGGGCAAAAGAGGTTTTTACAGTTGTTGAAACGTAAAGATAAAGACCGACAACGGTCCAGCTTAAGGGAATACCTAAAGCAGCAAAAGCACGCATTAAATGTCTACGAACAGCTCGTGCCTTTTCTCCTGTGTGACACGAGGCAACCAAGGCACCTGAAAATGTATCAATGGAAGAGTGGATATATTTAAGGCTACCAAATTCAGAATCATGCGTGACATCTGTTTGCCATAACGGTAGGCTTTGTAATCCTCTAGGATTAGCTCCTGCAGCAACTGATGGGAAAGAATGTTTTTGACAGTCGGGACAGACAGCAATAATACTTGATGCTTGTTGAGCAGCAAGGCCAAACTGTCGCTTAAGAGCTCCAGCGTTTCGATGGAAAAAAAGAGTGCCTTCGCTTAGCTTGTGCAATACGGTCTGGCAGTACTTGAACTGGTCACGGCAATAGGTCAGCTCGTCGATTGCCTTCTGCAAGAAAACCAGGTAGCGAGGTATGAGACCTAATATGCATAACAAAATAAGGCGCAGATCGAGAGTCCAAAAGGAAAATAAGTTCCTGTAACAGGGTAAAGGGTTGTGAATGCGAAACACTCCGCAGCACAGAAGCTTCAGCTCGTGGAACAATACCTGCAACATAAGCAGAATCAGTAACAAGGTGGAGTGGTACATTCCATTCTCGGAAAACACGAACAACTGCATTCAGTTCTCCTGTTTGAGGTGAACCGGAGACCGTCTCTATGTCCGAATCCCATTGCCTCCGTTGATCATCCCACCACAGAAGAACAGATTTATGCGATTGGCCCGATCCATCTGTAAACACAGTAAGCGCCGGTAAGGGTTGTTCGCTTCTTCTGGGTTTTAACATCAGACGAAAATCAACGTTAAACAGTTTGTGTGAAGGTGGATGGGAAGTTATTCGACCTGTATGTTCTCGCCCGGCACCTCCCCGGGACCTACAGCTTGACAAACTATTGCTGTACAATTCAACCACGAGAACCTCTAACACCTTTACCGCTCAAACCTAGCCTTCTCCTTAACATCTTGTATATCCCATAAACACCACCTACCCAAAACCTCAGCACTAAAATCATATTAACCCAAACCCCCCATACACACACGCCCCTAAGACTATAGGCGCCCAAACAGCCAACGAAGCCAACGAAACCAACGAAACCACGTCCCCGTAGCTTACAATCCAAAGCGTGGCACTGAAGATGCCAAGATGGCGTCCAATATGAAAGCCGAGGACAAAAGACTTAGCCCTAACCTTACGGTTGGCTCCTGCTAGACCTAGACGTGCAAGTATCTGCGGCCCAGTGTAAATGCCCTAGGCCTCCTGCTAAGACCGAAGGAGCAGGCATCAGGCACACGCTACCAACTGCAGCCCAAGACGCCTTGCTCAGCCACACCCCCACGGGCACTCAGCAGTAATTAACAGTAAGCAAGAAGCGCAAGCTTGACTTAGTCACGGCAACCTTCAGGGTTGGTAAATCTCGTGCCAGCCGCCGCGGTCACACCAGAAACCCAAGCCAACAGTCACACGGCGTAGAGAGCGGACCAGAGCCTGTCAGAATAACTAGGAAACCGAAACACAACTAAGCTGTCGTAAGCCCGAGATACCCCTAAGGCCAACCTAAAGATGATCCTAGTAAACCTGACTGCGGCCAATGAAGAGACGGGACGCAGCTTGATGCAAGCAAATGTCAATGCGTTGTGCAGAAGCACGAGGTTTTATACGCTTGCAGAAGCTGCGCGTTTTAAACCAATTGCTTCTTGAGGCTAAGCCTTGCATACTAGGCAATCCCTGATTGGTGGTTAACTACCGGCACTTAACAGCAAGGTGTTACCTTTCCTTGGCGCCATCCGTCTCCCACTCCCCTGTGCTCTGTAACCATGCCCCATCATGTTGTTAATTGTTGTCTAGACAAGCTCGAGCACACTCCCCTCAGCTGACCGATTGCCACGCGTGGTCCTAGTTTCCAGCCCGCTCCTGCACCTCCCCCTTCCTGTTGCACAAAAGAACCTTTGAAAGCGAACGAGGAAAAACAAGGCCTAAGCAACAGAACAAATAAAAAACCAACTAAGACATATTATCACTGTCAAAATAACCCACTGCCTTTGTTCCGTACAATTCTACAATTTCCCCTTTTTGTTTTTGAACAGCTAGTACCAGGTTTGCCATGTTCCGCAGGGCCCTTGCAAACATGACAGCAACCAAGGTAATAGCAAACAAACAACACTGCCAATCGAGTGAATGGATGCCAGAAAAGGCTGAAATTTTCTCAGATTTTGATAACATGTTGCTGCAGTGGGGCGCCTAAAATCCACGCAGCACATACCATCAAAATCCTCACAGCCACGTCCTTGAACCAACAACAAAAAGCCGCGGCAATTTTGACTCACATGCTTAACTGCCTACCAAACAAGGTGATTGAACTCTTTAATGCTTTCCCTGCTGTTACTCTGCATAAGAGAAGAAGCGCTGCGACACGTTCCCATCCTAGCCTCCTACTACATTAGCATCTACAGAAAGACATTGCTCGACATGCAAAGTGTAAACAACATCACCTTCTTTTGGATTAACGTTATACGTAGGCGGAAGGGCACACCAAACAAGAACCGTTTCCGTCAAAAAGTTCGAAACATAGCATGCCTTCTCTGAACATACCTCTGGGGTCATCCCCTTCATTCCCTCCTTTTGATGCAAAGAGAGACACTTGACCCTAACAGAGAAGCCCCTGTTTACATCTCTGAGCCAGGACACAAGCCGCAGCTGTGCGCGCCACCAGGCTCAGGGCAGAAACCACTCCTGTAGTTACCTAACTATATATCTCGACAAGCGTGCAGACACCTATTAAACACTAAATAACCATGTTTATCGTTCCTGTTCTCCTTCGTAATACCTAGTTGTTCTCTCATTATGAATCCTCCCTTCCCCTTATCAGTGTCAATGGAATCATCGTTCCATGGACAATGAGTCGTCCCGTTCCCCCGCTTGGTCCGAGAGTATTACCTCTGTTCAGTGGCTTGATCCAGGGTGATAGTGCTCGTTCTAGGCGCTGTAAAAAGCGAAATCTATATCCTATGTCCTGATTTTGGGTATCTAACATTAATGCAAAACAGTAATCCTCACACAGTTTTTATTTCATTCTGTAGCGTCGGTGTCGGTATCGGCTGCCTGCGGTAAAGGTTCACGGAAAGGTCTTACATTCTTCGCTGGGATCCATCGAGGTCCTTTTTCTGTAGAGACACAAGCATAACCTTTTCCCCGTGTAACAAGAGGATATGGTCCCATAATTTTACCTGTTTCTGCATCTCGGACCGATGCCGGGCCTTTAACCCGTGCCTCGACGGAGGTAGCTGCAGTGAAACGTCGACCTATCGGTGGGTCGTTATCTATTCAAGAACAATTCAAAAAATTAAAAACATACAACGCTTTCTGTAACCGTTCCTCGGGAATAGCCATGCCCATTCCCCCTTTTTGTTGTTGTCATAAACGTTTCAGAGACCGATGAGACCCTTCAATGAGAGATCGACCGGTGGGGGAATGAGCAATGCCGGTAATGTGAGTTCTACCCCATAGGGCAAAAGAGGTTTTTACAGTTGTTGAAACGTAAAGATAAAGACCGACAACGGTCCAGCTTAAGGGAATACCTAAAGCAGCAAAAGCACGCATTAAATGTCTACGAACAGCTCGTGCCTTTTCTCCTGTGTGACACGAGGCAACCAAGGCACCTGAAAATGTATCAATGGAAGAGTGGATATATTTAAGGCTACCAAATTCAGAATCATGCGTGACATCTGTTTGCCATAACGGTAGGCTTTGTAATCCTCTAGGATTAACTCCTGCAGCAACTGATGGGAAAGAATGTTTTTGACAATCGGGACAGACAGCAATAATACTTGATGCTTGTTGAGCAGCAAGGCCAAACTGTCGCTTAAGAGCTCCAGCGTTTCGATGGAAAAAAAGAGTGCCTTCGCTTAGCTTGTGCAATACGGTCTGGCAGTACTTGAACTGGTCACGGCAATAGGTCAGCTCGTCGATTGCCTTCTGCAAGAAAACCAGGTAGCGAGGTATGAGACCTAATATGCATAACAAAATAAGGCGCAGATCGAGAGTCCAAAAGGAAAATAAGTTCCTGTAACAGGGTAAAGGGTTGTGAATGCGAAACACTCCGCAGCACAGAAGCTTCAGCTCGTGGAACAATACCTGCAACATAAGCAGAATCAGTAACAAGGTGGAGTGGTACATTCCATTCTCGGAAAACACGAACAACTGCATTCAGTTCTCCTGTTTGAGGTGAACCGGAGACCGTCTCTATGTCCGAATCCCATTGTCTCCGTTGAAAACCTTAGGAAGACAGGAATTGAACCTGCACAGAAGAGATCAAAGCGCTCCATACTCCCCTTACATTACTTCCCAGTAGGGTCAGCTAAACAAAAGCTATCGGGCCCATACCCCGAAAATGATGGTTTAACCTCTTCCTCTACTAAATGAGCCCCGTCACAAAACTAACGTTCTCCTTAAGCCTTCTACTAGGAACAACCATCACAATTTCAAGCAACCACTGACTGCTAGCCTGGCCTGGACTAGAAATCAACACCCTTGCCATTATCCCCTTCCTTTCAAAATCACACCACCCTCGAGCTATGGAAGCTGCAATCAAATACTTTCTCGTCCAAGCAACCGCCTCCGCATTAATCCTCTTCTCAAGCACAATCAACGCACAGTTCACCGGACAATGAGACATTCCGCGACTAAGCCACCCAACAGCCTCCCTACTACTAACTACAGCAGTCGCAATAAAACTAGGCCTAGTACCCTTTCACTTCCGATGTCCAGAGGTCATACAAGGCTCACCTATAACCACTGCCCTACTCGTCTCTACATGAATAAAACTCCCCCCACTCACTCTTCTTTTCTTAACTGCCCCCTCACTGAACCCACTCCTACTGACAACCGTGGCCATTGCATCCGCAGCCATCGGAGGGCGAACAGGACTTAACCAAACACAAATCCGAAAAGTCCTAGCTTTCTCATCGATCGCCCACCTAGGCTGAATAACCATCATCCTCATATACAACCCCAAGCTAACATTAATAACCTTCTACCTATACTCCTTAAGAACCGCCTCCATTTTCTTAGCCCTCAACACAACCAACTCCTCAAAACTATCCACAATAATAACCTCCTGAACAAAAATACCATCGCTAAACGCATCCTTGACGCTAGCACTACTATCCCTAGCCGGCCTGCCCCCACTCCCTGGCTTTTTACCAAAATGACTCATTATCCAGGAACTAACTAAGCAAGAGATATCAACCGCAGCCATAATTATTTCAATACTCTCCCTACAAGGTTTATTTTTCTACCTACGCCTTGCATATTGCTCCACACTCCCACCAAACACTACAAGCTTCATAAAACAATGATACAATAACAAATCCACAGGCACACCAATTGCTACCTTAATTTCTCTGTCAGTCCTCCTTCTCCCCCCTTCTCCCGCAATCCTGACCGTTACCTAAGAAACTTAGGATCCCCTGCCTACCAAACCGAAGGCCTTCAAAGCCTTAACTAAGAGTTAAATCCTCTTAGTTTCTGCCCACACCACTAAGGCCCGCAGGACACTAAACCTGCACCATCTAAATGCAACGCAGATACTCTAATTCAGCTAGGGCCTCCACGATAAGCCTAGACAGACGGGCCTCGATCCCATAAACTTCTAATTAACAGCTAGACGCTCAAACCAACGAGCTTCTGTCTACCAGACTCCGGCACACTCTCAGCGTACATCAACGAGTTTGCAACTCAACATGAACTTCACCACAGAGTCGATAAGAAGAGGAATTCAACCTCTGTAAAAAGGACTACAGCCTAACGCCTAAACACTCAGCCACCTGACCCGTGACCTTCATCAACCGATGACTAGTTTCAACAAACCACAATGACATCGGCACCCTATACCTACTCTTCGGAGCATGGGCAGGCATAGCCGAGTACCGCCCTCAGCCTCCTTATTCGAGCAGAACTTGGCCAACCAGGAACTCTCCTAGGAGACGACCAAATCTACAATGTCATCATCACCGCCCATGCCTTCGTAAGAATCTTCTTCACAGTTATAGCCATTATAATCGAAGGGTTTGGAAACTGACTAGTCCCCCTTATAATTGGAGCCCCAGACATAGCATTCCCCCGCATAAACAACATCGGTTTCTGAACTACTTCCTCCGTCCTTCCTACTGCTCCTAGCGTCCTCCACAGTAGAAGCTGGAGTCGGAACAGGATGAACCATATACCCGCCCCTAGCAGGCAACCTAGCCCATGCTGGCGCCTCAGTAGACCTAGCCATCTTCTCCCTACACCTCGCAGGTGTGTCTTCCATCTTAGGGGCCATCAACTTTAACACAACAGCCATTAACATAACCCCCCCTGCCTTATTGCAACATCCAACTCCCCTATTCGTATGATCCATACTCCTAGTGCCCTCACTTCCAGTCCTGGCCGCCGGCATCACCATACTACTGACCGACCGAAACCTAAACACTACATTCTTTGACCCCGCTGGAGGGGGAGACCCCATTCTCTACCAGCACCTGTTCCGATTCTTTGGCCACCAGGAAGTTTACATCTTAATCCTTCACGGCTTTGGAATCATCTCACATGTTGTAACGTATTACGCAGGCAAAAAAGAACCATTCGGCTACATAGGAATAGTCTGAGCTATACTATCGATTGGATTCCTGGGCTTTGTCATATGAGCCCACCACATATTCACTGTCGGAATAGACGTAGACAGCCGATCATACTTCATCTCCGCCACTATAATCATCGCCATCCCAACCGGCATTCAGGTATTCAGCTGACTAGCCACACCACACGGAGGCACCATCAAATGAGATCCACCGATACTGTGAGCCTTGGGCTTCATCTTCCTCTTCACACTTGCCAATAAGGTGTCGGTGGAATTGGTGGTCAGCCTTGATTACTGCGTAATCCATCCCGTGGATCTAAAAAGAATTTTATATATATATAATATTGTACGCACATACATACATATATATATATTATATAGGGCCAGGAAGGACAGGCCACCGCTTCTGTCTCGTGCCCTAAGTAACTGCCTACTGCCAGTATTGGCACTGACTCACCAGCGGTCAGCTACAAGCACTTCTGCTCTTCAGCAGAGCACAAGCATTCCTCTGCTTTGAGAAGAGAGCATTGTGCTCATGAAACATTGAAAAGACTCACTTCTATGCCTCTCCAGCTATAACCAAGGGAATCCTTCCTTCTCCGCACCAAAAAAATTAATGCTGACTTTTCAAGGATGCTATGGATGAGGTTCATAACCAAGGGGTGTCATCCACCTGGCCACACAATTTGTCTCCTGCAAGTTCGATTAAGCATGCCAAGACATCCTATGGATGTGACAAACACCTCATCACCTCTGCTCTGTTGCCCCTTCTTCCCCCAGTTTCTTACTGGAACTAGTAACTCCAGCTCACCAGTTCCTTGAGCATGGCTTCAATCTGTTCCTGAGCCACATGCACATCTTCTGTAGGTCCTTCCAAAGTGATGTTATCCTGTGGCGAGCAGCCTCACAGTTTGCCCTCTTGCCTGTGATAACAATTGTCTCCGAGTTGCTGTTCTTTGCTGGGAGATCAATTTTGGTGTTGCTTTCTTTACGGATCTGCCACAAAGGGAAAAAAAAAAAAAAATCATCTCAGAAGCGTCCCATGTCAGAAGAAAAAGCCTCGCAGGCTATATTGGACATCACCAATGGGCAGGAGAGAGCATCCAGTGGGATTTTGCTGCAGGCAGTGATCATCACGAGCACTTGAGTTAGGAGCAATATCTCACCTTCTTGATGTTGGCACCTCCTTTCCCTACGATGTTCTTGTGGAACTGTTTGCAGATGGGGACAGAAATAGAAAAGCTGTTTTCAACCTAAGGGAGAAAGGAAGGGAGAACTGAAGATTACACTGTCGTGGCAAGGGAGGCCCGACTTCAGGAACTCTGATAAACGAGCTTTTGAAAAGAGGCTTAGACCCAAGGAAGTTCTCTATACGAGGGACTTGTAAGACTAAACAAAGGCAAGGACGTTCCCCTATAGCCTTCCCATAACAGGTACTACCCCCCCTGCCTCCATTCAGCCAAAACAGCGTCGACAGCTCCCTCCTCTTGAGGTGTTTTAGCTCTACCCAAGCCAGTAGAGCTCTGCTTTGCCCCAGGGTTATCCAGGCACGGAGGAGGGAAGTGCAGGCAGAAGACCTCCTTACCAGGTCTGCCACCGTCTTTTGCATGTACTCGGTGCACTTCTCCACCTCGTTTTTGGGACCTCGGAGTTGGACGATGTCACTCTTGTGTGCAGGGTCTGGGAAGTTGATGATAACCTGCAGGAGCGGTCATTTAGAGTTAGCTCAAGCAAAAGCAAGAACCCTTGTGTCAGACACATGCAAAGGTTGGGGGGATCCTACACATGCCCTTTTCCCATTCAGAAAAGGGGAACCGTGTTAGCGGCCTCTGGCTAAAAGAACTATCTTCTCAGACACTTGCGCTACAGAGCCACTAAAGTTACGACTTCTGTGACGACAGGCCTACTACCCATGTAGGAAAGAACCCCTCTGGATTCCTCCTCTCCTACAAAGCCTTACCTCTGGGAATTGCTCCCGGATTTCCCAGACCCGCTCAGCCTTCTGCCCAGTGATGGTCCGGTGGAATTTCTGCTCAACGATTAGGTCCGCAGCGTGTTCATTTTCCTGACGGGAACAGAGGGCACACTGAGTGTTCAGCCGGAGAGCCGTCTACTTTGACTTAGCGGTTTGCTGCCCGACGGTTTACTTGCCAGCACTGTCCCTCTTTTCTCCAGACCAAATTCACTCTGCGTTGACAGAGAAGGGCTACCCGAGGGAACAGGGGAAGACATTTGTGAAGAGGAACTTGCACTTGTCATGAGATCCAAGTGCTCCGTGGGCAAGGGGCACACACTCGCACCAGAAGGTTACAAGGGAACACGAGAGCCCAAACCCTGCAGTCTCCCAAACATCACGTCCTACCCACTCACCATACGGGAAGCGAGTTCCAGCAGCTCGCTCTTGGCCTGTGGGACCCCCTGTGGGTCTCCTTCCATTCTGATCGGGTTGCTCTTCTCGTTGTCCGGGGGAATGCGCACAGACACCTTGTACAGATCCTTCATCCTGTTCACTTCGAGGCAAGGACTGTGGTGACGCCGTCTGCTAGGCAAAGACCTGGAAGCAAGGCACCTGGATTATCACTGCTCAGAGGCTGATGAAGAAGTAAAGCCGCCTCTGGGAAGGGCTCGGTGGGGTAGGGTTGAGCCAGGGGAAATTGCCTCTTCCCCCTGGAGTTCAGCGAGAGCAGACCTGTGCCACACGAGAGCCTGTCCAAGTAAATACCGTGGCATCTACAGAGCCCATTGTTCCCTTGTCAGAGCCAGGCGTGTTTCTTCCCCAAACAGTATCACTTTTAGAGCAGAGGATAATCGTTCCTTTCTACCCCAAACTCTTGGCTGGGGACACGTTGCAGTGCTATCAAACTAGCAGACCGCAACAAGGCTTTAGCGTTGGCCATATTCTACTGCCGGTGCTGTAGCACCTTCCTCCAGAGGCCAGACCACACTGCTCCTCCTCCAGCTGACACCCTCTCCCACAAGCCACAGGGCTATTTAACCCCTTAGCGGGAACCAGCTACACCTGCACATCGCCCATGTCAATCAACCCACTGCCTCTGAGGCAAGGCCACAGCTGCGTGTTATCAATGCTAATCAACCCACCGCCTTCATTCCTCTACAGGGAGAAGCTCACCAAGCACATTTCCACCACCCACAACTGGCTGCTAAAATGTCATTCGCACAGAGCAACGTGTGGAAAAAAAAAAAAAAAAAAATTCCTCCAGGACACATCAAAGTAATTCCACTACTGTTCAGGCTCCCAAGGTACTTTCACCCGTTCAAGCCATCGCAAGGCCTGACGGCCCATTTCTCTCCTTGTACCACCACCACTCCAGAAAAGCAGAGGAAATGTGATGGAGACAGCACACTGGGTGAGCTACAGAGCCCCTGATACCATCTACTAAACACGAAGAGTGTGAGCATGGGAAGGACTAGAAAGGCACTCCACTTACCGTTTAGCTGCTTTCTTGCCAATGAGGTGTCGGTGGAATTGGTGGTCAGCCTTGATTATTGTGTAATCCGTCCCGTGGATCTAAAAAGAATTATATTTTTTATATCTATCTATATATGTATGGATGTACATTATTTTATATTATAATATATAGGGCCAGGTAGGACAGGCCACCGCTTCTGTCTCGTGCCCTAAGTAACTGCCTACTGCCACTATTGGCACTGACTCACCAGCGGTCAGCTACAAGCACTTCTGCTCTTCAGCAGAGCACAAGCATTCCTCTGCTTTGAGAAGAGAGCATTGTGCTCATGAAACATTGAAAAGACTGACTTCTATGCCTCTCCAGCTATAACCAAGGGAATCCTTCCTTCTCCGCACCAAAAAAAATAATGCTGACTTTTCAAGGATGCTATGGATGAGGTTCATAACCAAGGGGTGTCATCCACCTGGCCACACAATTTGTCTCCTGCAAGTACGATTAAGCATGCCAAGACATCCTATGGATGTGACAAACACCTCATCACCTCTGCTCTGTTGCCCCTTCTTCCCCCAGTTTCTTACTGGAACTAGTAACTCCAGCTCACCAGTTCCTTGAGCATGGCTTCAATCGGTTCCTGAGCCACATGCACATCTTCTGTAGGTCCTTCCAAAGTGATGTTATCCTGTGGCGAGCAGCCTCACAGTTTGCCCTCTTGCCTGTGATAACAATTGTCTCCGAGTTGCTGTTCTTTGCTGGGAGATCAATTATGGTGTTGCTTTCTTTACAGATCTGCCATAAAGAAAAAAAAAAAAAATCATCTCAGAAGCGTCCCATGTCAGAAGAAAAACCCTCGCAGGCTATATTGGACATCACCAATGGGCAGGAGAGAGCATCCAGTGGGATTTTGCTGCAGGCAGTGATCATCACGAGCACTTGAGTTAGGAGCAATATCTCACCTTCTTGATGTTGGCACCTCCTTTCCCTACGATGTTCTTGTGGAACTGTTTGCAGATGGGGACAGAAATAGAAAAGCTGTTTTCAACCTAAGGGAGAAAGGAAGGGAGAACTGAAGATTACACTGTCGTGGCAAGGGAGGCCCGACTTCAGGAACTCTGATAAACGAGCTTTTGAAAAGAGGCTTAGACCCAAGGAAGTTCTCTATACGAGGGACTTGTAAGACTAAACAAAGGCAAGGACGTTCCCCTATAGCCTTCCCATAACAGGTACTACCCCCTGCCTCCATTCAGCCAAAACAGCGTCGACAGCTCCCTCCTCTTGAGGTGTTTTAGCTCTACCCAAGCCAGTAGAGCTCTGCTTTGCCCCAGGGTTATCCAGGCACGGAGGAGGGAAGTGCAGGCAGAAGACCTCCTTACCAGGTCTGCCACCGTCTTTTGCATGTACTCGGTGCACTTCTCCACCTCGTTTTTGGGACCTCGGAGTTGGACGATGTCACTCTTGTGTGCAGGGTCTGGGAAGTTGATGATAACCTGCAGGAGCGGTCATTTAGAGTTAGCTCAAGCAAAAGCAAGAACCCTTGTGTCAGACACATGCAAAGGTTGGGGGGATCCTACACATGCCCTTTTCCCATTCAGAAAAGGGGAACCGTGTTAGCGGCCTCTGGCTAAAAGAACTATCTTCTCAGACACTTGCGCTACAGAGCCACTAAAGTTACGACTTCTGTGACGACAGGCCTACTACCCATGTAGGAAAGAACCCCTCTGGATTCCTCCTCTCCTACAAAGCCTTACCTCTGGGAATTGCTCCCGGATTTCCCAGATCCGCTCAGCCTTCTGCCCAGTGATGGTCCGGTGGAATTTCTGCTCAACGATTAGGTCCGCAGCGTGTTCATTTTCCTGACGGGAACAGAGGGCACACTGAGTGTTCAGCCGGAGAGCCGTCTACTTTGACTTAGCGGTTTGCTGCCCGACGGTTTACTTGCCAGCACTGTCCCTCTTTTCTCCAGACCAAATTCACTCTGCGTTGACAGAGAAGGGCTACCCGAGGGAACAGGGGAAGACATTTGTGAAGAGGAACTTGCACTTGTCATGAGATCCAAGTGCTCCGTGGGCAAGGGGCACACACTCGCACCAGAAGGTTACAAGGGAACACGAGAGCCCAAACCCTGCAGTCTCCCAAACATCACGTCCTACCCACTCACCATACGGGAAGCGAGTTCCAGCAGCTCGCTCTTGGCCTGTGGGACCCCCTGTGGGTCTCCTTCCATTCTGATCGGGTTGCTCTTCTCGTTGTCCGGGGGAATGCGCACAGACACCTTGTACAGATCCTTCATCCTGTTCACTTCGAGGCAAGGACTGTGGTGACGCCGTCTGCTAGGCAAAGATCTGGAAGCAAGGCACCTGGATTATCACTGCTCAGAGGCTGATGAAGAAGTAAAGCCGCCTCTGGGAAGGGCTCGGTGGGGTAGGGTTGAGCCAGGGGAAATTGCCTCTTCCCCCTGGAGTTCAGCGAGAGCAGACCTGTGCCACACGAGAGCCTGTCCAAGTAAATACCGTGGCATCTACAGAGCCCATTGTTCCCTTGTCAGAGCCAGGCGTGTTTCTTCCCCAAACAGTATCACTTTTAGAGCAGAGGATAATCGTTCCTTTCTACCCCAAACTCTTGGCTGGGGACACGTTGCAGTGCTATCAAACTAGCAGACCGCAACAAGGCTTTAGCGTTGGCCATATTCTACTGCCGGTGCTGTAGCACCTTCCTCCAGAGGCCAGACCACACTGCTCCTCCTCCAGCTGACACCCTCTCCCACAAGCCACAGGGCTATTTAACCCCTTAGCGGGAACCAGCTACACCTGCACATCGCCCATGTCAATCAACCCACTGCCTCTGAGGCAAGGCCACAGCTGCGTGTTATCAATGCTAATCAACCCACCACCTTCATTCCTCTACAGGGAGAAGCTCACCAAGCACATTTCCACCACCCACAACTGGCTGCTAAAATGTCATTCGCACAGAGCAACGTGTGGAAAAAAAAAAAAAAAAAATTCCTCCAGGACACATCAAAGTAATTCCACTACTGTTCAGGCTCCCAAGGTACTTTCACCCGTTCAAGCCATCGCAAGGCCTCACGGCCCATTTCTCTCCTTGTACCACCACCACTCCAGAAAAGCAGAGGAAATGTGATGGAGACAGCACACTGGGTGAGCTACAGAGCCCCTGATACCATCTACTAAACACGAAGAGTGTGAGCATGGGAAGGACTAGAAAGGCACTCCACTTACCGTTTAGCTGCTTTCTTGCCAATGAGGTGTCGGTGGAATTGGTGGTCAGCCTTGATTATTGTGTAATCCGTCCCGTGGATCTAAAAAGAATTATATTTTTTATATCTATCTATATATGTATGGATGTACATTATTTTATATTATAATATATAGGGCCAGGTAGGACAGGCCACCGCTTCTGTCTCGTGCCCTAAGTAACTGCCTACTGCCACTATTGGCACTGACTCACCAGCGGTCAGCTACAAGCACTTCTGCTCTTCAGCAGAGCACAAGCATTCCTCTGCTTTGAGAAGAGAGCATTGTGCTCATGAAACATTGAAAAGACTGACTTCTATGCCTCTCCAGCTATAACCAAGGGAATCCTTCCTTCTCCGCACCAAAAAAAATAATGCTGACTTTTCAAGGATGCTATGGATGAGGTTCATAACCAAGGGGTGTCATCCACCTGGCCACACAATTTGTCTCCTGCAAGTACGATTAAGCATGCCAAGACATCCTATGGATGTGACAAACACCTCATCACCTCTGCTCTGTTGCCCCTTCTTCCCCCAGTTTCTTACTGGAACTAGTAACTCCAGCTCACCAGTTCCTTGAGCATGGCTTCAATCGGTTCCTGAGCCACATGCACATCTTCTGTAGGTCCTTCCAAAGTGATGTTATCCTGTGGCGAGCAGCCTCACAGTTTGCCCTCTTGCCTGTGATAACAATTGTCTCCGAGTTGCTGTTCTTTGCTGGGAGATCAATTATGGTGTTGCTTTCTTTACAGATCTGCCATAAAGAAAAAAAAAAAAAATCATCTCAGAAGCGTCCCATGTCAGAAGAAAAACCCTCGCAGGCTATATTGGACATCACCAATGGGCAGGAGAGAGCATCCAGTGGGATTTTGCTGCAGGCAGTGATCATCACGAGCACTTGAGTTAGGAGCAATATCTCACCTTCTTGATGTTGGCACCTCCTTTCCCTACGATGTTCTTGTGGAACTGTTTGCAGATGGGGACAGAAATAGAAAAGCTGTTTTCAACCTAAGGGAGAAAGGAAGGGAGAACTGAAGATTACACTGTCGTGGCAAGGGAGGCCCGACTTCAGGAACTCTGATAAACGAGCTTTTGAAAAGAGGCTTAGACCCAAGGAAGTTCTCTATACGAGGGACTTGTAAGACTAAACAAAGGCAAGGACGTTCCCCTATAGCCTTCCCATAACAGGTACTACCCCCTGCCTCCATTCAGCCAAAACAGCGTCGACAGCTCCCTCCTCTTGAGGTGTTTTAGCTCTACCCAAGCCAGTAGAGCTCTGCTTTGCCCCAGGGTTATCCAGGCACGGAGGAGGGAAGTGCAGGCAGAAGACCTCCTTACCAGGTCTGCCACCGTCTTTTGCATGTACTCGGTGCACTTCTCCACCTCGTTTTTGGGACCTCGGAGTTGGACGATGTCACTCTTGTGTGCAGGGTCTGGGAAGTTGATGATAACCTGCAGGAGCGGTCATTTAGAGTTAGCTCAAGCAAAAGCAAGAACCCTTGTGTCAGACACATGCAAAGGTTGGGGGGATCCTACACATGCCCTTTTCCCATTCAGAAAAGGGGAACCGTGTTAGCGGCCTCTGGCTAAAAGAACTATCTTCTCAGACACTTGCGCTACAGAGCCACTAAAGTTACGACTTCTGTGACGACAGGCCTACTACCCATGTAGGAAAGAACCCCTCTGGATTCCTCCTCTCCTACAAAGCCTTACCTCTGGGAATTGCTCCCGGATTTCCCAGATCCGCTCAGCCTTCTGCCCAGTGATGGTCCGGTGGAATTTCTGCTCAACGATTAGGTCCGCAGCGTGTTCATTTTCCTGACGGGAACAGAGGGCACACTGAGTGTTCAGCCGGAGAGCCATCTACTTTGACTTAGCGGTTTGCTGCCCGACGGTTTACTTGCCAGCACTGTCCCTCTTTTCTCCAGACCAAATTCACTCTGCGTTGACAGAGAAGGGCTACCCGAGGGAACAGGGGAAGACATTTGTGAAGAGGAACTTGCACTTGTCATGAGATCCAAGTGCTCCGTGGGCAAGGGGCACACACTCGCACCAGAAGGTTACAAGGGAACACGAGAGCCCAAACCCTGCAGTCTCCCAAACATCACGTCCTACCCACTCACCATACGGGAAGCGAGTTCCAGCAGCTCGCTCTTGGCCTGTGGGACCCCCTGTGGGTCTCCTTCCATTCTGATCGGGTTGCTCTTCTCGTTGTCCGGGGGAATGCGCACAGACACCTTGTACAGATCCTTCATCCTGTTCACTTCGAGGCAAGGACTGTGGTGACGCCGTCTGCTAGGCAAAGATCTGGAAGCAAGGCACCTGGATTATCACTGCTCAGAGGCTGATGAAGAAGTAAAGCCGCCTCTGGGAAGGGCTCGGTGGGGTAGGGTTGAGCCAGGGGAAATTGCCTCTTCCCCCTGGAGTTCAGCGAGAGCAGACCTGTGCCACACGAGAGCCTGTCCAAGTAAATACCGTGGCATCTACAGAGCCCATTGTTCCCTTGTCAGAGCCAGGCGTGTTTCTTCCCCAAACAGTATCACTTTTAGAGCAGAGGATAATCGTTCCTTTCTACCCCAAACTCTTGGCTGGGGACACGTTGCAGTGCTATCAAACTAGCAGACCGCAACAAGGCTTTAGCGTTGGCCATATTCTACTGCCGGTGCTGTAGCACCTTCCTCCAGAGGCCAGACCACACTGCTCCTCCTCCAGCTGACACCCTCTCCCACAAGCCACAGGGCTATTTAACCCCTTAGCGGGAACCAGCTACACCTGCACATCGCCCATGTCAATCAACCCACTGCCTCTGAGGCAAGGCCACAGCTGCGTGTTATCAATGCTAATCAACCCACCGCCTTCATTCCTCTACAGGGAGAAGCTCACCAAGCACATTTCCACCACCCACAACTGGCTGCTAAAATGTCATTCGCACAGAGCAACGTGTGGAAAAAAAAAAAAAAAAAATTCCTCCAGGACACATCAAAGTAATTCCACTACTGTTCAGGCTCCCAAGGTACTTTCACCCGTTCAAGCCATCGCAAGGCCTGACGGCCCATTTCTCTCCTTGTACCACCACCACTCCAGAAAAGCAGAGGAAATGTGATGGAGACAGCACACTGGGTGAGCTACAGAGCCCCTGATACCATCTACTAAACACGAAGAGTGTGAGCATGGGAAGGACTAGAAAGGCACTCCACTTACCGTTTAGCTGCTTTCTTGCCAATGAGGTGTCGGTGGAATTGGTGGTCAGCCTTGATTATTGCGTAATCCGTCCCGTGGATCTAAAAAGAATTATATCTTTTATATCTATCTATATATGTATGGATGTACATTATTTTATATTATAATATATAGGGCCAGGTAGGACAGGCCACCGCTTCTGTCTCGTGCCCTAAGTAACTGCCTACTGCCACTATTGGCACTGACTCACCAGCGGTCAGCTACAAGCACTTCTGCTCTTCAGCAGAGCACAAGCATTCCTCTGCTTTGAGAAGAGAGCATTGTGCTCATGAAACATTGAAAAGACTGACTTCTATGCCTCTCCAGCTATAACCAAGAGAATCCTTCCTTCTCCGCACCAAAAAAATTAATGCTGACTTTTCAAGGATGCTATGGATGAGTTTCATAACCAAGGGGTGTCATCCACCTGGCCACACAATTTGTCTCCTGCAAGTACGATTAAGCATGCCAAGACATCCTATGGATGTGACAAACACCTCATCACCTCTGCTCTGTTGCCCCTTCTTCCCCGAGTTCCTGTTCTCCTTCATAATACCTAGTTGTTCTCTCATTATGAATCCTCCCTTCCCCTTATCAGTGTCAATGGAATCATCGTTCCATGGACAATGAGTCGTCCCGTTCCCCCGCTTGGTCCGAGAGTATTACCTCTGTTCAGTGGCTTGATCCAGGGTGATAGTGCTCGTTCTAGGCGCTGTAAAAAGCGAAATCTATATCCTATGTCCTGATTTTGGGTATCTAACATTAATGCAAAACAGTAATCCTCACACAGTTTTTATTTCATTCTGTAGCGTCGGTGTCGGTATCGGCTGCCTGCGGTAAAGGTTCACGGAAAGGTCTTACATTCTTCGCTGGGATCCATCGAGGTCCTTTTTCTGTAGAGACACAAGCATAACCTTTTCCCCGTGTAACAAGAGGATATGGTCCCATAATTTTACCTGTTTCTGCATCTCGGACCGATACCGGGCCTTTAACCCGTGCCTCGACGGAGGTAGCTGCAGTGAAACGTCGACCTATCGGTGGGTCGTTATCTATTCAAGAACAATTCAAAAAATTAAAAACATACAACGCTTTCTGTAACCGTTCCTCGGGAATAGCCATGCCCATTCCCCCTTTTTGTTGTTGTCATAAACGTTTCAGAGACCGATGAGACCCTTCAATGAGAGATCGACCGGTGGGGGAATGAGCAATGCCGGTAATGTGAGTTCTACCCCATAGGGCAAAAGAGGTTTTTACAGTTGTTGAAACGTAAAGATAAAGACCGACAACGGTCCAGCTTAAGGGAATACCTAAAGCAGCAAAAGCACGCATTAAATGTCTACGAACAGCTCGTGCCTTTTCTCCTGTGTGACACGAGGCAACCAAGGCACCTGAAAATGTATCAATGGAAGAGTGGATATATTTAAGGCTACCAAATTCAGAATCATGCGTGACATCTGTTTGCCATAACGGTAGGCTTTGTAATCCTCTAGGATTAACTCCTGCAGCAACTGATGGGAAAGAATGTTTTTGACAATCGGGACAGACAGCAATAATACTTGATGCTTGTTGAGCAGCAAGGCCAAACTGTCGCTTAAGAGCTCCAGCGTTTCGATGGAAAAAAAGAGTGCCTTTGCTTAGCTTGTGCAATACGGTCTGGCAGTACTTGAACTGGTCACGGCAATAGGTCAGCTCGTCGATTGCCTTCTGCAAGAAAACCAGGTAGCGAGGTATGAGACCTAATATGCATAACAAAATAAGGCGCAGATCGAGAGTCCAAAAGGAAAATAAGTTCCTGTAACAGGGTAAAGGGTTGTGAATGCGAAACACTCCGCAGCACAGAAGCTTCAGCTCGTGGAACAATACCTGCAACATAAGCAGAATCAGTAACAAGGTGGAGTGGTACATTCCATTCTCGGAAAACACGAACAACTGCATTCAGTTCTCCTGTTTGAGGTGAACCGGAGACCGTCTCTATGTCCGAATCCCATTGTCTCCGTTGAAAACCTTAGGAAGACAGGAATTGAACCTGCACAGAAGAGATCAAAGCGCTCCATACTCCCCTTACATTACTTCCCAGTAGGGTCAGCTAAACAAAAGCTATCGGGCCCATACCCCGAAAATGATGGTTTAACCTCTTCCTCTACTAAATGAGCCCCGTCACAAAACTAACGTTCTCCTTAAGCCTTCTACTAGGAACAACCATCACAATTTCAAGCAACCACTGACTGCTAGCCTGGCCTGGACTAGAAATCAACACCCTTGCCATTATCCCCTTCCTTTCAAAATCACACCACCCTCGAGCTATGGAAGCTGCAATCAAATACTTTCTCGTCCAAGCAACCGCCTCCGCATTAATCCTCTTCTCAAGCACAATCAACGCACAGTTCACCGGACAATGAGACATTCCGCGACTAAGCCACCCAACAGCCTCCCTACTACTAACTACAGCAGTCGCAATAAAACTAGGCCTAGTACCCTTTCACTCCTGATGTCCAGAGGTCATACAAGGCTCACCTATAACCACTGCCCTACTCGTCTCTACATGAATAAAACTCCCCCCACTCACTCTTCTTTTCTTAACTGCCCCCTCACTGAACCCACTCCTACTGACAACCGTGGCCATTGCATCCGCAGCCATCGGAGGGCGAACAGGACTTAACCAAACACAAATCCGAAAAGTCCTAGCTTTCTCATCGATCGCCCACCTAGGCTGAATAACCATCATCCTCATATACAACCCCAAGCTAACATTAATAACCTTCTACCCATACTCCTTAAGAACCGCCTCCATTTTCTTAGCCCTCAACACAACCAACTCCTCAAAACTATCCACAATAATAACCTCCTGAACAAAAATACCATCACTAAACGCATCCTTGACGCTAGCACTACTATCCCTAGCCGGCCTGCCCCCACTCCCTGGCTTTTTACCAAAATGACTCATTATCCAGGAACTAACTAAGCAAGAGATATCAACCGCAGCCATAATTATTTCAATACTCTCCCTACAAGGTTTATTTTTCTACCTACGCCTTGCATATTGCTCCACACTCCCACCAAACACTACAAGCTTCATAAAACAATGATACAATAACAAATCCACAGGCACACCAATTGCTACCTTAATTTCTCTGTCAGTCCTCCTTCTCCCCCCTTCTCCCACAATCCTGACCGTTACCTAAGAAACTTAGGATCCCCTGCCTACCAAACCGAAGGCCTTCAAAGCCTTAACTAAGAGTTAAATCCTCTTAGTTTCTGCCCACACCACTAAGGCCCGCAGGACACTAAACCTGCACCATCTAAATGCAACGCAGATACTCTAATTCAGCTAGGGCCTCCACGATAAGCCTAGACAGACGGGCCTCGATCCCATAAACTTCTAATTAACAGCTAGACGCTCAAACCAACGAGCTTCTGTCTACCAGACTCCGGCACACTCTCAGCGTACATCAATGAGTTTGCAACTCAACATGAACTTCACCACAGAGTCGATAAGAAGAGGAATTCAACCTCTGTAAAAAGGACTACAGCCTAACGCCTAAACACTCAGCCACCTGACCCGTGACCTTCATCAACCGATGACTAGTTTCAACAAACCACAATGACATCGGCACCCTATACCTACTCTTCGGAGCATGGGCAGGCATAGCCGAGTACCGCCCTCAGCCTCCTTATTCGAGCAGAACTTGGCCAACCAGGAACTCTCCTAGGAGACGACCAAATCTACAATGTCATCATCACCGCCCATGCCTTCGTAAGAATCTTCTTCACAGTTATAGCCATTATAATCGAAGGGTTTGGAAACTGACTAGTCCCCCTTATAATTGGAGCCCCAGACATAGCATTCCCCCGCATAAACAACATCGGTTTCTGAACTACTTCCTCCGTCCTTCCTACTGCTCCTAGCGTCCTCCACAGTAGAAGCTGGAGTCGGAACAGGATGAACCATATACCCGCCCCTAGCAGGCAACCTAGCCCATGCTGGCGCCTCAGTAGACCTAGCCATCTTCTCCCTACACCTCGCAGGTGTGTCTTCCATCTTAGGGGCCATCAACTTTAACACAACAGCCATTAACATAACCCCCCCTGCCTTATCGCAACATCCAACTCCCCTATTCGTATGATCCGTACTCCTATTGCCCTCACTTCCAGTCCTGGCCGCCGGCATCACCATACTACTGACCGACCGAAACCTAAACACTACATTCTGTGACCCCGCTGGAGGGGGAGACCCCATTCTCTACCAGCACCTGTTCTGATTCTTTGGCCACCAGGAAGTTTACATCTTAATCCTTCACGGCTTTGGAATCATCTCACATGTTGTAACGTATTACGCAGGCAAAAAAGAACCATTCGGCTACATAGGAATAGTCTGAGCTATACTATCGATTGGATTCCTGGGCTTTGTCATATGAGCCCACCACATATTCACTGTCGGAATAGACGTAGACAGCCGATCATACTTCATCTCCGCCACTATAATCATCGCCATCCCAACCGGCATTCAGGTATTCAGCTGACTAGCCACACTACACGGAGGCACCATCAAATGAGGTCCACCGATACTGTGAGCCTTGGGCTTCATCTTCCTCTTCACACTTGCCAATGAGGTGTCGGTGGAACTGGTGGTCAGCCTTGATTACTGCGTAATCCATCCCGTGGATCTAAAAAGAATTTTATATATATATAATATTGTACGCACATACATACATATATATATATTATATAGGGCCAGGAAGGACAGGCCACCGCTTCTGTCTCATGCCCTAAGTAACTGCCTACTGCCAGTATTGGCACTGACTCGCCAGCGGTCAGCTACAAGCACTTCTGCTCTTCAGCAGAGCACAAGCATTCCTCTGCTTTGAGAAGAGAGCATTGTGCTCATGAAACATTGAAAACACTTACTTCTATGCCTCTCCAGCTATAACCAAGAGAATCCTTCCTTCTCCACACCAAAAAAATTAATGCTGACTTTTCAAGGATGCTATGGATGAGGTTCATAACAAAGGGGTGTCATCCACCTGGCCACACAATTTGTCTCCTGCAAGTACGATTAAGCATGCCAAGACATCCTATGGATGTGACAAACACCTCATCACCTCTGCTCTGTTGCCCCTTCTTCCCCCAGTTTCTTACTGGAACTAGTAACTCCAGCTCACCAGTTCCTTGAGCATGGCTTCAATCGGTTCCTGAGCCACATGCACATCTTCTGTAGGTCCTTCCAAAGTGATGTTATCCTGTGGCGAGCAGCCTCACAGTTTGCCCTCTTGCCTGTGATAACAATTGTCTCCGAGTTGCTGTTCTTTGCTGGGAGATCAATTATGGTGTTGCTTTCTTTACGGATCTGCCATAAAGAAAAAAAAAAAAAAAATCATCTCAGAAGCGTCCCATGTCAGAAGAAAAAGCCTCGCAGGCTATATTGGACATCACCAATGGGCAGGAGAGAGCATCCAGTGGGATTTTGCTGCAGGCAGTGATCATCACGAGCACTTGAGTTAGGAGCAATATCTCACCTTCTTGATGTTGGCACCTCCTTTCCCTACGATGTTCTTGTGGAACTGTTTGCAGATGGGGACAGAAATAGAAAAGCTGTTTTCAACCTAAGGGAGAAAGGAAGGGAGAACTGAAGATTACACTGTCGTGGCAAGGGAGGCCCGACTTCAGGAACTCTGATAAACGAGCTTTTGAAAAGAGGCTTAGACCCAAGGAAGTTCTCTATACGAGGGACTTGTAAGACTAAACAAAGGCAAGGACGTTCCCCTATAGCCTTCCCATAACAGGTACTACCCCCTGCCTCCATTCAGCCAAAACAGCGTCGACAGCTCCCTCCTCTTGAGGTGTTTTAGCTCTACCCAAGCCAGTAGAGCTCTGCTTTGCCCCAGGGTTATCCAGGCACGGAGGAGGGAAGTGCAGGCAGAAGACCTCCTTACCAGGTCTGCCACCGTCTTTTGCATGTACTCGGTGCACTTCTCCACCTCGTTTTTGGGACCTCGGAGTTGGACGATGTCACTCTTGTGTGCAGGGTCTGGGAAGTTGATGATAACCTGCAGGAGCGGTCATTTAGAGTTAGCTCAAGCAAAAGCAAGAACCCTTGTGTCAGACACATGCAAAGGTTGGGGGGATCCTACACATGCCCTTTTCCCATTCAGAAACGGGGAACCGTGTTAGCGGCCTCTGGCTAAAAGAACTATCTTCTCAGACACTTGCGCTACAGAGCCACTAAAGTTACGACTTCTGTGACGACAGGCCTACTACCCATGTAGGAAAGAACCCCTCTGGATTCCTCCTCTCCTACAAAGCCTTACCTCTGGGAATTGCTCCCGGATTTCCCAGACCCGCTCAGCCTTCTGCCCAGTGATGGTCCGGTGGAATTTCTGCTCAACGATTAGGTCCGCAGCGTGTTCATTTTCCTGACGGGAACAGAGGGCACACTGAGTGTTCAGCCGGAGAGCCGTCTACTTTGACTTAGCGGTTTGCTGCCCGACGGTTTACTTGCCAGCACTGTCCCTCTTTTCTCCAGACCAAATTCACTCTGCGTTGACAGAGAAGGGCTACCCGAGGGAACAGGGGAAGACATTTGTGAAGAGGAACTTGCACTTGTCATGAGATCCAAGTGCTCCGTGGGCAAGGGGCACACACTCGCACCAGAAGGTTACAAGGGAACACGAGAGCCCAAACCCTGCAGTCTCCCAAACATCACGTCCTACCCACTCACCATACGGGAAGCGAGTTCCAGCAGCTCGCTCTTGGCCTGTGGGACCCCCTGTGGGTCTCCTTCCATTCTGATCGGGTTGCTCTTCTCGTTGTCCGGGGGAATGCGCACAGACACCTTGTACAGATCCTTCATCCTGTTCACTTCGAGGCAAGGACTGTGGTGACGCCGTCTGCTAGGCAAAGACCTGGAAGCAAGGCACCTGGATTATCACTGCTCAGAGGCTGATGAAGAAGTAAAGCCGCCTCTGGGAAGGGCTCGGTGGGGTAGGGTTGAGCCAGGGGAAATTGCCTCTTCCCCCTGGAGTTCAGCGAGAGCAGACCTGTGCCACACGAGAGCCTGTCCAAGTAAATACCGTGGCATCTACAGAGCCCATTGTTCCCTTGTCAGAGCCAGGCGTGTTTCTTCCCCAAACAGTATCACTTTTAGAGCAGAGGATAATCGTTCCTTTCTACCCCAAACTCTTGGCTGGGGACACGTTGCAGTGCTATCAAACTAGCAGACCGCAACAAGGCTTTAGCGTTGGCCATATTCTACTGCCGGTGCTGTAGCACCTTCCTCCAGAGGCCAGACCACACTGCTCCTCCTCCAGCTGACACCCTCTCCCACAAGCCACAGGGCTATTTAACCCCTTAGCGGGAACCAGCTACACCTGCACATCGCCCATGTCAATCAACCCACTGCCTCTGAGGCAAGGCCACAGCTGCGTGTTATCAATGCTAATCAACCCACCGCCTTCATTCCTCTACAGGGAGAAGCTCACCAAGCACATTTCCACCACCCACAACTGGCTGCTAAAATGTCATTCGCACAGAGCAACGTGTGGAAAAAAAAAAAAAAAAAAATTCCTCCAGGACACATCAAAGTAATTCCACTACTGTTCAGGCTCCCAAGGTACTTTCACCCGTTCAAGCCATCGCAAGGCCTGACGGCCCATTTCTCTCCTTGTACCACCACCACTCCAGAAAAGCAGAGGAAATGTGATGGAGACAGCACACTGGGTGAGCTACAGAGCCCCTGATACCATCTACTAAACACGAAGAGTGTGAGCATGGGAAGGACTAGAAAGGCACTCCACTTACCGTTTAGCTGCTTTCTTGCCAATGAGGTGTCGGTGGAATTGGTGGTCAGCCTTGATTATTGCGTAATCCGTCCCGTGGATCTAAAAAGAATTATATCTTTTATATCTATCTATATATGTATGGATGTACATTATTTTATATTATATATATAGGGCCAGGTAGGACAGGCCACCGCTTCTGTCTCGTGCCCTAAGTAACTGCCTACTGCCACTATTGGCACTGACTCACCAGCGGTCAGCTACAAGCACTTCTGCTCTTCAGCAGAGCACAAGCATTCCTCTGCTTTGAGAAGAGAGCATTGTGCTCATGAAACATTGAAAAGACTCACTTCTATGCCTCTCCAGCTATAACAAAGAGAATCCTTCCTTCTCCGCACCAAAAAAATTAATGCTGACTTTTCAAGGATGCTATGGATGAGTTTCATAACCAAGGGGTGTCATCCACCTGGCCACACAATTTGTCTCCTGCAAGTTCGATTAAGCATGCCAAGACATCCTATGGATGTGACAAACACCTCATCACCTCTGCTCTGTTGCCCCTTCTTCCCCCAGTTTCTTACTGGAACTAGTAACTCCAGCTCACCAGTTCCTTGAGCATGGCTTCAATCGGTTCCTGAGCCACATGCACATCTTCTGTAGGTCCTTCCAAAGTGATGTTATCCTGTGGCGAGCAGCCTCACAGTTTGCCCTCTTGCCTGTGATAACAATTGTCTCCGAGTTGCTGTTCTTTGCTGGGAGATCAATTATGGTGTTGCTTTCTTTACGGATCTGCCATAAAGAAAAAAAAAAAAAAAATCATCTCAGAAGCGTCCCATGTCAGAAGAAAAACCCTCGCAGGCTATATTGGACATCACCAATGGGCAGGAGAGAGCATCCAGTGGGATTTTGCTGCAGGCAGTGATCATCACGAGCACTTGAGTTAGGAGCAATATCTCACCTTCTTGATGTTGGCACCTCCTTTCCCTACGATGTTCTTGTGGAACTGTTTGCAGATGGGGACAGAAATAGAAAAGCTGTTTTCAACCTAAGGGAGAAAGGAAGGGAGAACTGAAGATTACACTGTCGTGGCAAGGGAGGCCCGACTTCAGGAACTCTGATAAACGAGCTTTTGAAAAGAGGCTTAGACCCAAGGAAGTTCTCTATACGAGGGACTTGTAAGACTAAACAAAGGCAAGGACGTTCCCCTATAGCCTTCCCATAACAGGTACTACCCCCTGCCTCCATTCAGCCAAAACAGCGTCGACAGCTCCCTCCTCTTGAGGTGTTTTAGCTCTACCCAAGCCAGTAGAGCTCTGCTTTGCCCCAGGGTTATCCAGGCACGGAGGAGGGAAGTGCAGGCAGAAGACCTCCTTACCAGGTCTGCCACCGTCTTTTGCATGTACTCGGTGCACTTCTCCACCTCGTTTTTGGGACCTCGGAGTTGGACGATGTCACTCTTGTGTGCAGGGTCTGGGAAGTTGATGATAACCTGCAGGAGCGGTCATTTAGAGTTAGCTCAAGCAAAAGCAAGAACCCTTGTGTCAGACACATGCAAAGGTTGGGGGGATCCTACACATGCCCTTTTCCCATTCAGAAAAGGGGAACCATGTTAGCGGCCTCTGGCTAAAAGAACTATCTTCTCAGACACTTGCGCTACAGAGCCACTAAAGTTACGACTTCTGTGACGACAGGCCTACTACCCATGTAGGAAAGAACCCCTCTGGATTCCTCCTCTCCTACAAAGCCTTACCTCTGGGAATTGCTCCCGGATTTCCCAGACCCGCTCAGCCTTCTGCCCAGTGATGGTCCGGTGGAATTTCTGCTCAACGATTAGGTCCGCAGCGTGTTCATTTTCCTGACGGGAACAGAGGGCACACTGAGTGTTCAGCCGGAGAGCCGTCTACTTTGACTTAGCGGTTTGCTGCCCGACGGTTTACTTGCCAGCACTGTCCCTCTTTTCTCCAGACCAAATTCACTCTGCGTTGACAGAGAAGGGCTACCCGAGGGAACAGGGGAAGACATTTGTGAAGAGGAACTTGCACTTGTCATGAGATCCAAGTGCTCCGTGGGCAAGGGGCACACACTCGCACCAGAAGGTTACAAGGGAACACGAGAGCCCAAACCCTGCAGTCTCCCAAACATCACGTCCTACCCACTCACCATACGGGAAGCGAGTTCCAGCAGCTCGCTCTTGGCCTGTGGGACCCCCTGTGGGTCTCCTTCCATTCTGATCGGGTTGCTCTTCTCGTTGTCCGGGGGAATGCGCACAGACACCTTGTACAGATCCTTCATCCTGTTCACTTCGAGGCAAGGACTGTGGTGACGCCGTCTGCTAGGCAAAGACCTGGAAGCAAGGCACCTGGATTATCACTGCTCAGAGGCTGATGAAGAAGTAAAGCCGCCTCTGGGAAGGGCTCGGTGGGGTAGGGTTGAGCCAGGGGAAATTGCCTCTTCCCCCTGGAGTTCAGCGAGAGCAGACCTGTGCCACACGAGAGCCTGTCCAAGTAAATACCGTGGCATCTACAGAGCCCATTGTTCCCTTGTCAGAGCCAGGCGTGTTTCTTCCCCAAACAGTATCACATTTAGAGCAGAGGATAATCGTTCCTTTCTACCCCAAACTCTTGGCTGGGGACACGTTGCAGTGCTATCAAACTAGCAGACCGCAACAAGGCTTTAGCGTTGGCCATATTCTACTGCCGGTGCTGTAGCACCTTCCTCCAGAGGCCAGACCACACTGCTCCTCCTCCAGCTGACACCCTCTCCCACAAGCCACAGGGCTATTTAACCCCTTAGCGGGAACCAGCTACACCTGCACATCGCCCATGTCAATCAACCCACTGCCTCTGAGGCAAGGCCACAGCTGCGTGTTATCAATGCTAATCAACCCACCGCCTTCATTCCTCTACAGGGAGAAGCTCACCAAGCACATTTCCACCACCCACAACTGGCTGCTAAAATGTCATTCGCACAGAGCAACGTGTGGAAAAAAAAAAAAAAAAAAATTCCTCCAGGACACATCAAAGTAATTCCACTACTGTTCAGGCTCCCAAGGTACTTTCACCCGTTCAAGCCATCGCAAGGCCTGACGGCCCATTTCTCTCCTTGTACCACCACCACTCCAGAAAAGCAGAGGAAATGTGATGGAGACAGCACACTGGGTGAGCTACAGAGCCCCTGATACCATCTACTAAACACGAAGAGTGTGAGCATGGGAAGGACTAGAAAGGCACTCCACTTACCGTTTAGCTGCTTTCTTGCCAATGAGGTGTCGGTGGAATTGGTGGTCAGCCTTGATTATTGCGTAATCCGTCCCGTGGATCTAAAAAGAATTATATCTTTTATATCTATCTATATATGTATGGATGTACATTATTTTATATTATATATATAGGGCCAGGTAGGACAGGCCACCGCTTCTGTCTCGTGCCCTAAGTAACTGCCTACTGCCACTATTGGCACTGACTCACCAGCGGTCAGCTACAAGCACTTCTGCTCTTCAGCAGAGCACAAGCATTCCTCTGCTTTGAGAAGAGAGCATTGTGCTCATGAAACATTGAAAAGACTCACTTCTATGCCTCTCCAGCTATAACAAAGAGAATCCTTCCTTCTCCGCACCAAAAAAATTAATGCTGACTTTTCAAGGATGCTATGGATGAGTTTCATAACCAAGGGGTGTCATCCACCTGGCCACACAATTTGTCTCCTGCAAGTTCGATTAAGCATGCCAAGACATCCTATGGATGTGACAAACACCTCATCACCTCTGCTCTGTTGCCCCTTCTTCCCCCAGTTTCTTACTGGAACTAGTAACTCCAGCTCACCAGTTCCTTGAGCATGGCTTCAATCGGTTCCTGAGCCACATGCACATCTTCTGTAGGTCCTTCCAAAGTGATGTTATCCTGTGGCGAGCAGCCTCACAGTTTGCCCTCTTGCCTGTGATAACAATTGTCTCCGAGTTGCTGTTCTTTGCTGGGAGATCAATTATGGTGTTGCTTTCTTTACGGATCTGCCATAAAGAAAAAAAAAAAAAAAATCATCTCAGAAGCGTCCCATGTCAGAAGAAAAAGCCTCGCAGGCTATATTGGACATCACCAATGGGCAGGAGAGAGCATCCAGTGGGATTTTGCTGCAGGCAGTGATCATCACGAGCACTTGAGTTAGGAGCAATATCTCACCTTCTTGATGTTGGCACCTCCTTTCCCTACGATGTTCTTGTGGAACTGTTTGCAGATGGGGACAGAAATAGAAAAGCTGTTTTCAACCTAAGGGAGAAAGGAAGGGAGAACTGAAGATTACACTGTCGTGGCAAGGGAGGCCCGACTTCAGGAACTCTGATAAACGAGCTTTTGAAAAGAGGCTTAGACCCAAGGAAGTTCTCTATACGAGGGACTTGTAAGACTAAACAAAGGCAAGGACGTTCCCCTATAGCCTTCCCATAACAGGTACTACCCCCTGCCTCCATTCAGCCAAAACAGCGTCGACAGCTCCCTCCTCTTGAGGTGTTTTAGCTCTACCCAAGCCAGTAGAGCTCTGCTTTGCCCCAGGGTTATCCAGGCACGGAGGAGGGAAGTGCAGGCAGAAGACCTCCTTACCAGGTCTGCCACCGTCTTTTGCATGTACTCGGTGCACTTCTCCACCTCGTTTTTGGGACCTCGGAGTTGGACGATGTCACTCTTGTGTGCAGGGTCTGGGAAGTTGATGATAACCTGCAGGAGCGGTCATTTAGAGTTAGCTCAAGCAAAAGCAAGAACCCTTGTGTCAGACACATGCAAAGGTTGGGGGGATCCTACACATGCCCTTTTCCCATTCAGAAAAGGGGAACCGTGTTAGCAGCCTCTGGCTAAAAGAACTATCTTCTCAGACACTTGCGCTACAGAGCCACTAAAGTTACGACTTCTGTGACGACAGGCCTACTACCCATGTAGGAAAGAACCCCTCTGGATTCCTCCTCTCCTACAAAGCCTTACCTCTGGGAATTGCTCCCGGATTTCCCAGACCCGCTCAGCCTTCTGCCCAGTGATGGTCCGGTGGAATTTCTGCTCAACGATTAGGTCCGCAGCGTGTTCATTTTCCTGACGGGAACAGAGGGCACACTGAGTGTTCAGCCGGAGAGCCGTCTACTTTGACTTAGCGGTTTGCTGCCCGACGGTTTACTTGCCAGCACTGTCCCTCTTTTCTCCAGACCAAATTCACTCTGCGTTGACAGAGAAGGGCTACCCGAGGGAACAGGGGAAGACATTTGTGAAGAGGAACTTGCACTTGTCATGAGATCCAAGTGCTCCGTGGGCAAGGGGCACACACTCGCACCAGAAGGTTACAAGGGAACACGAGAGCCCAAACCCTGCAGTCTCCCAAACATCACGTCCTACCCACTCACCATACGGGAAGCGAGTTCCAGCAGCTCGCTCTTGGCCTGTGGGACCCCCTGTGGGTCTCCTTCCATTCTGATCGGGTTGCTCTTCTCGTTGTCCGGGGGAATGCGCACAGACACCTTGTACAGATCCTTCATCCTGTTCACTTCGAGGCAAGGACTGTGGTGACGCCGTCTGCTAGGCAAAGACCTGGAAGCAAGGCACCTGGATTATCACTGCTCAGAGGCTGATGAAGAAGTAAAGCCGCCTCTGGGAAGGGCTCGGTGGGGTAGGGTTGAGCCAGGGGAAATTGCCTCTTCCCCCTGGAGTTCAGCGAGAGCAGACCTGTGCCACACGAGAGCCTGTCCAAGTAAATACCGTGGCATCTACAGAGCCCATTGTTCCCTTGTCAGAGCCAGGCGTGTTTCTTCCCCAAACAGTATCACATTTAGAGCAGAGGATAATCGTTCCTTTCTACCCCAAACTCTTGGCTGGGGACACGTTGCAGTGCTATCAAACTAGCAGACCGCAACAAGGCTTTAGCGTTGGCCATATTCTACTGCCGGTGCTGTAGCACCTTCCTCCAGAGGCCAGACCACACTGCTCCTCCTCCAGCTGACACCCTCTCCCACAAGCCACAGGGCTATTTAACCCCTTAGCGGGAACCAGCTACACCTGCACATCGCCCATGTCAATCAACCCACTGCCTCTGAGGCAAGGCCACAGCTGCGTGTTATCAATGCTAATCAACCCACCGCCTTCATTCCTCTACAGGGAGAAGCTCACCAAGCACATTTCCACCACCCACAACTGGCTGCTAAAATGTCATTCACACAGAGCAACGTGTGGAAAAAAAAAAAAAAAAAAATTCCTCCAGGACACATCAAAGTAATTCCACTACTGTTCAGGCTCCCAAGGTACTTTCACCCGTTCAAGCCATCGCAAGGCCTGACGGCCCATTTCTCTCCTTGTACCACCACCACTCCAGAAAAGCAGAGGAAATGTGATGGAGACAGCACACTGGGTGAGCTACAGAGCCCCTGATACCATCTACTAAACACGAAGAGTGTGAGCATGGGAAGGACTAGAAAGGCACTCCACTTACCGTTTAGCTGCTTTCTTGCCAATGAGGTGTCGGTGGAATTGGTGCTCAGCCTTGATTACTGCGTAATCCATCCCGTGGATCTAAAAAGAATTTTATATATATATAATATTGTACGCACCTACATACATATATATATTATATAGGGCCAGGTAGGACAGGCCACCGCTTCTGTCTCGTGCCCTAAGTAACTGCCTACTGCCAGTATTGGCACTGACTCACCAGCGGTCAGCTACAAGCACTTCTGCTCTTCAGCAGAGCACAAGCATTCCTCTGCTTTGAGAAGAGAGCATTGTGCTCATGAAACATTGAAAAGACTCACTTCTATGCCTCTCCAGCTATAACAAAGAGAATCCTTCCTTCTCCGCACCAAAAAAATTAATGCTGACTTTTCAAGGATGCTATGGATGAGTTTCATAACCAAGGGGTGTCATCCACCTGGCCACACAATTTGTCTCCTGCAAGTTCGATTAAGCATGCCAAGACATCCTATGGATGTGACAAACACCTCATCACCTCTGCTCTGTTGCCCCTTCTTCCCCCAGTTTCTTACTGGAACTAGTAACTCCAGCTCACCAGTTCCTTGAGCATGGCTTCAATCGGTTCCTGAGCCACATGCACATCTTCTGTAGGTCCTTCCAAAGTGATGTTATCCTGTGGCGAGCAGCCTCACAGTTTGCCCTCTTGCCTGTGCTAACAATTGTCTCCGAGTTGCTGTTCTTTGCTGGGAGATCAGTTTTGGTGTTGCTTTCTTTACGGATCTGCCATAAAGAAAAAAAAAAAAAATCATCTCAGAAGCGTCCCATGTCAGAAGAAAAACCCTCGCAGGCTATATTTGACATCACCAATGGGCAGGAGAGAGCATCCAGTGGGATTTTGCTGCAGGCAGTGATCATCACGAGCACTTGAGTTAGGAGCAATATCTCACCTTCTTGATGTTGGCACCTCCTTTCCCTACGATGTTCTTGTGGAACTGTTTGCAGATGGGGACAGAAATAGAAAAGCTGTTTTCAACCTAAGGGAGAAAGGAAGGGAGAACTGAAGATTACACTGTCGTGGCAAGGGAGGCCCGACTTCAGGAACTCTGATAAACGAGCTTTTGAAAAGAGGCTTAGACCCAAGGAAGTTCTCTATACGAGGGACTTGTAAGACTAAACAAAGGCAAGGACGTTCCCCTATAGCCTTCCCATAACAGGTACTACCCCCCCTGCCTCCATTCAGCCAAAACAGCGTCGACAGCTCCCTCCTCTTGAGGTGTTTTAGCTCTACCCAAGCCAGTAGAGCTCTGCTTTGCCCCAGGGTTATCCAGGCACGGAGGAGGGAAGTGCAGGCAGAAGACCTCCTTACCAGGTCTGCCACCGTCTTTTGCATGTACTCGGTGCACTTCTCCACCTCGTTTTTGGGACCTCGGAGTTGGACGATGTCACTCTTGTGTGCAGGGTCTGGGAAGTTGATGATAACCTGCAGGAGCGGTCATTTAGAGTTAGCTCAAGCAAAAGCAAGAACCCTTGTGTCAGACACATGCAAAGGTTGCGGGGATCCTACACATGCCCTTTTCCCATTCAGAAAAGGGGAACCGTGTTAGCGGCCTCTGGCTAAAAGAACTATCTTCTCAGACACTTGCGCTACAGAGCCACTAAAGTTACGACTTCTGTGACGACAGGCCTACTACCCATGTAGGAAAGAACCCCTCTGGATTCCTCCTCTCCTACAAAGCCTTACCTCTGGGAATTGCTCCCGGATTTCCCAGACCCGCTCAGCCTTCTGCCCAGTGATGGTCCGGTGGAATTTCTGCTCAACGATTAGGTCCGCAGCGTGTTCATTTTCCTGACGGGAACAGAGGGCACACTGAGTGTTCAGCCGGAGAGCCATCTACTTTGACTTAGCGGTTTGCTGCCCGACGGTTTACTTGCCAGCACTGTCCCTCTTTTCTCCAGACCAAATTCACTCTGCGTTGACAGAGAAGGGCTACCCGAGGGAACAGGGGAAGACATTTGTGAAGAGGAACTTGCACTTGTCATGAGATCCAAGTGCTCCGTGGGCAAGGGGCACACACTCGCACCAGAAGGTTACAAGGGAACACGAGAGCCCAAACCCTGCAGTCTCCCAAACATCACGTCCTACCCACTCACCATACGGGAAGCGAGTTCCAGCAGCTCGCTCTTGGCCTGTGGGACCCCCTGTGGGTCTCCTTCCATTCTGATCGGGTTGCTCTTCTCGTTGTCCGGGGGAATGCGCACAGACACCTTGTACAGATCCTTCATCCTGTTCACTTCGAGGCAAGGACTGTGGTGACGCCGTCTGCTAGGCAAAGACCTGGAAGCAAGGCACCTGGATTATCACTGCTCAGAGGCTGATGAAGAAGTAAAGCCGCCTCTGGGAAGGGCTCGGTGGGGTAGGGTTGAGCCAGGGGAAATTGCCTCTTCCCCCTGGAGTTCAGCGAGAGCAGACCTGTGCCACACGAGAGCCTGTCCAAGTAAATACCGTGGCATCTACAGAGCCCATTGTTCCCTTGTCAGAGCCAGGCGTGTTTCTTCCCCAAACAGTATCACATTTAGAGCAGAGGATAATCGTTCCTTTCTACCCCAAACTCTTGGCTGGGGACACGTTGCAGTGCTATCAAACTAGCAGACCGCAACAAGGCTTTAGCGTTGGCCATATTCTACTGCCGGTGCTGTAGCACCTTCCTCCAGAGGCCAGACCACACTGCTCCTCCTCCAGCTGACACCCTCTCCCACAAGCCACAGGGCTATTTAACCCCTTAGCGGGAACCAGCTACACCTGCACATCGCCCATGTCAATCAACCCACTGCCTCTGAGGCAAGGCCACAGCTGCGTGTTATCAATGCTAATCAACCCACCGCCTTCATTCCTCTACAGGGACAAGCTCACCAAGCACATTTCCACCACCCACAACTGGCTGCTAAAATGTCATTCGCACAGAGCAACGTGTGGGAAAAAAAATAAAAAAAATTCCTCCAGGACACATCAAAGTAATTCCACTACTGTTCAGGCTCCCAAGGTACTTTCACCCGTTCAAGCCATCGCAAGGCCTGACGGCCCATTTCTCTCCTTGTACCACCACCACTCCAGAAAAGCAGAGGAAATGTGATGGAGACAGCACACTGGGTGAGCTACAGAGCCCCTGATACCATCTACTAAACACGAAGAGTGTGAGCATGGGAAGGACTAGAAAGGCACTCCACTTACCGTTTAGCTGCTTTCTTGCCAATGAGGTGTCGGTGGAATTGGTGGTCAGCCTTGATTATTGCGTAATCCGTCCCGTGGATCTAAAAAGAATTATATCTTTTATATCTATCTATATATGTATGGATGTACATTATTTTATATTATAATATATAGGGCCAGGTAGGACAGGCCACCGCTTCTGTCTCGTGCCCTAAGTAACTGCCTACTGCCACTATTGGCACTGACTCACCAGCGGTCAGCTACAAGCACTTCTGCTCTTCAGCAGAGCACAAGCATTCCTCTGCTTTGAGAAGAGAGCATTGTGCTCATGAAACATTGAAAAGACTGACTTCTATGCCTCTCCAGCTATAACCAAGAGAATCCTTCCTTCTCCGCACCAAAAAAATTAATGCTGACTTTTCAAGGATGCTATGGATGAGTTTCATAACCAAGGGGTGTCATCCACCTGGCCACACAATTTGTCTCCTGCAAGTTCGATTAAGCATGCCAAGACATCCTATGGATGTGACAAACACCTCATCACCTCTGCTCTGTTGCCCCTTCTTCCCCCAGTTTCTTACTGGAACTAGTAACTCCAGCTCACCAGTTCCTTGAGCATGGCTTCAATCGGTTCCTGAGCCACATGCACATCTTCTGTAGGTCCTTCCAAAGTGATGTTATCCTGTGGCGAGCAGCCTCACAGTTTGCCCTCTTGCCTGTGCTAACAATTGTCTCCGAGTTGCTGTTCTTTGCTGGGAGATCAATTATGGTGTTGCTTTCTTTACGGATCTGCCACAAAGGAAAAAAAAATAAAAAATCATCTCAGAAGTGTCCCATGTCAGAAGAAAAAGCCTCGCAGGCTATATTGGACATCACCAATGGGCAGGAGAGAGCATCCAGTGGGATTTTGCTGCAGGCAGTGATCATCACGAGCACTTGAGTTAGGAGCAATATCTCACCTTCTTGATGTTGGCACCTCCTTTCCCTACGATGTTCTTGTGGAACTGTTTGCAGATGGGGACAGAAATAGAAAAGCTGTTTTCAACCTAAGGGAGAAAGGAAGGGAGAACTGAAGATTACACTGTCGTGGCAAGGGAGGCCCGACTTCAGGAACTCTGATAAACGAGCTTTTGAAAAGAGGCTTAGACCCAAGGAAGTTCTCTATACGAGGGACTTGTAAGACTAAACAAAGGCAAGGACGTTCCCCTATAGCCTTCCCATAACAGGTACTACCCCCTGCCTCCATTCAGCCAAAACAGCGTCGACAGCTCCCTCCTCTTGAGGTGTTTTAGCTCTACCCAAGCCAGTAGAGCTCTGCTTTGCCCCAGGGTTATCCAGGCACGGAGGAGGGAAGTGCAGGCAGAAGACCTCCTTACCAGGTCTGCCACCGTCTTTTGCATGTACTCGGTGCACTTCTCCACCTCGTTTTTGGGACCTCGGAGTTGGACGATGTCACTCTTGTGTGCAGGGTCTGGGAAGTTGATGATAACCTGCAGGAGCGGTCATTTAGAGTTAGCTCAAGCAAAAGCAAGAACCCTTGTGTCAGACACATGCAAAGGTTGGGGGGATCCTACACATGCCCTTTTCCCATTCAGAAAAGGGGAACCGTGTTAGCGGCCTCTGGCTAAAAGAACTATCTTCTCAGACACTTGCGCTACAGAGCCACTAAAGTTACGACTTCTGTGACGACAGGCCTACTACCCATGTAGGAAAGAACCCCTCTGGATTCCTCCTCTCCTACAAAGCCTTACCTCTGGGAATTGCTCCCGGATTTCCCAGACCCGCTCAGCCTTCTGCCCAGTGATGGTCCGGTGGAATTTCTGCTCAACGATTAGGTCCGCAGCGTGTTCATTTTCCTGACGGGAACAGAGGGCACACTGAGTGTTCAGCCGGAGAGCCGTCTACTTTGACTTAGCGGTTTGCTGCCCGACGGTTTACTTGCCAGCACTGTCGCTCTTTTCTCCAGACCAAATTCACTCTGCGTTGACAGAGAAGGGCTACCCGAGGGAACAGGGGAAGACATTTGTGAAGAGGAACTTGCACTTGTCATGAGATCCAAGTGCTCCGTGGGCAAGGGGCACACACTCGCACCAGAAGGTTACAAGGGAACACGAGAGCCCAAACCCTGCAGTCTCCCAAACATCACGTCCTACCCACTCACCATACGGGAAGCGAGTTCCAGCAGCTCGCTCTTGGCCTGTGGGACCCCCTGTGGGTCTCCTTCCATTCTGATCGGGTTGCTCTTCTCGTTGTCCGGGGGAATGCGCACAGACACCTTGTACAGATCCTTCATCCTGTTCACTTCGAGGCAAGGACTGTGGTGACGCCGTCTGCTAGGCAAAGACCTGGAAGCAAGGCACCTGGATTATCACTGCTCAGAGGCTGATGAAGAAGTAAAGCCGCCTCTGGGAAGGGCTCGGTGGGGTAGGGTTGAGCCAGGGGAAATTGCCTCTTCCCCCTGGAGTTCAGCGAGAGCAGACCTGTGCCACACGAGAGCCTGTCCAAGTAAATACCGTGGCATCTACAGAGCCCATTGTTCCCTTGTCAGAGCCAGGCGTGTTTCTTCCCCAAACAGTATCACATTTAGAGCAGAGGATAATCGTTCCTTTCTACCCCAAACTCTTGGCTGGGGACACGTTGCAGTGCTATCAAACTAGCAGACCGCAACAAGGCTTTAGCGTTGGCCATATTCTACTGCCGGTGCTGTAGCACCTTCCTCCAGAGGCCAGACCACACTGCTCCTCCTCCAGCTGACACCCTCTCCCACAAGCCACAGGGCTATTTAACCCCTTAGCGGGAACCAGCTACACCTGCACATCGCCCATGTCAATCAACCCACTGCCTCTGAGGCAAGGCCACAGCTGCGTGTTATCAATGCTAATCAACCCACCGCCTTCATTCCTCTACAGGGAGAAGCTCACCAAGCACATTTCCACCACCCACAACTGGCTGCTAAAATGTCATTCGCACAGAGCAACGTGTGGGAAAAAAAAAAAAAAAAAATTCCTCCAGGACACATCAAAGTAATTCCACTACTGTTCAGGCTCCCAAGGTACTTTCACCCGTTCAAGCCATCGCAAGGCCTGACGGCCCATTTCTCTCCTTGTACCACCACCACTCCAGAAAAGCAGAGGAAATGTGATGGAGACAGCACACTGGGTGAGCTACAGAGCCCCTGATACCATCTACTAAACACGAAGAGTGTGAGCATGGGAAGGACTAGAAAGGCACTCCACTTACCGTTTAGCTGCTTTCTTGCCAATGAGGTGTCGGTGGAATTGGTGGTCAGCCTTGATTATTGCGTAATCCGTCCCGTGGATCTAAAAAGAATTATATCTTTTATATCTATCTATATATGTATGGATGTACATTATTTTATATTATAATATATAGGGCCAGGTAGGACAGGCCACCGCTTCTGTCTCGTGCCCTAAGTAACTGCCTACTGCCACTATTGGCACTGACTCACCAGCGGTCAGCTACAAGCACTTCTGCTCTTCAGCAGAGCACAAGCATTCCTCTGCTTTGAGAAGAGAGCATTGTGCTCATGAAACATTGAAAAGACTTACTTCTACGCCTCTCCAGCTATAACCAAGGGAATCCTTCCTTCTCCGCACCAAAAAAATTAATGCTGACTTTTCAAGGATGCTATGGATGAGTTTCATAACCAAGGGGTGTCATCCACCTGGCCACACAATTTGTCTCCTGCAAGTACGATTAAGCATGCCAAGACATCCTATGGATGTGACAAACACCTCATCACCTCTGCTCTGTTGCCCCTTCTTCCCCGAGTTCCTGTTCTCCTTCATAATACCTAGTTGTTCTCTCATTATGAATCCTCCCTTCCCCTTATCAGTGTCAATGGAATCATCGTTCCATGGACAATGAGACGTCCCTTTCCCCCGCTTGGTCCGAGAGTATTACCTCTGTTCAGTGGCTTGATCCAGGGTGATAGTGCTCGTTCTAGGCGCTGTAAAAAGCGAAATCTATATCCTATGTCCTGATTTTGGGTATCTAACATTAATGCAAAACAGTAATCCTCACACAGTTTTTATTTCATTCTGTAGCGTCGGTGTCGGTATCGGCTGCCTGCGGTAAAGGTTCACGGGAAGGTCTTACATTCTTCGCTGGGATCCATCTAGGTCCTTTTTCTGTAGAGACACAAGCATAACCTTTTCCCCGTGTAACAAGAGGATATGGTCCCATAATTTTACCTGTTTCTGCATCTCGGACCGATACCGGGCCTTTAACCCGTGCCGTGCCTCGACGGAGGTAGCTGCAGTGAAACGTCGACCTATCGGTGGGTCGTTATCTATTCAAGAACAATTCAAAAAATTAAAAACATACAACGCTTTCTGTAACCGTTCCTCGGGAATAGCCATGCCCATTCCCCCTTTTTGTTGTTGTCATAAACGTTTCAGAGACCGATGAGACCCTTCAATGAGAGATCGACCGGTGGGGGAATGAGCAATGCCGGTAATGTGAGTTCTACCCCATAGGGCAAAAGAGGTTTTTACAGTTGTTGAAACGTAAAGATAAAGACCGACAACGGTCCAGCTTAAGGGAATACCTAAAGCAGCAAAAGCACGCATTAAATGTCTACGAACAGCTCGTGCCTTTTCTCCTGTGTGACACGAGGCAACCAAGGCACCTGAAAATGTATCAATGGAAGAGTGGATATATTTAAGGCTACCAAATTCAGAATCATGCGTGACATCTGTTTGCCATAACAGTAGGCTTTGTAATCCTCTAGGATTAGCTCCTGCAGCAACTGATGGGAAAGAATGTTTTTGACAGTCGGGACAGACAGCAATAATACTTGATGCTTGTTGAGCAGCAAGGCCAAACTGTCGCTTAAGAGCTCCAGCGTTTCGATGGAAAAAAAGAGTGCCTTCGCTTAGCTTGTGCAATACGGTCTGGCAGTACTTGAACTGGTCACGGCAATAGGTCAGCTCGTCGATTGCCTTCTGCAAGAAAACCAGGTAGCGAGGTATGAGACCTAATATGCATAACAAAATAAGGCGCAGATCGAGAGTCCAAAAGGAAAATAAGTTCCTGTAACAGGGTAAAGGGTTGTGAATGCGAAACACTCCGCAGCACAGAAGCTTCAGCTCGTGGAACAATACCTGCAACATAAGCAGAATCAGTAACAAGGTGGAGTGGTACATTCCATTCTCGGAAAACACGAACAACTGCATTCAGTTCTCCTGTTTGAGGTGAACCGGAGACCGTCTCTATGTCCGAATCCCATTGCCTCCGTTGATCATCCCACCACAGAAGAACAGATTTATGCGATTGGCCCGATCCATCTGTAAACACAGTAAGCGCCGGTAAGGGTTGTTCGCTTCTTCTGGGGTTTAACATCAGACGAAAATCAACGTTAAACAGTTTGTGTGAAGGTGGATGGGAAGTTATTCGACCTGTATGTTCTCGCCCGGCACCTCCCCGGGACCTACAGCTTGACAAACTATTGCTGTACAATTCAACCACGAGAACCTCTAACACCTTTACCGCTCAAACCTAGCCTTCTCCTTAACATCTTATATATCCCATAAACACCACCTACCCAAAACCTCAGCACTAAAATCATATTAACCCAAACCCCCCATACACACACGCCCCTAAGACTAAAGGCGCCCAAACAGCCATCGAAGCCAACGAAACCAACGAAACCACGTCCCCGTAGCTTACAATCCAAAGCGTGGCACTGAAGATGCCAAGATGGCGTCCAATATGAAAGCCGAGGACAAAAGACTTAGCCCTAACCTTACGGTTGGCTCCTGCTAGACCTAGACGTGCAAGTATCTGCGGCCCAGTGTAAATGCCCTAGGCCTCCTGCTAAGACCGAAGGAGCAGGCATCAGGCACACGCTACCAACTGCAGCCCAAGACGCCTTGCTCAGCCACACCCCCACGGGCACTCAGCAGTAATTAACAGTAAGCAAGAAGCGCAAGCTTGACTTAGTCACGGCAACCTTCAGGGTTGGTAAATCTCGTGCCAGCCGCCGCGGTCACACCAGAAACCCAAGCCAACAGTCACACGGCGTAGAGAGCGGACCAGAGCCTGTCAGAATAACTAGGAAACCGAAACACAACTAAGCTGTCGTAAGCCCGAGATACCCCTAAGGCCAACCTAAAGATGATCCTAGTAAACCTGACTGCGGCCAATGAAGAGACGGGACGCAGCTTGATGCAAGCAAATGTCAATGCGTTGTGCAGAAGCACGAGGTTTTATACGCTTGCAGAAGCTGCGCGTTTTAAACCAATTGCTTCTTGAGGCTAAGCCTTGCATACTAGGCAATCCCTGATTGGTGGTTAACTACCGGCACTTAACAGCAAGGTGTTACCTTTCCTTGGCGCCATCCGTCTCCCACTCCCCTGTGCTCTGTAACCATGCCCCATCATGTTGTTAATTGTTGTCTAGACAAGCTCGAGCACACTCCCCTCAGCTGACCGATTGCCACGCGTGGTCCTAGTTTCCAGCCCGCTCCTGCACCTCCCCCTTCCTGTTGCACAAAAGAACCTTTGAAAGCGAACGAGGAAAAACAAGGCCTAAGCAACAGAACAAATAAAAAACCAACCAGGACATATTATCACTGTCAAAATAACCCACTGCCTTTGTTCCGTACAATTCTACAATTTCCCCTTTTTGTTTTTGAACAGCTAGTACCAGGTTTGCCATGTTCCGCAGGGCCCTTGCAAACATGACAGCAACCAAGGTAATAGCAAACAAACAACACTGCCAATCGAGTGAATGGATGCCAGAAAAGGCTGAAATTTTCTCAGATTTTGATAACATGTTGCTGCAGTGGGGCGCCTAAAATCCACGCAGCACATACCATCAAAATCCTCACAGCCACGTCCTTGAACCAACAACAAAAAGCAGCGGCAATTTTGACTCACATGCTTAACTGCCTACCAAACAAGGTGATTGAACTCTTTAATGCTTTCCCTGCTGTTACTCTGCATAAGAGAAGAAGCGCTGCGACACGTTCCCATCCTAGCCTCCTACTACATTAGCATCTACAGAAAGACAATGCTCGACATGCAAAGTGTAAACAACATCACCTTCTTTTGGATTAACGTTATACGTAGGCGGAAGGGCACACCAAACAAGAACCGTTTCCGTCAAAAAGTTCGAAACATAGCATGCCTTCTCTGAACATACCTCTGGGGTCATCCCCTTCATTCCCTCCTTTTGATGCAAAGAGAGACACTTGACCCTAACAGAGAAGCCCCTGTTTACATCTCTGAGCCAGGACACAAGCCGCAGCTGTGCGCGCCACCAGGCTCAGGGCAGAAACCACTCCTGTAGTTACCTAACTATATATCTCGACAAGCGTGCAGACACCTATTAAACACTAAATAACCATGTTTATCGTTCCTGTTCTCCTTCGTAATACCTAGTTGTTCTCTCATTATGAATCCTCCCTTCCCCTTATCAGTGTCAATGGAATCATCGTTCCATGGACAATGAGTCGTCCCGTTCCCCCGCTTGGTCCGAGAGTATTACCTCTGTTCAGTGGCTTGATCCAGGGTGATAGTGCTCGTTCTAGGCGCTGTAAAAAGCGAAATCTATATCCTATGTCCTGATTTTGGGTATCTAACATTAATGCAAAACAGTAATCCTCACACAGTTTTTATTTCATTCTGTAGCGTCGGTGTCGGTATCGGCTGCCTGCGGTAAAGGTTCACGGAAAGGTCTTACATTCTTCGCTGGGATCCATCGAGGTCCTTTTTCTGTAGAGACACAAGCATAACCTTTTCCCCGTGTAACAAGAGGATATGGTCCCATAATTTTACCTGTTTCTGCATCTCGGACCGATACCGGGCCTTTAACCCGTGCCTCGACGGAGGTAGCTGCAGTGAAACGTCGACCTATCGGTGGGTCGTTATCTATTCAAGAACAATTCAAAAAATTAAAAACATACAACGCTTTCTGTAACCGTTCCTCGGGAATAGCCATGCCCATTCCCCCTTTTTGTTGTTGTCATAAACGTTTCAGAGACCGATGAGACCCTTCAATGAGAGATCGACCGGTGGGGGAATGAGCAATGCCGGTAATGTGAGTTCTACCCCATAGGGCAAAAGAGGTTTTTACAGTTGTTGAAACGTAAAGATAAAGACCGACAACGGTCCAGCTTAAGGGAATACCTAAAGCAGCAAAAGCACGCATTAAATGTCTACGAACAGCTCGTGCCTTTTCTCCTGTGTGACACGAGGCAACCAAGGCACCTGAAAATGTATCAATGGAAGAGTGGATATATTTAAGGCTACCAAATTCAGAATCATGCGTGACATCTGTTTGCCATAACGGTAGGCTTTGTAATCCTCTAGGATTAACTCCTGCAGCAACTGATGGGAAAGAATGTTTTTGACAATCGGGACAGACAGCAATAATACTTGATGCTTGTTGAGCAGCAAGGCCAAACTGTCGCTTAAGAGCTCCAGCGTTTCGATGGAAAAAAAGAGTGCCTTCGCTTAGCTTGTGCAATACGGTCTGGCAGTACTTGAACTGGTCACGGCAATAGGTCAGCTCGTCGATTGCCTTCTGCAAGAAAACCAGGTAGCGAGGTATGAGACCTAATATGCATAACAAAATAAGGCGCAGATCGAGAGTCCAAAAGGAAAATAAGTTCCTGTAACAGGGTAAAGGGTTGTGAATGCGAAACACTCCGCAGCACAGAAGCTTCAGCTCGTGGAACAATACCTGCAACATAAGCAGAATCAGTAACAAGGTGGAGTGGTACATTCCATTCTCGGAAAACACGAACAACTGCATTCAGTTCTCCTGTTTGAGGTGAACCGGAGACCGTCTCTATGTCCGAATCCCATTGTCTCCGTTGAAAACCTTAGGAAGACAGGAATTGAACCTGCACAGAAGAGATCAAAGCGCTCCATACTCCCCTTACATTACTTCCCAGTAGGGTCAGCTAAACAAAAGCTATCGGGCCCATACCCCGAAAATGATGGTTTAACCTCTTCCTCTACTAAATGAGCCCCGTCACAAAACTAACGTTCTCCTTAAGCCTTCTACTAGGAACAACCATCACAATTTCAAGCAACCACTGACTGCTAGCCTGGCCTGGACTAGAAATCAACACCCTTGCCATTATCCCCTTCCTTTCAAAATCACACCACCCTCGAGCTATGGAAGCTGCAATCAAATACTTTCTCGTCCAAGCAACCGCCTCCGCATTAATCCTCTTCTCAAGCACAATCAACGCACAGTTCACCGGACAATGAGACATTCCGCGACTAAGCCACCCAACAGCCTCCCTACTACTAACTACAGCAGTCGCAATAAAACTAGGCCTAGTACCCTTTCACTTCCGATGTCCAGAGGTCATACAAGGCTCACCTATAACCACTGCCCTACTCGTCTCTACATGAATAAAACTCCCCCCACTCACTCTTCTTTTCTTAACTGCCCCCTCACTGAACCCACTCCTACTGACAACCGTGGCCATTGCATCCGCAGCCATCGGAGGGCGAACAGGACTTAACCAAACACAAATCCGAAAAGTCCTAGCTTTCTCATCGATCGCCCACCTAGGCTGAATAACCATCATCCTCATATACAACCCCAAGCTAACATTAATAACCTTCTACCTATACTCCTTAAGAACCGCCTCCATTTTCTTAGCCCTCAACACAACCAACTCGTCAAAACTATCCACAATAATAACCTCCTGAACAAAAATACCATCGCTAAACGCATCCTTGACGCTAGCACTACTATCCCTAGCCGGCCTGCCCCCACTCCCTGGCTTTTTACCAAAATGACTCATTATCCAGGAACTAACTAAGCAAGAGATATCAACCGCAGCCATAATTATTTCAATACTCTCCCTACAAGGTTTATTTTTCTACCTACGCCTTGCATATTGCTCCACACTCCCACCAAACACTACAAGCTTCATAAAACAATGATACAATAACAAATCCACAGGCACACCAATTGCTACCTTAATTTCTCTGTCAGTCCTCCTTCTCCCCCCTTCTCCCGCAATCCTGACCGTTACCTAAGAAACTTAGGATCCCCTGCCTACCAAACCGAAGGCCTTCAAAGCCTTAACTAAGAGTTAAATCCTCTTAGTTTCTGCCCACACCACTAAGGCCCGCAGGACACTAAACCTGCACCATCTAAATGCAACGCAGATACTCTAATTCAGCTAGGGCCTCCACGATAAGCCTAGACAGACGGGCCTCGATCCCATAAACTTCTAATTAACAGCTAGACGCTCAAACCAACGAGCTTCTGTCTACCAGACTCCGGCACACTCTCAGCGTACATCAATGAGTTTGCAACTCAACATGAACTTCACCACAGAGTCGATAAGAAGAGGAATTCAACCTCTGTAAAAAGGACTACAGCCTAACGCCTAAACACTCAGCCACCTGACCCGTGACCTTCATCAACCGATGACTAGTTTCAACAAACCACAATGACATCGGCACCCTATACCTACTCTTCGGAGCATGGGCAGGCATAGCCGAGTACCGCCCTCAGCCTCCTTATTCGAGCAGAACTTGGCCAACCAGGAACTCTCCTAGGAGACGACCAAATCTACAATGTCATCATCACCGCCCATGCCTTCGTAAGAATCTTCTTCACAGTTATAGCCATTATAATCGAAGGGTTTGGAAACTGACTAGTCCCCCTTATAATTGGAGCCCCAGACATAGCATTCCCCCGCATAAACAACATCGGTTTCTGAACTACTTCCTCCGTCCTTCCTACTGCTCCTAGCGTCCTCCACAGTAGAAGCTGGAGTCGGAACAGGATGAACCATATACCCACCCCTAGCAGGCAACCTAGCCCATGCTGGCGCCTCAGTAGACCTAGCCATCTTCTCCCTACACCTCGCAGGTGTGTCTTCCATCTTAGGGGCCATCAACTTTAACACAACAGCCATTAACATAACCCCCCCTGCCTTATCGCAACATCCAACTCCCCTATTCGTATGATCCGTACTCCTATTGCCCTCACTTCCAGTCCTGGCCGCCGGCATCACCATACTACTGACCGACCGAAACCTAAACACTACATTCTGTGACCCCGCTGGAGGGGGAGACCCCATTCTCTACCAGCACCTGTTCTGATTCTTTGGCCACCAGGAAGTTTACATCTTAATCCTTCACGGCTTTGGAATCATCTCACATGTTGTAACGTATTACGCAGGCAAAAAAGAACCATTCGGCTACATAGGAATAGTCTGAGCTATACTATCGATTGGATTCCTGGGCTTTGTCGTATGAGCCCACCACATATTCACTGTCAGAATAGACGTAGACAGCCGATCATACTTCATCTCCGCCACTATAATCATCGCCATCCCAACCGGCATTCAGGTATTCAGCTGACTAGCCACACTACACGGAGGCACCATCAAATGAGGTCCACCGATACTGTGAGCCTTGGGCTTCATCTTCCTCTTCACACTTGCCAATGAGGTGTCGGTGGAACTGGTGGTCAGCCTTGATTACTGCGTAATCCATCCCGTGGATCTAAAAAGAATTTTATATATATATAATATTGTACGCACATACATACATATATATATATTATATAGGGCCAGGAAGGACAGGCCACCGCTTCTGTCTCGTGCCCTAAGTAACTGCCTACTGCCAGTATTGGCACTGACTCACCAGCGGTCAGCTACAAGCACTTCTGCTCTTCAGCAGAGCACAAGCATTCCTCTGCTTTGAGAAGAGAGCATTGTGCTCATGAAACATTGAAAAGACTGACTTCTATGCCTCTCCAGCTATAACCAAGGGAATCCTTCCTTCTCCGCACCAAAAAAATTAATGCTGACTTTTCAAGGATGCTATGGATGAGGTTCATAACCAAGGGGTGTCATCCACCTGGCCACACAATTTGTCTCCTGCAAGTACGATTAAGCATGCCAAGACATCCTATGGATGTGACAAACACCTCATCACCTCTGCTCTGTTGCCCCTTCTTCCCCCAGTTTCTTACTGGAACTAGTAACTCCAGCTCACCAGTTCCTTGAGCATGGCTTCAATCTGTTCCTGAGCCACATGCACATCTTCTGTAGGTCCTTCCAAAGTGATGTTATCCTGTGGCGAGCAGCCTCACAGTTTGCCCTCTTGCCTGTGATAACAATTGTCTCCGAGTTGCTGTTCTTTGCTGGGAGATCAATTTTGGTGTTGCTTTCTTTACGGATCTGCCACAAAGGGAAAAAAAAAAAAAAAATCATCTCAGAAGCGTCCCATGTCAGAAGAAAAAGCCTCGCAGGCTATATTGGACATCACCAATGGGCAGGAGAGAGCATCCAGTGGGATTTTGCTGCAGGCAGTGATCATCACGAGCACTTGAGTTAGGAGCAATATCTCACCTTCTTGATGTTGGCACCTCCTTTCCCTACGATGTTCTTGTGGAACTGTTTGCAGATGGGGACAGAAATAGAAAAGCTGTTTTCAACCTAAGGGAGAAAGGAAGGGAGAACTGAAGATTACACTGTCGTGGCAAGGGAGGCCCGACTTCAGGAACTCTGATAAACGAGCTTTTGAAAAGAGGCTTAGACCCAAGGAAGTTCTCTATACGAGGGACTTGTAAGACTAAACAAAGGCAAGGACGTTCCCCTATAGCCTTCCCATAACAGGTACTACCCCCTGCCTCCATTCAGCCAAAACAGCGTCGACAGCTCCCTCCTCTTGAGGTGTTTTAGCTCTACCCAAGCCAGTAGAGCTCTGCTTTGCCCCAGGGTTATCCAGGCACGGAGGAGGGAAGTGCAGGCAGAAGACCTCCTTACCAGGTCTGCCACCGTCTTTTGCATGTACTCGGTGCACTTCTCCACCTCGTTTTTGGGACCTCGGAGTTGGACGATGTCACTCTTGTGTGCAGGGTCTGGGAAGTTGATGATAACCTGCAGGAGCGGTCATTTAGAGTTAGCTCAAGCAAAAGCAAGAACCCTTGTGTCAGACACATGCAAAGGTTGGGGGGATCCTACACATGCCCTTTTCCCATTCAGAAACGGGGAACCGTGTTAGCGGCCTCTGGCTAAAAGAACTATCTTCTCAGACACTTGCGCTACAGAGCCACTAAAGTTACGACTTCTGTGACGACAGGCCTACTACCCATGTAGGAAAGAACCCCTCTGGATTCCTCCTCTCCTACAAAGCCTTACCTCTGGGAATTGCTCCCGGATTTCCCAGATCCGCTCAGCCTTCTGCCCAGTGATGGTCCGGTGGAATTTCTGCTCAACGATTAGGTCCGCAGCGTGTTCATTTTCCTGACGGGAACAGAGGGCACACTGAGTGTTCAGCCGGAGAGCCGTCTACTTTGACTTAGCGGTTTGCTGCCCGACGGTTTACTTGCCAGCACTGTCCCTCTTTTCTCCAGACCAAATTCACTCTGCGTTGACAGAGAAGGGCTACCCGAGGGAACAGGGGAAGACATTTGTGAAGAGGAACTTGCACTTGTCATGAGATCCAAGTGCTCCGTGGGCAAGGGGCACACACTCGCACCAGAAGGTTACAAGGGAACACGAGAGCCCAAACCCTGCAGTCTCCCAAACATCACGTCCTACCCACTCACCATACGGGAAGCGAGTTCCAGCAGCTCGCTCTTGGCCTGTGGGACCCCCTGTGGGTCTCCTTCCATTCTGATCGGGTTGCTCTTCTCGTTGTCCGGGGGAATGCGCACAGACACCTTGTACAGATCCTTCATCCTGTTCACTTCGAGGCAAGGACTGTGGTGACGCCGTCTGCTAGGCAAAGACCTGGAAGCAAGGCACCTGGATTATCACTGCTCAGAGGCTGATGAAGAAGTAAAGCCGCCTCTGGGAAGGGCTCGGTGGGGTAGGGTTGAGCCAGGGGAAATTGCCTCTTCCCCCTGGAGTTCAGCGAGAGCAGACCTGTGCCACACGAGAGCCTGTCCAAGTAAATACCGTGGCATCTACAGAGCCCATTGTTCCCTTGTCAGAGCCAGGCGTGTTTCTTCCCCAAACAGTATCACATTTAGAGCAGAGGATAATCGTTCCTTTCTACCCCAAACTCTTGGCTGGGGACACGTTGCAGTGCTATCAAACTAGCAGACCGCAACAAGGCTTTAGCGTTGGCCATATTCTACTGCCGGTGCTGTAGCACCTTCCTCCAGAGGCCAGACCACACTGCTCCTCCTCCAGCTGACACCCTCTCCCACAAGCCACAGGGCTATTTAACCCCTTAGCGGGAACCAGCTACACCTGCACATCGCCCATGTCAATCAAGCCACTGCCTCTGAGGCAAGGCCACAGCTGCGTGTTATCAATGCTAATCAACCCACCGCCTTCATTCCTCTACAGGGACAAGCTCACCAAGCACATTTCCACCACCCACAACTGGCTGCTAAAATGTCATTCGCACAGAGCAACGTGTGGGAAAAAAAAAAAAAAAAAATTCCTCCAGGACACATCAAAGTAATTCCACTACTGTTCAGGCTCCCAAGGTACTTTCACCCGTTCAAGCCATCGCAAGGCCTGACGGCCCATTTCTCTCCTTGTACCACCACCACTCCAGAAAAGCAGAGGAAATGTGATGGAGACAGCACACTGGGTGAGCTACAGAGCCCCTGATACCATCTACTAAACACGAAGAGTGTGAGCATGGGAAGGACTAGAAAGGCACTCCACTTACCGTTTAGCTGCTTTCTTGCCAATGAGGTGTCGGTGGAATTGGTGGTCAGCCTTGATTATTGCGTAATCCGTCCCGTGGATCTAAAAAGAATTATATCTTTTATATCTATCTATATATGTATGGATGTACATTATTTTATATTATAATATATAGGGCCAGGTAGGACAGGCCACCGCTTCTGTCTCGTGCCCTAAGTAACTGCCTACTGCCAGTATTGGCACTGACTCACCAGCGGTCAGCTACAAGCACTTCTGCTCTTCAGCAGAGCACAAGCATTCCTCTGCTTTGAGAAGAGAGCATTGTGCTCATGAAACATTGAAAAGACTTACTTCTACGCCTCTCCAGCTATAACCAAGAGAATCCTTCCTTCTCCGCACCAAAAAAAATAATGCTGACTTTTCAAGGATGCTATGGATGAGGTTCATAACCAAGGGGTGTCATCCACCTGGCCACACAATTTGTCTCCTGCAAGTACGATTAAGCATGCCAAGACATCCTATGGATGTGACAAACACCTCATCACCTCTGCTCTGTTGCCCCTTCTTCCCCCAGTTTCTTACTGGAACTAGTAACTCCAGCTCACCAGTTCCTTGAGCATGGCTTCAATCGGTTCCTGAGCCACATGCACATCTTCTGTAGGTCCTTCCAAAGTGATGTTATCCTGTGGCGAGCAGCCTCACAGTTTGCCCTCTTGCCTGTGATAACAATTGTCTCCGAGTTGCTGTTCTTTGCTGGGAGATCAATTATGGTGTTGCTTTCTTTACGGATCTGCCATAAAGAAAAAAAAAAAAAAATCATCTCAGAAGCGTCCCATGTCAGAAGAAAAACCCTCGCAGGCTATATTGGACATCACCAATGGGCAGGAGAGAGCATCCAGTGGGATTTTGCTGCAGGCAGTGATCATCACGAGCACTTGAGTTAGGAGCAATATCTCACCTTCTTGATGTTGGCACCTCCTTTCCCCACGATGTTCTTGTGGAACTGTTTGCAGATGGGGACAGAAATAGAAAAGCTGTTTTCAACCTAAGGGAGAAAGGAAGGGAGAACTGAAGATTACACTGTCGTGGCAAGGGAGGCCCGACTTCAGGAACTCTGATAAACGAGCTTTTGAAAAGAGGCTTAGACCCAAGGAAGTTCTCTATACGAGGGACTTGTAAGACTAAACAAAGGCAAGGACGTTCCCCTATAGCCTTCCCATAACAGGTACTACCCCCTGCCTCCATTCAGCCAAAACAGCGTCGACAGCTCCCTCCTCTTGAGGTGTTTTAGCTCTACCCAAGCCAGTAGAGCTCTGCTTTGCCCCAGGGTTATCCAGGCACGGAGGAGGGAAGTGCAGGCAGAAGACCTCCTTACCAGGTCTGCCACCGTCTTTTGCATGTACTCGGTGCACTTCTCCACCTCGTTTTTGGGACCTCGGAGTTGGACGATGTCACTCTTGTGTGCAGGGTCTGGGAAGTTGATGATAACCTGCAGGAGCGGTCATTTAGAGTTAGCTCAAGCAAAAGCAAGAACCCTTGTGTCAGACACATGCAAAGGTTGGGGGGATCCTACACGTGCCCTTTTCCCATTCAGAAACGGGGAACCGTGTTAGCGGCCTCTGGCTAAAAGAACTATCTTCTCAGACACTTGCGCTACAGAGCCACTAAAGTTACGACTTCTGTGACGACAGGCCTACTACCCATGTAGGAAAGAACCCCTCTGGATTCCTCCTCTCCTACAAAGCCTTACCTCTGGGAATTGCTCCCGGATTTCCCAGACCCGCTCAGCCTTCTGCCCAGTGATGGTCCGGTGGAATTTCTGCTCAACGATTAGGTCCGCAGCGTGTTCATTTTCCTGACGGGAACAGAGGGCACACTGAGTGTTCAGCCGGAGAGCCGTCTACTTTGACTTAGCGGTTTGCTGCCCGACGGTTTACTTGCCAGCACTGTCCCTCTTTTCTCCAGACCAAATTCACTCTGCGTTGACAGAGAAGGGCTACCCGAGGGAACAGGGGAAGACATTTGTGAAGAGGAACTTGCACTTGTCATGAGATCCAAGTGCTCCGTGGGCAAGGGGCACACACTCGCACCAGAAGGTTACAAGGGAACACGAGAGCCCAAACCCTGCAGTCTCCCAAACATCACGTCCTACCCACTCACCATACGGGAAGCGAGTTCCAGCAGCTCGCTCTTGGCCTGTGGGACCCCCTGTGGGTCTCCTTCCATTCTGATCGGGTTGCTCTTCTCGTTGTCCGGGGGAATGCGCACAGACACCTTGTACAGATCCTTCATCCTGTTCACTTCGAGGCAAGGACTGTGGTGACGCCGTCTGCTAGGCAAAGACCTGGAAGCAAGGCACCTGGATTATCACTGCTCAGAGGCTGATGAAGAAGTAAAGCCGCCTCTGGGAAGGGCTCGGTGGGGTAGGGTTGAGCCAGGGGAAATTGCCTCTTCCCCCTGGAGTTCAGCGAGAGCAGACCTGTGCCACACGAGAGCCTGTCCAAGTAAATACCGTGGCATCTACAGAGCCCATTGTTCCCTTGTCAGAGCCAGGCGTGTTTCTTCCCCAAACAGTATCACATTTAGAGCAGAGGATAATCGTTCCTTTCTACCCCAAACTCTTGGCTGGGGACACGTTGCAGTGCTATCAAACTAGCAGACCGCAACAAGGCTTTAGCGTTGGCCATATTCTACTGCCGGTGCTGTAGCACCTTCCTCCAGAGGCCAGACCACACTGCTCCTCCTCCAGCTGACACCCTCTCCCACAAGCCACAGGGCTATTTAACCCCTTAGCGGGAACCAGCTACACCTGCACATCGCCCATGTCAATCAACCCACTGCCTCTGAGGCAAGGCCACAGCTGCGTGTTATCAATGCTAATCAACCCACCGCCTTCATTCCTCTACAGGGACAAGCTCACCAAGCACATTTCCACCACCCACAACTGGCTGCTAAACTGTCATTCGCACAGAGCAACGTGTGGGGAAAAAAAAAAAAAAAATTCCTCCAGGACACATCAAAGTAATTCCACTACTGTTCAGGCTCCCAAGGTACTTTCACCCGTTCAAGCCATCGCAAGGCCTGACGGCCCATTTCTCTCCTTGTACCACCACCGCTCCAGAAAAGCAGAGGAAATGTGATGGAGACAGCACACTGGGTGAGCTACAGAGCCCCTGATACCATCTACTAAACACGAAGAGTGTGAGCATGGGAAGGACTAGAAAGGCACTCCACTTACCGTTTAGCTGCTTTCTTGCCAATGAGGTGTCGGTGGAATTGGTGGTCAGCCTTGATTATTGCGTAATCCGTCCCGTGGATCTAAAAAGAATTATATCTTTTATATCTATCTATATATGTATGGATGTACATTATTTTATATTATAATATATAGGGCCAGGTAGGACAGGCCACCGCTTCTGTCTCGTGCCCTAAGTAACTGCCTACTGCCACTATTGGCACTGACTCACCAGCGGTCAGCTACAAGCACTTCTGCTCTTCAGCAGAGCACAAGCATTCCTCTGCTTTGAGAAGAGAGCATTGTGCTCATGAAACATTGAAAAGACTTACTTCTACGCCTCTCCAGCTATAACCAAGAGAATCCTTCCTTCTCCGCACCAAAAAAAATAATGCTGACTTTTCAAGGATGCTATGGATGAGGTTCATAACCAAGGGGTGTCATCCACCTGGCCACACAATTTGTCTCCTGCAAGTACGATTAAGCATGCCAAGACATCCTATGGATGTGACAAACACCTCATCACCTCTGCTCTGTTGCCCCTTCTTCCCCGAGTTCCTGTTCTCCTTCATAATACCTAGTTGTTCTCTCATTATGAATCCTCCCTTCCCCTTATCAGTGTCAATGGAATCATCGTTCCATGGACAATGAGTCGTCCCTTTCCCCCGCTTGGTCCGAGAGTATTACCTCTGTTCAGTGGCTTGATCCAGGGTGATAGTGCTCGTTCTAGGCGCTGTAAAAAGCGAAATCTATATCCTATGTCCTGATTTTGGGTATCTAACATTAATGCAAAACAGTAATCCTCACACAGTTTTTATTTCATTCTGTAGCGTCGGTGTCGGTATCGGCTGCCTGCGGTAAAGGTTCACGGGAAGGTCTTACATTCTTCGCTGGGATCCATCTAGGTCCTTTTTCTGTAGAGACACAAGCATAACCTTTTCCCCGTGTAACAAGAGGATATGGTCCCATAATTTTACCTGTTTCTGCATCTCGGACCGATACCGGGCCTTTAACCCGTGCCTCGACGGAGGTAGCTGCAGTGAAACGTCGACCTATCGGTGGGTCGTTATCTATTCAAGAACAATTCAAAAAATTAAAAACATACAACGCTTTCTGTAACCGTTCCTCGGGAATAGCCATGCCCATTCCCCCTTTTTGTTGTTGTCATAAACGTTTCAGAGACCGATGAGACCCTTCAATGAGAGATCGACCGGTGGGGGAATGAGCAATGCCGGTAATGTGAGTTCTACCCCATAGGGCAAAAGAGGTTTTTACAGTTGTTGAAACGTAAAGATAAAGACCGACAACGGTCCAGCTTAAGGGAATACCTAAAGCAGCAAAAGCACGCATTAAATGTCTACGAACAGCTCGTGCCTTTTCTCCTGTGTGACACGAGGCAACCAAGGCACCTGAAAATGTATCAATGGAAGAGTGGATATATTTAAGGCTACCAAATTCAGAATCATGCGTGACATCTGTTTGCCATAACGGTAGGCTTTGTAATCCTCTAGGATTAGCTCCTGCAGCAACTGATGGGAAAGAATGTTTTTGACAGTCGGGACAGACAGCAATAATACTTGATGCTTGTTGAGCAGCAAGGCCAAACTGTCGCTTAAGAGCTCCAGCGTTTCGATGGAAAAAAAGAGTGCCTTCGCTTAGCTTGTGCAATACGGTCTGGCAGTACTTGAACTGGTCACGGCAATAGGTCAGCTCGTCGATTGCCTTCTGCAAGAAAACCAGGTAGCGAGGTATGAGACCTAATATGCATAACAAAATAAGGCGCAGATCGAGAGTCCAAAAGGAAAATAAGTTCCTGTAACAGGGTAAAGGGTTGTGAATGCGAAACACTCCGCAGCACAGAAGCTTCAGCTCGTGGAACAATACCTGCAACATAAGCAGAATCAGTACCAAGGTGGAGTGGTACATTCCATTCTCGGAAAACACGAACAACTGCATTCAGTTCTCCTGTTTGAGGTGAACCGGAGACCGTCTCTATGTCCGAATCCCATTGCCTCCGTTGATCATCCCACCACAGAAGAACAGATTTATGCGATTGGCCCGATCCATCTGTAAACACAGTAAGCGCCGGTAAGGGTTGTTCGCTTCTTCTGGGTTTTAACATCAGACGAAAATCAACGTTAAACAGTTTGTGTGAAGGTGGATGGGAAGTTATTCGACCTGTATGTTCTCGCCCGGCACCTCCCCGGGACCTACAGCTTGACAAACTATTGCTGTACAATTCAACCACGAGAACCTCTAACACCTTTACCGCTCAAACCTAGCCTTCTCCTTAACATCTTGTATATCCCATAAACACCACCTACCCAAAACCTCAGCACTAAAATCATATTAACCCAAACCCCCCATACACACACGCCCCTAAGACTATAGGCGCCCAAACAGCCAACGAAGCCAACGAAACCAACGAAACCACGTCCCCGTAGCTTACAATCCAAAGCGTGGCACTGAAGATGCCAAGATGGCGTCCAATATGAAAGCCGAGGACAAAAGACTTAGCCCTAACCTTACGGTTGGCTCCTGCTAGACCTAGACGTGCAAGTATCTGCGGCCCAGTGTAAATGCCCTAGGCCTCCTGCTAAGACCGAAGGAGCAGGCATCAGGCACACGCTACCAACTGCAGCCCAAGACGCCTTGCTCAGCCACACCCCCACGGGCACTCAGCAGTAATTAACAGTAAGCAAGAAGCGCAAGCTTGACTTAGTCACGGCAACCTTCAGGGTTGGTAAATCTCGTGCCAGCCGCCGCGGTCACACCAGAAACCCAAGCCAACAGTCACACGGCGTAGAGAGCGGACCAGAGCCTGTCAGAATAACTAGGAAACCGAAACACAACTAAGCTGTCGTAAGCCCGAGATACCCCTAAGGCCAACCTAAAGATGATCCTAGTAAACCTGACTGCGGCCAATGAAGAGACGGGACGCAGCTTGATGCAAGCAAATGTCAATGCGTTGTGCAGAAGCACGAGGTTTTATACGCTTGCAGAAGCTGCGCGTTTTAAACCAATTGCTTCTTGAGGCTAAGCCTTGCATACTAGGCAATCCCTGATTGGTGGTTAACTACCGGCACTTAACAGCAAGGTGTTACCTTTCCTTGGCGCCATCCGTCTCCCACTCCCCTGTGCTCTGTAACCATGCCCCATCATGTTGTTAATTGTTGTCTAGACAAGCTCGAGCACACTCCCCTCAGCTGACCGATTGCCACGCGTGGTCCTAGTTTCCAGCCCGCTCCTGCACCTCCCCCTTCCTGTTGCACAAAAGAACCTTTGAAAGCGAACGAGGAAAAACAAGGCCTAAGCAACAGAACAAATAAAAAACCAACTAAGACATATTATCACTGTCAAAATAACCCACTGCCTTTGTTCCGTACAATTCTACAATTTCCCCTTTTTGTTTTTGAACAGCTAGTACCAGGTTTGCCATGTTCCGCAGGGCCCTTGCAAACATGACAGCAACCAAGGTAATAGCAAACAAACAACACTGCCAATCGAGTGAATGGATGCCAGAAAAGGCTGAAATTTTCTCAGATTTTGATAACATGTTGCTGCAGTGGGGCGCCTAAAATCCACGCAGCACATACCATCAAAATCCTCACAGCCACGTCCTTGAACCAACAACAAAAAGCCGCGGCAATTTTGACTCACATGCTTAACTGCCTACCAAACAAGGTGATTGAACTCTTTAATGCTTTCCCTGCTGTTACTCTGCATAAGAGAAGAAGCGCTGCGACACGTTCCCATCCTAGCCTCCTACTACATTAGCATCTACAGAAAGACAATGCTCGACATGCAAAGTGTAAACAACATCACCTTCTTTTGGATTAACGTTATACGTAGGCGGAAGGGCACACCAAACAAGAACCGTTTCCGTCAAAAAGTTCGAAACATAGCATGCCTTCTCTGAACATACCTCTGGGGTCATCCCCTTCATTCCCTCCTTTTGATGCAAAGAGAGACACTTTACCCTAACAGAGAAGCCCCTGTTTACATCTCTGAGCCAGGACACAAGCCGCAGCTGTGCGCGCCACCAGGCTCAGGGCAGAAACCACTCCTGTAGTTACCTAACTAGATATCTCGACAAGCGTGCAGACACCTATTAAACACTAAATAACCATGTTTATCGTTCCTGTTCTCCTTGGTAATACCTAGTTGTTCTCTCATGATGAATCCTCCCTTCCCCTTATCAGTGTCAATGGAATCATCGTTCCATGGACAATGAGTCGTCCCTTTCCCCCGCTTGGTCCGAGAGTATTACCTCTGTTCAGTGGCTTGATCCAGGGTGATAGTGCTCGTTCTAGGCGCTGTAAAAAGCGAAATCTATATCCTATGTCCTGATTTTGGGTATCTAACATTAATGCAAAACAGTAATCCTCACACAGTTTTTATTTCATTCTGTAGCGTCGGTGTCGGTATCGGCTGCCTGCGGTAAAGGTTCACGGGAAGGTCTTACATTCTTCGCTGGGATCCATCGAGGTCCTTTTTCTGTAGAGACACAAGCATAACCTTTTCCCCGTGTAACAAGAGGATATGGTCCCATAATTTTACCTGTTTCTGCATCTCGGACCGATACCGGGCCTTTAACCCGTGCCTCGACGGAGGTAGCTGCAGTGAAACGTCGACCTATCGGTGGGTCGTTATCTATTCAAGAACAATTCAAAAAATTAAAAACATACAACGCTTTCTGTAACCGTTCCTCGGGAATAGCCATGCCCATTCCCCCTTTTTGTTGTTGTCATAAACGTTTCAGAGACCGATGAGACCCTTCAATGAGAGATCGACCGGTGGGGGAATGAGCAATGCCGGTAATGTGAGTTCTACCCCATAGGGCAAAAGAGGTTTTTACAGTTGTTGAAACGTAAAGATAAAGACCGACAACGGTCCAGCTTAAGGGAATACCTAAAGCAGCAAAAGCACGCATTAAATGTCTACGAACAGCTCGTGCCTTTTCTCCTGTGTGACACGAGGCAACCAAGGCACCTGAAAATGTATCAATGGAAGAGTGGATATATTTAAGGCTACCAAATTCAGAATCATGCGTGACATCTGTTTGCCATAACGGTAGGCTTTGTAATCCTCTAGGATTAGCTCCTGCAGCAACTGATGGGAAAGAATGTTTTTGACAATCGGGACAGACAGCAATAATACTTGATGCTTGTTGAGCAGCAAGGCCAAACTGTCGCTTAAGAGCTCCAGCGTTTCGATGGAAAAAAAGAGTGCCTTCGCTTAGCTTGTGCAATACGGTCTGGCAGTACTTGAACTGGTCACGGCAATAGGTCAGCTCGTCGATTGCCTTCTGCAAGAAAACCAGGTAGCGAGGTATGAGACCTAATATGCATAACAAAATAAGGCGCAGATCGAGAGTCCAAAAGGAAAATAAGTTCCTGTAACAGGGTAAAGGGTTGTGAATGCGAAACACTCCGCAGCACAGAAGCTTCAGCTCGTGGAACAATACCTGCAACATAAGCAGAATCAGTACCAAGGTGGAGTGGTACATTCCATTCTCGGAAAACACGAACAACTGCATTCAGTTCTCCTGTTTGAGGTGAACCGGAGACCGTCTCTATGTCCGAATCCCATTGCCTCCGTTGATCATCCCACCACAGAAGAACAGATTTATGCGATTGGCCCGATCCATCTGTAAACACAGTAAGCGCCGGTAAGGGTTGTTCGCTTCTTCTGGGTTTTAACATCAGACGAAAATCAACGTTAAACAGTTTGTGTGAAGGTGGATGGGAAGTTATTCGACCTGTATGTTCTCGCCCGGCACCTCCCCGGGACCTACAGCTTGACAAACTATTGCTGTACAATTCAACCACGAGAACCTCTAACACCTTTACCGCTCAAACCTAGCCTTCTCCTTAACATCTTGTATATCCCATAAACACCACCTACCCAAAACCTCAGCACTAAAATCATATTAACCCAAACCCCCCATACACACACGCCCCTAAGACTATAGGCGCCCAAACAGCCAACGAAGCCAACGAAACCAACGAAACCACGTCCCCGTAGCTTACAATCCAAAGCGTGGCACTGAAGATGCCAAGATGGCGTCCAATATGAAAGCCGAGGACAAAAGACTTAGCCCTAACCTTACGGTTGGCTCCTGCTAGACCTAGACGTGCAAGTATCTGCGGCCCAGTGTAAATGCCCTAGGCCTCCTGCTAAGACCGAAGGAGCAGGCATCAGGCACACGCTACCAACTGCAGCCCAAGACGCCTTGCTCAGCCACACCCCCACGGGCACTCAGCAGTAATTAACAGTAAGCAAGAAGCGCAAGCTTGACTTAGTCACGGCAACCTTCAGGGTTGGTAAATCTCGTGCCAGCCGCCGCGGTCACACCAGAAACCCAAGCCAACAGTCACACGGCGTAGAGAGCGGACCAGAGCCTGTCAGAATAACTAGGAAACCGAAACACAACTAAGCTGTCGTAAGCCCGAGATACCCCTAAGGCCAACCTAAAGATGATCCTAGTAAACCTGACTGCGGCCAATGAAGAGACGGGACGCAGCTTGATGCAAGCAAATGTCAATGCGTTGTGCAGAAGCACGAGGTTTTATACGCTTGCAGAAGCTGCGCGTTTTAAACCAATTGCTTCTTGAGGCTAAGCCTTGCATACTAGGCAATCCCTGATTGGTGGTTAACTACCGGCACTTAACAGCAAGGTGTTACCTTTCCTTGGCGCCATCCGTCTCCCACTCCCCTGTGCTCTGTAACCATGCCCCATCATGTTGTTAATTGTTGTCTAGACAAGCTCGAGCACACTCCCCTCAGCTGACCGATTGCCACGCGTGGTCCTAGTTTCCAGCCCGCTCCTGCACCTCCCCCTTCCTGTTGCACAAAAGAACCTTTGAAAGCGAACGAGGAAAAACAAGGCCTAAGCAACAGAACAAATAAAAAACCAACTAAGACATATTATCACTGTCAAAATAACCCACTGCCTTTGTTCCGTACAATTCTACAATTTCCCCTTTTTGTTTTTGAACAGCTAGTACCAGGTTTGCCATGTTCCGCAGGGCCCTTGCAAACATGACAGCAACCAAGGTAATAGCAAACAAACAACACTGCCAATCGAGTGAATGGATGCCAGAAAAGGCTGAAATTTTCTCAGATTTTGATAACATGTTGCTGCAGTGGGGCGCCTAAAATCCACGCAGCACATACCATCAAAATCCTCACAGCCACGTCCTTGAACCAACAACAAAAAGCCGCGGCAATTTTGACTCACATGCTTAACTGCCTACCAAACAAGGTGATTGAACTCTTTAATGCTTTCCCTGCTGTTACTCTGCATAAGAGAAGAAGCGCTGCGACACGTTCCCATCCTAGCCTCCTACTACATTAGCATCTACAGAAAGACAATGCTCGACATGCAAAGTGTAAACAACATCACCTTCTTTTGGATTAACGTTATACGTAGGCGGAAGGGCACACCAAACAAGAACCGTTTCCGTCAAAAAGTTCGAAACATAGCATGCCTTCTCTGAACATACCTCTGGGGTCATCCCCTTCATTCCCTCCTTTTGATGCAAAGAGAGACACTTGACCCTAACAGAGAAGCCCCTGTTTACATCTCTGAGCCAGGACACAAGCCGCAGCTGTGCGCGCCACCAGGCTCAGGGCAGAAACCACTCCTGTAGTTACCTAACTAGATATCTCGACAAGCGTGCAGACACCTATTAAACACTAAATAACCATGTTTATCGTTCCTGTTCTCCTTCGTAATACCTAGTTGTTCTCTCATTATGAATCCTCCCTTCCCCTTATCAGTGTCAATGGAATCATCGTTCCATGGACAATGAGTCGTCCCGTTCCCCCCGCTTGGTCCGAGAGTATTACCTCTGTTCAGTGGCTTGATCCAGGGTGATAGTGCTCGTTCTAGGCGCTGTAAAAAGCGAAATCTATATCCTATGTCCTGATTTTGGGTATCTAACATTAATGCAAAACAGTAATCCTCACACAGTTTTTATTTCATTCTGTAGCGTCGGTGTCGCTATCGGCTGCCTGCGGTAAAGGTTCACGGAAAGGTCTTACATTCTTCGCTGGGATCCATCGAGGTCCTTTTTCTGTAGAGACACAAGCATAACCTTTTCCCCGTGTAACAAGAGGATATGGTCCCATAATTTTACCTGTTTCTGCATCTCGGACCGATACCGGGCCTTTAACCCGTGCCTCGACGGAGGTAGCTGCAGTGAAACGTCGACCTATCGGTGGGCCGTTATCTATTCAAGAACAATTCAAAAAATTAAAAACATACAACGCTTTCTGTAACCGTTCCTCGGGAATAGCCATGCCCATTCCCCCTTTTTGTTGTTGTCATAAACGTTTCAGAGACCGATGAGACCCTTCAATGAGAGATCGACCGGTGGGGGAATGAGCAATGCCGGTAATGTGAGTTCTACCCCATAGGGCAAAAGAGGTTTTTACAGTTGTTGAAACGTAAAGATAAAGACCGACAACGGTCCAGCTTAAGGGAATACCTAAAGCAGCAAAAGCACGCATTAAATGTCTACGAACAGCTCGTGCCTTTTCTCCTGTGTGACACGAGGCAACCAAGGCACCTGAAAATGTATCAATGGAAGAGTGGATATATTTAAGGCTACCAAATTCAGAATCATGCGTGACATCTGTTTGCCATAACGGTAGGCTTTGTAATCCTCTAGGATTAACTCCTGCAGCAACTGATGGGAAAGAATGTTTTTGACAATCGGGACAGACAGCAATAATACTTGATGCTTGTTGAGCAGCAAGGCCAAACTGTCGCTTAAGAGCTCCAGCGTTTCGATGGAAAAAAAGAGTGCCTTCGCTTAGCTTGTGCAATACGGTCTGGCAGTACTTGAACTGGTCACGGCAATAGGTCAGCTCGTCGATTGCCTTCTGCAAGAAAACCAGGTAGCGAGGTATGAGACCTAATATGCATAACAAAATAAGGCGCAGATCGAGAGTCCAAAAGGAAAATAAGTTCCTGTAACAGGGTAAAGGGTTGTGAATGCGAAACACTCCGCAGCACAGAAGCTTCAGCTCGTGGAACAATACCTGCAACATAAGCAGAATCAGTAACAAGGTGGAGTGGTACATTCCATTCTCGGAAAACACGAACAACTGCATTCAGTTCTCCTGTTTGAGGTGAACCGGAGACCGTCTCTATGTCCGAATCCCATTGCCTCCGTTGATCATCCCACCACAGAAGAACAGATTTATGCGATTGGCCCGATCCATCTGTAAACACAGTAAGCGCCGGTAAGGGTTGTTCGCTTCTTCTGGGTTTTAACATCAGACGAAAATCAACGTTAAACAGTTTGTGTGAAGGTGGATGGGAAGTTATTCGACCTGTATGTTCTCGCCCGGCACCTCCCCGGGACCTACAGCTTGACAAACTATTGCTGTACAATTCAACCACGAGAACCTCTAACACCTTTACCGCTCAAACCTAGCCTTCTCCTTAACATCTTGTATATCCCATAAACACCACCTACCCAAAACCTCAGCACTAAAATCATATTAACCCAAACCCCCCATACACACACGCCCCTAAGACTATAGGCGCCCAAACAGCCAACGAAGCCAACGAAACCAACGAAACCACGTCCCCGTAGCTTACAATCCAAAGCGTGGCACTGAAGATGCCAAGATGGCGTCCAATATGAAAGCCGAGGACAAAAGACTTAGCCCTAACCTTACGGTTGGCTCCTGCTAGACCTAGACGTGCAAGTATCTGCGGCCCAGTGTAAATGCCCTAGGCCTCCTGCTAAGACCGAAGGAGCAGGCATCAGGCACACGCTACCAACTGCAGCCCAAGACGCCTTGCTCAGCCACACCCCCACGGGCACTCAGCAGTAATTAACAGTAAGCAAGAAGCGCAAGCTTGACTTAGTCACGGCAACCTTCAGGGTTGGTAAATCTCGTGCCAGCCGCCGCGGTCACACCAGAAACCCAAGCCAACAGTCACACGGCGTAGAGAGCGGACCAGAGCCTGTCAGAATAACTAGGAAACCGAAACACAACTAAGCTGTCGTAAGCCCGAGATACCCCTAAGGCCAACCTAAAGATGATCCTAGTAAACCTGACTGCGGCCAATGAAGAGACGGGACGCAGCTTGATGCAAGCAAATGTCAATGCGTTGTGCAGAAGCACGAGGTTTTATACGCTTGCAGAAGCTGCGCGTTTTAAACCAATTGCTTCTTGAGGCTAAGCCTTGCATACTAGGCAATCCCTGATTGGTGGTTAACTACCGGCACTTAACAGCAAGGTGTTACCTTTCCTTGGCGCCATCCGTCTCCCACTCCCCTGTGCTCTGTAACCATGCCCCATCATGTTGTTAATTGTTGTCTAGACAAGCTCGAGCACACTCCCCTCAGCTGACCGATTGCCACGCGTGGTCCTAGTTTCCAGCCCGCTCCTGCACCTCCCCCTTCCTGTTGCACAAAAGAACCTTTGAAAGCGAACGAGGAAAAACAAGGCCTAAGCAACAGAACAAATAAAAAACCAACTAAGACATATTATCACTGTCAAAATAACCCACTGCCTTTGTTCCGTACAATTCTACAATTTCCCCTTTTTGTTTTTGAACAGCTAGTACCAGGTTTGCCATGTTCCGCAGGGCCCTTGCAAACATGACAGCAACCAAGGTAATAGCAAACAAACAACACTGCCAATCGAGTGAATGGATGCCAGAAAAGGCTGAAATTTTCTCAGATTTTGATAACATGTTGCTGCAGTGGGGCGCCTAAAATCCACGCAGCACATACCATCAAAATCCTCACAGCCACGTCCTTGAACCAACAACAAAAAGCCGCGGCAATTTTGACTCACATGCTTAACTGCCTACCAAACAAGGTGATTGAACTCTTTAATGCTTTCCCTGCTGTTACTCTGCATAAGAGAAGAAGCGCTGCGACACGTTCCCATCCTAGCCTCCTACTACATTAGCATCTACAGAAAGACAATGCTCGACATGCAAAGTGTAAACAACATCACCTTCTTTTGGATTAACGTTATACGTAGGCGGAAGGGCACACCAAACAAGAACCGTTTCCGTCAAAAAGTTCGAAACATAGCATGCCTTCTCTGAACATACCTCTGGGGTCATCCCCTTCATTCCCTCCTTTTGATGCAAAGAGAGACACTTTACCCTAACAGAGAAGCCCCTGTTTACATCTCTGAGCCAGGACACAAGCCGCAGCTGTGCGCGCCACCAGGCTCAGGGCAGAAACCACTCCTGTAGTTACCTAACTAGATATCTCGACAAGCGTGCAGACACCTATTAAACACTAAATAACCATGTTTATCGTTCCTGTTCTCCTTCGTAATACCTAGTTGTTCTCTCATTATGAATCCTCCCTTCCCCTTATCAGTGTCAATGGAATCATCGTTCCATGGACAATGAGTCGTCCCGTTCCCCCGCTTGGTCCGAGAGTATTACCTCTGTTCAGTGGCTTGATCCAGGGTGATAGTGCTCGTTCTAGGCGCTGTAAAAAGCGAAATCTATATCCTATGTCCTGATTTTGGGTATCTAACATTAATGCAAAACAGTAATCCTCACACAGTTTTTATTTCATTCTGTAGCGTCGGTGTCGCTATCGGCTGCCTGCGGTAAAGGTTCACGGAAAGGTCTTACATTCTTCGCTGGGATCCATCGAGGTCCTTTTTCTGTAGAGACACAAGCATAACCTTTTCCCCGTGTAACAAGAGGATATGGTCCCATAATTTTACCTGTTTCTGCATCTCGGACCGATACCGGGCCTTTAACCCGTGCCTCGACGGAGGTAGCTGCAGTGAAACGTCGACCTATCGGTGGGTCGTTATCTATTCAAGAACAATTCAAAAAATTAAAAACATACAACGCTTTCTGTAACCGTTCCTCGGGAATAGCCATGCCCATTCCCCCTTTTTGTTGTTGTCATAAACGTTTCAGAGACCGATGAGACCCTTCAATGAGAGATCGACCGGTGGGGGAATGAGCAATGCCGGTAATGTGAGTTCTACCCCATAGGGCAAAAGAGGTTTTTACAGTTGTTGAAACGTAAAGATAAAGACCGACAACGGTCCAGCTTAAGGGAATACCTAAAGCAGCAAAAGCACGCATTAAATGTCTACGAACAGCTCGTGCCTTTTCTCCTGTGTGACACGAGGCAACCAAGGCACCTGAAAATGTATCAATGGAAGAGTGGATATATTTAAGGCTACCAAATTCAGAATCATGCGTGACATCTGTTTGCCATAACGGTAGGCTTTGTAATCCTCTAGGATTAACTCCTGCAGCAACTGATGGGAAAGAATGTTTTTGACAATCGGGACAGACAGCAATAATACTTGATGCTTGTTGAGCAGCAAGGCCAAACTGTCGCTTAAGAGCTCCAGCGTTTCGATGGAAAAAAAGAGTGCCTTCGCTTAGCTTGTGCAATACGGTCTGGCAGTACTTGAACTGGTCACGGCAATAGGTCAGCTCGTCGATTGCCTTCTGCAAGAAAACCAGGTAGCGAGGTATGAGACCTAATATGCATAACAAAATAAGGCGCAGATCGAGAGTCCAAAAGGAAAATAAGTTCCTGTAACAGGGTAAAGGGTTGTGAATGCGAAACACTCCGCAGCACAGAAGCTTCAGCTCGTGGAACAATACCTGCAACATAAGCAGAATCAGTAACAAGGTGGAGTGGTACATTCCATTCTCGGAAAACACGAACAACTGCATTCAGTTCTCCTGTTTGAGGTGAACCGGAGACCGTCTCTATGTCCGAATCCCATTGTCTCCGTTGAAAACCTTAGGAAGACAGGAATTGAACCTGCACAGAAGAGATCAAAGCGCTCCATACTCCCCTTATATTACTTCCCAGTAGGGTCAGCTAAACAAAAGCTATCGGGCCCATACCCCGAAAATGATGGTTTAACCTCTTCCTCTACTAAATGAGCCCCGTCACAAAACTAACGTTCTCCTTAAGCCTTCTACTAGGAACAACCATCACAATTTCAAGCAACCACTGACTGCTAGCCTGGCCTGGACTAGAAATCAACACCCTTGCCATTATCCCCTTCCTTTCAAAATCACACCACCCTCGAGCTATGGAAGCTGCAATCAAATACTTTCTCGTCCAAGCAACCGCCTCCGCATTAATCCTCTTCTCAAGCACAATCAACGCACAGTTCACCGGACAATGAGACATTCCGCGACTAAGCCACCCAACAGCCTCCCTACTACTAACTACAGCAGTCGCAATAAAACTAGGCCTAGTACCCTTTCACTTCCGATGTCCAGAGGTCATACAAGGCTCACCTATAACCACTGCCCTACTCGTCTCTACATGAATAAAACTCCCCCCACTCACTCTTCTTTTCTTAACTGCCCCCTCACTGAACCCACTCCTACTGACAACCGTGGCCATTGCATCCGCAGCCATCGGAGGGCGAACAGGACTTAACCAAACACAAATCCGAAAAGTCCTAGCTTTCTCATCGATCGCCCACCTAGGCTGAATAACCATCATCCTCATATACAACCCCAAGCTAACATTAATAACCTTCTACCCATACTCCTTAAGAACCGCCTCCATTTTCTTAGCCCTCAACACAACCAACTCGTCAAAACTATCCACAATAATAACCTCCTGAACAAAAATACCATCGCTAAACGCATCCTTGACGCTAGCACTACTATCCCTAGCCGGCCTGCCCCCACTCCCTGGCTTTTTACCAAAATGACTCATTATCCAGGAACTAACTAAGCAAGAGATATCAACCGCAGCCATAATTATTTCAATACTCTCCCTACAAGGTTTATTTTTCTACCTACGCCTTGCATATTGCTCCACACTCCCACCAAACTCTACAAGCTTCATAAAACAATGATACAATAACAAATCCACAGGCACACCAATTGCTACCTTAATTTCTCTGTCAGTCCTCCTTCTCCCCCCTTCTCCCGCAATCCTGACCGTTACCTAAGAAACTTAGGATCCCCTGCCTACCAAACCGAAGGCCTTCAAAGCCTTAACTAAGAGTTAAATCCTCTTAGTTTCTGCCCACACCACTAAGGCCCGCAGGACACTAAACCTGCACCATCTAAATGCAACGCAGATACTCTAATTCAGCTAGGGCCTCCACGATAAGCCTAGACAGACGGGCCTCGATCCCATAAACTTCTAATTAACAGCTAGACGCTCAAACCAACGAGCTTCTGTCTACCAGACTCCGGCACACTCTCAGCGTACATCAATGAGTTTGCAACTCAACATGAACTTCACCACAGAGTCGATAAGAAGAGGAATTCAACCTCTGTAAAAAGGACTACAGCCTAACGCCTAAACACTCAGCCACCTGACCCGTGACCTTCATCAACCGATGACTAGTTTCAACAAACCACAATGACATCGGCACCCTATACCTACTCTTCGGAGCATGGGCAGGCATAGCCGAGTACCGCCCTCAGCCTCCTTATTCGAGCAGAACTTGGCCAACCAGGAACTCTCCTAGGAGACGACCAAATCTACAATGTCATCATCACCGCCCATGCCTTCGTAAGAATCTTCTTCACAGTTATAGCCATTATAATCGAAGGGTTTGGAAACTGACTAGTCCCCCTTATAATTGGAGCCCCAGACATAGCATTCCCCCGCATAAACAACATCGGTTTCTGAACTACTTCCTCCGTCCTTCCTACTGCTCCTAGCGTCCTCCACAGTAGAAGCTGGAGTCGGAACAGGATGAACCATATACCCGCCCCTAGCAGGCAACCTAGCCCATGCTGGCGCCTCAGTAGACCTAGCCATCTTCTCCCTACACCTCGCAGGTGTGTCTTCCATCTTAGGGGCCATCAACTTTAACACAACAGCCATTAACATAACCCCCCCTGCCTTATCGCAACATCCAACTCCCCTATTCGTATGATCCGTACTCCTAGTGCCCTCACTTCCAGTCCTGGCCGCCGGCATCACCATACTACTGACCGACCGAAACCTAAACACTACATTCTTTGACCCCGCTGGAGGGGGAGACCCCATTCTCTACCAGCACCTGTTCCGATTCTTTGGCCACCAGGAAGTTTACATCTTAATCCTTCACGGCTTTGGAATCATCTCACATGTTGTAACGTATTACGCAGGCAAAAAAGAACCATTCGGCTACATAGGAATAGTCTGAGCTATACTATCGATTGGATTCCTGGGCTTTGTCATATGAGCCCACCACATATTCACTGTCGGAATAGACGTAGACAGCCGATCATACTTCATCTCCGCCACTATAATCATCGCCATCCCAACCGGCATTCAGGTATTCAGCTGACTAGCCACACCACACGGAGGCACCATCAAATGAGATCCACCGATACTGTGAGCCTTGGGCTTCATCTTCCTCTTCACACTTGCCAATAAGGTGTCGGTGGAACTGGTGGTCAGCCTTGATTACTGCGTAATCCATCCCGTGGATCTAAAAAGAATTTTATATATATATAATATTGTACGCACATACATACATATATATATATTATATAGGGCCAGGAAGGACAGGCCACCGCTTCTGTCTCGTGCCCTAAGTAACTGCCTACTGCCAGTATTGGCACTGACTCACCAGCGGTCAGCTACAAGCACTTCTGCTCTTCAGCAGAGCACAAGCATTCCTCTGCTTTGAGAAGAGAGCATTGTGCTCATGAAACATTGAAAAGACTCACTTCTATGCCTCTCCAGCTATAACCAAGGGAATCCTTCCTTCTCCGCACCAAAAAAATTAATGCTGACTTTTCAAGGATGCTATGGATGAGGTTCATAACCAAGGGGTGTCATCCACCTGGCCACACAATTTGTCTCCTGCAAGTTCGATTAAGCATGCCAAGACATCCTATGGATGTGACAAACACCTCATCACCTCTGCTCTGTTGCCCCTTCTTCCCCCAGTTTCTTACTGGAACTAGTAACTCCAGCTCACCAGTTCCTTGAGCATGGCTTCAATCTGTTCCTGAGCCACATGCACATCTTCTGTAGGTCCTTCCAAAGTGATGTTATCCTGTGGCGAGCAGCCTCACAGTTTGCCCTCTTGCCTGTGCTAACAATTGTCTCCGAGTTGCTGTTCTTTGCTGGGAGATCAATTTTGGTGTTGCTTTCTTTACGGATCTGCCACAAAGGGAAAAAAAAAAAAAAATCATCTCAGAAGCGTCCCATGTCAGAAGAAAAACCCTCGCAGGCTATATTGGACATCACCAATGGGCAGGAGAGAGCATCCAGTGGGATTTTGCTGCAGGCAGTGATCATCACGAGCACTTGAGTTAGGAGCAATATCTCACCTTCTTGATGTTGGCACCTCCTTTCCCTACGATGTTCTTGTGGAACTGTTTGCAGATGGGGACAGAAATAGAAAAGCTGTTTTCAACCTAAGGGAGAAAGGAAGGGAGAACTGAAGATTACACTGTCGTGGCAAGGGAGGCCCGACTTCAGGAACTCTGATAAACGAGCTTTTGAAAAGAGGCTTAGACCCAAGGAAGTTCTCTATACGAGGGACTTGTAAGACTAAACAAAGGCAAGGACGTTCCCCTATAGCCTTCCCATAACAGGTACTACCCCCTGCCTCCATTCAGCCAAAACAGCGTCGACAGCTCCCTCCTCTTGAGGTGTTTTAGCTCTACCCAAGCCAGTAGAGCTCTGCTTTGCCCCAGGGTTATCCAGGCACGGAGGAGGGAAGTGCAGGCAGAAGACCTCCTTACCAGGTCTGCCACCGTCTTTTGCATGTACTCGGTGCACTTCTCCACCTCGTTTTTGGGACCTCGGAGTTGGACGATGTCACTCTTGTGTGCAGGGTCTGGGAAGTTGATGATAACCTGCAGGAGCGGTCATTTAGAGTTAGCTCAAGCAAAAGCAAGAACCCTTGTGTCAGACACATGCAAAGGTTGGGGGGATCCTACACATGCCCCTTTCCCATTCAGAAACGGGGAACCGTGTTAGCGGCCTCTGGCTAAAAGAACTATCTTCTCAGACACTTGCGCTACAGAGCCACTAAAGTTACGACTTCTGTGACGACAGGCCTACTACCCATGTAGGAAAGAACCCCTCTGGATTCCTCCTCTCCTACAAAGCCTTACCTCTGGGAATTGCTCCCGGATTTCCCAGACCCGCTCAGCCTTCTGCCCAGTGATGGTCCGGTGGAATTTCTGCTCAACGATTAGGTCCGCAGCGTGTTCATTTTCCTGACGGGAACAGAGGGCACACTGAGTGTTCAGCCGGAGAGCCGTCTACTTTGACTTAGCGGTTTGCTGCCCGACGGTTTACTTGCCAGCACTGTCCCTCTTTTCTCCAGACCAAATTCACTCTGCGTTGACAGAGAAGGGCTACCCGAGGGAACAGGGGAAGACATTTGTGAAGAGGAACTTGCACTTGTCATGAGATCCAAGTGCTCCGTGGGCAAGGGGCACACACTCGCACCAGAAGGTTACAAGGGAACACGAGAGCCCAAACCCTGCAGTCTCCCAAACATCACGTCCTACCCACTCACCATACGGGAAGCGAGTTCCAGCAGCTCGCTCTTGGCCTGTGGGACCCCCTGTGGGTCTCCTTCCATTCTGATCGGGTTGCTCTTCTCGTTGTCCGGGGGAATGCGCACAGACACCTTGTACAGATCCTTCATCCTGTTCACTTCGAGGCAAGGACTGTGGTGACGCCGTCTGCTAGGCAAAGACCTGGAAGCAAGGCACCTGGATTATCACTGCTCAGAGGCTGATGAAGAAGTAAAGCCGCCTCTGGGAAGGGCTCGGTGGGGTAGGGTTGAGCCAGGGGAAATTGCCTCTTCCCCCTGGAGTTCAGCGAGAGCAGACCTGTGCCACACGAGAGCCTGTCCAAGTAAATACCGTGGCATCTACAGAGCCCATTGTTCCCTTGTCAGAGCCAGGCGTGTTTCTTCCCCAAACAGTATCACTTTTAGAGCAGAGGATAATCGTTCCTTTCTACCCCAAACTCTTGGCTGGGGACACGTTGCAGTGCTATCAAACTAGCAGACCGCAACAAGGCTTTAGCGTTGGCCATATTCTACTGCCGGTGCTGTAGCACCTTCCTCCAGAGGCCAGACCACACTGCTCCTCCTCCAGCTGACACCCTCTCCCACAAGCCACAGGGCTATTTAACCCCTTAGCGGGAACCAGCTACACCTGCACATCGCCCATGTCAATCAACCCACTGCCTCTGAGGCAAGGCCACAGCTGCGTGTTATCAATGCTAATCAACCCACCGCCTTCATTCCTCTACAGGGACAAGCTCACCAAGCACATTTCCACCACCCACAACTGGCTGCTAAACTGTCATTCGCACAGAGCAACGTGTGGGAAAAAAAATAAAAAAAATTCCTCCAGGACACATCAAAGTAATTCCACTACTGTTCAGGCTCCCAAGGTACTTTCACCCGTTCAAGCCATCGCAAGGCCTGACGGCCCATTTCTCTCCTTGTACCACCACCACTCCAGAAAAGCAGAGGAAATGTGATGGAGACAGCACACTGGGTGAGCTACAGAGCCCCTGATACCATCTACTAAACACGAAGAGTGTGAGCATGGGAAGGACTAGAAAGGCACTCCACTTACCGTTTAGCTGCTTTCTTGCCAATGAGGTGTCGGTGGAATTGGTGGTCAGCCTTGATTATTGCGTAATCCGTCCCGTGGATCTAAAAAGAATTATATCTTTTATATCTATCTATATATGTATGGATGTACATTATTTTATATTATAATATATAGGGCCAGGTAGGACAGGCCACCGCTTCTGTCTCGTGCCCTAAGTAACTGCCTACTGCCAGTATTGGCACTGACTCACCAGCGGTCAGCTACAAGCACTTCTGCTCTTCAGCAGAGCACAAGCATTCCTCTGCTTTGAGAAGAGAGCATTGTGCTCATGAAACATTGAAAAGACTTACTTCTACGCCTCTCCAGCTATAACCAAGAGAATCCTTCCTTCTCCGCACCAAAAAAAATAATGCTGACTTTTCAAGGATGCTATGGATGAGGTTCATAACCAAGGGGTGTCATCCACCTGGCCACACAATTTGTCTCCTGCAAGTACGATTAAGCATGCCAAGACATCCTATGGATGTGACAAACACCTCATCACCTCTGCTCTGTTGCCCCTTCTTCCCCCAGTTTCTTACTGGAACTAGTAACTCCAGCTCACCAGTTCCTTGAGCATGGCTTCAATCGGTTCCTGAGCCACATGCACATCTTCTGTAGGTCCTTCCAAAGTGATGTTATCCTGTGGCGAGCAGCCTCACAGTTTGCCCTCTTGCCTGTGATAACAATTGTCTCCGAGTTGCTGTTCTTTGCTGGGAGATCAATTATGGTGTTGCTTTCTTTACGGATCTGCCACAAAGAAAAAAAAAAAAAAATCATCTCAGAAGCGTCCCATGTCAGAAGAAAAAGCCTCGCAGGCTATATTGGACATCACCAATGGGCAGGAGAGAGCATCCAGTGGGATTTTGCTGCAGGCAGTGATCATCACGAGCACTTGAGTTAGGAGCAATATCTCACCTTCTTGATGTTGGCACCTCCTTTCCCCACGATGTTCTTGTGGAACTGTTTGCAGATGGGGACAGAAATAGAAAAGCTGTTTTCAACCTAAGGGAGAAAGGAAGGGAGAACTGAAGATTACACTGTCGTGGCAAGGGAGGCCCGACTTCAGGAACTCTGATAAACGAGCTTTTGAAAAGAGGCTTAGACCCAAGGAAGTTCTCTATACGAGGGACTTGTAAGACTAAACAAAGGCAAGGACGTTCCCCTATAGCCTTCCCATAACAGGTACTACCCCCTGCCTCCATTCAGCCAAAACAGCGTCGACAGCTCCCTCCTCTTGAGGTGTTTTAGCTCTACCCAAGCCAGTAGAGCTCTGCTTTGCCCCAGGGTTATCCAGGCACGGAGGAGGGAAGTGCAGGCAGAAGACCTCCTTACCAGGTCTGCCACCGTCTTTTGCATGTACTCGGTGCACTTCTCCACCTCGTTTTTGGGACCTCGGAGTTGGACGATGTCACTCTTGTGTGCAGGGTCTGGGAAGTTGATGATAACCTGCAGGAGCGGTCATTTAGAGTTAGCTCAAGCAAAAGCAAGAACCCTTGTGTCAGACACATGCAAAGGTTGGGGGGATCCTACACATGCCCTTTTCCCATTCAGAAACGGGGAACCGTGTTAGCGGCCTCTGGCTAAAAGAACTATCTTCTCAGACACTTGCGCTACAGAGCCACTAAAGTTACGACTTCTGTGACGACAGGCCTACTACCCATGTAGGAAAGAACCCCTCTGGATTCCTCCTCTCCTACAAAGCCTTACCTCTGGGAATTGCTCCCGGATTTCCCAGACCCGCTCAGCCTTCTGCCCAGTGATGGTCCGGTGGAATTTCTGCTCAACGATTAGGTCCGCAGCGTGTTCATTTTCCTGACGGGAACAGAGGGCACACTGAGTGTTCAGCCGGAGAGCCGTCTACTTTGACTTAGCGGTTTGCTGCCCGACGGTTTACTTGCCAGCACTGTCCCTCTTTTCTCCAGACCAAATTCACTCTGCGTTGACAGAGAAGGGCTACCCGAGGGAACAGGGGAAGACATTTGTGAAGAGGAACTTGCACTTGTCATGAGATCCAAGTGCTCCGTGGGCAAGGGGCACACACTCGCACCAGAAGGTTACAAGGGAACACGAGAGCCCAAACCCTGCAGTCTCCCAAACATCACGTCCTACCCACTCACCATACGGGAAGCGAGTTCCAGCAGCTCGCTCTTGGCCTGTGGGACCCCCTGTGGGTCTCCTTCCATTCTGATCGGGTTGCTCTTCTCGTTGTCCGGGGGAATGCGCACAGACACCTTGTACAGATCCTTCATCCTGTTCACTTCGAGGCAAGGACTGTGGTGACGCCGTCTGCTAGGCAAAGACCTGGAAGCAAGGCACCTGGATTATCACTGCTCAGAGGCTGATGAAGAAGTAAAGCCGCCTCTGGGAAGGGCTCGGTGGGGTAGGGTTGAGCCAGGGGAAATTGCCTCTTCCCCCTGGAGTTCAGCGAGAGCAGACCTGTGCCACACGAGAGCCTGTCCAAGTAAATACCGTGGCATCTACAGAGCCCATTGTTCCCTTGTCAGAGCCAGGCGTGTTTCTTCCCCAAACAGTATCACTTTTAGAGCAGAGGATAATCGTTCCTTTCTACCCCAAACTCTTGGCTGGGGACACGTTGCAGTGCTATCAAACTAGCAGACCGCAACAAGGCTTTAGCGTTGGCCATATTCTACTGCCGGTGCTGTAGCACCTTCCTCCAGAGGCCAGACCACACTGCTCCTCCTCCAGCTGACACCCTCTCCCACAAGCCACAGGGCTATTTAACCCCTTAGCGGGAACCAGCTACACCTGCACATCGCCCATGTCAATCAACCCACTGCCTCTGAGGCAAGGCCACAGCTGCGTGTTATCAATGCTAATCAACCCACCGCCTTCATTCCTCTACAGGGACAAGCTCACCAAGCACATTTCCACCACCCACAACTGGCTGCTAAAATGTCATTCGCACAGAGCAACGTGTGGGAAAAAAAATAAAAAAAATTCCTCCAGGACACATCAAAGTAATTCCACTACTGTTCAGGCTCCCAAGGTACTTTCACCCGTTCAAGCCATCGCAAGGCCTGACGGCCCATTTCTCTCCTTGTACCACCACCACTCCAGAAAAGCAGAGGAAATGTGATGGAGACAGCACACTGGGTGAGCTACAGAGCCCCTGATACCATCTACTAAACACGAAGAGTGTGAGCATGGGAAGGACTAGAAAGGCACTCCACTTACCGTTTAGCTGCTTTCTTGCCAATGAGGTGTCGGTGGAATTGGTGGTCAGCCTTGATTATTGCGTAATCCGTCCCGTGGATCTAAAAAGAATTATATCTTTTATATCTATCTATATATGTATGGATGTACATTATTTTATATTATAATATATAGGGCCAGGTAGGACAGGCCACCGCTTCTGTCTCGTGCCCTAAGTAACTGCCTACTGCCAGTATTGGCACTGACTCACCAGCGGTCAGCTACAAGCGCTTCTGCTCTTCAGCAGAGCACAAGCATTCCTCTGCTTTGAGAAGAGAGCATTGTGCTCATGAAACATTGAAAAGACTCACTTCTACGCCTCTCCAGCTATAACCAAGAGAATCCTTCCTTCTCCGCACCAAAAAAATTAATGCTGACTTTTCAAGGATGCTATGGATGAGGTTCATAACCAAGGGGTGTCATCCACCTGGCCACACAATTTGTCTCCTGCAAGTACGATTAAGCATGCCAAGACATCCTATGGATGTGACAAACACCTCATCACCTCTGCTCTGTTGCCCCTTCTTCCCCCAGTTCCTGTTCTCCTTCATAATACCTAGTTGTTCTCTCATTATGAATCCTCCCTTCCCCTTATCAGTGTCAATGGAATCATCGTTCCATGGACAATGAGTCGTCCCGTTCCCCCGCTTGGTCCGAGAGTATTACCTCTGTTCAGTGGCTTGATCCAGGGTGATAGTGCTCGTTCTAGGCGCTGTAAAAAGCGAAATCTATATCCTATGTCCTGATTTTGGGTATCTAACATTAATGCAAAACAGTAATCCTCACACAGTTTTTATTTCATTCTGTAGCGTCGGTGTCGGTATCGGCTGCCTGCGGTAAAGGTTCACGGAAAGGTCTTACATTCTTCGCTGGGATCCATCGAGGTCCTTTTTCTGTAGAGACACAAGCATAACCTTTTCCCCGTGTAACAAGAGGATATGGTCCCATAATTTTACCTGTTTCTGCATCTCGGACCGATACCGGGCCTTTAACCCGTGCCTCGACGGAGGTAGCTGCAGTGAAACGTCGACCTATCGGTGGGTCGTTATCTATTCAAGAACAATTCAAAAAATTAAAAACATACAACGCTTTCTGTAACCGTTCCTCGGGAATAGCCATGCCCATTCCCCCTTTTTGTTGTTGTCATAAACGTTTCAGAGACCGATGAGACCCTTCAATGAGAGATCGACCGGTGGGGGAATGAGCAATGCCGGTAATGTGAGTTCTACCCCATAGGGCAAAAGAGGTTTTTACAGTTGTTGAAACGTAAAGATAAAGACCGACAACGGTCCAGCTTAAGGGAATACCTAAAGCAGCAAAAGCACGCATTAAATGTCTACGAACAGCTCGTGCCTTTTCTCCTGTGTGACACGAGGCAACCAAGGCACCTGAAAATGTATCAATGGAAGAGTGGATATATTTAAGGCTACCAAATTCAGAATCATGCGTGACATCTGTTTGCCATAACGGTAGGCTTTGTAATCCTCTAGGATTAGCTCCTGCAGCAACTGATGGGAAAGAATGTTTTTGACAGTCGGGACAGACAGCAAAAATACTTGATGCTTGTTGAGCAGCAAGGCCAAACTGTCGCTTAAGAGCTCCAGCGTTTCGATGGAAAAAAAGAGTGCCTTCGCTTAGCTTGTGCAATACGGTCTGGCAGTACTTGAACTGGTCACGGCAATAGGTCAGCTCGTCGATTGCCTTCTGCAAGAAAACCAGGTAGCGAGGTATGAGACCTAATATGCATAACAAAATAAGGCGCAGATCGAGAGTCCAAAAGGAAAATAAGTTCCTGTAACAGGGTAAAGGGTTGTGAATGCGAAACACTCCGCAGCACAGAAGCTTCAGCTCGTGGAACAATACCTGCAACATAAGCAGAATCAGTAACAAGGTGGAGTGGTACATTCCATTCTCGGAAAACACGAACAACTGCATTCAGTTCTCCTGTTTGAGGTGAACCGGAGACCGTCTCTATGTCCGAATCCCATTGCCTCCGTTGATCATCCCACCACAGAAGAACAGATTTATGCGATTGGCCCGATCCATCTGTAAACACAGTAAGCGCCGGTAAGGGTTGTTCGCTTCTTCTGGGTTTTAACATCAGACGAAAATCAACGTTAAACAGTTTGTGTGAAGGTGGATGGGAAGTTATTCGACCTGTATGTTCTCGCCCGGCACCTCCCCGGGACCTACAGCTTGACAAACTATTGCTGTACAATTCAACCACGAGAACCTCTAACACCTTTACCGCTCAAACCTAGCCTTCTCCTTAACATCTTGTATATCCCATAAACACCACCTACCCAAAACCTCAGCACTAAAATCATATTAACCCAAACCCCCCATACACACACGCCCCTAAGACTATAGGCGCCCAAACAGCCAACGAAGCCAACGAAACCAACGAAACCACGTCCCCGTAGCTTACAATCCAAAGCGTGGCACTGAAGATGCCAAGATGGCGTCCAATATGAAAGCCGAGGACAAAAGACTTAGCCCTAACCTTACGGTTGGCTCCTGCTAGACCTAGACGTGCAAGTATCTGCGGCCCAGTGTAAATGCCCTAGGCCTCCTGCTAAGACCGAAGGAGCAGGCATCAGGCACACGCTACCAACTGCAGCCCAAGACGCCTTGCTCAGCCACACCCCCACGGGCACTCAGCAGTAATTAACAGTAAGCAAGAAGCGCAAGCTTGACTTAGTCACGGCAACCTTCAGGGTTGGTAAATCTCGTGCCAGCCGCCGCGGTCACACCAGAAACCCAAGCCAACAGTCACACGGCGTAGAGAGCGGACCAGAGCCTGTCAGAATAACTAGGAAACCGAAACACAACTAAGCTGTCGTAAGCCCGAGATACCCCTAAGGCCAACCTAAAGATGATCCTAGTAAACCTGACTGCGGCCAATGAAGAGACGGGACGCAGCTTGATGCAAGCAAATGTCAATGCGTTGTGCAGAAGCACGAGGTTTTATACGCTTGCAGAAGCTGCGCGTTTTAAACCAATTGCTTCTTGAGGCTAAGCCTTGCATACTAGGCAATCCCTGATTGGTGGTTAACTACCGGCACTTAACAGCAAGGTGTTACCTTTCCTTGGCGCCATCCGTCTCCCACTCCCCTGTGCTCTGTAACCATGCCCCATCATGTTGTTAATTGTTGTCTAGACAAGCTCGAGCACACTCCCCTCAGCTGACCGATTGCCACGCGTGGTCCTAGTTTCCAGCCCGCTCCTGCACCTCCCCCTTCCTGTTGCACAAAAGAACCTTTGAAAGCGAACGAGGAAAAACAAGGCCTAAGCAACAGAACAAATAAAAAACCAACTAAGACATATTATCACTGTCAAAATAACCCACTGCCTTTGTTCCGTACAATTCTACAATTTCCCCTTTTTGTTTTTGAACAGCTAGTACCAGGTTTGCCATGTTCCGCAGGGCCCTTGCAAACATGACAGCAACCAAGGTAATAGCAAACAAACAACACTGCCAATCGAGTGAATGGATGCCAGAAAAGGCTGAAATTTTCTCAGATTTTGATAACATGTTGCTGCAGTGGGGCGCCTAAAATCCACGCAGCACATACCATCAAAATCCTCACAGCCACGTCCTTGAACCAACAACAAAAAGCCGCGGCAATTTTGACTCACATGCTTAACTGCCTACCAAACAAGGTGATTGAACTCTTTAATGCTTTCCCTGCTGTTACTCTGCATAAGAGAAGAAGCGCTGCGACACGTTCCCATCCTAGCCTCCTACTACATTAGCATCTACAGAAAGACAATGCTCGACATGCAAAGTGTAAACAACATCACCTTCTTTTGGATTAACGTTATACGTAGGCGGAAGGGCACACCAAACAAGAACCGTTTCCGTCAAAAAGTTCGAAACATAGCATGCCTTCTCTGAACATACCTCTGGGGTCATCCCCTTCATTCCCTCCTTTTGATGCAAAGAGAGACACTTTACCCTAACAGAGAAGCCCCTGTTTACATCTCTGAGCCAGGACACAAGCCGCAGCTGTGCGCGCCACCAGGCTCAGGGCAGAAACCACTCCTGTAGTTACCTAACTAGATATCTCGACAAGCGTGCAGACACCTATTAAACACTAAATAACCATGTTTATCGTTCCTGTTCTCCTTCGTAATACCTAGTTGTTCTCTCATTATGAATCCTCCCTTCCCCTTATCAGTGTCAATGGAATCATCGTTCCATGGACAATGAGTCGTCCCGTTCCCCCGCTTGGTCCGAGAGTATTACCTCTGTTCAGTGGCTTGATCCAGGGTGATAGTGCTCGTTCTAGGCGCTGTAAAAAGCGAAATCTATATCCTATGTCCTGATTTTGGGTATCTAACATTAATGCAAAACAGTAATCCTCACACAGTTTTTATTTCATTCTGTAGCGTCGGTGTCGGTATCGGCTGCCTGCGGTAAAGGTTCACGGAAAGGTCTTACATTCTTCGCTGGGATCCATCGAGGTCCTTTTTCTGTAGAGACACAAGCATAACCTTTTCCCCGTGTAACAAGAGGATATGGTCCCATAATTTTACCTGTTTCTGCATCTCGGACCGATACCGGGCCTTTAACCCGTGCCTCGACGGAGGTAGCTGCAGTGAAACGTCGACCTATCGGTGGGTCGTTATCTATTCAAGAACAATTCAAAAAATTAAAAACATACAACGCTTTCTGTAACCGTTCCTCGGGAATAGCCATGCCCATTCCCCCTTTTTGTTGTTGTCATAAACGTTTCAGAGACCGATGAGACCCTTCAATGAGAGATCGACCGGTGGGGGAATGAGCAATGCCGGTAATGTGAGTTCTACCCCATAGGGCAAAAGAGGTTTTTACAGTTGTTGAAACGTAAAGATAAAGACCGACAACGGTCCAGCTTAAGGGAATACCTAAAGCAGCAAAAGCACGCATTAAATGTCTACGAACAGCTCGTGCCTTTTCTCCTGTGTGACACGAGGCAACCAAGGCACCTGAAAATGTATCAATGGAAGAGTGGATATATTTAAGGCTACCAAATTCAGAATCATGCGTGACATCTGTTTGCCATAACGGTAGGCTTTGTAATCCTCTAGGATTAACTCCTGCAGCAACTGATGGGAAAGAATGTTTTTGACAATCGGGACAGACAGCAATAATACTTGATGCTTGTTGAGCAGCAAGGCCAAACTGTCGCTTAAGAGCTCCAGCGTTTCGATGGAAAAAAAGAGTGCCTTCGCTTAGCTTGTGCAATACGGTCTGGCAGTACTTGAACTGGTCACGGCAATAGGTCAGCTCGTCGATTGCCTTCTGCAAGAAAACCAGGTAGCGAGGTATGAGACCTAATATGCATAACAAAATAAGGCGCAGATCGAGAGTCCAAAAGGAAAATAAGTTCCTGTAACAGGGTAAAGGGTTGTGAATGCGAAACACTCCGCAGCACAGAAGCTTCAGCTCGTGGAACAATACCTGCAACATAAGCAGAATCAGTAACAAGGTGGAGTGGTACATTCCATTCTCGGAAAACACGAACAACTGCATTCAGTTCTCCTGTTTGAGGTGAACCGGAGACCGTCTCTATGTCCGAATCCCATTGTCTCCGTTGAAAACCTTAGGAAGACAGGAATTGAACCTGCACAGAAGAGATCAAAGCGCTCCATACTCCCCTTACATTACTTCCCAGTAGGGTCAGCTAAACAAAAGCTATCGGGCCCATACCCCGAAAATGATGGTTTAACCTCTTCCTCTACTAAATGAGCCCCGTCACAAAACTAACGTTCTCCTTAAGCCTTCTACTAGGAACAACCATCACAATTTCAAGCAACCACTGACTGCTAGCCTGGCCTGGACTAGAAATCAACACCCTTGCCATTATCCCCTTCCTTTCAAAATCACACCACCCTCGAGCTATGGAAGCTGCAATCAAATACTTTCTCGTCCAAGCAACCGCCTCCGCATTAATCCTCTTCTCAAGCACAATCAACGCACAGTTCACCGGACAATGAGACATTCCGCGACTAAGCCACCCAACAGCCTCCCTACTACTAACTACAGCAGTCGCAATAAAACTAGGCCTAGTACCCTTTCACTTCCGATGTCCAGAGGTCATACAAGGCTCACCTATAACCACTGCCCTACTCGTCTCTACATGAATAAAACTCCCCCCACTCACTCTTCTTTTCTTAACTGCCCCCTCACTGAACCCACTCCTACTGACAACCGTGGCCATTGCATCCGCAGCCATCGGAGGGCGAACAGGACTTAACCAAACACAAATCCGAAAAGTCCTAGCTTTCTCATCGATCGCCCACCTAGGCTGAATAACCATCATCCTCATATACAACCCCAAGCTAACATTAATAACCTTCTACCCATACTCCTTAAGAACCGCCTCCATTTTCTTAGCCCTCAACACAACCAACTCCTCAAAACTATCCACAATAATAACCTCCTGAACAAAAATACCATCGCTAAACGCATCCTTGACGCTAGCACTACTATCCCTAGCCGGCCTGCCCCCACTCCCTGGCTTTTTACCAAAATGACTCATTATCCAGGAACTAACTAAGCAAGAGATATCAACCGCAGCCATAATTATTTCAATACTCTCCCTACAAGGTTTATTTTTCTACCTACGCCTTGCATATTGCTCCACACTCCCACCAAACACTACAAGCTTCATAAAACAATGATACAATAACAAATCCACAGGCACACCAATTGCTACCTTAATTTCTCTGTCAGTCCTCCTTCTCCCCCCTTCTCCCGCAATCCTGACCGTTACCTAAGAAACTTAGGATCCCCTGCCTACCAAACCGAAGGCCTTCAAAGCCTTAACTAAGAGTTAAATCCTCTTAGTTTCTGCCCACACCACTAAGGCCCGCAGGACACTAAACCTGCACCATCTAAATGCAACGCAGATACTCTAATTCAGCTAGGGCCTCCACGATAAGCCTAGACAGACGGGCCTCGATCCCATAAACTTCTAATTAACAGCTAGACGCTCAAACCAACGAGCTTCTGTCTACCAGACTCCGGCACACTCTCAGCGTACATCAATGAGTTTGCAACTCAACATGAACTTCACCACAGAGTCGATAAGAAGAGGAATTCAACCTCTGTAAAAAGGACTACAGCCTAACGCCTAAACACTCAGCCACCTGACCCGTGACCTTCATCAACCGATGACTAGTTTCAACAAACCACAATGACATCGGCACCCTATACCTACTCTTCGGAGCATGGGCAGGCATAGCCGAGTACCGCCCTCAGCCTCCTTATTCGAGCAGAACTTGGCCAACCAGGAACTCTCCTAGGAGACGACCAAATCTACAATGTCATCATCACCGCCCATGCCTTCGTAAGAATCTTCTTCACAGTTATAGCCATTATAATCGAAGGGTTTGGAAACTGACTAGTCCCCCTTATAATTGGAGCCCCAGACATAGCATTCCCCCGCATAAACAACATCGGTTTCTGAACTACTTCCTCCGTCCTTCCTACTGCTCCTAGCGTCCTCCACAGTAGAAGCTGGAGTCGGAACAGGATGAACCATATACCCACCCCTAGCAGGCAACCTAGCCCATGCTGGCGCCTCAGTAGACCTAGCCATCTTCTCCCTACACCTCGCAGGTGTGTCTTCCATCTTAGGGGCCATCAACTTTAACACAACAGCCATTAACATAACCCCCCCTGCCTTATCGCAACATCCAACTCCCCTATTCGTATGATCCATACTCCTAGTGCCCTCACTTCCAGTCCTGGCCGCCGGCATCACCATACTACTGACCGACCGAAACCTAAACACTACATTCTTTGACCCCGCTGGAGGGGGAGACCCCATTCTCTACCAGCACCTGTTCTGATTCTTTGGCCACCAGGAAGTTTACATCTTAATCCTTCACGGCTTTGGAATCATCTCACATGTTGTAACGTATTACGCAGGCAAAAAAGAACCATTCGGCTACATAGGAATAGTCTGAGCTATACTATCGATTGGATTCCTGGGCTTTGTCATATGAGCCCACCACATATTCACTGTCGGAATAGACGTAGACAGCCGATCATACTTCATCTCCGCCACTATAATCATCGCCATCCCAACCGGCATTCAGGTATTCAGCTGACTAGCCACACCACACGGAGGCACCATCAAATGAGATCCACCGATACTGTGAGCCTTGGGCTTCATCTTCCTCTTCACACTTGCCAATGAGGTGTCGGTGGAACTGGTGGTCAGCCTTGATTACTGCGTAATCCATCCCGTGGATCTAAAAAGAATTTTATATATATATAATATTGTACGCACCTACATACATATATATATTATATAGGGCCAGGTAGGACAGGCCACCGCTTCTGTCTCGTGCCCTAAGTAACTGCCTACTGCCAGTATTGGCACTGACTCACCAGCGGTCAGCTACAAGCACTTCTGCTCTTCAGCAGAGCACAAGCATTCCTCTGCTTTGAGAAGAGAGCATTGTGCTCATGAAACATTGAAAAGACTCACTTCTATGCCTCTCCAGCTATAACCAAGGGAATCCTTCCTTCTCCGCACCAAAAAAATTAATGCTGACTTTTCAAGGATGCTATGGATGAGGTTCATAACCAAGGGGTGTCATCCACCTGGCCACACAATTTGTCTCCTGCAAGTTCGATTAAGCATGCCAAGACATCCTATGGATGTGACAAACACCTCATCACCTCTGCTCTGTTGCCCCTTCTTCCCCCAGTTTCTTACTGGAACTAGTAACTCCAGCTCACCAGTTCCTTGAGCATGGCTTCAATCGGTTCCTGAGCCACATGCACATCTTCTGTAGGTCCTTCCAAAGTGATGTTATCCTGTGGCGAGCAGCCTCACAGTTTGCCCTCTTGCCTGTGATAACAATTGTCTCCGAGTTGCTGTTCTTTGCTGGGAGATCAATTTTGGTGTTGCTTTCTTTACGGATCTGCCACAAAGGGAAAAAAAAAAAAAATCATCTCAGAAGTGTCCCATGTCAGAAGAAAAACCCTCGCAGGCTATATTGGACATCACCAATGGGCAGGAGAGAGCATCCAGTGGGATTTTGCTGCAGGCAGTGATCATCACGAGCACTTGAGTTAGGAGCAATATCTCACCTTCTTGATGTTGGCACCTCCTTTCCCTACGATGTTCTTGTGGAACTGTTTGCAGATGGGGACAGAAATAGAAAAGCTGTTTTCAACCTAAGGGAGAAAGGAAGGGAGAACTGAAGATTACACTGTCGTGGCAAGGGAGGCCCGACTTCAGGAACTCTGATAAACGAGCTTTTGAAAAGAGGCTTAGACCCAAGGAAGTTCTCTATACGAGGGACTTGTAAGACTAAACAAAGGCAAGGACGTTCCCCTATAGCCTTCCCATAACAGGTACTACCCCCTGCCTCCATTCAGCCAAAACAGCGTCGACAGCTCCCTCCTCTTGAGGTGTTTTAGCTCTACCCAAGCCAGTAGAGCTCTGCTTTGCCCCAGGGTTATCCAGGCACGGAGGAGGGAAGTGCAGGCAGAAGACCTCCTTACCAGGTCTGCCACCGTCTTTTGCATGTACTCGGTGCACTTCTCCACCTCGTTTTTGGGACCTCGGAGTTGGACGATGTCACTCTTGTGTGCAGGGTCTGGGAAGTTGATGATAACCTGCAGGAGCGGTCATTTAGAGTTAGCTCAAGCAAAAGCAAGAACCCTTGTGTCAGACACATGCAAAGGTTGGGGGGATCCTACACATGCCCTTTTCCCATTCAGAAAAGGGGAACCGTGTTAGCGGCCTCTGGCTAAAAGAACTATCTTCTCAGACACTTGCGCTACAGAGCCACTAAAGTTACGACTTCTGTGACGACAGGCCTACTACCCATGTAGGAAAGAACCCCTCTGGATTCCTCCTCTCCTACAAAGCCTTACCTCTGGGAATTGCTCCCGGATTTCCCAGACCCGCTCAGCCTTCTGCCCAGTGATGGTCCGGTGGAATTTCTGCTCAACGATTAGGTCCGCAGCGTGTTCATTTTCCTGACGGGAACAGAGGGCACACTGAGTGTTCAGCCGGAGAGCCATCTACTTTGACTTAGCGGTTTGCTGCCCGACGGTTTACTTGCCAGCACTGTCCCTCTTTTCTCCAGACCAAATTCACTCTGCGTTGACAGAGAAGGGCTACCCGAGGGAACAGGGGAAGACATTTGTGAAGAGGAACTTGCACTTGTCATGAGATCCAAGTGCTCCGTGGGCAAGGGGCACACACTCGCACCAGAAGGTTACAAGGGAACACGAGAGCCCAAACCCTGCAGTCTCCCAAACATCACGTCCTACCCACTCACCATACGGGAAGCGAGTTCCAGCAGCTCGCTCTTGGCCTGTGGGACCCCCTGTGGGTCTCCTTCCATTCTGATCGGGTTGCTCTTCTCGTTGTCCGGGGGAATGCGCACAGACACCTTGTACAGATCCTTCATCCTGTTCACTTCGAGGCAAGGACTGTGGTGACGCCGTCTGCTAGGCAAAGACCTGGAAGCAAGGCACCTGGATTATCACTGCTCAGAGGCTGATGAAGAAGTAAAGCCGCCTCTGGGAAGGGCTCGGTGGGGTAGGGTTGAGCCAGGGGAAATTGCCTCTTCCCCCTGGAGTTCAGCGAGAGCAGACCTGTGCCACACGAGAGCCTGTCCAAGTAAATACCGTGGCATCTACAGAGCCCATTGTTCCCTTGTCAGAGCCAGGCGTGTTTCTTCCCCAAACAGTATCACTTTTAGAGCAGAGGATAATCGTTCCTTTCTACCCCAAACTCTTGGCTGGGGACACGTTGCAGTGCTATCAAACTAGCAGACCGCAACAAGGCTTTAGCGTTGGCCATATTCTACTGCCGGTGCTGTAGCACCTTCCTCCAGAGGCCAGACCACACTGCTCCTCCTCCAGCTGACACCCTCTCCCACAAGCCACAGGGCTATTTAACCCCTTAGCGGGAACCAGCTACACCTGCACATCGCCCATGTCAATCAACCCACTGCCTCTGAGGCAAGGCCACAGCTGCGTGTTATCAATGCTAATCAACCCACCGCCTTCATTCCTCTACAGGGACAAGCTCACCAAGCACATTTCCACCACCCACAACTGGCTGCTAAAATGTCATTCGCACAGAGCAACGTGTGGAAAAAAAAAAAAAAAAAAATTCCTCCAGGACACATCAAAGTAATTCCACTACTGTTCAGGCTCCCAAGGTACTTTCACCCGTTCAAGCCATCGCAAGGCCTGACGGCCCATTTCTCTCCTTGTACCACCACCACTCCAGAAAAGCAGAGGAAATGTGATGGAGACAGCACACTGGGTGAGCTACAGAGCCCCTGATACCATCTACTAAACACGAAGAGTGTGAGCATGGGAAGGACTAGAAAGGCACTCCACTTACCGTTTAGCTGCTTTCTTGCCAATGAGGTGTCGGTGGAATTGGTGGTCAGCCTTGATTATTGCGTAATCCGTCCCGTGGATCTAAAAAGAATTATATTTTTTATATCTATCTATATATGTATGGATGTACATTATTTTATATTATAATATATAGGGCCAGGTAGGACAGGCCACCGCTTCTGTCTCGTGCCCTAAGTAACTGCCTACTGCCAGTATTGGCACTGACTCACCAGCGGTCAGCTACAAGCACTTCTGCTCTTCAGCAGAGCACAAGCATTCCTCTGCTTTGAGAAGAGAGCATTGTGCTCATGAAACATTGAAAAGACTGACTTCTATGCCTCTCCAGCTATAACCAAGAGAATCCTTCCTTCTCCGCACCAAAAAAATTAATGCTGACTTTTCAAGGATGCTATGGATGAGGTTCATAACCAAGGGGTGTCATCCACCTGGCCACACAATTTGTCTCCTGCAAGTTCGATTAAGCATGCCAAGACATCCTATGGATGTGACAAACACCTCATCACCTCTGCTCTGTTGCCCCTTCTTCCCCCAGTTTCTTACTGGAACTAGTAACTCCAGCTCACCAGTTCCTTGAGCATGGCTTCAATCTGTTCCTGAGCCACATGCACATCTTCTGTAGGTCCTTCCAAAGTGATGTTATCCTGTGGCGAGCAGCCTCACAGTTTGCCCTCTTGCCTGTGATAACAATTGTCTCCGAGTTGCTGTTCTTTGCTGGGAGATCAATTTTGGTGTTGCTTTCTTTACGGATCTGCCACAAAAGAAAAAAAAAAAAAAAATCATCTCAGAAGCGTCCCATGTCAGAAGAAAAACCCTCGCAGGCTATATTGGACATCACCAATGGGCAGGAGAGAGCATCCAGTGGGATTTTGCTGCAGGCAGTGATCATCACGAGCACTTGAGTTAGGAGCAGTATCTCACCTTCTTGATGTTGGCACCTCCTTTCCCTACGATGTTCTTGTGGAACTGTTTGCAGATGGGGACAGAAATAGAAAAGCTGTTTTCAACCTAAGGGAGAAAGGAAGGGAGAACTGAAGATTACACTGTCGTGGCAAGGGAGGCCCGACTTCAGGAACTCTGATAAACGAGCTTTTGAAAAGAGGCTTAGACCCAAGGAAGTTCTCTATACGAGGGACTTGTAAGACTAAACAAAGGCAAGGACGTTCCCCTATAGCCTTCCCATAACAGGTACTACCCCCTGCCTCCATTCAGCCAAAACAGCGTCGACAGCTCCCTCCTCTTGAGGTGTTTTAGCTCTACCCAAGCCAGTAGAGCTCTGCTTTGCCCCAGGGTTATCCAGGCACGGAGGAGGGAAGTGCAGGCAGAAGACCTCCTTACCAGGTCTGCCACCGTCTTTTGCATGTACTCGGTGCACTTCTCCACCTCGTTTTTGGGACCTCGGAGTTGGACGATGTCACTCTTGTGTGCAGGGTCTGGGAAGTTGATGATAACCTGCAGGAGCGGTCATTTAGAGTTAGCTCAAGCAAAAGCAAGAACCCTTGTGTCAGACACATGCAAAGGTTGGGGGGATCCTACACATGCCCTTTTCCCATTCAGAAAAGGGGAACCGTGTTAGCGGCCTCTGGCTAAAAGAACTATCTTCTCAGACACTTGCGCTACAGAGCCACTAAAGTTACGACTTCTGTGACGACAGGCCTACTACCCATGTAGGAAAGAACCCCTCTGGATTCCTCCTCTCCTACAAAGCCTTACCTCAGGGAATTGCTCCCGGATTTCCCAGACCCGCTCAGCCTTCTGCCCAGTGATGGTCCGGTGGAATTTCTGCTCAACGATTAGGTCCGCAGCGTGTTCATTTTCCTGACGGGAACAGAGGGCACACTGAGTGTTCAGCCGGAGAGCCGTCTACTTTGACTTAGCGGTTTGCTGCCCGACGGTTTACTTGCCAGCACTGTCCCTCTTTTCTCCAGACCAAATTCACTCTGCGTTGACAGAGAAGGGCTACCCGAGGGAACAGGGGAAGACATTTGTGAAGAGGAACTTGCACTTGTCATGAGATCCAAGTGCTCCGTGGGCAAGGGGCACACACTCGCACCAGAAGGTTACAAGGGAACACGAGAGCCCAAACCCTGCAGTCTCCCAAACATCACGTCCTACCCACTCACCATACGGGAAGCGAGTTCCAGCAGCTCGCTCTTGGCCTGTGGGACCCCCTGTGGGTCTCCTTCCATTCTGATCGGGTTGCTCTTCTCGTTGTCCGGGGGAATGCGCACAGACACCTTGTACAGATCCTTCATCCTGTTCACTTCGAGGCAAGGACTGTGGTGACGCCGTCTGCTAGGCAAAGACCTGGAAGCAAGGCACCTGGATTATCACTGCTCAGAGGCTGATGAAGAAGTAAAGCCGCCTCTGGGAAGGGCTCGGTGGGGTAGGGTTGAGCCAGGGGAAATTGCCTCTTCCCCCTGGAGTTCAGCGAGAGCAGACCTGTGCCACACGAGAGCCTGTCCAAGTAAATACCGTGGCATCTACAGAGCCCATTGTTCCCTTGTCAGAGCCAGGCGTGTTTCTTCCCCAAACAGTATCACTTTTAGAGCAGAGGATAATCGTTCCTTTCTACCCCAAACTCTTGGCTGGGGACACGTTGCAGTGCTATCAAACTAGCAGACCGCAACAAGGCTTTAGCGTTGGCCATATTCTACTGCCGGTGCTGTAGCACCTTCCTCCAGAGGCCAGACCACACTGCTCCTCCTCCAGCTGACACCCTCTCCCACAAGCCACAGGGCTATTTAACCCCTTAGCGGGAACCAGCTACACCTGCACATCGCCCATGTCAATCAACCCACTGCCTCTGAGGCAAGGCCACAGCTGCGTGTTATCAATGCTAATCAACCCACCGCCTTCATTCCTCTACAGGGAGAAGCTCACCAAGCACATTTCCACCACCCACAACTGGCTGCTAAAATGTCATTCGCACAGAGCAACGTGTGGAAAAAAAAAAAAAAAAAATTCCTCCAGGACACATCAAAGTAATTCCACTACTGTTCAGGCTCCCAAGGTACTTTCACCCGTTCAAGCCATCGCAAGGCCTGACGGCCCATTTCTCTCCTTGTACCACCACCACTCCAGAAAAGCAGAGGAAATGTGATGGAGACAGCACACTGGGTGAGCTACAGAGCCCCTGATACCATCTACTAAACACGAAGAGTGTGAGCATGGGAAGGACTAGAAAGGCACTCCACTTACCGTTTAGCTGCTTTCTTGCCAATGAGGTGTCGGTGGAATTGGTGGTCAGCCTTGATTATTGCGTAATCCGTCCCGTGGATCTAAAAAGAATTATATTTTTTATATCTATCTATATATGTATGGATGTACATTATTTTATATTATAATATATAGGGCCAGGTAGGACAGGCCACCGCTTCTGTCTCGTGCCCTAAGTAACTGCCTACTGCCACTATTGGCACTGACTCACCAGCGGTCAGCTACAAGCACTTCTGCTCTTCAGCAGAGCACAAGCATTCCTCTGCTTTGAGAAGAGAGCATTGTGCTCATGAAACATTGAAAAGACTCACTTCTACGCCTCTCCAGCTATAACCAAGAGAATCCTTCCTTCTCCGCACCAAAAAAATTAATGCTGACTTTTCAAGGATGCTATGGATGAGGTTCATAACCAAGGGGTGTCATCCACCTGGCCACACAATTTGTCTCCTGCAAGTACGATTAAGCATGCCAAGACATCCTATGGATGTGACAAACACCTCATCACCTCTGCTCTGTTGCCCCTTCGTCCCCCAGTTTCTTACTGGAACTAGTAACTCCAGCTCACCAGTTCCTTGAGCATGGCTTCAATCGGTTCCTGAGCCACATGCACATCTTCTGTAGGTCCTTCCAAAGTGATGTTATCCTGTGGCGAGCAGCCTCACAGTTTGCCCTCTTGCCTGTGCTAACAATTGTCTCCGAGTTGCTGTTCTTTGCTGGGAGATCAATTATGGTGTTGCTTTCTTTACGGATCTGCCACAAAGGAAAAAAAAATAAAAAATCATCTCAGAAGTGTCCCATGTCAGAAGAAAAAGCCTCGCAGGCTATATTGGACATCACCAATGGGCAGGAGAGAGCATCCAGTGGGATTTTGCTGCAGGCAGTGATCATCATGAGCACTTGAGTTAGGAGCAATATCTCACCTTCTTGATGTTGGCACCTCCTTTCCCCACGATGTTCTTGTGGAACTGTTTGCAGATGGGGACAGAAATAGAAAAGCTGTTTTCAACCTAAGGGAGAAAGGAAGGGAGAACTGAAGATTACACTGTCGTGGCAAGGGAGGCCCGACTTCAGGAACTCTGATAAACGAGCTTTTGAAAAGAGGCTTAGACCCAAGGAAGTTCTCTATACGAGGGACTTGTAAGACTAAACAAAGGCAAGGACGTTCCCCTATAGCCTTCCCATAACAGGTACTACCCCCTGCCTCCATTCAGCCAAAACAGCGTCGACAGCTCCCTCCTCTTGAGGTGTTTTAGCTCTACCCAAGCCAGTAGAGCTCTGCTTTGCCCCAGGGTTATCCAGGCACGGAGGAGGGAAGTGCAGGCAGAAGACCTCCTTACCAGGTCTGCCACCGTCTTTTGCATGTACTCGGTGCACTTCTCCACCTCGTTTTTGGGACCTCGGAGTTGGACGATGTCACTCTTGTGTGCAGGGTCTGGGAAGTTGATGATAACCTGCAGGAGCGGTCATTTAGAGTTAGCTCAAGCAAAAGCAAGAACCCTTGTGTCAGACACATGCAAAGGTTGGGGGGATCCTACACGTGCCCTTTTCCCATTCAGAAACGGGGAACCGTGTTAGCGGCCTCTGGCTAAAAGAACTATCTTCTCAGACACTTGCGCTACAGAGCCACTAAAGTTACGACTTCTGTGACGACAGGCCTACTACCCATGTAGGAAAGAACCCCTCTGGATTCCTCCTCTCCTACAAAGCCTTACCTCTGGGAATTGCTCCCGGATTTCCCAGACCCGCTCAGCCTTCTGCCCAGTGATGGTCCGGTGGAATTTCTGCTCAACGATTAGGTCCGCAGCGTGTTCATTTTCCTGACGGGAACAGAGGGCACACTGAGTGTTCAGCCGGAGAGCCGTCTACTTTGACTTAGCGGTTTGCTGCCCGACGGTTTACTTGCCAGCACTGTCCCTCTTTTCTCCAGACCAAATTCACTCTGCGTTGACAGAGAAGGGCTACCCGAGGGAACAGGGGAAGACATTTGTGAAGAGGAACTTGCACTTGTCATGAGATCCAAGTGCTCCGTGGGCAAGGGGCACACACTCGCACCAGAAGGTTACAAGCGAACACGAGAGCCCAAACCCTGCAGTCTCCCAAACATCACGTCCTACCCACTCACCATACGGGAAGCGAGTTCCAGCAGCTCGCTCTTGGCCTGTGGGACCCCCTGTGGGTCTCCTTCCATTCTGATCGGGTTGCTCTTCTCGTTGTCCGGGGGAATGCGCACAGACACCTTGTACAGATCCTTCATCCTGTTCACTTCGAGGCAAGGACTGTGGTGACGCCGTCTGCTAGGCAAAGACCTGGAAGCAAGGCACCTGGATTATCACTGCTCAGAGGCTGATGAAGAAGTAAAGCCGCCTCTGGGAAGGGCTCGGTGGGGTAGGGTTGAGCCAGGGGAAATTGCCTCTTCCCCCTGGAGTTCAGCGAGAGCAGACCTGTGCCACACGAGAGCCTGTCCAAGTAAATACCGTGGCATCTACAGAGCCCATTGTTCCCTTGTCAGAGCGAGGCGTGTTTCTTCCCCAAACAGTATCACTTTTAGAGCAGAGGATAATCGTTCCTTTCTACCCCAAACTCTTGGCTGGGGACACGTTGCAGTGCTATCAAACTAGCAGACCGCAACAAGGCTTTAGCGTTGGCCATATTCTACTGCCGGTGCTGTAGCACCTTCCTCCAGAGGCCAGACCACACTGCTCCTCCTCCAGCTGACACCCTCTCCCACAAGCCACAGGGCTATTTAACCCCTTAGCGGGAACCAGCTACACCTGCACATCGCCCATGTCAATCAAGCCACTGCCTCTGAGGCAAGGCCACAGCTGCGTGTTATCAATGCTAATCAACCCACCGCCTTCATTCCTCTACAGGGAGAAGCTCACCAAGCACATTTCCACCACCCACAACTGGCTGCTAAAATGTCATTCGCACAGAGCAACGTGTGGAAAAAAAAAAAAAAAAATTCCTCCAGGACACATCAAAGTAATTCCACTACTGTTCAGGCTCCCAAGGTACTTTCACCCGTTCAAGCCATCGCAAGGCCTGACGGCCCATTTCTCTCCTTGTACCACCACCACTCCAGAAAAGCAGAGGAAATGTGATGGAGACAGCACACTGGGTGAGCTACAGAGCCCCTGATACCATCTACTAAACACGAAGAGTGTGAGCATGGGAAGGACTAGAAAGGCACTCCACTTACCGTTTAGCTGCTTTCTTGCCAATGAGGTGTCGGTGGAATTGGTGGTCAGCCTTGATTATTGCGTAATCCGTCCCGTGGATCTAAAAAGAATTATATCTTTTATATCTATCTATATATGTATGGATGTACATTATTTTATATTATAATATATAGGGCCAGGTAGGACAGGCCACCGCTTCTGTCTCGTGCCCTAAGTAACTGCCTACTGCCACTATTGGCACTGACTCACCAGCGGTCAGCTACAAGCACTTCTGCTCTTCAGCAGAGCACAAGCATTCCTCTGCTTTGAGAAGAGAGCATTGTGCTCATGAAACATTGAAAAGACTCACTTCTATGCCTCTCCAGCTATAACAAAGAGAATCCTTCCTTCTCCGCACCAAAAAAATTAATGCTGACTTTTCAAGGATGCTATGGATGAGTTTCATAACCAAGGGGTGTCATCCACCTGGCCACACAATTTGTCTCCTGCAAGTACGATTAAGCATGCCAAGACATCCTATGGATGTGACAAACACCTCATCACCTCTGCTCTGTTGCCCCTTCTTCCCCCAGTTCCTGTTCTCCTTCATAATACCTAGTTGTTCTCTCATTATGAATCCTCCCTTCCCCTTATCAGTGTCAATGGAATCATCGTTCCATGGACAATGAGTCGTCCCGTTCCCCCGCTTGGTCCGAGAGTATTACCTCTGTTCAGTGGCTTGATCCAGGGTGATAGTGCTCGTTCTAGGCGCTGTAAAAAGCGAAATCTATATCCTATGTCCTGATTTTGGGTATCTAACATTAATGCAAAACAGTAATCCTCACACAGTTTTTATTTCATTCTGTAGCGTCGGTGTCGGTATCGGCTGCCTGCGGTAAAGGTTCACGGAAAGGTCTTACATTCTTCGCTGGGATCCATCGAGGTCCTTTTTCTGTAGAGACACAAGCATAACCTTTTCCCCGTGTAACAAGAGGATATGGTCCCATAATTTTACCTGTTTCTGCATCTCGGACCGATACCGGGCCTTTAACCCGTGCCTCGACGGAGGTAGCTGCAGTGAAACGTCGACCTATCGGTGGGCCGTTATCTATTCAAGAACAATTCAAAAAATTAAAAACATACAACGCTTTCTGTAACCGTTCCTCGGGAATAGCCATGCCCATTCCCCCTTTTTGTTGTTGTCATAAACGTTTCAGAGACCGATGAAACCCTTCAATGAGAGATCGACCGGTGGGGGAATGAGCAATGCCGGTAATGTGAGTTCTACCCCATAGGGCAAAAGAGGTTTTTACAGTTGTTGAAACGTAAAGATAAAGACCGACAACGGTCCAGCTTAAGGGAATACCTAAAGCAGCAAAAGCACGCATTAAATGTCTACGAACAGCTCGTGCCTTTTCTCCTGTGTGACACGAGGCAACCAAGGCACCTGAAAATGTATCAATGGAAGAGTGGATATATTTAAGGCTACCAAATTCAGAATCATGCGTGACATCTGTTTGCCATAACGGTAGGCTTTGTAATCCTCTAGGATTAACTCCTGCAGCAACTGATGGGAAAGAATGTTTTTGACAATCGGGACAGACAGCAATAATACTTGATGCTTGTTGAGCAGCAAGGCCAAACTGTCGCTTAAGAGCTCCAGCGTTTCGATGGAAAAAAAGAGTGCCTTCGCTTAGCTTGTGCAATACGGTCTGGCAGTACTTGAACTGGTCACGGCAATAGGTCAGCTCGTCGATTGCCTTCTGCAAGAAAACCAGGTAGCGAGGTATGAGACCTAATATGCATAACAAAATAAGGCGCAGATCGAGAGTCCAAAAGGAAAATAAGTTCCTGTAACAGGGTAAAGGGTTGTGAATGCGAAACACTCCGCAGCACAGAAGCTTCAGCTCGTGGAACAATACCTGCAACATAAGCAGAATCAGTAACAAGGTGGAGTGGTACATTCCATTCTCGGAAAACACGAACAACTGCATTCAGTTCTCCTGTTTGAGGTGAACCGGAGACCGTCTCTATGTCCGAATCCCATTGTCTCCGTTGAAAACCTTAGGAAGACAGGAATTGAACCTGCACAGAAGAGATCAAAGCGCTCCATACTCCCCTTACATTACTTCCCAGTAGGGTCAGCTAAACAAAAGCTATCGGGCCCATACCCCGAAAATGATGGTTTAACCTCTTCCTCTACTAAATGAGCCCCGTCACAAAACTAACGTTCTCCTTAAGCCTTCTACTAGGAACAACCATCACAATTTCAAGCAACCACTGACTGCTAGCCTGGCCTGGACTAGAAATCAACACCCTTGCCATTATCCCCTTCCTTTCAAAATCACACCACCCTCGAGCTATGGAAGCTGCAATCAAATACTTTCTCGTCCAAGCAACCGCCTCCGCATTAATCCTCTTCTCAAGCACAATCAACGCACAGTTCACCGGACAATGAGACATTCCGCGACTAAGCCACCCAACAGCCTCCCTACTACTAACTACAGCAGTCGCAATAAAACTAGGCCTAGTACCCTTTCACTTCCGATGTCCAGAGGTCATACAAGGCTCACCTATAACCACTGCCCTACTCGTCTCTACATGAATAAAACTCCCCCCACTCACTCTTCTTTTCTTAACTGCCCCCTCACTGAACCCACTCCTACTGACAACCGTGGCCATTGCATCCGCAGCCATCGGAGGGCGAACAGGACTTAACCAAACACAAATCCGAAAAGTCCTAGCTTTCTCATCGATCGCCCACCTAGGCTGAATAACCATCATCCTCATATACAACCCCAAGCTAACATTAATAACCTTCTACCCATACTCCTTAAGAACCGCCTCCATTTTCTTAGCCCTCAACACAACCAACTCCTCAAAACTATCCACAATAATAACCTCCTGAACAAAAATACCATCACTAAACGCATCCTTGACGCTAGCACTACTATCCCTAGCCGGCCTGCCCCCACTCCCTGGCTTTTTACCAAAATGACTCATTATCCAGGAACTAACTAAGCAAGAGATATCAACCGCAGCCATAATTATTTCAATACTCTCCCTACAAGGTTTATTTTTCTACCTACGCCTTGCATATTGCTCCACACTCCCACCAAACACTACAAGCTTCATAAAACAATGATACAATAACAAATCCACAGGCACACCAATTGCTACCTTAATTTCTCTGTCAGTCCTCCTTCTCCCCCCTTCTCCCACAATCCTGACCGTTACCTAAGAAACTTAGGATCCCCTGCCTACCAAACCGAAGGCCTTCAAAGCCTTAACTAAGAGTTAAATCCTCTTAGTTTCTGCCCACACCACTAAGGCCCGCAGGACACTAAACCTGCACCATCTAAATGCAACGCAGATACTCTAATTCAGCTAGGGCCTCCACGATAAGCCTAGACAGACGGGCCTCGATCCCATAAACTTCTAATTAACAGCTAGACGCTCAAACCACGAGCTTCTGTCTACCAGACTCCGGCACACTCTCAGCGTACATCAATGAGTTTGCAACTCAACATGAACTTCACCACAGAGTCGATAAGAAGAGGAATTCAACCTCTGTAAAAAGGACTACAGCCTAACGCCTAAACACTCAGCCACCTGACCCGTGACCTTCATCAACCGATGACTAGTTTCAACAAACCACAATGACATCGGCACCCTATACCTACTCTTCGGAGCATGGGCAGGCATAGCCGAGTACCGCCCTCAGCCTCCTTATTCGAGCAGAACTTGGCCAACCAGGAACTCTCCTAGGAGACGACCAAATCTACAATGTCATCATCACCGCCCATGCCTTCGTAAGAATCTTCTTCACAGTTATAGCTATTATAATCGAAGGGTTTGGAAACTGACTAGTCCCCCTTATAATTGGAGCCCCAGACATAGCATTCCCCCGCATAAACAACATCGGTTTCTGAACTACTTCCTCCGTCCTTCCTACTGCTCCTAGCGTCCTCCACAGTAGAAGCTGGAGTCGGAACAGGATGAACCATATACCCGCCCCTAGCAGGCAACCTAGCCCATGCTGGCGCCTCAGTAGACCTAGCCATCTTCTCCCTACACCTCGCAGGTGTGTCTTCCATCTTAGGGGCCATCAACTTTAACACAACAGCCATTAACATAACCCCCCCTGCCTTATCGCAACATCCAACTCCCCTATTCGTATGATCCGTACTCCTATTGCCCTCACTTCCAGTCCTGGCCGCCGGCATCACCATACTACTGACCGACCGAAACCTAAACACTACATTCTGTGACCCCGCTGGAGGGGGAGACCCCATTCTCTACCAGCACCTGTTCTGATTCTTTGGCCACCAGGAAGTTTACATCTTAATCCTTCACGGCTTTGGAATCATCTCACATGTTGTAACGTATTACGCAGGCAAAAAAGAACCATTCGGCTACATAGGAATAGTCTGAGCTATACTATCGATTGGATTCCTGGGCTTTGTCATATGAGCCCACCACATATTCACTGTCGGAATAGACGTAGACAGCCGATCATACTTCATCTCCGCCACTATAATCATCGCCATCCCAACCGGCATTCAGGTATTCAGCTGACTAGCCACACTACACGGAGGCACCATCAAATGAGGTCCACCGATACTGTGAGCCTTGGGCTTCATCTTCCTCTTCACACTTGCCAATGAGGTGTCGGTGGAACTGGTGGTCAGCCTTGATTACTGCGTAATCCATCCCGTGGATCTAAAAAGAATTTTATATATATATAATATTGTACGCACATACATACATATATATATATTATATAGGGCCAGGAAGGACAGGCCACCGCTTCTGTCTCGTGCCCTAAGTAACTGCCTACTGCCAGTATTGGCACTGACTCACCAGCGGTCAGCTACAAGCACTTCTGCTCTTCAGCAGAGCACAAGCATTCCTCTGCTTTGAGAAGAGAGCATTGTGCTCATGAAACATTGAAAACACTTACTTCTATGCCTCTCCAGCTATAACCAAGAGAATCCTTCCTTCTCCGCACCAAAAAAATTAATGCTGACTTTTCAAGGATGCTATGGATGAGGTTCATAACCAAGGGGTGTCATCCACCTGGCCACACAATTTGTCTCCTGCAAGTACGATTAAGCATGCCAAGACATCCTATGGATGTGACAAACACCTCATCACCTCTGCTCTGTTGCCCCTTCTTCCCCCAGTTTCTTACTGGAACTAGTAACTCCAGCTCACCAGTTCCTTGAGCATGGCTTCAATCGGTTCCTGAGCCACATGCACATCTTCTGTAGGTCCTTCCAAAGTGATGTTATCCTGTGGCGAGCAGCCTCACAGTTTGCCCTCTTGCCTGTGATAACAATTGTCTCCGAGTTGCTGTTCTTTGCTGGGAGATCAATTATGGTGTTGCTTTCTTTACGGATCTGCCATAAAGAAAAAAAAAAAAAAAATCATCTCAGAAGCGTCCCATGTCAGAAGAAAAAGCCTCGCAGGCTATATTGGACATCACCAATGGGCAGGAGAGAGCATCCAGTGGGATTTTGCTGCAGGCAGTGATCATCACGAGCACTTGAGTTAGGAGCAATATCTCACCTTCTTGATGTTGGCACCTCCTTTCCCCACGATGTTCTTGTGGAACTGTTTGCAGATGGGGACAGAAATAGAAAAGCTGTTTTCAACCTAAGGGAGAAAGGAAGGGAGAACTGAAGATTACACTGTCGTGGCAAGGGAGGCCCGACTTCAGGAACTCTGATAAACGAGCTTTTGAAAAGAGGCTTAGACCCAAGGAAGTTCTCTATACGAGGGACTTGTAAGACTAAACAAAGGCAAGGACGTTCCCCTATAGCCTTCCCATAACAGGTACTACCCCCTGCCTCCATTCAGCCAAAACAGCGTCGACAGCTCCCTCCTCTTGAGGTGTTTTAGCTCTACCCAAGCCAGTAGAGCTCTGCTTTGCCCCAGGGTTATCCAGGCACGGAGGAGGGAAGTGCAGGCAGAAGACCTCCTTACCAGGTCTGCCACCGTCTTTTGCATGTACTCGGTGCACTTCTCCACCTCGTTTTTGGGACCTCGGAGTTGGACGATGTCACTCTTGTGTGCAGGGTCTGGGAAGTTGATGATAACCTGCAGGAGCGGTCATTTAGAGTTAGCTCAAGCAAAAGCAAGAACCCTTGTGTCAGACACATGCAAAGGTTGGGGGGATCCTACACATGCCCTTTTCCCATTCAGAAAAGGGGAACCGTGTTAGCGGCCTCTGGCTAAAAGAACTATCTTCTCAGACACTTGCGCTACAGAGCCACTAAAGTTACGACTTCTGTGACGACAGGCCTACTACCCATGTAGGAAAGAACCCCTCTGGATTCCTCCTCTCCTACAAAGCCTTACCTCTGGGAATTGCTCCCAGATTTCCCAGACCCGCTCAGCCTTCTGCCCAGTGATGGTCCGGTGGAATTTCTGCTCAACGATTAGGTCCGCAGCGTGTTCATTTTCCTGACGGGAACAGAGGGCACACTGAGTGTTCAGCCGGAGAGCCGTCTACTTTGACTTAGCGGTTTGCTGCCCGACGGTTTACTTGCCAGCACTGTCCCTCTTTTCTCCAGACCAAATTCACTCTGCGTTGACAGAGAAGGGCTACCCGAGGGAACAGGGGAAGACATTTGTGAAGAGGAACTTGCACTTGTCATGAGATCCAAGTGCTCCGTGGGCAAGGGGCACACACTCGCACCAGAAGGTTACAAGGGAACACGAGAGCCCAAACCCTGCAGTCTCCCAAACATCACGTCCTACCCACTCACCATACGGGAAGCGAGTTCCAGCAGCTCGCTCTTGGCCTGTGGGACCCCCTGTGGGTCTCCTTCCATTCTGATCGGGTTGCTCTTCTCGTTGTCCGGGGGAATGCGCACAGACACCTTGTACAGATCCTTCATCCTGTTCACTTCGAGGCAAGGACTGTGGTGACGCCGTCTGCTAGGCAAAGACCTGGAAGCAAGGCACCTGGATTATCACTGCTCAGAGGCTGATGAAGAAGTAAAGCCGCCTCTGGGAAGGGCTCGGTGGGGTAGGGTTGAGCCAGGGGAAATTGCCTCTTCCCCCTGGAGTTCAGCGAGAGCAGACCTGTGCCACACGAGAGCCTGTCCAAGTAAATACCGTGGCATCTACAGAGCCCATTGTTCCCTTGTCAGAGCCAGGCGTGTTTCTTCCCCAAACAGTATCACATTTAGAGCAGAGGATAATCGTTCCTTTCTACCCCAAACTCTTGGCTGGGGACACGTTGCAGTGCTATCAAACTAGCAGACCGCAACAAGGCTTTAGCGTTGGCCATATTCTACTGCCGGTGCTGTAGCACCTTCCTCCAGAGGCCAGACCACACTGCTCCTCCTCCAGCTGACACCCTCTCCCACAAGCCACAGGGCTATTTAACCCCTTAGCGGGAACCAGCTACACCTGCACATCGCCCATGTCAATCAACCCACTGCCTCTGAGGCAAGGCCACAGCTGCGTGTTATCAATGCTAATCAACCCACCGCCTTCATTCCTCTACAGGGACAAGCTCACCAAGCACATTTCCACCACCCACAACTGGCTGCTAAAATGTCATTCGCACAGAGCAACGTGTGGAAAAAAAAAAAAAAAAAAATTCCTCCAGGACACATCAAAGTAATTCCACTACTGTTCAGGCTCCCAAGGTACTTTCACCCGTTCAAGCCATCGCAAGGCCTGACGGCCCATTTCTCTCCTTGTACCACCACCACTCCAGAAAAGCAGAGGAAATGTGATGGAGACAGCACACTGGGTGAGCTACAGAGCCCCTGATACCATCTACTAAACACGAAGAGTGTGAGCATGGGAAGGACTAGAAAGGCACTCCACTTACCGTTTAGCTGCTTTCTTGCCAATGAGGTGTCGGTGGAATTGGTGGTCAGCCTTGATTATTGCGTAATCCGTCCCGTGGATCTAAAAAGAATTATATCTTTTATATCTATCTATATATGTATGGATGTACATTATTTTATATTATATATATAGGGCCAGGTAGGACAGGCCACCGCTTCTGTCTCGTGCCCTAAGTAACTGCCTACTGCCACTATTGGCACTGACTCACCAGCGGTCAGCTACAAGCACTTCTGCTCTTCAGCAGAGCACAAGCATTCCTCTGCTTTGAGAAGAGAGCATTGTGCTCATGAAACATTGAAAAGACTCACTTCTATGCCTCTCCAGCTATAACAAAGAGAATCCTTCCTTCTCCGCACCAAAAAAATTAATGCTGACTTTTCAAGGATGCTATGGATGAGTTTCATAACCAAGGGGTGTCATCCACCTGGCCACACAATTTGTCTCCTGCAAGTTCGATTAAGCATGCCAAGACATCCTATGGATGTGACAAACACCTCATCACCTCTGCTCTGTTGCCCCTTCTTCCCCCAGTTTCTTACTGGAACTAGTAACTCCAGCTCACCAGTTCCTTGAGCATGGCTTCAATCTGTTCCTGAGCCACATGCACATCTTCTGTAGGTCCTTCCAAAGTGATGTTATCCTGTGGCGAGCAGCCTCACAGTTTGCCCTCTTGCCTGTGATAACAATTGTCTCCGAGTTGCTGTTCTTTGCTGGGAGATCAGTTTTGGTGTTGCTTTCTTTACGGATCTGCCATAAAGAAAAAAAAAAAAATCATCTCAGAAGCGTCCCATGTCAGAAGAAAAACCCTCGCAGGCTATATTGGACATCACCAATGGGCAGGAGAGAGCATCCAGTGGGATTTTGCTGCAGGCAGTGATCATCACGAGCACTTGAGTTAGGAGCAATATCTCACCTTCTTGATGTTGGCACCTCCTTTCCCTACGATGTTCTTGTGGAACTGTTTGCAGATGGGGACAGAAATAGAAAAGCTGTTTTCAACCTAAGGGAGAAAGGAAGGGAGAACTGAAGATTACACTGTCGTGGCAAGGGAGGCCCGACTTCAGGAACTCTGATAAACGAGCTTTTGAAAAGAGGCTTAGACCCAAGGAAGTTCTCTATACGAGGGACTTGTAAGACTAAACAAAGGCAAGGACGTTCCCCTATAGCCTTCCCATAACAGGTACTACCCCCTGCCTCCATTCAGCCAAAACAGCGTCGACAGCTCCCTCCTCTTGAGGTGTTTTAGCTCTACCCAAGCCAGTAGAGCTCTGCTTTGCCCCAGGGTTATCCAGGCACGGAGGAGGGAAGTGCAGGCAGAAGACCTCCTTACCAGGTCTGCCACCGTCTTTTGCATGTACTCGGTGCACTTCTCCACCTCGTTTTTGGGACCTCGGAGTTGGACGATGTCACTCTTGTGTGCAGGGTCTGGGAAGTTGATGATAACCTGCAGGAGCGGTCATTTAGAGTTAGCTCAAGCAAAAGCAAGAACCCTTGTGTCAGACACATGCAAAGGTTGGGGGGATCCTACACATGCCCTTTTCCCATTCAGAAAAGGGGAACCGTGTTAGCGGCCTCTGGCTAAAAGAACTATCTTCTCAGACACTTGCGCTACAGAGCCACTAAAGTTACGACTTCTGTGACGACAGGCCTACTACCCATGTAGGAAAGAACCCCTCTGGATTCCTCCTCTCCTACAAAGCCTTACCTCTGGGAATTGCTCCCGGATTTCCCAGACCCGCTCAGCCTTCTGCCCAGTGATGGTCCGGTGGAATTTCTGCTCAACGATTAGGTCCGCAGCGTGTTCATTTTCCTGACGGGAACAGAGGGCACACTGAGTGTTCAGCCGGAGAGCCGTCTACTTTGACTTAGCGGTTTGCTGCCCGACGGTTTACTTGCCAGCACTGTCCCTCTTTTCTCCAGACCAAATTCACTCTGCGTTGACAGAGAAGGGCTACCCGAGGGAACAGGGGAAGACATTTGTGAAGAGGAACTTGCACTTGTCATGAGATCCAAGTGCTCCGTGGGCAAGGGGCACACACTCGCACCAGAAGGTTACAAGGGAACACGAGAGCCCAAACCCTGCAGTCTCCCAAACATCACGTCCTACCCACTCACCATACGGGAAGCGAGTTCCAGCAGCTCGCTCTTGGCCTGTGGGACCCCCTGTGGGTCTCCTTCCATTCTGATCGGGTTGCTCTTCTCGTTGTCCGGGGGAATGCGCACAGACACCTTGTACAGATCCTTCATCCTGTTCACTTCGAGGCAAGGACTGTGGTGACGCCGTCTGCTAGGCAAAGACCTGGAAGCAAGGCACCTGGATTATCACTGCTCAGAGGCTGATGAAGAAGTAAAGCCGCCTCTGGGAAGGGCTCGGTGGGGTAGGGTTGAGCCAGGGGAAATTGCCTCTTCCCCCTGGAGTTCAGCGAGAGCAGACCTGTGCCACACGAGAGCCTGTCCAAGTAAATACCGTGGCATCTACAGAGCCCATTGTTCCCTTGTCAGAGCCAGGCGTGTTTCTTCCCCAAACAGTATCACATTTAGAGCAGAGGATAATCGTTCCTTTCTACCCCAAACTCTTGGCTGGGGACACGTTGCAGTGCTATCAAACTAGCAGACCGCAACAAGGCTTTAGCGTTGGCCATATTCTACTGCCGGTGCTGTAGCACCTTCCTCCAGAGGCCAGACCACACTGCTCCTCCTCCAGCTGACACCCTCTCCCACAAGCCACAGGGCTATTTAACCCCTTAGCGGGAACCAGCTACACCTGCACATCGCCCATGTCAATCAACCCACTGCCTCTGAGGCAAGGCCACAGCTGCGTGTTATCAATGCTAATCAACCCACCGCCTTCATTCCTCTACAGGGACAAGCTCACCAAGCACATTTCCACCACCCACAACTGGCTGCTAAAATGTCATTCGCACAGAGCAACGTGTGGAAAAAAAAAAAAAAAAAAAAATTCCTCCAGGACACATCAAAGTAATTCCACTACTGTTCAGGCTCCCAAGGTACTTTCACCCGTTCAAGCCATCGCAAGGCCTGACGGCCCATTTCTCTCCTTGTACCACCACCACTCCAGAAAAGCAGAGGAAATGTGATGGAGACAGCACACTGGGTGAGCTACAGAGCCCCTGATACCATCTACTAAACACGAAGAGTGTGAGCATGGGAAGGACTAGAAAGGCACTCCACTTACCGTTTAGCTGCTTTCTTGCCAATGAGGTGTCGGTGGAATTGGTGGTCAGCCTTGATTATTGCGTAATCCGTCCCGTGGATCTAAAAAGAATTATATCTTTTATATCTATCTATATATGTATGGATGTACATTATTTTATATTATAATATATAGGGCCAGGTAGGACAGGCCACCGCTTCTGTCTCGTGCCCTAAGTAACTGCCTACTGCCACTATTGGCACTGACTCACCAGCGGTCAGCTACAAGCACTTCTGCTCTTCAGCAGAGCACAAGCATTCCTCTGCTTTGAGAAGAGAGCATTGTGCACATGAAACATTGAAAAGACTCACTTCTACGCCTCTCCAGCTATAACCAAGGGAATCCTTCCTTCTCCGCACCAAAAAAATTAATGCTGACTTTTCAAGGATGCTATGGATGAGGTTCATAACCAAGGGGTGTCATCCACCTGGCCACACAATTTGTCTCCTGCAAGTACGATTAAGCATGCCAAGACATCCTATGGATGTGACAAACACCTCATCACCTCTGCTCTGTTGCCCCTTCTTCCCCGAGTTCCTGTTCTCCTTCATAATACCTAGTTGTTCTCTCATTATGAATCATCCCTTCCCCTTATCAGTGTCAATGGAATCATCGTTCCATGGACAATGAGTCGTCCCTTTCCCCCGCTTGGTCCGAGAGTATTACCTCTGTTCAGTGGCTTGATCCAGGGTGATAGTGCTCGTTCTAGGCGCTGTAAAAAGCGAAATCTATATCCTATGTCCTGATTTTGGGTATCTAACATTAATGCAAAACAGTAATCCTCACACAGTTTTTATTTCATTCTGTAGCGTCGGTGTCGGTATCGGCTGCCTGCGGTAAAGGTTCACGGGAAGGTCTTACATTCTTCGCTGGGATCCATCGAGGTCCTTTTTCTGTAGAGACACAAGCATAACCTTTTCCCCGTGTAACAAGAGGATATGGTCCCATAATTTTACCTGTTTCTGCATCTCGGACCGATACCGGGCCTTTAACCCGTGCCTCGACGGAGGTAGCTGCAGTGAAACGTCGACCTATCGGTGGGTCGTTATCTATTCAAGAACAATTCAAAAAATTAAAAACATACAACGCTTTCTGTAACCGTTCCTCGGGAATAGCCATGCCCATTCCCCCTTTTTGTTGTTGTCATAAACGTTTCAGAGACCGATGAGACCCTTCAATGAGAGATCGACCGGTGGGGGAATGAGCAATGCCGGTAATGTGAGTTCTACCCCATAGGGCAAAAGAGGTTTTTACAGTTGTTGAAACGTAAAGATAAAGACCGACAACGGTCCAGCTTAAGGGAATACCTAAAGCAGCAAAAGCACGCATTAAATGTCTACGAACAGCTCGTGCCTTTTCTCCTGTGTGACACGAGGCAACCAAGGCACCTGAAAATGTATCAATGGAAGAGTGGATATATTTAAGGCTACCAAATTCAGAATCATGCGTGACATCTGTTTGCCATAACGGTAGGCTTTGTAATCCTCTAGGATTAGCTCCTGCAGCAACTGATGGGAAAGAATGTTTTTGACAGTCGGGACAGACAGCAATAATACTTGATGCTTGTTGAGCAGCAAGGCCAAACTGTCGCTTAAGAGCTCCAGCGTTTCGATGGAAAAAAAGAGTGCCTTCGCTTAGCTTGTGCAATACGGTCTGGCAGTACTTGAACTGGTCACGGCAATAGGTCAGCTCGTCGATTGCCTTCTGCAAGAAAACCAGGTAGCGAGGTATGAGACCTAATATGCATAACAAAATAAGGCGCAGATCGAGAGTCCAAAAGGAAAATAAGTTCCTGTAACAGGGTAAAGGGTTGTGAATGCGAAACACTCCGCAGCACAGAAGCTTCAGCTCGTGGAACAATACCTGCAACATAAGCAGAATCAGTAACAAGGTGGAGTGGTACATTCCATTCTCGGAAAACACGAACAACTGCATTCAGTTCTCCTGTTTGAGGTGAACCGGAGACCGTCTCTATGTCCGAATCCCATTGCCTCCGTTGATCATCCCACCACAGAAGAACAGATTTATGCGATTGGCCCGATCCATCTGTAAACACAGTAAGCGCCGGTAAGGGTTGTTCGCTTCTTCTGGGGTTTAACATCAGACGAAAATCAACGTTAAACAGTTTGTGTGAAGGTGGATGGGAAGTTATTCGACCTGTATGTTCTCGCCCGGCACCTCCCCGGGACCTACAGCTTGACAAACTATTGCTGTACAATTCAACCACGAGAACCTCTAACACCTTTACCGCTCAAACCTAGCCTTCTCCTTAACATCTTATATATCCCATAAACACCACCTACCCAAAACCTCAGCACTAAAATCATATTAACCCAAACCCCCCCATACACACACGCCCCTAAGACTATAGGCGCCCAAACAGCCAACGAAGCCAACGAAACCAACGAAACCACGTCCCCGTAGCTTACAATCCAAAGCGTGGCACTGAAGATGCCAAGATGGCGTCCAATATGAAAGCCGAGGACAAAAGACTTAGCCCTAACCTTACGGTTGGCTCCTGCTAGACCTAGACGTGCAAGTATCTGCGGCCCAGTGTAAATGCCCTAGGCCTCCTGCTAAGACCGAAGGAGCAGGCATCAGGCACACGCTACCAACTGTAGCCCAAGACGCCTTGCTCAGCCACACCCCCACGGGCACTCAGCAGTAATTAACAGTAAGCAAGAAGCGCAAGCTTGACTTAGTCACGGCAACCTTCAGGGTTGGTAAATCTCGTGCCAGCCGCCGCGGTCACACCAGAAACCCAAGCCAACAGTCACACGGCGTAGAGAGCGGACCAGAGCCTGTCAGAATAACTAGGAAACCGAAACACAACTAAGCTGTCGTAAGCCCGAGATACCCCTAAGGCCAACCTAAAGATGATCCTAGTAAACCTGACTGCGGCCAATGAAGAGACGGGACGCAGCTTGATGCAAGCAAATGTCAATGCGTTGTGCAGAAGCACGAGGTTTTATACGCTTGCAGAAGCTGCGCGTTTTAAACCAATTGCTTCTTGAGGCTAAGCCTTGCATACTAGGCAATCCCTGATTGGTGGTTAACTACCGGCACTTAACAGCAAGGTGTTACCTTTCCTTGGCGCCATCCGTCTCCCACTCCCCTGTGCTCTGTAACCATGCCCCATCATGTTGTTAATTGTTGTCTAGACAAGCTCGAGCACACTCCCCTCAGCTGACCGATTGCCACGCGTGGTCCTAGTTTCCAGCCCGCTCCTGCACCTCCCCCTTCCTGTTGCACAAAAGAACCTTTGAAAGCGAACGAGGAAAAACAAGGCCTAAGCAACAGAACAAATAAAAAACCAACTAAGACATATTATCACTGTCAAAATAACCCACTGCCTTTGTTCCGTACAATTCTACAATTTCCCCTTTTTGTTTTTGAACAGCTAGTACCAGGTTTGCCATGTTCCGCAGGGCCCTTGCAAACATGACAGCAACCAAGGTAATAGCAAACAAACAACACTGCCAATCGAGTGAATGGATGCCAGAAAAGGCTGAAATTTTCTCAGATTTTGATAACATGTTGCTGCAGTGGGGCGCCTAAAATCCACGCAGCACATACCATCAAAATCCTCACAGCCACGTCCTTGAACCAACAACAAAAAGCCGCGGCAATTTTGACTCACATGCTTAACTGCCTACCAAACAAGGTGATTGAACTCTTTAATGCTTTCCCTGCTGTTACTCTGCATAAGAGAAGAAGCGCTGCGACACGTTCCCATCCTAGGCCTCCTACTACATTAGCATCTACAGAAAGACAATGCTCGACATGCAAAGTGTAAACAACATCACCTTCTTTTGGATTAACGTTATACGTAGGCGGAAGGGCACACCAAACAAGAAACCGTTTCCGTCAAAAAGTTCGAAACATAGCATGCCTTCTCTGAACATACCTCTGGGGTCATCCCCTTCATTCCCTCCTTTTGATGCAAAGAGAGACACTTTACCCTAACAGAGAAGCCCCTGTTTACATCTCTGAGCCAGGACACAAGCCGCAGCTGTGCGCGCCACCAGGCTCAGGGCAGAAACCACTCCTGTAGTTACCTAACTATATATCTCGACAAGCGTGCAGACACCTATTAAACACTAAATAACCATGTTTATCGTTCCTGTTCTCCTTCGTAATACCTAGTTGTTCTCTCATTATGAATCCTCCCTTCCCCTTATCAGTGTCAATGGAATCATCGTTCCATGGACAATGAGTCGTCCCTTTCCCCCGCTTGGTCCGAGAGTATTACCTCTGTTCAGTGGCTTGATCCAGGGTGATAGTGCTCGTTCTAGGCGCTGTAAAAAGCGAAATCTATATCCTATGTCCTGATTTTGGGTATCTAACATTAATGCAAAACAGTAATCCTCACACAGTTTTTATTTCATTCTGTAGCGTCGGTGTCGGTATCGGCTGCCTGCGGTAAAGGTTCACGGGAAGGTCTTACATTCTTCGCTGGGATCCATCGAGGTCCTTTTTCTGTAGAGACACAAGCATAACCTTTTCCCCGTGTAACAAGAGGATATGGTCCCATAATTTTACCTGTTTCTGCATCTCGGACCGATACCGGGCCTTTAACCCGTGCCTCGACGGAGGTAGCTGCAGTGAAACGTCGACCTATCGGTGGGTCGTTATCTATTCAAGAACAATTCAAAAAATTAAAAACATACAACGCTTTCTGTAACCGTTCCTCGGGAATAGCCATGCCCATTCCCCCTTTTTGTTGTTGTCATAAACGTTTCAGAGACCGATGAGACCCTTCAATGAGAGATCGACCGGTGGGGGAATGAGCAATGCCGGTAATGTGAGTTCTACCCCATAGGGCAAAAGAGGTTTTTACAGTTGTTGAAACGTAAAGATAAAGACCGACAACGGTCCAGCTTAAGGGAATACCTAAAGCAGCAAAAGCACGCATTAAATGTCTACGAACAGCTCGTGCCTTTTCTCCTGTGTGACACGAGGCAACCAAGGCACCTGAAAATGTATCAATGGAAGAGTGGATATATTTAAGGCTACCAAATTCAGAATCATGCGTGACATCTGTTTGCCATAACGGTAGGCTTTGTAATCCTCTAGGATTAGCTCCTGCAGCAACTGATGGGAAAGAATGTTTTTGACAGTCGGGACAGACAGCAATAATACTTGATGCTTGTTGAGCAGCAAGGCCAAACTGTCGCTTAAGAGCTCCAGCGTTTCGATGGAAAAAAAGAGTGCCTTCGCTTAGCTTGTGCAATACGGTCTGGCAGTACTTGAACTGGTCACGGCAATAGGTCAGCTCGTCGATTGCCTTCTGCAAGAAAACCAGGTAGCGAGGTATGAGACCTAATATGCATAACAAAATAAGGCGCAGATCGAGAGTCCAAAAGGAAAATAAGTTCCTGTAACAGGGTAAAGGGTTGTGAATGCGAAACACTCCGCAGCACAGAAGCTTCAGCTCGTGGAACAATACCTGCAACATAAGCAGAATCAGTAACAAGGTGGAGTGGTACATTCCATTCTCGGAAAACACGAACAACTGCATTCAGTTCTCCTGTTTGAGGTGAACCGGAGACCGTCTCTATGTCCGAATCCCATTGCCTCCGTTGATCATCCCACCACAGAAGAACAGATTTATGCGATTGGCCCGATCCATCTGTAAACACAGTAAGCGCCGGTAAGGGTTGTTCGCTTCTTCTGGGGTTTAACATCAGACGAAAATCAACGTTAAACAGTTTGTGTGAAGGTGGATGGGAAGTTATTCGACCTGTATGTTCTCGCCCGGCACCTCCCCGGGACCTACAGCTTGACAAACTATTGCTGTACAATTCAACCACGAGAACCTCTAACACCTTTACCGCTCAAACCTAGCCTTCTCCTTAACATCTTGTATATCCAATAAACACCACCTACCCAAAACCTCAGCACTAAAATCATATTAACCCAAACCCCCCATACACACACGCCCCTAAGACTAAAGGCGCCCAAACAGCCAACGAAACCAACGAAACCACGTCCCCGTAGCTTACAATCCAAAGCGTGGCACTGAAGATGCCAAGATGGCGTCCAATATGAAAGCCGAGGACAAAAGACTTAGCCCTAACCTTACGGTTGGCTCCTGCTAGACCTAGACGTGCAAGTATCTGTGGCCCAGTGTAAATGCCCTAGGCCTCCTGCTAAGACCGAAGGAGCAGGCATCAGGCACACGCTACCAACTGCAGCCCAAGACGCCTTGCTCAGCCACACCCCCACGGGCACTCAGCAGTAATTAACAGTAAGCAAGAAGCGCAAGCTTGACTTAGTCACGGCAACCTTCAGGGTTGGTAAATCTCGTGCCAGCCGCCGCGGTCACACCAGAAACCCAAGCCAACAGTCACACGGCGTAGAGAGCGGACCAGAGCCTGTCAGAATAACTAGGAAACCGAAACACAGCTAAGCTGTCGTAAGCCCGAGATACCCCTAAGGCCAACCTAAAGATGATCCTAGTAAACCTGACTGCGGCCAATGAAGAGACGGGACGCAGCTTGATGCAAGCAAATGTCAATGCGTTGTGCAGAAGCACGAGGTTTTATACGCTTGCAGAAGCTGCGCGTTTTAAACCAATTGCTTCTTGAGGCTAAGCCTTGCATACTAGGCAATCCCTGATTGGTGGTTAACTACCGGCACTTAACAGCAAGGTGTTACCTTTCCTTGGCGCCATCCGTCTCCCACTCCCCTGTGCTCTGTAACCATGCCCCATCATGTTGTTAATTGTTGTCTAGACAAGCTCGAGCACACTCCCCTCAGCTGACCGATTGCCACGCGTGGTCCTAGTTTCCAGCCCGCTCCTGCACCTCCCCCTTCCTGTTGCACAAAAGAACCTTTGAAAGCGAACGAGGAAAAACAAGGCCTAAGCAACAGAACAAATAAAAAACCAACTAAGACATATTATCACTGTCAAAATAACCCACTGCCTTTGTTCCGTACAATTCTACAATTTCCCCTTTTTGTTTTTGAACAGCTAGTACCAGGTTTGCCATGTTCCGCAGGGCCCTTGCAAACATGACAGCAACCAAGGTAATAGCAAACAAACAACACTGCCAATCGAGTGAATGGATGCCAGAAAAGGCTGAAATTTTCTCAGATTTTGATAACATGTTGCTGCAGTGGGGCGCCTAAAATCCACGCAGCACATACCATCAAAATCCTCACAGCCACGTCCTTGAACCAACAACAAAAAGCCGCGGCAATTTTGACTCACGTGCTTAACTGCCTACCAAACAAGGTGATTGAACTCTTTAATGCTTTCCCTGCTGTTACTCTGCATAAGAGAAGAAGCGCTGCGACACGTTCCCATCCTAGCCTCCTACTACATTAGCATCTACAGAAAGACAATGCTCGACATGCAAAGTGTAAACAACATCACCTTCTTTTGGATTAACGTTATACGTAGGCGGAAGGGCACACCAAACAAGAACCGTTTCCGTCAAAAAGTTTGAAACATAGCATGCCTTCTCTGAACATACCTCTGGGGTCATCCCCTTCATTCCCTCCTTTTGATGCAAAGAGAGACACTTTACCCTAACAGAGAAGCCCCTGTTTACATCTCTGAGCCAGGACACAAGCCGCAGCTGTGCGCGCCACCAGGCTCAGGGCAGAAACCACTCCTGTAGTTACCTAACTAGATATCTCGACAAGCGTGCAGACACCTATTAAACACTAAATAACCATGTTTATCGTTCCTGTTCTCCTTCGTAATACCTAGTTGTTCTCTCATTATGAATCCTCCCTTCCCCTTATCAGTGTCAATGGAATCATCGTTCCATGGACAATGAGTCGTCCCGTTCCCCCCGCTTGGTCCGAGAGTATTACCTCTGTTCAGTGGCTTGATCCAGGGTGATAGTGCTCGTTCTAGGCGCTGTAAAAAGCGAAATCTATATCCTATGTCCTGATTTTGGGTATCTAACATTAATGCAAAACAGTAATCCTCACACAGTTTTTATTTCATTCTGTAGCGTCGGTGTCGCTATCGGCTGCCTGCGGTAAAGGTTCACGGAAAGGTCTTACATTCTTCGCTGGGATCCATCGAGGTCCTTTTTCTGTAGAGACACAAGCATAACCTTTTCCCCGTGTAACAAGAGGATATGGTCCCATAATTTTACCTGTTTCTGCATCTCGGACCGATGCCGGGCCTTTAACCCGTGCCTCGACGGAGGTAGCTGCAGTGAAACGTCGACCTATCGGTGGGCCGTTATCTATTCAAGAACAATTCAAAAAATTAAAAACATACAACGCTTTCTGTAACCGTTCCTCGGGAATAGCCATGCCCATTCCCCCTTTTTGTTGTTGTCATAAACGTTTCAGAGACCGATGAGACCCTTCAATGAGAGATCGACCGGTGGGGGAATGAGCAATGCCGGTAATGTGAGTTCTACCCCATAGGGCAAAAGAGGTTTTTACAGTTGTTGAAACGTAAAGATAAAGACCGACAACGGTCCAGCTTAAGGGAATACCTAAAGCAGCAAAAGCACGCATTAAATGTCTACGAACAGCTCGTGCCTTTTCTCCTGTGTGACACGAGGCAACCAAGGCACCTGAAAATGTATCAATGGAAGAGTGGATATATTTAAGGCTACCAAATTCAGAATCATGCGTGACATCTGTTTGCCATAACGGTAGGCTTTGTAATCCTCTAGGATTAGCTCCTGCAGCAACTGATGGGAAAGAATGTTTTTGACAATCGGGACAGACAGCAATAATACTTGATGCTTGTTGAGCAGCAAGGCCAAACTGTCGCTTAAGAGCTCCAGCGTTTCGATGGAAAAAAAGAGTGCCTTCGCTTAGCTTGTGCAATACGGTCTGGCAGTACTTGAACTGGTCACGGCAATAGGTCAGCTCGTCGATTGCCTTCTGCAAGAAAACCAGGTAGCGAGGTATGAGACCTAATATGCATAACAAAATAAGGCGCAGATCGAGAGTCCAAAAGGAAAATAAGTTCCTGTAACAGGGTAAAGGGTTGTGAATGCGAAACACTCCGCAGCACAGAAGCTTCAGCTCGTGGAACAATACCTGCAACATAAGCAGAATCAGTAACAAGGTGGAGTGGTACATTCCATTCTCGGAAAACACGAACAACTGCATTCAGTTCTCCTGTTTGAGGTGAACCGGAGACCGTCTCTATGTCCGAATCCCATTGTCTCCGTTGAAAACCTTAGGAAGACAGGAATTGAACCTGCACAGAAGAGATCAAAGCGCTCCATACTCCCCTTACATTACTTCCCAGTAGGGTCAGCTAAACAAAAGCTATCGGGCCCATACCCCGAAAATGATGGTTTAACCTCTTCCTCTACTAAATGAGCCCCGTCACAAAACTAACGTTCTCCTTAAGCCTTCTACTAGGAACAACCATCACAATTTCAAGCAACCACTGACTGCTAGCCTGGCCTGGACTAGAAATCAACACCCTTGCCATTATCCCCTTCCTTTCAAAATCACACCACCCTCGAGCTATGGAAGCTGCAATCAAATACTTTCTCGTCCAAGCAACCGCCTCCGCATTAATCCTCTTCTCAAGCACAATCAACGCACAGTTCACCGGACAATGAGACATTCCGCGACTAAGCCACCCAACAGCCTCCCTACTACTAACTACAGCAGTCGCAATAAAACTAGGCCTAGTACCCTTTCACTTCCGATGTCCAGAGGTCATACAAGGCTCACCTATAACCACTGCCCTACTCGTCTCTACATGAATAAAACTCCCCCCACTCACTCTTCTTTTCTTAACTGCCCCCTCACTGAACCCACTCCTACTGACAACCGTGGCCATTGCATCCGCAGCCATCGGAGGGCGAACAGGACTTAACCAAACACAAATCCGAAAAGTCCTAGCTTTCTCATCGATCGCCCACCTAGGCTGAATAACCATCATCCTCATATACAACCCCAAGCTAACATTAATAACCTTCTACCCATACTCCTTAAGAACCGCCTCCATTTTCTTAGCCCTCAACACAACCAACTCCTCAAAACTATCCACAATAATAACCTCCTGAACAAAAATACCATCGCTAAACGCATCCTTGACGCTAGCACTACTATCCCTAGCCGGCCTGCCCCCACTCCCTGGCTTTTTACCAAAATGACTCATTATCCAGGAACTAACTAAGCAAGAGATATCAACCGCAGCCATAATTATTTCAATACTCTCCCTACAAGGTTTATTTTTCTACCTACGCCTTGCATATTGCTCCACACTCCCACCAAACACTACAAGCTTCATAAAACAATGATACAATAACAAATCCACAGGCACACCAATTGCTACCTTAATTTCTCTGTCAGTCCTCCTTCTCCCCCCTTCTCCCGCAATCCTGACCGTTACCTAAGAAACTTAGGATCCCCTGCCTACCAAACCGAAGGCCTTCAAAGCCTTAACTAAGAGTTAAATCCTCTTAGTTTCTGCCCACACCACTAAGGCCCGCAGGACACTAAACCTGCACCATCTAAATGCAACGCAGATACTCTAATTCAGCTAGGGCCTCCACGATAAGCCTAGACAGACGGGCCTCGATCCCATAAACTTCTAATTAACAGCTAGACGCTCAAACCAACGAGCTTCTGTCTACCAGACTCCGGCACACTCTCAGCGTACATCAATGAGTTTGCAACTCAACATGAACTTCACCACAGAGTCGATAAGAAGAGGAATTCAACCTCTGTAAAAAGGACTACAGCCTAACGCCTAAACACTCAGCCACCTGACCCGTGACCTTCATCAACCGATGACTAGTTTCAACAAACCACAATGACATCGGCACCCTATACCTACTCTTCGGAGCATGGGCAGGCATAGCCGAGTACCGCCCTCAGCCTCCTTATTCGAGCAGAACTTGGCCAACCAGGAACTCTCCTAGGAGACGACCAAATCTACAATGTCATCATCACCGCCCATGCCTTCGTAAGAATCTTCTTCACAGTTATAGCCATTATAATCGAAGGGTTTGGAAACTGACTAGTCCCCCTTATAATTGGAGCCCCAGACATAGCATTCCCCCGCATAAACAACATCGGTTTCTGAACTACTTCCTCCGTCCTTCCTACTGCTCCTAGCGTCCTCCACAGTAGAAGCTGGAGTCGGAACAGGATGAACCATATACCCGCCCCTAGCAGGCAACCTAGCCCATGCTGGCGCCTCAGTAGACCTAGCCATCTTCTCCCTACACCTCGCAGGTGTGTCTTCCATCTTAGGGGCCATCAACTTTAACACAACAGCCATTAACATAACCCCCCCTGCCTTATCGCAACATCCAACTCCCCTATTCGTATGATCCGTACTCCTATTGCCCTCACTTCCAGTCCTGGCCGCCGGCATCACCATACTACTGACCGACCGAAACCTAAACACTACATTCTTTGACCCCGCTGGAGGGGGAGACCCCATTCTCTACCAGCACCTGTTCTGATTCTTTGGCCACCAGGAAGTTTACATCTTAATCCTTCACGGCTTTGGAATCATCTCACATGTTGTAACGTATTACGCAGGCAAAAAAGAACCATTCGGCTACATAGGAATAGTCTGAGCTATACTATCGATTGGATTCCTGGGCTTTGTCGTATGAGCCCACCACATATTCACTGTCGGAATAGACGTAGACAGCCGATCACACTTCATCTCCGCCACTATAATCATCGCCATCCCAACCGGCATTCAGGTATTCAGCTGACTAGCCACACTACACGGAGGCACCATCAAATGAGGTCCACCGATACTGTGAGCCTTGGGCTTCATCTTCCTCTTCACACTTGCCAATGAGGTGTCGGTGGAACTGGTGGTCAGCCTTGATTACTGCGTAATCCATCCCGTGGATCTAAAAAGAATTTTATATATATATAATATTGTACGCACATACATACATATATATATATTATATAGGGCCAGGAAGGACAGGCCACCGCTTCTGTCTCGTGCCCTAAGTAACTGCCTACTGCCAGTATTGGCACTGACTCGCCAGCGGTCAGCTACAAGCACTTCTGCTCTTCAGCAGAGCACAAGCATTCCTCTGCTTTGAGAAGAGAGCATTGTGCTCATGAAACATTGAAAACACTTACTTCTATGCCTCTCCAGCTATAACCAAGAGAATCCTTCCTTCTCCGCACCAAAAAAATTAATGCTGACTTTTCAAGGATGCTATGGATGAGGTTCATAACCAAGGGGTGCCATCCACCTGGCCACACAATTTGTCTCCTGCAAGTTCGATTAAGCATGCCAAGACATCCTATGGATGTGACAAACACCTCATCACCTCTGCTCTGTTGCCCCTTCTTCCCCGAGTTCCTGTTCTCCTTCATAATACCTAGTTGTTCTCTCATTATGAATCATCCCTTCCCCTTATCAGTGTCAATGGAATCATCGTTCCATGGACAATGAGTCGTCCCTTTCCCCCGCTTGGTCCGAGAGTATTACCTCTGTTCAGTGGCTTGATCCAGGGTGATAGTGCTCGTTCTAGGCGCTGTAAAAAGCGAAATCTATATCCTATGTCCTGATTTTGGGTATCTAACATTAATGCAAAACAGTAATCCTCACACAGTTTTTATTTCATTCTGTAGCGTCGGTGTCGGTATCGGCTGCCTGCGGTAAAGGTTCACGGAAAGGTCTTACATTCTTCGCTGGGATCCATCGAGGTCCTTTTTCTGTAGAGACACAAGCATAACCTTTTCCCCGTGTAACAAGAGGATATGGTCCCATAATTTTACCTGTTTCTGCATCTCGGACCGATACCGGGCCTTTAACCCGTGCCTCGACGGAGGTAGCTGCAGTGAAACGTCGACCTATCGGTGGGCCGTTATCTATTCAAGAACAATTCAAAAAATTAAAAACATACAACGCTTTCTGTAACCGTTCCTCGGGAATAGCCATGCCCATTCCCCCTTTTTGTTGTTGTCATAAACGTTTCAGAGACCGATGAGACCCTTCAATGAGAGATCGACCGGTGGGGGAATGAGCAATGCCGGTAATGTGAGTTCTACCCCATAGGGCAAAAGAGGTTTTTACAGTTGTTGAAACGTAAAGATAAAGACCGATAACGGTCCAGCTTAAGGGAATACCTAAAGCAGCAAAAGCACGCATTAAATGTCTACGAACAGCTCGTGCCTTTTCTCCTGTGTGACACGAGGCAACCAAGGCACCTGAAAATGTATCAATGGAAGAGTGGATATATTTAAGGCTACCAAATTCAGAATCATGCGTGACATCTGTTTGCCATAACGGTAGGCTTTGTAATCCTCTAGGATTAGCTCCTGCAGCAACTGATGGGAAAGAATGTTTTTGACAATCGGGACAGACAGCAATAATACTTGATGCTTGTTGAGCAGCAAGGCCAAACTGTCGCTTAAGAGCTCCAGCGTTTCGATGGAAAAAAAGAGTGCCTTCGCTTAGCTTGTGCAATACGGTCTGGCAGTACTTGAACTGGTCACGGCAATAGGTCAGCTCGTCGATTGCCTTCTGCAAGAAAACCAGGTAGCGAGGTATGAGACCTAATATGCATAACAAAATAAGGCGCAGATCGAGAGTCCAAAAGGAAAATAAGTTCCTGTAACAGGGTAAAGGGTTGTGAATGCGAAACACTCCGCAGCACAGAAGCTTCAGCTCGTGGAACAATACCTGCAACATAAGCAGAATCAGTAACAAGGTGGAGTGGTACATTCCATTCTCGGAAAACACGAACAACTGCATTCAGTTCTCCTGTTTGAGGTGAACCGGAGACCGTCTCTATGTCCGAATCCCATTGCCTCCGTTGATCATCCCACCACAGAAGAACAGATTTATGCGATTGGCCCGATCCATCTGTAAACACAGTAAGCGCCGGTAAGGGTTGTTCGCTGCTTCTGGGTTTTAACATCAGACGAAAATCAACGTTAAACAGTTTGTGTGAAGGTGGATGGGAAGTTATTCGACCTGTATGTTCTCGCCCGGCACCTCCCCGGGACCTACAGCTTGACAAACTATTGCTGTACAATTCAACCACGAGAACCTCTAACACCTTTACCGCTCAAACCTAGCCTTCTCCTTAACATCTTGTATATCCCATAAACACCACCTACCCAAAACCCCAGCACTAAAATCATATTAACCCAAACCCCCCATACACACACGCCCCTAAGACTAAAGGCGCCCAAACAGCCAACGAAACCAACGAAACCACGTCCCCGTAGCTTACAATCCAAAGCGTGGCACTGAAGATGCCAAGATGGCGTCCAATATGAAAGCCGAGGACAAAAGACTTAGCCCTAACCTTACGGTTGGCTCCTGCTAGACCTAGACGTGCAAGTATCTGCGGCCCAGTGTAAATGCCCTAGGCCTCCTGCTAAGACCGAAGGAGCAGGCATCAGGCACACGCTACCAACTGCAGCCCAAGACGCCTTGCTCAGCCACACCCCCACGGGCACTCAGCAGTAATTAACAGTAAGCAAGAAGCGCAAGCTTGACTTAGTCACGGCAACCTTCAGGGTTGGTAAATCTCGTGCCAGCCGCCGCGGTCACACCAGAAACCCAAGCCAACAGTCACACGGCGTAGAGAGCGGACCAGAGCCTGTCAGAATAACTAGGAAACCGAAACACAGCTAAGCTGTCGTAAGCCCGAGATACCCCTAAGGCCAACCTAAAGATGATCCTAGTAAACCTGACTGCGGCCAATGAAGAGACGGGACGCAGCTTGATGCAAGCAAATGTCAATGCGTTGTGCAGAAGCACGAGGTTTTATACGCTTGCAGAAGCTGCGCGTTTTAAACCAATTGCTTCTTGAGGCTAAGCCTTGCATACTAGGCAATCCCTGATTGGTGGTTAACTACCGGCACTTAACAGCAAGGTGTTACCTTTCCTTGGCGCCATCCGTCTCCCACTCCCCTGTGCTCTGTAACCATGCCCCATCATGTTGTTAATTGTTGTCTAGACAAGCTCGAGCACACTCCCCTCAGCTGACCGATTGCCACGCGTGGTCCTAGTTTCCAGCCCGCTCCTGCACCTCCCCCTTCCTGTTGCACAAAAGAACCTTTGAAAGCGAACGAGGAAAAACAAGGCCTAAGCAACAGAACAAATAAAAAACCAACTAAGACATATTATCACTGTCAAAATAACCCACTGCCTTTGTTCCGTACAATTCTACAATTTCCCCTTTTTGTTTTTGAACAGCTAGTACCAGGTTTGCCATGTTCCGCAGGGCCCTTGCAAACATGACAGCAACCAAGGTAATAGCAAACAAACAACACTGCCAATCGAGTGAATGGATGCCAGAAAAGGCTGAAATTTTCTCAGATTTTGATAACATGTTGCTGCAGTGGGGCGCCTAAAATCCACGCAGCACATACCATCAAAATCCTCACAGCCACGTCCTTGAACCAACAACAAAAAGCCGCGGCAATTTTGACTCACATGCTTAACTGCCTACCAAACAAGGTGATTGAACTCTTTAATGCTTTCCCTGCTGTTACTCTGCATAAGAGAAGAAGCGCTGCGACACGTTCCCATCCTAGCCTCCTACTACATTAGCATCTACAGAAAGACAATGCTCGACATGCAAAGTGTAAACAACATCACCTTCTTTTGGATTAACGTTATACGTAGGCGGAAGGGCACACCAAACAAGAACCGTTTCCGTCAAAAAGTTCGAAACATAGCATGCCTTCTCTGAACATACCTCTGGGGTCATCCCCTTCATTCCCTCCTTTTGATGCAAAGAGAGACACTTGACCCTAACAGAGAAGCCCCTGTTTACATCTCTGAGCCAGGACACAAGCCGCAGCTGTGCGCGCCACCAGGCTCAGGGCAGAAACCACTCCTGTAGTTACCTAACTATATATCTCGACAAGCGTGCAGACACCTATTAAACACTAAATAACCATGTTTATCGTTCCTGTTCTCCTTCGTAATACCTAGTTGTTCTCTCATTATGAATCCTCCCTTCCCCTTATCAGTGTCAATGGAATCATCGTTCCATGGACAATGAGTCGTCCCGTTCCCCCGCTTGGTCCGAGAGTATTACCTCTGTTCAGTGGCTTGATCCAGGGTGATAGTGCTCGTTCTAGGCGCTGTAAAAAGCGAAATCTATATCCTATGTCCTGATTTTGGGTATCTAACATTAATGCAAAACAGTAATCCTCACACAGTTTTTATTTCATTCTGTAGCGTCGGTGTCGGTATCGGCTGCCTGCGGTAAAGGTTCACGGAAAGGTCTTACATTCTTCGCTGGGATCCATCGAGGTCCTTTTCCTGTAGAGACACAAGCATAACCTTTTCCCCGTGTAACAAGAGGATATGGTCCCATAATTTTACCTGTTTCTGCATCTCGGACCGATACCGGGCCTTTAACCCGTGCCTCGACGGAGGTAGCTGCAGTGAAACGTCGACCTATCGGTGGGTCGTTATCTATTCAAGAACAATTCAAAAAATTAAAAACATACAACGCTTTCTGTAACCGTTCCTCGGGAATAGCCATGCCCATTCCCCCTTTTTGTTGTTGTCATAAACGTTTCAGAGACCGATGAGACCCTTCAATGAGAGATCGACCGGTGGGGGAATGAGCAATGCCGGTAATGTGAGTTCTACCCCATAGGGCAAAAGAGGTTTTTACAGTTGTTGAAACGTAAAGATAAAGACCGACAACGGTCCAGCTTAAGGGAATACCTAAAGCAGCAAAAGCACGCATTAAATGTCTACGAACAGCTCGTGCCTTTTCTCCTGTGTGACACGAGGCAACCAAGGCACCTGAAAATGTATCAATGGAAGAGTGGATATATTTAAGGCTACCAAATTCAGAATCATGCGTGACATCTGTTTGCCATAACGGTAGGCTTTGTAATCCTCTAGGATTAACTCCTGCAGCAACTGATGGGAAAGAATGTTTTTGACAATCGGGACAGACAGCAATAATACTTGATGCTTGTTGAGCAGCAAGGCCAAACTGTCGCTTAAGAGCTCCAGCGTTTCGATGGAAAAAAAGAGTGCCTTCGCTTAGCTTGTGCAATACGGTCTGGCAGTACTTGAACTGGTCACGGCAATAGGTCAGCTCGTCGATTGCCTTCTGCAAGAAAACCAGGTAGCGAGGTATGAGACCTAATATGCATAACAAAATAAGGCGCAGATCGAGAGTCCAAAAGGAAAATAAGTTCCTGTAACAGGGTAAAGGGTTGTGAATGCGAAACACTCCGCAGCACAGAAGCTTCAGCTCGTGGAACAATACCTGCAACATAAGCAGAATCAGTAACAAGGTGGAGTGGTACATTCCATTCTCGGAAAACACGAACAACTGCATTCAGTTCTCCTGTTTGAGGTGAACCGGAGACCGTCTCTATGTCCGAATCCCATTGTCTCCGTTGAAAACCTTAGGAAGACAGGAATTGAACCTGCACAGAAGAGATCAAAGCGCTCCATACTCCCCTTATATTACTTCCCAGTAGGGTCAGCTAAACAAAAGCTATCGGGCCCATACCCCGAAAATGATGGTTTAACCTCTTCCTCTACTAAATGAGCCCCGTCACAAAACTAACGTTCTCCTTAAGCCTTCTACTAGGAACAACCATCACAATTTCAAGCAACCACTGACTGCTAGCCTGGCCTGGACTAGAAATCAACACCCTTGCCATTATCCCCTTCCTTTCAAAATCACACCACCCTCGAGCTATGGAAGCTGCAATCAAATACTTTCTCGTCCAAGCAACCGCCTCCGCATTAATCCTCTTCTCAAGCACAATCAACGCACAGTTCACCGGACAATGAGACATTCCGCGACTAAGCCACCCAACAGCCTCCCTACTACTAACTACAGCAGTCGCAATAAAACTAGGCCTAGTACCCTTTCACTTCCGATGTCCAGAGGTCATACAAGGCTCACCTATAACCACTGCCCTACTCGTCTCTACATGAATAAAACTCCCCCCACTCACTCTTCTTTTCTTAACTGCCCCCTCACTGAACCCACTCCTACTGACAACCGTGGCCATTGCATCCGCAGCCATCGGAGGGCGAACAGGACTTAACCAAACACAAATCCGAAAAGTCCTAGCTTTCTCATCGATCGCCCACCTAGGCTGAATAACCATCATCCTCATATACAACCCCAAGCTAACATTAATAACCTTCTACCCATACTCCTTAAGAACCGCCTCCATTTTCTTAGCCCTCAACACAACCAACTCCTCAAAACTATCCACAATAATAACCTCCTGAACAAAAATACCATCGCTAAACGCATCCTTGACGCTAGCACTACTATCCCTAGCCGGCCTGCCCCCACTCCCTGGCTTTTTACCAAAATGACTCATTATCCAGGAACTAACTAAGCAAGAGATATCAACCGCAGCCATAATTATTTCAATACTCTCCCTACAAGGTTTATTTTTCTACCTACGCCTTGCATATTGCTCCACACTCCCACCAAACACTACAAGCTTCATAAAACAATGATACAATAACAAATCCACAGGCACACCAATTGCTACCTTAATTTCTCTGTCAGTCCTCCTTCTCCCCCCTTCTCCCGCAATCCTGACCGTTACCTAAGAAACTTAGGATCCCCTGCCTACCAAACCGAAGGCCTTCAAAGCCTTAACTAAGAGTTAAATCCTCTTAGTTTCTGCCCACACCACTAAGGCCCGCAGGACACTAAACCTGCACCATCTAAATGCAACGCAGATACTCTAATTCAGCTAGGGCCTCCACGATAAGCCTAGACAGACGGGCCTCGATCCCATAAACTTCTAATTAACAGCTAGACGCTCAAACCAACGAGCTTCTGTCTACCAGACTCCGGCACACTCTCAGCGTACATCAATGAGTTTGCAACTCAACATGAACTTCACCACAGAGTCGATAAGAAGAGGAATTCAACCTCTGTAAAAAGGACTACAGCCTAACGCCTAAACACTCAGCCACCTGACCCGTGACCTTCATCAACCGATGACTAGTTTCAACAAACCACAATGACATCGGCACCCTATACCTACTCTTCGGAGCATGGGCAGGCATAGCCGAGTACCGCCCTCAGCCTCCTTATTCGAGCAGAACTTGGCCAACCAGGAACTCTCCTAGGAGACGACCAAATCTACAATGTCATCATCACCGCCCATGCCTTCGTAAGAATCTTCTTCACAGTTATAGCCATTATAATCGAAGGGTTTGGAAACTGACTAGTCCCCCTTATAACTGGAGCCCCAGACATAGCATTCCCCCGCATAAACAACATCGGTTTCTGAACTACTTCCTCCGTCCTTCCTACTGCTCCTAGCGTCCTCCACAGTAGAAGCTGGAGTCGGAACAGGATGAACCATATACCCTACAATACCCTAGTCCATAGTTTCTCACACTGTCTGACCTTTACATTGGGCTTAACATAAATCTTAATAAACAATACCCTAGCCCATAGTTTCTCACAATCCCCCCTTTTTCTTTTTATCCTGTTATTGTTTATTAGACGCTACTTTCATTCTCGGCACTGCGAACAAACCTTTTTCCACAATCCCAACATTTATCATAACACTCACAAGGTAATACCTCACAATTACAATAGGCATAGTTCTCACGTGGCATAATGCATTCGCAACAATCTTCATCCTCATTAATCGATACACTCTTATACTTTGCCCCAGCCCTCGTAGTTAAAATAAGCAATTGAGCTATGTCAAACCGTTCTTTAATAAAATGTAAAATATAGCGTAATATACAAGGCCCAAATATCAGTCCTAGAATCAACATAATAAGTGGTCCTGCTAAAGCAGACAACAAAGTGGTTAGCCAAGGTGAGATATTAAACCAGTTTTCATACCATGACCTGCCCGCCTCAAGACTCTTTTTACGTTGTTCCAACCTTTTCCGGAGTTCAGACATGGCATCCAGGACTACTCCCGTATGGTCAGCAAAAGAACAACGTTCCTCTTTGAGAGCTACACATAACCCTCCTTCTTTTAAGAACAATAGATCTAATCCTCTTCTATTTTGCAGCACTACTTCTGATAAAGACTTCACTGAAGTGGCTAAATTTTTAATAGATTGTTCTATTCTTGTTAAATCCTCATTTACAGCCATCTGCAAACTTTGTAATTCCTGACCTTTTACTAGGGAGGCTATGCCTGTACCTGCTCCAACTCCGCCCGCTATCAGCAGTGTAGCTAGGGTTACCACTGTAATTGGCTCTCGTTTTTGCCTATTCAGGTCTCCTTCAAAGTGGCGTAACACCTCCTCAGAGGTGTGATAGATCAGACGAGGAACAATAATCACCTGTACGCAAAACTGAGATTGATTAAACACGTTTAGGGATAGGCAAGGCGTTACTCCGAAGTCTGAACAAACCCATTTAGCTCCTGGTGTCGGGATAGCCCATTTGTCATTTTGATTCTTGTGTTTCTTTATGTTAGCTTTAGTGATTGTTTGATTACACAAGGGCTGATATTGTTCGGGCACTGTACCTATACATTTTCCTTGACCTGTTAGCAATTGAATAGTAATTCCTTGCGTATGGTTCCTCTGGTCATCCCATGGGCATTCTTGTGGGTTTGAACCACTAGACCATTGAATCCTATCTGGTATTCCGATTGCCTCAAAATATGGGGGTCTAACATTGTAACATAACCAGCACTCCTTAGTTAAATTTGGTTTGCTTTCATTAAGGGTATGATAAGAGGCTTGCATTAAATCCCATAAGGGGTCTTTAGACTCTGACACTCCTGAATCCCTAACTAAAGAGAACTCAGTCACCGTGTCATTAGTTGTTTTATCTGTTACTGATAGGGAGTTTGGACGAGTGGTTGTAACACTTGTGGGGACAATCTTTTTCTTAGGGAAAGTGGGTGAATTCAATACTTTATTCGGCCCAACAGGGAGTGAATCATATGGTATTTTAATTTTTCTTATGAGAAAGTGCCCTCCCCAATCCTTAGGAATTCCTGCATAGACACGTATTCCCCATGTTCGTCCTACTAACATGTTCGTCTTCTAGGGGATGCAATACTTGAAATTTGATGTGGGTACAGACTTTTTTGTTACGTGGAGCTACATAATCCACGTCGCGCAGACCTGTAAGATCTACACCCGTTTGTTCAGGTACACATCCGTTAGGAGTCCAGGTTGCTTTTATATATTTATCAGGAGCCTTTACTGTCCAGCCCGAGGCTATTGTCTCACATCCCCAATAACCACAATAATAGTGTCCGGGATAATTACAGTAAGGCTGTCCAGAGGCCGGGCATAAATAAAATGGAGGTCCTTTTTCACAAGGTATTGGTACTAAATTACAAAGTTTCACTACACATTCAGGTGGCCCTGGGTTGCTAAAAGTGGCTATTGTTTTCGTTCCTTCCCAAGATATTAGTTCCCACTTAAATGGTTCATGTGGGTTTCCCCCTTTTGCTTGGGTTATTATCAATAGCACAATTAATGGTATACCAGGAAAAAGGGTGTTTGTTAATTTTGTTAATTTAAGTATATTCTTACCAGTCCTGGGGAAGTTCGGCCATGGCTGCTTTTGCATCCCATTTTTCTGGCTCTTTTCTCCACGGTTTGTTTCTCCTCTGCCTCGCCCGTCGACTCGGTTGCTTCGAGCCACGGGGTGTACCATCTTCTCGGCAGCAAGGGAATTCTTCAGGAGAATAGCTGTTGCGGGCTTTTTGCCTGTTTACATAGGCTTCCTACTTCGCAGCTTTAATTAATGGGGCCGAGCAAGACACGGTTAGTACTTCCCTCCTGCACTTTATAGCCAAGATTTCAGCTACAAAGGGGACTGGTTCGGTGGAGTGGTAACAATAATATTGAGGGTTTATTCCTTTGGCAAAAATTTCCCACCACTCATGGGATTCTCGAATAATTTCTTGTTTAGACTCTAATTGTTTTAATTTCCACTCCGTAAGAGTTCTTTGAATTTTCCAACACTGTGTGCAAACTCCTATTGGAGGGTATCCATATTCACAGTGTGTCCACCATTTATTCTGGCATACCTTACACCTGAAACAAGCAAATGGATAACAATTGCAGTTCAAATTATTACATCTAATTCATATATCTAGAGTGCATACATTATTTGCATCAGCCTATCTTCTTATACTTGATATTGTGTGGTTGCATAAGTTTAGCAATTTCCTTCAACACACTTTGTACGCTTCCATATATAATAGATAAAAAAAGAAATAATTATAGCAAATATAAACAACAATACACACTTTATACCAAAAGGTAATGCGGCAAAATAATCAAATAAAGTCTCTATCATTACGTTATCTTTTCAGGGTTATCTTGGTGTCACCTGGAGTACTGATTACTTTCCAGTGGGGTCTCGTCACCGGGCCTTTAATGCGACTAGCATGAGTCCATCCACGCTCAGCAGTCCGGACAGCCGTTTCTGTTGTAAGCAGAACAAGATAAGGTCCCTCCCAATTGGGTTTTAGGGTTTCTTCTTTCCACGTTTTAACCAATACCCAGTCCCCAGGTTTAAGAGTATGAATGTTTAAGTCCAACGGTGGTCGTTGTACAATCAGTCCATGTTCCCAAAGCTTGTTACGATGTTCTGCTAATCGTGAAACGTATTCATTAATCACACGGTCTCGAATTAAAACATTTGTTTGTGGACTTTCAATTCTATAGGACATTCCATACACCATTTCAAACGCTGATATTCCTACATCTGCTCGGGGTCTGGTTCTGAGAATGAATAGCGCCATGGGTAGGCACTTAATCCATGATAATTTGGTTTCTATCCTTAATTTAGTCAAAATAGTTTTGATTTCTCCATTCATCCTTTCAACTTTTCCCGAACTTTGTGGATGCCATGGCGTATGGTATTCCCACTTAATACCCAAGCTTTCTGTTAGATCTCTAACAATTTTTGACACAAAGTGTGTTCCTCTGTCCGAGTCGATTACTTCAGGTACTCCATATCGAGGTATAATGTGTTCAAGTAACACTTTAGTAACTTGGTTAGCAGTTGCCTTGGAGGTAGGAAAAGCCTCAACATAATGTGTTAAATGATCCACCATTACTAATAAATATTTGTAACGCCCTACCCTGGGTAGCTCAGTAAAATCCACTTGTATGTGTGAGAAAGGTCTGTATGCTGGGGAACGTCCTCCAAGAGGCTTTTGTCTCATGTTGTTTCGATTAACCTTTTGACAGGTCTCGCAGGCTGCCGTGACTGTCTTTGCTATGTTATATACGCCTATACAGGCAAACTGTTGATTGAAATGATCAACTAACGCCTGGGTTCCCCAGTGTGTTTTACTATGTATTTTTGAAAATATTTCAAGTGCTATGCCCTTCGGCAAAACTTCTCTCCCATCTGGCAATATGTACTTACCATCCTGTTCCTTAGCTCCCATTTGTTCTCGTTTTTCCTTTTCTGCAGACTCAAACCTCAAATTTTTACTAACAGGTATTTGTTGTATAGTTAAAATCGTACTATAATTGCCTGCCACTCGTTTTGCTTCTGTATCAGCTGCATTATTTCCCCTAACTTGGTAACTCGTACCTCGCTGGTGTCCCTTTATATGTACAACTGCTATTTTATTCGGCATTTTTAATGCCTCCAGAACTCGCCGAATTAATTCCGGGTGTATCAGTTCTTTTCCCTGTGAGTTAACGAATCCTCTGTCTTCCCATATTTTCCCAAAAGTGTGCACTACTCCGAACGCATAGCGTGAGTCTGTATATATAGTTCCATCCTTTCCCTTCAGTGACACTAATGCTTTCCACAATGCATACAGCTCACAGGCTTGAGCCGACCAGCTGGCACTCAGGGGGCCTGATTCTATTGTCTTAAATTCTCTTTTTTCCAACTTAACGATGGCATATCCGGACAATCGTTTACCTTCCACTATTCGTGATGACCCATCTGTAAATAATACTTCTCCACATTGTAGTTCTTCTTCTTCTAAGTCTGGCCTAATGCGTGTCTGCTGTTCAATTGTTTGAAAACAATTGTGCAATAGTTCATTACCTTCTCCTGGGTACAAAAATTCAGCGGGGTTAACTGCTCCAATAGTTTTCAAAGATAGTTTAGGGGATTCTATAAGTATTCCCTCATACTTTAATAATCGGCTATCTGTAAGCCATTTTTCTGCTTTTTGTTGTAACACTCCCCTGATATTATGAGGCGCATATAAGACAACTTCTCCATTAAAGGTAATGCGATTCGTTTCCTCAAGTAATAAGGCAGCAGCAACAATGATTTGTAAACAACTCGGCCAACCCCTGCTCACAGGGTCCAACAGCTTTGATAAGTATGCCACCGGTTTCTTTTGTCCGGCCCATTCCTGAGTTAATACTCCGAATGCCGTTCCTTCATATATGTTAACAAATAAATGGAATGGCCGCTTTAAATCTGGGAGGCTTAAAACCGGTGCTTGGCTTAGCTCCCTTTTGAGACTGGCAAACTGCTCTTGATCCTGAGGGGTCCACTTGGGCATTTTGTCTTTAGACAGTTGTTCATATAAGAATTTAACTTTAAAGCTGTAGTTCTCTATCCGTTGCCTACAATACCCAAATAGCCCTAATGCCTGCCGAATTTGCCTCTTAGTGACAGGCATAGGTAATTCCAGAATTCCTTTAATGCGCTCTGGATCCAATATCTTCTTGCCGTTAAACAAATAATGCCCCAAATATTTCACTTTTTCCTCCACAAATTGTAACTTTTCTTGTGATACCCGTAGTCCCTTTTGTGCAAGAAAGTTTAGGAGCCGAATGCTTTCTTTTCTTACATCCTCCTTATTATTCCCTGCTATGAGCAGATCATCTACATACTGTAACAGCACGTTTCCCGTTTGTACCTGGTATTCTTTTAAGAGCTCTTCCAGGGCCTGTCCAAACAGATTAGGGGACTCAGTGAACCCTTGGGGGAGCACGGTCCATCTCAATTGCTGTTTACGGCCTGTCTCTATGTCTTCCCATTCAAAGGCAAAATAATCACGGCATTCTTCTGCCAGTGGACAGGCCCAAAAGGCATCCTTTAAATCAGCCACACTATACCAGGAGTTATGGGGTCCTAGCTTGCTTAGCAGTGTGTATGGATTTGCTACTACAGGGAACCGGGCGATAGTTCTTTTGTTTATTTCCCTTAGATCATGTACGAGCCGATATTTCCCATTTGGTTTCTTCACAGGCAGAATGGGGGTGTTAAAGGGTGACATACAAGGCTCTAAGAATTCCTTGTGCTAACAATCGATCGATTTCTGGTTTTAATCCCCTCCGTCCTTCTAGGGATATGGGATATTGCCTTACCCTCACAGGTATGTGGGGTTCGGAAATTTGGATTTTAATCGGTGGGATTTCCAGTCTACTAATTGTGTCCGGAGAGTACCAGACACCGGGGTTAATTTGTTTTTGATCATCCACGGTCAAAGGATAAGCAGACACTGTTAGCTCTTGATTTTTCACTTTAATTTCTAATTGCAATTCAACAATTAAATCTCGTCCTAACAGATTAAATTCTGCTTCAGGGACGAGCAAGAGTTCACCCATTCCAAATTTATTTTCAGTTTCGAATACCACATTTTTGATTTTGCTTACTTTAAAGGGTTCTCCTTTTGCCCCAATTACTTGTACTTTTTCAGGGGAAACTTTACATCCCTCAGGTATTTGCTTAATAGTTGATTTCTCAGCCCCAGTGTCTACTAAAAAGGTGAACTCTTGTTTATGGGGACCTATTTTTAATTTTATCAAGGGCTCATGATGACTCCGGTCCCCTAAGATATAGAGCCCCTGACTCTCCTAATCCGTTTTCAATATTTCCTCATCCCTGATCCTTTCTCTGCAATTCTGTTTTATATGTCCCCTTTTTCCACAGTAAAAACAACATCTCTGTTCCTTCTTCACTACTACGTTCCCTTGTTTCGTTCCAGCAGATCTGTGTTCACCAGTTTGCCCTTTGCGATCCTCTCTGACTGCTGCTACCATCATTTTTACTTGTCGCTTGCTGCTCTCTTCTTCCCGCCTTACGTAGACTTTCTGAGCTTCCCTCAATAATTCATCCAAGCCTCTATTCTGCCAGTCTTCTAACTTTTCAATCTTCTTTCTGATATCTTCCCATGATTTTGCCACAAACTGAGTTTTGAGGAGCGCTTGCCCTAAAGGGTCGTCTGGATTTACCCCAGAGTACAGCTGAAGGGCTTTCCTCAGTCGTTCCAGCCACTCAGTAGGGCTTTCATCTTTCTTTTGCATTTCATTAAATGCTTTATTGATATTCTGGCCACGGGGTACTGCTTCCCCAATCCCCTGGATTACTATAGTTCTCAGGTCCTGCATATGAGTTCTATGCACTGGATCCTGATTATCCCAATGAGGTCTTTGGAGTGGCCATTTAATATCTGCTTGGGGTCCCTGGGCATGCTGAGCATCCCACAGTCTCATTCCTGCTCGTCTAATCATATCTCTTTCCTCGGTAGTAAATAATTGACCAAGGATAGATTGCATCTCATCCCAAGTATAAAGGTTTGGTCCCAAAAATGGATTTAATCTTTCTGCCACTCCGAGTGGGCCTTCAATTAAGTTTCCCATCTCGGTTCTTTTAAAATCTCGTAGGTCAGCCGAGTTTAGGGGTACGGAAATATATCCGATCACAGGTTGAGGTCCCCCCATGGGTATTTCCCTTAGGGGGTACATTTGAGCTGCCCCTTTCTGACTTCTAGTTATGCGTCTAGGAAGAGGGGGAGACCCTTGTTCCGACTCTGGTGGGGGAGTGGGCGCTCTGGGGACCTCTGCGGGAGCAGGAGGAGGAATGTAAGGAGGGGGGGTTAGAAGGGTTTCGTCCAACTCTTCCTGCTTTTTCTTTTGTTTAGTTTTCATTTCATTCAGTGGGTAAAGTCTAGCTCCCGGTCTTTCTAGCCACACTTCCGCATATCGACTCTCCTCCGGGTTAAGGGGTTTTTTATTATTAACCCAGAGGTTTAATTGCTGTCTTACCCAATCTTCTTCTGACCCATAGACTGGCCAAAAGACATTTTTAGAAATCTTCTTCCCTCCCCATATCTTAGTACAATATTCTATCATCTTCTGCTTATCTTTCCCTAGGGTTCCAAGGAAATATCTCCAATTGTCTAAGATATATGCCAGAGGGGTATTCTTAGGTACAGTGGGTACCCTTCCCATGGGAGTCGAAGGCTTGCTGCCCTTCGCCCCCATCTTCTGGAATATCCACAAACATACACTCACTCGCTCCCCTTGTTCCTGGCCCAGTCCCTCGCGGGAGATGGGAAACGCAGTACTTAAGAGTCCGCACTCGCTTGGTTCAGTATATCGAACCTCTCACTCGTTATATCCCAGGAAACCCAATCCCGCCCGAACGGCAAACCCGCAAACAAATTCGCAATATACTTACGCGTCCTGCGTCTTCGTCCGGACTCCCGTGCACAGAATTTTTATGGGATTTTACCGGTTTCTCCTTTGCTCATTATTCTAGAATTTAGGTTCGTCGGTAAGGTTGGAGTAAGCTGTTGGTCGCGGGGCCGCGAAATGTCGCGGGGCGCCTCCCCGGAGGACCAAAGCCCACCGTTCCTTATCCGAGTCACGGCACCAGAAATTGTTATAAATTGAGACCACAACGGATCATAATCCAATTAAAATTTTATTAATTATAGCAAGTAGAATATGAGCAAAAACAGCGCTGGACGACAGGGGAGTCTGCGCTCCGCCCACTGCCGTCCTGAGCACTTCAAACAGTCCCTTTTTATACATCTTTACTCCCGTGTTCATGAGGTAGTGGAGGTACTCTGCGCATGCTTCAGTTGTTGTTAGGGGGTCGTTTTCTGCCTTCTGGTGGTCGTTGAGGCCGAAGTAAGAAGTCTTCCTCCTTTGTCCCATAGTTGACCCCTCACTCATATGTCCTTATATGGGGTAGTTTGTCCTGTTTCTGTCGGTTCCTGGACATCTGGTGGTTATCTTATCTTGCACAAGCGGTATCTTGTGGCTGTTTATATCTTTTGCTGTCTGACCTTTACATTGGGCCTAACATAAATCTTTATAAACAATACCCTAGTCCATAGTTTCTCACACTGTCTGACCTTTACATTGGGCTTAACATAAATCTTAATAAACAATACCCTAGTCCATAGTTTCTCACATTCCCCAAACAGTATCACATTTAGAGCAGAGGATAATCGTTCCTTTCTACCCCAAACTCTTGGCTGGGGACACGTTGCAGTGCTATCAAACTAGCAGACCGCAACAAGGCTTTACCGTTGGCCATATTCTACTGCCGGTGCTGTAGCACCTTCCTCCAGAGGCCAGACCACACTGCTCCTCCTCCAGCTGACACCCTCTCCCACAAGCCACAGGGCTATTTAACCCCTTAGCGGGAACCAGCTACACCTGCACATCGCCCATGTCAATCAAGCCACTGCCTCTGAGGCAAGGCCACAGCTGCGTGTTATCAATGCTAATCAACCCACCGCCTTCATTCCTCTACAGGGAGAAGCTCACCAAGCACATTTCCACCACCCACAACTGGCTGCTAAAATGTCATTCGCACAGAGCAGCGTGTGGAAAAAAAAAAAAAAAAAAAAATTCCTCCAGGACACATCAAAGTAATTCCACTACTGTTCAGGCTCCCAAGGTACTTTCACCCGTTCAAGCCATCGCAAGGCCTCACGGCCCATTTCTCTCCTTGTACCACCACCACTCCAGAAAAGCAGAGGAAATGTGATGGAGACAGCACACTGGGTGAGCTACAGAGCCCCTGATACCATCTACTAAACACGAAGAGTGTGAGCATGGGAAGGACTAGAAAGGCACTCCACTTACCGTTTAGCTGCTTTCTTGCCAATGAGGTGTCGGTGGAATTGGTGGTCAGCCTTGATTATTGCGTAATCCGTCCCGTGGATCTAAAAAGAATTATATTTTTTATATCTATCTATATATGTATGGATGTACATTATTTTATATTATAATATATAGGGCCAGGTAGGACAGGCCACCGCCTCTGTCTCGTGCCCTAAGTAACTGCCTACTGCCACTATTGGCACTGACTCACCAGCGGTCAGCTACAAGCACTTCTGCTCTTCAGCAGAGCACAAGCATTCCTCTGCTTTGAGAAGAGAGCATTGTGCTCATGAAACATTGAAAAGACTGACTTCTATGCCTCTCCAGCTATAACCAAGAGAATCCTTCCTTCTCCGCACCAAAAAAATTAATGCTGACTTTTCAAGGATGCTATGGATGAGGTTCATAACCAAGGGGTGTCATCCACCTGGCCACACAATTTGTCTCCTGCAAGTACGATTAAGCATGCCAAGACATCCTATGGATGTGACAAACACCTCATCACCTCTGCTCTGTTGCCCCTTCTTCCCCCAGTTTCTTACTGGAACTAGTAACTCCAGCTCACCAGTTCCTTGAGCATGGCTTCAATCGGTTCCTGAGCCACATGCACATCTTCTGTAGGTCCTTCCAAAGTGATGTTATCCTGTGGCGAGCAGCCTCACAGTTTGCCCTCTTGCCTGTGATAACAATTGTCTCCGAGTTGCTGTTCTTTGCTGGGAGATCAATTATGGTGTTGCTTTCTTTACGGATCTGCCATAAAGAAGAAAAAAAAAAAAAATCATCGCAGAAGTGTCCCATGTCAGAAGAAAAAGCCTCGCAGGCTATATTGGACATCACCAATGGGCAGGAGAGAGCATCCAGTGGGATTTTGCTGCAGGCAGTGATCATCACGAGCACTTGAGTTAGGAGCAATATCTCACCTTCTTGATGTTGGCACCTCCTTTCCCTACGATGTTCTTGTGGAACTGTTTGCAGATGGGGACAGAAATAGAAAAGCTGTTTTCAACCTAAGGGAGAAAGGAAGGGAGAACTGAAGATTACACTGTCGTGGCAAGGGAGGCCCGACTTCAGGAACTCTGATAAACGAGCTTTTGAAAAGAGGCTTAGACCCAAGGAAGTTCTCTATACGAGGGACTTGTAAGACTAAACAAAGGCAAGGACGTTCCCCTATAGCCTTCCCATAACAGGTACTACCCCCTGCCTCCATTCAGCCAAAACAGCGTCGACAGCTCCCTCCTCTTGAGGTGTTTTAGCTCTACCCAAGCCAGTAGAGCTCTGCTTTGCCCCAGGGTTATCCAGGCACGGAGGAGGGAAGTGCAGGCAGAAGACCTCCTTACCAGGTCTGCCACCGTCTTTTGCATGTACTCGGTGCACTTCTCCACCTCGTTTTTGGGACCTCGGAGTTGGACGATGTCACTCTTGTGTGCAGGGTCTGGGAAGTTGATGATAACCTGCAGGAGCGGTCATTTAGAGTTAGCTCAAGCAAAAGCAAGAACCCTTGTGTCAGACACATGCAAAGGTTGGGGGGATCCTACACATGCCCTTTTCCCATTCAGAAACGGGGAACCGTGTTAGCGGCCTCTGGCTAAAAGAACTATCTTCTCAGACACTTGCGCTACAGAGCCACTAAAGTTACGACTTCTGTGACGACAGGCCTACTACCCATGTAGGAAAGAACCCCTCTGGATTCCTCCTCTCCTACAAAGCCTTACCTCTGGGAATTGCTCCCGGATTTCCCAGACCCGCTCAGCCTTCTGCCCAGTGATGGTCCGGTGGAATTTCTGCTCAACGATTAGGTCCGCAGCGTGTTCATTTTCTTACGGGAACAGAGGGCACACTGAGTGTTCAGCCGGAGAGCCGTCTACTTTGACTTAGCGGTTTGCTGCCCGACGGTTTACTTGCCAGCACTGTCCCTCTTTTCTCCAGACCAAATTCACTCTGCGTTGACAGAGAAGGGCTACCCGAGGGAACAGGGGAAGACATTTGTGAAGAGGAACTTGCACTTGTCATGAGATCCAAGTGCTCCGTGGGCAAGGGGCACACACTCGCACCAGAAGGTTACAAGGGAACACGAGAGCCCAAACCCTGCAGTCTCCCAAACATCACGTCCTACCCACTCACCATACGGGAAGCGAGTTCCAGCAGCTCGCTCTTGGCCTGTGGGACCCCCTGTGGGTCTCCTTCCATTCTGATCGGGTTGCTCTTCTCGTTGTCCGGGGGAATGCGCACAGACACCTTGTACAGATCCTTCATCCTGTTCACTTCGAGGCAAGGACTGTGGTGACGCCGTCTGCTAGGCAAAGACCTGGAAGCAAGGCACCTGGATTATCACTGCTCAGAGGCTGATGAAGAAGTAAAGCCGCCTCTGGGAAGGGCTCGGTGGGGTAGGGTTGAGCCAGGGGAAATTGCCTCTTCCCCCTGGAGTTCAGCGAGAGCAGACCTGTGCCACACGAGAGCCTGTCCAAGTAAATACCGTGGCATCTACAGAGCCCATTGTTCCCTTGTCAGAGCCAGGCGTGTTTCTTCCCCAAACAGTATCACATTTAGAGCAGAGGATAATCGTTCCTTTCTACCCCAAACTCTTGGCTGGGGACACGTTGCAGTGCTATCAAACTAGCAGACCGCAACAAGGCTTTACCGTTGGCCATATTCTACTGCCGGTGCTGTAGCACCTTCCTCCAGAGGCCAGACCACACTGCTCCTCCTCCAGCTGACACCCTCTCCCACAAGCCACAGGGCTATTTAACCCCTTAGCGGGAACCAGCTACACCTGCACATCGCCCATGTCAATCAACCCACTGCCTCTGAGGCAAGGCCACAGCTGCGTGTTATCAATGCTAATCAACCCACCGCCTTCATTCCTCTACAGGGACAAGATCACCAAGCACATTTCCACCACCCACAACTGGCTGCTAAAATGTCATTCGCACAGAGCAACGTGTGGAAAAAAAAAAAATAAAAATTCCTCCAGGACACATCAAAGTAATTCCACTACTGTTCAGGCTCCCAAGGTACTTTCACCCGTTCAAGCCATCGCAAGGCCTGACGGCCCATTTCTCTCCTTGTACCACCACCACTCCAGAAAAGCAGAGGAAATGTGATGGAGACAGCACACTGGGTGAGCTACAGAGCCCCTGATACCATCTACTAAACACGAAGAGTGTGAGCATGGGAAGGACTAGAAAGGCACTCCACTTACCGTTTAGCTGCTTTCTTGCCAATGAGGTGTCGGTGGAATTGGTGGTCAGCCTTGATTATTGCGTAATCCGTCCCGTGGATCTAAAAAGAATTATATCTTTTATATCTATCTATATATGTATGGATGTACATTATTTTATATTATAATATATAGGGCCAGGTAGGACAGGCCACCGCTTCTGTCTCGTGCCCTAAGTAACTGCCTACTGCCACTATTGGCACTGACTCACCAGCGGTCAGCTACAAGCACTTCTGCTCTTCAGCAGAGCACAAGCATTCCTCTGCTTTGAGAAGAGAGCATTGTGCTCATGAAACATTGAAAAGACTCACTTCTATGCCTCTCCAGCTATAACCAAGAGAATCCTTCCTTCTCCGCACCAAAAAAATTAATAATGACTTTTCAAGGATGCTATGGATGAGTTTCATAACCAAGGGGTGCCATCCACCTGGCCACACAATTTGTCTCCTGCAAGTACGATTAAGCATGCCAAGACATCCTATGGATGTGACAAACACCTCATCACCTCTGCTCTGTTGCCCCTTCTTCCCCGAGTTCCTGTTCTCCTTCATAATACCTAGTTGTTCTCTCATTATGAATCCTCCCTTCCCCTTATCAGTGTCAATGGAATCATCGTTCCATGGACAATGAGTCGTCCCTTTCCCCCGCTTGGTCCGAGAGTATTACCTCTGTTCAGTGGCTTGATCCAGGGTGATAGTGCTCGTTCTAGGCGCTGTAAAAAGCGAAATCTATATCCTATGTCCTGATTTTGGGTATCTAACATTAATGCAAAACAGTAATCCTCACACAGTTTTTATTTCATTCTGTAGCGTCGGTGTCGGTATCAGCTGCCTGCGGTAAAGGTTCACGGAAAGGTCTTACATTCTTCGCTGGGATCCATCGAGGTCCTTTTTCTGTAGAGACACAAGCATAACCTTTTCCCCGTGTAACAAGAGGATATGGTCCCATAATTTTACCTGTTTCTGCATCTCGGACCGATACCGGGCCTTTAACCCGTGCCTCGACGGAGGTAGCTGCAGTGAAACGTCGACCTATCGGTGGGCCGTTATCTATTCAAGAACAATTCAAAAAATTAAAAACATACAACGCTTTCTGTAACCGTTCCTCGGGAATAGCCATGCCCATTCCCCCTTTTTGTTGTTGTCATAAACGTTTCAGAGACCGATGAGACCCTTCAATGAGAGATCGACCGGTGGGGGAATGAGCAATGCCGGTAATGTGAGTTCTACCCCATAGGGCAAAAGAGGTTTTTACAGTTGTTGAAACGTAAAGATAAAGACCGATAACGGTCCAGCTTAAGGGAATACCTAAAGCAGCAAAAGCACGCATTAAATGTCTACGAACAGCTCGTGCCTTTTCTCCTGTGTGACACGAGGCAACCAAGGCACCTGAAAATGTATCAATGGAAGAGTGGATATATTTAAGGCTACCAAATTCAGAATCATGCGTGACATCTGTTTGCCATAACGGTAGGCTTTGTAATCCTCTAGGATTAGCTCCTGCAGCAACTGATGGGAAAGAATGTTTTTGACAATCGGGACAGACAGCAATAATACTTGATGCTTGTTGAGCAGCAAGGCCAAACTGTCGCTTAAGAGCTCCAGCGTTTCGATGGAAAAAAAGAGTGCCTTCGCTTAGCTTGTGCAATACGGTCTGGCAGTACTTGAACTGGTCACGGCAATAGGTCAGCTCGTCGATTGCCTTCTGCAAGAAAACCAGGTAGCGAGGTATGAGACCTAATATGCATAACAAAATAAGGCGCAGATCGAGAGTCCAAAAGGAAAATAAGTTCCTGTAACAGGGTAAAGGGTTGTGAATGCGAAACACTCCGCAGCACAGAAGCTTCAGCTCGTGGAACAATACCTGCAACATAAGCAGAATCAGTAACAAGGTGGAGTGGTACATTCCATTCTCGGAAAACACGAACAACTGCATTCAGTTCTCCTGTTTGAGGTGAACCGGAGACCGTCTCTATGTCCGAATCCCATTGCCTCCGTTGATCATCCCACCACAGAAGAACAGATTTATGCGATTGGCCCGATCCATCTGTAAACACAGTAAGCGCCGGTAAGGGTTGTTCGCTTCTTCTGGGTTTTAACATCAGACGAAAATCAACGTTAAACAGTTTGTGTGAAGGTGGATGGGAAGTTATTCGACCTGTATGTTCTCGCCCGGCACCTCCCCGGGACCTACAGCTTGACAAACTATTGCTGTACAATTCAACCACGAGAACCTCTAACACCTTTACCGCTCAAACCTAGCCTTCTCCTTAACATCTTGTATATCCCATAAACACCACCTACCCAAAACCTCAGCACTAAAATCATATTAACCCAAACCCCCCATACACACACGCCCCTAAGACTATAGGCGCCCAAACAGCCAACGAAGCCAACGAAACCAACGAAACCACGTCCCCGTAGCTTACAATCCAAAGCGTGGCACTGAAGATGCCAAGATGGCGTCCAATATGAAAGCCGAGGACAAAAGACTTAGCCCTAACCTTACGGTTGGCTCCTGCTAGACCTAGACGTGCAAGTATCTGCGGCCCAGTGTAAATGCCCTAGGCCTCCTGCTAAGACCGAAGGAGCAGGCATCAGGCACACGCTACCAACTGCAGCCCAAGACGCCTTGCTCAGCCACACCCCCACGGGCACTCAGCAGTAATTAACAGTAAGCAAGAAGCGCAAGCTTGACTTAGTCACGGCAACCTTCAGGGTTGGTAAATCTCGTGCCAGCCGCCGCGGTCACACCAGAAACCCAAGCCAACAGTCACACGGCGTAGAGAGCGGACCAGAGCCTGTCAGAATAACTAGGAAACCGAAACACAACTAAGCTGTCGTAAGCCCGAGATACCCCTAAGGCCAACCTAAAGATGATCCTAGTAAACCTGACTGCGGCCAATGAAGAGACGGGACGCAGCTTGATGCAAGCAAATGTCAATGCGTTGTGCAGAAGCACGAGGTTTTATACGCTTGCAGAAGCTGCGCGTTTTAAACCAATTGCTTCTTGAGGCTAAGCCTTGCATACTAGGCAATCCCTGATTGGTGGTTAACTACCGGCACTTAACAGCAAGGTGTTACCTTTCCTTGGCGCCATCCGTCTCCCACTCCCCTGTGCTCTGTAACCATGCCCCATCATGTTGTTAATTGTTGTCTAGACAAGCTCGAGCACACTCCCCTCAGCTGACCGATTGCCACGCGTGGTCCTAGTTTCCAGCCCGCTCCTGCACCTCCCCCTTCCTGTTGCACAAAAGAACCTTTGAAAGCGAACGAGGAAAAACAAGGCCTAAGCAACAGAACAAATAAAAAACCAACTAAGACATATTATCACTGTCAAAATAACCCACTGCCTTTGTTCCGTACAATTCTACAATTTCCCCTTTTTGTTTTTGAACAGCTAGTACCAGGTTTGCCATGTTCCGCAGGGCCCTTGCAAACATGACAGCAACCAAGGTAATAGCAAACAAACAACACTGCCAATCGAGTGAATGGATGCCAGAAAAGGCTGAAATTTTCTCAGATTTTGATAACATGTTGCTGCAGTGGGGCGCCTAAAATCCACGCAGCACATACCATCAAAATCCTCACAGCCACGTCCTTGAACCAACAACAAAAAGCAGCGGCAATTTTGACTCACATGCTTAACTGCCTACCAAACAAGGTGATTGAACTCTTTAATGCTTTCCCTGCTGTTACTCTGCATAAGAGAAGAAGCGCTGCGACACGTTTCCATCCTAGCCTCCTACTACATTAGCATCTACAGAAAGACAATGCTCGACATGCAAAGTGTAAACAACATCACCTTCTTTTGGATTAACGTTATACGTAGGCGGAAGGGCACACCAAACAAGAACCGTTTCCGTCAAAAAGTTCGAAACATAGCATGCCTTCTCTGAACATACCTCTGGGGTCATCCCCTTCATTCCCTCCTTTTGATGCAAAGAGAGACACTTTACCCTAACAGAGAAGCCCCTGTTTACATCTCTGAGCCAGGACACAAGCCGCAGCTGTGCGCGCCACCAGGCTCAGGGCAGAAACCACTCCTGTAGTTACCTAACTATATATCTCGACAAGCGTGCAGACACCTATTAAACACTAAATAACCATGTTTATCGTTCCTGTTCTCCTTGGTAATACCTAGTTGTTCTCTCATTATGAATCCTCCCTTCCCCTTATCAGTGTCAATGGAATCATCGTTCCATGGACAATGAGTCGTCCCGTTCCCCCGCTTGGTCCGAGAGTATTACCTCTGTTCAGTGGCTTGATCCAGGGTGATAGTGCTCGTTCTAGGCGCTGTAAAAAGCGAAATCTATATCCTATGTCCTGATTTTGGGTATCTAACATTAATGCAAAACAGTAATCCTCACACAGTTTTTATTTCATTCTGTAGCGTCGGTGTCGGTATCGGCTGCCTGCGGTAAAGGTTCACGGAAAGGTCTTACATTCTTCGCTGGGATCCATCTAGGTCCTTTTTCTGTAGAGACACAAGCATAACCTTTTCCCCGTGTAACAAGAGGATATGGTCCCATAATTTTACCTGTTTCTGTATCTCGGACCGATACCGGGCCTTTAACCCGTGCCTCGACGGAGGTAGCTGCAGTGAAACGTCGACCTATCGGTGGGTCGTTATCTATTCAAGAACAATTCAAAAAATTAAAAACATACAACGCTTTCTGTAACCGTTCCTCGGGAATAGCCATGCCCATTCCCCCTTTTTGTTGTTGTCATAAACGTTTCAGAGACCGATGAGACCCTTCAATGAGAGATCGACCGGTGGGGGAATGAGCAATGCCGGTAATGTGAGTTCTACCCCATAGGGCAAAAGAGGTTTTTACAGTTGTTGAAACGTAAAGATAAAGACCGACAACGGTCCAGCTTAAGGGAATACCTAAAGCAGCAAAAGCACGCATTAAATGTCTACGAACAGCTCGTGCCTTTTCTCCTGTGTGACACGAGGCAACCAAGGCACCTGAAAATGTATCAATGGAAGAGTGGATATATTTAAGGCTACCAAATTCAGAATCATGCGTGACATCTGTTTGCCATAACGGTAGGCTTTGTAATCCTCTAGGATTAACTCCTGCAGCAACTGATGGGAAAGAATGTTTTTGACAATCGGGACAGACAGCAATAATACTTGATGCTTGTTGAGCAGCAAGGCCAAACTGTCGCTTAAGAGCTCCAGCGTTTCGATGGAAAAAAAGAGTGCCTTCGCTTAGCTTGTGCAATACGGTCTGGCAGTACTTGAACTGGTCACGGCAATAGGTCAGCTCGTCGATTGCCTTCTGCAAGAAAACCAGGTAGCGAGGTATGAGACCTAATATGCATAACAAAATAAGGCGCAGATCGAGAGTCCAAAAGGAAAATAAGTTCCTGTAACAGGGTAAAGGGTTGTGAATGCGAAACACTCCGCAGCACAGAAGCTTCAGCTCGTGGAACAATACCTGCAACATAAGCAGAATCAGTAACAAGGTGGAGTGGTACATTCCATTCTCGGAAAACACGAACAACTGCATTCAGTTCTCCTGTTTGAGGTGAACCGGAGACCGTCTCTATGTCCGAATCCCATTGTCTCCGTTGAAAACCTTAGGAAGACAGGAATTGAACCTGCACAGAAGAGATCAAAGCGCTCCATACTCCCCTTATATTACTTCCCAGTAGGGTCAGCTAAACAAAAGCTATCGGGCCCATACCCCGAAAATGATGGTTTAACCTCTTCCTCTACTAAATGAGCCCCGTCACAAAACTAACGTTCTCCTTAAGCCTTCTACTAGGAACAACCATCACAATTTCAAGCAACCACTGACTGCTAGCCTGGCCTGGACTAGAAATCAACACCCTTGCCATTATCCCCTTCCTTTCAAAATCACACCACCCTCGAGCTATGGAAGCTGCAATCAAATACTTTCTCGTCCAAGCAACCGCCTCCGCATTAATCCTCTTCTCAAGCACAATCAACGCACAGTTCACCGGACAATGAGACATTCCGCGACTAAGCCACCCAACAGCCTCCCTACTACTAACTACAGCAGTCGCAATAAAACTAGGCCTAGTACCCTTTCACTTCCGATGTCCAGAGGTCATACAAGGCTCACCTATAACCACTGCCCTACTCGTCTCTACATGAATAAAACTCCCCCCACTCACTCTTCTTTTCTTAACTGCCCCCTCACTGAACCCACTCCTACTGACAACCGTGGCCATTGCATCCGCAGCCATCGGAGGGCGAACAGGACTTAACCAAACACAAATCCGAAAAGTCCTAGCTTTCTCATCGATCGCCCACCTAGGCTGAATAACCATCATCCTCATATACAACCCCAAGCTAACATTAATAACCTTCTACCTATACTCCTTAAGAACCGCCTCCATTTTCTTAGCCCTCAACACAACCAACTCCTCAAAACTATCCACAATAATAACCTCCTGAACAAAAATACCATCACTAAACGCATCCTTGACGCTAGCACTACTATCCCTAGCCGGCCTGCCCCCACTCCCTGGCTTTTTACCAAAATGACTCATTATCCAGGAACTAACTAAGCAAGAGATATCAACCGCAGCCATAATTATTTCAATACTCTCCCTACAAGGTTTATTTTTCTACCTACGCCTTGCATATTGCTCCACACTCCCACCAAACACTACAAGCTTCATAAAACAATGATACAATAACAAATCCACAGGCACACCAATTGCTACCTTAATTTCTCTGTCAGTCCTCCTTCTCCCCCCTTCTCCCGCAATCCTGACCGTTACCTAAGAAACTTAGGATCCCCTGCCTACCAAACCGAAGGCCTTCAAAGCCTTAACTAAGAGTTAAATCCTCTTAGTTTCTGCCCACACCACTAAGGCCCGCAGGACACTAAACCTGCACCATCTAAATGCAACGCAGATACTCTAATTCAGCTAGGGCCTCCACGATAAGCCTAGACAGACGGGCCTCGATCCCATAAACTTCTAATTAACAGCTAGACGCTCAAACCAACGAGCTTCTGTCTACCAGACTCCGGCACACTCTCAGCGTACATCAATGAGTTTGCAACTCAACATGAACTTCACCACAGAGTCGATAAGAAGAGGAATTCAACCTCTGTAAAAAGGACTACAGCCTAACGCCTAAACACTCAGCCACCTGACCCGTGACCTTCATCAACCGATGACTAGTTTCAACAAACCACAATGACATCGGCACCCTATACCTACTCTTCGGAGCATGGGCAGGCATAGCCGAGTACCGCCCTCAGCCTCCTTATTCGAGCAGAACTTGGCCAACCAGGAACTCTCCTAGGAGACGACCAAATCTACAATGTCATCATCACCGCCCATGCCTTCGTAAGAATCTTCTTCACAGTTATAGCTATTATAATCGAAGGGTTTGGAAACTGACTAGTCCCCCTTATAATTGGAGCCCCAGACATAGCATTCCCCCGCATAAACAACATCGGTTTCTGAACTACTTCCTCCGTCCTTCCTACTGCTCCTAGCGTCCTCCACAGTAGAAGCTGGAGTCGGAACAGGATGAACCATATACCCACCCCTAGCAGGCAACCTAGCCCATGCTGGCGCCTCAGTAGACCTAGCCATCTTCTCCCTACACCTCGCAGGTGTGTCTTCCATCTTAGGGGCCATCAACTTTAACACAACAGCCATTAACATAACCCCCCCTGCCTTATCGCAACATCCAACTCCCCTATTCGTATGATCCGTACTCCTATTGCCCTCACTTCCAGTCCTGGCCGCCGGCATCACCATACTACTGACCGACCGAAACCTAAACACTACATTCTGTGACCCCGCTGGAGGGGGAGACCCCATTCTCTACCAGCACCTGTTCTGATTCTTTGGCCACCAGGAAGTTTACATCTTAATCCTTCACGGCTTTGGAATCATCTCACATGTTGTAACGTATTACGCAGGCAAAAAAGAACCATTCGGCTACATAGGAATAGTCTGAGCTATACTATCGATTGGATTCCTGGGCTTTGTCGTATGAGCCCACCACATATTCACTGTCAGAATAGACGTAGACAGCCGATCATACTTCATCTCCGCCACTATAATCATCGCCATCCCAACCGGCATTCAGGTATTCAGCTGACTAGCCACACTACACGGAGGCACCATCAAATGAGGTCCACCGATACTGTGAGCCTTGGGCTTCATCTTCCTCTTCACACTTGCCAATGAGGTGTCGGTGGAATTGGTGCTCAGCCTTGATTACTGCGTAATCCATCCCGTGGATCTAAAAAGAATTTTATATATATATAATATTGTACGCACATACATACATATATATATATTATATAGGGCCAGGAAGGACAGGCCACCGCTTCTGTCTCGTGCCCTAAGTAACTGCCTACTGCCAGTATTGGCACTGACTCACCAGCGGTCAGCTACAAGCACTTCTGCTCTTCAGCAGAGCACAAGCATTCCTCTGCTTTGAGAAGAGAGCATTGTGCTCATGAAACATTGAAAAGACTCACTTCTATGCCTCTCCAGCTATAACCAAGGGAATCCTTCCTTCTCCGCACCAAAAAAATTAATGCTGACTTTTCAAGGATGCTATGGATGAGGTTCATAACCAAGGGGTGTCATCCACCTGGCCACACAATTTGTCTCCTGCAAGTTCGATTAAGCATGCCAAGACATCCTATGGATGTGACAAACACCTCATCACCTCTGCTCTGTTGCCCCTTCTTCCCCCAGTTTCTTACTGGAACTAGTAACTCCAGCTCACCAGTTCCTTGAGCATGGCTTCAATCTGTTCCTGAGCCACATGCACATCTTCTGTAGGTCCTTCCAAAGTGATGTTATCCTGTGGCGAGCAGCCTCACAGTTTGCCCTCTTGCCTGTGATAACAATTGTCTCCGAGTTGCTGTTCTTTGCTGGGAGATCAATTTTGGTGTTGCTTTCTTTACGGATCTGCCACAAAGGGAAAAAAAAAAAAAAATCATCTCAGAAGCGTCCCATGTCAGAAGAAAAAGCCTCGCAGGCTATATTGGACATCACCAATGGGCAGGAGAGAGCATCCAGTGGGATTTTGCTGCAGGCAGTGATCATCACGAGCACTTGAGTTAGGAGCAATATCTCACCTTCTTGATGTTGGCACCTCCTTTCCCTACGATGTTCTTGTGGAACTGTTTGCAGATGGGGACAGAAATAGAAAAGCTGTTTTCAACCTAAGGGAGAAAGGAAGGGAGAACTGAAGATTACACTGTCGTGGCAAGGGAGGCCCGACTTCAGGAACTCTGATAAACGAGCTTTTGAAAAGAGGCTTAGACCCAAGGAAGTTCTCTATACGAGGGACTTGTAAGACTAAACAAAGGCAAGGACGTTCCCCTATAGCCTTCCCATAACAGGTACTACCCCCTGCCTCCATTCAGCCAAAACAGCGTCGACAGCTCCCTCCTCTTGAGGTGTTTTAGCTCTACCCAAGCCAGTAGAGCTCTGCTTTGCCCCAGGGTTATCCAGGCACGGAGGAGGGAAGTGCAGGCAGAAGACCTCCTTACCAGGTCTGCCACCGTCTTTTGCATGTACTCGGTGCACTTCTCCACCTCGTTTTTGGGACCTCGGAGTTGGACGATGTCACTCTTGTGTGCAGGGTCTGGGAAGTTGATGATAACCTGCAGGAGCGGTCATTTAGAGTTAGCTCAAGCAAAAGCAAGAACCCTTGTGTCAGACACATGCAAAGGTTGGGGGGATCCTACACATGCCCTTTTCCCATTCAGAAAAGGGGAACCGTGTTAGCGGCCTCTGGCTAAAAGAACTATCTTCTCAGACACTTGCGCTACAGAGCCACTAAAGTTACGACTTCTGTGACGACAGGCCTACTACCCATGTAGGAAAGAACCCCTCTGGATTCCTCCTCTCCTACAAAGCCTTACCTCTGGGAATTGCTCCCGGATTTCCCAGACCCGCTCAGCCTTCTGCCCAGTGATGGTCCGGTGGAATTTCTGCTCAACGATTAGGTCCGCAGCGTGTTCATTTTCCTGACGGGAACAGAGGGCACACTGAGTGTTCAGCCGGAGAGCCGTCTACTTTGACTTAGCGGTTTGCTGCCCGACGGTTTACTTGCCAGCACTGTCCCTCTTTTCTCCAGACCAAATTCACTCTGCGTTGACAGAGAAGGGCTACCCGAGGGAACAGGGGAAGACATTTGTGAAGAGGAACTTGCACTTGTCATGAGATCCAAGTGCTCCGTGGGCAAGGGGCACACACTCGCACCAGAAGGTTACAAGGGAACACGAGAGCCCAAACCCTGCAGTCTCCCAAACATCACGTCCTACCCACTCACCATACGGGAAGCGAGTTCCAGCAGCTCGCTCTTGGCCTGTGGGACCCCCTGTGGGTCTCCTTCCATTCTGATCGGGTTGCTCTTCTCGTTGTCCGGGGGAATGCGCACAGACACCTTGTACAGATCCTTCATCCTGTTCACTTCGAGGCAAGGACTGTGGTGACGCCGTCTGCTAGGCAAAGACCTGGAAGCAAGGCACCTGGATTATCACTGCTCAGAGGCTGATGAAGAAGTAAAGCCGCCTCTGGGAAGGGCTCGGTGGGGTAGGGTTGAGCCAGGGGAAATTGCCTCTTCCCCCTGGAGTTCAGCGAGAGCAGACCTGTGCCACACGAGAGCCTGTCCAAGTAAATACCGTGGCATCTACAGAGCCCATTGTTCCCTTGTCAGAGCCAGGCGTGTTTCTTCCCCAAACAGTATCACTTTTAGAGCAGAGGATAATCGTTCCTTTCTACCCCAAACTCTTGGCTGGGGACACGTTGCAGTGCTATCAAACTAGCAGACCGCAACAAGGCTTTAGCGTTGGCCATATTCTACTGCCGGTGCTGTAGCACCTTCCTCCAGAGGCCAGACCACACTGCTCCTCCTCCAGCTGACACCCTCTCCCACAAGCCACAGGGCTATTTAACCCCTTAGCGGGAACCAGCTACACCTGCACATCGCCCATGTCAATCAACCCACTGCCTCTGAGGCAAGGCCACAGCTGCGTGTTATCAATGCTAATCAACCCACCGCCTTCATTCCTCTACAGGGAGAAGCTCACCAAGCACATTTCCACCACCCACAACTGGCTGCTAAAATGTCATTCGCACAGAGCAACGTGTGGGAAAAAAAATAAAAAAAATTCCTCCAGGACACATCAAAGTAATTCCACTACTGTTCAGGCTCCCAAGGTACTTCCACCCGTTCAAGCCATCGCAAGGCCTCACGGCCCATTTCTCTCCTTGTACCACCACCACTCCAGAAAAGCAGAGGAAATGTGATGGAGACAGCACACTGGGTGAGCTACAGAGCCCCTGATACCATCTACTAAACACGAAGAGTGTGAGCATGGGAAGGACTAGAAAGGCACTCCACTTACCGTTTAGCTGCTTTCTTGCCAATGAGGTGTCGGTGGAATTGGTGGTCAGCCTTGATTATTGCGTAATCCGTCCCGTGGATCTAAAAAGAATTATATCTTTTATATCTATCTATATATGTATGGATGTACATTATTTTATATTATAATATATAGGGCCAGGTAGGACAGGCCACCGCTTCTGTCTCGTGCCCTAAGTAACTGCCTACTACCAGTATTGGCACTGACTCACCAGCGGTCAGCTACAAGCACTTCTGCTCTTCAGCAGAGCACAAGCATTCCTCTGCTTTGAGAAGAGAGCATTGTGCTCATGAAACATTGAAAAGACTTACTTCTACGCCTCTCCAGCTATAACCAAGAGAATCCTTCCTTCTCCGCACCAAAAAAATAATGCTGACTTTTCAAGGATGCTATGGATGAGGTTCATAACCAAGGGGTGTCATCCACCTGGCCACACAATTTGTCTCCTGCAAGTACGATTAAGCATGCCAAGACATCCTATGGATGTGACAAACACCTCATCACCTCTGCTCTGTTGCCCCTTCTTCCCCCAGTTTCTTACTGGAACTAGTAACTCCAGCTCACCAGTTCCTTGAGCATGGCTTCAATCGGTTCCTGAGCCACATGCACATCTTCTGTAGGTCCTTCCAAAGTGATGTTATCCTGTGGCGAGCAGCCTCACAGTTTGCCCTCTTGCCTGTGATAACAATTGTCTCCGAGTTGCTGTTCTTTGCTGGGAGATCAATTTTGGTGTTGCTTTCTTTACGGATCTGCCACAAAGGGAAAAAAAAAAAAAAATCATCTCAGAAGCGTCCCATGTCAGAAGAAAAAGCCTCGCAGGCTATATTGGACATCACCAATGGGCAGGAGAGAGCATCCAGTGGGATTTTGCTGCAGGCAGTGATCATCACGAGCACTTGAGTTAGGAGCAATATCTCACCTTCTTGATGTTGGCACCTCCTTTCCCTACGATGTTCTTGTGGAACTGTTTGCAGATGGGGACAGAAATAGAAAAGCTGTTTTCAACCTAAGGGAGAAAGGAAGGGAGAACTGAAGATTACACTGTCGTGGCAAGGGAGGCCCGACTTCAGGAACTCTGATAAACGAGCTTTTGAAAAGAGGCTTAGACCCAAGGAAGTTCTCTATACGAGGGACTTGTAAGACTAAACAAAGGCAAGGACGTTCCCCTATAGCCTTCCCATAACAGGTACTACCCCCTGCCTCCATTCAGCCAAAACAGCGTCGACAGCTCCCTCCTCTTGAGGTGTTTTAGCTCTACCCAAGCCAGTAGAGCTCTGCTTTGCCCCAGGGTTATCCAGGCACGGAGGAGGGAAGTGCAGGCAGAAGACCTCCTTACCAGGTCTGCCACCGTCTTTTGCATGTACTCGGTGCACTTCTCCACCTCGTTTTTGGGACCTCGGAGTTGGACGATGTCACTCTTGTGTGCAGGGTCTGGGAAGTTGATGATAACCTGCAGGAGCGGTCATTTAGAGTTAGCTCAAGCAAAAGCAAGAACCCTTGTGTCAGACACATGCAAAGGTTGGGGGGATCCTACACATGCCCTTTTCCCATTCAGAAACGGGGAACCGTGTTAGCGGCCTCTGGCTAAAAGAACTATCTTCTCAGACACTTGCGCTACAGAGCCACTAAAGTTACGACTTCTGTGACGACAGGCCTACTACCCATGTAGGAAAGAACCCCTCTGGATTCCTCCTCTCCTACAAAGCCTTACCTCTGGGAATTGCTCCCGGATTTCCCAGACCCGCTCAGCCTTCTGCCCAGTGATGGTCCGGTGGAATTTCTGCTCAACGATTAGGTCCGCAGCGTGTTCATTTTCCTGACGGGAACAGAGGGCACACTGAGTGTTCAGCCGGAGAGCCGTCTACTTTGACTTAGCGGTTTGCTGCCCGACGGTTTACTTGCCAGCACTGTCCCTCTTTTCTCCAGACCAAATTCACTCTGCGTTGACAGAGAAGGGCTACCCGAGGGAACAGGGGAAGACATTTGTGAAGAGGAACTTGCACTTGTCATGAGATCCAAGTGCTCCGTGGGCAAGGGGCACACACTCGCACCAGAAGGTTACAAGGGAACACGAGAGCCCAAACCCTGCAGTCTCCCAAACATCACGTCCTACCCACTCACCATACGGGAAGCGAGTTCCAGCAGCTCGCTCTTGGCCTGTGGGACCCCCTGTGGGTCTCCTTCCATTCTGATCGGGTTGCTCTTCTCGTTGTCCGGGGGAATGCGCACAGACACCTTGTACAGATCCTTCATCCTGTTCACTTCGAGGCAAGGACTGTGGTGACGCCGTCTGCTAGGCAAAGACCTGGAAGCAAGGCACCTGGATTATCACTGCTCAGAGGCTGATGAAGAAGTAAAGCCGCCTCTGGGAAGGGCTCGGTGGGGTAGGGTTGAGCCAGGGGAAATTGCCTCTTCCCCCTGGAGTTCAGCGAGAGCAGACCTGTGCCACACGAGAGCCTGTCCAAGTAAATACCGTGGCATCTACAGAGCCCATTGTTCCCTTGTCAGAGCCAGGCGTGTTTCTTCCCCAAACAGTATCACTTTTAGAGCAGAGGATAATCGTTCCTTTCTACCCCAAACTCTTGGCTGGGGACACGTTGCAGTGCTATCAAACTAGCAGACCGCAACAAGGCTTTAGCGTTGGCCATATTCTACTGCCGGTGCTGTAGCACCTTCCTCCAGAGGCCAGACCACACTGCTCCTCCTCCAGCTGACACCCTCTCCCACAAGCCACAGGGCTATTTAACCCCTTAGCGGGAACCAGCTACACCTGCACATCGCCCATGTCAATCAACCCACTGCCTCTGAGGCAAGGCCACAGCTGCGTGTTATCAATGCTAATCAACCCACCGCCTTCATTCCTCTACAGGGACAAGCTCACCAAGCACATTTCCACCACCCACAACTGGCTGCTAAACTGTCATTCGCACAGAGCAACGTGTGGAAAAAAAAAAAAAAAATTTCCTCCAGGACACATCAAAGTAATTCCACTACTGTTCAGGCTCCCAAGGTACTTCCACCCGTTCAAGCCATCGCAAGGCCTGACGGCCCATTTCTCTCCTTGTACCACCACCACTCCAGAAAAGCAGAGGAAATGTGATGGAGACAGCACACTGGGTGAGCTACAGAGCCCCTGATACCATCTACTAAACACGAAGAGTGTGAGCATGGGAAGGACTAGAAAGGCACTCCACTTACCGTTTAGCTGCTTTCTTGCCAATGAGGTGTCGGTGGAATTGGTGGTCAGCCTTGATTATTGCGTAATCCGTCCCGTGGATCTAAAAAGAATTATATCTTTTATATCTATCTATATATGTATGGATGTACATTATTTTATATTATATATATAGGGCCAGGTAGGACAGGCCACCGCTTCTGTCTCGTGCCCTAAGTAACTGCCTACTGCCACTATTGGCACTGACTCACCAGCGGTCAGCTACAAGCACTTCTGCTCTTCAGCAGAGCACAAGCATTCCTCTGCTTTGAGAAGAGAGCATTGTGCTCATGAAACATTGAAAAGACTCACTTCTATGCCTCTCCAGCTATAACCAAGGGAATCCTTCCTTCTCCGCACCAAAAAAATTAATGCTGACTTTTCAAGGATGCTATGGATGAGGTTCATAACCAAGGGGTGCCATCCACCTGGCCACACAATTTGTCTCCTGCAAGTTCGATTAAGCATGCCAAGACATCCTATGGATGTGACAAACACCTCATCACCTCTGCTCTGTTGCCCCTTCTTCCCCGAGTTCCTGTTCTCCTTCATAATACCTAGTTGTTCTCTCATTATGAATCCTCCCTTCCCCTTATCAGTGTCAATGGAATCATCGTTCCATGGACAATGAGTCGTCCCTTTCCCCCGCTTGGTCCGAGAGTATTACCTCTGTTCAGTGGCTTGATCCAGGGTGATAGTGCTCGTTCTAGGCGCTGTAAAAAGCGAAATCTATATCCTATGTCCTGATTTTGGGTATCTAACATTAATGCAAAACAGTAATCCTCACACAGTTTTTATTTCATTCTGTAGCGTCGGTGTCGGTATCGGCTGCCTGCGGTAAAGGTTCACGGAAAGGTCTTACATTCTTCGCTGGGATCCATCTAGGTCCTTTTTCTGTAGAGACACAAGCATAACCTTTTCCCCGTGTAACAAGAGGATATGGTCCCATAATTTTACCTGTTTCTGCATCTCGGACCGATACCGGGCCTTTAACCCGTGCCTCGACGGAGGTAGCTGCAGTGAAACGTCGACCTATCGGTGGGTCGTTATCTATTCAAGAACAATTCAAAAAATTAAAAACATACAACGCTTTCTGTAACCGTTCCTCGGGAATAGCCATGCCCATTCCCCCTTTTTGTTGTTGTCATAAACGTTTCAGAGACCGATGAGACACTTCAATGAGAGATCGACCGGTGGGGGAATGAGCAATGCCGGTAATGTGAGTTCTACCCCATAGGGCAAAAGAGGTTTTTACAGTTGTTGAAACGTAAAGATAAAGACCGATAACGGTCCAGCTTAAGGGAATACCTAAAGCAGCAAAAGCACGCATTAAATGTCTACGAACAGCTCGTGCCTTTTCTCCTGTGTGACACGAGGCAACCAAGGCACCTGAAAATGTATCAATGGAAGAGTGGATATATTTAAGGCTACCAAATTCAGAATCATGCGTGACATCTGTTTGCCATAACGGTAGGCTTTGTAATCCTCTAGGATTAGCTCCTGCAGCAACTGATGGGAAAGAATGTTTTTGACAGTCGGGACAGACAGCAATAATACTTGATGCTTGTTGAGCAGCAAGGCCAAACTGTCGCTTAAGAGCTCCAGCGTTTCGATGGAAAAAAAGAGTGCCTTCGCTTAGCTTGTGCAATACGGTCTGGCAGTACTTGAACTGGTCACGGCAATAGGTCAGCTCGTCGATTGCCTTCTGCAAGAAAACCAGGTAGCGAGGTATGAGACCTAATATGCATAACAAAATAAGGCGCAGATCGAGAGTCCAAAAGGAAAATAAGTTCCTGTAACAGGGTAAAGGGTTGTGAATGCGAAACACTCCGCAGCACAGAAGCTTCAGCTCGTGGAACAATACCTGCAACATAAGCAGAATCAGTAACAAGGTGGAGTGGTACATTCCATTCTCGGAAAACACGAACAACTGCATTCAGTTCTCCTGTTTGAGGTGAACCGGAGACCGTCTCTATGTCCGAATCCCATTGCCTCCGTTGATCATCCCACCACAGAAGAACAGATTTATGCGATTGGCCCGATCCATCTGTAAACACAGTAAGCGCCGGTAAGGGTTGTTCGCTTCTTCTGGGTTTTAACATCAGACGAAAATCAACGTTAAACAGTTTGTGTGAAGGTGGATGGGAAGTTATTCGACCTGTATGTTCTCGCCCGGCACCTCCCCGGGACCTACAGCTTGACAAACTATTGCTGTACAATTCAACCACGAGAACCTCTAACACCTTTACCGCTCAAACCTAGCCTTCTCCTTAACATCTTATATATCCCATAAACACCACCTACCCAAAACCTCAGCACTAAAATCATATTAACCCAAACCCCCCATACACACACGCCCCTAAGACTATAGGCGCCCAAACAGCCAACGAAGCCAACGAAACCAACGAAACCACGTCCCCGTAGCTTACAATCCAAAGCGTGGCACTGAAGATGCCAAGATGGCGTCCAATATGAAAGCCGAGGACAAAAGACTTAGCCCTAACCTTACGGTTGGCTCCTGCTAGACCTAGACGTGCAAGTATCTGCGGCCCAGTGTAAATGCCCTAGGCCTCCTGCTAAGACCGAAGGAGCAGGCATCAGGCACACGCTACCAACTGCAGCCCAAGACGCCTTGCTCAGCCACACCCCCACGGGCACTCAGCAGTAATTAACAGTAAGCAAGAAGCGCAAGCTTGACTTAGTCACGGCAACCTTCAGGGTTGGTAAATCTCGTGCCAGCCGCCGCGGTCACACCAGAAACCCAAGCCAACAGTCACACGGCGTAGAGAGCGGACCAGAGCCTGTCAGAATAACTAGGAAACCGAAACACAACTAAGCTGTCGTAAGCCCGAGATACCCCTAAGGCCAACCTAAAGATGATCCTAGTAAACCTGACTGCGGCCAATGAAGAGACGGGACGCAGCTTGATGCAAGCAAATGTCAATGCGTTGTGCAGAAGCACGAGGTTTTATACGCTTGCAGAAGCTGCGCGTTTTAAACCAATTGCTTCTTGAGGCTAAGCCTTGCATACTAGGCAATCCCTGATTGGTGGTTAACTACCGGCACTTAACAGCAAGGTGTTACCTTTCCTTGGCGCCATCCGTCTCCCACTCCCCTGTGCTCTGTAACCATGCCCCATCATGTTGTTAATTGTTGTCTAGACAAGCTCGAGCACACTCCCCTCAGCTGACCGATTGCCACGCGTGGTCCTAGTTTCCAGCCCGCTCCTGCACCTCCCCCTTCCTGTTGCACAAAAGAACCTTTGAAAGCGAACGAGGAAAAACAAGGCCTAAGCAACAGAACAAATAAAAAACCAACTAAGACATATTATCACTGTCAAAATAACCCACTGCCTTTGTTCCGTACAATTCTACAATTTCCCCTTTTTGTTTTTGAACAGCTAGTACCAGGTTTGCCATGTTCCGCAGGGCCCTTGCAAACATGACAGCAACCAAGGTAATAGCAAACAAACAACACTGCCAATCGAGTGAATGGATGCCAGAAAAGGCTGAAATTTTCTCAGATTTTGATAACATGTTGCTGCAGTGGGGCGCCTAAAATCCACGCAGCACATACCATCAAAATCCTCACAGCCACGTCCTTGAACCAACAACAAAAAGCAGCGGCAATTTTGACTCACATGCTTAACTGCCTACCAAACAAGGTGATTGAACTCTTTAATGCTTTCCCTGCTGTTACTCTGCATAAGAGAAGAAGCGCTGCGACACGTTCCCATCCTAGCCTCCTACTACATTAGCATCTACAGAAAGACAATGCTCGACATGCAAAGTGTAAACAACATCACCTTCTTTTGGATTAACGTTATACGTAGGCGGAAGGGCACACCAAACAAGAACCGTTTCCGTCAAAAAGTTCGAAACATAGCATGCCTTCTCTGAACATACCTCTGGGGTCATCCCCTTCATTCCCTCCTTTTGATGCAAAGAGAGACACTTTACCCTAACAGAGAAGCCCCTGTTTACATCTCTGAGCCAGGACACAAGCCGCAGCTGTGCGCGCCACCAGGCTCAGGGCAGAAACCACTCCTGTAGTTACCTAACTAGATATCTCGACAAGCGTGCAGACACCTATTAAACACTAAATAACCATGTTTATCGTTCCTGTTCTCCTTCGTAATACCTAGTTGTTCTCTCATTATGAATCCTCCCTTCCCCTTATCAGTGTCAATGGAATCATCGTTCCATGGACAATGAGTCGTCCCGTTCCCCCGCTTGGTCCGAGAGTATTACCTCTGTTCAGTGGCTTGATCCAGGGTGATAGTGCTCGTTCTAGGCGCTGTAAAAAGCGAAATCTATATCCTATGTCCTGATTTTGGGTATCTAACATTAATGCAAAACAGTAATCCTCACACAGTTTTTATTTCATTCTGTAGCGTCGGTGTCGGTATCGGCTGCCTGCGGTAAAGGTTCACGGAAAGGTCTTACATTCTTCGCTGGGATCCATCGAGGTCCTTTTTCTGTAGAGACACAAGCATAACCTTTTCCCCGTGTAACAAGAGGATATGGTCCCATAATTTTACCTGTTTCTGCATCTCGGACCGATACCGGGCCTTTAACCCGTGCCTCGACGGAGGTAGCTGCAGTGAAACGTCGACCTATCGGTGGGTCGTTATCTATTCAAGAACAATTCAAAAAATTAAAAACATACAACGCTTTCTGTAACCGTTCCTCGGGAATAGCCATGCCCATTCCCCCTTTTTGTTGTTGTCATAAACGTTTCAGAGACCGATGAGACCCTTCAATGAGAGATCGACCGGTGGGGGAATGAGCAATGCCGGTAATGTGAGTTCTACCCCATAGGGCAAAAGAGGTTTTTACAGTTGTTGAAACGTAAAGATAAAGACCGACAACGGTCCAGCTTAAGGGAATACCTAAAGCAGCAAAAGCACGCATTAAATGTCTACGAACAGCTCGTGCCTTTTCTCCTGTGTGACACGAGGCAACCAAGGCACCTGAAAATGTATCAATGGAAGAGTGGATATATTTAAGGCTACCAAATTCAGAATCATGCGTGACATCTGTTTGCCATAACGGTAGGCTTTGTAATCCTCTAGGATTAACTCCTGCAGCAACTGATGGGAAAGAATGTTTTTGACAATCGGGACAGACAGCAATAATACTTGATGCTTGTTGAGCAGCAAGGCCAAACTGTCGCTTAAGAGCTCCAGCGTTTCGATGGAAAAAAAGAGTGCCTTCGCTTAGCTTGTGCAATACGGTCTGGCAGTACTTGAACTGGTCACGGCAATAGGTCAGCTCGTCGATTGCCTTCTGCAAGAAAACCAGGTAGCGAGGTATGAGACCTAATATGCATAACAAAATAAGGCGCAGATCGAGAGTCCAAAAGGAAAATAAGTTCCTGTAACAGGGTAAAGGGTTGTGAATGCGAAACACTCCGCAGCACAGAAGCTTCAGCTCGTGGAACAATACCTGCAACATAAGCAGAATCAGTAACAAGGTGGAGTGGTACATTCCATTCTCGGAAAACACGAACAACTGCATTCAGTTCTCCTGTTTGAGGTGAACCGGAGACCGTCTCTATGTCCGAATCCCATTGTCTCCGTTGAAAACCTTAGGAAGACAGGAATTGAACCTGCACAGAAGAGATCAAAGCGCTCCATACTCCCCTTATATTACTTCCCAGTAGGGTCAGCTAAACAAAAGCTATCGGGCCCATACCCCGAAAATGATGGTTTAACCTCTTCCTCTACTAAATGAGCCCCGTCACAAAACTAACGTTCTCCTTAAGCCTTCTACTAGGAACAACCATCACAATTTCAAGCAACCACTGACTGCTAGCCTGGCCTGGACTAGAAATCAACACCCTTGCCATTATCCCCTTCCTTTCAAAATCACACCACCCTCGAGCTATGGAAGCTGCAATCAAATACTTTCTCGTCCAAGCAACCGCCTCCGCATTAATCCTCTTCTCAAGCACAATCAACGCACAGTTCACCGGACAATGAGACATTCCGCGACTAAGCCACCCAACAGCCTCCCTACTACTAACTACAGCAGTCGCAATAAAACTAGGCCTAGTACCCTTTCACTTCTGATGTCCAGAGGTCATACAAGGCTCACCTATAACCACTGCCCTACTCGTCTCTACATGAATAAAACTCCCCCCACTCACTCTTCTTTTCTTAACTGCCCCCTCACTGAACCCACTCCTACTGACAACCGTGGCCATTGCATCCGCAGCCATCGGAGGGCGAACAGGACTTAACCAAACACAAATCCGAAAAGTCCTAGCTTTCTCATCGATCGCCCACCTAGGCTGAATAACCATCATCCTCATATACAACCCCAAGCTAACATTAATAACCTTCTACCCATACTCCTTAAGAACCGCCTCCATTTTCTTAGCCCTCAACACAACCAACTCCTCAAAACTATCCACAATAATAACCTCCTGAACAAAAATACCATCGCTAAACGCATCCTTGACGCTAGCACTACTATCCCTAGCCGGCCTGCCCCCACTCCCTGGCTTTTTACCAAAATGACTCATTATCCAGGAACTAACTAAGCAAGAGATATCAACCGCAGCCATAATTATTTCAATACTCTCCCTACAAGGTTTATTTTTCTACCTACGCCTTGCATATTGCTCCACACTCCCACCAAACTCTACAAGCTTCATAAAACAATGATACAATAACAAATCCACAGGCACACCAATTGCTACCTTAATTTCTCTGTCAGTCCTCCTTCTCCCCCCTTCTCCCGCAATCCTGACCGTTACCTAAGAAACTTAGGATCCCCTGCCTACCAAACCGAAGGCCTTCAAAGCCTTAACTAAGAGTTAAATCCTCTTAGTTTCTGCCCACACCACTAAGGCCCGCAGGACACTAAACCTGCACCATCTAAATGCAACGCAGATACTCTAATTCAGCTAGGGCCTCCACGATAAGCCTAGACAGACGGGCCTCGATCCCATAAACTTCTAATTAACAGCTAGACGCTCAAACCAACGAGCTTCTGTCTACCAGACTCCGGCACACTCTCAGCGTACATCAACGAGTTTGCAACTCAACATGAACTTCACCACAGAGTCGATAAGAAGAGGAATTCAACCTCTGTAAAAAGGACTACAGCCTAACGCCTAAACACTCAGCCACCTGACCCGTGACCTTCATCAACCGATGACTAGTTTCAACAAACCACAATGACATCGGCACCCTATACCTACTCTTCGGAGCATGGGCAGGCATAGCCGAGTACCGCCCTCAGCCTCCTTATTCGAGCAGAACTTGGCCAACCAGGAACTCTCCTAGGAGACGACCAAATCTACAATGTCATCATCACCGCCCATGCCTTCGTAAGAATCTTCTTCACAGTTATAGCCATTATAATCGAAGGGTTTGGAAACTGACTAGTCCCCCTTATAATTGGAGCCCCAGACATAGCATTCCCCCGCATAAACAACATCGGTTTCTGAACTACTTCCTCCGTCCTTCCTACTGCTCCTAGCGTCCTCCACAGTAGAAGCTGGAGTCGGAACAGGATGAACCATATACCCGCCCCTAGCAGGCAACCTAGCCCATGCTGGCGCCTCAGTAGACCTAGCCATCTTCTCCCTACACCTCGCAGGTGTGTCTTCCATCTTAGGGGCCATCAACTTTAACACAACAGCCATTAACATAACCCCCCCTGCCTTATCGCAACATCCAACTCCCCTATTCGTATGATCCATACTCCTAGTGCCCTCACTTCCAGTCCTGGCCGCCGGCATCACCATACTACTGACTGACCGAAACCTAAACACTACATTCTTTGACCCCGCTGGAGGGGGAGACCCCATTCTCTACCAGCACCTGTTCCGATTCTTTGGCCACCAGGAAGTTTACATCTTAATCCTTCACGGCTTTGGAATCATCTCACATGTTGTAACGTATTACGCAGGCAAAAAAGAACCATTCGGCTACATAGGAATAGTCTGAGCTATACTATCGATTGGATTCCTGGGCTTTGTCATATGAGCCCACCACATATTCACTGTCGGAATAGACGTAGACAGCCGATCATACTTCATCTCCGCCACTATAATCATCGCCATCCCAACCGGCATTCAGGTATTCAGCTGACTAGCCACACCACACGGAGGCACCATCAAATGAGGTCCACCGATACTGTGAGCCTTGGGCTTCATCTTCCTCTTCACACTTGCCAATAAGGTGTCGGTGGAATTGGTGGTCAGCCTTGATTACTGCGTAATCCATCCCGTGGATCTAAAAAGAATTTTATATATATATAATATTGTACGCACATACATACATATATATATATTATATAGGGCCAGGAAGGACAGGCCACCGCTTCTGTCTCGTGCCCTAAGTAACTGCCTACTGCCAGTATTGGCACTGACTCACCAGCGGTCAGCTACAAGCACTTCTGCTCTTCAGCAGAGCACAAGCATTCCTCTGCTTTGAGAAGAGAGCATTGTGCTCATGAAACATTGAAAAGACTCACTTCTATGCCTCTCCAGCTATAACCAAGGGAATCCTTCCTTCTCCGCACCAAAAAAATTAATGCTGACTTTTCAAGGATGCTATGGATGAGGTTCATAACCAAGGGGTGTCATCCACCTGGCCACACAATTTGTCTCCTGCAAGTTCGATTAAGCATGCCAAGACATCCTATGGATGTGACAAACACCTCATCACCTCTGCTCTGTTGCCCCTTCTTCCCCCAGTTTCTTACTGGAACTAGTAACTCCAGCTCACCAGTTCCTTGAGCATGGCTTCAATCTGTTCCTGAGCCACATGCACATCTTCTGTAGGTCCTTCCAAAGTGATGTTATCCTGTGGCGAGCAGCCTCACAGTTTGCCCTCTTGCCTGTGATAACAATTGTCTCCGAGTTGCTGTTCTTTGCTGGGAGATCAATTTTGGTGTTGCTTTCTTTACGGATCTGCCACAAAGAAAAAAAAAAAAAAAAATCATCTCAGAAGCGTCCCATGTCAGAAGAAAAAGCCTCGCAGGCTATATTGGACATCACCAATGGGCAGGAGAGAGCATCCAGTGGGATTTTGCTGCAGGCAGTGATCATCACGAGCACTTGAGTTAGGAGCAATATCTCACCTTCTTGATGTTGGCACCTCCTTTCCCTACGATGTTCTTGTGGAACTGTTTGCAGATGGGGACAGAAATAGAAAAGCTGTTTTCAACCTAAGGGAGAAAGGAAGGGAGAACTGAAGATTACACTGTCGTGGCAAGGGAGGCCCGACTTCAGGAACTCTGATAAACGAGCTTTTGAAAAGAGGCTTAGACCCAAGGAAGTTCTCTATACGAGGGACTTGTAAGACTAAACAAAGGCAAGGACGTTCCCCTATAGCCTTCCCATAACAGGTACTACCCCCTGCCTCCATTCAGCCAAAACAGCGTCGACAGCTCCCTCCTCTTGAGGTGTTTTAGCTCTACCCAAGCCAGTAGAGCTCTGCTTTGCCCCAGGGTTATCCAGGCACGGAGGAGGGAAGTGCAGGCAGAAGACCTCCTTACCAGGTCTGCCACCGTCTTTTGCATGTACTCGGTGCACTTCTCCACCTCGTTTTTGGGACCTCGGAGTTGGACGATGTCACTCTTGTGTGCAGGGTCTGGGAAGTTGATGATAACCTGCAGGAGCGGTCATTTAGAGTTAGCTCAAGCAAAAGCAAGAACCCTTGTGTCAGACACATGCAAAGGTTGGGGGGATCCTACACATGCCCTTTTCCCATTCAGAAACGGGGAACCGTGTTAGCGGCCTCTGGCTAAAAGAACTATCTTCTCAGACACTTGCGCTACAGAGCCACTAAAGTTACGACTTCTGTGACGACAGGCCTACTACCCATGTAGGAAAGAACCCCTCTGGATTCCTCCTCTCCTACAAAGCCTTACCTCTGGGAATTGCTCCCGGATTTCCCAGACCCGCTCAGCCTTCTGCCCAGTGATGGTCCGGTGGAATTTCTGCTCAACGATTAGGTCCGCAGCGTGTTCATTTTCCTGACGGGAACAGAGGGCACACTGAGTGTTCAGCCGGAGAGCCGTCTACTTTGACTTAGCGGTTTGCTGCCCGACGGTTTACTTGCCAGCACTGTCCCTCTTTTCTCCAGACCAAATTCACTCTGCGTTGACAGAGAAGGGCTACCCGAGGGAACAGGGGAAGACATTTGTGAAGAGGAACTTGCACTTGTCATGAGATCCAAGTGCTCCGTGGGCAAGGGGCACACACTCGCACCAGAAGGTTACAAGGGAACACGAGAGCCCAAACCCTGCAGTCTCCCAAACATCACGTCCTACCCACTCACCATACGGGAAGCGAGTTCCAGCAGCTCGCTCTTGGCCTGTGGGACCCCCTGTGGGTCTCCTTCCATTCTGATCGGGTTGCTCTTCTCGTTGTCCGGGGGAATGCGCACAGACACCTTGTACAGATCCTTCATCCTGTTCACTTCGAGGCAAGGACTGTGGTGACGCCGTCTGCTAGGCAAAGACCTGGAAGCAAGGCACCTGGATTATCACTGCTCAGAGGCTGATGAAGAAGTAAAGCCGCCTCTGGGAAGGGCTCGGTGGGGTAGGGTTGAGCCAGGGGAAATTGCCTCTTCCCCCTGGAGTTCAGCGAGAGCAGACCTGTGCCACACGAGAGCCTGTCCAAGTAAATACCGTGGCATCTACAGAGCCCATTGTTCCCTTGTCAGAGCCAGGCGTGTTTCTTCCCCAAACAGTATCACTTTTAGAGCAGAGGATAATCGTTCCTTTCTACCCCAAACTCTTGGCTGGGGACACGTTGCAGTGCTATCAAACTAGCAGACCGCAACAAGGCTTTAGCGTTGGCCATATTCTACTGCCGGTGCTGTAGCACCTTCCTCCAGAGGCCAGACCACACTGCTCCTCCTCCAGCTGACACCCTCTCCCACAAGCCACAGGGCTATTTAACCCCTTAGCGGGAACCAGCTACACCTGCACATCGCCCATGTCAATCAACCCACTGCCTCTGAGGCAAGGCCACAGCTGCGTGTTATCAATGCTAATCAACCCACCGCCTTCATTCCTCTACAGGGACAAGCTCACCAAGCACATTTCCACCACCCACAACTGGCTGCTAAAATGTCATTCGCACAGAGCAACGTGTGGAAAAAAAAAAAAAAAAAAAATTCCTCCAGGACACATCAAAGTAATTCCACTACTGTTCAGGCTCCCAAGGTACTTTCACCCGTTCAAGCCATCGCAAGGCCTGACGGCCCATTTCTCTCCTTGTACCACCACCACTCCAGAAAAGCAGAGGAAATGTGATGGAGACAGCACACTGGGTGAGCTACAGAGCCCCTGATACCATCTACTAAACACGAAGAGTGTGAGCATGGGAAGGACTAGAAAGGCACTCCACTTACCGTTTAGCTGCTTTCTTGCCAATGAGGTGTCGGTGGAATTGGTGGTCAGCCTTGATTATTGCGTAATCCATCCCGTGGATCTAAAAAGAATTATATCTTTTATATCTATCTATATATGTATGGATGTACATTATTTTATATTATAATATATAGGGCCAGGTAGGACAGGCCACCGCTTCTGTCTCGTGCCCTAAGTAACTGCCTACTGCCAGTATTGGCACTGACTCACCAGCGGTCAGCTACAAGCACTTCTGCTCTTCAGCAGAGCACAAGCATTCCTCTGCTTTGAGAAGAGAGCATTGTGCTCATGAAACATTGAAAAGACTCACTTCTATGCCTCTCCAGCTATAACCAAGAGAATCCTTCCTTCTCCGCACCAAAAAAATTAATGCTGACTTTTCAAGGATGCTATGGATGAGGTTCATAACCAAGGGGTGTCATCCACCTGGCCACACAATTTGTCTCCTGCAAGTACGATTAAGCATGCCAAGACATCCTATGGATGTGACAAACACCTCATCACCTCTGCTCTGTTGCCCCTTCTTCCCCCAGTTTCTTACTGGAACTAGTAACTCCAGCTCACCAGTTCCTTGAGCATGGCTTCAATCGGTTCCTGAGCCACATGCACATCTTCTGTAGGTCCTTCCAAAGTGATGTTATCCTGTGGCGAGCAGCCTCACAGTTTGCCCTCTTGCCTGTGATAACAATTGTCTCCGAGTTGCTGTTCTTTGCTGGGAGATCAATTTTGGTGTTGCTTTCTTTACGGATCTGCCACAAAAGAAAAAAAAAAAAAAATCATCTCAGAAGCGTCCCATGTCAGAAGAAAAACCCTCGCAGGCTATATTGGACATCACCAATGGGCAGGAGAGAGCATCCAGTGGGATTTTGCTGCAGGCAGTGATCATCACGAGCACTTGAGTTAGGAGCAATATCTCACCTTCTTGATGTTGGCACCTCCTTTCCCTACGATGTTCTTGTGGAACTGTTTGCAGATGGGGACAGAAATAGAAAAGCTGTTTTCAACCTAAGGGAGAAAGGAAGGGAGAACTGAAGATTACACTGTCGTGGCAAGGGAGGCCCGACTTCAGGAACTCTGATAAACGAGCTTTTGAAAAGAGGCTTAGACCCAAGGAAGTTCTCTATACGAGGGACTTGTAAGACTAAACAAAGGCAAGGACGTTCCCCTATAGCCTTCCCATAACAGGTACTACCCCCTGCCTCCATTCAGCCAAAACAGCGTCGACAGCTCCCTCCTCTTGAGGTGTTTTAGCTCTACCCAAGCCAGTAGAGCTCTGCTTTGCCCCAGGGTTATCCAGGCACGGAGGAGGGAAGTGCAGGCAGAAGACCTCCTTACCAGGTCTGCCACCGTCTTTTGCATGTACTCGGTGCACTTCTCCACCTCGTTTTTGGGACCTCGGAGTTGGACGATGTCACTCTTGTGTGCAGGGTCTGGGAAGTTGATGATAACCTGCAGGAGCGGTCATTTAGAGTTAGCTCAAGCAAAAGCAAGAACCCTTGTGTCAGACACATGCAAAGGTTGGGGGGATCCTACACATGCCCTTTTCCCATTCAGAAACGGGGAACCGTGTTAGCGGCCTCTGGCTAAAAGAACTATCTTCTCAGACACTTGCGCTACAGAGCCACTAAAGTTACGACTTCTGTGACGACAGGCCTACTACCCATGTAGGAAAGAACCCCTCTGGATTCCTCCTCTCCTACAAAGCCTTACCTCAGGGAATTGCTCCCGGATTTCCCAGACCCGCTCAGCCTTCTGCCCAGTGATGGTCCGGTGGAATTTCTGCTCAACGATTAGGTCCGCAGCGTGTTCATTTTCCTGACGGGAACAGAGGGCACACTGAGTGTTCAGCCGGAGAGCCATCTACTTTGACTTAGCGGTTTGCTGCCCGACGGTTTACTTGCCAGCACTGTCCCTCTTTTCTCCAGACCAAATTCACTCTGCGTTGACAGAGAAGGGCTACCCGAGGGAACAGGGGAAGACATTTGTGAAGAGGAACTTGCACTTGTCATGAGATCCAAGTGCTCCGTGGGCAAGGGGCACACACTCGCACCAGAAGGTTACAAGGGAACACGAGAGCCCAAACCCTGCAGTCTCCCAAACATCACGTCCTACCCACTCACCATACGGGAAGCGAGTTCCAGCAGCTCGCTCTTGGCCTGTGGGACCCCCTGTGGGTCTCCTTCCATTCTGATCGGGTTGCTCTTCTCGTTGTCCGGGGGAATGCGCACAGACACCTTGTACAGATCCTTCATCCTGTTCACTTCGAGGCAAGGACTGTGGTGACGCCGTCTGCTAGGCAAAGACCTGGAAGCAAGGCACCTGGATTATCACTGCTCAGAGGCTGATGAAGAAGTAAAGCCGCCTCTGGGAAGGGCTCGGTGGGGTAGGGTTGAGCCAGGGGAAATTGCCTCTTCCCCCTGGAGTTCAGCGAGAGCAGACCTGTGCCACACGAGAGCCTGTCCAAGTAAATACCGTGGCATCTACAGAGCCCATTGTTCCCTTGTCAGAGCCAGGCGTGTTTCTTCCCCAAACAGTATCACTTTTAGAGCAGAGGATAATCGTTCCTTTCTACCCCAAACTCTTGGCTGGGGACACGTTGCAGTGCTATCAAACTAGCAGACCGCAACAAGGCTTTAGCGTTGGCCATATTCTACTGCCGGTGCTGTAGCACCTTCCTCCAGAGGCCAGACCACACTGCTCCTCCTCCAGCTGACACCCTCTCCCACAAGCCACAGGGCTATTTAACCCCTTAGCGGGAACCAGCTACACCTGCACATCGCCCATGTCAATCAACCCACTGCCTCTGAGGCAAGGCCACAGCTGCGTGTTATCAATGCTAATCAACCCACCGCCTTCATTCCTCTACAGGGAGAAGCTCACCAAGCACATTTCCACCACCCACAACTGGCTGCTAAAATGTCATTCGCACAGAGCAACGTGTGGAAAAAAAAAAAAAAAAAAATTCCTCCAGGACACATCAAAGTAATTCCACTACTGTTCAGGCTCCCAAGGTACTTTCACCCGTTCAAGCCATCGCAAGGCCTGACGGCCCATTTCTCTCCTTGTACCACCACCACTCCAGAAAAGCAGAGGAAATGTGATGGAGACAGCACACTGGGTGAGCTACAGAGCCCCTGATACCATCTACTAAACACGAAGAGTGTGAGCATGGGAAGGACTAGAAAGGCACTCCACTTACTGTTTAGCTGCTTTCTTGCCAATGAGGTGTCGGTGGAATTGGTGGTCAGCCTTGATTATTGCGTAATCCGTCCCGTGGATCTAAAAAGAATTATATTTTTTATATCTATCTATATATGTATGGATGTACATTATTTTATATTATAATATATAGGGCCAGGTAGGACAGGCCACCGCTTCTGTCTCGTGCCCTAAGTAACTGCCTACTGCCACTATTGGCACTGACTCACCAGCGGTCAGCTACAAGCACTTCTGCTCTTCAGCAGAGCACAAGCATTCCTCTGCTTTGAGAAGAGAGCATTGTGCTCATGAAACATTGAAAAGACTGACTTCTATGCCTCTCCAGCTATAACCAAGAGAATCCTTCCTTCTCCGCACCAAAAAAATTAATGCTGACTTTTCAAGGATGCTATGGATGAGGTTCATAACCAAGGGGTGTCATCCACCTGGCCACACAATTTGTCTCCTGCAAGTACGATTAAGCATGCCAAGACATCCTATGGATGTGACAAACACCTCATCACCTCTGCTCTGTTGCCCCTTCGTCCCCCAGTTTCTTACTGGAACTAGTAACTCCAGCTCACCAGTTCCTTGAGCATGGCTTCAATCGGTTCCTGAGCCACATGCACATCTTCTGTAGGTCCTTCCAAAGTGATGTTATCCTGTGGCGAGCAGCCTCACAGTTTGCCCTCTTGCCTGTGCTAACAATTGTCTCCGAGTTGCTGTTCTTTGCTGGGAGATCAATTATGGTGTTGCTTTCTTTACGGATCTGCCACAAAGGAAAAAAAAATAAAAAATCATCTCAGAAGTGTCCCATGTCAGAAGAAAAAGCCTCGCAGGCTATATTGGACATCACCAATGGGCAGGAGAGAGCATCCAGTGGGATTTTGCTGCAGGCAGTGATCATCATGAGCACTTGAGTTAGGAGCAATATCTCACCTTCTTGATGTTGGCACCTCCTTTCCCCACGATGTTCTTGTGGAACTGTTTGCAGATGGGGACAGAAATAGAAAAGCTGTTTTCAACCTAAGGGAGAAAGGAAGGGAGAACTGAAGATTACACTGTCGTGGCAAGGGAGGCCCGACTTCAGGAACTCTGATAAACGAGCTTTTGAAAAGAGGCTTAGACCCAAGGAAGTTCTCTATACGAGGGACTTGTAAGACTAAACAAAGGCAAGGACGTTCCCCTATAGCCTTCCCATAACAGGTACTACCCCCTGCCTCCATTCAGCCAAAACAGCGTCGACAGCTCCCTCCTCTTGAGGTGTTTTAGCTCTACCCAAGCCAGTAGAGCTCTGCTTTGCCCCAGGGTTATCCAGGCACGGAGGAGGGAAGTGCAGGCAGAAGACCTCCTTACCAGGTCTGCCACCGTCTTTTGCATGTACTCGGTGCACTTCTCCACCTCGTTTTTGGGACCTCGGAGTTGGACGATGTCACTCTTGTGTGCAGGGTCTGGGAAGTTGATGATAACCTGCAGGAGCGGTCATTTAGAGTTAGCTCAAGCAAAAGCAAGAACCCTTGTGTCAGACACATGCAAAGGTTGGGGGGATCCTACACATGCCCTTTTCCCATTCAGAAAAGGGGAACCGTGTTAGCGGCCTCTGGCTAAAAGAACTATCTTCTCAGACACTTGCGCTACAGAGCCACTAAAGTTACGACTTCTGTGACGACAGGCCTACTACCCATGTAGGAAAGAACCCCTCTGGATTCCTCCTCTCCTACAAAGCCTTACCTCTGGGAATTGCTCCCGGATTTCCCAGACCCGCTCAGCCTTCTGCCCAGTGATGGTCCGGTGGAATTTCTGCTCAACGATTAGGTCCGCAGCGTGTTCATTTTCCTGACGGGAACAGAGGGCACACTGAGTGTTCAGCCGGAGAGCCGTCTACTTTGACTTAGCGGTTTGCTGCCCGACGGTTTACTTGCCAGCACTGTCCCTCTTTTCTCCAGACCAAATTCACTCTGCGTTGACAGAGAAGGGCTACCCGAGGGAACAGGGGAAGACATTTGTGAAGAGGAACTTGCACTTGTCATGAGATCCAAGTGCTCCGTGGGCAAGGGGCACACACTCGCACCAGAAGGTTACAAGGGAACACGAGAGCCCAAACCCTGCAGTCTCCCAAACATCACGTCCTACCCACTCACCATACGGGAAGCGAGTTCCAGCAGCTCGCTCTTGGCCTGTGGGACCCCCTGTGGGTCTCCTTCCATTCTGATCGGGTTGCTCTTCTCGTTGTCCGGGGGAATGCGCACAGACACCTTGTACAGATCCTTCATCCTGTTCACTTCGAGGCAAGGACTGTGGTGACGCCGTCTGCTAGGCAAAGACCTGGAAGCAAGGCACCTGGATTATCACTGCTCAGAGGCTGATGAAGAAGTAAAGCCGCCTCTGGGAAGGGCTCGGTGGGGTAGGGTTGAGCCAGGGGAAATTGCCTCTTCCCCCTGGAGTTCAGCGAGAGCAGACCTGTGCCACACGAGAGCCTGTCCAAGTAAATACCGTGGCATCTACAGAGCCCATTGTTCCCTTGTCAGAGCCAGGCGTGTTTCTTCCCCAAACAGTATCACTTTTAGAGCAGAGGATAATCGTTCCTTTCTACCCCAAACTCTTGGCTGGGGACACGTTGCAGTGCTATCAAACTAGCAGACCGCAACAAGGCTTTAGCGTTGGCCATATTCTACTGCCGGTGCTGTAGCACCTTCCTCCAGAGGCCAGACCACACTGCTCCTCCTCCAGCTGACACCCTCTCCCACAAGCCACAGGGCTATTTAACCCCTTAGCGGGAACCAGCTACACCTGCACATCGCCCATGTCAATCAACCCACTGCCTCTGAGGCAAGGCCACAGCTGCGTGTTATCAATGCTAATCAACCCACCGCCTTCATTCCTCTACAGGGAGAAGCTCACCAAGCACATTTCCACCACCCACAACTGGCTGCTAAAATGTCATTCGCACAGAGCAACGTGTGGGAAAAAAAAAAAAAAAAAAATTCCTCCAGGACACATCAAAGTAATTCCACTACTGTTCAGGCTCCCAAGGTACTTTCACCCGTTCAAGCCATCGCAAGGCCTGACGGCCCATTTCTCTCCTTGTACCACCACCACTCCAGAAAAGCAGAGGAAATGTGATGGAGACAGCACACTGGGTGAGCTACAGAGCCCCTGATACCATCTACTAAACACGAAGAGTGTGAGCATGGGAAGGACTAGAAAGGCACTCCACTTACCGTTTAGCTGCTTTCTTGCCAATGAGGTGTCGGTGGAATTGGTGGTCAGCCTTGATTATTGTGTAATCCGTCCCGTGGATCTAAAAAGAATTATATTTTTTATATCTATCTATATATGTATGGATGTACATTATTTTATATTATAATATATAGGGCCAGGTAGGACAGGCCACCGCTTCTGTCTCGTGCCCTAAGTAACTGCCTACTGCCAGTATTGGCACTGACTCACCAGCGGTCAGCTACAAGCACTTCTGCTCTTCAGCAGAGCACAAGCATTCCTCTGCTTTGAGAAGAGAGCATTGTGCTCATGAAACATTGAAAAGACTGACTTCTATGCCTCTCCAGCTATAACCAAGGGAATCCTTCCTTCTCCGCACCAAAAAAAATAATGCTGACTTTTCAAGGATGCTATGGATGAGGTTCATAACCAAGGGGTGTCATCCACCTGGCCACACAATTTGTCTCCTGCAAGTACGATTAAGCATGCCAAGACATCCTATGGATGTGACAAACACCTCATCACCTCTGCTCTGTTGCCCCTTCTTCCCCCAGTTTCTTACTGGAACTAGTAACTCCAGCTCACCAGTTCCTTGAGCATGGCTTCAATCGGTTCCTGAGCCACATGCACATCTTCTGTAGGTCCTTCCAAAGTGATGTTATCCTGTGGCGAGCAGCCTCACAGTTTGCCCTCTTGCCTGTGATAACAATTGTCTCCGAGTTGCTGTTCTTTGCTGGGAGATCAATTATGGTGTTGCTTTCTTTACGGATCTGCCATAAAGAAAAAAAAAAAAATCATCTCAGAAGCGTCCCATGTCAGAAGAAAAACCCTCGCAGGCTATATTGGACATCACCAATGGGCAGGAGAGAGCATCCAGTGGGATTTTGCTGCAGGCAGTGATCATCACGAGCACTTGAGTTAGGAGCAATATCTCACCTTCTTGATGTTGGCACCTCCTTTCCCTACGATGTTCTTGTGGAACTGTTTGCAGATGGGGACAGAAATAGAAAAGCTGTTTTCAACCTAAGGGAGAAAGGAAGGGAGAACTGAAGATTACACTGTCGTGGCAAGGGAGGCCCGACTTCAGGAACTCTGATAAACGAGCTTTTGAAAAGAGGCTTAGACCCAAGGAAGTTCTCTATACGAGGGACTTGTAAGACTAAACAAAGGCAAGGACGTTCCCCTATAGCCTTCCCATAACAGGTACTACCCCCTGCCTCCATTCAGCCAAAACAGCGTCGACAGCTCCCTCCTCTTGAGGTGTTTTAGCTCTACCCAAGCCAGTAGAGCTCTGCTTTGCCCCAGGGTTATCCAGGCACGGAGGAGGGAAGTGCAGGCAGAAGACCTCCTTACCAGGTCTGCCACCGTCTTTTGCATGTACTCGGTGCACTTCTCCACCTCGTTTTTGGGACCTCGGAGTTGGACGATGTCACTCTTGTGTGCAGGGTCTGGGAAGTTGATGATAACCTGCAGGAGCGGTCATTTAGAGTTAGCTCAAGCAAAAGCAAGAACCCTTGTGTCAGACACATGCAAAGGTTGGGGGGATCCTACACATGCCCTTTTCCCATTCAGAAAAGGGGAACCGTGTTAGCGGCCTCTGGCTAAAAGAACTATCTTCTCAGACACTTGCGCTACAGAGCCACTAAAGTTACGACTTCTGTGACGACAGGCCTACTACCCATGTAGGAAAGAACCCCTCTGGATTCCTCCTCTCCTACAAAGCCTTACCTCTGGGAATTGCTCCCGGATTTCCCAGATCCGCTCAGCCTTCTGCCCAGTGATGGTCCGGTGGAATTTCTGCTCAACGATTAGGTCCGCAGCGTGTTCATTTTCCTGACGGGAACAGAGGGCACACTGAGTGTTCAGCCGGAGAGCCATCTACTTTGACTTAGCGGTTTGCTGCCCGACGGTTTACTTGCCAGCACTGTCCCTCTTTTCTCCAGACCAAATTCACTCTGCGTTGACAGAGAAGGGCTACCCGAGGGAACAGGGGAAGACATTTGTGAAGAGGAACTTGCACTTGTCATGAGATCCAAGTGCTCCGTGGGCAAGGGGCACACACTCGCACCAGAAGGTTACAAGGGAACACGAGAGCCCAAACCCTGCAGTCTCCCAAACATCACGTCCTACCCACTCACCATACGGGAAGCGAGTTCCAGCAGCTCGCTCTTGGCCTGTGGGACCCCCTGTGGGTCTCCTTCCATTCTGATCGGGTTGCTCTTCTCGTTGTCCGGGGGAATGCGCACAGACACCTTGTACAGATCCTTCATCCTGTTCACTTCGAGGCAAGGACTGTGGTGACGCCGTCTGCTAGGCAAAGACCTGGAAGCAAGGCACCTGGATTATCACTGCTCAGAGGCTGATGAAGAAGTAAAGCCGCCTCTGGGAAGGGCTCGGTGGGGTAGGGTTGAGCCAGGGGAAATTGCCTCTTCCCCCTGGAGTTCAGCGAGAGCAGACCTGTGCCACACGAGAGCCTGTCCAAGTAAATACCGTGGCATCTACAGAGCCCATTGTTCCCTTGTCAGAGCCAGGCGTGTTTCTTCCCCAAACAGTATCACATTTAGAGCAGAGGATAATCGTTCCTTTCTACCCCAAACTCTTGGCTGGGGACACGTTGCAGTGCTATCAAACTAGCAGACCGCAACAAGGCTTTAGCGTTGGCCATATTCTACTGCCGGTGCTGTAGCACCTTCCTCCAGAGGCCAGACCACACTGCTCCTCCTCCAGCTGACACCCTCTCCCACAAGCCACAGGGCTATTTAACCCCTTAGCGGGAACCAGCTACACCTGCACATCGCCCATGTCAATCAACCCACTGCCTCTGAGGCAAGGCCACAGCTGCGTGTTATCAATGCTAATCAACCCACCGCCTTCATTCCTCTACAGGGAGAAGCTCACCAAGCACATTTCCACCACCCACAACTGGCTGCTAAAATGTCATTCGCACAGAGCAACGTGTGGGAAAAAAAAAAAAAAAAAAATCCTCCAGGACACATCAAAGTAATTCCACTACTGTTCAGGCTCCCAAGGTACTTTCACCCGTTCAAGCCATCGCAAGGCCTGACGGCCCATTTCTCTCCTTGTACCACCACCACTCCAGAAAAGCAGAGGAAATGTGATGGAGACAGCACACTGGGTGAGCTACAGAGCCCCTGATACCATCTACTAAACACGAAGAGTGTGAGCATGGGAAGGACTAGAAAGGCACTCCACTTACCGTTTAGCTGCTTTCTTGCCAATGAGGTGTCGGTGGAATTGGTGGTCAGCCTTGATTATTGCGTAATCCGTCCCGTGGATCTAAAAAGAATTATATCTTTTATATCTATCTATATATGTATGGATGTACATTATTTTATATTATAATATATAGGGCCAGGTAGGACAGGCCACCGCTTCTGTCTCGTGCCCTAAGTAACTGCCTACTGCCACTATTGGCACTGACTCACCAGCGGTCAGCTACAAGCACTTCTGCTCTTCAGCAGAGCACAAGCATTCCTCTGCTTTGAGAAGAGAGCATTGTGCTCATGAAACATTGAAAAGACTCACTTCTATGCCTCTCCAGCTATAACCAAGAGAATCCTTCCTTCTCCGCACCAAAAAAATTAATGCTGACTTTTCAAGGATGCTATGGATGAGTTTCATAACCAAGGGGTGTCATCCACCTGGCCACACAATTTGTCTCCTGCAAGTACGATTAAGCATGCCAAGACATCCTATGGATGTGACAAACACCTCATCACCTCTGCTCTGTTGCCCCTTCTTCCCCCAGTTCCTGTTCTCCTTCATAATACCTAGTTGTTCTCTCATTATGAATCCTCCCTTCCCCTTATCAGTGTCAATGGAATCATCGTTCCATGGACAATGAGTCGTCCCGTTCCCTTGCTTGGTCCGAGAGTATTACCTCTGTTCAGTGGCTTGATCCAGGGTGATAGTGCTCGTTCTAGGCGCTGTAAAAAGCGAAATCTATATCCTATGTCCTGATTTTGGGTATCTAACATTAATGCAAAACAGTAATCCTCACACAGTTTTTATTTCATTCTGTAGCGTCGGTGTCGGTATCGGCTGCCTGCGGTAAAGGTTCACGGAAAGGTCTTACATTCTTCGCTGGGATCCATCGAGGTCCTTTTTCTGTAGAGACACAAGCATAACCTTTTCCCCGTGTAACAAGAGGATATGGTCCCATAATTTTACCTGTTTCTGTATCTCGGACCGATACCGGGCCTTTAACCCGTGCCTCGACGGAGGTAGCTGCAGTGAAACGTCGACCTATCGGTGGGTCGTTATCTATTCAAGAACAATTCAAAAAATTAAAAACATACAACGCTTTCTGTAACCGTTCCTCGGGAATAGCCATGCCCATTCCCCCTTTTTGTTGTTGTCATAAACGTTTCAGAGACCGATGAGACCCTTCAATGAGAGATCGACCGGTGGGGGAATGAGCAATGCCGGTAATGTGAGTTCTACCCCATAGGGCAAAAGAGGTTTTTACAGTTGTTGAAACGTAAAGATAAAGACCGACAACGGTCCAGCTTAAGGGAATACCTAAAGCAGCAAAAGCACGCATTAAATGTCTACGAACAGCTCGTGCCTTTTCTCCTGTGTGACACGAGGCAACCAAGGCACCTGAAAATGTATCAATGGAAGAGTGGATATATTTAAGGCTACCAAATTCAGAATCATGCGTGACATCTGTTTGCCATAACGGTAGGCTTTGTAATCCTCTAGGATTAACTCCTGCAGCAACTGATGGGAAAGAATGTTTTTGACAATCGGGACAGACAGCAATAATACTTGATGCTTGTTGAGCAGCAAGGCCAAACTGTCGCTTAAGAGCTCCAGCGTTTCGATGGAAAAAAAGAGTGCCTTCGCTTAGCTTGTGCAATACGGTCTGGCAGTACTTGAACTGGTCACGGCAATAGGTCAGCTCGTCGATTGCCTTCTGCAAGAAAACCAGGTAGCGAGGTATGAGACCTAATATGCATAACAAAATAAGGCGCAGATCGAGAGTCCAAAAGGAAAATAAGTTCCTGTAACAGGGTAAAGGGTTGTGAATGCGAAACACTCCGCAGCACAGAAGCTTCAGCTCGTGGAACAATACCTGCAACATAAGCAGAATCAGTAACAAGGTGGAGTGGTACATTCCATTCTCGGAAAACACGAACAACTGCATTCAGTTCTCCTGTTTGAGGTGAACCGGAGACCGTCTCTATGTCCGAATCCCATTGTCTCCGTTGAAAACCTTAGGAAGACAGGAATTGAACCTGCACAGAAGAGATCAAAGCGCTCCATACTCCCCTTACATTACTTCCCAGTAGGGTCAGCTAAACAAAAGCTATCGGGCCCATACCCCGAAAATGATGGTTTAACCTCTTCCTCTACTAAATGAGCCCCGTCACAAAACTAACGTTCTCCTTAAGCCTTCTACTAGGAACAACCATCACAATTTCAAGCAACCACTGACTGCTAGCCTGGCCTGGACTAGAAATCAACACCCTTGCCATTATCCCCTTCCTTTCAAAATCACACCACCCTCGAGCTATGGAAGCTGCAATCAAATACTTTCTCGTCCAAGCAACCGCCTCCGCATTAATCCTCTTCTCAAGCACAATCAACGCACAGTTCACCGGACAATGAGACATTCCGCGACTAAGCCACCCAACAGCCTCCCTACTACTAACTACAGCAGTCGCAATAAAACTAGGCCTAGTACCCTTTCACTCCTGATGTCCAGAGGTCATACAAGGCTCACCTATAACCACTGCCCTACTCGTCTCTACATGAATAAAACTCCCCCCACTCACTCTTCTTTTCTTAACTGCCCCCTCACTGAACCCACTCCTACTGACAACCGTGGCCATTGCATCCGCAGCCATCGGAGGGCGAACAGGACTTAACCAAACACAAATCCGAAAAGTCCTAGCTTTCTCATCGATCGCCCACCTAGGCTGAATAACCATCATCCTCATATACAACCCCAAGCTAACATTAATAACCTTCTACCCATACTCCTTAAGAACCGCCTCCATTTTCTTAGCCCTCAACACAACCAACTCCTCAAAACTATCCACAATAATAACCTCCTGAACAAAAATACCATCACTAAACGCATCCTTGACGCTAGCACTACTATCCCTAGCCGGCCTGCCCCCACTCCCTGGCTTTTTACCAAAATGACTCATTATCCAGGAACTAACTAAGCAAGAGATATCAACCGCAGCCATAATTATTTCAATACTCTCCCTACAAGGTTTATTTTTCTACCTACGCCTTGCATATTGCTCCACACTCCCACCAAACACTACAAGCTTCATAAAACAATGATACAATAACAAATCCACAGGCACACCAATTGCTACCTTAATTTCTCTGTCAGTCCTCCTTCTCCCCCCTTCTCCCGCAATCCTGACCGTTACCTAAGAAACTTAGGATCCCCTGCCTACCAAACCGAAGGCCTTCAAAGCCTTAACTAAGAGTTAAATCCTCTTAGTTTCTGCCCACACCACTAAGGCCCGCAGGACACTAAACCTGCACCATCTAAATGCAACGCAGATACTCTAATTCAGCTAGGGCCTCCACGATAAGCCTAGACAGACGGGCCTCGATCCCATAAACTTCTAATTAACAGCTAGACGCTCAAACCAACGAGCTTCTGTCTACCAGACTCCGGCACACTCTCAGCGTACATCAATGAGTTTGCAACTCAACATGAACTTCACCACAGAGTCGATAAGAAGAGGAATTCAACCTCTGTAAAAAGGACTACAGCCTAACGCCTAAACACTCAGCCACCTGACCCGTGACCTTCATCAACCGATGACTAGTTTCAACAAACCACAATGACATCGGCACCCTATACCTACTCTTCGGAGCATGGGCAGGCATAGCCGAGTACCGCCCTCAGCCTCCTTATTCGAGCAGAACTTGGCCAACCAGGAACTCTCCTAGGAGACGACCAAATCTACAATGTCATCATCACCGCCCATGCCTTCGTAAGAATCTTCTTCACAGTTATAGCTATTATAATCGAAGGGTTTGGAAACTGACTAGTCCCCCTTATAATTGGAGCCCCAGACATAGCATTCCCCCGCATAAACAACATCGGTTTCTGAACTACTTCCTCCGTCCTTCCTACTGCTCCTAGCGTCCTCCACAGTAGAAGCTGGAGTCGGAACAGGATGAACCATATACCCGCCCCTAGCAGGCAACCTAGCCCATGCTGGCGCCTCAGTAGACCTAGCCATCTTCTCCCTACACCTCGCAGGTGTGTCTTCCATCTTAGGGGCCATCAACTTTAACACAACAGCCATTAACATAACCCCCCCTGCCTTATCGCAACATCCAACTCCCCTATTCGTATGATCCGTACTCCTAGTGCCCTCACTTCCAGTCCTGGCCGCCGGCATCACCATACTACTGACCGACCGAAACCTAAACACTACATTCTTTGACCCCGCTGGAGGGGGAGACCCCATTCTCTACCAGCACCTGTTCTGATTCTTTGGCCACCAGGAAGTTTACATCTTAATCCTTCACGGCTTTGGAATCATCTCACATGTTGTAACGTATTACGCAGGCAAAAAAGAACCATTCGGCTACATAGGAATAGTCTGAGCTATACTATCGATTGGATTCCTGGGCTTTGTCATATGAGCCCACCACATATTCACTGTCGGAATAGACGTAGACAGCCGATCATACTTCATCTCCGCCACTATAATCATCGCCATCCCAACCGGCATTCAGGTATTCAGCTGACTAGCCACACTACACGGAGGCACCATCAAATGAGGTCCACCGATACTGTGAGCCTTGGGCTTCATCTTCCTCTTCACACTTGCCAATGAGGTGTCGGTGGAACTGGTGGTCAGCCTTGATTACTGCGTAATCCATCCCGTGGATCTAAAAAGAATTTTATATATATATAATATTGTACGCACATACATACATATATATATATTATATAGGGCCAGGAAGGACAGGCCACCGCTTCTGTCTCGTGCCCTAAGTAACTGCCTACTGCCAGTATTGGCACTGACTCGCCAGCGGTCAGCTACAAGCACTTCTGCTCTTCAGCAGAGCACAAGCATTCCTCTGCTTTGAGAAGAGAGCATTGTGCTCATGAAACATTGAAAACACTTACTTCTATGCCTCTCCAGCTATAACCAAGAGAATCCTTCCTTCTCCACACCAAAAAAATTAATGCTGACTTTTCAAGGATGCTATGGATGAGGTTCATAACCAAGGGGTGTCATCCACCTGGCCACACAATTTGTCTCCTGCAAGTACGATTAAGCATGCCAAGACATCCTATGGATGTGACAAACACCTCATCACCTCTGCTCTGTTGCCCCTTCTTCCCCCAGTTTCTTACTGGAACTAGTAACTCCAGCTCACCAGTTCCTTGAGCATGGCTTCAATCGGTTCCTGAGCCACATGCACATCTTCTGTAGGTCCTTCCAAAGTGATGTTATCCTGTGGCGAGCAGCCTCACAGTTTGCCCTCTTGCCTGTGATAACAATTGTCTCCGAGTTGCTGTTCTTTGCTGGGAGATCAATTATGGTGTTGCTTTCTTTACGGATCTGCCATAAAGAAAAAAAAAAAAAAAAATCATCTCAGAAGCGTCCCATGTCAGAAGAAAAAGCCTCGCAGGCTATATTGGACATCACCAATGGGCAGGAGAGAGCATCCAGTGGGATTTTGCTGCAGGCAGTGATCATCACGAGCACTTGAGTTAGGAGCAATATCTCACCTTCTTGATGTTGGCACCTCCTTTCCCTACGATGTTCTTGTGGAACTGTTTGCAGATGGGGACAGAAATAGAAAAGCTGTTTTCAACCTAAGGGAGAAAGGAAGGGAGAACTGAAGATTACACTGTCGTGGCAAGGGAGGCCCGACTTCAGGAACTCTGATAAACGAGCTTTTGAAAAGAGGCTTAGACCCAAGGAAGTTCTCTATACGAGGGACTTGTAAGACTAAACAAAGGCAAGGACGTTCCCCTATAGCCTTCCCATAACAGGTACTACCCCCTGCCTCCATTCAGCCAAAACAGCGTCGACAGCTCCCTCCTCTTGAGGTGTTTTAGCTCTACCCAAGCCAGTAGAGCTCTGCTTTGCCCCAGGGTTATCCAGGCACGGAGGAGGGAAGTGCAGGCAGAAGACCTCCTTACCAGGTCTGCCACCGTCTTTTGCATGTACTCGGTGCACTTCTCCACCTCGTTTTTGGGACCTCGGAGTTGGACGATGTCACTCTTGTGTGCAGGGTCTGGGAAGTTGACGATAACCTGCAGGAGCGGTCATTTAGAGTTAGCTCAAGCAAAAGCAAGAACCCTTGTGTCAGACACATGCAAAGGTTGGGGGGATCCTACACATGCCCTTTTCCCATTCAGAAAAGGGGAACCGTGTTAGCGGCCTCTGGCTAAAAGAACTATCTTCTCAGACACTTGCGCTACAGAGCCACTAAAGTTACGACTTCTGTGACGACAGGCCTACTACCCATGTAGGAAAGAACCCCTCTGGATTCCTCCTCTCCTACAAAGCCTTACCTCTGGGAATTGCTCCCGGATTTCCCAGACCCGCTCAGCCTTCTGCCCAGTGATGGTCCGGTGGAATTTCTGCTCAACGATTAGGTCCGCAGCGTGTTCATTTTCCTGACGGGAACAGAGGGCACACTGAGTGTTCAGCCGGAGAGCCGTCTACTTTGACTTAGCGGTTTGCTGCCCGACGGTTTACTTGCCAGCACTGTCCCTCTTTTCTCCAGACCAAATTCACTCTGCGTTGACAGAGAAGGGCTACCCGAGGGAACAGGGGAAGACATTTGTGAAGAGGAACTTGCACTTGTCATGAGATCCAAGTGCTCCGTGGGCAAGGGGCACACACTCGCACCAGAAGGTTACAAGGGAACACGAGAGCCCAAACCCTGCAGTCTCCCAAACATCACGTCCTACCCACTCACCATACGGGAAGCGAGTTCCAGCAGCTCGCTCTTGGCCTGTGGGACCCCCTGTGGGTCTCCTTCCATTCTGATCGGGTTGCTCTTCTCGTTGTCCGGGGGAATGCGCACAGACACCTTGTACAGATCCTTCATCCTGTTCACTTCGAGGCAAGGACTGTGGTGACGCCGTCTGCTAGGCAAAGACCTGGAAGCAAGGCACCTGGATTATCACTGCTCAGAGGCTGATGAAGAAGTAAAGCCGCCTCTGGGAAGGGCTCGGTGGGGTAGGGTTGAGCCAGGGGAAATTGCCTCTTCCCCCTGGAGTTCAGCGAGAGCAGACCTGTGCCACACGAGAGCCTGTCCAAGTAAATACCGTGGCATCTACAGAGCCCATTGTTCCCTTGTCAGAGCCAGGCGTGTTTCTTCCCCAAACAGTATCACATTTAGAGCAGAGGATAATCGTTCCTTTCTACCCCAAACTCTTGGCTGGGGACACGTTGCAGTGCTATCAAACTAGCAGACCGCAACAAGGCTTTAGCGTTGGCCATATTCTACTGCCGGTGCTGTAGCACCTTCCTCCAGAGGCCAGACCACACTGCTCCTCCTCCAGCTGACACCCTCTCCCACAAGCCACAGGGCTATTTAACCCCTTAGCGGGAACCAGCTACACCTGCACATCGCCCATGTCAATCAACCCACTGCCTCTGAGGCAAGGCCACAGCTGCGTGTTATCAATGCTAATCAACCCACCGCCTTCATTCCTCTACAGGGAGAAGCTCACCAAGCACATTTCCACCACCCACAACTGGCTGCTAAAATGTCATTCGCACAGAGCAACGTGTGGGAAAAAAAAAAAAAAAAAATTCCTCCAGGACACATCAAAGTAATTCCACTACTGTTCAGGCTCCCAAGGTACTTTCACCCGTTCAAGCCATCGCAAGGCCTGACGGCCCATTTCTCTCCTTGTACCACCACCACTCCAGAAAAGCAGAGGAAATGTGATGGAGACAGCACACTGGGTGAGCTACAGAGCCCCTGATACCATCTACTAAACACGAAGAGTGTGAGCATGGGAAGGACTAGAAAGGCACTCCACTTACCGTTTAGCTGCTTTCTTGCCAATGAGGTGTCGGTGGAATTGGTGGTCAGCCTTGATTATTGCGTAATCCGTCCCGTGGATCTAAAAAGAATTATATCTTTTATATCTATCTATATATGTATGGATGTACATTATTTTATATTATATATATAGGGCCAGGTAGGACAGGCCACCGCTTCTGTCTCGTGCCCTAAGTAACTGCCTACTGCCACTATTGGCACTGACTCACCAGCGGTCAGCTACAAGCACTTCTGCTCTTCAGCAGAGCACAAGCATTCCTCTGCTTTGAGAAGAGAGCATTGTGCTCATGAAACATTGAAAAGACTCACTTCTACGCCTCTCCAGCTATAACCAAGAGAATCCTTCCTTCTCCGCACCAAAAAAATTAATGCTGACTTTTCAAGGATGCTATGGATGAGGTTCATAACCAAGGGGTGTCATCCACCTGGCCACACAATTTGTCTCCTGCAAGTTCGATTAAGCATGCCAAGACATCCTATGGATGTGACAAACACCTCATCACCTCTGCTCTGTTGCCCCTTCTTCCCCCAGTTTCTTACTGGAACTAGTAACTCCAGCTCACCAGTTCCTTGAGCATGGCTTCAATCGGTTCCTGAGCCACATGCACATCTTCTGTAGGTCCTTCCAAAGTGATGTTATCCTGTGGCGAGCAGCCTCACAGTTTGCCCTCTTGCCTGTGATAACAATTGTCTCCGAGTTGCTGTTCTTTGCTGGGAGATCAATTATGGTGTTGCTTTCTTTACGGATCTGCCATAAAGAAAAAAAAAAAAAAATCATCTCAGAAGCGTCCCATGTCAGAAGAAAAAGCCTCGCAGGCTATATTGGACATCACCAATGGGCAGGAGAGAGCATCCAGTGGGATTTTGCTGCAGGCAGTGATCATCACGAGCACTTGAGTTAGGAGCAATATCTCACCTTCTTGATGTTGGCACCTCCTTTCCCTACGATGTTCTTGTGGAACTGTTTGCAGATGGGGACAGAAATAGAAAAGCTGTTTTCAACCTAAGGGAGAAAGGAAGGGAGAACTGAAGATTACACTGTCGTGGCAAGGGAGGCCCGACTTCAGGAACTCTGATAAACGAGCTTTTGAAAAGAGGCTTAGACCCAAGGAAGTTCTCTATACGAGGGACTTGTAAGACTAAACAAAGGCAAGGACGTTCCCCTATAGCCTTCCCATAACAGGTACTACCCCCTGCCTCCATTCAGCCAAAACAGCGTCGACAGCTCCCTCCTCTTGAGGTGTTTTAGCTCTACCCAAGCCAGTAGAGCTCTGCTTTGCCCCAGGGTTATCCAGGCACGGAGGAGGGAAGTGCAGGCAGAAGACCTCCTTACCAGGTCTGCCACCGTCTTTTGCATGTACTCGGTGCACTTCTCCACCTCGTTTTTGGGACCTCGGAGTTGGACGATGTCACTCTTGTGTGCAGGGTCTGGGAAGTTGACGATAACCTGCAGGAGCGGTCATTTAGAGTTAGCTCAAGCAAAAGCAAGAACCCTTGTGTCAGACACATGCAAAGGTTGGGGGGATCCTACACATGCCCTTTTCCCATTCAGAAACGGGGAACCGTGTTAGCGGCCTCTGGCTAAAAGAACTATCTTCTCAGACACTTGCGCTACAGAGCCACTAAAGTTACGACTTCTGTGACGACAGGCCTACTACCCATGTAGGAAAGAACCCCTCTGGATTCCTCCTCTCCTACAAAGCCTTACCTCTGGGAATTGCTCCCGGATTTCCCAGACCCGCTCAGCCTTCTGCCCAGTGATGGTCCGGTGGAATTTCTGCTCAACGATTAGGTCCGCAGCGTGTTCATTTTCCTGACGGGAACAGAGGGCACACTGAGTGTTCAGCCGGAGAGCCGTCTACTTTGACTTAGCGGTTTGCTGCCCGACGGTTTACTTGCCAGCACTGTCCCTCTTTTCTCCAGACCAAATTCACTCTGCGTTGACAGAGAAGGGCTACCCGAGGGAACAGGGGAAGACATTTGTGAAGAGGAACTTGCACTTGTCATGAGATCCAAGTGCTCCGTGGGCAAGGGGCACACACTCGCACCAGAAGGTTACAAGGGAACACGAGAGCCCAAACCCTGCAGTCTCCCAAACATCACGTCCTACCCACTCACCATACGGGAAGCGAGTTCCAGCAGCTCGCTCTTGGCCTGTGGGACCCCCTGTGGGTCTCCTTCCATTCTGATCGGGTTGCTCTTCTCGTTGTCCGGGGGAATGCGCACAGACACCTTGTACAGATCCTTCATCCTGTTCACTTCGAGGCAAGGACTGTGGTGACGCCGTCTGCTAGGCAAAGACCTGGAAGCAAGGCACCTGGATTATCACTGCTCAGAGGCTGATGAAGAAGTAAAGCCGCCTCTGGGAAGGGCTCGGTGGGGTAGGGTTGAGCCAGGGGAAATTGCCTCTTCCCCCTGGAGTTCAGCGAGAGCAGACCTGTGCCACACGAGAGCCTGTCCAAGTAAATACCGTGGCATCTACAGAGCCCATTGTTCCCTTGTCAGAGCCAGGCGTGTTTCTTCCCCAAACAGTATCACATTTAGAGCAGAGGATAATCGTTCCTTTCTACCCCAAACTCTTGGCTGGGGACACGTTGCAGTGCTATCAAACTAGCAGACCGCAACAAGGCTTTAGCGTTGGCCATATTCTACTGCCGGTGCTGTAGCACCTTCCTCCAGAGGCCAGACCACACTGCTCCTCCTCCAGCTGACACCCTCTCCCACAAGCCACAGGGCTATTTAACCCCTTAGCGGGAACCAGCTACACCTGCACATCGCCCATGTCAATCAACCCACTGCCTCTGAGGCAAGGCCACAGCTGCGTGTTATCAATGCTAATCAACCCACCGCCTTCATTCCTCTACAGGGAGAAGCTCACCAAGCACATTTCCACCACCCACAACTGGCTGCTAAAATGTCATTCGCACAGAGCAACGTGTGGGAAAAAAAAAAAAAAAAAATTCCTCCAGGACACATCAAAGTAATTCCACTACTGTTCAGGCTCCCAAGGTACTTTCACCCGTTCAAGCCATCGCAAGGCCTGACGGCCCATTTCTCTCCTTGTACCACCACCACTCCAGAAAAGCAGAGGAAATGTGATGGAGACAGCACACTGGGTGAGCTACAGAGCCCCTGATACCATCTACTAAACACGAAGAGTGTGAGCATGGGAAGGACTAGAAAGGCACTCCACTTACCGTTTAGCTGCTTTCTTGCCAATGAGGTGTCGGTGGAATTGGTGGTCAGCCTTGATTATTGCGTAATCCGTCCCGTGGATCTAAAAAGAATTATATCTTTTATATCTATCTATATATGTATGGATGTACATTATTTTATATTATATATATAGGGCCAGGTAGGACAGGCCACCGCTTCTGTCTCGTGCCCTAAGTAACTGCCTACTGCCACTATTGGCACTGACTCACCAGCGGTCAGCTACAAGCACTTCTGCTCTTCAGCAGAGCACAAGCATTCCTCTGCTTTGAGAAGAGAGCATTGTGCTCATGAAACATTGAAAAGACTCACTTCTACGCCTCTCCAGCTATAACCAAGGGAATCCTTCCTTCTCCGCACCAAAAAAATTAATGCTGACTTTTCAAGGATGCTATGGATGAGGTTCATAACCAAGGGGTGTCATCCACCTGGCCACACAATTTGTCTCCTGCAAGTTCGATTAAGCATGCCAAGACATCCTATGGATGTGACAAACACCTCATCACCTCTGCTCTGTTGCCCCTTCTTCCCCCAGTTTCTTACTGGAACTAGTAACTCCAGCTCACCAGTTCCTTGAGCATGGCTTCAATCGGTTCCTGAGCCACATGCACATCTTCTGTAGGTCCTTCCAAAGTGATGTTATCCTGTGGCGAGCAGCCTCACAGTTTGCCCTCTTGCCTGTGATAACAATTGTCTCCGAGTTGCTGTTCTTTGCTGGGAGATCAATTATGGTGTTGCTTTCTTTACGGATCTGCCATAAAGAAAAAAAAAAAAAAATCATCTCAGAAGCGTCCCATGTCAGAAGAAAAACCCTCGCAGGCTATATTGGACATCACCAATGGGCAGGAGAGAGCATCCAGTGGGATTTTGCTGCAGGCAGTGATCATCACGAGCACTTGAGTTAGGAGCAATATCTCACCTTCTTGATGTTGGCACCTCCTTTCCCCACGATGTTCTTGTGGAACTGTTTGCAGATGGGGACAGAAATAGAAAAGCTGTTTTCAACCTAAGGGAGAAAGGAAGGGAGAACTGAAGATTACACTGTCGTGGCAAGGGAGGCCCGACTTCAGGAACTCTGATAAACGAGCTTTTGAAAAGAGGCTTAGACCCAAGGAAGTTCTCTATACGAGGGACTTGTAAGACTAAACAAAGGCAAGGACGTTCCCCTATAGCCTTCCCATAACAGGTACTACCCCCTGCCTCCATTCAGCCAAAACAGCGTCGACAGCTCCCTCCTCTTGAGGTGTTTTAGCTCTACCCAAGCCAGTAGAGCTCTGCTTTGCCCCAGGGTTATCCAGGCACGGAGGAGGGAAGTGCAGGCAGAAGACCTCCTTACCAGGTCTGCCACCGTCTTTTGCATGTACTCGGTGCACTTCTCCACCTCGTTTTTGGGACCTCGGAGTTGGACGATGTCACTCTTGTGTGCAGGGTCTGGGAAGTTGATGATAACCTGCAGGAGCGGTCATTTAGAGTTAGCTCAAGCAAAAGCAAGAACCCTTGTGTCAGACACATGCAAAGGTTGGGGGGATCCTACACATGCCCTTTTCCCATTCAGAAAAGGGGAACCGTGTTAGCGGCCTCTGGCTAAAAGAACTATCTTCTCAGACACTTGCGCTACAGAGCCACTAAAGTTACGACTTCTGTGACGACAGGCCTACTACCCATGTAGGAAAGAACCCCTCTGGATTCCTCCTCTCCTACAAAGCCTTACCTCTGGGAATTGCTCCCGGATTTCCCAGACCCGCTCAGCCTTCTGCCCAGTGATGGTCCGGTGGAATTTCTGCTCAACGATTAGGTCCGCAGCGTGTTCATTTTCCTGACGGGAACAGAGGGCACACTGAGTGTTCAGCCGGAGAGCCATCTACTTTGACTTAGCGGTTTGCTGCCCGACGGTTTACTTGCCAGCACTGTCCCTCTTTTCTCCAGACCAAATTCACTCTGCGTTGACAGAGAAGGGCTACCCGAGGGAACAGGGGAAGACATTTGTGAAGAGGAACTTGCACTTGTCATGAGATCCAAGTGCTCCGTGGGCAAGGGGCACACACTCGCACCAGAAGGTTACAAGGGAACACGAGAGCCCAAACCCTGCAGTCTCCCAAACATCACGTCCTACCCACTCACCATACGGGAAGCGAGTTCCAGCAGCTCTTTCTTGGCCTGTGGGACCCCCTGTGGGTCTCCTTCCATTCTGATCGGGTTGCTCTTCTCGTTGTCCGGGGGAATGCGCACAGACACCTTGTACAGATCCTTCATCCTGTTCACTTCGAGGCAAGGACTGTGGTGACGCCGTCTGCTAGGCAAAGACCTGGAAGCAAGGCACCTGGATTATCACTGCTCAGAGGCTGATGAAGAAGTAAAGCCGCCTCTGGGAAGGGCTCGGTGGGGTAGGGTTGAGCCAGGGGAAATTGCCTCTTCCCCCTGGAGTTCAGCGAGAGCAGACCTGTGCCACACGAGAGCCTGTCCAAGTAAATACCGTGGCATCTACAGAGCCCATTGTTCCCTTGTCAGAGCCAGGCGTGTTTCTTCCCCAAACAGTATCACTTTTAGAGCAGAGGATAATCGTTCCTTTCTACCCCAAACTCTTGGCTGGGGACACGTTGCAGTGCTATCAAACTAGCAGACCGCAACAAGGCTTTAGCGTTGGCCATATTCTACTGCCGGTGCTGTAGCACCTTCCTCCAGAGGCCAGACCACACTGCTCCTCCTCCAGCTGACACCCTCTCCCACAAGCCACAGGGCTATTTAACCCCTTAGCGGGAACCAGCTACACCTGCACATCGCCCATGTCAATCAACCCACTGCCTCTGAGGCAAGGCCACAGCTGCGTGTTATCAATGCTAATCAACCCACCGCCTTCATTCCTCTACAGGGACAAGCTCACCAAGCACATTTCCACCACCCACAACTGGCTGCTAAAATGTCATTCGCACAGAGCAACGTGTGGAAAAAAAAAAAAAAAAAAATTCCTCCAGGACACATCAAAGTAATTCCACTACTGTTCAGGCTCCCAAGGTACTTTCACCCGTTCAAGCCATCGCAAGGCCTGACGGCCCATTTCTCTCCTTGTACCACCACCACTCCAGAAAAGCAGAGGAAATGTGATGGAGACAGCACACTGGGTGAGCTACAGAGCCCCTGATACCATCTACTAAACACGAAGAGTGTGAGCATGGGAAGGACTAGAAAGGCACTCCACTTACCGTTTAGCTGCTTTCTTGCCAATGAGGTGTCGGTGGAATTGGTGGTCAGCCTTGATTATTGCGTAATCCGTCCCGTGGATCTAAAAAGAATTATATCTTTTATATCTATCTATATATGTATGGATGTACATTATTTTATATTATATATATAGGGCCAGGTAGGACAGGCCACCGCTTCTGTCTCGTGCCCTAAGTAACTGCCTACTGCCACTATTGGCACTGACTCACCAGCGGTCAGCTACAAGCACTTCTGCTCTTCAGCAGAGCACAAGCATTCCTCTGCTTTGAGAAGAGAGCATTGTGCTCATGAAACATTGAAAAGACTCACTTCTATGCCTCTCCAGCTATAACCAAGAGAATCCTTCCTTCTCCGCACCAAAAAAATTAATGCTGACTTTTCAAGGATGCTATGGATGAGGTTCATAACCAAGGGGTGTCATCCACCTGGCCACACAATTTGTCTCCTGCAAGTTCGATTAAGCATGCCAAGACATCCTATGGATGTGACAAACACCTCATCACCTCTGCTCTGTTGCCCCTTCTTCCCCCAGTTTCTTACTGGAACTAGTAACTCCAGCTCACCAGTTCCTTGAGCATGGCTTCAATCGGTTCCTGAGCCACATGCACATCTTCTGTAGGTCCTTCCAAAGTGATGTTATCCTGTGGCGAGCAGCCTCACAGTTTGCCCTCTTGCCTGTGCTAACAATTGTCTCCGAGTTGCTGTTCTTTGCTGGGAGATCAGTTTTGGTGTTGCTTTCTTTACGGATCTGCCATAAAGAAAAAAAAAAAAAATCATCTCAGAAGCGTCCCATGTCAGAAGAAAAACCCTCGCAGGCTATATTGGACATCACCAATGGGCAGGAGAGAGCATCCAGTGGGATTTTGCTGCAGGCAGTGATCATCACGAGCACTTGAGTTAGGAGCAATATCTCACCTTCTTGATGTTGGCACCTCCTTTCCCTACGATGTTCTTGTGGAACTGTTTGCAGATGGGGACAGAAATAGAAAAGCTGTTTTCAACCTAAGGGAGAAAGGAAGGGAGAACTGAAGATTACACTGTCGTGGCAAGGGAGGCCCGACTTCAGGAACTCTGATAAACGAGCTTTTGAAAAGAGGCTTAGACCCAAGGAAGTTCTCTATACGAGGGACTTGTAAGACTAAACAAAGGCAAGGACGTTCCCCTATAGCCTTCCCATAACAGGTACTACCCCCTGCCTCCATTCAGCCAAAACAGCGTCGACAGCTCCCTCCTCTTGAGGTGTTTTAGCTCTACCCAAGCCAGTAGAGCTCTGCTTTGCCCCAGGGTTATCCAGGCACGGAGGAGGGAAGTGCAGGCAGAAGACCTCCTTACCAGGTCTGCCACCGTCTTTTGCATGTACTCGGTGCACTTCTCCACCTCGTTTTTGGGACCTCGGAGTTGGACGATGTCACTCTTGTGTGCAGGGTCTGGGAAGTTGATGATAACCTGCAGGAGCGGTCATTTAGAGTTAGCTCAAGCAAAAGCAAGAACCCTTGTGTCAGACACATGCAAAGGTTGGGGGGATCCTACACATGCCCTTTTCCCATTCAGAAAAGGGGAACCGTGTTAGCGGCCTCTGGCTAAAAGAACTATCTTCTCAGACACTTGCGCTACAGAGCCACTAAAGTTACGACTTCTGTGACGACAGGCCTACTACCCATGTAGGAAAGAACCCCTCTGGATTCCTCCTCTCCTACAAAGCCTTACCTCTGGGAATTGCTCCCGGATTTCCCAGACCCGCTCAGCCTTCTGCCCAGTGATGGTCCGGTGGAATTTCTGCTCAACGATTAGGTCCGCAGCGTGTTCATTTTCCTGACGGGAACAGAGGGCACACTGAGTGTTCAGCCGGAGAGCCGTCTACTTTGACTTAGCGGTTTGCTGCCCGACGGTTTACTTGCCAGCACTGTCCCTCTTTTCTCCAGACCAAATTCACTCTGCGTTGACAGAGAAGGGCTACCCGAGGGAACAGGGGAAGACATTTGTGAAGAGGAACTTGCACTTGTCATGAGATCCAAGTGCTCCGTGGGCAAGGGGCACACACTCGCACCAGAAGGTTACAAGGGAACACGAGAGCCCAAACCCTGCAGTCTCCCAAACATCACGTCCTACCCACTCACCATACGGGAAGCGAGTTCCAGCAGCTCGCTCTTGGCCTGTGGGACCCCCTGTGGGTCTCCTTCCATTCTGATCGGGTTGCTCTTCTCGTTGTCCGGGGGAATGCGCACAGACACCTTGTACAGATCCTTCATCCTGTTCACTTCGAGGCAAGGACTGTGGTGACGCCGTCTGCTAGGCAAAGACCTGGAAGCAAGGCACCTGGATTATCACTGCTCAGAGGCTGATGAAGAAGTAAAGCCGCCTCTGGGAAGGGCTCGGTGGGGTAGGGTTGAGCCAGGGGAAATTGCCTCTTCCCCCTGGAGTTCAGCGAGAGCAGACCTGTGCCACACGAGAGCCTGTCCAAGTAAATACCGTGGCATCTACAGAGCCCATTGTTCCCTTGTCAGAGCCAGGCGTGTTTCTTCCCCAAACAGTATCACTTTTAGAGCAGAGGATAATCGTTCCTTTCTACCCCAAACTCTTGGCTGGGGACACGTTGCAGTGCTATCAAACTAGCAGACCGCAACAAGGCTTTAGCGTTGGCCATATTCTACTGCCGGTGCTGTAGCACCTTCCTCCAGAGGCCAGACCACACTGCTCCTCCTCCAGCTGACACCCTCTCCCACAAGCCACAGGGCTATTTAACCCCTTAGCGGGAACCAGCTACACCTGCACATCGCCCATGTCAATCAACCCACTGCCTCTGAGGCAAGGCCACAGCTGCGTGTTATCAATGCTAATCAACCCACCGCCTTCATTCCTCTACAGGGACAAGCTCACCAAGCACATTTCCACCACCCACAACTGGCTGCTAAAATGTCATTCGCACAGAGCAACGTGTGGAAAAAAAAAAAAAAAAAAAATTCCTCCAGGACACATCAAAGTAATTCCACTACTGTTCAGGCTCCCAAGGTACTTTCACCCGTTCAAGCCATCGCAAGGCCTGACGGCCCATTTCTCTCCTTGTACCACCACCACTCCAGAAAAGCAGAGGAAATGTGATGGAGACAGCACACTGGGTGAGCTACAGAGCCCCTGATACCATCTACTAAACACGAAGAGTGTGAGCATGGGAAGGACTAGAAAGGCACTCCACTTACCGTTTAGCTGCTTTCTTGCCAATGAGGTGTCGGTGGAATTGGTGCTCAGCCTTGATTATTGCGTAATCTGTCCCGTGGATCTAAAAAGAATTATATCTTTTATATCTATCTATATATGTATGGATGTACATTATTTTATATTATAATATATAGGGCCAGGTAGGACAGGCCACCGCTTCTGTCTCGTGCCCTAAGTAACTGCCTACTGCCACTATTGGCACTGACTCACCAGCGGTCAGCTACAAGCACTTCTGCTCTTCAGCAGAGCACAAGCATTCCTCTGCTTTGAGAAGAGAGCATTGTGCTCATGAAACATTGAAAAGACTGACTTCTATGCCTCTCCAGCTATAACCAAGAGAATCCTTCCTTCTCCGCACCAAAAAAATTAATGCTGACTTTTCAAGGATGCTATGGATGAGGTTCATAACCAAGGGGTGTCATCCACCTGGCCACACAATTTGTCTCCTGCAAGTTCGATTAAGCATGCCAAGACATCCTATGGATGTGACAAACACCTCATCACCTCTGCTCTGTTGCCCCTTCTTCCCCCAGTTTCTTACTGGAAATAGTAACTCCAGCTCACCAGTTCCTTGAGCATGGCTTCAATCGGTTCCTGAGCCACATGCACATCTTCTGTAGGTCCTTCCAAAGTGATGTTATCCTGTGGCGAGCAGCCTCACAGTTTGCCCTCTTGCCTGTGCTAACAATTGTCTCCGAGTTGCTGTTCTTTGCTGGGAGATCAATTATGGTGTTGCTTTCTTTACGGATCTGCCACAAAGGAAAAAAAAATAAAAAATCATCTCAGAAGTGTCCCATGTCAGAAGAAAAAGCCTCGCAGGCTATATTGGACATCACCAATGGGCAGGAGAGAGCATCCAGTGGGATTTTGCTGCAGGCAGTGATCATCACGAGCACTTGAGTTAGGAGCAATATCTCACCTTCTTGATGTTGGCACCTCCTTTCCCCACGATGTTCTTGTGGAACTGTTTGCAGATGGGGACAGAAATAGAAAAGCTGTTTTCAACCTAAGGGAGAAAGGAAGGGAGAACTGAAGATTACACTGTCGTGGCAAGGGAGGCCCGACTTCAGGAACTCTGATAAACGAGCTTTTGAAAAGAGGCTTAGACCCAAGGAAGTTCTCTATACGAGGGACTTGTAAGACTAAACAAAGGCAAGGACGTTCCCCTATAGCCTTCCCATAACAGGTACTACCCCCTGCCTCCATTCAGCCAAAACAGCGTCGACAGCTCCCTCCTCTTGAGGTGTTTTAGCTCTACCCAAGCCAGTAGAGCTCTGCTTTGCCCCAGGGTTATCCAGGCACGGAGGAGGGAAGTGCAGGCAGAAGACCTCCTTACCAGGTCTGCCACCGTCTTTTGCATGTACTCGGTGCACTTCTCCACCTCGTTTTTGGGACCTCGGAGTTGGACGATGTCACTCTTGTGTGCAGGGTCTGGGAAGCTGATGATAACCTGCAGGAGCGGTCATTTAGAGTTAGCTCAAGCAAAAGCAAGAACCCTTGTGTCAGACACATGCAAAGGTTGGGGGGATCCTACACATGCCCTTTTCCCATTCAGAAAAGGGGAACCGTGTTAGCGGCCTCTGGCTAAAAGAACTATCTTCTCAGACACTTGCGCTACAGAGCCACTAAAGTTACGACTTCTGTGACGACAGGCCTACTACCCATGTAGGAAAGAACCCCTCTGGATTCCTCCTCTCCTACAAAGCCTTACCTCTGGGAATTGCTCCCGGATTTCCCAGACCCGCTCAGCCTTCTGCCCAGTGATGGTCCGGTGGAATTTCTGCTCAACGATTAGGTCCGCAGCGTGTTCATTTTCCTGACGGGAACAGAGGGCACACTGAGTGTTCAGCCGGAGAGCCATCTACTTTGACTTAGCGGTTTGCTGCCCGACGGTTTACTTGCCAGCACTGTCCCTCTTTTCTCCAGACCAAATTCACTCTGCGTTGACAGAGAAGGGCTACCCGAGGGAACAGGGGAAGACATTTGTGAAGAGGAACTTGCACTTGTCATGAGATCCAAGTGCTCCGTGGGCAAGGGGCACACACTCGCACCAGAAGGTTACAAGGGAACACGAGAGCCCAAACCCTGCAGTCTCCCAAACATCACGTCCTACCCACTCACCATACGGGAAGCGAGTTCCAGCAGCTCGCTCTTGGCCTGTGGGACCCCCTGTGGGTCTCCTTCCATTCTGATCGGGTTGCTCTTCTCGTTGTCCGGGGGAATGCGCACAGACACCTTGTACAGATCCTTCATCCTGTTCACTTCGAGGCAAGGACTGTGGTGACGCCGTCTGCTAGGCAAAGACCTGGAAGCAAGGCACCTGGATTATCACTGCTCAGAGGCTGATGAAGAAGTAAAGCCGCCTCTGGGAAGGGCTCGGTGGGGTAGGGTTGAGCCAGGGGAAATTGCCTCTTCCCCCTGGAGTTCAGCGAGAGCAGACCTGTGCCACACGAGAGCCTGTCCAAGTAAATACCGTGGCATCTACAGAGCCCATTGTTCCCTTGTCAGAGCCAGGCGTGTTTCTTCCCCAAACAGTATCACATTTAGAGCAGAGGATAATCGTTCCTTTCTACCCCAAACTCTTGGCTGGGGACACGTTGCAGTGCTATCAAACTAGCAGACCGCAACAAGGCTTTAGCGTTGGCCATATTCTACTGCCGGTGCTGTAGCACCTTCCTCCAGAGGCCAGACCACACTGCTCCTCCTCCAGCTGACACCCTCTCCCACAAGCCACAGGGCTATTTAACCCCTTAGCGGGAACCAGCTACACCTGCACATCGCCCATGTCAATCAACCCACTGCCTCTGAGGCAAGGCCACAGCTGCGTGTTATCAATGCTAATCAACCCACCGCCTTCATTCCTCTACAGGGAGAAGCTCACCAAGCACATTTCCACCACCCACAACTGGCTGCTAAAATGTCATTCGCACAGAGCAACGTGTGGAAAAAAAAAAAAAAAAAATTCCTCCAGGACACATCAAAGTAATTCCACTACTGTTCAGGCTCCCAAGGTACTTTCACCCGTTCAAGCCATCGCAAGGCCTGACGGCCCATTTCTCTCCTTGTACCACCACCACTCCAGAAAAGCAGAGGAAATGTGATGGAGACAGCACACTGGGTGAGCTACAGAGCCCCTGATACCATCTACTAAACACGAAGAGTGTGAGCATGGGAAGGACTAGAAAGGCACTCCACTTACCGTTTAGCTGCTTTCTTGCCAATGAGGTGTCGGTGGAATTGGTGGTCAGCCTTGATTATTGCGTAATCCGTCCCGTGGATCTAAAAAGAATTATATCTTTTATATCTATCTATATATGTATGGATGTACATTATTTTATATTATAATATATAGGGCCAGGTAGGACAGGCCACCGCTTCTGTCTCGTGCCCTAAGTAACTGCCTACTGCCACTATTGGCACTGACTCACCAGCGGTCAGCTACAAGCACTTCTGCTCTTCAGCAGAGCACAAGCATTCCTCTGCTTTGAGAAGAGAGCATTGTGCTCATGAAACATTGAAAAGACTGACTTCTATGCCTCTCCAGCTATAACCAAGGGAATCCTTCCTTCTCCGCACCAAAAAAATTAATGCTGACTTTTCAAGGATGCTATGGATGAGGTTCATAACCAAGGGGTGTCATCCACCTGGCCACACAATTTGTCTCCTGCAAGTTCGATTAAGCATGCCAAGACATCCTATGGATGTGACAAACACCTCATCACCTCTGCTCTGTTGCCCCTTCTTCCCCCAGTTTCTTACTGGAACTAGTAACTCCAGCTCACCAGTTCCTTGAGCATGGCTTCAATCTGTTCCTGAGCCACATGCACATCTTCTGTAGGTCCTTCCAAAGTGATGTTATCCTGTGGCGAGCAGCCTCACAGTTTGCCCTCTTGCCTGTGCTAACAATTGTCTCCGAGTTGCTGTTCTTTGCTGGGAGATCAATTATGGTGTTGCTTTCTTTACGGATCTGCCATAAAGAAAAAAAAAAAAAATCATCTCAGAAGCGTCCCATGTCAGAAGAAAAACCCTCGCAGGCTATATTGGACATCACCAATGGGCAGGAGAGAGCATCCAGTGGGATTTTGCTGCAGGCAGTGATCATCACGAGCACTTGAGTTAGGAGCAATATCTCACCTTCTTGATGTTGGCACCTCCTTTCCCTACGATGTTCTTGTGGAACTGTTTGCAGATGGGGACAGAAATAGAAAAGCTGTTTTCAACCTAAGGGAGAAAGGAAGGGAGAACTGAAGATTACACTGTCGTGGCAAGGGAGGCCCGACTTCAGGAACTCTGATAAACGAGCTTTTGAAAAGAGGCTTAGACCCAAGGAAGTTCTCTATACGAGGGACTTGTAAGACTAAACAAAGGCAAGGACGTTCCCCTATAGCCTTCCCATAACAGGTACTACCCCCTGCCTCCATTCAGCCAAAACAGCGTCGACAGCTCCCTCCTCTTGAGGTGTTTTAGCTCTACCCAAGCCAGTAGAGCTCTGCTTTGCCCCAGGGTTATCCAGGCACGGAGGAGGGAAGTGCAGGCAGAAGACCTCCTTACCAGGTCTGCCACCGTCTTTTGCATGTACTCGGTGCACTTCTCCACCTCGTTTTTGGGACCTCGGAGTTGGACGATGTCACTCTTGTGTGCAGGGTCTGGGAAGTTGATGATAACCTGCAGGAGCGGTCATTTAGAGTTAGCTCAAGCAAAAGCAAGAACCCTTGTGTCAGACACATGCAAAGGTTGGGGGGATCCTACACATGCCCTTTTCCCATTCAGAAAAGGGGAACTGTGTTAGCGGCCTCTGGCTAAAAGAACTATCTTCTCAGACACTTGCGCTACAGAGCCACTAAAGTTACGACTTCTGTGACGACAGGCCTACTACCCATGTAGGAAAGAACCCCTCTGGATTCCTCCTCTCCTACAAAGCCTTACCTCAGGGAATTGCTCCCGGATTTCCCAGATCCGCTCAGCCTTCTGCCCAGTGATGGTCCGGTGGAATTTCTGCTCAACGATTAGGTCCGCAGCGTGTTCATTTTCCTGACGGGAACAGAGGGCACACTGAGTGTTCAGCCGGAGAGCCGTCTACTTTGACTTAGCGGTTTGCTGCCCGACGGTTTACTTGCCAGCACTGTCCCTCTTTTCTCCAGACCAAATTCACTCTGCGTTGACAGAGAAGGGCTACCCGAGGGAACAGGGGAAGACATTTGTGAAGAGGAACTTGCACTTGTCATGAGATCCAAGTGCTCCGTGGGCAAGGGGCACACACTCGCACCAGAAGGTTACAAGGGAACACGAGAGCCCAAACCCTGCAGTCTCCCAAACATCACGTCCTACCCACTCACCATACGGGAAGCGAGTTCCAGCAGCTCGCTCTTGGCCTGTGGGACCCCCTGTGGGTCTCCTTCCATTCTGATCGGGTTGCTCTTCTCGTTGTCCGGGGGAATGCGCACAGACACCTTGTACAGATCCTTCATCCTGTTCACTTCGAGGCAAGGACTGTGGTGACGCCGTCTGCTAGGCAAAGACCTGGAAGCAAGGCACCTGGATTATCACTGCTCAGAGGCTGATGAAGAAGTAAAGCCGCCTCTGGGAAGGGCTCGGTGGGGTAGGGTTGAGCCAGGGGAAATTGCCTCTTCCCCCTGGAGTTCAGCGAGAGCAGACCTGTGCCACACGAGAGCCTGTCCAAGTAAATACCGTGGCATCTACAGAGCCCATTGTTCCCTTGTCAGAGCCAGGCGTGTTTCTTCCCCAAACAGTATCACATTTAGAGCAGAGGATAATCGTTCCTTTCTACCCCAAACTCTTGGCTGGGGACACGTTGCAGTGCTATCAAACTAGCAGACCGCAACAAGGCTTTACCGTTGGCCATATTCTACTGCCGGTGCTGTAGCACCTTCCTCCAGAGGCCAGACCACACTGCTCCTCCTCCAGCTGACACCCTCTCCCACAAGCCACAGGGCTATTTAACCCCTTAGCGGGAACCAGCTACACCTGCACATCGCCCATGTCAATCAACCCACTGCCTCTGAGGCAAGGCCACAGCTGCGTGTTATCAATGCTAATCAACCCACCGCCTTCATTCCTCTACAGGGACAAGCTCACCAAGCACATTTCCACCACCCACAACTGGCTGCTAAAATGTCATTCGCACAGAGCAACGTGTGGAAAAAAAAAAAAAAAAAAATTCCTCCAGGACACATCAAAGTAATTCCACTACTGTTCAGGCTCCCAAGGTACTTTCACCCGTTCAAGCCATCGCAAGGCCTGACGGCCCATTTCTCTCCTTGTACCACCACCACTCCAGAAAAGCAGAGGAAATGTGATGGAGACAGCACACTGGGTGAGCTACAGAGCCCCTGATACCATCTACTAAACACGAAGAGTGTGAGCATGGGAAGGACTAGAAAGGCACTCCACTTACCGTTTAGCTGCTTTCTTGCCAATGAGGTGTCGGTGGAATTGGTGGTCAGCCTTGATTATTGCGTAATCCGTCCCGTGGATCTAAAAAGAATTATATCTTTTATATCTATCTATATATGTATGGATGTACATTATTTTATATTATATATATAGGGCCAGGTAGGACAGGCCACCGCCTCTGTCTCGTGCCCTAAGTAACTGCCTACTGCCACTATTGGCACTGACTCACCAGCGGTCAGCTACAAGCACTTCTGCTCTTCAGCAAAGCACAAGCATTCCTCTGCTTTGAGAAGAGAGCATTGTGCTCATGAAACATTGAAAAGACTTACTTCTACGCCTCTCCAGCTATAACCAAGAGAATCCTTCCTTCTCCGCACCAAAAAAAATAATGCTGACTTTTCAAGGATGCTATGGATGAGGTTCATAACCAAGGGGTGTCATCCACCTGGCCACACAATTTGTCTCCTGCAAGTACGATTAAGCATGCCAAGACATCCTATGGATGTGACAAACACCTCATCACCTCTGCTCTGTTGCCCCTTCTTCCCCCAGTTTCTTACTGGAACTAGTAACTCCAGCTCACCAGTTCCTTGAGCATGGCTTCAATCGGTTCCTGAGCCACATGCACATCTTCTGTAGGTCCTTCCAAAGTGATGTTATCCTGTGGCGAGCAGCCTCACAGTTTGCCCTCTTGCCTGTGATAACAATTGTCTCCGAGTTGCTGTTCTTTGCTGGGAGATCAATTATGGTGTTGCTTTCTTTACGGATCTGCCATAAAGAAAAAAAAAAAAAATCATCTCAGAAGTGTCCCATGTCAGAAGAAAAACCCTCGCAGGCTATATTGGACATCACCAATGGGCAGGAGAGAGCATCCAGTGGGATTTTGCTGCAGGCAGTGATCATCACGAGCACTTGAGTTAGGAGCAATATCTCACCTTCTTGATGTTGGCACCTCCTTTCCCTACGATGTTCTTGTGGAACTGTTTGCAGATGGGGACAGAAATAGAAAAGCTGTTTTCAACCTAAGGGAGAAAGGAAGGGAGAACTGAAGATTACACTGTCGTGGCAAGGGAGGCCCGACTTCAGGAACTCTGATAAACGAGCTTTTGAAAAGAGGCTTAGACCCAAGGAAGTTCTCTATACGAGGGACTTGTAAGACTAAACAAAGGCAAGGACGTTCCCCTATAGCCTTCCCATAACAGGTACTACCCCCTGCCTCCATTCAGCCAAAACAGCGTCGACAGCTCCCTCCTCTTGAGGTGTTTTAGCTCTACCCAAGCCAGTAGAGCTCTGCTTTGCCCCAGGGTTATCCAGGCACGGAGGAGGGAAGTGCAGGCAGAAGACCTCCTTACCAGGTCTGCCACCGTCTTTTGCATGTACTCGGTGCACTTCTCCACCTCGTTTTTGGGACCTCGGAGTTGGACGATGTCACTCTTGTGTGCAGGGTCTGGGAAGTTGATGATAACCTGCAGGAGCGGTCATTTAGAGTTAGCTCAAGCAAAAGCAAGAACCCTTGTGTCAGACACATGCAAAGGTTGGGGGGATCCTACACATGCCCTTTTCCCATTCAGAAAAGGGGAACCGTGTTAGCGGCCTCTGGCTAAAAGAACTATCTTCTCAGACACTTGCGCTACAGAGCCACTAAAGTTACGACTTCTGTGACGACAGGCCTACTACCCATGTAGGAAAGAACCCCTCTGGATTCCTCCTCTCCTACAAAGCCTTACCTCTGGGAATTGCTCCCGGATTTCCCAGATCCGCTCAGCCTTCTGCCCAGTGATGGTCCGGTGGAATTTCTGCTCAACGATTAGGTCCGCAGCGTGTTCATTTTCCTGACGGGAACAGAGGGCACACTGAGTGTTCAGCCGGAGAGCCATCTACTTTGACTTAGCGGTTTGCTGCCCGACGGTTTACTTGCCAGCACTGTCCCTCTTTTCTCCAGACCAAATTCACTCTGCGTTGACAGAGAAGGGCTACCCGAGGGAACAGGGGAAGACATTTGTGAAGAGGAACTTGCACTTGTCATGAGATCCAAGTGCTCCGTGGGCAAGGGGCACACACTCGCACCAGAAGGTTACAAGGGAACACGAGAGCCCAAACCCTGCAGTCTCCCAAACATCACGTCCTACCCACTCACCATACGGGAAGCGAGTTCCAGCAGCTCGCTCTTGGCCTGTGGGACCCCCTGTGGGTCTCCTTCCATTCTGATCGGGTTGCTCTTCTCGTTGTCCGGGGGAATGCGCACAGACACCTTGTACAGATCCTTCATCCTGTTCACTTCGAGGCAAGGACTGTGGTGACGCCGTCTGCTAGGCAAAGACCTGGAAGCAAGGCACCTGGATTATCACTGCTCAGAGGCTGTTGAAGAAGTAAAGCCGCCTCTGGGAAGGGCTCGGTGGGGTAGGGTTGAGCCAGGGGAAATTGCCTCTTCCCCCTGGAGTTCAGCGAGAGCAGACCTGTGCCACACGAGAGCCTGTCCAAGTAAATACCGTGGCATCTACAGAGCCCATTGTTCCCTTGTCAGAGCCAGGCGTGTTTCTTCCCCAAACAGTATCACATTTAGAGCAGAGGATAATCGTTCCTTTCTACCCCAAACTCTTGGCTGGGGACACGTTGCAGTGCTATCAAACTAGCAGACCGCAACAAGGCTTTAGCGTTGGCCATATTCTACTGCCGGTGCTGTAGCACCTTCCTCCAGAGGCCAGACCACACTGCTCCTCCTCCAGCTGACACCCTCTCCCACAAGCCACAGGGCTATTTAACCCCTTAGCGGGAACCAGCTACACCTGCACATCGCCCATGTCAATCAACCCACTGCCTCTGAGGCAAGGCCACAGCTGCGTGTTATCAATGCTAATCAACCCACCGCCTTCATTCCTCTACAGGGAGAAGCTCACCAAGCACATTTCCACCACCCACAACTGGCTGCTAAACTGTCATTCGCACAGAGCAACGTGTGGAAAAAAAAAAAAAAAAAAATTCCTCCAGGACACATCAAAGTAATTCCACTACTGTTCAGGCTCCCAAGGTACTTTCACCCGTTCAAGCCATCGCAAGGCCTGACGGCCCATTTCTCTCCTTGTACCACCACCACTCCAGAAAAGCAGAGGAAATGTGATGGAGACAGCACACTGGGTGAGCTACAGAGCCCCTGATACCATCTACTAAACACGAAGAGTGTGAGCATGGGAAGGACTAGAAAGGCACTCCACTTACCGTTTAGCTGCTTTCTTGCCAATGAGGTGTCGGTGGAATTGGTGGTCAGCCTTGATTATTGCGTAATCCGTCCCGTGGATCTAAAAAGAATTATATCTTTTATATCTATCTATATATGTATGGATGTACATTATTTTATATTATAATATATAGGGCCAGGTAGGACAGGCCACCGCTTCTGTCTCGTGCCCTAAGTAACTGCCTACTGCCACTATTGGCACTGACTCACCAGCGGTCAGCTACAAGCACTTCTGCTCTTCAGCAGAGCACAAGCATTCCTCTGCTTTGAGAAGAGAGCATTGTGCTCATGAAACATTGAAAAGACTGACTTCTATGCCTCTCCAGCTATAACCAAGAGAATCCTTCCTTCTCCGCACCAAAAAAATTAATGCTGACTTTTCAAGGATGCTATGGATGAGTTTCATAACCAAGGGGTGTCATCCACCTGGCCACACAATTTGTCTCCTGCAAGTACGATTAAGCATGCCAAGACATCCTATGGATGTGACAAACACCTCATCACCTCTGCTCTGTTGCCCCTTCTTCCCCGAGTTCCTGTTCTCCTTCATAATACCTAGTTGTTCTCTCATTATGAATCCTCCCTTCCCCTTATCAGTGTCAATGGAATCATCGTTCCATGGACAATGAGTCGTCCCTTTCCCCCGCTTGGTCCGAGAGTATTACCTCTGTTCAGTGGCTTGATCCAGGGTGATAGTGCTCGTTCTAGGCGCTGTAAAAAGCGAAATCTATATCCTATGTCCTGATTTTGGGTATCTAACATTAATGCAAAACAGTAATCCTCACACAGTTTTTATTTCATTCTGTAGCGTCGGTGTCGGTATCGGCTGCCTGCGGTAAAGGTTCACGGGAAGGTCTTACATTCTTCGCTGGGATCCATCTAGGTCCTTTTTCTGTAGAGACACAAGCATAACCTTTTCCCCGTGTAACAAGAGGATATGGTCCCATAATTTTACCTGTTTCTGCATCTCGGACCGATACCGGGCCTTTAACCCGTGCCTCGACGGAGGTAGCTGCAGTGAAACGTCGACCTATCGGTGGGTCGTTATCTATTCAAGAACAATTCAAAAAATTAAAAACATACAACGCTTTCTGTAACCGTTCCTCGGGAATAGCCATGCCCATTCCCCCTTTTTGTTGTTGTCATAAACGTTTCAGAGACCGATGAGACCCTTCAATGAGAGATCGACCGGTGGGGGAATGAGCAATGCCGGTAATGTGAGTTCTACCCCATAGGGCAAAAGAGGTTTTTACAGTTGTTGAAACGTAAAGATAAAGACCGACAACGGAACAGCTTAAGGGAATACCTAAAGCAGCAAAAGCACGCATTAAATGTCTACGAACAGCTCGTGCCTTTTCTCCTGTGTGACACGAGGCAACCAAGGCACCTGAAAATGTATCAATGGAAGAGTGGATATATTTAAGGCTACCAAATTCAGAATCATGCGTGACATCTGTTTGCCATAACGGTAGGCTTTGTAATCCTCTAGGATTAGCTCCTGCAGCAACTGATGGGAAAGAATGTTTTTGACAATCGGGACAGACAGCAATAATACTTGATGCTTGTTGAGCAGCAAGGCCAAACTGTCGCTTAAGAGCTCCAGCGTTTCGATGGAAAAAAAGAGTGCCTTCGCTTAGCTTGTGCAATACGGTCTGGCAGTACTTGAACTGGTCACGGCAATAGGTCAGCTCGTCGATTGCCTTCTGCAAGAAAACCAGGTAGCGAGGTATGAGACCTAATATGCATAACAAAATAAGGCGCAGATCGAGAGTCCAAAAGGAAAATAAGTTCCTGTAACAGGGTAAAGGGTTGTGAATGCGAAACACTCCGCAGCACAGAAGCTTCAGCTCGTGGAACAATACCTGCAACATAAGCAGAATCAGTAACAAGGTGGAGTGGTACATTCCATTCTCGGAAAACACGAACAACTGCATTCAGTTCTCCTGTTTGAGGTGAACCGGAGACCGTCTCTATGTCCGAATCCCATTGCCTCCGTTGATCATCCCACCACAGAAGAACAGATTTATGCGATTGGCCCGATCCATCTGTAAACACAGTAAGCGCCGGTAAGGGTTGTTCGCTTCTTCTGGGGTTTAACATCAGACGAAAATCAACGTTAAACAGTTTGTGTGAAGGTGGATGGGAAGTTATTCGACCTGTATGTTCTCGCCCGGCACCTCCCCGGGACCTACAGCTTGACAAACTATTGCTGTACAATTCAACCACGAGAACCTCTAACACCTTTACCGCTCAAACCTAGCCTTCTCCTTAACATCTTGTATATCCCATAAACACCACCTACCCAAAACCTCAGCACTAAAATCATATTAACCCAAACCCCCCATACACACACGCCCCTAAGACTAAAGGCGCCCAAACAGCCAACGAAACCAACGAAACCACGTCCCCGTAGCTTACAATCCAAAGCGTGGCACTGAAGATGCCAAGATGGCGTCCAATATGAAAGCCGAGGACAAAAGACTTAGCCCTAACCTTACGGTTGGCTCCTGCTAGACCTAGACGTGCAAGTATCTGCGGCCCAGTGTAAATGCCCTAGGCCTCCTGCTAAGACCGAAGGAGCAGGCATCAGGCACACGCTACCAACTGCAGCCCAAGACGCCTTGCTCAGCCACACCCCCACGGGCACTCAGCAGTAATTAACAGTAAGCAAGAAGCGCAAGCTTGACTTAGTCACGGCAACCTTCAGGGTTGGTAAATCTCGTGCCAGCCGCCGCGGTCACACCAGAAACCCAAGCCAACAGTCACACGGCGTAGAGAGCGGACCAGAGCCTGTCAGAATAACTAGGAAACCGAAACACAACTAAGCTGTCGTAAGCCCGAGATACCCCTAAGGCCAACCTAAAGATGATCCTAGTAAACCTGACTGCGGCCAATGAAGAGACGGGACGCAGCTTGATGCAAGCAAATGTCAATGCGTTGTGCAGAAGCACGAGGTTTTATACGCTTGCAGAAGCTGCGCGTTTTAAACCAATTGCTTCTTGAGGCTAAGCCTTGCATACTAGGCAATCCCTGATTGGTGGTTAACTACCGGCACTTAACAGCAAGGTGTTACCTTTCCTTGGCGCCATCCGTCTCCCACTCCCCTGTGCTCTGTAACCATGCCCCATCATGTTGTTAATTGTTGTCTAGACAAGCTCGAGCACACTCCCCTCAGCTGACCGATTGCCACGCGTGGTCCTAGTTTCCAGCCCGCTCCTGCACCTCCCCCTTCCTGTTGCACAAAAGAACCTTTGAAAGCGAACGAGGAAAAACAAGGCCTAAGCAACAGAACAAATAAAAAACCAACTAAGACATATTATCACTGTCAAAATAACCCACTGCCTTTGTTCCGTACAATTCTACAATTTCCCCTTTTTGTTTTTGAACAGCTAGTACCAGGTTTGCCATGTTCCGCAGGGCCCTTGCAAACATGACAGCAACCAAGGTAATAGCAAACAAACAACACTGCCAATCGAGTGAATGGATGCCAGAAAAGGCTGAAATTTTCTCAGATTTTGATAACATGTTGCTGCAGTGGGGCGCCTAAAATCCACGCAGCACATACCATCAAAATCCTCACAGCCACGTCCTTGAACCAACAACAAAAAGCCGCGGCAATTTTGACTCACGTGCTTAACTGCCTACCAAACAAGGTGATTGAACTCTTTAATGCTTTCCCTGCTGTTACTCTGCATAAGAGAAGAAGCGCTGCGACACGTTCCCATCCTAGCCTCCTACTACATTAGCATCTACAGAAAGACAATGCTCGACATGCAAAGTGTAAACAACATCACCTTCTTTTGGATTAACGTTATACGTAGGCGGAAGGGCACACCAAACAAGAACCGTTTCCGTCAAAAAGTTCGAAACATAGCATGCCTTCTCTGAACATACCTCTGGGGTCATCCCCTTCATTCCCTCCTTTTGATGCAAAGAGAGACACTTGACCCTAACAGAGAAGCCCCTGTTTACATCTCTGAGCCAGGACACAAGCCGCAGCTGTGCGCGCCACCAGGCTCAGGGCAGAAACCACTCCTGTAGTTACCTAACTATATATCTCGACAAGCGTGCAGACACCTATTAAACACTAAATAACCATGTTTATCGTTCCTGTTCTCCTTCGTAATACCTAGTTGTTCTCTCATTATGAATCCTCCCTTCCCCTTATCAGTGTCAATGGAATCATCGTTCCATGGACAATGAGTCGTCCCTTTCCCCCGCTTGGTCCGAGAGTATTACCTCTGTTCAGTGGCTTGATCCAGGGTGATAGTGCTCGTTCTAGGCGCTGTAAAAAGCGAAATCTATATCCTATGTCCTGATTTTGGGTATCTAACATTAATGCAAAACAGTAATCCTCACACAGTTTTTATTTCATTCTGTAGCGTCGGTGTCGGTATCGGCTGCCTGCGGTAAAGGTTCACGGAAAGGTCTTACATTCTTCGCTGGGATCCATCGAGGTCCTTTTTCTGTAGAGACACAAGCATAACCTTTTCCCCGTGTAACAAGAGGATATGGTCCCATAATTTTACCTGTTTCTGCATCTCGGACCGATACCGGGCCTTTAACCCGTGCCTCGACGGAGGTAGCTGCAGTGAAACGTCGACCTATCGGTGGGTCGTTATCTATTCAAGAACAATTCAAAAAATTAAAAACATACAACGCTTTCTGTAACCGTTCCTCGGGAATAGCCATGCCCATTCCCCCTTTTTGTTGTTGTCATAAACGTTTCAGAGACCGATGAGACCCTTCAATGAGAGATCGACCGGTGGGGGAATGAGCAATGCCGGTAATGTGAGTTCTACCCCATAGGGCAAAAGAGGTTTTTACAGTTGTTGAAACGTAAAGATAAAGACCGACAACGGTCCAGCTTAAGGGAATACCTAAAGCAGCAAAAGCACGCATTAAATGTCTACGAACAGCTCGTGCCTTTTCTCCTGTGTGACACGAGGCAACCAAGGCACCTGAAAATGTATCAATGGAAGAGTGGATATATTTAAGGCTACCAAATTCAGAATCATGCGTGACATCTGTTTGCCATAACGGTAGGCTTTGTAATCCTCTAGGATTAACTCCTGCAGCAACTGATGGGAAAGAATGTTTTTGACAATCGGGACAGACAGCAATAATACTTGATGCTTGTTGAGCAGCAAGGCCAAACTGTCGCTTAAGAGCTCCAGCGTTTCGATGGAAAAAAAGAGTGCCTTCGCTTAGCTTGTGCAATACGGTCTGGCAGTACTTGAACTGGTCACGGCAATAGGTCAGCTCGTCGATTGCCTTCTGCAAGAAAACCAGGTAGCGAGGTATGAGACCTAATATGCATAACAAAATAAGGCGCAGATCGAGAGTCCAAAAGGAAAATAAGTTCCTGTAACAGGGTAAAGGGTTGTGAATGCGAAACACTCCGCAGCACAGAAGCTTCAGCTCGTGGAACAATACCTGCAACATAAGCAGAATCAGTAACAAGGTGGAGTGGTACATTCCATTCTCGGAAAACACGAACAACTGCATTCAGTTCTCCTGTTTGAGGTGAACCGGAGACCGTCTCTATGTCCGAATCCCATTGCCTCCGTTGATCATCCCACCACAGAAGAACAGATTTATGCGATTGGCCCGATCCATCTGTAAACACAGTAAGCGCCGGTAAGGGTTGTTCGCTTCTTCTGGGGTTTAACATCAGACGAAAATCAACGTTAAACAGTTTGTGTGAAGGTGGATGGGAAGTTATTCGACCTGTATGTTCTCGCCCGGCACCTCCCCGGGACCTACAGCTTGACAAACTATTGCTGTACAATTCAACCACGAGAACCTCTAACACCTTTACCGCTCAAACCTAGCCTTCTCCTTAACATCTTGTATATCCCATAAACACCACCTACCCAAAACCTCAGCACTAAAATCATATTAACCCAAACCCCCCATACACACACGCCCCTAAGACTAAAGGCGCCCAAACAGCCAACGAAACCAACGAAACCACGTCCCCGTAGCTTACAATCCAAAGCGTGGCACTGAAGATGCCAAGATGGCGTCCAATATGAAAGCCGAGGACAAAAGACTTAGCCCTAACCTTACGGTTGGCTCCTGCTAGACCTAGACGTGCAAGTATCTGCGGCCCAGTGTAAATGCCCTAGGCCTCCTGCTAAGACCGAAGGAGCAGGCATCAGGCACACGCTACCAACTGCAGCCCAAGACGCCTTGCTCAGCCACACCCCCACGGGCACTCAGCAGTAATTAACAGTAAGCAAGAAGCGCAAGCTTGACTTAGTCACGGCAACCTTCAGGGTTGGTAAATCTCGTGCCAGCCGCCGCGGTCACACCAGAAACCCAAGCCAACAGTCACACGGCGTAGAGAGCGGACCAGAGCCTGTCAGAATAACTAGGAAACCGAAACACAACTAAGCTGTCGTAAGCCCGAGATACCCCTAAGGCCAACCTAAAGATGATCCTAGTAAACCTGACTGCGGCCAATGAAGAGACGGGACGCAGCTTGATGCAAGCAAATGTCAATGCGTTGTGCAGAAGCACGAGGTTTTATACGCTTGCAGAAGCTGCGCGTTTTAAACCAATTGCTTCTTGAGGCTAAGCCTTGCATACTAGGCAATCCCTGATTGGTGGTTAACTACCGGCACTTAACAGCAAGGTGTTACCTTTCCTTGGCGCCATCCGTCTCCCACTCCCCTGTGCTCTGTAACCATGCCCCATCATGTTGTTAATTGTTGTCTAGACAAGCTCGAGCACACTCCCCTCAGCTGACCGATTGCCACGCGTGGTCCTAGTTTCCAGCCCGCTCCTGCACCTCCCCCTTCCTGTTGCACAAAAGAACCTTTGAAAGCGAACGAGGAAAAACAAGGCCTAAGCAACAGAACAAATAAAAAACCAACTAAGACATATTATCACTGTCAAAATAACCCACTGCCTTTGTTCCGTACAATTCTACAATTTCCCCTTTTTGTTTTTGAACAGCTAGTACCAGGTTTGCCATGTTCCGCAGGGCCCTTGCAAACATGACAGCAACCAAGGTAATAGCAAACAAACAACACTGCCAATCGAGTGAATGGATGCCAGAAAAGGCTGAAATTTTCTCAGATTTTGATAACATGTTGCTGCAGTGGGGCGCCTAAAATCCACGCAGCACATACCATCAAAATCCTCACAGCCACGTCCTTGAACCAACAACAAAAAGCCGCGGCAATTTTGACTCACGTGCTTAACTGCCTACCAAACAAGGTGATTGAACTCTTTAATGCTTTCCCTGCTGTTACTCTGCATAAGAGAAGAAGCGCTGCGACACGTTCCCATCCTAGCCTCCTACTACATTAGCATCTACAGAAAGACAATGCTCGACATGCAAAGTGTAAACAACATCACCTTCTTTTGGATTAACGTTATACGTAGGCGGAAGGGCACACCAAACAAGAACCGTTTCCGTCAAAAAGTTCGAAACATAGCATGCCTTCTCTGAACATACCTCTGGGGTCATCCCCTTCATTCCCTCCTTTTGATGCAAAGAGAGACACTTGACCCTAACAGAGAAGCCCCTGTTTACATCTCTGAGCCAGGACACAAGCCGCAGCTGTGCGCGCCACCAGGCTCAGGGCAGAAACCACTCCTGTAGTTACCTAACTATATATCTCGACAAGCGTGCAGACACCTATTAAACACTAAATAACCATGTTTATCGTTCCTGTTCTCCTTCGTAATACCTAGTTGTTCTCTCATTATGAATCCTCCCTTCCCCTTATCAGTGTCAATGGAATCATCGTTCCATGGACAATGAGTCGTCCCTTTCCCCCGCTTGGTCCGAGAGTATTACCTCTGTTCAGTGGCTTGATCCAGGGTGATAGTGCTCGTTCTAGGCGCTGTAAAAAGCGAAATCTATATCCTATGTCCTGATTTTGGGTATCTAACATTAATGCAAAACAGTAATCCTCACACAGTTTTTATTTCATTCTGTAGCGTCGGTGTCGGTATCGGCTGCCTGCGGTAAAGGTTCACGGAAAGGTCTTACATTCTTCGCTGGGATCCATCGAGGTCCTTTTTCTGTAGAGACACAAGCATAACCTTTTCCCCGTGTAACAAGAGGATATGGTCCCATAATTTTACCTGTTTCTGCATCTCGGACCGATACCGGGCCTTTAACCCGTGCCTCGACGGAGGTAGCTGCAGTGAAACGTCGACCTATCGGTGGGTCGTTATCTATTCAAGAACAATTCAAAAAATTAAAAACATACAACGCTTTCTGTAACCGTTCCTCGGGAATAGCCATGCCCATTCCCCCTTTTTGTTGTTGTCATAAACGTTTCAGAGACCGATGAGACCCTTCAATGAGAGATCGACCGGTGGGGGAATGAGCAATGCCGGTAATGTGAGTTCTACCCCATAGGGCAAAAGAGGTTTTTACAGTTGTTGAAACGTAAAGATAAAGACCGACAACGGTCCAGCTTAAGGGAATACCTAAAGCAGCAAAAGCACGCATTAAATGTCTACGAACAGCTCGTGCCTTTTCTCCTGTGTGACACGAGGCAACCAAGGCACCTGAAAATGTATCAATGGAAGAGTGGATATATTTAAGGCTACCAAATTCAGAATCATGCGTGACATCTGTTTGCCATAACGGTAGGCTTTGTAATCCTCTAGGATTAACTCCTGCAGCAACTGATGGGAAAGAATGTTTTTGACAATCGGGACAGACAGCAATAATACTTGATGCTTGTTGAGCAGCAAGGCCAAACTGTCGCTTAAGAGCTCCAGCGTTTCGATGGAAAAAAAGAGTGCCTTCGCTTAGCTTGTGCAATACGGTCTGGCAGTACTTGAACTGGTCACGGCAATAGGTCAGCTCGTCGATTGCCTTCTGCAAGAAAACCAGGTAGCGAGGTATGAGACCTAATATGCATAACAAAATAAGGCGCAGATCGAGAGTCCAAAAGGAAAATAAGTTCCTGTAACAGGGTAAAGGGTTGTGAATGCGAAACACTCCGCAGCACAGAAGCTTCAGCTCGTGGAACAATACCTGCAACATAAGCAGAATCAGTAACAAGGTGGAGTGGTACATTCCATTCTCGGAAAACACGAACAACTGCATTCAGTTCTCCTGTTTGAGGTGAACCGGAGACCGTCTCTATGTCCGAATCCCATTGCCTCCGTTGATCATCCCACCACAGAAGAACAGATTTATGCGATTGGCCCGATCCATCTGTAAACACAGTAAGCGCCGGTAAGGGTTGTTCGCTTCTTCTGGGGTTTAACATCAGACGAAAATCAACGTTAAACAGTTTGTGTGAAGGTGGATGGGAAGTTATTCGACCTGTATGTTCTCGCCCGGCACCTCCCCGGGACCTACAGCTTGACAAACTATTGCTGTACAATTCAACCACGAGAACCTCTAACACCTTTACCGCTCAAACCTAGCCTTCTCCTTAACATCTTGTATATCCCATAAACACCACCTACCCAAAACCTCAGCACTAAAATCATATTAACCCAAACCCCCCATACACACACGCCCCTAAGACTAAAGGCGCCCAAACAGCCAACGAAACCAACGAAACCACGTCCCCGTAGCTTACAATCCAAAGCGTGGCACTGAAGATGCCAAGATGGCGTCCAATATGAAAGCCGAGGACAAAAGACTTAGCCCTAACCTTACGGTTGGCTCCTGCTAGACCTAGACGTGCAAGTATCTGCGGCCCAGTGTAAATGCCCTAGGCCTCCTGCTAAGACCGAAGGAGCAGGCATCAGGCACACGCTACCAACTGTAGCCCAAGACGCCTTGCTCAGCCACACCCCCACGGGCACTCAGCAGTAATTAACAGTAAGCAAGAAGCGCAAGCTTGACTTAGTCACGGCAACCTTCAGGGTTGGTAAATCTCGTGCCAGCCGCCGCGGTCACACCAGAAACCCAAGCCAACAGTCACACGGCGTAGAGAGCGGACCAGAGCCTGTCAGAATAACTAGGAAACCGAAACACAACTAAGCTGTCGTAAGCCCGAGATACCCCTAAGGCCAACCTAAAGATGATCCTAGTAAACCTGACTGCGGCCAATGAAGAGACGGGACGCAGCTTGATGCAAGCAAATGTCAATGCGTTGTGCAGAAGCACGAGGTTTTATACGCTTGCAGAAGCTGCGCGTTTTAAACCAATTGCTTCTTGAGGCTAAGCCTTGCATACTAGGCAATCCCTGATTGGTGGTTAACTACCGGCACTTAACAGCAAGGTGTTACCTTTCCTTGGCGCCATCCGTCTCCCACTCCCCTGTGCTCTGTAACCATGCCCCATCATGTTGTTAATTGTTGTCTAGACAAGCTCGAGCACACTCCCCTCAGCTGACCGATTGCCACGCGTGGTCCTAGTTTCCAGCCCGCTCCTGCACCTCCCCCTTCCTGTTGCACAAAAGAACCTTTGAAAGCGAACGAGGAAAAACAAGGCCTAAGCAACAGAACAAATAAAAAACCAACTAAGACATATTATCACTGTCAAAATAACCCACTGCCTTTGTTCCGTACAATTCTACAATTTCCCCTTTTTGTTTTTGAACAGCTAGTACCAGGTTTGCCATGTTCCGCAGGGCCCTTGCAAACATGACAGCAACCAAGGTAATAGCAAACAAACAACACTGCCAATCGAGTGAATGGATGCCAGAAAAGGCTGAAATTTTCTCAGATTTTGATAACATGTTGCTGCAGTGGGGCGCCTAAAATCCACGCAGCACATACCATCAAAATCCTCACAGCCACGTCCTTGAACCAACAACAAAAAGCCGCGGCAATTTTGACTCACATGCTTAACTGCCTACCAAACAAGGTGATTGAACTCTTTAATGCTTTCCCTGCTGTTACTCTGCATAAGAGAAGAAGCGCTGCGACACGTTCCCATCCTAGCCTCCTACTACATTAGCATCTACAGAAAGACAATGCTCGACATGCAAAGTGTAAACAACATCACCTTCTTTTGGATTAACGTTATACGTAGGCGGAAGGGCACACCAAACAAGAACCGTTTCCGTCAAAAAGTTCGAAACATAGCATGCCTTCTCTGAACATACCTCTGGGGTCATCCCCTTCATTCCCTCCTTTTGATGCAAAGAGAGACACTTTACCCTAACAGAGAAGCCCCTGTTTACATCTCTGAGCCAGGACACAAGCCGCAGCTGTGCGCGCCACCAGGCTCAGGGCAGAAACCACTCCTGTAGTTACCTAACTATATATCTCGACAAGCGTGCAGACACCTATTAAACACTAAATAACCATGTTTATCGTTCCTGTTCTCCTTCGTAATACCTAGTTGTTCTCTCATTATGAATCCTCCCTTCCCCTTATCAGTGTCAATGGAATCATCGTTCCATGGACAATGAGTCGTCCCGTTCCCCCGCTTGGTCCGAGAGTATTACCTCTGTTCAGTGGCTTGATCCAGGGTGATAGTGCTCGTTCTAGGCGCTGTAAAAAGCGAAATCTATATCCTATGTCCTGATTTTGGGTATCTAACATTAATGCAAAACAGTAATCCTCACACAGTTTTTATTTCATTCTGTAGCGTCGGTGTCGGTATCGGCTGCCTGCGGTAAAGGTTCACGGAAAGGTCTTACATTCTTCGCTGGGATCCATCGAGGTCCTTTTTCTGTAGAGACACAAGCATAACCTTTTCCCCGTGTAACAAGAGGATATGGTCCCATAATTTTACCTGTTTCTGCATCTCGGACCGATACCGGGCCTTTAACCCGTGCCTCGACGGAGGTAGCTGCAGTGAAACGTCGACCTATCGGTGGGTCGTTATCTATTCAAGAACAATTCAAAAAATTAAAAACATACAACGCTTTCTGTAACCGTTCCTCGGGAATAGCCATGCCCATTCCCCCTTTTTGTTGTTGTCATAAACGTTTCAGAGACCGATGAGACCCTTCAATGAGAGATCGACCGGTGGGGGAATGAGCAATGCCGGTAATGTGAGTTCTACCCCATAGGGCAAAAGAGGTTTTTACAGTTGTTGAAACGTAAAGATAAAGACCGACAACGGTCCAGCTTAAGGGAATACCTAAAGCAGCAAAAGCACGCATTAAATGTCTACGAACAGCTCGTGCCTTTTCTCCTGTGTGACACGAGGCAACCAAGGCACCTGAAAATGTATCAATGGAAGAGTGGATATATTTAAGGCTACCAAATTCAGAATCATGCGTGACATCTGTTTGCCATAACGGTAGGCTTTGTAATCCTCTAGGATTAACTCCTGCAGCAACTGATGGGAAAGAATGTTTTTGACAATCGGGACAGACAGCAATAATACTTGATGCTTGTTGAGCAGCAAGGCCAAACTGTCGCTTAAGAGCTCCAGCGTTTCGATGGAAAAAAAGAGTGCCTTCGCTTAGCTTGTGCAATACGGTCTGGCAGTACTTGAACTGGTCACGGCAATAGGTCAGCTCGTCGATTGCCTTCTGCAAGAAAACCAGGTAGCGAGGTATGAGACCTAATATGCATAACAAAATAAGGCGCAGATCGAGAGTCCAAAAGGAAAATAAGTTCCTGTAACAGGGTAAAGGGTTGTGAATGCGAAACACTCCGCAGCACAGAAGCTTCAGCTCGTGGAACAATACCTGCAACATAAGCAGAATCAGTAACAAGGTGGAGTGGTACATTCCATTCTCGGAAAACACGAACAACTGCATTCAGTTCTCCTGTTTGAGGTGAACCGGAGACCGTCTCTATGTCCGAATCCCATTGTCTCCGTTGAAAACCTTAGGAAGACAGGAATTGAACCTGCACAGAAGAGATCAAAGCGCTCCATACTCCCCTTATATTACTTCCCAGTAGGGTCAGCTAAACAAAAGCTATCGGGCCCATACCCCGAAAATGATGGTTTAACCTCTTCCTCTACTAAATGAGCCCCGTCACAAAACTAACGTTCTCCTTAAGCCTTCTACTAGGAACAACCATCACAATTTCAAGCAACCACTGACTGCTAGCCTGGCCTGGACTAGAAATCAACACCCTTGCCATTATCCCCTTCCTTTCAAAATCACACCACCCTCGAGCTATGGAAGCTGCAATCAAATACTTTCTCGTCCAAGCAACCGCCTCCGCATTAATCCTCTTCTCAAGCACAATCAACGCACAGTTCACCGGACAATGAGACATTCCGCGACTAAGCCACCCAACAGCCTCCCTACTACTAACTACAGCAGTCGCAATAAAACTAGGCCTAGTACCCTTTCACTTCTGATGTCCAGAGGTCATACAAGGCTCACCTATAACCACTGCCCTACTCGTCTCTACATGAATAAAACTCCCCCCACTCACTCTTCTTTTCTTAACTGCCCCTCACTGAACCCACTCCTACTGACAACCGTGGCCATTGCATCCGCAGCCATCGGAGGGCGAACAGGACTTAACCAAACACAAATCCGAAAAGTCCTAGCTTTCTCATCGATCGCCCACCTAGGCTGAATAACCATCATCCTCATATACAACCCCAAGCTAACATTAATAACCTTCTACCCATACTCCTTAAGAACCGCCTCCATTTTCTTAGCCCTCAACACAACCAACTCGTCAAAACTATCCACAATAATAACCTCCTGAACAAAAATACCATCGCTAAACGCATCCTTGACGCTAGCACTACTATCCCTAGCCGGCCTGCCCCCACTCCCTGGCTTTTTACCAAAATGACTCATTATCCAGGAACTAACTAAGCAAGAGATATCAACCGCAGCCATAATTATTTCAATACTCTCCCTACAAGGTTTATTTTTCTACCTACGCCTTGCATATTGCTCCACACTCCCACCAAACACTACAAGCTTCATAAAACAATGATACAATAACAAATCCACAGGCACACCAATTGCTACCTTAATTTCTCTGTCAGTCCTCCTTCTCCCCCCTTCTCCCGCAATCCTGACCGTTACCTAAGAAACTTAGGATCCCCTGCCTACCAAACCGAAGGCCTTCAAAGCCTTAACTAAGAGTTAAATCCTCTTAGTTTCTGCCCACACCACTAAGGCCCGCAGGACACTAAACCTGCACCATCTAAATGCAACGCAGATACTCTAATTCAGCTAGGGCCTCCACGATAAGCCTAGACAGACGGGCCTCGATCCCATAAACTTCTAATTAACAGCTAGACGCTCAAACCAACGAGCTTCTGTCTACCAGACTCCGGCACACTCTCAGCGTACATCAACGAGTTTGCAACTCAACATGAACTTCACCACAGAGTCGATAAGAAGAGGAATTCAACCTCTGTAAAAAGGACTACAGCCTAACGCCTAAACACTCAGCCACCTGACCCGTGACCTTCATCAACCGATGACTAGTTTCAACAAACCACAATGACATCGGCACCCTATACCTACTCTTCGGAGCATGGGCAGGCATAGCCGAGTACCGCCCTCAGCCTCCTTATTCGAGCAGAACTTGGCCAACCAGGAACTCTCCTAGGAGACGACCAAATCTACAATGTCATCATCACCGCCCATGCCTTCGTAAGAATCTTCTTCACAGTTATAGCCATTATAATCGAAGGGTTTGGAAACTGACTAGTCCCCCTTATAATTGGAGCCCCAGACATAGCATTCCCCCGCATAAACAACATCGGTTTCTGAACTACTTCCTCCGTCCTTCCTACTGCTCCTAGCGTCCTCCACAGTAGAAGCTGGAGTCGGAACAGGATGAACCATATACCCGCCCCTAGCAGGCAACCTAGCCCATGCTGGCGCCTCAGTAGACCTAGCCATCTTCTCCCTACACCTCGCAGGTGTGTCTTCCATCTTAGGGGCCATCAACTTTAACACAACAGCCATTAACATAACCCCCCCTGCCTTATCGCAATATCCAACTCCCCTATTCGTATGATCCGTACTCCTAGTGCCCTCACTTCCAGTCCTGGCCGCCGGCATCACCATACTACTGACCGACCGAAACCTAAACACTACATTCTTTGACCCCGCTGGAGGGGGAGACCCCATTCTCTACCAGCACCTGTTCTGATTCTTTGGCCACCAGGAAGTTTACATCTTAATCCTTCACGGCTTTGGAATCATCTCACATGTTGTAACGTATTACGCAGGCAAAAAAGAACCATTCGGCTACATAGGAATAGTCTGAGCTATACTATCGATTGGATTCCTGGGCTTTGTCATATGAGCCCACCACATATTCACTGTCGGAATAGACGTAGACAGCCGATCATACTTCATCTCCGCCACTATAATCATCGCCATCCCAACCGGCATTCAGGTATTCAGCTGACTAGCCACACCACACGGAGGCACCATCAAATGAGATCCACCGATACTGTGAGCCTTGGGCTTCATCTTCCTCTTCACACTTGCCAATAAGGTGTCGGTGGAATTGGTGCTCAGCCTTGATTACTGCGTAATCCATCCCGTGGATCTAAAAAGAATTTTATATATATATAATATTGTACGCACCTACATACATATATATATTATATAGGGCCAGGTAGGACAGGCCACCGCTTCTGTCTCGTGCCCTAAGTAACTGCCTACTGCCAGTATTGGCACTGACTCACCAGCGGTCAGCTACAAGCACTTCTGCTCTTCAGCAGAGCACAAGCATTCCTCTGCTTTGAGAAGAGAGCATTGTGCTCATGAAACATTGAAAAGACTCACTTCTATGCCTCTCCAGCTATAACCAAGGGAATCCTTCCTTCTCCGCACCAAAAAAATTAATGCTGACTTTTCAAGGATGCTATGGATGAGGTTCATAACCAAGGGGTGTCATCCACCTGGCCACACAATTTGTCTCCTGCAAGTTCGATTAAGCATGCCAAGACATCCTATGGATGTGACAAACATCTCATCACCTCTGCTCTGTTGCCCCTTCTTCCCCCAGTTTCTTACTGGAACTAGTAACTCCAGCTCACCAGTTCCTTGAGCATGGCTTCAATCGGTTCCTGAGCCACATGCACATCTTCTGTAGGTCCTTCCAAAGTGATGTTATCCTGTGGCGAGCAGCCTCACAGTTTGCCCTCTTGCCTGTGCTAACAATTGTCTCCGAGTTGCTGTTCTTTGCTGGGAGATCAATTTTGGTGTTGCTTTCTTTACGGATCTGCCACAAAGGGAAAAAAAAAAAAAAATCATCTCAGAAGTGTCCCATGTCAGAAGAAAAACCCTCGCAGGCTATATTGGACATCACCAATGGGCAAGAGAGAGCATCCAGTGGGATTTTGCTGCAGGCAGTGATCATCACGAGCACTTGAGTTAGGAGCAGTATCTCACCTTCTTGATGTTGGCACCTCCTTTCCCTACGATGTTCTTGTGGAACTGTTTGCAGATGGGGACAGAAATAGAAAAGCTGTTTTCAACCTAAGGGAGAAAGGAAGGGAGAACTGAAGATTACACTGTCGTGGCAAGGGAGGCCCGACTTCAGGAACTCTGATAAACGAGCTTTTGAAAAGAGGCTTAGACCCAAGGAAGTTCTCTATACGAGGGACTTGTAAGACTAAACAAAGGCAAGGACGTTCCCCTATAGCCTTCCCATAACAGGTACTACCCCCTGCCTCCATTCAGCCAAAACAGCGTCGACAGCTCCCTCCTCTTGAGGTGTTTTAGCTCTACCCAAGCCAGTAGAGCTCTGCTTTGCCCCAGGGTTATCCAGGCACGGAGGAGGGAAGTGCAGGCAGAAGACCTCCTTACCAGGTCTGCCACCGTCTTTTGCATGTACTCGGTGCACTTCTCCACCTCGTTTTTGGGACCTCGGAGTTGGACGATGTCACTCTTGTGTGCAGGGTCTGGGAAGTTGATGATAACCTGCAGGAGCGGTCATTTAGAGTTAGCTCAAGCAAAAGCAAGAACCCTTGTGTCAGACACATGCAAAGGTTGGGGGGATCCTACACATGCCCTTTTCCCATTCAGAAAAGGGGAACCGTGTTAGCGGCCTCTGGCTAAAAGAACTATCTTCTCAGACACTTGCGCTACAGAGCCACTAAAGTTACGACTTCTGTGACGACAGGCCTACTACCCATGTAGGAAAGAACCCCTCTGGATTCCTCCTCTCCTACAAAGCCTTACCTCTGGGAATTGCTCCCGGATTTCCCAGACCCGCTCAGCCTTCTGCCCAGTGATGGTCCGGTGGAATTTCTGCTCAACGATTAGGTCCGCAGCGTGTTCATTTTCCTGACGGGAACAGAGGGCACACTGAGTGTTCAGCCGGAGAGCCGTCTACTTTGACTTAGCGGTTTGCTGCCCGACGGTTTACTTGCCAGCACTGTCCCTCTTTTCTCCAGACCAAATTCACTCTGCGTTGACAGAGAAGGGCTACCCGAGGGAACAGGGGAAGACATTTGTGAAGAGGAACTTGCACTTGTCATGAGATCCAAGTGCTCCGTGGGCAAGGGGCACACACTCGCACCAGAAGGTTACAAGGGAACACGAGAGCCCAAACCCTGCAGTCTCCCAAACATCACGTCCTACCCACTCACCATACGGGAAGCGAGTTCCAGCAGCTCGCTCTTGGCCTGTGGGACCCCCTGTGGGTCTCCTTCCATTCTGATCGGGTTGCTCTTCTCGTTGTCCGGGGGAATGCGCACAGACACCTTGTACAGATCCTTCATCCTGTTCACTTCGAGGCAAGGACTGTGGTGACGCCGTCTGCTAGGCAAAGACCTGGAAGCAAGGCACCTGGATTATCACTGCTCAGAGGCTGATGAAGAAGTAAAGCCGCCTCTGGGAAGGGCTCGGTGGGGTAGGGTTGAGCCAGGGGAAATTGCCTCTTCCCCCTGGAGTTCAGCGAGAGCAGACCTGTGCCACACGAGAGCCTGTCCAAGTAAATACCGTGGCATCTACAGAGCCCATTGTTCCCTTGTCAGAGCCAGGCGTGTTTCTTCCCCAAACAGTATCACATTTAGAGCAGAGGATAATCGTTCCTTTCTACCCCAAACTCTTGGCTGGGGACACGTTGCAGTGCTATCAAACTAGCAGACCGCAACAAGGCTTTAGCGTTGGCCATATTCTACTGCCGGTGCTGTAGCACCTTCCTCCAGAGGCCAGACCACACTGCTCCTCCTCCAGCTGACACCCTCTCCCACAAGCCACAGGGCTATTTAACCCCTTAGCGGGAACCAGCTACACCTGCACATCGCCCATGTCAATCAACCCACTGCCTCTGAGGCAAGGCCACAGCTGCGTGTTATCAATGCTAATCAACCCACCGCCTTCATTCCTCTACAGGGAGAAGCTCACCAAGCACATTTCCACCACCCACAACTGGCTGCTAAACTGTCATTCGCACAGAGCGACGTGTGGAAAAAAAAAAAAAAAAAAATTCCTCCAGGACACATCAAAGTAATTCCACTACTGTTCAGGCTCCCAAGGTACTTTCACCCGTTCAAGCCATCGCAAGGCCTCACGGCCCATTTCTCTCCTTGTACCACCACCACTCCAGAAAAGCAGAGGAAATGTGATGGAGACAGCACACTGGGTGAGCTACAGAGCCCCTGATACCATCTACTAAACACGAAGAGTGTGAGCATGGGAAGGACTAGAAAGGCACTCCACTTACCGTTTAGCTGCTTTCTTGCCAATGAGGTGTCGGTGGAATTGGTGGTCAGCCTTGATTATTGCGTAATCCGTCCCGTGGATCTAAAAAGAATTATATCTTTTATATCTATCTATATATGTATGGATGTACATTATTTTATATTATAATATATAGGGCCAGGTAGGACAGGCCACCGCTTCTGTCTCGTGCCCTAAGTAACTGCCTACTGCCAGTATTGGCACTGACTCACCAGCGGTCAGCTACAAGCACTTCTGCTCTTCAGCAGAGCACAAGCATTCCTCTGCTTTGAGAAGAGAGCATTGTGCTCATGAAACATTGAAAAGACTTACTTCTACGCCTCTCCAGCTATAACCAAGAGAATCCTTCCTTCTCCGCACCAAAAAAAATAATGCTGACTTTTCAAGGATGCTATGGATGAGGTTCATAACCAAGGGGTGTCATCCACCTGGCCACACAATTTGTCTCCTGCAAGTACGATTAAGCATGCCAAGACATCCTATGGATGTGAAAAACACCTCATCACCTCTGCTCTGTTGCCCCTTCTTCCCCCAGTTTCTTACTGGAACTAGTAACTCCAGCTCACCAGTTCCTTGAGCATGGCTTCAATCGGTTCCTGAGCCACATGCACATCTTCTGTAGGTCCTTCCAAAGTGATGTTATCCTGTGGCGAGCAGCCTCACAGTTTGCCCTCTTGCCTGTGATAACAATTGTCTCCGAGTTGCTGTTCTTTGCTGGGAGATCAATTATGGTGTTGCTTTCTTTACGGATCTGCCATGAAGAAAAAAAAAAAAAAAAATCATCTCAGAAGTGTCCCATGTCAGAAGAAAAAGCCTCGCAGGCTATATTGGACATCACCAATGGGCAGGAGAGAGCATCCAGTGGGATTTTGCTGCAGGCAGTGATCATCACGAGCACTTGAGTTAGGAGCAATATCTCACCTTCTTGATGTTGGCACCTCCTTTCCCTACGATGTTCTTGTGGAACTGTTTGCAGATGGGGACAGAAATAGAAAAGCTGTTTTCAACCTAAGGGAGAAAGGAAGGGAGAACTGAAGATTACACTGTCGTGGCAAGGGAGGCCCGACTTCAGGAACTCTGATAAACGAGCTTTTGAAAAGAGGCTTAGACCCAAGGAAGTTCTCTATACGAGGGACTTGTAAGACTAAACAAAGGCAAGGACGTTCCCCTATAGCCTTCCCATAACAGGTACTACCCCCTGCCTCCATTCAGCCAAAACAGCGTCGACAGCTCCCTCCTCTTGAGGTGTTTTAGCTCTACCCAAGCCAGTAGAGCTCTGCTTTGCCCCAGGGTTATCCAGGCACGGAGGAGGGAAGTGCAGGCAGAAGACCTCCTTACCAGGTCTGCCACCGTCTTTTGCATGTACTCGGTGCACTTCTCCACCTCGTTTTTGGGACCTCGGAGTTGGACGATGTCACTCTTGTGTGCAGGGTCTGGGAAGTTGATGATAACCTGCAGGAGCGGTCATTTAGAGTTAGCTCAAGCAAAAGCAAGAACCCTTGTGTCAGACACATGCAAAGGTTGGGGGGATCCTACACATGCCCTTTTCCCATTCAGAAAAGGGGAACCGTGTTAGCGGCCTCTGGCTAAAAGAACTATCTTCTCAGACACTTGCGCTACAGAGCCACTAAAGTTACGACTTCTGTGACGACAGGCCTACTACCCATGTAGGAAAGAACCCCTCTGGATTCCTCCTCTCCTACAAAGCCTTACCTCTGGGAATTGCTCCCGGATTTCCCAGACCCGCTCAGCCTTCTGCCCAGTGATGGTCCGGTGGAATTTCTGCTCAACGATTAGGTCCGCAGCGTGTTCATTTTCCTGACGGGAACAGAGGGCACACTGAGTGTTCAGCCGGAGAGCCGTCTACTTTGACTTAGCGGTTTGCTGCCCGACGGTTTACTTGCCAGCACTGTCCCTCTTTTCTCCAGACCAAATTCACTCTGCGTTGACAGAGAAGGGCTACCCGAGGGAACAGGGGAAGACATTTGTGAAGAGGAACTTGCACTTGTCATGAGATCCAAGTGCTCCGTGGGCAAGGGGCACACACTCGCACCAGAAGGTTACAAGGGAACACGAGAGCCCAAACCCTGCAGTCTCCCAAACATCACGTCCTACCCACTCACCATACGGGAAGCGAGTTCCAGCAGCTCGCTCTTGGCCTGTGGGACCCCCTGTGGGTCTCCTTCCATTCTGATCGGGTTGCTCTTCTCGTTGTCCGGGGGAATGCGCACAGACACCTTGTACAGATCCTTCATCCTGTTCACTTCGAGGCAAGGACTGTGGTGACGCCGTCTGCTAGGCAAAGACCTGGAAGCAAGGCACCTGGATTATCACTGCTCAGAGGCTGATGAAGAAGTAAAGCCGCCTCTGGGAAGGGCTCGGTGGGGTAGGGTTGAGCCAGGGGAAATTGCCTCTTCCCCCTGGAGTTCAGCGAGAGCAGACCTGTGCCACACGAGAGCCTGTCCAAGTAAATACCGTGGCATCTACAGAGCCCATTGTTCCCTTGTCAGAGCCAGGCGTGTTTCTTCCCCAAACAGTATCACATTTAGAGCAGAGGATAATCGTTCCTTTCTACCCCAAACTCTTGGCTGGGGACACGTTGCAGTGCTATCAAACTAGCAGACCGCAACAAGGCTTTAGCGTTGGCCATATTCTACTGCCGGTGCTGTAGCACCTTCCTCCAGAGGCCAGACCACACTGCTCCTCCTCCAGCTGACACCCTCTCCCACAAGCCACAGGGCTATTTAACCCCTTAGCGGGAACCAGCTACACCTGCACATCGCCCATGTCAATCAACCCACTGCCTCTGAGGCAAGGCCACAGCTGCGTGTTATCAATGCTAATCAACCCACCGCCTTCATTCCTCTACAGGGAGAAGCTCACCAAGCACATTTCCACCACCCACAACTGGCTGCTAAAATGTCATTCGCACAGAGCAACGTGTGGAAAAAAAAAAAAAAAAAAATTCCTCCAGGACACATCAAAGTAATTCCACTACTGTTCAGGCTCCCAAGGTACTTTCACCCGTTCAAGCCATCGCAAGGCCTCACGGCCCATTTCTCTCCTTGTACCACCACCACTCCAGAAAAGCAGAGGAAATGTGATGGAGACAGCACACTGGGTGAGCTACAGAGCCCCTGATACCATCTACTAAACACGAAGAGTGTGAGCATGGGAAGGACTAGAAAGGCACTCCACTTACCGTTTAGCTGCTTTCTTGCCAATGAGGTGTCGGTGGAATTGGTGGTCAGCCTTGATTATTGCGTAATCCGTCCCGTGGATCTAAAAAGAATTATATCTTTTATATCTATCTATATATGTATGGATGTACATTATTTTATATTATAATATATAGGGCCAGGTAGGACAGGCCACCGCTTCTGTCTCGTGCCCTAAGTAACTGCCTACTGCCACTATTGGCACTGACTCACCAGCGGTCAGCTACAAGCACTTCTGCTCTTCAGCAGAGCACAAGCATTCCTCTGCTTTGAGAAGAGAGCATTGTGCTCATGAAACATTGAAAAGACTTACTTCTACGCCTCTCCAGCTATAACCAAGAGAATCCTTCCTTCTCCGCACCAAAAAAAATAATGCTGACTTTTCAAGGATGCTATGGATGAGGTTCATAACCAAGGGGTGTCATCCACCTGGCCACACAATTTGTCTCCTGCAAGTACGATTAAGCATGCCAAGACATCCTATGGATGTGAAAAACACCTCATCACCTCTGCTCTGTTGCCCCTTCTTCCCCCAGTTTCTTACTGGAACTAGTAACTCCAGCTCACCAGTTCCTTGAGCATGGCTTCAATCGGTTCCTGAGCCACATGCACATCTTCTGTAGGTCCTTCCAAAGTGATGTTATCCTGTGGCGAGCAGCCTCACAGTTTGCCCTCTTGCCTGTGATAACAATTGTCTCCGAGTTGCTGTTCTTTGCTGGGAGATCAATTATGGTGTTGCTTTCTTTACGGATCTGCCATAAAGAAAAAAAAAAAAAATCATCTCAGAAGTGTCCCATGTCAGAAGAAAAACCCTCGCAGGCTATATTGGACATCACCAATGGGCAAGAGAGAGCATCCAGTGGGATTTTGCTGCAGGCAGTGATCATCACGAGCACTTGAGTTAGGAGCAATATCTCACCTTCTTGATGTTGGCACCTCCTTTCCCTACGATGTTCTTGTGGAACTGTTTGCAGATGGGGACAGAAATAGAAAAGCTGTTTTCAACCTAAGGGAGAAAGGAAGGGAGAACTGAAGATTACACTGTCGTGGCAAGGGAGGCCCGACTTCAGGAACTCTGATAAACGAGCTTTTGAAAAGAGGCTTAGACCCAAGGAAGTTCTCTATACGAGGGACTTGTAAGACTAAACAAAGGCAAGGACGTTCCCCTATAGCCTTCCCATAACAGGTACTACCCCCTGCCTCCATTCAGCCAAAACAGCGTCGACAGCTCCCTCCTCTTGAGGTGTTTTAGCTCTACCCAAGCCAGTAGAGCTCTGCTTTGCCCCAGGGTTATCCAGGCACGGAGGAGGGAAGTGCAGGCAGAAGACCTCCTTACCAGGTCTGCCACCGTCTTTTGCATGTACTCGGTGCACTTCTCCACCTCGTTTTTGGGACCTCGGAGTTGGACGATGTCACTCTTGTGTGCAGGGTCTGGGAAGTTGATGATAACCTGCAGGAGCGGTCATTTAGAGTTAGCTCAAGCAAAAGCAAGAACCCTTGTGTCAGACACATGCAAAGGTTGGGGGGATCCTACACATGCCCTTTTCCCATTCAGAAAAGGGGAACCGTGTTAGCGGCCTCTGGCTAAAAGAACTATCTTCTCAGACACTTGCGCTACAGAGCCACTAAAGTTACGACTTCTGTGACGACAGGCCTACTACCCATGTAGGAAAGAACCCCTCTGGATTCCTCCTCTCCTACAAAGCCTTACCTCTGGGAATTGCTCCCGGATTTCCCAGATCCGCTCAGCCTTCTGCCCAGTGATGGTCCGGTGGAATTTCTGCTCAACGATTAGGTCCGCAGCGTGTTCATTTTCCTGACGGGAACAGAGGGCACACTGAGTGTTCAGCCGGAGAGCCATCTACTTTGACTTAGCGGTTTGCTGCCCGACGGTTTACTTGCCAGCACTGTCCCTCTTTTCTCCAGACCAAATTCACTCTGCGTTGACAGAGAAGGGCTACCCGAGGGAACAGGGGAAGACATTTGTGAAGAGGAACTTGCACTTGTCATGAGATCCAAGTGCTCCGTGGGCAAGGGGCACACACTCGCACCAGAAGGTTACAAGGGAACACGAGAGCCCAAACCCTGCAGTCTCCCAAACATCACGTCCTACCCACTCACCATACGGGAAGCGAGTTCCAGCAGCTCGCTCTTGGCCTGTGGGACCCCCTGTGGGTCTCCTTCCATTCTGATCGGGTTGCTCTTCTCGTTGTCCGGGGGAATGCGCACAGACACCTTGTACAGATCCTTCATCCTGTTCACTTCGAGGCAAGGACTGTGGTGACGCCGTCTGCTAGGCAAAGACCTGGAAGCAAGGCACCTGGATTATCACTGCTCAGAGGCTGATGAAGAAGTAAAGCCGCCTCTGGGAAGGGCTCGGTGGGGTAGGGTTGAGCCAGGGGAAATTGCCTCTTCCCCCTGGAGTTCAGCGAGAGCAGACCTGTGCCACACGAGAGCCTGTCCAAGTAAATACCGTGGCATCTACAGAGCCCATTGTTCCCTTGTCAGAGCCAGGCGTGTTTCTTCCCCAAACAGTATCACTTTTAGAGCAGAGGATAATCGTTCCTTTCTACCCCAAACTCTTGGCTGGGGACACGTTGCAGTGCTATCAAACTAGCAGACCGCAACAAGGCTTTAGCGTTGGCCATATTCTACTGCCGGTGCTGTAGCACCTTCCTCCAGAGGCCAGACCACACTGCTCCTCCTCCAGCTGACACCCTCTCCCACAAGCCACAGGGCTATTTAACCCCTTAGCGGGAACCAGCTACACCTGCACATCGCCCATGTCAATCAACCCACTGCCTCTGAGGCAAGGCCACAGCTGCGTGTTATCAATGCTAATCAACCCACCGCCTTCATTCCTCTACAGGGAGAAGCTCACCAAGCACATTTCCACCACCCACAACTGGCTGCTAAAATGTCATTCGCACAGAGCAACGTGTGGAAAAAAAAAAAAAAAAAAAATTCCTCCAGGACACATCAAAGTAATTCCACTACTGTTCAGGCTCCCAAGGTACTTTCACCCGTTCAAGCCATCGCAAGGCCTGACGGCCCATTTCTCTCCTTGTACCACCACCACTCCAGAAAAGCAGAGGAAATGTGATGGAGACAGCACACTGGGTGAGCTACAGAGCCCCTGATACCATCTACTAAACACGAAGAGTGTGAGCATGGGAAGGACTAGAAAGGCACTCCACTTACCGTTTAGCTGCTTTCTTGCCAATGAGGTGTCGGTGGAATTGGTGGTCAGCCTTGATTATTGCGTAATCCGTCCCGTGGATCTAAAAAGAATTATATCTTTTATATCTATCTATATATGTATGGATGTACATTATTTTATATTATAATATATAGGGCCAGGTAGGACAGGCCACCGCTTCTGTCTCGTGCCCTAAGTAACTGCCTACTGCCACTATTGGCACTGACTCACCAGCGGTCAGCTACAAGCACTTCTGCTCTTCAGCAGAGCACAAGCATTCCTCTGCTTTGAGAAGAGAGCATTGTGCTCATGAAACATTGAAAAGACTGACTTCTATGCCTCTCCAGCTATAACCAAGAGAATCCTTCCTTCTCCGCACCAAAAAAATTAATGCTGACTTTTCAAGGATGCTATGGATGAGTTTCATAACCAAGGGGTGTCATCCACCTGGCCACACAATTTGTCTCCTGCAAGTACGATTAAGCATGCCAAGACATCCTATGGATGTGACAAACACCTCATCACCTCTGCTCTGTTGCCCCTTCTTCCCCGAGTTCCTGTTCTCCTTCATAATACCTAGTTGTTCTCTCATTATGAATCCTCCCTTCCCCTTATCAGTGTCAATGGAATCATCGTTCCATGGACAATGAGTCGTCCCTTTCCCCCGCTTGGTCCGAGAGTATTACCTCTGTTCAGTGGCTTGATCCAGGGTGATAGTGCTCGTTCTAGGCGCTGTAAAAAGCGAAATCTATATCCTATGTCCTGATTTTGGGTATCTAACATTAATGCAAAACAGTAATCCTCACACAGTTTTTATTTCATTCTGTAGCGTCGGTGTCGCTATCAGCTGCCTGCGGTAAAGGTTCACGGGAAGGTCTTACATTCTTCGCTGGGATCCATCTAGGTCCTTTTTCTGTAGAGACACAAGCATAACCTTTTCCCCGTGTAACAAGAGGATATGGTCCCATAATTTTACCTGTTTCTGCATCTCGGACCGATACCGGGCCTTTAACCCGTGCCGTGCCTCGACGGAGGTAGCTGCAGTGAAACGTCGACCTATCGGTGGGTCGTTATCTATTCAAGAACAATTCAAAAAATTAAAAACATACAACGCTTTCTGTAACCGTTCCTCGGGAATAGCCATGCCCATTCCCCCTTTTTGTTGTTGTCATAAACGTTTCAGAGACCGATGAGACCCTTCAATGAGAGATCGACCGGTGGGGGAATGAGCAATGCCGGTAATGTGAGTTCTACCCCATAGGGCAAAAGAGGTTTTTACAGTTGTTGAAACGTAAAGATAAAGACCGACAACGGTCCAGCTTAAGGGAATACCTAAAGCAGCAAAAGCACGCATTAAATGTCTACGAACAGCTCGTGCCTTTTCTCCTGTGTGACACGAGGCAACCAAGGCACCTGAAAATGTATCAATGGAAGAGTGGATATATTTAAGGCTACCAAATTCAGAATCATGCGTGACATCTGTTTGCCATAACGGTAGGCTTTGTAATCCTCTAGGATTAGCTCCTGCAGCAACTGATGGGAAAGAATGTTTTTGACAGTCGGGACAGACAGCAAAAATACTTGATGCTTGTTGAGCAGCAAGGCCAAACTGTCGCTTAAGAGCTCCAGCGTTTCGATGGAAAAAAAGAGTGCCTTCGCTTAGCTTGTGCAATACGGTCTGGCAGTACTTGAACTGGTCACGGCAATAGGTCAGCTCGTCGATTGCCTTCTGCAAGAAAACCAGGTAGCGAGGTATGAGACCTAATATGCATAACAAAATAAGGCGCAGATCGAGAGTCCAAAAGGAAAATAAGTTCCTGTAACAGGGTAAAGGGTTGTGAATGCGAAACACTCCGCAGCACAGAAGCTTCAGCTCGTGGAACAATACCTGCAACATAAGCAGAATCAGTAACAAGGTGGAGTGGTACATTCCATTCTCGGAAAACACGAACAACTGCATTCAGTTCTCCTGTTTGAGGTGAACCGGAGACCGTCTCTATGTCCGAATCCCATTGCCTCCGTTGATCATCCCACCACAGAAGAACAGATTTATGCGATTGGCCCGATCCATCTGTAAACACAGTAAGCGCCGGTAAGGGTTGTTCGCTTCTTCTGGGTTTTAACATCAGACGAAAATCAACGTTAAACAGTTTGTGTGAAGGTGGATGGGAAGTTATTCGACCTGTATGTTCTCGCCCGGCACCTCCCCGGGACCTACAGCTTGACAAACTATTGCTGTACAATTCAACCACGAGAACCTCTAACACCTTTACCGCTCAAACCTAGCCTTCTCCTTAACATCTTATATATCCCATAAACACCACCTACCCAAAACCTCAGCACTAAAATCATATTAACCCAAACCCCCCATACACACACGCCCCTAAGACTATAGGCGCCCAAACAGCCAACGAAGCCAACGAAACCAACGAAACCACGTCCCCGTAGCTTACAATCCAAAGCGTGGCACTGAAGATGCCAAGATGGCGTCCAATATGAAAGCCGAGGACAAAAGACTTAGCCCTAACCTTACGGTTGGCTCCTGCTAGACCTAGACGTGCAAGTATCTGCGGCCCAGTGTAAATGCCCTAGGCCTCCTGCTAAGACCGAAGGAGCAGGCATCAGGCACACGCTACCAACTGCAGCCCAAGACGCCTTGCTCAGCCACACCCCCACGGGCACTCAGCAGTAATTAACAGTAAGCAAGAAGCGCAAGCTTGACTTAGTCACGGCAACCTTCAGGGTTGGTAAATCTCGTGCCAGCCGCCGCGGTCACACCAGAAACCCAAGCCAACAGTCACACGGCGTAGAGAGCGGACCAGAGCCTGTCAGAATAACTAGGAAACCGAAACACAACTAAGCTGTCGTAAGCCCGAGATACCCCTAAGGCCAACCTAAAGATGATCCTAGTAAACCTGACTGCGGCCAATGAAGAGACGGGACGCAGCTTGATGCAAGCAAATGTCAATGCGTTGTGCAGAAGCACGAGGTTTTATACGCTTGCAGAAGCTGCGCGTTTTAAACCAATTGCTTCTTGAGGCTAAGCCTTGCATACTAGGCAATCCCTGATTGGTGGTTAACTACCGGCACTTAACAGCAAGGTGTTACCTTTCCTTGGCGCCATCCGTCTCCCACTCCCCTGTGCTCTGTAACCATGCCCCATCATGTTGTTAATTGTTGTCTAGACAAGCTCGAGCACACTCCCCTCAGCTGACCGATTGCCACGCGTGGTCCTAGTTTCCAGCCCGCTCCTGCACCTCCCCCTTCCTGTTGCACAAAAGAACCTTTGAAAGCGAACGAGGAAAAACAAGGCCTAAGCAACAGAACAAATAAAAAACCAACTAAGACATATTATCACTGTCAAAATAACCCACTGCCTTTGTTCCGTACAATTCTACAATTTCCCCTTTTTGTTTTTGAACAGCTAGTACCAGGTTTGCCATGTTCCGCAGGGCCCTTGCAAACATGACAGCAACCAAGGTAATAGCAAACAAACAACACTGCCAATCGAGTGAATGGATGCCAGAAAAGGCTGAAATTTTCTCAGATTTTGATAACATGTTGCTGCAGTGGGGCGCCTAAAATCCACGCAGCACATACCATCAAAATCCTCACAGCCACGTCCTTGAACCAACAACAAAAAGCCGCGGCAATTTTGACTCACGTGCTTAACTGCCTACCAAACAAGGTGATTGAACTCTTTAATGCTTTCCCTGCTGTTACTCTGCATAAGAGAAGAAGCGCTGCGACACGTTCCCATCCTAGCCTCCTACTACATTAGCATCTACAGAAAGACAATGCTCGACATGCAAAGTGTAAACAACATCACCTTCTTTTGGATTAACGTTATACGTAGGCGGAAGGGCACACCAAACAAGAACCGTTTCCGTCAAAAAGTTCGAAACATAGCATGCCTTCTCTGAACATACCTCTGGGGTCATCCCCTTCATTCCCTCCTTTTGATGCAAAGAGAGACACTTTACCCTAACAGAGAAGCCCCTGTTTACATCTCTGAGCCAGGACACAAGCCGCAGCTGTGCGCGCCACCAGGCTCAGGGCAGAAACCACTCCTGTAGTTACCTAACTATATATCTCGACAAGCGTGCAGACACCTATTAAACACTAAATAACCATGTTTATCGTTCCTGTTCTCCTTCGTAATACCTAGTTGTTCTCTCATTATGAATCCTCCCTTCCCCTTATCAGTGTCAATGGAATCATCGTTCCATGGACAATGAGTCGTCCCGTTCCCCCGCTTGGTCCGAGAGTATTACCTCTGTTCAGTGGCTTGATCCAGGGTGATAGTGCTCGTTCTAGGCGCTGTAAAAAGCGAAATCTATATCCTATGTCCTGATTTTGGGTATCTAACATTAATGCAAAACAGTAATCCTCACACAGTTTTTATTTCATTCTGTAGCGTCGGTGTCGCTATCGGCTGCCTGCGGTAAAGGTTCACGGAAAGGTCTTACATTCTTCGCTGGGATCCATCTAGGTCCTTTTTCTGTAGAGACACAAGCATAACCTTTTCCCCGTGTAACAAGAGGATATGGTCCCATAATTTTACCTGTTTCTGCATCTCGGACCGATACCGGGCCTTTAACCCGTGCCTCGACGGAGGTAGCTGCAGTGAAACGTCGACCTATCGGTGGGTCGTTATCTATTCAAGAACAATTCAAAAAATTAAAAACATACAACGCTTTCTGTAACCGTTCCTCGGGAATAGCCATGCCCATTCCCCCTTTTTGTTGTTGTCATAAACGTTTCAGAGACCGATGAGACCCTTCAATGAGAGATCGACCGGTGGGGGAATGAGCAATGCCGGTAATGTGAGTTCTACCCCATAGGGCAAAAGAGGTTTTTACAGTTGTTGAAACGTAAAGATAAAGACCGACAACGGTCCAGCTTAAGGGAATACCTAAAGCAGCAAAAGCACGCATTAAATGTCTACGAACAGCTCGTGCCTTTTCTCCTGTGTGACACGAGGCAACCAAGGCACCTGAAAATGTATCAATGGAAGAGTGGATATATTTAAGGCTACCAAATTCAGAATCATGCGTGACATCTGTTTGCCATAACGGTAGGCTTTGTAATCCTCTAGGATTAACTCCTGCAGCAACTGATGGGAAAGAATGTTTTTGACAATCGGGACAGACAGCAATAATACTTGATGCTTGTTGAGCAGCAAGGCCAAACTGTCGCTTAAGAGCTCCAGCGTTTCGATGGAAAAAAAGAGTGCCTTCGCTTAGCTTGTGCAATACGGTCTGGCAGTACTTGAACTGGTCACGGCAATAGGTCAGCTCGTCGATTGCCTTCTGCAAGAAAACCAGGTAGCGAGGTATGAGACCTAATATGCATAACAAAATAAGGCGCAGATCGAGAGTCCAAAAGGAAAATAAGTTCCTGTAACAGGGTAAAGGGTTGTGAATGCGAAACACTCCGCAGCACAGAAGCTTCAGCTCGTGGAACAATACCTGCAACATAAGCAGAATCAGTAACAAGGTGGAGTGGTACATTCCATTCTCGGAAAACACGAACAACTGCATTCAGTTCTCCTGTTTGAGGTGAACCGGAGACCGTCTCTATGTCCGAATCCCATTGTCTCCGTTGAAAACCTTAGGAAGACAGGAATTGAACCTGCACAGAAGAGATCAAAGCGCTCCATACTCCCCTTATATTACTTCCCAGTAGGGTCAGCTAAACAAAAGCTATCGGGCCCATACCCCGAAAATGATGGTTTAACCTCTTCCTCTACTAAATGAGCCCCGTCACAAAACTAACGTTCTCCTTAAGCCTTCTACTAGGAACAACCATCACAATTTCAAGCAACCACTGACTGCTAGCCTGGCCTGGACTAGAAATCAACACCCTTGCCATTATCCCCTTCCTTTCAAAATCACACCACCCTCGAGCTATGGAAGCTGCAATCAAATACTTTCTCGTCCAAGCAACCGCCTCCGCATTAATCCTCTTCTCAAGCACAATCAACGCACAGTTCACCGGACAATGAGACATTCCGCGACTAAGCCACCCAACAGCCTCCCTACTACTAACTACAGCAGTCGCAATAAAACTAGGCCTAGTACCCTTTCACTTCTGATGTCCAGAGGTCATACAAGGCTCACCTATAACCACTGCCCTACTCGTCTCTACATGAATAAAACTCCCCCCACTCACTCTTCTTTTCTTAACTGCCCCCTCACTGAACCCACTCCTACTGACAACCGTGGCCATTGCATCCGCAGCCATCGGAGGGCGAACAGGACTTAACCAAACACAAATCCGAAAAGTCCTAGCTTTCTCATCGATCGCCCACCTAGGCTGAATAACCATCATCCTCATATACAACCCCAAGCTAACATTAATAACCTTCTACCCATACTCCTTAAGAACCGCCTCCATTTTCTTAGCCCTCAACACAACCAACTCCTCAAAACTATCCACAATAATAACCTCCTGAACAAAAATACCATCGCTAAACGCATCCTTGACGCTAGCACTACTATCCCTAGCCGGCCTGCCCCCACTCCCTGGCTTTTTACCAAAATGACTCATTATCCAGGAACTAACTAAGCAAGAGATATCAACCGCAGCCATAATTATTTCAATACTCTCCCTACAAGGTTTATTTTTCTACCTACGCCTTGCATATTGCTCCACACTCCCACCAAACACTACAAGCTTCATAAAACAATGATACAATAACAAATCCACAGGCACACCAATTGCTACCTTAATTTCTCTGTCAGTCCTCCTTCTCCCCCCTTCTCCCGCAATCCTGACCGTTACCTAAGAAACTTAGGATCCCCTGCCTACCAAACCGAAGGCCTTCAAAGCCTTAACTAAGAGTTAAATCCTCTTAGTTTCTGCCCACACCACTAAGGCCCGCAGGACACTAAACCTGCACCATCTAAATGCAACGCAGATACTCTAATTCAGCTAGGGCCTCCACGATAAGCCTAGACAGACGGGCCTCGATCCCATAAACTTCTAATTAACAGCTAGACGCTCAAACCAACGAGCTTCTGTCTACCAGACTCCGGCACACTCTCAGCGTACATCAACGAGTTTGCAACTCAACATGAACTTCACCACAGAGTCGATAAGAAGAGGAATTCAACCTCTGTAAAAAGGACTACAGCCTAACGCCTAAACACTCAGCCACCTGACCCGTGACCTTCATCAACCGATGACTAGTTTCAACAAACCACAATGACATCGGCACCCTATACCTACTCTTCGGAGCATGGGCAGGCATAGCCGAGTACCGCCCTCAGCCTCCTTATTCGAGCAGAACTTGGCCAACCAGGAACTCTCCTAGGAGACGACCAAATCTACAATGTCATCATCACCGCCCATGCCTTCGTAAGAATCTTCTTCACAGTTATAGCCATTATAATCGAAGGGTTTGGAAACTGACTAGTCCCCCTTATAATTGGAGCCCCAGACATAGCATTCCCCCGCATAAACAACATCGGTTTCTGAACTACTTCCTCCGTCCTTCCTACTGCTCCTAGCGTCCTCCACAGTAGAAGCTGGAGTCGGAACAGGATGAACCATATACCCGCCCCTAGCAGGCAACCTAGCCCATGCTGGCGCCTCAGTAGACCTAGCCATCTTCTCCCTACACCTCGCAGGTGTGTCTTCCATCTTAGGGGCCATCAACTTTAACACAACAGCCATTAACATAACCCCCCCTGCCTTATCGCAATATCCAACTCCCCTATTCGTATGATCCGTACTCCTATTGCCCTCACTTCCAGTCCTGGCCGCCGGCATCACCATACTACTGACCGACCGAAACCTAAACACTACATTCTTTGACCCCGCTGGAGGGGGAGACCCCATTCTCTACCAGCACCTGTTCTGATTCTTTGGCCACCAGGAAGTTTACATCTTAATCCTTCACGGCTTTGGAATCATCTCACATGTTGTAACGTATTACGCAGGCAAAAAAGAACCATTCGGCTACATAGGAATAGTCTGAGCTATACTATCGATTGGATTCCTGGGCTTTGTCGTATGAGCCCACCACATATTCACTGTCGGAATAGACGTAGACAGCCGATCACACTTCATCTCCGCCACTATAATCATCGCCATCCCAACCGGCATTCAGGTATTCAGCTGACTAGCCACACTACACGGAGGCACCATCAAATGAGGTCCACCGATACTGTGAGCCTTGGGCTTCATCTTCCTCTTCACACTTGCCAATGAGGTGTCGGTGGAACTGGTGGTCAGCCTTGATTACTGCGTAATCCATCCCGTGGATCTAAAAAGAATTTTATATATATATAATATTGTACGCACATACATACATATATATATATTATATAGGGCCAGGAAGGACAGGCCACCGCTTCTGTCTCGTGCCCTAAGTAACTGCCTACTGCCAGTATTGGCACTGACTCGCCAGCGGTCAGCTACAAGCACTTCTGCTCTTCAGCAGAGCACAAGCATTCCTCTGCTTTGAGAAGAGAGCATTGTGCTCATGAAACATTGAAAACACTTACTTCTATGCCTCTCCAGCTATAACCAAGAGAATCCTTCCTTCTCCGCACCAAAAAAATTAATGCTGACTTTTCAAGGATGCTATGGATGAGGTTCATAACCAAGGGGTGCCATCCACCTGGCCACACAATTTGTCTCCTGCAAGTTCGATTAAGCATGCCAAGACATCCTATGGATGTGACAAACACCTCATCACCTCTGCTCTGTTGCCCCTTCTTCCCCGAGTTCCTGTTCTCCTTCATAATACCTAGTTGTTCTCTCATTATGAATCCTCCCTTCCCCTTATCAGTGTCAATGGAATCATCGTTCCATGGACAATGAGTCGTCCCTTTCCCCCGCTTGGTCCGAGAGTATTACCTCTGTTCAGTGGCTTGATCCAGGGTGATAGTGCTCGTTCTAGGCGCTGTAAAAAGCGAAATCTATATCCTATGTCCTGATTTTGGGTATCTAACATTAATGCAAAACAGTAATCCTCACACAGTTTTTATTTCATTCTGTAGCGTCGGTGTCGGTATCGGCTGCCTGCGGTAAAGGTTCACGGAAAGGTCTTACATTCTTCGCTGGGATCCATCGAGGTCCTTTTTCTGTAGAGACACAAGCATAACCTTTTCCCCGTGTAACAAGAGGATATGGTCCCATAATTTTACCTGTTTCTGCATCTCGGACCGATACCGGGCCTTTAACCCGTGCCTCGACGGAGGTAGCTGCAGTGAAACGTCGACCTATCGGTGGGTCGTTATCTATTAAAGAACAATTCAAAAAATTAAAAACATACAACGCTTTCTGTAACCGTTCCTCGGGAATAGCCATGCCCATTCCCCCTTTTTGTTGTTGTCATAAACGTTTCAGAGACCGATGAGACCCTTCAATGAGAGATCGACCGGTGGGGGAATGAGCAATGCCGGTAATGTGAGTTCTACCCCATAGGGCAAAAGAGGTTTTTACAGTTGTTGAAACGTAAAGATAAAGACCGATAACGGTCCAGCTTAAGGGAATACCTAAAGCAGCAAAAGCACGCATTAAATGTCTACGAACAGCTCGTGCCTTTTCTCCTGTGTGACACGAGGCAACCAAGGCACCTGAAAATGTATCAATGGAAGAGTGGATATATTTAAGGCTACCAAATTCAGAATCATGCGTGACATCTGTTTGCCATAACGGTAGGCTTTGTAATCCTCTAGGATTAGCTCCTGCAGCAACTGATGGGAAAGAATGTTTTTGACAATCGGGACAGACAGCAATAATACTTGATGCTTGTTGAGCAGCAAGGCCAAACTGTCGCTTAAGAGCTCCAGCGTTTCGATGGAAAAAAAGAGTGCCTTCGCTTAGCTTGTGCAATACGGTCTGGCAGTACTTGAACTGGTCACGGCAATAGGTCAGCTCGTCGATTGCCTTCTGCAAGAAAACCAGGTAGCGAGGTATGAGACCTAATATGCATAACAAAATAAGGCGCAGATCGAGAGTCCAAAAGGAAAATAAGTTCCTGTAACAGGGTAAAGGGTTGTGAATGCGAAACACTCCGCAGCACAGAAGCTTCAGCTCGTGGAACAATACCTGCAACATAAGCAGAATCAGTAACAAGGTGGAGTGGTACATTCCATTCTCGGAAAACACGAACAACTGCATTCAGTTCTCCTGTTTGAGGTGAACCGGAGACCGTCTCTATGTCCGAATCCCATTGCCTCCGTTGATCATCCCACCACAGAAGAACAGATTTATGCGATTGGCCCGATCCATCTGTAAACACAGTAAGCGCCGGTAAGGGTTGTTCGCTGCTTCTGGGTTTTAACATCAGACGAAAATCAACGTTAAACAGTTTGTGTGAAGGTGGATGGGAAGTTATTCGACCTGTATGTTCTCGCCCGGCACCTCCCCGGGACCTACAGCTTGACAAACTATTGCTGTACAATTCAACCACGAGAACCTCTAACACCTTTACCGCTCAAACCTAGCCTTCTCCTTAACATCTTGTATATCCCATAAACACCACCTACCCAAAACCTCAGCACTAAAATCATATTAACCCAAACCCCCCATACACACACGCCCCTAAGACTAAAGGCGCCCAAACAGCCAACGAAACCAACGAAACCACGTCCCCGTAGCTTACAATCCAAAGCGTGGCACTGAAGATGCCAAGATGGCGTCCAATATGAAAGCCGAGGACAAAAGACTTAGCCCTAACCTTACGGTTGGCTCCTGCTAGACCTAGACGTGCAAGTATCTGCGGCCCAGTGTAAATGCCCTAGGCCTCCTGCTAAGACCGAAGGAGCAGGCATCAGGCACACGCTACCAACTGTAGCCCAAGACGCCTTGCTCAGCCACACCCCCACGGGCACTCAGCAGTAATTAACAGTAAGCAAGAAGCGCAAGCTTGACTTAGTCACGGCAACCTTCAGGGTTGGTAAATCTCGTGCCAGCCGCCGCGGTCACACCAGAAACCCAAGCCAACAGTCACACGGCGTAGAGAGCGGACCAGAGCCTGTCAGAATAACTAGGAAACCGAAACACAGCTAAGCTGTCGTAAGCCCGAGATACCCCTAAGGCCAACCTAAAGATGATCCTAGTAAACCTGACTGCGGCCAATGAAGAGACGGGACGCAGCTTGATGCAAGCAAATGTCAATGCGTTGTGCAGAAGCACGAGGTTTTATACGCTTGCAGAAGCTGCGCGTTTTAAACCAATTGCTTCTTGAGGCTAAGCCTTGCATACTAGGCAATCCCTGATTGGTGGTTAACTACCGGCACTTAACAGCAAGGTGTTACCTTTCCTTGGCGCCATCCGTCTCCCACTCCCCTGTGCTCTGTAACCATGCCCCATCATGTTGTTAATTGTTGTCTAGACAAGCTCGAGCACACTCCCCTCAGCTGACCGATTGCCACGCGTGGTCCTAGTTTCCAGCCCGCTCCTGCACCTCCCCCTTCCTGTTGCACAAAAGAACCTTTGAAAGCGAACGAGGAAAAACAAGGCCTAAGCAACAGAACAAATAAAAAACCAACTAAGACATATTATCACTGTCAAAATAACCCACTGCCTTTGTTCCGTACAATTCTACAATTTCCCCTTTTTGTTTTTGAACAGCTAGTACCAGGTTTGCCATGTTCCGCAGGGCCCTTGCAAACATGACAGCAACCAAGGTAATAGCAAACAAACAACACTGCCAATCGAGTGAATGGATGCCAGAAAAGGCTGAAATTTTCTCAGATTTTGATAACATGTTGCTGCAGTGGGGCGCCTAAAATCCACGCAGCACATACCATCAAAATCCTCACAGCCACGTCCTTGAACCAACAACAAAAAGCAGCGGCAATTTTGACTCACATGCTTAACTGCCTACCAAACAAGGCGATTGAACTCTTTAATGCTTTCCCTGCTGTTACTCTGCATAAGAGAAGAAGCGCTGCGACACGTTCCCATCCTAGCCTCCTACTACATTAGCATCTACAGAAAGACAATGCTCGACATGCAAAGTGTAAACAACATCACCTTCTTTTGGATTAACGTTATACGTAGGCGGAAGGGCACACCAAACAAGAACCGTTTCCATCAAAAAGTTCGAAACATAGCATGCCTTCTCTGAACATACCTCTGGGGTCATCCCCTTCATTCCCTCCTTTTGATGCAAAGAGAGACACTTTACCCTAACAGAGAAGCCCCTGTTTACATCTCTGAGCCAGGACACAAGCCGCAGCTGTGCGCGCCACCAGGCTCAGGGCAGAAACCACTCCTGTAGTTACCTAACTATATATCTCGACAAGCGTGCAGACACCTATTAAACACTAAATAACCATGTTTATCGTTCCTGTTCTCCTTCGTAATACCTAGTTGTTCTCTCATTATGAATCCTCCCTTCCCCTTATCAGTGTCAATGGAATCATCGTTCCATGGACAATGAGTCGTCCCGTTCCCCCGCTTGGTCCGAGAGTATTACCTCTGTTCAGTGGCTTGATCCAGGGTGATAGTGCTCGTTCTAGGCGCTGTAAAAAGCGAAATCTATATCCTATGTCCTGATTTTGGGTATCTAACATTAATGCAAAACAGTAATCCTCACACAGTTTTTATTTCATTCTGTAGCGTCGGTGTCGCTATCGGCTGCCTGCGGTAAAGGTTCACGGAAAGGTCTTACATTCTTCGCTGGGATCCATCGAGGTCCTTTTTCTGTAGAGACACAAGCATAACCTTTTCCCCGTGTAACAAGAGGATATGGTCCCATAATTTTACCTGTTTCTGCATCTCGGACCGATACCGGGCCTTTAACCCGTGCCTCGACGGAGGTAGCTGCAGTGAAACGTCGACCTATCGGTGGGCCGTTATCTATTCAAGAACAATTCAAAAAATTAAAAACATACAACGCTTTCTGTAACCGTTCCTCGGGAATAGCCATGCCCATTCCCCCTTTTTGTTGTTGTCATAAACGTTTCAGAGACCGATGAGACCCTTCAATGAGAGATCGACCGGTGGGGGAATGAGCAATGCCGGTAATGTGAGTTCTACCCCATAGGGCAAAAGAGGTTTTTACAGTTGTTGAAACGTAAAGATAAAGACCGACAACGGTCCAGCTTAAGGGAATACCTAAAGCAGCAAAAGCACGCATTAAATGTCTACGAACAGCTCGTGCCTTTTCTCCTGTGTGACACGAGGCAACCAAGGCACCTGAAAATGTATCAATGGAAGAGTGGATATATTTAAGGCTACCAAATTCAGAATCATGCGTGACATCTGTTTGCCATAACGGTAGGCTTTGTAATCCTCTAGGATTAACTCCTGCAGCAACTGATGGGAAAGAATGTTTTTGACAATCGGGACAGACAGCAATAATACTTGATGCTTGTTGAGCAGCAAGGCCAAACTGTCGCTTAAGAGCTCCAGCGTTTCGATGGAAAAAAAGAGTGCCTTCGCTTAGCTTGTGCAATACGGTCTGGCAGTACTTGAACTGGTCACGGCAATAGGTCAGCTCGTCGATTGCCTTCTGCAAGAAAACCAGGTAGCGAGGTATGAGACCTAATATGCATAACAAAATAAGGCGCAGATCGAGAGTCCAAAAGGAAAATAAGTTCCTGTAACAGGGTAAAGGGTTGTGAATGCGAAACACTCCGCAGCACAGAAGCTTCAGCTCGTGGAACAATACCTGCAACATAAGCAGAATCAGTAACAAGGTGGAGTGGTACATTCCATTCTCGGAAAACACGAACAACTGCATTCAGTTCTCCTGTTTGAGGTGAACCGGAGACCGTCTCCATGTCCGAATCCCATTGTCTCCGTTGAAAACCTTAGGAAGACAGGAATTGAACCTGCACAGAAGAGATCAAAGCGCTCCATACTCCCCTTATATTACTTCCCAGTAGGGTCAGCTAAACAAAAGCTATCGGGCCCATACCCCGAAAATGATGGTTTAACCTCTTCCTCTACTAAATGAGCCCCGTCACAAAACTAACGTTCTCCTTAAGCCTTCTACTAGGAACAACCATCACAATTTCAAGCAACCACTGACTGCTAGCCTGGCCTGGACTAGAAATCAACACCCTTGCCATTATCCCCTTCCTTTCAAAATCACACCACCCTCGAGCTATGGAAGCTGCAATCAAATACTTTCTCGTCCAAGCAACCGCCTCCGCATTAATCCTCTTCTCAAGCACAATCAACGCACAGTTCACCGGACAATGAGACATTCCGCGACTAAGCCACCCAACAGCCTCCCTACTACTAACTACAGCAGTCGCAATAAAACTAGGCCTAGTACCCTTTCACTTCTGATGTCCAGAGGTCATACAAGGCTCACCTATAACCACTGCCCTACTCGTCTCTACATGAATAAAACTCCCCCCACTCACTCTTCTTTTCTTAACTGCCCCCTCACTGAACCCACTCCTACTGACAACCGTGGCCATTGCATCCGCAGCCATCGGAGGGCGAACAGGACTTAACCAAACACAAATCCGAAAAGTCCTAGCTTTCTCATCGATCGCCCACCTAGGCTGAATAACCATCATCCTCATATACAACCCCAAGCTAACATTAATAACCTTCTACCCATACTCCTTAAGAACCGCCTCCATTTTCTTAGCCCTCAACACAACCAACTCCTCAAAACTATCCACAATAATAACCTCCTGAACAAAAATACCATCGCTAAACGCATCCTTGACGCTAGCACTACTATCCCTAGCCGGCCTGCCCCCACTCCCTGGCTTTTTACCAAAATGACTCATTATCCAGGAACTAACTAAGCAAGAGATATCAACCGCAGCCATAATTATTTCAATACTCTCCCTACAAGGTTTATTTTTCTACCTACGCCTTGCATATTGCTCCACACTCCCACCAAACACTACAAGCTTCATAAAACAATGATACAATAACAAATCCACAGGCACACCAATTGCTACCTTAATTTCTCTGTCAGTCCTCCTTCTCCCCCCTTCTCCCGCAATCCTGACCGTTACCTAAGAAACTTAGGATCCCCTGCCTACCAAACCGAAGGCCTTCAAAGCCTTAACTAAGAGTTAAATCCTCTTAGTTTCTGCCCACACCACTAAGGCCCGCAGGACACTAAACCTGCACCATCTAAATGCAACGCAGATACTCTAATTCAGCTAGGGCCTCCACGATAAGCCTAGACAGACGGGCCTCGATCCCATAAACTTCTAATTAACAGCTAGACGCTCAAACCAACGAGCTTCTGTCTACCAGACTCCGGCACACTCTCAGCGTACATCAACGAGTTTGCAACTCAACATGAACTTCACCACAGAGTCGATAAGAAGAGGAATTCAACCTCTGTAAAAAGGACTACAGCCTAACGCCTAAACACTCAGCCACCTGACCCGTGACCTTCATCAACCGATGACTAGTTTCAACAAACCACAATGACATCGGCACCCTATACCTACTCTTCGGAGCATGGGCAGGCATAGCCGAGTACCGCCCTCAGCCTCCTTATTCGAGCAGAACTTGGCCAACCAGGAACTCTCCTAGGAGACGATCAAATCTACAATGTCATCATCACCGCCCATGCCTTCGTAAGAATCTTCTTCACAGTTATAGCTATTATAATCGAAGGGTTTGGAAACTGACTAGTCCCCCTTATAATTGGAGCCCCAGACATAGCATTCCCCCGCATAAACAACATCAGTTTCTGAACTACTTCCTCCGTCCTTCCTACTGCTCCTAGCGTCCTCCACAGTAGAAGCTGGAGTCGGAACAGGATGAACCATATACCCGCCCCTAGCAGGCAACCTAGCCCATGCTGGCGCCTCAGTAGACCTAGCCATCTTCTCCCTACACCTCGCAGGTGTGTCTTCCATCTTAGGGGCCATCAACTTTAACACAACAGCCATTAACATAACCCCCCCTGCCTTATCGCAATATCCAACTCCCCTATTCTTATGATCCATACTCCTAGTGCCCTCACTTCCAGTCCTGGCCGCCGGCATCACCATACTACTGACCGACCGAAACCTAAACACTTTTCATTGACCCCGCTGGAGGGGGAGACCCCATTCTCTACCAGCACCTGTTCTGATTCTTTGGCCACCAGGAAGTTTACATCTTAATCCTTCACGGCTTTGGAATCATCTCACATGTTGTAACGTATTACGCAGGCAAAAAAGAACCATTCGGCTACATAGGAATAGTCTGAGCTATACTATCGATTGGATTCCTGGGCTTTGTCATATGAGCCCACCACATATTCACTGTCGGAATAGACGTAGACAGCCGATCATACTTCATCTCCGCCACTATAATCATCGCCATCCCAACCGGCATTCAGGTATTCAGCTGACTAGCCACACCACACGGAGGCACCATCAAATGAGATCCACCGATACTGTGAGCCTTGGGCTTCATCTTCCTCTTCACACTTGCCAATAAGGTGTCGGTGGAACTGGTGGTCAGCCTTGATTACTGCGTAATCCATCCCGTGGATCTAAAAAGAATTTTATATATATATAATATTGTACGCACATACATACATATATATATATTATATAGGGCCAGGAAGGACAGGCCACCGCTTCTGTCTCGTGCCCTAAGTAACTGCCTACTGCCACTATTGGCACTGACTCACCAGCGGTCAGCTACAAGCACTTCTGCTCTTCAGCAGAGCACAAGCATTCCTCTGCTTTGAGAAGAGAGCATTGTGCTCATGAAACATTGAAAAGACTGACTTCTATGCCTCTCCAGCTATAACCAAGAGAATCCTTCCTTCTCCGCACCAAAAAAATTAATGCTGACTTTTCAAGGATGCTATGGATGAGGTTCATAACCAAGGGGTGTCATCCACCTGGCCACACAATTTGTCTCCTGCAAGTTCGATTAAGCATGCCAAGACATCCTATGGATGTGACAAACACCTCATCACCTCTGCTCTGTTGCCCCTTCTTCCCCCAGTTTCTTACTGGAACTAGTAACTCCAGCTCACCAGTTCCTTGAGCATGGCTTCAATCGGTTCCTGAGCCACATGCACATCTTCTGTAGGTCCTTCCAAAGTGATGTTATCCTGTGGCGAGCAGCCTCACAGTTTGCCCTCTTGCCTGTGATAACAATTGTCTCCGAGTTGCTGTTCTTTGCTGGGAGATCAATTTTGGTGTTGCTTTCTTTACGGATCTGCCACAAAGGGAAAAAAAAAAAAAATCATCTCAGAAGTGTCCCATGTCAGAAGAAAAAGCCTCGCAGGCTATATTGGACATCACCAATGGGCAGGAGAGAGCATCCAGTGGGATTTTGCTGCAGGCAGTGATCATCACGAGCACTTGAGTTAGGAGCAATATCTCACCTTCTTGATGTTGGCACCTCCTTTCCCTACGATGTTCTTGTGGAACTGTTTGCAGATGGGGACAGAAATAGAAAAGCTGTTTTCAACCTAAGGGAGAAAGGAAGGGAGAACTGAAGATTACACTGTCGTGGCAAGGGAGGCCCGACTTCAGGAACTCTGATAAACGAGCTTTTGAAAAGAGGCTTAGACCCAAGGAAGTTCTCTATACGAGGGACTTGTAAGACTAAACAAAGGCAAGGACGTTCCCCTATAGCCTTCCCATAACAGGTACTACCCCCTGCCTCCATTCAGCCAAAACAGCGTCGACAGCTCCCTCCTCTTGAGGTGTTTTAGCTCTACCCAAGCCAGTAGAGCTCTGCTTTGCCCCAGGGTTATCCAGGCACGGAGGAGGGAAGTGCAGGCAGAAGACCTCCTTACCAGGTCTGCCACCGTCTTTTGCATGTACTCGGTGCACTTCTCCACCTCGTTTTTGGGACCTCGGAGTTGGACGATGTCACTCTTGTGTGCAGGGTCTGGGAAGTTGATGATAACCTGCAGGAGCGGTCATTTAGAGTTAGCTCAAGCAAAAGCAAGAACCCTTGTGTCAGACACATGCAAAGGTTGGGGGGATCCTACACATGCCCTTTTCCCATTCAGAAACGGGGAACCGTGTTAGCGGCCTCTGGCTAAAAGAACTATCTTCTCAGACACTTGCGCTACAGAGCCACTAAAGTTACGACTTCTGTGACGACAGGCCTACTACCCATGTAGGAAAGAACCCCTCTGGATTCCTCCTCTCCTACAAAGCCTTACCTCTGGGAATTGCTCCCGGATTTCCCAGACCCGCTCAGCCTTCTGCCCAGTGATGGTCCGGTGGAATTTCTGCTCAACGATTAGGTCCGCAGCGTGTTCATTTTCCTGACGGGAACAGAGGGCACACTGAGTGTTCAGCCGGAGAGCCGTCTACTTTGACTTAGCGGTTTGCTGCCCGACGGTTTACTTGCCAGCACTGTCCCTCTTTTCTCCAGACCAAATTCACTCTGCGTTGACAGAGAAGGGCTACCCGAGGGAACAGGGGAAGACATTTGTGAAGAGGAACTTGCACTTGTCATGAGATCCAAGTGCTCCGTGGGCAAGGGGCACACACTCGCACCAGAAGGTTACAAGGGAACACGAGAGCCCAGACCCTGCAGTCTCCCAAACATCACGTCCTACCCACTCACCATACGGGAAGCGAGTTCCAGCAGCTCGCTCTTGGCCTGTGGGACCCCCTGTGGGTCTCCTTCCATTCTGATCGGGTTGCTCTTCTCGTTGTCCGGGGGAATGCGCACAGACACCTTGTACAGATCCTTCATCCTGTTCACTTCGAGGCAAGGACTGTGGTGACGCCATCTGCTAGGCAAAGACCTGGAAGCAAGGCACCTGGATTATCACTGCTCAGAGGCTGATGAAGAAGTAAAGCCGCCTCTGGGAAGGGCTCGGTGGGGTAGGGTTGAGCCAGGGGAAATTGCCTCTTCCCCCTGGAGTTCAGCGAGAGCAGACCTGTGCCACACGAGAGCCTGTCCAAGTAAATACCGTGGCATCTACAGAGCCCATTGTTCCCTTGTCAGAGCCAGGCGTGTTTCTTCCCCAAACAGTATCACATTTAGAGCAGAGGATAATCGTTCCTTTCTACCCCAAACTCTTGGCTGGGGACACGTTGCAGTGCTATCAAACTAGCAGACCGCAACAAGGCTTTACCGTTGGCCATATTCTACTGCCGGTGCTGTAGCACCTTCCTCCAGAGGCCAGACCACACTGCTCCTCCTCCAGCTGACACCCTCTCCCACAAGCCACAGGGCTATTTAACCCCTTAGAGGGAACCAGCTACACCTGCACATCGCCCATGTCAATCAACCCACTGCCTCTGAGGCAAGGCCACAGCTGCGTGTTATCAATGCTAATCAACCCACCGCCTTCATTCCTCTACAGGGAGAAGCTCACCAAGCACATTTCCACCACCCACAACTGGCTGCTAAAATGTCATTCGCACAGAGCAGCGTGTGGAAAAAAAAAAAAAAAAAAAAATTCCTCCAGGACACATCAAAGTAATTCCACTACTGTTCAGACTCCCAAGGTACTTTCACCCGTTCAAGCCATCGCAAGGCCTGACGGCCCATTTCTCTCCTTGTACCACCACCACTCCAGAAAAGCAGAGGAAATGTGATGGAGACAGCACACTGGGTGAGCTACAGAGCCCCTGATACCATCTACTAAACACGAAGAGTGTGAGCATGGGAAGGACTAGAAAGGCACTCCACTTACCGTTTAGCTGCTTTCTTGCCAATGAGGTGTCGGTGGAATTGGTGGTCAGCCTTGATTATTGCGTAATCCGTCCCGTGGATCTAAAAAGAATTATATTTTTTATATCTATCTATATATGTATGGATGTACATTATTTTATATTATAATATATAGGGCCAGGTAGGACAGGCCACCGCTTCTGTCTCGTGCCCTAAGTAACTGCCTACTGCCAGTATTGGCACTGACTCACCAGCGGTCAGCTACAAGCACTTCTGCTCTTCAGCAGAGCACAAGCATTCCTCTGCTTTGAGAAGAGAGCATTGTGCTCATGAAACATTGAAAAGACTGACTTCTACGCCTCTCCAGCTATAACCAAGAGAATCCTTCCTTCTCCGCACCAAAAAAAATAATGCTGACTTTTCAAGGATGCTATGGATGAGGTTCATAACCAAGGGGTGTCATCCACCTGGCCACACAATTTGTCTCCTGCAAGTACGATTAAGCATGCCAAGACATCCTATGGATGTGACAAACACCTCATCACCTCTGCTCTGTTGCCCCTTCTTCCCCCAGTTTCTTACTGGAACTAGTAACTCCAGCTCACCAGTTCCTTGAGCATGGCTTCAATCGGTTCCTGAGCCACATGCACATCTTCTGTAGGTCCTTCCAAAGTGATGTTATCCTGTGGCGAGCAGCCTCACAGTTTGCCCTCTTGCCTGTGCTAACAATTGTCTCCGAGTTGCTGTTCTTTGCTGGGAGATCAATTATGGTGTTGCTTTCTTTACGGATCTGCCATAAAGAAAAAAAAAAAAAAAATCATCTCAGAAGTGTCCCATGTCAGAAGAAAAAGCCTCGCAGGCTATATTGGACACCACCAATGGGCAGGAGAGAGCATCCAGTGGGATTTTGCTGCAGGCAGTGATCATCACGAGCACTTGAGTTAGGAGCAATATCTCACCTTCTTGATGTTGGCACCTCCTTTCCCTACGATGTTCTTGTGGAACTGTTTGCAGATGGGGACAGAAATAGAAAAGCTGTTTTCAACCTAAGGGAGAAAGGAAGGGAGAACTGAAGATTACACTGTCGTGGCAAGGGAGGCCCGACTTCAGGAACTCTGATAAACGAGCTTTTGAAAAGAGGCTTAGACCCAAGGAAGTTCTCTATACGAGGGACTTGTAAGACTAAACAAAGGCAAGGACGTTCCCCTATAGCCTTCCCATAACAGGTACTACCCCCTGCCTCCATTCAGCCAAAACAGCGTCGACAGCTCCCTCCTCTTGAGGTGTTTTAGCTCTACCCAAGCCAGTAGAGCTCTGCTTTGCCCCAGGGTTATCCAGGCACGGAGGAGGGAAGTGCAGGCAGAAGACCTCCTTACCAGGTCTGCCACCGTCTTTTGCATGTACTCGGTGCACTTCTCCACCTCGTTTTTGGGACCTCGGAGTTGGACGATGTCACTCTTGTGTGCAGGGTCTGGGAAGTTGATGATAACCTGCAGGAGCGGTCATTTAGAGTTAGCTCAAGCAAAAGCAAGAACCCTTGTGTCAGACACATGCAAAGGTTGGGGGGATCCTACACATGCCCTTTTCCCATTCAGAAACGGGGAACCGTGTTAGCGGCCTCTGGCTAAAAGAACTATCTTCTCAGACACTTGCGCTACAGAGCCACTAAAGTTACGACTTCTGTGACGACAGGCCTACTACCCATGTAGGAAAGAACCCCTCTGGATTCCTCCTCTCCTACAAAGCCTTACCTCTGGGAATTGCTCCCAGATTTCCCAGACCCGCTCAGCCTTCTGCCCAGTGATGGTCCGGTGGAATTTCTGCTCAACGATTAGGTCCGCAGCGTGTTCATTTTCCTGACGGGAACAGAGGGCACACTGAGTGTTCAGCCGGAGAGCCGTCTACTTTGACTTAGCGGTTTGCTGCCCGACGGTTTACTTGCCAGCACTGTCCCTCTTTTCTCCAGACCAAATTCACTCTGCGTTGACAGAGAAGGGCTACCCGAGGGAACAGGGGAAGACATTTGTGAAGAGGAACTTGCACTTGTCATGAGATCCAAGTGCTCCGTGGGCAAGGGGCACACACTCGCACCAGAAGGTTACAAGGGAACACGAGAGCCCAAACCCTGCAGTCTCCCAAACATCACGTCCTACCCACTCACCATACGGGAAGCGAGTTCCAGCAGCTTGCTCTTGGCCTGTGGGACCCCCTGTGGGTCTCCTTCCATTCTGATCGGGTTGCTCTTCTCGTTGTCCGGGGGAATGCGCACAGACACCTTGTACAGATCCTTCATCCTGTTCACTTCGAGGCAAGGACTGTGGTGACGCCGTCTGCTAGGCAAAGACCTGGAAGCAAGGCACCTGGATTATCACTGCTCAGAGGCTGATGAAGAAGTAAAGCCGCCTCCGGGAAGGGCTCGGTGGGGTAGGGTTGAGCCAGGGGAAATTGCCTCTTCCCCCTGGAGTTCAGCGAGAGCAGACCTGTGCCACACGAGAGCCTGTCCAAGTAAATACCGTGGCATCTACAGAGCCCATTGTTCCCTTGTCAGAGCCAGGCGTGTTTCTTCCCCAAACAGTATCACATTTAGAGCAGAGGATAATCGTTCCTTTCTACCCCAAACTCTTGGCTGGGGACACGTTGCAGTGCTATCAAACTAGCAGACCGCAACAAGGCTTTAGCGTTGGCCATATTCTACTGCCGGTGCTGTAGCACCTTCCTCCAGAGGCCAGACCACACTGCTCCTCCTCCAGCTGACACCCTCTCCCACAAGCCACAGGGCTATTTAACCCCTTAGCGGGAACCAGCTACACCTGCACATCGCCCATGTCAATCAACCCACTGCCTCTGAGGCAAGGCCACAGCTGCGTGTTATCAATGCTAATCAACCCACCGCCTTCATTCCTCTACAGGGAGAAGCTCACCAAGCACATTTCCACCACCCACAACTGGCTGCTAAACTGTCATTCGCACAGAGCAACGTGTGGAAAAAAAAAAAAAAAAATTCCTCCAGGACACATCAAAGTAATTCCACTACTGTTCAGGCTCCCAAGGTACTTTCACCCGTTCAAGCCATCGCAAGGCCTCACGGCCCATTTCTCTCCTTGTACCACCACCACTCCAGAAAAGCAGAGGAAATGTGATGGAGACAGCACACTGGGTGAGCTACAGAGCCCCTGATACCATCTACTAAACACGAAGAGTGTGAGCATGGGAAGGACTAGAAAGGCACTCCACTTACCGTTTAGCTGCTTTCTTGCCAATGAGGTGTCGGTGGAATTGGTGGTCAGCCTTGATTATTGCGTAATCCGTCCCGTGGATCTAAAAAGAATTATATCTTTTATATCTATCTATATATGTATGGATGTACATTATTTTATATTATAATATATAGGGCCAGGTAGGACAGGCCACCGCTTCTGTCTCGTGCCCTAAGTAACTGCCTACTGCCACTATTGGCACTGACTCACCAGCGGTCAGCTACAAGCGCTTCTGCTCTTCAGCAGAGCACAAGCATTCCTCTGCTTTGAGAAGAGAGCATTGTGCTCATGAAACATTGAAAAGACTGACTTCTATGCCTCTCCAGCTATAACCAAGAGAATCCTTCCTTCTCCGCACCAAAAAAATTAATGCTGACTTTTCAAGGATGCTATGGATGAGTTTCATAACCAAGGGGTGTCATCCACCTGGCCACACAATTTGTCTCCTGCAAGTACGATTAAGCATGCCAAGACATCCTATGGATGTGACAAACACCTCATCACCTCTGCTCTGTTGCCCCTTCTTCCCCGAGTTCCTGTTCTCCTTCATAATACCTAGTTGTTCTCTCATTATGAATCCTCCCTTCCCCTTATCAGTGTCAATGGAATCATCGTTCCATGGACAATGAGTCGTCCCGTTCCCCCGCTTGGTCCGAGAGTATTACCTCTGTTCAGTGGCTTGATCCAGGGTGATAGTGCTCGTTCTAGGCGCTGTAAAAAGCGAAATCTATATCCTATGTCCTGATTTTGGGTATCTAACATTAATGCAAAACAGTAATCCTCACACAGTTTTTATTTCATTCTGTAGCGTCGGTGTCGGTATCGGCTGCCTGCGGTAAAGGTTCACGGAAAGGTCTTACATTCTTCGCTGGGATCCATCGAGGTCCTTTTTCTGTAGAGACACAAGCATAACCTTTTCCCCGTGTAACAAGAGGATATGGTCCCATAATTTTACCTGTTTCTGCATCTCGGACCGATACCGGGCCTTTAACCCATGCCTCGACGGAGGTAGCTGCAGTGAAACGTCGACCTATCGGTGGGTCGTTATCTATTCAAGAACAATTCAAAAAATTAAAAACATACAACGCTTTCTGTAACCGTTCCTCGGGAATAGCCATGCCCATTCCCCCTTTTTGTTGTTGTCATAAACGTTTCAGAGACCGATGAGACCCTTCAATGAGAGATCGACCGGTGGGGGAATGAGCAATGCCGGTAATGTGAGTTCTACCCCATAGGGCAAAAGAGGTTTTTACAGTTGTTGAAACGTAAAGATAAAGACCGACAACGGTCCAGCTTAAGGGAATACCTAAAGCAGCAAAAGCACGCATTAAATGTCTACGAACAGCTCGTGCCTTTTCTCCTGTGTGACACGAGGCAACCAAGGCACCTGAAAATGTATCAATGGAAGAGTGGATATATTTAAGGCTACCAAATTCAGAATCATGCGTGACATCTGTTTGCCATAACGGTAGGCTTTGTAATCCTCTAGGATTAGCTCCTGCAGCAACTGATGGGAAAGAATGTTTTTGACAGTCGGGACAGACAGCAAAAATACTTGATGCTTGTTGAGCAGCAAGGCCAAACTGTCGCTTAAGAGCTCCAGCGTTTCGATGGAAAAAAAGAGTGCCTTCGCTTAGCTTGTGCAATACGGTCTGGCAGTACTTGAACTGGTCACGGCAATAGGTCAGCTCGTCGATTGCCTTCTGCAAGAAAACCAGGTAGCGAGGTATGAGACCTAATATGCATAACAAAATAAGGCGCAGATCGAGAGTCCAAAAGGAAAATAAGTTCCTGTAACAGGGTAAAGGGTTGTGAATGCGAAACACTCCGCAGCACAGAAGCTTCAGCTCGTGGAACAATACCTGCAACATAAGCAGAATCAGTAACAAGGTGGAGTGGTACATTCCATTCTCGGAAAACACGAACAACTGCATTCAGTTCTCCTGTTTGAGGTGAACCGGAGACCGTCTCTATGTCCGAATCCCATTGCCTCCGTTGATCATCCCACCACAGAAGAACAGATTTATGCGATTGGCCCGATCCATCTGTAAACACAGTAAGCGCCGGTAAGGGTTGTTCGCTTCTTCTGGGGTTTAACATCAGACGAAAATCAACGTTAAACAGTTTGTGTGAAGGTGGATGGGAAGTTATTCGACCTGTATGTTCTCGCCCGGCACCTCCCCGGGACCTACAGCTTGACAAACTATTGCTGTACAATTCAACCACGAGAACCTCTAACACCTTTACCGCTCAAACCTAGCCTTCTCCTTAACATCTTATATATCCCATAAACACCACCTACCCAAAACCTCAGCACTAAAATCATATTAACCCAAACCCCCCATACACACACGCCCCTAAGACTATAGGCGCCCAAACAGCCAACGAAGCCAACGAAACCAACGAAACCACGTCCCCGTAGCTTACAATCCAAAGCGTGGCACTGAAGATGCCAAGATGGCGTCCAATATGAAAGCCGAGGACAAAAGACTTAGCCCTAACCTTACGGTTGGCTCCTGCTAGACCTAGACGTGCAAGTATCTGCGGCCCAGTGTAAATGCCCTAGGCCTCCTGCTAAGACCGAAGGAGCAGGCATCAGGCACACGCTACCAACTGCAGCCCAAGACGCCTTGCTCAGCCACACCCCCACGGGCACTCAGCAGTAATTAACAGTAAGCAAGAAGCGCAAGCTTGACTTAGTCACGGCAACCTTCAGGGTTGGTAAATCTCGTGCCAGCCGCCGCGGTCACACCAGAAACCCAAGCCAACAGTCACACGGCGTAGAGAGCGGACCAGAGCCTGTCAGAATAACTAGGAAACCGAAACACAACTAAGCTGTCGTAAGCCCGAGATACCCCTAAGGCCAACCTAAAGATGATCCTAGTAAACCTGACTGCGGCCAATGAAGAGACGGGACGCAGCTTGATGCAAGCAAATGTCAATGCGTTGTGCAGAAGCACGAGGTTTTATACGCTTGCAGAAGCTGCGCGTTTTAAACCAATTGCTTCTTGAGGCTAAGCCTTGCATACTAGGCAATCCCTGATTGGTGGTTAACTACCGGCACTTAACAGCAAGGTGTTACCTTTCCTTGGCGCCATCCGTCTCCCACTCCCCTGTGCTCTGTAACCATGCCCCATCATGTTGTTAATTGTTGTCTAGACAAGCTCGAGCACACTCCCCTCAGCTGACCGATTGCCACGCGTGGTCCTAGTTTCCAGCCCGCTCCTGCACCTCCCCCTTCCTGTTGCACAAAAGAACCTTTGAAAGCGAACGAGGAAAAACAAGGCCTAAGCAACAGAACAAATAAAAAACCAACCAAGACATATTATCACTGTCAAAATAACCCACTGCCTTTGTTCCGTACAATTCTACAATTTCCCCTTTTTGTTTTTGAACAGCTAGTACCAGGTTTGCCATGTTCCGCAGGGCCCTTGCAAACATGACAGCAACCAAGGTAATAGCAAACAAACAACACTGCCAATCGAGTGAATGGATGCCAGAAAAGGCTGAAATTTTCTCAGATTTTGATAACATGTTGCTGCAGTGGGGCGCCTAAAATCCACGCAGCACATACCATCAAAATCCTCACAGCCACGTCCTTGAACCAACAACAAAAAGCCGCGGCAATTTTGACTCACATGCTTAACTGCCTACCAAACAAGGTGATTGAACTCTTTAATGCTTTCCCTGCTGTTACTCTGCATAAGAGAAGAAGCGCTGCGACACGTTCCCATCCTAGCCTCCTACTACATTAGCATCTACAGAAAGACAATGCTCGACATGCAAAGTGTAAACAACATCACCTTCTTTTGGATTAACGTTATACGTAGGCGGAAGGGCACACCAAACAAGAACCGTTTCCGTCAAAAAGTTCGAAACATAGCATGCCTTCTCTGAACATACCTCTGGGGTCATCCCCTTCATTCCCTCCTTTTGATGCAAAGAGAGACACTTGACCCTAACAGAGAAGCCCCTGTTTACATCTCTGAGCCAGGACACAAGCCGCAGCTGTGCGCGCCACCAGGCTCAGGGCAGAAACCACTCCTGTAGTTACCTAACTATATATCTCGACAAGCGTGCAGACACCTATTAAACACTAAATAACCATGTTTATCGTTCCTGTTCTCCTTCGTAATACCTAGTTGTTCTCTCATTATGAATCCTCCCTTCCCCTTATCAGTGTCAATGGAATCATCGTTCCATGGACAATGAGTCGTCCCGTTCCCCCGCTTGGTCCGAGAGTATTACCTCTGTTCAGTGGCTTGATCCAGGGTGATAGTGCTCGTTCTAGGCGCTGTAAAAAGCGAAATCTATATCCTATGTCCTGATTTTGGGTATCTAACATTAATGCAAAACAGTAATCCTCACACAGTTTTTATTTCATTCTGTAGCGTCGGTGTCGGTATCGGCTGCCTGCGGTAAAGGTTCACGGAAAGGTCTTACATTCTTCGCTGGGATCCATCGAGGTCCTTTTCCTGTAGAGACACAAGCATAACCTTTTCCCCGTGTAACAAGAGGATATGGTCCCATAATTTTACCTGTTTCTGCATCTCGGACCGATACCGGGCCTTTAACCCGTGCCGTGCCTCGACGGAGGTAGCTGCAGTGAAACGTCGACCTATCGGTGGGTCGTTATCTATTCAAGAACAATTCAAAAAATTAAAAACATACAACGCTTTCTGTAACCGTTCCTCGGGAATAGCCATGCCCATTCCCCCTTTTTGTTGTTGTCATAAACGTTTCAGAGACCGATGAGACCCTTCAATGAGAGATCGACCGGTGGGGGAATGAGCAATGCCGGTAATGTGAGTTCTACCCCATAGGGCAAAAGAGGTTTTTACAGTTGTTGAAACGTAAAGATAAAGACCGACAACGGTCCAGCTTAAGGGAATACCTAAAGCAGCAAAAGCACGCATTAAATGTCTACGAACAGCTCGTGCCTTTTCTCCTGTGTGACACGAGGCAACCAAGGCACCTGAAAATGTATCAATGGAAGAGTGGATATATTTAAGGCTACCAAATTCAGAATCATGCGTGACATCTGTTTGCCATAACGGTAGGCTTTGTAATCCTCTAGGATTAACTCCTGCAGCAACTGATGGGAAAGAATGTTTTTGACAATCGGGACAGACAGCAATAATACTTGATGCTTGTTGAGCAGCAAGGCCAAACTGTCGCTTAAGAGCTCCAGCGTTTCGATGGAAAAAAAGAGTGCCTTCGCTTAGCTTGTGCAATACGGTCTGGCAGTACTTGAACTGGTCACGGCAATAGGTCAGCTCGTCGATTGCCTTCTGCAAGAAAACCAGGTAGCGAGGTATGAGACCTAATATGCATAACAAAATAAGGCGCAGATCGAGAGTCCAAAAGGAAAATAAGTTCCTGTAACAGGGTAAAGGGTTGTGAATGCGAAACACTCCGCAGCACAGAAGCTTCAGCTCGTGGAACAATACCTGCAACATAAGCAGAATCAGTAACAAGGTGGAGTGGTACATTCCATTCTCGGAAAACACGAACAACTGCATTCAGTTCTCCTGTTTGAGGTGAACCGGAGACCGTCTCTATGTCCGAATCCCATTGTCTCCGTTGAAAACCTTAGGAAGACAGGAATTGAACCTGCACAGAAGAGATCAAAGCGCTCCATACTCCCCTTATATTACTTCCCAGTAGGGTCAGCTAAACAAAAGCTATCGGGCCCATACCCCGAAAATGATGGTTTAACCTCTTCCTCTACTAAATGAGCCCCGTCACAAAACTAACGTTCTCCTTAAGCCTTCTACTAGGAACAACCATCACAATTTCAAGCAACCACTGACTGCTAGCCTGGCCTGGACTAGAAATCAACACCCTTGCCATTATCCCCTTCCTTTCAAAATCACACCACCCTCGAGCTATGGAAGCTGCAATCAAATACTTTCTCGTCCAAGCAACCGCCTCCGCATTAATCCTCTTCTCAAGCACAATCAACGCACAGTTCACCGGACAATGAGACATTCCGCGACTAAGCCACCCAACAGCCTCCCTACTACTAACTACAGCAGTCGCAATAAAACTAGGCCTAGTACCCTTTCACTCCTGATGTCCAGAGGTCATACAAGGCTCACCTATAACCACTGCCCTACTCGTCTCTACATGAATAAAACTCCCCCCACTCACTCTTCTTTTCTTAACTGCCCCCTCACTGAACCCACTCCTACTGACAACCGTGGCCATTGCATCCGCAGCCATCGGAGGGCGAACAGGACTTAACCAAACACAAATCCGAAAAGTCCTAGCTTTCTCATCGATCGCCCACCTAGGCTGAATAACCATCATCCTCATATACAACCCCAAGCTAACATTAATAACCTTCTACCCATACTCCTTAAGAACCGCCTCCATTTTCTTAGCCCTCAACACAACCAACTCCTCAAAACTATCCACAATAATAACCTCCTGAACAAAAATACCATCGCTAAACGCATCCTTGACGCTAGCACTACTATCCCTAGCCGGCCTGCCCCCACTCCCTGGCTTTTTACCAAAATGACTCATTATCCAGGAACTAACTAAGCAAGAGATATCAACCGCAGCCATAATTATTTCAATACTCTCCCTACTAGGTTTATTTTTCTACCTACGCCTTGCATATTGCTCCACACTCCCACCAAACTCTACAAGCTTCATAAAACAATGATACAATAACAAATCCACAGGCACACCAATTGCTACCTTAATTTCTCTGTCAGTCCTCCTTCTCCCCCCTTCTCCCGCAATCCTGACCGTTACCTAAGAAACTTAGGATCCCCTGCCTACCAAACCGAAGGCCTTCAAACCCTTAACTAAGAGTTAAATCCTCTTAGTTTCTGCCCACACCACTAAGGCCCGCAGGACACTAAACCTGCACCATCTAAATGCAACGCAGATACTCTAATTCAGCTAGGGCCTCCACGATAAGCCTAGACAGACGGGCCTCGATCCCATAAACTTCTAATTAACAGCTAGACGCTCAAACCAACGAGCTTCTGTCTACCAGACTCCGGCACACTCTCAGCGTACATCAATGAGTTTGCAACTCAACATGAACTTCACCACAGAGTCGATAAGAAGAGGAATTCAACCTCTGTAAAAAGGACTACAGCCTAACGCCTAAACACTCAGCCACCTGACCCGTGACCTTCATCAACCGATGACTAGTTTCAACAAACCACAATGACATCGGCACCCTATACCTACTCTTCGGAGCATGGGCAGGCATAGCCGAGTACCGCCCTCAGCCTCCTTATTCGAGCAGAACTTGGCCAACCAGGAACTCTCCTAGGAGACGACCAAATCTACAATGTCATCATCACCGCCCATGCCTTCGTAAGAATCTTCTTCACAGTTATAGCCATTATAATCGAAGGGTTTGGAAACTGACTAGTCCCCCTTATAATTGGAGCCCCAGACATAGCATTCCCCCGCATAAACAACATCGGTTTCTGAACTACTTCCTCCGTCCTTCCTACTGCTCCTAGCGTCCTCCACAGTAGAAGCTGGAGTCGGAACAGGATGAACCATATACCCTACAATACCCTAGTCCATAGTTTCTCACACTGTCTGACCTTTACATTGGGCTTAACATAAATCTTAATAAACAATACCCTAGCCCATAGTTTCTCACAATCCCCCCTTTTTCTTTTTATCCTATTATTGTTTATTAGACGCTACTTTCATTCTCGGCACTGCGAACAAACCTTTTTCCACAATCCCAACATTTATCATAACACTCACAAGGTAATACCTCACAATTACAATAGGCATAGTTCTCACGTGGCATAATGCATTCGCAACAATCTTCATCCTCATTAATCGATACACTCTTATACTTTGCCCCAGCCCTCGTAGTTAAAATAAGCAATTGAGCTATGTCAAACCGTTCTTTAATAAAATGTAAAATATAGCGTAATATACAAGGCCCAAATATCAGTCCTAGAATCAACATAATAAGTGGTCCTGCTAAAGCAGACAACAAAGTGGTTAGCCAAGGTGAGATATTAAACCAGTTTTCATACCATGACCTGCCCGCCTCAAGACTCTTTTTACGTTGTTCCAACCTTTTCCGGAGTTCAGACATGGCATCCAGGACTACTCCCGTATGGTCAGCAAAAGAACAACGTTCCTCTTTGAGAGCTACACATAACCCTCCTTCTTTTAAGAACAATAGATCTAATCCTCTTCTATTTTGCAGCACTACTTCTGATAAAGACTTCACTGAAGTGGCTAAATTTTTAATAGATTGTTCTATTCTTGTTAAATCCTCATTTACAGCCATCTGCAAACTTTGTAATTCCTGACCTTTTACTAGGGAGGCTATGCCTGTACCTGCTCCAACTCCGCCCGCTATCAGCAGTGTAGCTAGGGTTACCACTGTAATTGGCTCTCGTTTTTGCCTATTCAGGTCTCCTTCAAAGTGGCGTAACACCTCCTCAGAGGTGTGATAGATCAGACGAGGAACAATAATCACCTGTACGCAAAACTGAGATTGATTAAACACGTTTAGGGATAGGCAAGGCGTTACTCCGAAGTCTGAACAAACCCATTTAGCTCCTGGTGTCGGGATAGCCCATTTGTCATTTTGATTCTTGTGTTTCTTTATGTTAGCTTTAGTGATTGTTTGATTACACAAGGGCTGATATTGTTCGGGCACTGTACCTATACATTTTCCTTGACCTGTTAGCAATTGAATAGTAATTCCTTGCGTATGGTTCCTCTGGTCATCCCATGGGCATTCTTGTGGGTTTGAACCACTAGACCATTGAATCCTATCTGGTATTCCGATTGCCTCAAAATATGGGGGTCTAACATTGTAACATAACCAGCACTCCTTAGTTAAATTTGGTTTGCTTTCATTAAGGGTATGATAAGAGGCTTGCATTAAATCCCATAAGGGGTCTTTAGACTCTGACACTCCTGAATCCCTAACTAAAGAGAACTCAGTCACCGTGTCATTAGTTGTTTTATCTGTTACTGATAGGGAGTTTGGACGAGTGGTTGTAACACTTGTGGGGACAATCTTTTTCTTAGGGAAAGTGGGTGAATTCAATACTTTATTCGGCCCAACAGGGAGTGAATCATATGGTATTTTAATTTTTCTTATGAGAAAGTGCCCTCCCCAATCCTTAGGAATTCCTGCATAGACACGTATTCCCCATGTTCGTCCTACTAACATGTTCGTCTTCTAGGGGATGCAATACTTGAAATTTGATGTGGGTACAGACTTTTTTGTTACGTGGAGCTACATAATCCACGTCGCGCAGACCTGTAAGATCTACACCCGTTTGTTCAGGTACACATCCGTTAGGAGTCCAGGTTGCTTTTATATATTTATCAGGAGCCTTTACTGTCCAGCCCGAGGCTATTGTCTCACATCCCCAATAACCACAATAATAGTGTCCGGGATAATTACAGTAAGGCTGTCCAGAGGCCGGGCATAAATAAAATGGAGGTCCTTTTTCACAAGGTATTGGTACTAAATTACAAAGTTTCACTACACATTCAGGTGGCCCTGGGTTGCTAAAAGTGGCTATTGTTTTCGTTCCTTCCCAAGATATTAGTTCCCACTTAAATGGTTCATGTGGGTTTCCCCCTTTTGCTTGGGTTATTATCAATAGCACAATTAATGGTATACCAGGAAAAAGGGTGTTTGTTAATTTTGTTAATTTAAGTATATTCTTACCAGTCCTGGGGAAGTTCGGCCATGGCTGCTTTTGCATCCCATTTTTCTGGCTCTTTTCTCCACGGTTTGTTTCTCCTCTGCCTCGCCCGTCGACTCGGTTGCTTCGAGCCACGGGGTGTACCATCTTCTCGGCAGCAAGGGAATTCTTCAGGAGAATAGCTGTTGCGGGCTTTTTGCCTGTTTACATAGGCTTCCTACTTCGCAGCTTTAATTAATGGGGCCGAGCAAGACACGGTTAGTACTTCCCTCCTGCACTTTATAGCCAAGATTTCAGCTACAAAGGGGACTGGTTCGGTGGAGTGGTAACAATAATATTGAGGGTTTATTCCTTTGGCAAAAATTTCCCACCACTCATGGGATTCTCGAATAATTTCTTGTTTAGACTCTAATTGTTTTAATTTCCACTCCGTAAGAGTTCTTTGAATTTTCCAACACTGTGTGCAAACTCCTATTGGAGGGTATCCATATTCACAGTGTGTCCACCATTTATTCTGGCATACCTTACACCTGAAACAAGCAAATGGATAACAATTGCAGTTCAAATTATTACATCTAATTCATATATCTAGAGTGCATACATTATTTGCATCAGCCTATCTTCTTATACTTGATATTGTGTGGTTGCATAAGTTTAGCAATTTCCTTCAACACACTTTGTACGCTTCCATATATAATAGATAAAAAAAGAAATAATTATAGCAAATATAAACAACAATACACACTTTATACCAAAAGGTAATGCGGCAAAATAATCAAATAAAGTCTCTATCATTACGTTATCTTTTCAGGGTTATCTTGGTGTCACCTGGAGTACTGATTACTTTCCAGTGGGGTCTCGTCACTGGGCCTTTAATGCGACTAGCATGAGTCCATCCACGCTCAGCAGTCCGGACAGCCGTTTCTGTTGTAAGCAGAACAAGATAAGGTCCCTCCCAATTGGGTTTTAGGGTTTCTTCTTTCCACGTTTTAACCAATACCCAGTCCCCAGGTTTAAGAGTATGAATGTTTAAGTCCAACGGTGGTCGTTGTACAATCAGTCCATGTTCCCAAAGCTTGTTACGATGTTCTGCTAATCGTGAAACGTATTCATTAATCACACGGTCTCGAATTAAAACATTTGTTTGTGGACTTTCAATTCTATAGGACATTCCATACACCATTTCAAACGCTGATATTCCTACATCTGCTCGGGGTCTGGTTCTGAGAATGAATAGCGCCATGGGTAGGCACTTAATCCATGATAATTTGGTTTCTATCCTTAATTTAGTCAAAATAGTTTTGATTTCTCCATTCATCCTTTCAACTTTTCCCGAACTTTGTGGATGCCATGGCGTATGGTATTCCCACTTAATACCCAAGCTTTCTGTTAGATCTCTAACAATTTTTGACACAAAGTGTGTTCCTCTGTCCGAGTCGATTACTTCAGGTACTCCATATCGAGGTATAATGTGTTCAAGTAACACTTTAGTAACTTGGTTAGCAGTTGCCTTGGAGGTAGGAAAAGCCTCAACATAATGTGTTAAATGATCCACCATTACTAATAAATATTTGTAACGCCCTACCCTGGGTAGCTCAGTAAAATCCACTTGTATGTGTGAGAAAGGTCTGTATGCTGGGGAACGTCCTCCAAGAGGCTTTTGTCTCATGTTGTTTCGATTAACCTTTTGACAGGTCTCGCAGGCTGCCATGACTGTCTTTGCTATGTTATATACGCCTATACAGGCAAACTGTTGATTGAAATGATCAACTAACGCCTGGGTTCCCCAGTGTGTTTTACTATGTATTTTTGAAAATATTTCAAGTGCTATGCCCTTCGGCAAAACTTCTCTCCCATCTGGCAATATGTACTTACCATCCTGTTCCTTAGCTCCCATTTGTTCTCGTTTTTCCTTTTCTGCAGACTCAAACCTCAAATTTTTACTAACAGGTATTTGTTGTATAGTTAAAATCGTACTATAATTGCCTGCCACTCGTTTTGCTTCTGTATCAGCTGCATTATTTCCCCTAACTTGGTAACTCGTACCTCGCTGGTGTCCCTTTATATGTACAACTGCTATTTTATTCGGCATTTTTAATGCCTCCAGAACTCGCCGAATTAATTCCGGGTGTATCAGTTCTTTTCCCTGTGAGTTAACGAATCCTCTGTCTCCCCATATTTTCCCAAAAGTGTGCACTACTCCGAACGCATAGCGTGAGTCTGTATATATAGTTCCATCCTTTCCCTTCAGTGACACTAATGCTTTCCACAATGCATACAGCTCACAGGCTTGAGCCGACCAGCTGGCACTCAGGGGGCCTGATTCTATTGTCTTAAATTCTCTTTTTTCCAACTTAACGATGGCATATCCGGACAATCGTTTACCTTCCACTATTCGTGATGACCCATCTGTAAATAATACTTCTCCACATTGTAGTTCTTCTTCTTCTAAGTCTGGCCTAATGCGTGTCTGCTGTTCAATTGTTTGAAAACAATTGTGCAATAGTTCATTACCTTCTCCTGGGTACAAAAATTCAGCGGGGTTAACTGCTCCAATAGTTTTCAAAGATAGTTTAGGGGATTCTATAAGTATTCCCTCATACTTTAATAATCGGCTATCTGTAAGCCATTTTTCTGCTTTTTGTTGTAACACTCCCCTGATATTATGAGGCGCATATAAGACAACTTCTCCATTAAAGGTAATGCGATTCGTTTCCTCAAGTAATAAGGCAGCAGCAACAATGATTTGTAAACAACTCGGCCAACCCCTGCTCACAGGGTCCAACAGCTTTGATAAGTATGCCACCGGTTTCTTTTGTCCGGCCCATTCCTGAGTTAATACTCCGAATGCCGTTCCTTCATATATGTTAACAAATAAATGGAATGGCCGCTTTAAATCTGGGAGGCTTAAAACCGGTGCTTGGCTTAGCTCCCTTTTGAGACTGGCAAACTGCTCTTGATCCTGAGGGGTCCACTTGGGCATTTTGTCTTTAGACAGTTGTTCATATAAGAATTTAACTTTAAAGCTGTAGTTCTCTATCCATTGCCTACAATACCCAAATAGCCCTAATGCCTGCCGAATTTGCCTCTTAGTGACAGGCATAGGTAATTCCAGAATTCCTTTAATGCGCTCTGGATCCAATATCTTCTTGCCGTTAAACAAATAACGCCCCAAATATTTCACTTTTTCCTCCACAAATTGTAACTTTTCTTGTGATACCCGTAGTCCCTTTTGTGCAAGAAAGTTTAGGAGCCGAATGCTTTCTTTTCTTACATCCTCCTTATTATTCCCTGCTATGAGCAGATCATCTACATACTGTAACAGCACGTTTCCCGTTTGTACCTGGTATTCTTTTAAGAGCTCTTCCAGGGCCTGTCCAAACAGATTAGGGGACTCAGTGAACCCTTGGGGGAGCACGGTCCATCTCAATTGCTGTTTACGGCCTGTCTCTATGTCTTCCCATTCAAAGGCAAAATAATCACGGCATTCTTCTGCCAGTGGACAGGCCCAAAAGGCATCCTTTAAATCAGCCACACTATACCAGGAGTTATGGGGTCCTAGCTTGCTTAGCAGTGTGTATGGATTTGCTACTACAGGGAACCGGGCGATAGTTCTTTTGTTTATTTCCCTTAGATCATGTACGAGCCGATATTTCCCATTTGGTTTCTTCACAGGCAGAATGGGGGTGTTAAAGGGTGACATACAAGGCTCTAAGAATTCCTTGTGCTAACAATCGATCGATTTCTGGTTTTAATCCCCTCCGTCCTTCTAGGGATATGGGATATTGCCTTACCCTCACAGGTATGTGGGGTTCGGAAATTTGGATTTTAATCGGTGGGATTTCCAGTCTACTAATTGTGTCCGGAGAGTACCAGACACCGGGGTTAATTTGTTTTTGATCATCCACGGTCAAAGGATAAGCAGACACTGTTAGCTCTTGATTTTTCACTTTAATTTCTAATTGCAATTCAACAATTAAATCTCGTCCTAACAGATTAAATTCTGCTTCAGGGACGAGCAAGAGTTCACCCATTCCAAATTTATTTTCAGTTTCGAATACCACATTTTTGATTTTGCTTACTTTAAAGGGTTCTCCTTTTGCCCCAATTACTTGTACTTTTTCAGGGGAAACTTTACATCCCTCAGGTATTTGCTTAATAGTTGATTTCTCAGCCCCAGTGTCTACTAAAAAGGTGAACTCTTGTTTATGGGGACCTATTTTTAATTTTATCAAGGGCTCATGATGACTCCGGTCCCCTAAGATATAGAGCCCCTGACTCTCCTAATCCGTTTTCAATATTTCCTCATCCCTGATCCTTTCTCTGCAATTCTGTTTTATATGTCCCCTTTTTCCACAGTAAAAACAACATCTCTGTTCCTTCTTCACTACTACGTTCCCTTGTTTCGTTCCAGCAGATCTGTGTTCACCAGTTTGCCCTTTGCGATCCTCTCTGACTGCTGCTACCATCATTTTTACTTGTCGCTTGCTGCTCTCTTCTTCCCGCCTTACGTAGACTTTCTGAGCTTCCCTCAATAATTCATCCAAGCCTCTATTCTGCCAGTCTTCTAACTTTTCAATCTTCTTTCTGATATCTTCCCATGATTTTGCCACAAACTGAGTTTTGAGGAGCGCTTGCCCTAAAGGGTCGTCTGGATTTACCCCAGAGTACAGCTGAAGGGCTTTCCTCAGTCGTTCCAGCCACTCAGTAGGGCTTTCATCTTTCTTTTGCATTTCATTAAATGCTTTATTGATATTCTGGCCACGGGGTACTGCTTCCCCAATCCCCTGGATTACTATAGTTCTCAGGTCCTGCATATGAGTTCTATGCACTGGATCCTGATTATCCCAATGAGGTCTTTGGAGTGGCCATTTAATATCTGCTTGGGGTCCCTGGGCATGCTGAGCATCCCACAGTCTCATTCCTGCTCGTCTAATCATATCTCTTTCCTCGGTAGTAAATAATTGACCAAGGATAGATTGCATCTCATCCCAAGTATAAAGGTTTGGTCCCAAAAATGGATTTAATCTTTCTGCCACTCCGAGTGGGTCTTCAATTAAGTTTCCCATCTCGGTTCTTTTAAAATCTCGTAGGTCAGCCGAGTTTAGGGGTACGGAAATATATCCGATCACAGGTTGAGGTCCCCCCATGGGTATTTCCCTTAGGGGGTACATTTGAGCTGCCCCTTTCTGACTTCTAGTTATGCGTCTAGGAAGAGGGGGAGACCCTTGTTCCGACTCTGGTGGGGGAGTGGGCGCTCTGGGGACCTCTGCGGGAGCAGGAGGAGGAATGTAAGGAGGGGGGGTTAGAAGGGTTTCGTCCAACTCTTCCTGCTTTTTCTTTTGTTTAGTTTTCATTTCATTCAGTGGGTAAAGTTTAGCTCCCGGTCTTTCTAGCCACACTTCCGCATATCGACTCTCCTCCGGGTTAAGGGGTTTTTTATTATTAACCCAGAGGTTTAATTGCTGTCTTACCCAATCTTCTTCTGACCCATAGACTGGCCAAAAGACATTTTTAGAAATCTTCTTCCCTCCCCATATCTTAGTACAATATTCTATCATCTTCTGCTTATCTTTCCCTAGGGTTCCAAGGAAATATCTCCAATTGTCTAAGATATATGCCAGAGGGGTATTCTTAGGTACAGTGGGTACCCTTCCCATGGGAGTCGAAGGCTTGCTGCCCTTCGCCCCCATCTTCTGGAATATCCACAAACATACACTCACTCGCTCCCCTTGTTCCTGGCCCAGTCCCTCGCGGGAGATGGGAAACGCAGTACTTAAGAGTCCGCACTCGCTTGGTTCAGTATATCGAACCTCTCACTCGTTATATCCCAGGAAACCCAATCCCGCCCGAACGGCAAACCCGCAAACAAATTCGCAATATACTTACGCGTCCTGCGTCTTCGTCCGGACTCCCGTGCACAGAATTTTTATGGGATTTTACCGGTTTCTCCTTTGCTCATTATTCTAGAATTTAGGTTCGTCGGTAAGGTTGGAGTAAGCTGTTGGTCGCGGGGCCGCGAAATGTCGCGGGGCGCCTCCCCGGAGGACCAAAGCCCACCGTTCCTTATCCGAGTCACGGCACCAGAAATTGTTATAAATTGAGACCACAACGGATCATAATCCAATTAAAATTTTATTAATTATAGCAAGTAGAATATGAGCAAAAACAGCGCTGGACGACAGGGGAGTCTGCGCTCCGCCCACTGCCGTCCTGAGCACTTCAAACAGTCCCTTTTTATACATCTTTACTCCCGTGTTCATGAGGTAGTGGAGGTACTCTGCGCATGCTTCAGTTGTTGTTAGGGGGTCGTTTTCTGCCTTCTGGTGGTCGTTGAGGCCGAAGTAAGAAGTCTTCCTCCTTTGTCCCATAGTTGACCCCTCACTCATATGTCCTTATATGGGGTAGTTTGTCCTGTTTCTGTCGGTTCCTGGACATCTGGTGGTTATCTTATCTTGCACAAGCGGTATCTTGTGGCTGTTTATATCTTTTGCTGTCTGACCTTTACATTGGGCCTAACATAAATCTTTATAAACAATACCCTAGTCCATAGTTTCTCACACTGTCTGACCTTTACATTGGGCTTAACATAAATCTTAATAAACAATACCCTAGTCCATAGTTTCTCACATTCCCCAAACAGTATCACATTTAGAGCAGAGGATAATCGTTCCTTTCTACCCCAAACTCTTGGCTGGGGACACGTTGCAGTGCTATCAAACTAGCAGACCGCAACAAGGCTTTAGCGTTGGCCATATTCTACTGCCGGTGCTGTAGCACCTTCCTCCAGAGGCCAGACCACACTGCTCCTCCTCCAGCTGACACCCTCTCCCACAAGCCACAGGGCTATTTAACCCCTTAGCGGGAACCAGCTACACCTGCACATCGCCCATGTCAATCAACCCACTGCCTCTGAGGCAAGGCCACAGCTGCGTGTTATCAATGCTAATCAACCCACCGCCTTCATTCCTCTACAGGGAGAAGCTCACCAAGCACATTTCCACCACCCACAACTGGCTGCTAAAATGTCATTCGCACAGAGCAACGTGTGGAAAAAAAAAAAAAAAAAATTCCTCCAGGACACATCAAAGTAATTCCACTACTGTTCAGGCTCCCAAGGTACTTTCACCCGTTCAAGCCATCGCAAGGCCTCACGGCCCATTTCTCTCCTTGTACCACCACCACTCCAGAAAAGCAGAGGAAATGTGATGGAGACAGCACACTGGGTGAGCTACAGAGCCCCTGATACCATCTACTAAACACGAAGAGTGTGAGCATGGGAAGGACTAGAAAGGCACTCCACTTACCGTTTAGCTGCTTTCTTGCCAATGAGGTGTCGGTGGAATTGGTGGTCAGCCTTGATTATTGCGTAATCCGTCCCGTGGATCTAAAAAGAATTATATCTTTTATATCTATCTATATATGTATGGATGTACATTATTTTATATTATAATATATAGGGCCAGGTAGGACAGGCCACCGCTTCTGTCTCGTGCCCTAAGTAACTGCCTACTGCCACTATTGGCACTGACTCACCAGCGGTCAGCTACAAGCACTTCTGCTCTTCAGCAGAGCACAAGCATTCCTCTGCTTTGAGAAGAGAGCATTGTGCTCATGAAACATTGAAAAGACTGACTTCTATGCCTCTCCAGCTATAACCAAGAGAATCCTTCCTTCTCCGCACCAAAAAAATTAATGCTGACTTTTCAAGGATGCTATGGATGAGGTTCATAACCAAGGGGTGTCATCCACCTGGCCACACAATTTGTCTCCTGCAAGTTCGATTAAGCATGCCAAGACATCCTATGGATGTGACAAACACCTCATCACCTCTGCTCTGTTGCCCCTTCTTCCCCCAGTTTCTTACTGGAACTAGTAACTCCAGCTCACCAGTTCCTTGAGCATGGCTTCAATCGGTTCCTGAGCCACATGCACATCTTCTGTAGGTCCTTCCAAAGTGATGTTATCCTGTGGCGAGCAGCCTCACAGTTTGCCCTCTTGCCTGTGCTAACAATTGTCTCCGAGTTGCTGTTCTTTGCTGTTAGATCAATTATGGTGTTGCTTTCTTTACGGATCTGCCATAAAGGAAAAAAAAATAAAAAATCATCTCAGAAGTGTCCCATGTCAGAAGAAAAAGCCTCGCAGGCTATATTGGACATCACCAATGGGCAGGAGAGAGCATCCAGTGGGATTTTTCTGCAGGCAGTGATCATCACGAGCACTTGAGTTAGGAGCAATATCTCACCTTCTTGATGTTGGCACCTCCTTTCCCCACGATGTTCTTGTGGAACTGTTTGCAGATGGGGACAGAAATAGAAAAGCTGTTTTCAACCTAAGGGAGAAAGGAAGGGAGAACTGAAGATTACACTGTCGTGGCAAGGGAGGCCCGACTTCAGGAACTCTGATAAACGAGCTTTTGAAAAGAGGCTTAGACCCAAGGAAGTTCTCTATACGAGGGACTTGTAAGACTAAACAAAGGCAAGGACGTTCCCCTATAGCCTTCCCATAACAGGTACTACCCCCTGCCTCCATTCAGCCAAAACAGCGTCGACAGCTCCCTCCTCTTGAGGTGTTTTAGCTCTACCCAAGCCAGTAGAGCTCTGCTTTGCCCCAGGGTTATCCAGGCACGGAGGAGGGAAGTGCAGGCAGAAGACCTCCTTACCAGGTCTGCCACCGTCTTTTGCATGTACTCGGTGCACTTCTCCACCTCGTTTTTGGGACCTCGGAGTTGGACGATGTCACTCTTGTGTGCAGGGTCTGGGAAGTTGATGATAACCTGCAGGAGCGGTCATTTAGAGTTAGCTCAAGCAAAAGCAAGAACCCTTGTGTCAGACACATGCAAAGGTTGGGGGGATCCTACACATGCCCTTTTCCCATTCAGAAACGGGGAACCGTGTTAGCGGCCTCTGGCTAAAAGAACTATCTTCTCAGACACTTGCGCTACAGAGCCACTAAAGTTACGACTTCTGTGACGACAGGCCTACTACCCATGTAGGAAAGAACCCCTCTGGATTCCTCCTCTCCTACAAAGCCTTACCTCTGGGAATTGCTCCCGGATTTCCCAGACCCGCTCAGCCTTCTGCCCAGTGATGGTCCGGTGGAATTTCTGCTCAACGATTAGGTCCGCAGCGCGTTCATTTTCCTGACGGGAACAGAGGGCACACTGAGTGTTCAGCCGGAGAGCCATCTACTTTGACTTAGCGGTTTGCTGCCCGACGGTTTACTTGCCAGCACTGTCCCTCTTTTCTCCAGACCAAATTCACTCTGCGTTGACAGAGAAGGGCTACCCGAGGGAACAGGGGAAGACATTTGTGAAGAGGAACTTGCACTTGTCATGAGATCCAAGTGCTCCGTGGGCAAGGGGCACACACTCGCACCAGAAGGTTACAAGGGAACACGAGAGCCCAAACCCTGCAGTCTCCCAAACATCACGTCCTACCCACTCACCATACGGGAAGCGAGTTCCAGCAGCTCGCTCTTGGCCTGTGGGACCCCCTGTGGGTCTCCTTCCATTCTGATCGGGTTGCTCTTCTCGTTGTCCGGGGGAATGCGCACAGACACCTTGTACAGATCCTTCATCCTGTTCACTTCGAGGCAAGGACTGTGGTGACGCCGTCTGCTAGGTAAAGACCTGGAAGCAAGGCACCTGGATTATCACTGCTCAGAGGCTGATGAAGAAGTAAAGCCGCCTCTGGGAAGGGCTCAGTGGGGTAGGGTTGAGCCAGGGGAAATTGCCTCTTCCCCCTGGAGTTCAGCGAGAGCAGACTTGTGCCACACGAGAGCCTGTCCAAGTAAATACCGTGGCATCTACAGAGCCCATTGTTCCCTTGTCAGAGCCAGGCGTGTTTCTTCCCCAAACAGTATCACATTTAGAGCAGAGGATAATCGTTCCTTTCTACCCCAAACTCTTGGCTGGGGACACGTTGCAGTGCTATCAAACTAGCAGACCGCAACAAGGCTTTAGCGTTGGCCATATTCTACTGCCGGTGCTGTAGCACCTTCCTCCAGAGGCCAGACCACACTGCTCCTCCTCCAGCTGACACCCTCTCCCACAAGCCACAGGGCTATTTAACCCCTTAGCGGGAACCAGCTACACCTGCACATCGCCCATGTCAATCAACCCACTGCCTCTGAGGCAAGGCCACAGCTGCGTGTTATCAATGCTAATCAACCCACCGCCTTCATTCCTCTACAGGGAGAAGCTCACCAAGCACATTTCCACCACCCACAACTGGCTGCTAAACTGTCATTCGCACAGAGCAACGTGTGGAAAAAAAAAAATAAAAATTCCTCCAGGACACATCAAAGTAATTCCACTACTGTTCAGGCTCCCAAGGTACTTTCACCCGTTCAAGCCATCGCAAGGCCTCACGGCCCATTTCTCTCCTTGTACCACCACCACTCCAGAAAAGCAGAGGAAATGTGATGGAGACAGCACACTGGGTGAGCTACAGAGCCCCTGATACCATCTACTAAACACGAAGAGTGTGAGCATGGGAAGGACTAGAAAGGCACTCCACTTACCGTTTAGCTGCTTTCTTGCCAATGAGGTGTCGGTGGAATTGGTGGTCAGCCTTGATTATTGCGTAATCCGTCCCGTGGATCTAAAAAGAATTATATCTTTTATATCTATCTATATATGTATGGATGTACATTATTTTATATTATAATATATAGGGCCAGGTAGGACAGGCCACCGCTTCTGTCTCGTGCCCTAAGTAACTGCCTACTGCCCCTATTGGCACTGACTCGCCAGCGGTCAGCTACAAGCACTTCTGCTCTTCAGCAGAGCACAAGCATTCCTCTGCTTTGAGAAGAGAGCATTGTGCTCATGAAACATTGAAAAGACTGACTTCTATGCCTCTCCAGCTATAACCAAGAGAATCCTTCCTTCTCCGCACCAAAAAAATTAATGCTGACTTTTCAAGGATGCTATGGATGAGTTTCATAACCAAGGGGTGTCATCCACCTGGCCACACAATTTGTCTCCTGCAAGTTCGATTAAGCATGCCAAGACATCCTATGGATGTGACAAACACCTCATCACCTCTGCTCTGTTGCCCCTTCTTCCCCCAGTTCCTGTTCTCCTTCATAATACCTAGTTGTTCTCTCATTATGAATCCTCCCTTCCCCTTATCAGTGTCAATGGAATCATCGTTCCATGGACAATGAGTCGTCCCTTTCCCCCGCTTGGTCCGAGAGTATTACCTCTGTTCAGTGGCTTGATCCAGGGTGATAGTGCTCGTTCTAGGCGCTGTAAAAAGCGAAATCTATATCCTATGTCCTGATTTTGGGTATCTAACATTAATGCAAAACAGTAATCCTCACACAGTTTATATTTCATTCTGTAGCGTCGGTGTCGGTATCAGCTGCCTGCGGTAAAGGTTCACGGAAAGGTCTTACATTCTTCGCTGGGATCCATCTAGGTCCTTTTTCTGTAGAGACACAAGCATAACCTTTTCCCCGTGTAACAAGAGGATATGGTCCCATAATTTTACCTGTTTCTGCATCTCGGACCGATACCGGGCCTTTAACCCGTGCCTCGACGGAGGTAGCTGCAGTGAAACGTCGACCTATCGGTGGGTCGTTATCTATTAAAGAACAATTCAAAAAATTAAAAACATACAACGCTTTCTGTAACCGTTCCTCGGGAACAGCCATGCCCGTTCCCCCTTTTTGTTGTTGTCATAAACGTTTCAGAGACCGATGAGACCCTTCAATGAGAGATCGACCGGTGGGGGAATGAGCAATGCCGGTAATATGAGTTCTACCCCATAGGGCAAAAGAGGTTTTTACAGTTGTTGAAACGTAAAGATAAAGACCGACAACGGTCCAGCTTAAGGGAATACCTAAAGCAGCAAAAGCACGCATTAAATGTCTACGAACAGCTCGTGCCTTTTCTCCTGTGTGACACGAGGCAACCAAGGCACCTGAAAATGTATCAATGGAAGAGTGGATATATTTAAGGCTACCAAATTCAGAATCATGCGTGACATCTGTTTGCCATAACGGTAGGCTTTGTAATCCTCTAGGATTAACTCCTGCAGCAACTGATGGGAAAGAATGTTTTTGACAGTCGGGACAGACAGCAATAATACTTGATGCTTGTTGAGCAGCAAGGCCAAACTGTCGCTTAAGAGCTCCAGCGTTTCGATGGAAAAAAAGAGTGACTTCGCTTAGCGTGTGCAATACGGTCTGGCAGTACTTGAACTGGTCACGGCAATAGGTCAGCTCGTCGATTGCCTTCTGCAAGAAAACCAGGTAGCGAGGTATGAGACCTAATATGCATAACAAAATAAGGCGCAGATCGAGAGTCCAAAAGGAAAATAAGTTCCTGTAACAGGGTAAAGGGTTGTGAATGCAAAACACTCCGCAGCACAGAAGCTTCAGCTCGTGGAACAATACCTGCAACATAAGCAGAATCAGTAACAAGGTGGAGTGGTACATTCCATTCTCGGAAAACACGAACAACTGCATTCAGTTCTCCTGTTTGAGGTGAACCGGAGACCGTCTCTATGTCCGAATCCCATTGCCTCCGTTGATCATCCCACCACAGAAGAACAGATTTATGCGATTGGCCCGATCCATCTGTAAACACAGTAAGCGCCGGTAAGGGTTGTTCGCTTCTTCTGGGTTTTAACATCAGACGAAAATCAACGTTAAACAGTTTGTGTGAAGGTGGATGGGAAGTTATTCGACCTGTATGTTCTCGCCCGGCACCTCCCCGGGACCTACAGCTTGACAAACTATTGCTGTACAATTCAACCACGAGAACCTCTAACACCTTTACCGCTCAAACCTAGCCTTCTCCTTAACATCTTATATATCCCATAAACACCACCTACCCAAAACCTCAGCACTAAAATCATATTAACCCAAACCCCCCATACACACACGCCCCTAAGACTAAAGGCGCCCAAAAAGCCAACGAAACCAACGAAACCACGTCCCCGTAGCTTACAATCCAAAGCGTGGCACTGAAGATGCCAAGATGGCGTCCAATATGAAAGCCGAGGACAAAAGACTTAGCCCTAACCTTACGGTTGGCTCCTGCTAGACCTAGACGTGCAAGTATCTGCGGCCCAGTGTAAATGCCCTAGGCCTCCTGCTAAGACCGAAGGAGCAGGCATCAGGCACACGCTACCAACTGCAGCCCAAGACGCCTTGCTCAGCCACACCCCCACGGGCACTCAGCAGTAATTAACAGTAAGCAAGAAGCGCAAGCTTGACTTAGTCACGGCAACCTTCAGGGTTGGTAAATCTCGTGCCAGCCGCCGCGGTCACACCAGAAACCCAAGCCAACAGTCACACGGCGTAGAGAGCGGACCAGAGCCTGTCAGAATAACTAGGAAACCGAAACACAACTAAGCTGTCGTAAGCCCGAGATACCCCTAAGGCCAACCTAAAGATGATCCTAGTAAACCTGACTGCGGCCAATGAAGAGACGGGACGCAGCTTGATGCAAGCAAATGTCAATGCGTTGTGCAGAAGCACGAGGTTTTATACGCTTGCAGAAGCTGCGCGTTTTAAACCAATTGCTTCTTGAGGCTAAGCCTTGCATACTAGGCAATCCCTGATTGGTGGTTAACTACCGGCACTTAACAGCAAGGTGTTACCTTTCCTTGGCGCCATCCGTCTCCCACTCCCCTGTGCTCTGTAACCATGCCCCATCATGTTGTTAATTGTTGTCTAGACAAGCTCGAGCACACTCCCCTCAGCTGACCGATTGCCACGCGTGGTCCTAGTTTCCAGCCCGCTCCTGCACCTCCCCCTTCCTGTTGCACAAAAGAACCTTTGAAAGCGAACGAGGAAAAACAAGGCCTAAGCAACAGAACAAATAAAAAACCAACCAGGACATATTATCACTGTCAAAATAACCCACTGCCTTTGTTCCGTACAATTCTACAATTTCCCCTTTTTGTTTTTGAACAGCTAGTACCAGGTTTGCCATGTTCCGCAGGGCCCTTGCAAACATGACAGCAACCAAGGTAATAGCAAACAAACAACACTGCCAATCGAGTGAATGGATGCCAGAAAAGGCTGAAATTTTCTCAGATTTTGATAACATGTTGCTGCAGTGGGGCGCCTAAAATCCACGCAGCACATACCATCAAAATCCTCACAGCCACGTCCTTGAACCAACAACAAAAAGCCGCGGCAATTTTGACTCACATGCTTAACTGCCTACCAAACAAGGTGATTGAACTCTTTAATGCTTTCCCTGCTGTTACTCTGCGTAAGAGAAGAAGCGCTGCGACACGTTCCCATCCTAGCCTCCTACTACATTAGCATCTACAGAAAGACAATGCTCGACATGCAAAGTGTAAACAACATCACCTTCTTTTGGATTAACGTTATACGTAGGCGGAAGGGCACACCAAACAAGAACCGTTTCCGTCAAAAAGTTCGAAACATAGCATGCCTTCTCTGAACATACCTCTGGGGTCATCCCCTTCATTCCCTCCTTTTGATGCAAAGAGAGACACTTTACCCTAACAGAGAAGCCCCTGTTTACATCTCTGAGCCAGGACACAAGCCGCAGCTGTGCGCGCCACCAGGCTCAGGGCAGAAACCACTCCTGTAGTTACCTAACTAGATATCTCGACAAGCGTGCAGACACCTATTAAACACTAAATAACCATGTTTATCGTTCCTGTTCTCCTTCGTAATACCTAGATGTTCTCTCATTATGAATCCTCCCTTCCCCTTATCAGTGTCAATGGAATCATCGTTCCATGGACAATGAGTCGTCCCGTTCCCCCGCTTGGTCCGAGAGTATTACCTCTGTTCAGTGGCTTGATCCAGGGTGATAGTGCTCGTTCTAGGCGCTGTAAAAAGCGAAATCTATATCCTATGTCCTGATTTTGGGTATCTAACATTAATGCAAAACAGTAATCCTCACACAGTTTTTATTTCATTCTGTAGCGTCGGTGTCGGTATCGGCTGCCTGCGGTAAAGGTTCACGGAAAGGTCTTACATTCTTCGCTGGGATCCATCTAGGTCCTTTTTCTGTAGAGACACAAGCATAACCTTTTCCCCGTGTAACAAGAGGATATGGTCCCATAATTTTACCTGTTTCTGCATCTCGGACCGATACCGGGCCTTTAACCCGTGCCTCGACGGAGGTAGCTGCAGTGAAACGTCGACCTATCGGTGGGTCGTTATCTATTCAAGAACAATTCAAAAAATTAAAAACATACAACGCTTTCTGTAACCGTTCCTCGGGAATAGCCATGCCCATTCCCCCTTTTTGTTGTTGTCATAAACGTTTCAGAGACCGATGAGACCCTTCAATGAGAGATCGACCGGTGGGGGAATGAGCAATGCCGGTAATGTGAGTTCTACCCCATAGGGCAAAAGAGGTTTTTACAGTTGTTGAAACGTAAAGATAAAGACCGACAACGGTCCAGCTTAAGGGAATACCTAAAGCAGCAAAAGCACGCATTAAATGTCTACGAACAGCTCGTGCCTTTTCTCCTGTGTGACACGAGGCAACCAAGGCACCTGAAAATGTATCAATGGAAGAGTGGATATATTTAAGGCTACCAAATTCAGAATCATGCGTGACATCTGTTTGCCATAACGGTAGGCTTTGTAATCCTCTAGGATTAACTCCTGCAGCAACTGATGGGAAAGAATGTTTTTGACAGTCGGGACAGACAGCAATAATACTTGATGCTTGTTGAGCAGCAAGGCCAAACTGTCGCTTAAGAGCTCCAGCGTTTCGATGGAAAAAAAGAGTGCCTTCGCTTAGCTTGTGCAATACGGTCTGGCAGTACTTGAACTGGTCACGGCAATAGGTCAGCTCGTCGATTGCCTTCTGCAAGAAAACCAGGTAGCGAGGTATGAGACCTAATATGCATAACAAAATAAGGCGCAGATCGAGAGTCCAAAAGGAAAATAAGTTCCTGTAACAGGGTAAAGGGTTGTGAATGCGAAACACTCCGCAGCACAGAAGCTTCAGCTCGTGGAACAATACCTGCAACATAAGCAGAATCAGTAACAAGGTGGAGTGGTACATTCCATTCTCGGAAAACACGAACAACTGCATTCAGTTCTCCTGTTTGAGGTGAACCGGAGACCGTCTCCATGTCCGAATCCCATTGTCTCCGTTGAAAACCTTAGGAAGACAGGAATTGAACCTGCACAGAAGAGATCAAAGCGCTCCATACTCCCCTTATATTACTTCCCAGTAGGGTCAGCTAAACAAAAGCTATCGGGCCCATACCCCGAAAATGATGGTTTAACCTCTTCCTCTACTAAATGAGCCCCGTCACAAAACTAACGTTCTCCTTAAGCCTTCTACTAGGAACAACCATCACAATTTCAAGCAACCACTGACTGCTAGCCTGGCCTGGACTAGAAATCAACACCCTTGCCATTATCCCCTTCCTTTCAAAATCACACCACCCTCGAGCTATGGAAGCTGCAATCAAATACTTTCTCGTCCAAGCAACCGCCTCCGCATTAATCCTCTTCTCAAGCACAATCAACGCACAGTTCACCGGACAATGAGACATTCCGCGACTAAGCCACCCAACAGCCTCCCTACTACTAACTACAGCAGTCGCAATAAAACTAGGCCTAGTACCCTTTCACTTCTGATGTCCAGAGGTCATACAAGGCTCACCTATAACCACTGCCCTACTCGTCTCTACATGAATAAAACTCCCCCCACTCACTCTTCTTTTCTTAACTGCCCCCTCACTGAACCCACTCCTACTGACAACCGTGGCCATTGCATCCGCAGCCATCGGAGGGCGAACAGGACTTAACCAAACACAAATCCGAAAAGTCCTAGCTTTCTCATCGATCGCCCACCTAGGCTGAATAACCATCATCCTCATATACAACCCCAAGCTAACATTAATAACCTTCTACCTATACTCCTTAAGAACCGCCTCCATTTTCTTAGCCCTCAACACAACCAACTCCTCAAAACTATCCACAATAATAACCTCCTGAACAAAAATACCATCACTAAACGCATCCTTGACGCTAGCACTACTATCCCTAGCCGGCCTGCCCCCACTCCCTGGCTTTTTACCAAAATGACTCATTATCCAGGAACTAACTAAGCAAGAGATATCAACCGCAGCCATAATTATTTCAATACTCTCCCTACAAGGTTTATTTTTCTACCTACGCCTTGCATATTGCTCCACACTCCCACCAAACACTACAAGCTTCATAAAACAATGATACAATAACAAATCCACAGGCACACCAATTGCTACCTTAATTTCTCTGTCAGTCCTCCTTCTCCCCCCTTCTCCCGCAATCCTGACCGTTACCTAAGAAACTTAGGATCCCCTGCCTACCAAACCGAAGGCCTTCAAAGCCTTAACTAAGAGTTAAATCCTCTTAGTTTCTGCCCACACCACTAAGGCCCGCAGGACACTAAACCTGCACCATCTAAATGCAACGCAGATACTCTAATTCAGCTAGGGCCTCCACGATAAGCCTAGACAGACGGGCCTCGATCCCATAAACTTCTAATTAACAGCTAGACGCTCAAACCAACGAGCTTCTGTCTACCAGACTCCGGCACACTCTCAGCGTACATCAATGAGTTTGCAACTCAACATGAACTTCACCACAGAGTCGATAAGAAGAGGAATTCAACCTCTGTAAAAAGGACTACAGCCTAACGCCTAAACACTCAGCCACCTGACCCGTGACCTTCATCAACCGATGACTAGTTTCAACAAACCACAATGACATCGGCACCCTATACCTACTCTTCGGAGCATGGGCAGGCATAGCCGAGTACCGCCCTCAGCCTCCTTATTCGAGCAGAACTTGGCCAACCAGGAACTCTCCTAGGAGACGACCAAATCTACAATGTCATCATCACCGCCCATGCCTTCGTAAGAATCTTCTTCACAGTTATAGCTATTATAATCGAAGGGTTTGGAAACTGACTAGTCCCCCTTATAATTGGAGCCCCAGACATAGCATTCCCCCGCATAAACAACATCAGTTTCTGAACTACTTCCTCCGTCCTTCCTACTGCTCCTAGCGTCCTCCACAGTAGAAGCTGGAGTCGGAACAGGATGAACCATATACCCGCCCCTAGCAGGCAACCTAGCCCATGCTGGCGCCTCAGTAGACCTAGCCATCTTCTCCCTACACCTCGCAGGTGTGTCTTCCATCTTAGGGGCCATCAACTTTAACACAACAGCCATTAACATAACCCCCCCTGCCTTATCGCAATATCCAACTCCCCTATTCTTATGATCCATACTCCTAGTGCCCTCACTTCCAGTCCTGGCCGCCGGCATCACCATACTACTGACCGACCGAAACCTAAACACTTTTCATTGACCCCGCTGGAGGGGGAGACCCCATTCTCTACCAGCACCTGTTCTGATTCTTTGGCCACCAGGAAGTTTACATCTTAATCCTTCACGGCTTTGGAATCATCTCACATGTTGTAACGTATTACGCAGGCAAAAAAGAACCATTCGGCTACATAGGAATAGTCTGAGCTATACTATCGATTGGATTCCTGGGCTTTGTCATATGAGCCCACCACATATTCACTGTCGGAATAGACGTAGACAGCCGATCATACTTCATCTCCGCCACTATAATCATCGCCATCCCAACCGGCATTCAGGTATTCAGCTGACTAGCCACACCACACGGAGGCACCATCAAATGAGATCCACCGATACTGTGAGCCTTGGGCTTCATCTTCCTCTTCACACTTGCCAATGAGGTGTCGGTGGAACTGGTGGTCAGCCTTGATTACTGCGTAATCCATCCCGTGGATCTAAAAAGAATTTTATATATATATAATATTGTACGCACATACATACATATATATATATTATATAGGGCCAGGAAGGACAGGCCACCGCTTCTGTCTCGTGCCCTAAGTAACTGCCTACTGCCAGTATTGGCACTGACTCACCAGCGGTCAGCTACAAGCACTTCTGCTCTTCAGCAGAGCACAAGCATTCCTCTGCTTTGAGAAGAGAGCATTGTGCTCATGAAACATTGAAAAGACTGACTTCTATGCCTCTCCAGCTATAACCAAGAGAATCCTTCCTTCTCCGCACCAAAAAAATTAATGCTGACTTTTCAAGGATGCTATGGATGAGGTTCATAACCAAGGGGTGTCATCCACCTGGCCACACAATTTGTCTCCTGCAAGTTCGATTAAGCATGCCAAGACATCCTATGGATGTGACAAACACCTCATCACCTCTGCTCTGTTGCCCCTTCTTCCCCCAGTTTCTTACTGGAACTAGTAACTCCAGCTCACCAGTTCCTTGAGCATGGCTTCAATCGGTTCCTGAGCCACATGCACATCTTCTGTAGGTCCTTCCAAAGTGATGTTATCCTGTGGCGAGCAGCCTCACAGTTTGCCCTCTTGCCTGTGCTAACAATTGTCTCCGAGTTGCTGTTCTTTGCTGGGAGATCAATTTTGGTGTTGCTTTCTTTACGGATCTGCCACAAAGGGAAAAAAAAAAAAAATCATCTCAGAAGTGTCCCATGTCAGAAGAAAAAGCCTCGCAGGCTATATTGGACATCACCAATGGGCAGGAGAGAGCATCCAGTGGGATTTTGCTGCAGGCAGTGATCATCACGAGCACTTGAGTTAGGAGCAGTATCTCACCTTCTTGATGTTGGCACCTCCTTTCCCTACGATGTTCTTGTGGAACTGTTTGCAGATGGGGACAGAAATAGAAAAGCTGTTTTCAACCTAAGGGAGAAAGGAAGGGAGAACTGAAGATTACACTGTCGTGGCAAGGGAGGCCCGACTTCAGGAACTCTGATAAACGAGCTTTTGAAAAGAGGCTTAGACCCAAGGAAGTTCTCTATACGAGGGACTTGTAAGACTAAACAAAGGCAAGGACGTTCCCCTATAGCCTTCCCATAACAGGTACTACCCCCTGCCTCCATTCAGCCAAAACAGCGTCGACAGCTCCCTCCTCTTGAGGTGTTTTAGCTCTACCCAAGCCAGTAGAGCTCTGCTTTGCCCCAGGGTTATCCAGGCACGGAGGAGGGAAGTGCAGGCAGAAGACCTCCTTACCAGGTCTGCCACCGTCTTTTGCATGTACTCGGTGCACTTCTCCACCTCGTTTTTGGGACCTCGGAGTTGGACGATGTCACTCTTGTGTGCAGGGTCTGGGAAGTTGATGATAACCTGCAGGAGCGGTCATTTAGAGTTAGCTCAAGCAAAAGCAAGAACCCTTGTGTCAGACACATGCAAAGGTTGGGGGGATCCTACACATGCCCTTTTCCCATTCAGAAACGGGGAACCGTGTTAGGGGCCTCTGGCTAAAAGAACTATCTTCTCAGACACTTGCGCTACAGAGCCACTAAAGTTACGACTTCTGTGACGACAGGCCTACTACCCATGTAGGAAAGAACCCCTCTGGATTCCTCCTCTCCTACAAAGCCTTACCTCTGGGAATTGCTCCCGGATTTCCCAGACCCGCTCAGCCTTCTGCCCAGTGATGGTCCGGTGGAATTTCTGCTCAACGATTAGGTCCGCAGCGTGTTCATTTTCCTGACGGGAACAGAGGGCACACTGAGTGTTCAGCCGGAGAGCCGTCTACTTTGACTTAGCGGTTTGCTGCCCGACGGTTTACTTGCCAGCACTGTCCCTCTTTTCTCCAGACCAAATTCACTCTGCGTTGACAGAGAAGGGCTACCCGAGGGAACAGGGGAAGACATTTGTGAAGAGGAACTTGCACTTGTCATGAGATCCAAGTGCTCCGTGGGCAAGGGGCACACACTCGCACCAGAAGGTTACAAGGGAACACGAGAGCCCAAACCCTGCAGTCTCCCAAACATCACGACCTACCCACTCACCATACGGGAAGCGAGTTCCAGCAGCTCGCTCTTGGCCTGTGGGACCCCCTGTGGGTCTCCTTCCATTCTGATCGGGTTGCTCTTCTCGTTGTCCGGGGGAATGCGCACAGACACCTTGTACAGATCCTTCATCCTGTTCACTTCGAGGCAAGGACTGTGGTGACGCCGTCTGCTAGGCAAAGACCTGGAAGCAAGGCACCTGGATTATCACTGCTCAGAGGCTGTTGAAGAAGTAAAGCCGCCTCTGGGAAGGGCTCAGTGGGGTAGGGTTGAGCCAGGGGAAATTGCCTCTTCCCCCTGGAGTTCAGCGAGAGCAGACCTGTGCCACACGAGAGCCTGTCCAAGTAAATACCGTGGCATCTACAGAGCCCATTGTTCCCTTGTCAGAGCCAGGCGTGTTTCTTCCCCAAACAGTATCACATTTAGAGCAGAGGATAATCGTTCCTTTCTACCCCAAACTCTTGGCTGGGGACACGTTGCAGTGCTATCAAACTAGCAGACCGCAACAAGGCTTTAGCGTTGGCCATATTCTACTGCCGGTGCTGTAGCACCTTCCTCCAGAGGCCAGACCACACTGCTCCTCCTCCAGCTGACACCCTCTCCCACAAGCCACAGGGCTATTTAACCCCTTAGCGGGAACCAGCTACACCTGCACATCGCCCATGTCAATCAACCCACTGCCTCTGAGGCAAGGCCACAGCTGCGTGTTATCAATGCTAATCAACCCACCGCCTTCATTCCTCTACAGGGAGAAGCTCACCAAGCACATTTCCACCACCCACAACTGGCTGCTAAAATGTCATTCGCACAGAGCAACGTGTGGAAAAAAAAAAAAAAAAAAAAAATTCCTCCAGGACACATCAAAGTAATTCCACTACTGTTCAGGCTCCCAAGGTACTTTCACCCGTTAAAGCCATCGCAAGGCCTGACGGCCCATTTCTCTCCTTGTACCACCACCACTCCTGAAAAGCAGAGGAAATGTGATGGAGACAGCACACTGGGTGAGCTACAGAGCCCCTGATACCATCTACTAAACACGAAGAGTGTGAGCATGGGAAGGACTAGAAAGGCACTCCACTTACCGTTTAGCTGCTTTCTTGCCAATGAGGTGTCGGTGGAATTGGTGGTCAGCCTTGATTATTGCGTAATCCGTCCCGTGGATCTAAAAAGAATTATATTTTTTATATCTATCTATATATGTATGGATGTACATTATTTTATATTATAATATATAGGGCCAGGTAGGACAGGCCACCGCTTCTGTCTCGTGCCCTAAGTAACTGCCTACTGCCACTATTGGCACTGACTCGCCAGCGGTCAGCTACAAGCACTTCTGCTCTTCAGCAGAGCACAAGCATTCCTCTGCTTTGAGAAGAGAGCATTGTGCTCATGAAACATTGAAAAGACTTACTTCTACGCCTCTCCAGCTATAACCAAGAGAATCCTTCCTTCTCCGCACCAAAAAAATTAATGCTGACTTTTCAAGGATGCTATGGATGAGTTTCATAACCAAGGGGTGTCATCCACCTGGCCACACAATTTGTCTCCTGCAAGTTCGATTAAGCATGCCAAGACATCCTATGGATGTGACAAACACCTCATCACCTCTGCTCTGTTGCCCCTTCTTCCCCCAGTTTCTTACTGGAACTAGTAACTCCAGCTCACCAGTTCCTTGAGCATGGCTTCAATCGGTTCCTGAGCCACACGCACATCTTCTGTAGGTCCTTCCAAAGTGATGTTATCCTGTGGCGAGCAGCCTCACAGTTTGCCCTCTTGCCTGTGCTAACAATTGTCTCCGAGTTGCTGTTCTTTGCTGGGAGATCAATTATGGTGTTGCTTTCTTTACGGATCTGCCACAAAGGAAAAAAAAATAAAAAATCATCTCAGAAGTGTCCCATGTCAGAAGAAAAAGCCTCGCAGGCTATATTGGACATCACCAATGGGCAGGAGAGAGCATCCAGTGGGATTTTGCTGCAGGCAGTGATCATCACGAGCACTTGAGTTAGGAGCAATATCTCACCTTCTTGATGTTGGCACCTCCTTTCCCCACGATGTTCTTGTGGAACTGTTTGCAGATGGGGACAGAAATAGAAAAGCTGTTTTCAACCTAAGGGAGAAAGGAAGGGAGAACTGAAGATTACACTGTCGTGGCAAGGGAGGCCCGACTTCAGGAACTCTGATAAACGAGCTTTTGAAAAGAGGCTTAGACCCAAGGAAGTTCTCTATACGAGGGACTTGTAAGACTAAACAAAGGCAAGGACGTTCCCCTATAGCCTTCCCATAACAGGTACTACCCCCTGCCTCCATTCAGCCAAAACAGCGTCGACAGCTCCCTCCTCTTGAGGTGTTTTAGCTCTACCCAAGCCAGTAGAGCTCTGCTTTGCCCCAGGGTTATCCAGGCACGGAGGAGGGAAGTGCAGGCAGAAGACCTCCTTACCAGGTCTGCCACCGTCTTTTGCATGTACTCGGTGCACTTCTCCACCTCGTTTTTGGGACCTCGGAGTTGGACGATGTCACTCTTGTGTGCAGGGTCTGGGAAGTTGATGATAACCTGCAGGAGCGGTCATTTAGAGTTAGCTCAAGCAAAAGCAAGAACCCTTGTGTCAGACACATGCAAAGGTTGGGGGGATCCTACACATGCCCTTTTCCCATTCAGAAAAGGGGAACCGTGTTAGCGGCCTCTGGCTAAAAGAACTATCTTCTCAGACACTTGCGCTACAGAGCCACTAAAGTTACGACTTCTGTGATGACAGGCCTACTACCCATGTAGGAAAGAACCCCTCTGGATTCCTCCTCTCCTACAAAGCCTTACCTCTGGGAATTGCTCCCGGATTTCCCAGATCCGCTCAGCCTTCTGCCCAGTGATGGTCCGGTGGAATTTCTGCTCAACGATTAGGTCCGCAGCGTGTTCATTTTCCTGACGGGAACAGAGGGCACACTGAGTGTTCAGCCGGAGAGCCATCTACTTTGACTTAGCGGTTTGCTGCCCGACGGTTTACTTGCCAGCACTGTCCCTCTTTTCTCCAGACCAAATTCACTCTGCGTTGACAGAGAAGGGCTACCCGAGGGAACAGGGGAAGACATTTGTGAAGAGGAACTTGCACTTGTCATGAGATCCAAGTGCTCCGTGGGCAAGGGGCACACACTCGCACCAGAAGGTTACAAGGGAACACGAGAGCCCAAACCCTGCAGTCTCCCAAACATCACGTCCTACCCACTCACCATACGGGAAGCGAGTTCCAGCAGCTCGCTCTTGGCCTGTGGGACCCCCTGTGGGTCTCCTTCCATTCTGATCGGGTTGCTCTTCTCGTTGTCCGGGGGAATGCGCACAGACACCTTGTACAGATCCTTCATCCTGTTCACTTCGAGGCAAGGACTGTGGTGACGCCGTCTGCTAGGCAAAGACCTGGAAGCAAGGCACCTGGATTATCACTGCTCAGAGGCTGATGAAGAAGTAAAGCCGCCTCTGGGAAGGGCTCGGTGGGGTAGGGTTGAGCCAGGGGAAATTGCCTCTTCCCCCTGGAGTTCAGCGAGAGCAGACCTGTGCCACACGAGAGCCTGTCCAAGTAAATACCGTGGCATCTACAGAGCCCATTGTTCCCTTGTCAGAGCCAGGCGTGTTTCTTCCCCAAACAGTATCACATTTAGAGCAGAGGATAATCGTTCCTTTCTACCCCAAACTCTTGGCTGGGGACACGTTGCAGTGCTATCAAACTAGCAGACCGCAACAAGGCTTTAGCGTTGGCCATATTCTACTGCCGGTGCTGTAGCACCTTCCTCCAGAGGCCAGACCACACTGCTCCTCCTCCAGCTGACACCCTCTCCCACAAGCCACAGGGCTATTTAACCCCTTAGCGGGAACCAGCTACACCTGCACATCGCCCATGTCAATCAACCCACTGCCTCTGAGGCAAGGCCACAGCTGCGTGTTATCAATGCTAATCAACCCACCGCCTTCATTCCTCTACAGGGAGAAGCTCACCAAGCACATTTCCACCACCCACAACTGGCTGCTAAAATGTCATTCGCACAGAGCAACGTGTGGAAAAAAAAAAAAAAAAAAAATTCCTCCAGGACACATCAAAGTAATTCCACTACTGTTCAGGCTCCCAAGGTACTTTCACCCGTTCAAGCCATCGCAAGGCCTCACGGCCCATTTCTCTCCTTGTACCACCACCACTCCTGAAAAGCAGAGGAAATGTGATGGAGACAGCACACTGGGTGAGCTACAGAGCCCCTGATACCATCTACTAAACACGAAGAGTGTGAGCATGGGAAGGACTAGAAAGGCACTCCACTTACCGTTTAGCTGCTTTCTTGCCAATGAGGTGTCGGTGGAATTGGTGGTCAGCCTTGATTATTGCGTAATCCGTCCCGTGGATCTAAAAAGAATTATATTTTTTATATCTATCTATATATGTATGGATGTACATTATTTTATATTATAATATATAGGGCCAGGTAGGACAGGCCACCGCTTCTGTCTCGTGCCCTAAGTAACTGCCTACTGCCAGTATTGGCACTGACTCGCCAGCGGTCAGCTACAAGCACTTCTGCTCTTCAGCAGAGCACAAGCATTCCTCTGCTTTGAGAAGAGAGCATTGTGCTCATGAAACATTGAAAAGACTTACTTCTACGCCTCTCCAGCTATAACCAAGAGAATCCTTCCTTCTCCGCACCAAAAAAATTAATGCTGACTTTTCAAGGATGCTATGGATGAGTTTCATAACCAAGGGGTGTCATCCACCTGGCCACACAATTTGTCTCCTGCAAGTTCGATTAAGCATGCCAAGACATCCTATGGATGTGACAAACACCTCATCACCTCTGCTCTGTTGCCCCTTCTTCCCCCAGTTTCTTACTGGAACTAGTAACTCCAGCTCACCAGTTCCTTGAGCATGGCTTCAATCGGTTCCTGAGCCACACGCACATCTTCTGTAGGTCCTTCCAAAGTGATGTTATCCTGTGGCGAGCAGCCTCACAGTTTGCCCTCTTGCCTGTGCTAACAATTGTCTCCGAGTTGCTGTTCTTTGCTGGGAGATCAATTATGGTGTTGCTTTCTTTACGGATCTGCCACAAAGGAAAAAAAAATAAAAAATCATCTCAGAAGTGTCCCATGTCAGAAGAAAAAGCCTCGCAGGCTATATTGGACATCACCAATGGGCAGGAGAGAGCATCCAGTGGGATTTTGCTGCAGGCAGTGATCATCACGAGCACTTGAGTTAGGAGCAATATCTCACCTTCTTGATGTTGGCACCTCCTTTCCCCACGATGTTCTTGTGGAACTGTTTGCAGATGGGGACAGAAATAGAAAAGCTGTTTTCAACCTAAGGGAGAAAGGAAGGGAGAACTGAAGATTACACTGTCGTGGCAAGGGAGGCCCGACTTCAGGAACTCTGATAAACGAGCTTTTGAAAAGAGGCTTAGACCCAAGGAAGTTCTCTATACGAGGGACTTGTAAGACTAAACAAAGGCAAGGACGTTCCCCTATAGCCTTCCCATAACAGGTACTACCCCCTGCCTCCATTCAGCCAAAACAGCGTCGACAGCTCCCTCCTCTTGAGGTGTTTTAGCTCTACCCAAGCCAGTAGAGCTCTGCTTTGCCCCAGGGTTATCCAGGCACGGAGGAGGGAAGTGCAGGTGCAGGCAGAAGACCTCCTTACCAGGTCTGCCACCGTCTTTTGCATGTACTCGGTGCACTTCTCCACCTCGTTTTTGGGACCTCGGAGTTGGACGATGTCACTCTTGTGTGCAGGGTCTGGGAAGTTGATGATAACCTGCAGGAGCGGTCATTTAGAGTTAGCTCAAGCAAAAGCAAGAACCCTTGTGTCAGACACATGCAAAGGTTGGGGGGATCCTACACATGCCCTTTTCCCATTCAGAAAAGGGGAACCGTGTTAGCGGCCTCTGGCTAAAAGAACTATCTTCTCAGACACTTGCGCTACAGAGCCACTAAAGTTACGACTTCTGTGATGACAGGCCTACTACCCATGTAGGAAAGAACCCCTCTGGATTCCTCCTCTCCTACAAAGCCTTACCTCTGGGAATTGCTCCCGGATTTCCCAGATCCGCTCAGCCTTCTGCCCAGTGATGGTCCGGTGGAATTTCTGCTCAACGATTAGGTCCGCAGCGTGTTCATTTTCCTGACGGGAACAGAGGGCACACTGAGTGTTCAGCCGGAGAGCCATCTACTTTGACTTAGCGGTTTGCTGCCCGACGGTTTACTTGCCAGCACTGTCCCTCTTTTCTCCAGACCAAATTCACTCTGCGTTGACAGAGAAGGGCTACCCGAGGGAACAGGGGAAGACATTTGTGAAGAGGAACTTGCACTTGTCATGAGATCCAAGTGCTCCGTGGGCAAGGGGCACACACTCGCACCAGAAGGTTACAAGGAAACACGAGAGCCCAAACCCTGCAGTCTCCCAAACATCACGTCCTACCCACTCACCATACGGGAAGCGAGTTCCAGCAGCTCGCTCTTGGCCTGTGGGACCCCCTGTGGGTCTCCTTCCATTCTGATCGGGTTGCTCTTCTCGTTGTCCGGGGGAATGCGCACAGACACCTTGTACAGATCCTTCATCCTGTTAACTTCGAGGCAAGGACTGTGGTGACGCCGTCTGCTAGGCAAAGACCTGGAAGCAAGGCACCTGGATTATCACTGCTCAGAGGCTGATGAAGAAGTAAAGCCGCCTCTGGGAAGGGCTCGGTGGGGTAGGGTTGAGCCAGGGGAAATTGCCTCTTCCCCCTGGAGTTCAGCGAGAGCAGACCTGTGCCACACGAGAGCCTGTCCAAGTAAATACCGTGGCATCTACAGAGCCCATTGTTCCCTTGTCAGAGCCAGGCGTGTTTCTTCCCCAAACAGTATCACATTTAGAGCAGAGGATAATCGTTCCTTTCTACCCCAAACTCTTGGCTGGGGACACGTTGCAGTGCTATCAAACTAGCAGACCGCAACAAGGCTTTAGCGTTGGCCATATTCTACTGCCGGTGCTGTAGCACCTTCCTCCAGAGGCCAGACCACACTGCTCCTCCTCCAGCTGACACCCTCTCCCACAAGCCACAGGGCTATTTAACCCCTTAGCGGGAACCAGCTACACCTGCACATCGCCCATGTCAATCAACCCACTGCCTCTGAGGCAAGGCCACAGCTGCGTGTTATCAATGCTAATCAACCCACCGCCTTCATTCCTCTACAGGGAGAAGCTCACCAAGCACATTTCCACCACCCACAACTGGCTGCTAAAATGTCATTCGCACAGAGCAACGTGTGGAAAAAAAAAAAAAAAAAAATTCCTCCAGGACACATCAAAGTAATTCCACTACTGTTCAGGCTCCCAAGGTACTTTCACCCGTTCAAGCCATCGCAAGGCCTCACGGCCCATTTCTCTCCTTGTACCACCACCACTCCTGAAAAGCAGAGGAAATGTGATGGAGACAGCACACTGGGTGAGCTACAGAGCCCCTGATACCATCTACTAAACACGAAGAGTGTGAGCATGGGAAGGACTAGAAAGGCACTCCACTTACCGTTTAGCTGCTTTCTTGCCAATGAGGTGTCGGTGGAATTGGTGGTCAGCCTTGATTATTGCGTAATCCGTCCCGTGGATCTAAAAAGAATTATATTTTTTATATCTATCTATATATGTATGGATGTACATTATTTTATATTATAATATATAGGGCCAGGTAGGACAGGCCACCGCTTCTGTCTCGTGCCCTAAGTAACTGCCTACTGCCAGTATTGGCACTGACTCGCCAGCGGTCAGCTACAAGCACTTCTGCTCTTCAGCAGAGCACAAGCATTCCTCTGCTTTGAGAAGAGAGCATTGTGCTCATGAAACATTGAAAAGACTTACTTCTACGCCTCTCCAGCTATAACCAAGAGAATCCTTCCTTCTCCGCACCAAAAAAATTAATGCTGACTTTTCAAGGATGCTATGGATGAGGTTCATAACCAAGGGGTGTCATCCACCTGGCCACACAATTTGTCTCCTGCAAGTACGATTAAGCATGCCAAGACATCCTATGGATGTGACAAACACCTCATCACCTCTGCTCTGTTGCCCCTTTTTCCCCGAGTTCCTGTTCTCCTTCATAATACCTAGTTGTTCTCTCATTATGAATCCTCCCTTCCCCTTATCAGTTTCAATGGAATCATCGTTCCATGGACAATGAGTCGTCCCTTTCCCCCGCTTGGTCCGAGAGTATTACCTCTGTTCAGTGGCTTGATCCAGGGTGATAGTGCTCGTTCTAGGCGCTGTAAAAAGCGAAATCTATATCCTATGTCCTGATTTTGGGTATCTAACATTAATGCAAAACAGTAATCCTCACACAGTTTTTATTTCATTCTGTAGCGTCGGTGTCGGTATCAGCTGCCTGCGGTAAAGGTTCACGGAAAGGTCTTACATTCTTCGCTGGGATCCATCTAGGTCCTTTTTCTGTAGAGACACAAGCATAACCTTTTCCCCGTGTAACAAGAGGATATGGTCCCATAATTTTACCTGTTTCTGCATCTCGGACCGATACCGGGCCTTTAACCCGTGCCTCGACGGAGGTAGCTGCAGTGAAACGTCGACCTATCGGTGGGTCGTTATCTATTCAAGAACAATTCAAAAAATTAAAAACATACAACGCTTTCTGTAACCGTTCCTCGGGAATAGCCATGCCCATTCCCCCTTTTTGTTGTTGTCATAAACGTTTCAGAGACCGATGAGACCCTTCAATGAGAGATCGACCGGTGGGGGAATGAGCAATGCCGGTAATGTGAGTTCTACCCCATAGGGCAAAAGAGGTTTTTACAGTTGTTGAAACGTAAAGATAAAGACCGACAACGGTCCAGCTTAAGGGAATACCTAAAGCAGCAAAAGCACGCATTAAATGTCTACGAACAGCTCGTGCCTTTTCTCCTGTGTGACACGAGGCAACCAAGGCACCTGAAAATGTATCAATGGAAGAGTGGATATATTTAAGGCTACCAAATTCAGAATCATGCGTGACATCTGTTTGCCATAACGGTAGGCTTTGTAATCCTCTAGGATTAACTCCTGCAGCAACTGATGGGAAAGAATGTTTTTGACAATCGGGACAGACAGCAATAATACTTGATGCTTGTTGAGCAGCAAGGCCAAACTGTCGCTTAAGAGCTCCAGCGTTTCGATGGAAAAAAAGAGTGCCTTCGCTTAGCTTGTGTCAATACGGTCTGGCAGTACTTGAACTGGTCACGGCAATAGGTCAGCTCGTCGATTGCCTTCTGCAAGAAAACCAGGTAGCGAGGTATGAGACCTAATATGCATAACAAAATAAGGCGCAGATTGAGAGTCCAAAAGGAAAATAAGTTCCTGTAACAGGGTAAAGAGTTGTGAATGCGAAACACTCCGCAGCACAGAAGCTTCAGCTCGTGGAACAATACCTGCAACATAAGCAGAATCAGTAACAAGGTGGAGTGGTACATTCCATTCTCGGAAAACACGAACAACTGCATTCAGTTCTCCTGTTTGAGGTGAACCGGAGACCGTCTCTATGTCCGAATCCCATTGTCTCCGTTGAAAACCTTAGGAAGACAGGAATTGAACCTGCACAGAAGAGATCAAAGCGCTCCATACTCCCCTTATATTACTTCCCAGTAGGGTCAGCTAAACAAAAGCTATCGGGCCCATACCCCGAAAATGATGGTTTAACCTCTTCCTCTACTAAATGAGCCCCGTCACAAAACTAACGTTCTCCTTAAGCCTTCTACTAGGAACAACCATCACAATTTCAAGCAACCACTGACTGCTAGCCTGGCCTGGACTAGAAATCAACACCCTTGCCATTATCCCCTTCCTTTCAAAATCACACCACCCTCGAGCTATGGAAGCTGCAATCAAATACTTTCTCGTCCAAGCAACCGCCTCCGCATTAATCCTCTTCTCAAGCACAATCAACGCACAGTTCACCGGACAATGAGACATTCCGCGACTAAGCCACCCAACAGCCTCCCTACTACTAACTACAGCAGTCGCAATAAAACTAGGCCTAGTACCCTTTCACTCCTGATGTCCAGAGGTCATACAAGGCTCACCTATAACCACTGCCCTACTCGTCTCTACATGAATAAAACTCCCCCCACTCACTCTTCTTTTCTTAACTGCCCCCTCACTGAACCCACTCCTACTGACAACCGTGGCCATTGCATCCGCAGCCATCGGAGGGCGAACAGGACTTAACCAAACACAAATCCGAAAAGTCCTAGCTTTCTCATCGATCGCCCACCTAGGCTGAATAACCATCATCCTCATATACAACCCCAAGCTAACATTAATAACCTTCTACCCATACTCCTTAAGAACCGCCTCCATTTTCTTAGCCCTCAACACAACCAACTCGTCAAAACTATCCACAATAATAACCTCCTGAACAAAAATACCATCGCTAAACGCATCCTTGACGCTAGCACTACTATCCCTAGCCGGCCTGCCCCCACTCCCTGGCTTTTTACCAAAATGACTCATTATCCAGGAACTAACTAAGCAAGAGATATCAACCGCAGCCATAATTATTTCAATACTCTCCCTACTAGGTTTATTTTTCTACCTACGCCTTGCATATTGCTCCACACTCCCACCAAACTCTACAAGCTTCATAAAACAATGATACAATAACAAATCCACAGGCACACCAATTGCTACCTTAATTTCTCTGTCAGTCCTCCTTCTCCCCCCTTCTCCCGCAATCCTGACCGTTACCTAAGAAACTTAGGATCCCCTGCCTACCAAACCGAAGGCCTTCAAAGCCTTAACTAAGAGTTAAATCCTCTTAGTTTCTGCCCACACCACTAAGGCCCGCAGGACACTAAACCTGCACCATCTAAATGCAACGCAGATACTCTAATTCAGCTAGGGCCTCCACGATAAGCCTAGACAGACGGGCCTCGATCCCATAAACTTCTAATTAACAGCTAGACGCTCAAACCAACGAGCTTCTGTCTACCAGACTCCGGCACACTCTCAGCGTACATCAACGAGTTTGCAACTCAACATGAACTTCACCACAGAGTCGATAAGAAGAGGAATTCAACCTCTGTAAAAAGGACTACAGCCTAACGCCTAAACACTCAGCCACCTGACCCGTGACCTTCATCAACCGATGACTAGTTTCAACAAACCACAATGACATCGGCACCCTATACCTACTCTTCGGAGCATGGGCAGGCATAGCCGAGTACCGCCCTCAGCCTCCTTATTCGAGCAGAACTTGGCCAACCAGGAACTCTCCTAGGAGACGACCAAATCTACAATGTCATCATCACCGCCCATGCCTTCGTAAGAATCTTCTTCACAGTTATAGCCATTATAATCGAAGGGTTTGGAAACTGACTAGTCCCCCTTATAACTGGAGCCCCAGACATAGCATTCCCCCGCATAAACAACATCGGTTTCTGAACTACTTCCTCCGTCCTTCCTACTGCTCCTAGCGTCCTCCACAGTAGAAGCTGAAGTCGGAACAGGATGAACCATATACCCTACAATACCCTAGTCCATAGTTTCTCACACTGTCTGACCTTTACATTGGGCTTAACATAAATCTTAATAAACAATACCCTAGCCCATAGTTTCTCACAATCCCCCCTTTTTCTTTTTATCCTATTATTGTTTATTAGACGCTACTTTCATTCTCGGCACTGCGAACAAACCTTTTTCCACAATCCCAACATTTATCATAACACTCACAAGGTAATACCTCACAATTACAATAGGCATAGTTCTCACGTGGCATAATGCATTCGCAACAATCTTCATCCTCATTAATCGATACACTCTTATACTTTGCCCCAGCCCTCGTAGTTAAAATAAGCAATTGAGCTATGTCAAACCGTTCTTTAATAAAATGTAAAATATAGCGTAATATACAAGGCCCAAATATCAGTCCTAGAATCAACATAATAAGTGGTCCTGCTAAAGCAGACAACAAAGTGGTTAGCCAAGGTGAGATATTAAACCAGTTTTCATACCATGACCTGCCCGCCTCAAGACTCTTTTTACGTTGTTCCAACCTTTTCCGGAGTTCAGACATGGCATCCAGGACTACTCCCGTATGGTCAGCAAAAGAACAACGTTCCTCTTTGAGAGCTACACATAACCCTCCTTCTTTTAAGAACAATAGATCTAATCCTCTTCTATTTTGCAGCACTACTTCTGATAAAGACTTCACTGAAGTGGCTAAATTTTTAATAGATTGTTCTATTCTTGTTAAATCCTCATTTACAGCCATCTGCAAACTTTGTAATTCCTGACCTTTTACTAGGGAGGCTATGCCTGTACCTGCTCCAACTCCGCCCGCTATCAGCAGTGTAGCTAGGGTTACCACTGTAATTGGCTCTCGTTTTTGCCTATTCAGGTCTCCTTCAAAGTGGCGTAACACCTCCTCAGAGGTGTGATAGATCAGACGAGGAACAATAATCACCTGTACGCAAAACTGAGATTGATTAAACACGTTTAGGGATAGGCAAGGCGTTACTCCGAAGTCTGAACAAACCCATTTAGCTCCTGGTGTCGGGATAGCCCATTTGTCATTTTGATTCTTGTGTTTCTTTATGTTAGCTTTAGTGATTGTTTGATTACACAAGGGCTGATATTGTTCGGGCACTGTACCTATACATTTTCCTTGACCTGTTAGCAATTGAATAGTAATTCCTTGCGTATGGTTCCTCTGGTCATCCCATGGGCATTCTTGTGGGTTTGAACCACTAGACCATTGAATCCTATCTGGTATTCCGATTGCCTCAAAATATGGGGGTCTAACATTGTAACATAACCAGCACTCCTTAGTTAAATTTGGTTTGCTTTCATTAAGGGTATGATAAGAGGCTTGCATTAAATCCCATAAGGGGTCTTTAGACTCTGACACTCCTGAATCCCTAACTAAAGAGAACTCAGTCACCGTGTCATTAGTTGTTTTATCTGTTACTGATAGGGAGTTTGGACGAGTGGTTGTAACACTTGTGGGGACAATCTTTTTCTTAGGGAAAGTGGGTGAATTCAATACTTTATTCGGCCCAACAGGGAGTGAATCATATGGTATTTTAATTTTTCTTATGAGAAAGTGCCCTCCCCAATCCTTAGGAATTCCTGCATAGACACGTATTCCCCATGTTCGTCCTACTAACATGTTCGTCTTCTAGGGGATGCAATACTTGAAATTTGATGTGGGTACAGACTTTTTTGTTACGTGGAGCTACATAATCCACGTCGCGCAGACCTGTAAGATCTACACCCGTTTGTTCAGGTACACATCCGTTAGGAGTCCAGGTTGCTTTTATATATTTATCAGGAGCCTTTACTGTCCAGCCCGAGGCTATTGTCTCACATCCCCAATAACCACAATAATAGTGTCCGGGATAATTACAGTAAGGCTGTCCAGAGGCCAGGCATAAATAAAATGGAGGTCCTTTTTCACAAGGTATTGGTACTAAATTACAAAGTTTCACTACACATTCAGGTGGCCCTGGGTTGCTAAAAGTGGCTATTGTTTTCGTTCCTTCCCAAGATATTAGTTCCCACTTAAATGGTTCATGTGGGTTTCCCCCTTTTGCTTGGGTTATTATCAATAGCACAATTAATGGTATACCAGGAAAAAGGGTGTTTGTTAATTTTGTTAATTTAAGTATATTCTTACCAGTCCTGGGGAAGTTCGGCCATGGCTGCTTTTGCATCCCATTTTTCTGGCTCTTTTCTCCACGGTTTGTTTCTCCTCTGCCTCGCCCGTCGACTCGGTTGCTTCGAGCCACGGGGTGTACCATCTTCTCGGCAGCAAGGGAATTCTTCAGGAGAATAGCTGTTGCGGGCTTTTTGCCTGTTTACATAGGCTTCCTACTTCGCAGCTTTAATTAATGGGGCCGAGCAAGACACGGTTAGTACTTCCCTCCTGCACTTTATAGCCAAGATTTCAGCTACAAAGGGGACTGGTTCGGTGGAGTGGTAACAATAATATTGAGGGTTTATTCCTTTGGCAAAAATTTCCCACCACTCATGGGATTCTCGAATAATTTCTTGTTTAGACTCTAATTGTTTTAATTTCCACTCCGTAAGAGTTCTTTGAATTTTCCAACACTGTGTGCAAACTCCTATTGGAGGGTATCCATATTCACAGTGTGTCCACCATTTATTCTGGCATACCTTACACCTGAAACAAGCAAATGGATAACAATTGCAGTTCAAATTATTACATCTAATTCATATATCTAGAGTGCATACATTATTTGCATCAGCCTATCTTCTTATACTTGATATTGTGTGGTTGCATAAGTTTAGCAATTTCCTTCAACACACTTTGTACGCTTCCATATATAATAGATAAAAAAAGAAATAATTATAGCAAATATAAACAACAATACACACTTTATACCAAAAGGTAATGCGGCAAAATAATCAAATAAAGTCTCTATCATTACGTTATCTTTTCAGGGTTATCTTGGTGTCACCTGGAGTACTGATTACTTTCCAGTGGGGTCTCGTCACTGGGCCTTTAATGCGACTAGCATGAGTCCATCCACGCTCAGCAGTCCGGACAGCCGTTTCTGTTGTAAGCAGAACAAGATAAGGTCCCTCCCAATTGGGTTTTAGGGTTTCTTCTTTCCACGTTTTAACCAATACCCAGTCCCCAGGTTTAAGAGTATGAATGTTTAAGTCCAACGGTGGTCGTTGTACAATCAGTCCATGTTCCCAAAGCTTGTTACGATGTTCTGCTAATCGTGAAACGTATTCATTAATCACACGGTCTCGAATTAAAACATTTGTTTGTGGACTTTCAATTCTATAGGACATTCCATACACCATTTCAAACGCTGATATTCCTACATCTGCTCGGGGTCTGGTTCTGAGAATGAATAGCGCCATGGGTAGGCACTTAATCCATGATAATTTGGTTTCTATCCTTAATTTAGTCAAAATAGTTTTGATTTCTCCATTCATCCTTTCAACTTTTCCCGAACTTTGTGGATGCCATGGCGTATGGTATTCCCACTTAATACCCAAGCTTTCTGTTAGATCTCTAACAATTTTTGACACAAAGTGTGTTCCTCTGTCCGAGTCGATTACTTCAGGTACTCCATATCGAGGTATAATGTGTTCAAGTAACACTTTAGTAACTTGGTTAGCAGTTGCCTTGGAGGTAGGAAAAGCCTCAACATAATGTGTTAAATGATCCACCATTACTAATAAATATTTGTAACGCCCTACCCTGGGTAGCTCAGTAAAATCCACTTGTATGTGTGAGAAAGGTCTGTATGCTGGGGAACGTCCTCCAAGAGGCTTTTGTCTCATGTTGTTTCGATTAACCTTTTGACAGGTCTCGCAGGCTGCCGTGACTGTCTTTGCTATGTTATATACGCCTATACAGGCAAACTGTTGATTGAAATGATCAACTAACGCCTGGGTTCCCCAGTGTGTTTTACTATGTATTTTTGAAAATATTTCAAGTGCTATGCCCTTCGGCAAAACTTCTCTCCCATCTGGCAATATGTACTTACCATCCTGTTCCTTAGCTCCCATTTGTTCTCGTTTTTCCTTTTCTGCAGACTCAAACCTCAAATTTTTACTAACAGGTATTTGTTGTATAGTTAAAATCGTACTATAATTGCCTGCCACTCGTTTTGCTTCTGTATCAGCTGCATTATTTCCCCTAACTTGGTAACTCGTACCTCGCTGGTGTCCCTTTATATGTACAACTGCTATTTTATTCGGCATTTTTAATGCCTCCAGAACTCGCCGAATTAATTCCGGGTGTATCAGTTCTTTTCCCTGTGAGTTAACGAATCCTCTGTCTCCCCATATTTTCCCAAAAGTGTGCACTACTCCGAACGCATAGCGTGAGTCTGTATATATAGTTCCATCCTTTCCCTTCAGTGACACTAATGCTTTCCACAATGCATACAGCTCACAGGCTTGAGCCGACCAGCTGGCACTCAGGGGGCCTGATTCTATTGTCTTAAATTCTCTTTTTTCCAACTTAACGATGGCATATCCGGACAATCGTTTACCTTCCACTATTCGTGATGACCCATCTGTAAATAATACTTCTCCACATTGTAGTTCTTCTTCTTCTAAGTCTGGCCTAATGCGTGTCTGCTGTTCAATTGTTTGAAAACAATTGTGCAATAGTTCATTACCTTCTCCTGGGTACAAAAATTCAGCGGGGTTAACTGCTCCAATAGTTTTCAAAGATAGTTTAGGGGATTCTATAAGTATTCCCTCATACTTTAATAATCGGCTATCTGTAAGCCATTTTTCTGCTTTTTGTTGTAACACTCCCCTGATATTATGAGGCGCATATAAGACAACTTCTCCATTAAAGGTAATGCGATTCGTTTCCTCAAGTAATAAGGCAGCAGCAACAATGATTTGTAAACAACTCGGCCAACCCCTGCTCACAGGGTCCAACAGCTTTGATAAGTATGCCACCGGTTTCTTTTGTCCGGCCCATTCCTGAGTTAATACTCCGAATGCCGTTCCTTCATATATGTTAACAAATAAATGGAATGGCCGCTTTAAATCTGGGAGGCTTAAAACCGGTGCTTGGCTTAGCTCCCTTTTGAGACTGGCAAACTGCTCTTGATCCTGAGGGGTCCACTTGGGCATTTTGTCTTTAGACAGTTGTTCATATAAGAATTTAACTTTAAAGCTGTAGTTCTCTATCCGTTGCCTACAATACCCAAATAGCCCTAATGCCTGCCGAATTTGCCTCTTAGTGACAGGCATAGGTAATTCCAGAATTCCTTTAATGCGCTCTGGATCCAATATCTTCTTGCCGTTAAACAAATAATGCCCCAAATATTTCACTTTTTCCTCCACAAATTGTAACTTTTCTTGTGATACCCGTAGTCCCTTTTGTGCAAGAAAGTTTAGGAGCCGAATGCTTTCTTTTCTTACATCCTCCTTATTATTCCCTGCTATGAGCAGATCATCTACATACTGTAACAGCACGTTTCCCGTTTGTACCTGGTATTCTTTTAAGAGCTCTTCCAGGGCCTGTCCAAACAGATTAGGGGACTCAGTGAACCCTTGGGGGAGCACGGTCCATCTCAATTGCTGTTTACGGCCTGTCTCTATGTCTTCCCATTCAAAGGCAAAATAATCACGGCATTCTTCTGCCAGTGGACAGGCCCAAAAGGCATCCTTTAAATCAGCCACACTATACCAGGAGTTATGGGGTCCTAGCTTGCTTAGCAGTGTGTATGGATTTGCTACTACAGGGAACCGGGCGATAGTTCTTTTGTTTATTTCCCTTAGATCATGTACGAGCCGATATTTCCCATTTGGTTTCTTCACAGGCAGAATGGGGGTGTTAAAGGGTGACATACAAGGCTCTAAGAATTCCTTGTGCTAACAATCGATCGATTTCTGGTTTTAATCCCCTCCGTCCTTCTAGGGATATGGGATATTGCCTTACCCTCACAGGTATGTGGGGTTCGGAAATTTGGATTTTAATCGGTGGGATTTCCAGTCTACTAATTGTGTCCGGAGAGTACCAGACACCGGGGTTAATTTGTTTTTGATCATCCACGGTCAAAGGATAAGCAGACACTGTTAGCTCTTGATTTTTCACTTTAATTTCTAATTGCAATTCAACAATTAAATCTCGTCCTAACAGATTAAATTCTGCTTCAGGGACGAGCAAGAGTTCACCCATTCCAAATTTATTTTCAGTTTCGAATACCACATTTTTGATTTTGCTTACTTTAAAGGGTTCTCCTTTTGCCCCAATTACTTGTACTTTTTCAGGGGAAACTTTACATCCCTCAGGTATTTGCTTAATAGTTGATTTCTCAGCCCCAGTGTCTACTAAAAAGGTGAACTCTTGTTTATGGGGACCTATTTTTAATTTTATCAAGGGCTCATGATGACTCCGGTCCCCTAAGATATAGAGCCCCTGACTCTCCTAATCCGTTTTCAATATTTCCTCATCCCTGATCCTTTCTCTGCAATTCTGTTTTATATGTCCCCTTTTTCCACAGTAAAAACAACATCTCTGTTCCTTCTTCACTACTACGTTCCCTTGTTTCGTTCCAGCAGATCTGTGTTCACCAGTTTGCCCTTTGCGATCCTCTCTGACTGCTGCTACCATCATTTTTACTTGTCGCTTGCTGCTCTCTTCTTCCCGCCTTACGTAGACTTTCTGAGCTTCCCTCAATAATTCATCCAAGCCTCTATTCTGCCAGTCTTCTAACTTTTCAATCTTCTTTCTGATATCTTCCCATGATTTTGCCACAAACTGAGTTTTGAGGAGCGCTTGCCCTAAAGGGTCGTCTGGATTTACCCCAGAGTACAGCTGAAGGGCTTTCCTCAGTCGTTCCAGCCACTCAGTAGGGCTTTCATCTTTCTTTTGCATTTCATTAAATGCTTTATTGATATTCTGGCCACGGGGTACTGCTTCCCCAATCCCCTGGATTACTATAGTTCTCAGGTCCTGCATATGAGTTCTATGCACTGGATCCTGATTATCCCAATGAGGTCTTTGGAGTGGCCATTTAATATCTGCTTGGGGTCCCTGGGCATGCTGAGCATCCCACAGTCTCATTCCTGCTCGTCTAATCATATCTCTTTCCTCGGTAGTAAATAATTGACCAAGGATAGATTGCATCTCATCCCAAGTATAAAGGTTTGGTCCCAAAAATGGATTTAATCTTTCTGCCACTCCGAGTGGGTCTTCAATTAAGTTTCCCATCTCGGTTCTTTTAAAATCTCGTAGGTCAGCCGAGTTTAGGGGTACGGAAATATATCCGATCACAGGTTGAGGTCCCCCCATGGGTATTTCCCTTAGGGGGTACATTTGAGCTGCCCCTTTCTGACTTCTAGTTATGCGTCTAGGAAGAGGGGGAGACCCTTGTTCCGACTCTGGTGGGGGAGTGGGCGCTCTGGGGACCTCTGCGGGAGCAGGAGGAGGAATGTAAGGAGGGGGGGTTAGAAGGGTTTCGTCCAACTCTTCCTGCTTTTTCTTTTGTTTAGTTTTCATTTCATTCAGTGGGTAAAGTCTAGCTCCCGGTCTTTCTAGCCACACTTCCGCATATCGACTCTCCTCCGGGTTAAGGGGTTTTTTATTATTAACCCAGAGGTTTAATTGCTGTCTTACCCAATCTTCTTCTGACCCATAGACTGGCCAAAAGACATTTTTAGAAATCTTCTTCCCTCCCCATATCTTAGTACAATATTCTATCATCTTCTGCTTATCTTTCCCTAGGGTTCCAAGGAAATATCTCCAATTGTCTAAGATATATGCCAGAGGGGTATTCTTAGGTACAGTGGGTACCCTTCCCATGGGAGTCGAAGGCTTGCTGCCCTTCGCCCCCATCTTCTGGAATATCCACAAACATACACTCACTCGCTCCCCTTGTTCCTGGCCCAGTCCCTCGCGGGAGATGGGAAACGCAGTACTTAAGAGTCCGCACTCGCTTGGTTCAGTATATCGAACCTCTCACTCGTTATATCCCAGGAAACCCAATCCCGCCCGAACGGCAAACCCGCAAACAAATTCGCAATATACTTACGCGTCCTGCGTCTTCGTCCGGACTCCCGTGCACAGAATTTTTATGGGATTTTACCGGTTTCTCCTTTGCTCATTATTCTAGAATTTAGGTTCGTCGGTAAGGTTGGAGTAAGCTGTTAGTCGCGGGGCCGCGAAATGTCGCGGGGCGCCTCCCCGGAGGACCAAAGCCCACCGTTCCTTATCCGAGTCACGGCACCAGAAATTGTTATAAATTGAGACCACAACGGATCATAATCCAATTAAAATTTTATTAATTATAGCAAGTAGAATATGAGCAAAAACAGCGCTGGACGACAGGGGAGTCTGCGCTCCGCCCACTGCCGTCCTGAGCAGTTCAAACAGTCCCTTTTTATACATCTTTACTCCCGTGTTCATGAGGTAGTGGAGGTACTCTGCGCATGCTTCAGTTGTTGTTAGGGGGTCGTTTTCTGCCTTCTGGTGGTCGTTGAGGCCGAAGTAAGAAGTCTTCCTCCTTTGTCCCATAGTTGACCCCTCACTCATATGTCCTTATATGGGGTAGTTTGTCCTGTTTCTGTCGGTTCCTGGACATCTGGTGGTTATCTTATCTTGCACAAGCGGTATCTTGTGGCTGTTTATATCTTTTGCTGTCTGACCTTTACATTGGGCCTAACATAAATCTTTATAAACAATACCCTAGTCCATAGTTTCTCACACTGTCTGACCTTTACATTGGGCTTAACATAAATCTTAATAAACAATACCCTAGTCCATAGTTTCTCACATTCCCCAAACAGTATCACATTTAGAGCAGAGGATAATCGTTCCTTTCTACCCCAAACTCTTGGCTGGGGACACGTTGCAGTGCTATCAAACTAGCAGACCGCAACAAGGCTTTACCGTTGGCCATATTCTACTGCCGGTGCTGTAGCACCTTCCTCCAGAGGCCAGACCACACTGCTCCTCCTCCAGCTGACACCCTCTCCCACAAGCCACAGGGCTATTTAACCCCTTAGCGGGAACCAGCTACACCTGCACATCGCCCATGTCAATCAACCCACTGCCTCTGAGGCAAGGCCACAGCTGCGTGTTATCAATGCTAATCAACCCACCGCCTTCATTCCTCTACAGGGAGAAGCTCACCAAGCACATTTCCACCACCCACAACTGGCTGCTAAAATGTCATTCGCACAGAGCAACGTGTGGAAAAAAAAAAAAAAAAAATTCCTCCAGGACACATCAAAGTAATTCCACTACTGTTCAGGCTCCCAAGGTACTTTCACCCGTTCAAGCCATCGCAAGGCCTCACGGCCCATTTCTCTCCTTGTACCACCACCACTCCAGAAAAGCAGAGGAAATGTGATGGAGACAGCACACTGGGTGAGCTACAGAGCCCCTGATACCATCTACTAAACACGAAGAGTGTGAGCATGGGAAGGACTAGAAAGGCACTCCACTTACCGTTTAGCTGCTTTCTTGCCAATGAGGTGTCGGTGGAATTGGTGGTCAGCCTTGATTATTGCGTAATCCGTCCCGTGGATCTAAAAAGAATTATATCTTTTATATCTATCTATATATGTATGGATGTACATTATTTTATATTATAATATATAGGGCCAGGTAGGACAGGCCACCGCTTCTGTCTCGTGCCCTAAGTAACTGCCTACTGCCACTATTGGCACTGACTCACCAGCGGTCAGCTACAAGCACTTCTGCTCTTCAGCAGAGCACAAGCATTCCTCTGCTTTGAGAAGAGAGCATTGTGCTCATGAAACATTGAAAAGACTCACTTCTATGCCTCTCCAGCTATAACCAAGGGAATCCTTCCTTCTCCGCACCAAAAAAATTAATGCTGACTTTTCAAGGATGCTATGGATGAGGTTCATAACCAAGGGGTGTCATCCACCTGGCCACACAATTTGTCTCCTGCAAGTTCGATTAAGCATGCCAAGACATCCTATGGATGTGACAAACACCTCATCACCTCTGCTCTGTTGCCCCTTCTTCCCCCAGTTTCTTACTGGAACTAGTAACTCCAGCTCACCAGTTCCTTGAGCATGGCTTCAATCGGTTCCTGAGCCACATGCACATCTTCTGTAGGTCCTTCCAAAGTGATGTTATCCTGTGGCGAGCAGCCTCACAGTTTGCCCTCTTGCCTGTGATAACAATTGTCTCCGAGTTGCTGTTCTTTGCTGGGAGATCAATTTTGGTGTTGCTTTCTTTACAGATCTGCCATAAAGAAAAAAAAAAAAAAATCATCTCAGAAGTGTCCCATGTCAGAAGAAAAACCCTCGCAGGCTATATTGGACATCACCAATGGGCAGGAGAGAGCATCCAGTGGGATTTTGCTGCAGGCAGTGATCATCACGAGCACTTGAGTTAGGAGCAATATCTCACCTTCTTGATGTTGGCACCTCCTTTCCCTACGATGTTCTTGTGGAACTGTTTGCAGATGGGGACAGAAATAGAAAAGCTGTTTTCAACCTAAGGGAGAAAGGAAGGGAGAACTGAAGATTACACTGTCGTGGCAAGGGAGGCCCGACTTCAGGAACTCTGATAAACGAGCTTTTGAAAAGAGGCTTAGACCCAAGGAAGTTCTCTATACGAGGGACTTGTAAGACTAAACAAAGGCAAGGACGTTCCCCTATAGCCTTCCCATAACAGGTACTACCCCCTGCCTCCATTCAGCCAAAACAGCGTCGACAGCTCCCTCCTCTTGAGGTGTTTTAGCTCTACCCAAGCCAGTAGAGCTCTGCTTTGCCCCAGGGTTATCCAGGCACGGAGGAGGGAAGTGCAGGCAGAAGACCTCCTTACCAGGTCTGCCACCGTCTTTTGCATGTACTCGGTGCACTTCTCCACCTCGTTTTTGGGACCTCGGAGTTGGACGATGTCACTCTTGTGTGCAGGGTCTGGGAAGCCGATGATAACCTGCAGGAGCGGTCATTTAGAGTTAGCTCAAGCAAAAGCAAGAACCCTTGTGTCAGACACATGCAAAGGTTGGGGGGATCCTACACATGCCCTTTTCCCATTCAGAAACGGGGAACCGTGTTAGCGGCCTCTGGCTAAAAGAACTATCTTCTCAGACACTTGCGCTACAGAGCCACTAAAGTTACGACTTCTGTGACGACAGGCCTACTACCCATGTAGGAAAGAACCCCTCTGGATTCCTCCTCTCCTACAAAGCCTTACCTCTGGGAATTGCTCCCGGATTTCCCAGACCCGCTCAGCCTTCTGCCCAGTGATGGTCCGGTGGAATTTCTGCTCAACGATTAGGTCCGCAGCGTGTTCATTTTCCTGACGGGAACAGAGGGCACACTGAGTGTTCAGCCGGAGAGCCGTCTACTTTGACTTAGCGGTTTGCTGCCCGACGGTTTACTTGCCAGCACTGTCCCTCTTTTCTCCAGACCAAATTCACTCTGCGTTGACAGAGAAGGGCTACCCGAGGGAACAGGGGAAGACATTTGTGAAGAGGAACTTGCACTTGTCATGAGATCCAAGTGCTCCGTGGGCAAGGGGCACACACTCGCACCAGAAGGTTACAAGGGAACACGAGAGCCCAAACCCTGCAGTCTCCCAAACATCACGTCCTACCCACTCACCATACGGGAAGCGAGTTCCAGCAGCTCGCTCTTGGCCTGTGGGACCCCCTGTGGGTCTCCTTCCATTCTGATCGGGTTGCTCTTCTCGTTGTCCGGGGGAATGCGCACAGACACCTTGTACAGATCCTTCATCCTGTTCACTTCGAGGCAAGGACTGTGGTGACGCCGTCTGCTAGGCAAAGACCTGGAAGCAAGGCACCTGGATTATCACTGCTCAGAGGCTGATGAAGAAGTAAAGCCGCCTCTGGGAAGGGCTCGGTGGGGTAGGGTTGAGCCAGGGGAAATTGCCTCTTCCCCCTGGAGTTCAGCGAGAGCAGACCTGTGCCACACGAGAGCCTGTCCAAGTAAATACCGTGGCATCTACAGAGCCCATTGTTCCCTTGTCAGAGCCAGGCGTGTTTCTTCCCCAAACAGTATCACATTTAGAGCAGAGGATAATCGTTCCTTTCTACCCCAAACTCTTGGCTGGGGACACCTTGCAGTGCTATCAAACTAGCAGACCGCAACAAGGCTTTAGCGTTGGCCATATTCTACTGCCGGTGCTGTAGCACCTTCCTCCAGAGGCCAGACCACACTGCTCCTCCTCCAGCTGACACCCTCTCCCACAAGCCACAGGGCTATTTAACCCCTTAGCGGGAACCAGCTACACCTGCACATCGCCCATGTCAATCAACCCACTGCCTCTGAGGCAAGGCCACAGCTGCGTGTTATCAATGCTAATCAACCCACCGCCTTCATTCCTCTACAGGGACAAGCTCACCAAGCACATTTCCACCACCCACAACTGGCTGCTAAACTGTCATTCGCACAGAGCAACGTGTGGAAAAAAAAAAAAAAAAAAATTCCTCCAGGACACATCAAAGTAATTCCACTACTGTTCAGGCTCCCAAGGTACTTTCACCCGTTCAAGCCATCGCAAGGCCTCACGGCCCATTTCTCTCCTTGTACCACCACCACTCCAGAAAAGCAGAGGAAATGTGATGGAGACAGCACACTGGGTGAGCTACAGAGCCCCTGATACCATCTACTAAACACGAAGAGTGTGAGCATGGGAAGGACTAGAAAGGCACTCCACTTACCGTTTAGCTGCTTTCTTGCCCATGAGGTGTCGGTGGAATTGGTGGTCAGCCTTGATTATTGCGTAATCCGTCCCGTGGATCTAAAAAGAATTATATCTTTTATATCTATCTATATATGTATGGATGTACATTATTTTATATTATAATATATAGGGCCAGGTAGGACAGGCCACCGCTTCTGTCTCGTGCCCTAAGTAACTGCCTACTGCCACTATTGGCACTGACTCACCAGCGGTCAGCTACAAGCACTTCTGCTCTTCAGCAGAGCACAAGCATTCCTCTGCTTTGAGAAGAGAGCATTGTGCTCATGAAACATTGAAAAGACTCACTTCTACGCCTCTCCAGCTATAACCAAGAGAATCCTTCCTTCTCCGCACCAAAAAAAATAATGCTGACTTTTCAAGGATGCTATGGATGAGGTTCATAACCAAGGGGTGTCATCCACCTGGCCACACAATTTGTCTCCTGCAAGTACGATTAAGCATGCCAAGACATCCTATGGATGTGACAAACACCTCATCACCTCTGCTCTGTTGCCCCTTCTTCCCCGAGTTCCTGTTCTCCTTCATAATACCTAGTTGTTCTCTCATTATGAATCCTCCCTTCCCCTTATCAGTGTCAATGGAATCATCGTTCCATGGACAATGAGTCGTCCCTTTCCCCCGCTTGGTCCGAGAGTATTACCTCTGTTCAGTGGCTTGATCCAGGGTGATAGTGCTCGTTCTAGGCGCTGTAAAAAGCGAAATCTATATCCTATGTCCTGATTTTGGGTATCTAACATTAATGCAAAACAGTAATCCTCACACAGTTTTTATTTCATTCTGTAGCGTCGGTGTCGGTATCGGCTGCCTGCGGTAAAGGTTCACGGAAAGGTCTTACATTCTTCGCTGGGATCCATCTAGGTCCTTTTTCTGTAGAGACACAAGCATAACCTTTTCCCCGTGTAACAAGAGGATATGGTCCCATAATTTTACCTGTTTCTGCATCTCGGACCGATACCGGGCCTTTAACCCGTGCCTCGACGGAGGTAGCTGCAGTGAAACGTCGACCTATCGGTGGGTCGTTATCTATTCAAGAACAATTCAAAAAATTAAAAACATACAACGCTTTCTGTAACCGTTCCTCGGGAATAGCCATGCCCATTCCCCCTTTTTGTTGTTGTCATAAACGTTTCAGAGACCGATGAGACCCTTCAATGAGAGATCGACCGGTGGGGGAATGAGCAATGCCGGTAATGTGAGTTCTACCCCATAGGGCAAAAGAGGTTTTTACAGTTGTTGAAACGTAAAGATAAAGACCGACAACGGTCCAGCTTAAGGGAATACCTAAAGCAGCAAAAGCACGCATTAAATGTCTACGAACAGCTCGTGCCTTTTCTCCTGTGTGACACGAGGCAACCAAGGCACCTGAAAATGTATCAATGGAAGAGTGGATATATTTAAGGCTACCAAATTCAGAATCATGCGTGACATCTGTTTGCCATAACGGTAGGCTTTGTAATCCTCTAGGATTAGCTCCTGCAGCAACTGATGGGAAAGAATGTTTTTGACAGTCGGGACAGACAGCAATAATACTTGATGCTTGTTGAGCAGCAAGGCCAAACTGTCGCTTAAGAGCTCCAGCGTTTCGATGGAAAAAAAGAGTGCCTTCGCTTAGCTTGTGCAATACGGTCTGGCAGTACTTGAACTGGTCACGGCAATAGGTCAGCTCGTCGATTGCCTTCTGCAAGAAAACCAGGTAGCGAGGTATGAGACCTAATATGCATAACAAAATAAGGCGCAGATCGAGAGTCCAAAAGGAAAATAAGTTCCTGTAACAGGGTAAAGGGTTGTGAATGCGAAACACTCCGCAGCACAGAAGCTTCAGCTCGTGGAACAATACCTGCAACATAAGCAGAATCAGTAACAAGGTGGAGTGGTACATTCCATTCTCGGAAAACACGAACAACTGCATTCAGTTCTCCTGTTTGAGGTGAACCGGAGACCGTCTCTATGTCCGAATCCCATTGCCTCCGTTGATCATCCCACCACAGAAGAACAGATTTATGCGATTGGCCCGATCCATCTGTAAACACAGTAAGCGCCGGTAAGGGTTGTTCGCTTCTTCTGGGTTTTAACATCAGACGAAAATCAACGTTAAACAGTTTGTGTGAAGGTGGATGGGAAGTTATTCGACCTGTATGTTCTCGCCCGGCACCTCCCCGGGACCTACAGCTTGACAAACTATTGCTGTACAATTCAACCACGAGAACCTCTAACACCTTTACTGCTCAAACCTAGCCTTCTCCTTAACATCTTATATATCCCATAAACACCACCTACCCAAAACCTCAGCACTAAAATCATATTAACCCAAACCCCCCATACACACACGCCCCTAAGACTATAGGCGCCCAAACAGCCAACGAAGCCAACGAAACCAACGAAACCACGTCCCCGTAGCTTACAATCCAAAGCGTGGCACTGAAGATGCCAAGATGGCGTCCAATATGAAAGCCGAGGACAAAAGACTTAGCCCTAACCTTACGGTTGGCTCCTGCTAGACCTAGACGTGCAAGTATCTGCGGCCCAGTGTAAATGCCCTAGGCCTCCTGCTAAGACCGAAGGAGCAGGCATCAGGCACACGCTACCAACTGCAGCCCAAGACGCCTTGCTCAGCCACACCCCCACGGGCACTCAGCAGTAATTAACAGTAAGCAAGAAGCGCAAGCTTGACTTAGTCACGGCAACCTTCAGGGTTGGTAAATCTCGTGCCAGCCGCCGCGGTCACACCAGAAACCCAAGCCAACAGTCACACGGCGTAGAGAGCGGACCAGAGCCTGTCAGAATAACTAGGAAACCGAAACACAACTAAGCTGTCGTAAGCCCGAGATACCCCTAAGGCCAACCTAAAGATGATCCTAGTAAACCTGACTGCGGCCAATGAAGAGACGGGACGCAGCTTGATGCAAGCAAATGTCAATGCGTTGTGCAGAAGCACGAGGTTTTATACGCTTGCAGAAGCTGCGCGTTTTAAACCAATTGCTTCTTGAGGCTAAGCCTTGCATACTAGGCAATCCCTGATTGGTGGTTAACTACCGGCACTTAACAGCAAGGTGTTACCTTTCCTTGGCGCCATCCGTCTCCCACTCCCCTGTGCTCTGTAACCATGCCCCATCATGTTGTTAATTGTTGTCTAGACAAGCTCGAGCACACTCCCCTCAGCTGACCGATTGCCACGCGTGGTCCTAGTTTCCAGCCCGCTCCTGCACCTCCCCCTTCCTGTTGCACAAAAGAACCTTTGAAAGCGAACGAGGAAAAACAAGGCCTAAGCAACAGAACAAATAAAAAACCAACTAAGACATATTATCACTGTCAAAATAACCCACTGCCTTTGTTCCGTACAATTCTACAATTTCCCCTTTTTGTTTTTGAACAGCTAGTACCAGGTTTGCCATGTTCCGCAGGGCCCTTGCAAACATGACAGCAACCAAGGTAATAGCAAACAAACAACACTGCCAATCGAGTGAATGGATGCCAGAAAAGGCTGAAATTTTCTCAGATTTTGATAACATGTTGCTGCAGTGGGGCGCCTAAAATCCACGCAGCACATACCATCAAAATCCTCACAGCCACGTCCTTGAACCAACAACAAAAAGCCGCGGCAATTTTGACTCACGTGCTTAACTGCCTACCAAACAAGGTGATTGAACTCTTTAATGCTTTCCCTGCTGTTACTCTGCATAAGAGAAGAAGCGCTGCGACACGTTCCCATCCTAGCCTCCTACTACATTAGCATCTACAGAAAGACAATGCTCGACATGCAAAGTGTAAACAACATCACCTTCTTTTGGATTAACGTTATACGTAGGCGGAAGGGCACACCAAACAAGAACCGTTTCCGTCAAAAAGTTCGAAACATAGCATGCCTTCTCTGAACATACCTCTGGGGTCATCCCCTTCATTCCCTCCTTTTGATGCAAAGAGAGACACTTTACCCTAACAGAGAAGCCCCTGTTTACATCTCTGAGCCAGGACACAAGCCGCAGCTGTGCGCGCCACCAGGCTCAGGGCAGAAACCACTCCTGTAGTTACCTAACTAGATATCTCGACAAGCGTGCAGACACCTATTAAACACTAAATAACCATGTTTATCGTTCCTGTTCTCCTTCGTAATACCTAGTTGTTCTCTCATTATGAATCCTCCCTTCCCCTTATCAGTGTCAATGGAATCATCGTTCCATGGACAATGAGTCGTCCCGTTCCCCCGCTTGGTCCGAGAGTATTACCTCTGTTCAGTGGCTTGATCCAGGGTGATAGTGCTCGTTCTAGGCGCTGTAAAAAGCGAAATCTATATCCTATGTCCTGATTTTGGGTATCTAACATTAATGCAAAACAGTAATCCTCACACAGTTTTTATTTCATTCTGTAGCGTCGGTGTCGCTATCGGCTGCCTGCGGTAAAGGTTCACGGAAAGGTCTTACATTCTTCGCTGGGATCCATCTAGGTCCTTTTTCTGTAGAGACACAAGCATAACCTTTTCCCCGTGTAACAAGAGGATATGGTCCCATAATTTTACCTGTTTCTGCATCTCGGACCGATACCGGGCCTTTAACCCGTGCCTCGACGGAGGTAGCTGCAGTGAAACGTCGACCTATCGGTGGGTCGTTATCTATTCAAGAACAATTCAAAAAATTAAAAACATACAACGCTTTCTGTAACCGTTCCTCGGGAATAGCCATGCCCATTCCCCCTTTTTGTTGTTGTCATAAACGTTTCAGAGACCGATGAGACCCTTCAATGAGAGATCGACCGGTGGGGGAATGAGCAATGCCGGTAATGTGAGTTCTACCCCATAGGGCAAAAGAGGTTTTTACAGTTGTTGAAACGTAAAGATAAAGACCGACAACGGTCCAGCTTAAGGGAATACCTAAAGCAGCAAAAGCACGCATTAAATGTCTACGAACAGCTCGTGCCTTTTCTCCTGTGTGACACGAGGCAACCAAGGCACCTGAAAATGTATCAATGGAAGAGTGGATATATTTAAGGCTACCAAATTCAGAATCATGCGTGACATCTGTTTGCCATAACGGTAGGCTTTGTAATCCTCTAGGATTAACTCCTGCAGCAACTGATGGGAAAGAATGTTTTTGACAATCGGGACAGACAGCAATAATACTTGATGCTTGTTGAGCAGCAAGGCCAAACTGTCGCTTAAGAGCTCCAGCGTTTCGATGGAAAAAAAGAGTGCCTTCGCTTAGCTTGTGCAATACGGTCTGGCAGTACTTGAACTGGTCACGGCAATAGGTCAGCTCGTCGATTGCCTTCTGCAAGAAAACCAGGTAGCGAGGTATGAGACCTAATATGCATAACAAAATAAGGCGCAGATCGAGAGTCCAAAAGGAAAATAAGTTCCTGTAACAGGGTAAAGGGTTGTGAATGCGAAACACTCCGCAGCACAGAAGCTTCAGCTCGTGGAACAATACCTGCAACATAAGCAGAATCAGTAACAAGGTGGAGTGGTACATTCCATTCTCGGAAAACACGAACAACTGCATTCAGTTCTCCTGTTTGAGGTGAACCGGAGACCGTCTCCATGTCCGAATCCCATTGTCTCCGTTGAAAACCTTAGGAAGACAGGAATTGAACCTGCACAGAAGAGATCAAAGCGCTCCATACTCCCCTTATATTACTTCCCAGTAGGGTCAGCTAAACAAAAGCTATCGGGCCCATACCCCGAAAATGATGGTTTAACCTCTTCCTCTACTAAATGAGCCCCGTCACAAAACTAACGTTCTCCTTAAGCCTTCTACTAGGAACAACCATCACAATTTCAAGCAACCACTGACTGCTAGCCTGGCCTGGACTAGAAATCAACACCCTTGCCATTATCCCCTTCCTTTCAAAATCACACCACCCTCGAGCTATGGAAGCTGCAATCAAATACTTTCTCGTCCAAGCAACCGCCTCCGCATTAATCCTCTTCTCAAGCACAATCAACGCACAGTTCACCGGACAATGAGACATTCCGCGACTAAGCCACCCAACAGCCTCCCTACTACTAACTACAGCAGTCGCAATAAAACTAGGCCTAGTACCCTTTCACTTCTGATGTCCAGAGGTCATACAAGGCTCACCTATAACCACTGCCCTACTCGTCTCTACATGAATAAAACTCCCCCCACTCACTCTTCTTTTCTTAACTGCCCCTCACTGAACCCACTCCTACTGACAACCGTGGCCATTGCATCCGCAGCCATCGGAGGGCGAACAGGACTTAACCAAACACAAATCCGAAAAGTCCTAGCTTTCTCATCGATCGCCCACCTAGGCTGAATAACCATCATCCTCATATACAACCCCAAGCTAACATTAATAACCTTCTACCCATACTCCTTAAGAACCGCCTCCATTTTCTTAGCCCTCAACACAACCAACTCGTCAAAACTATCCACAATAATAACCTCCTGAACAAAAATACCATCGCTAAACGCATCCTTGACGCTAGCACTACTATCCCTAGCCGGCCTGCCCCCACTCCCTGGCTTTTTACCAAAATGACTCATTATCCAGGAACTAACTAAGCAAGAGATATCAACCGCAGCCATAATTATTTCAATACTCTCCCTACTAGGTTTATTTTTCTACCTACGCCTTGCATATTGCTCCACACTCCCACCAAACACTACAAGCTTCATAAAACAATGATACAATAACAAATCCACAGGCACACCAATTGCTACCTTAATTTCTCTGTCAGTCCTCCTTCTCCCCCCTTCTCCCGCAATCCTGACCGTTACCTAAGAAACTTAGGATCCCCTGCCTACCAAACCGAAGGCCTTCAAAGCCTTAACTAAGAGTTAAATCCTCTTAGTTTCTGCCCACACCACTAAGGCCCGCAGGACACTAAACCTGCACCATCTAAATGCAACGCAGATACTCTAATTCAGCTAGGGCCTCCACGATAAGCCTAGACAGACGGGCCTCGATCCCATAAACTTCTAATTAACAGCTAGACGCTCAAACCAACGAGCTTCTGTCTACCAGACTCCGGCACACTCTCAGCGTACATCAACGAGTTTGCAACTCAACATGAACTTCACCACAGAGTCGATAAGAAGAGGAATTCAACCTCTGTAAAAAGGACTACAGCCTAACGCCTAAACACTCAGCCACCTGACCCGTGACCTTCATCAACCGATGACTAGTTTCAACAAACCACAATGACATCGGCACCCTATACCTACTCTTCGGAGCATGGGCAGGCATAGCCGAGTACCGCCCTCAGCCTCCTTATTCGAGCAGAACTTGGCCAACCAGGAACTCTCCTAGGAGACGACCAAATCTACAATGTCATCATCACCGCCCATGCCTTCGTAAGAATCTTCTTCACAGTTATAGCCATTATAATCGAAGGGTTTGGAAACTGACTAGTCCCCCTTATAATTGGAGCCCCAGACATAGCATTCCCCCGCATAAACAACATCGGTTTCTGAACTACTTCCTCCGTCCTTCCTACTGCTCCTAGCGTCCTCCACAGTAGAAGCTGGAGTCGGAACAGGATGAACCATATACCCGCCCCTAGCAGGCAACCTAGCCCATGCTGGCGCCTCAGTAGACCTAGCCATCTTCTCCCTACACCTCGCAGGTGTGTCTTCCATCTTAGGGGCCATCAACTTTAACACAACAGCCATTAACATAACCCCCCCTGCCTTATCGCAATATCCAACTCCCCTATTCGTATGATCCGTACTCCTAGTGCCCTCACTTCCAGTCCTGGCCGCCGGCATCACCATACTACTGACCGACCGAAACCTAAACACTACATTCTTTGACCCCGCTGGAGGGGGAGACCCCATTCTCTACCAGCACCTGTTCTGATTCTTTGGCCACCAGGAAGTTTACATCTTAATCCTTCACGGCTTTGGAATCATCTCACATGTTGTAACGTATTACGCAGGCAAAAAAGAACCATTCGGCTACATAGGAATAGTCTGAGCTATACTATCGATTGGATTCCTGGGCTTTGTCGTATGAGCCCACCACATATTCACTGTCGGAATAGACGTAGACAGCCGATCATACTTCATCTCCGCCACTATAATCATCGCCATCCCAACCGGCATTCAGGTATTCAGCTGACTAGCCACACTACACGGAGGCACCATCAAATGAGGTCCACCGATACTGTGAGCCTTGGGCTTCATCTTCCTCTTCACACTTGCCAATGAGGTGTCGGTGGAACTGGTGGTCAGCCTTGATTACTGCGTAATCCATCCCGTGGATCTAAAAAGAATTTTATATATATATAATATTGTACGCACATACATACATATATATATATTATATAGGGCCAGGAAGGACAGGCCACCGCTTCTGTCTCGTGCCCTAAGTAACTGCCTACTGCCAGTATTGGCACTGACTCGCCAGCGGTCAGCTACAAGCACTTCTGCTCTTCAGCAGAGCACAAGCATTCCTCTGCTTTGAGAAGAGAGCATTGTGCTCATGAAACATTGAAAACACTTACTTCTATGCCTCTCCAGCTATAACCAAGAGAATCCTTCCTTCTCCGCACCAAAAAAATTAATGCTGACTTTTCAAGGATGCTATGGATGAGGTTCATAACCAAGGGGTGCCATCCACCTGGCCACACAATTTGTCTCCTGCAAGTTCGATTAAGCATGCCAAGACATCCTATGGATGTGACAAACACCTCATCACCTCTGCTCTGTTGCCCCTTCTTCCCCGAGTTCCTGTTCTCCTTCATAATACCTAGTTGTTCTCTCATTATGAATCCTCCCTTCCCCTTATCAGTGTCAATGGAATCATCGTTCCATGGACAATGAGTCGTCCCTTTCCCCCGCTTGGTCCGAGAGTATTACCTCTGTTCAGTGGCTTGATCCAGGGTGATAGTGCTCGTTCTAGGCGCTGTAAAAAGCGAAATCTATATCCTATGTCCTGATTTTGGGTATCTAACATTAATGCAAAACAGTAATCCTCACACAGTTTTTATTTCATTCTGTAGCGTCGGTGTCGGTATCGGCTGCCTGCGGTAAAGGTTCACGGAAAGGTCTTACATTCTTCGCTGGGATCCATCGAGGTCCTTTTTCTGTAGAGACACAAGCATAACCTTTTCCCCGTGTAACAAGAGGATATGGTCCCATAATTTTACCTGTTTCTGCATCTCGGACCGATACCGGGCCTTTAACCCGTGCCTCGACGGAGGTAGCTGCAGTGAAACGTCGACCTATCGGTGGGCCGTTATCTATTCAAGAACAATTCAAAAAATTAAAAACATACAACGCTTTCTGTAACCGTTCCTCGGGAATAGCCATGCCCATTCCCCCTTTTTGTTGTTGTCATAAACGTTTCAGAGACCGATGAGACCCTTCAATGAGAGATCGACCGGTGGGGGAATGAGCAATGCCGGTAATGTGAGTTCTACCCCATAGGGCAAAAGAGGTTTTTACAGTTGTTGAAACGTAAAGATAAAGACCGATAACGGTCCAGCTTAAGGGAATACCTAAAGCAGCAAAAGCACGCATTAAATGTCTACGAACAGCTCGTGCCTTTTCTCCTGTGTGACACGAGGCAACCAAGGCACCTGAAAATGTATCAATGGAAGAGTGGATATATTTAAGGCTACCAAATTCAGAATCATGCGTGACATCTGTTTGCCATAACGGTAGGCTTTGTAATCCTCTAGGATTAGCTCCTGCAGCAACTGATGGGAAAGAATGTTTTTGACAATCGGGACAGACAGCAATAATACTTGATGCTTGTTGAGCAGCAAGGCCAAACTGTCGCTTAAGAGCTCCAGCGTTTCGATGGAAAAAAAGAGTGCCTTCGCTTAGCTTGTGCAATACGGTCTGGCAGTACTTGAACTGGTCACGGCAATAGGTCAGCTCGTCGATTGCCTTCTGCAAGAAAACCAGGTAGCGAGGTATGAGACCTAATATGCATAACAAAATAAGGCGCAGATCGAGAGTCCAAAAGGAAAATAAGTTCCTGTAACAGGGTAAAGGGTTGTGAATGCGAAACACTCCGCAGCACAGAAGCTTCAGCTCGTGGAACAATACCTGCAACATAAGCAGAATCAGTAACAAGGTGGAGTGGTACATTCCATTCTCGGAAAACACGAACAACTGCATTCAGTTCTCCTGTTTGAGGTGAACCGGAGACCGTCTCTATGTCCGAATCCCATTGCCTCCGTTGATCATCCCACCACAGAAGAACAGATTTATGCGATTGGCCCGATCCATCTGTAAACACAGTAAGCGCCGGTAAGGGTTGTTCGCTTCTTCTGGGGTTTAACATCAGACGAAAATCAACGTTAAACAGTTTGTGTGAAGGTGGATGGGAAGTTATTCGACCTGTATGTTCTCGCCCGGCACCTCCCCGGGACCTACAGCTTGACAAACTATTGCTGTACAATTCAACCACGAGAACCTCTAACACCTTTACCGCTCAAACCTAGCCTTCTCCTTAACATCTTGTATATCCCATAAACACCACCTACCCAAAACCCCAGCACTAAAATCATATTAACCCAAACCCCCCATACACACACGCCCCTAAGACTAAAGGCGCCCAAAAAGCCAACGAAACCAACGAAACCACGTCCCCGTAGCTTACAATCCAAAGCGTGGCACTGAAGATGCCAAGATGGCGTCCAATATGAAAGCCGAGGACAAAAGACTTAGCCCTAACCTTACGGTTGGCTCCTTCTAGACCTAGACGTGCAAGTATCTGCGGCCCAGTGTAAATGCCCTAGGCCTCCTGCTAAGACCGAAGGAGCAGGCATCAGGCACACGCTACCAACTGTAGCCCAAGACGCCTTGCTCAGCCACACCCCCACGGGCACTCAGCAGTAATTAACAGTAAGCAAGAAGCGCAAGCTTGACTTAGTCACGGCAACCTTCAGGGTTGGTAAATCTCGTGCCAGCCGCCGCGGTCACACCAGAAACCCAAGCCAACAGTCACACGGCGTAGAGAGCGGACCAGAGCCTGTCAGAATAACTAGGAAACCGAAACACAACTAAGCTGTCGTAAGCCCGAGATACCCCTAAGGCCAACCTAAAGATGATCCTAGTAAACCTGACTGCGGCCAATGAAGAGACGGGACGCAGCTTGATGCAAGCAAATGTCAATGCGTTGTGCAGAAGCACGAGGTTTTATACGCTTGCAGAAGCTGCGCGTTTTAAACCAATTGCTTCTTGAGGCTAAGCCTTGCATACTAGGCAATCCCTGATTGGTGGTTAACTACCGGCACTTAACAGCAAGGTGTTACCTTTCCTTGGCGCCATCCGTCTCCCACTCCCCTGTGCTCTGTAACCATGCCCCATCATGTTGTTAATTGTTGTCTAGACAAGCTCGAGCACACTCCCCTCAGCTGACCGATTGCCACGCGTGGTCCTAGTTTCCAGCCCGCTCCTGCACCTCCCCCTTCCTGTTGCACAAAAGAACCTTTGAAAGCGAACGAGGAAAAACAAGGCCTAAGCAACAGAACAAATAAAAAACCAACCAAGACATATTATCACTGTCAAAATAACCCACTGCCTTTGTTCCGTACAATTCTACAATTTCCCCTTTTTGTTTTTGAACAGCTAGTACCAGGTTTGCCATGTTCCGCAGGGCCCTTGCAAACATGACAGCAACCAAGGTAATAGCAAACAAACAACACTGCCAATCGAGTGAATGGATGCCAGAAAAGGCTGAAATTTTCTCAGATTTTGATAACATGTTGCTGCAGTGGGGCGCCTAAAATCCACGCAGCACATACCATCAAAATCCTCACAGCCACGTCCTTGAACCAACAACAAAAAGCAGCGGCAATTTTGACTCACATGCTTAACTGCCTACCAAACAAGGTGATTGAACTCTTTAATGCTTTCCCTGCTGTTACTCTGCATAAGAGAAGAAGCGCTGCGACACGTTCCCATCCTAGCCTCCTACTACATTAGCATCTACAGAAAGACAATGCTCGACATGCAAAGTGTAAACAACATCACCTTCTTTTGGATTAACGTTATACGTAGGCGGAAGGGCACACCAAACAAAAACCGTTTCCGTCAAAAAGTTCGAAACATAGCATGCCTTCTCTGAACATACCTCTGGGGTCATCCCCTTCATTCCCTCCTTTTGATGCAAAGAGAGACACTTGACCCTAACAGAGAAGCCCCTGTTTACATCTCTGAGCCAGGACACAAGCCGCAGCTGTGCGCGCCACCAGGCTCAGGGCAGAAACCACTCCTGTAGTTACCTAACTATATATCTCGACAAGCGTGCAGACACCTATTAAACACTAAATAACCATGTTTATCGTTCCTGTTCTCCTTCGTAATACCTAGTTGTTCTCTCATGATGAATCCTCCCTTCCCCTTATCAGTGTCAATGGAATCATCGTTCCATGGACAATGAGTCGTCCCGTTCCCCCGCTTGGTCCGAGAGTATTACCTCTGTTCAGTGGCTTGATCCAGGGTGATAGTGCTCGTTCTAGGCGCTGTAAAAAGCGAAATCTATATCCTATGTCCTGATTTTGGGTATCTAACATTAATGCAAAACAGTAATCCTCACACAGTTTTTATTTCATTCTGTAGCGTCGGTGTCGCTATCGGCTGCCTGCGGTAAAGGTTCACGGAAAGGTCTTACATTCTTCGCTGGGATCCATCTAGGTCCTTTTTCTGTAGAGACACAAGCATAACCTTTTCCCCGTGTAACAAGAGGATATGGTCCCATAATTTTACCTGTTTCTGCATCTCGGACCGATACCGGGCCTTTAACCCGTGCCTCGACGGAGGTAGCTGCAGTGAAACGTCGACCTATCGGTGGGTCGTTATCTATTCAAGAACAATTCAAAAAATTAAAAACATACAACGCTTTCTGTAACCGTTCCTCGGGAATAGCCATGCCCATTCCCCCTTTTTGTTGTTGTCATAAACGTTTCAGAGACCGATGAGACCCTTCAATGAGAGATCGACCGGTGGGGGAATGAGCAATGCCGGTAATGTGAGTTCTACCCCATAGGGCAAAAGAGGTTTTTACAGTTGTTGAAACGTAAAGATAAAGACCGACAACGGTCCAGCTTAAGGGAATACCTAAAGCAGCAAAAGCACGCATTAAATGTCTACGAACAGCTCGTGCCTTTTCTCCTGTGTGACACGAGGCAACCAAGGCACCTGAAAATGTATCAATGGAAGAGTGGATATATTTAAGGCTACCAAATTCAGAATCATGCGTGACATCTGTTTGCCATAACGGTAGGCTTTGTAATCCTCTAGGATTAACTCCTGCAGCAACTGATGGGAAAGAATGTTTTTGACAATCGGGACAGACAGCAATAATACTTGATGCTTGTTGAGCAGCAAGGCCAAACTGTCGCTTAAGAGCTCCAGCGTTTCGATGGAAAAAAAGAGTGCCTTCGCTTAGCTTGTGCAATACGGTCTGGCAGTACTTGAACTGGTCACGGCAATAGGTCAGCTCGTCGATTGCCTTCTGCAAGAAAACCAGGTAGCGAGGTATGAGACCTAATATGCATAACAAAATAAGGCGCAGATCGAGAGTCCAAAAGGAAAATAAGTTCCTGTAACAGGGTAAAGGGTTGTGAATGCGAAACACTCCGCAGCACAGAAGCTTCAGCTCGTGGAACAATACCTGCAACATAAGCAGAATCAGTAACAAGGTGGAGTGGTACATTCCATTCTCGGAAAACACGAACAACTGCATTCAGTTCTCCTGTTTGAGGTGAACCGGAGACCGTCTCCATGTCCGAATTCCATTGTCTCCGTTGAAAACCTTAGGAAGACAGGAATTGAACCTGCACAGAAGAGATCAAAGCGCTCCATACTCCCCTTATATTACTTCCCAGTAGGGTCAGCTAAACAAAAGCTATCGGGCCCATACCCCGAAAATGATGGTTTAACCTCTTCCTCTACTAAATGAGCCCCGTCACAAAACTAACGTTCTCCTTAAGCCTTCTACTAGGAACAACCATCACAATTTCAAGCAACCACTGACTGCTAGCCTGGCCTGGACTAGAAATCAACACCCTTGCCATTATCCCCTTCCTTTCAAAATCACACCACCCTCGAGCTATGGAAGCTGCAATCAAATACTTTCTCGTCCAAGCAACCGCCTCCGCATTAATCCTCTTCTCAAGCACAATCAACGCACAGTTCACCGGACAATGAGACATTCCGCGACTAAGCCACCCAACAGCCTCCCTACTACTAACTACAGCAGTCGCAATAAAACTAGGCCTAGAACCCTTTCACTCCTGATGTCCAGAGGTCATACAAGGCTCACCTATAACCACTGCCCTACTCGTCTCTACATGAATAAAACTCCCCCCACTCACTCTTCTTTTCTTAACTGCCCCCTCACTGAACCCACTCCTACTGACAACCGTGGCCATTGCATCCGCAGCCATCGGAGGGCGAACAGGACTTAACCAAACACAAATCCGAAAAGTCCTAGCTTTCTCATCGATCGCCCACCTAGGCTGAATAACCATCATCCTCATATACAACCCCAAGCTAACATTAATAACCTTCTACCCATACTCCTTAAGAACCGCCTCCATTTTCTTAGCCCTCAACACAACCAACTCCTCAAAACTATCCACAATAATAACCTCCTGAACAAAAATACCATCGCTAAACGCATCCTTGACGCTAGCACTACTATCCCTAGCCGGCCTGCCCCCACTCCCTGGCTTTTTACCAAAATGACTCATTATCCAGGAACTAACTAAGCAAGAGATATCAACCGCAGCCATAATTATTTCAATACTCTCCCTACTAGGTTTATTTTTCTACCTACGCCTTGCATATTGCTCCACACTCCCACCAAACTCTACAAGCTTCATAAAACAATGATACAATAACAAATCCACAGGCACACCAATTGCTACCTTAATTTCTCTGTCAGTCCTCCTTCTCCCCCCTTCTCCCGCAATCCTGACCGTTACCTAAGAAACTTAGGATCCCCTGCCTACCAAACCGAAGGCCTTCAAAGCCTTAACTAAGAGTTAAATCCTCTTAGTTTCTGCCCACACCACTAAGGCCCGCAGGACACTAAACCTGCACCATCTAAATGCAACGCAGATACTCTAATTCAGCTAGGGCCTCCACGATAAGCCTAGACAGACGGGCCTCGATCCCATAAACTTCTAATTAACAGCTAGACGCTCAAACCAACGAGCTTCTGTCTACCAGACTCCGGCACACTCTCAGCGTACATCAATGAGTTTGCAACTCAACATGAACTTCACCACAGAGTCGATAAGAAGAGGAATTCAACCTCTGTAAAAAGGACTACAGCCTAACGCCTAAACACTCAGCCACCTGACCCGTGACCTTCATCAACCGATGACTAGTTTCAACAAACCACAATGACATCGGCACCCTATACCTACTCTTCGGAGCATGGGCAGGCATAGCCGAGTACCGCCCTCAGCCTCCTTATTCGAGCAGAACTTGGCCAACCAGGAACTCTCCTAGGAGACGACCAAATCTACAATGTCATCATCACCGCCCATGCCTTCGTAAGAATCTTCTTCACAGTTATAGCCATTATAATCGAAGGGTTTGGAAACTGACTAGTCCCCCTTATAACTGGAGCCCCAGACATAGCATTCCCCCGCATAAACAACATCGGTTTCTGAACTACTTCCTCCGTCCTTCCTACTGCTCCTAGCGTCCTCCACAGTAGAAGCTGAAGTCGGAACAGGATGAACCATATACCCTACAATACCCTAGTCCATAGTTTCTCACACTGTCTGACCTTTACATTGGGCTTAACATAAATCTTAATAAACAATACCCTAAGTCCATAGTTTCTCACAATCCCCCCTTTTTCTTTTTATCCTATTATTGTTTATTAGACGCTACTTTCATTCTCGGCACTGCGAACAAACCTTTTTCCACAATCCCAACATTTATCATAACACTCACAAGGTAATACCTCACAATTACAATAGGCATAGTTCTCACGTGGCATAATGCATTCGCAACAATCTTCATCCTCATTAATCGATACACTCTTATACTTTGCCCCAGCCCTCGTAGTTAAAATAAGCAATTGAGCTATGTCAAACCGTTCTTTAATAAAATGTAAAATATAGCGTAATATACAAGGCCCAAATATCAGTCCTAGAATCAACATAATAAGTGGTCCTGCTAAAGCAGACAACAAAGTGGTTAGCCAAGGTGAGATATTAAACCAGTTTTCATACCATGACCTGCCCGCCTCAAGACTCTTTTTACGTTGTTCCAACCTTTTCCGGAGTTCAGACATGGCATCCAGGACTACTCCCGTATGGTCAGCAAAAGAACAACGTTCCTCTTTGAGAGCTACACATAACCCTCCTTCTTTTAAGAACAATAGATCTAATCCTCTTCTATTTTGCAGCACTACTTCTGATAAAGACTTCACTGAAGTGGCTAAATTTTTAATAGATTGTTCTATTCTTGTTAAATCCTCATTTACAGCCATCTGCAAACTTTGTAATTCCTGACCTTTTACTAGGGAGGCTATGCCTGTACCTGCTCCAACTCCGCCCGCTATCAGCAGTGTAGCTAGGGTTACCACTGTAATTGGCTCTCGTTTTTGCCTATTCAGGTCTCCTTCAAAGTGGCGTAACACCTCCTCAGAGGTGTGATAGATCAGACGAGGAACAATAATCACCTGTACGCAAAACTGAGATTGATTAAACACGTTTAGGGATAGGCAAGGCGTTACTCCGAAGTCTGAACAAACCCATTTAGCTCCTGGTGTCGGGATAGCCCATTTGTCATTTTGATTCTTGTGTTTCTTTATGTTAGCTTTAGTGATTGTTTGATTACACAAGGGCTGATATTGTTCGGGCACTGTACCTATACATTTTCCTTGACCTGTTAGCAATTGAATAGTAATTCCTTGCGTATGGTTCCTCTGGTCATCCCATGGGCATTCTTGTGGGTTTGAACCACTAGACCATTGAATCCTATCTGGTATTCCGATTGCCTCAAAATATGGGGGTCTAACATTGTAACATAACCAGCACTCCTTAGTTAAATTTGGTTTGCTTTCATTAAGGGTATGATAAGAGGCTTGCATTAAATCCCATAAGGGGTCTTTAGACTCTGACACTCCTGAATCCCTAACTAAAGAGAACTCAGTCACCGTGTCATTAGTTGTTTTATCTGTTACTGATAGGGAGTTTGGACGAGTGGTTGTAACACTTGTGGGGACAATCTTTTTCTTAGGGAAAGTGGGTGAATTCAATACTTTATTCGGCCCAACAGGGAGTGAATCATATGGTATTTTAATTTTTCTTATGAGAAAGTGCCCTCCCCAATCCTTAGGAATTCCTGCATAGACACGTATTCCCCATGTTCGTCCTACTAACATGTTCGTCTTCTAGGGGATGCAATACTTGAAATTTGATGTGGGTACAGACTTTTTTGTTACGTGGAGCTACATAATCCACGTCGCGCAGACCTGTAAGATCTACACCCGTTTGTTCAGGTACACATCCGTTAGGAGTCCAGGTTGCTTTTATATATTTATCAGGAGCCTTTACTGTCCAGCCCGAGGCTATTGTCTCACATCCCCAATAACCACAATAATAGTGTCCGGGATAATTACAGTAAGGCTGTCCAGAGGCCGGGCATAAATAAAATGGAGGTCCTTTTTCACAAGGTATTGGTACTAAATTACAAAGTTTCACTACACATTCAGGTGGCCCTGGGTTGCTAAAAGTGGCTATTGTTTTCGTTCCTTCCCAAGATATTAGTTCCCACTTAAACGGTTCATGTGGGTTTCCCCCTTTTGCTTGGGTTATTATCAATAGCACAATTAATGGTATACCAGGAAAAAGGGTGTTTGTTAATTTTGTTAATTTAAGTATATTCTTACCAGTCCTGGGGAAGTTCGGCCATGGCTGCTTTTGCATCCCATTTTTCTGGCTCTTTTCTCCACGGTTTGTTTCTCCTCTGCCTCGCCCGTCGACTCGGTTGCTTCGAGCCACGGGGTGTACCATCTTCTCGGCAGCAAGGGAATTCTTCAGGAGAATAGCTGTTGCGGGCTTTTTGCCTGTTTACATAGGCTTCCTACTTCGCAGCTTTAATTAATGGGGCCGAGCAAGACACGGTTAGTACTTCCCTCCTGCACTTTATAGCCAAGATTTCAGCTACAAAGGGGACTGGTTCGGTGGAGTGGTAACAATAATATTGAGGGTTTATTCCTTTGGCAAAAATTTCCCACCACTCATGGGATTCTCGAATAATTTCTTGTTTAGACTCTAATTGTTTTAATTTCCACTCCGTAAGAGTTCTTTGAATTTTCCAACACTGTGTGCAAACTCCTATTGGAGGGTATCCATATTCACAGTGTGTCCACCATTTATTCTGGCATACCTTACACCTGAAACAAGCAAATGGATAACAATTGCAGTTCAAATTATTACATCTAATTCATATATCTAGAGTGCATACATTATTTGCATCAGCCTATCTTCTTATACTTGATATTGTGTGGTTGCATAAGTTTAGCAATTTCCTTCAACACACTTTGTACGCTTCCATATATAATAGATAAAAAAAGAAATAATTATAGCAAATATAAACAACAATACACACTTTATACCAAAAGGTAATGCGGCAAAATAATCAAATAAAGTCTCTATCATTACGTTATCTTTTCAGGGTTATCTTGGTGTCACCTGGAGTACTGATTACTTTCCAGTGGGGTCTCGTCACTGGGCCTTTAATGCGACTAGCATGAGTCCATCCACGCTCAGCAGTCCGGACAGCCGTTTCTGTTGTAAGCAGAACAAGATAAGGTCCCTCCCAATTGGGTTTTAGGGTTTCTTCTTTCCACGTTTTAACCAATACCCAGTCCCCAGGTTTAAGAGTATGAATGTTTAAGTCCAACGGTGGTCGTTGTACAATCAGTCCATGTTCCCAAAGCTTGTTACGATGTTCTGCTAATCGTGAAACGTATTCATTAATCACACGGTCTCGAATTAAAACATTTGTTTGTGGACTTTCAATTCTATAGGACATTCCATACACCATTTCAAACGCTGATATTCCTACATCTGCTCGGGGTCTGGTTCTGAGAATGAATAGCGCCATGGGTAGGCACTTAATCCATGATAATTTGGTTTCTATCCTTAATTTAGTCAAAATAGTTTTGATTTCTCCATTCATCCTTTCAACTTTTCCCGAACTTTGTGGATGCCATGGCGTATGGTATTCCCACTTAATACCCAAGCTTTCTGTTAGATCTCTAACAATTTTTGACACAAAGTGTGTTCCTCTGTCCGAGTCGATTACTTCAGGTACTCCATATCGAGGTATAATGTGTTCAAGTAACACTTTAGTAACTTGGTTAGCAGTTGCCTTGGAGGTAGGAAAAGCCTCAACATAATGTGTTAAATGATCCACCATTACTAATAAATATTTGTAACGCCCTACCCTGGGTAGCTCAGTAAAATCCACTTGTATGTGTGAGAAAGGTCTGTATGCTGGGGAACGTCCTCCAAGAGGCTTTTGTCTCATGTTGTTTCGATTAACCTTTTGACAGGTCTCGCAGGCTGCCGTGACTGTCTTTGCTATGTTATATACGCCTATACAGGCAAACTGTTGATTGAAATGATCAACTAACGCCTGGGTTCCCCAGCGTGTTTTACTATGTATTTTTGAAAATATTTCAAGTGCTATGCCCTTCGGCAAAACTTCTCTCCCATCTGGCAATATGTACTTACCATCCTGTTCCTTAGCTCCCATTTGTTCTCGTTTTTCCTTTTCTGCAGACTCAAACCTCAAATTTTTACTAACAGGTATTTGTTGTATAGTTAAAATCGTACTATAATTGCCTGCCACTCGTTTTGCTTCTGTATCAGCTGCATTATTTCCCCTAACTTGGTAACTCGTACCTCGCTGGTGTCCCTTTATATGTACAACTGCTATTTTATTCGGCATTTTTAATGCCTCCAGAACTCGCCGAATTAATTCCGGGTGTATCAGTTCTTTTCCCTGTGAGTTAACGAATCCTCTGTCTCCCCATATTTTCCCAAAAGTGTGCACTACTCCGAACGCATAGCGTGAGTCTGTATATATAGTTCCATCCTTTCCCTTCAGTGACACTAATGCTTTCCACAATGCATACAGCTCACAGGCTTGAGCCGACCAGCTGGCACTCAGGGGGCCTGATTCTATTGTCTTAAATTCTCTTTTTTCCAACTTAACGATGGCATATCCGGACAATCGTTTACCTTCCACTATTCGTGATGACCCATCTGTAAATAATACTTCTCCACATTGTAGTTCTTCTTCTTCTAAGTCTGGCCTAATGCGTGTCTGCTGTTCAATTGTTTGAAAACAATTGTGCAATAGTTCATTACCTTCTCCTGGGTACAAAAATTCAGCGGGGTTAACTGCTCCAATAGTTTTCAAAGATAGTTTAGGGGATTCTATAAGTATTCCCTCATACTTTAATAATCGGCTATCTGTAAGCCATTTTTCTGCTTTTTGTTGTAACACTCCCCTGATATTATGAGGCGCATATAAGACAACTTCTCCATTAAAGGTAATGCGATTCGTTTCCTCAAGTAATAAGGCAGCAGCAACAATGATTTGTAAACAACTCGGCCAACCCCTGCTCACAGGGTCCAACAGCTTTGATAAGTATGCCACCGGTTTCTTTTGTCCGGCCCATTCCTGAGTTAATACTCCGAATGCCGTTCCTTCATATATGTTAACAAATAAATGGAATGGCCGCTTTAAATCTGGGAGGCTTAAAACCGGTGCTTGGCTTAGCTCCCTTTTGAGACTGGCAAACTGCTCTTGATCCTGAGGGGTCCACTTGGGCATTTTGTCTTTAGACAGTTGTTCATATAAGAATTTAACTTTAAAGCTGTAGTTCTCTATCCGTTGCCTACAATACCCAAATAGCCCTAATGCCTGCCGAATTTGCCTCTTAGTGACAGGCATAGGTAATTCCAGAATTCCTTTAATGCGCTCTGGATCCAATATCTTCTTGCCGTTAAACAAATAACGCCCCAAATATTTCACTTTTTCCTCCACAAATTGTAACTTTTCTTGTGATACCCGTAGTCCCTTTTGTGCAAGAAAGTTTAGGAGCCGAATGCTTTCTTTTCTTACATCCTCCTTATTATTCCCTGCTATGAGCAGATCATCTACATACTGTAACAGCACGTTTCCCGTTTGTACCTGGTATTCTTTTAAGAGCTCTTCCAGGGCCTGTCCAAACAGATTAGGGGACTCAGTGAACCCTTGGGGGAGCACGGTCCATCTCAATTGCTGTTTACGGCCTGTCTCTATGTCTTCCCATTCAAAGGCAAAATAATCACGGCATTCTTCTGCCAGTGGACAGGCCCAAAAGGCATCCTTTAAATCAGCCACACTATACCAGGAGTTATGGGGTCCTAGCTTGCTTAGCAGTGTGTATGGATTTGCTACTACAGGGAACCGGGCGATAGTTCTTTTGTTTATTTCCCTTAGATCATGTACGAGCCGATATTTCCCATTTGGTTTCTTCACAGGCAGAATGGGGGTGTTAAAGGGTGACATACAAGGCTCTAAGAATTCCTTGTGCTAACAATCGATCGATTTCTGGTTTTAATCCCCTCCGTCCTTCTAGGGATATGGGATATTGCCTTACCCTCACAGGTATGTGGGGTTCGGAAATTTGGATTTTAATCGGTGGGATTTCCAGTCTACTAATTGTGTCCGGAGAGTACCAGACACCGGGGTTAATTTGTTTTTGATCATCCACGGTCAAAGGATAAGCAGACACTGTTAGCTCTTGATTTTTCACTTTAATTTCTAATTGCAATTCAACAATTAAATCTCGTCCTAACAGATTAAATTCTGCTTCAGGGACGAGCAAGAGTTCACCCATTCCAAATTTATTTTCAGTTTCGAATACCACATTTTTGATTTTGCTTACTTTAAAGGGTTCTCCTTTTGCCCCAATTACTTGTACTTTTTCAGGGGAAACTTTACATCCCTCAGGTATTTGCTTAATAGTTGATTTCTCAGCCCCAGTGTCTACTAAAAAGGTGAACTCTTGTTTATGGGGACCTATTTTTAATTTTATCAAGGGCTCATGATGACTCCGGTCCCCTAAGATATAGAGCCCCTGACTCTCCTAATCCGTTTTCAATATTTCCTCATCCCTGATCCTTTCTCTGCAATTCTGTTTTATATGTCCCCTTTTTCCACAGTAAAAACAACATCTCTGTTCCTTCTTCACTACTACGTTCCCTTGTTTCGTTCCAGCAGATCTGTGTTCACCAGTTTGCCCTTTGCGATCCTCTCTGACTGCTGCTACCATCATTTTTACTTGTCGCTTGCTGCTCTCTTCTTCCCGCCTTACGTAGACTTTCTGAGCTTCCCTCAATAATTCATCCAAGCCTCTATTCTGCCAGTCTTCTAACTTTTCAATCTTCTTTCTGATATCTTCCCATGATTTTGCCACAAACTGAGTTTTGAGGAGCGCTTGCCCTAAAGGGTCGTCTGGATTTACCCCAGAGTACAGCTGAAGGGCTTTCCTCAGTCGTTCCAGCCACTCAGTAGGGCTTTCATCTTTCTTTTGCATTTCATTAAATGCTTTATTGATATTCTGGCCACGGGGTACTGCTTCCCCAATCCCCTGGATTACTATAGTTCTCAGGTCCTGCATATGAGTTCTATGCACTGGATCCTGATTATCCCAATGAGGTCTTTGGAGTGGCCATTTAATATCTGCTTGGGGTCCCTGGGCATGCTGAGCATCCCACAGTCTCATTCCTGCTCGTCTAATCATATCTCTTTCCTCGGTAGTAAATAATTGACCAAGGATAGATTGCATCTCATCCCAAGTATAAAGGTTTGGTCCCAAAAATGGATTTAATCTTTCTGCCACTCCGAGTGGGTCTTCAATTAAGTTTCCCATCTCGGTTCTTTTAAAATCTCGTAGGTCAGCCGAGTTTAGGGGTACGGAAATATATCCGATCACAGGTTGAGGTCCCCCCATGGGTATTTCCCTTAGGGGGTACATTTGAGCTGCCCCTTTCTGACTTCTAGTTATGCGTCTAGGAAGAGGGGGAGACCCTTGTTCCGACTCTGGTGGGGGAGTGGGCGCTCTGGGGACCTCTGCGGGAGCAGGAGGAGGAATGTAAGGAGGGGGGGTTAGAAGGGTTTCGTCCAACTCTTCCTGCTTTTTCTTTTGTTTAGTTTTCATTTCATTCAGTGGGTAAAGTCTAGCTCCCGGTCTTTCTAGCCACACTTCCGCATATCGACTCTCCTCCGGGTTAAGGGGTTTTTTATTATTAACCCAGAGGTTTAATTGCTGTCTTACCCAATCTTCTTCTGACCCATAGACTGGCCAAAAGACATTTTTAGAAATCTTCTTCCCTCCCCATATCTTAGTACAATATTCTATCATCTTCTGCTTATCTTTCCCTAGGGTTCCAAGGAAATATCTCCAATTGTCTAAGATATATGCCAGAGGGGTATTCTTAGGTACAGTGGGTACCCTTCCCATGGGAGTCGAAGGCTTGCTGCCCTTCGCCCCCATCTTCTGGAATATCCACAAACATACACTCACTCGCTCCCCTTGTTCCTGGCCCAGTCCCTCGCGGGAGATGGGAAACGCAGTACTTAAGAGTCCGCACTCGCTTGGTTCAGTATATCGAACCTCTCACTCGTTATATCCCAGGAAACCCAATCCCGCCCGAACGGCAAACCCGCAAACAAATTCGCAATATACTTACGCGTCCTGCGTCTTCGTCCGGACTCCCGTGCACAGAATTTTTATGGGATTTTACCGGTTTCTCCTTTGCTCATTATTCTAGAATTTAGGTTCGTCGGTAAGGTTGGAGTAAGCTGTTGGTCGCGGGGCCGCGAAATGTCGCGGGGCGCCTCCCCGGAGGACCAAAGCCCACCGTTCCTTATCCGAGTCACGGCACCAGAAATTGTTATAAATTGAGACCACAACGGATCATAATCCAATTAAAATTTTATTAATTATAGCAAGTAGAATATGAGCAAAAACAGCGCTGGACGACAGGGGAGTCTGCGCTCCGCCCACTGCCGTCCTGAGCAGTTCAAACAGTCCCTTTTTATACATCTTTACTCCCGTGTTCATGAGGTAGTGGAGGTACTCTGCGCATGCTTCAGTTGTTGTTAGGGGGTCGTTTTCTGCCTTCTGGTGGTCGTTGAGGCCGAAGTAAGAAGTCTTCCTCCTTTGTCCCATAGTTGACCCCTCACTCATATGTCCTTATATGGGGTAGTTTGTCCTGTTTCTGTCGGTTCCTGGACATCTGGTGGTTATCTTATCTTGCACAAGCGGTATCTTGTGGCTGTTTATATCTTTTGCTGTCTGACCTTTACATTGGGCCTAACATAAATCTTTATAAACAATACCCTAGTCCATAGTTTCTCACACTGTCTGACCTTTACATTGGGCTTAACATAAATCTTAATAAACAATACCCTAGTCCATAGTTTCTCACATTCCCCAAACAGTATCACATTTAGAGCAGAGGATAATCGTTCCTTTCTACCCCAAACTCTTGGCTGGGGACACCTTGCAGTGCTATCAAACTAGCAGACCGCAACAAGGCTTTACCGTTGGCCATATTCTACTGCCGGTGCTGTAGCACCTTCCTCCAGAGGCCAGACCACACTGCTCCTCCTCCAGCTGACACCCTCTCCCACAAGCCACAGGGCTATTTAACCCCTTAGCGGGAACCAGCTACACCTGCACATCGCCCATGTCAATCAACCCACTGCCTCTGAGGCAAGGCCACAGCTGCGTGTTATCAATGCTAATCAACCCACCGCCTTCATTCCTCTACAGGGACAAGCTCACCAAGCACATTTCCACCACCCACAACTGGCTGCTAAAATGTCATTCGCACAGAGCAACGTGTGGAAAAAAAAAAAAAAAAAATTCCTCCAGGACACATCAAAGTAATTCCACTACTGTTCAGGCTCCCAAGGTACTTTCACCCGTTCAAGCCATCGCAAGGCCTCACGGCCCATTTCTCTCCTTGTACCACCACCACTCCAGAAAAGCAGAGGAAATGTGATGGAGACAGCACACTGGGTGAGCTACAGAGCCCCTGATACCATCTACTAAACACGAAGAGTGTGAGCATGGGAAGGACTAGAAAGGCACTCCACTTACCGTTTAGCTGCTTTCTTGCCAATGAGGTGTCGGTGGAATTGGTGGTCAGCCTTGATTATTGCGTAATCCGTCCCGTGGATCTAAAAAGAATTATATCTTTTATATCTATCTATATATGTATGGATGTACATTATTTTATATTATAATATATAGGGCCAGGTAGGACAGGCCACCGCTTCTGTCTCGTGCCCTAAGTAACTGCCTACTGCCAGTATTGGCACTGACTCACCAGCGGTCAGCTACAAGCACTTCTGCTCTTAAGCAGAGCACAAGCATTCCTCTGCTTTGAGAAGAGAGCATTGTGCTCATGAAACATTGAAAAGACTCACTTCTATGCCTCTCCAGCTATAACCAAGGGAATCCTTCCTTCTCCGCACCAAAAAAATTAATGCTGACTTTTCAAGGATGCTATGGATGAGGTTCATAACCAAGGGGTGTCATCCACCTGGCCACACAATTTGTCTCCTGCAAGTTCGATTAAGCATGCCAAGACATCCTATGGATGTGACAAACACCTCATCACCTCTGCTCTGTTGCCCCTTCTTCCCCCAGTTTCTTACTGGAACTAGTAACTCCAGCTCACCAGTTCCTTGAGCATGGCTTCAATCTGTTCCTGAGCCACATGCACATCTTCTGTAGGTCCTTCCAAAGTGATGTTATCCTGTGGCGAGCAGCCTCACAGTTTGCCCTCTTGCCTGTGATAACAATTGTCTCCGAGTTGCTGTTCTTTGCTGGGAGATCAATTATGGTGTTGCTTTCTTTACGGATCTGCCACAAAAGAAAAAAAAAAAAAAATCATCTCAGAAGCGTCCCATGTCAGAAGAAAAAGCCTCGCAGGCTATATTGGACATCACCAATGGGCAGGAGAGAGCATCCAGTGGGATTTTGCTGCAGGCAGTGATCATCACGAGCACTTGAGTTAGGAGCAATATCTCACCTTCTTGATGTTGGCACCTCCTTTCCCTACGATGTTCTTGTGGAACTGTTTGCAGATGGGGACAGAAATAGAAAAGCTGTTTTCAACCTAAGGGAGAAAGGAAGGGAGAACTGAAGATTACACTGTCGTGGCAAGGGAGGCCCGACTTCAGGAACTCTGATAAACGAGCTTTTGAAAAGAGGCTTAGACCCAAGGAAGTTCTCTATACGAGGGACTTGTAAGACTAAACAAAGGCAAGGACGTTCCCCTATAGCCTTCCCATAACAGGTACTACCCCCTGCCTCCATTCAGCCAAAACAGCGTCGACAGCTCCCTCCTCTTGAGGTGTTTTAGCTCTACCCAAGCCAGTAGAGCTCTGCTTTGCCCCAGGGTTATCCAGGCACGGAGGAGGGAAGTGCAGGCAGAAGACCTCCTTACCAGGTCTGCCACCGTCTTTTGCATGTACTCGGTGCACTTCTCCACCTCGTTTTTGGGACCTCGGAGTTGGACGATGTCACTCTTGTGTGCAGGGTCTGGGAAGCCGATGATAACCTGCAGGAGCGGTCATTTAGAGTTAGCTCAAGCAAAAGCAAGAACCCTTGTGTCAGACACATGCAAAGGTTGGGGGGATCCTACACATGCCCTTTTCCCATTCAGAAACGGGGAACCGTGTTAGCGGCCTCTGGCTAAAAGAACTATCTTCTCAGACACTTGCGCTACAGAGCCACTAAAGTTACGACTTCTGTGACGACAGGCCTACTACCCATGTAGGAAAGAACCCCTCTGGATTCCTCCTCTCCTACAAAGCCTTACCTCTGGGAATTGCTCCCGGATTTCCCAGATCCGCTCAGCCTTCTGCCCAGTGATGGTCCGGTGGAATTTCTGCTCAACGATTAGGTCCGCAGCGTGTTCATTTTCCTGACGGGAACAGAGGGCACACTGAGTGTTCAGCCGGAGAGCCATCTACTTTGACTTAGCGGTTTGCTGCCCGACGGTTTACTTGCCAGCACTGTCCCTCTTTTCTCCAGACCAAATTCACTCTGCGTTGACAGAGAAGGGCTACCCGAGGGAACAGGGGAAGACATTTGTGAAGAGGAACTTGCACTTGTCATGAGATCCAAGTGCTCCGTGGGCAAGGGGCACACACTCGCACCAGAAGGTTACAAGGGAACACGAGAGCCCAAACCCTGCAGTCTCCCAAACATCACGTCCTACCCACTCACCATACGGGAAGCGAGTTCCAGCAGCTCGCTCTTGGCCTGTGGGACCCCCTGTGGGTCTCCTTCCATTCTGATCGGGTTGCTCTTCTCGTTGTCCGGGGGAATGCGCACAGACACCTTGTACAGATCCTTCATCCTGTTCACTTCGAGGCAAGGACTGTGGTGACGCCGTCTGCTAGGCAAAGACCTGGAAGCAAGGCACCTGGATTATCACTGCTCAGAGGCTGATGAAGAAGTAAAGCCGCCTCTGGGAAGGGCTCGGTGGGGTAGGGTTGAGCCAGGGGAAATTGCCTCTTCCCCCTGGAGTTCAGCGAGAGCAGACCTGTGCCACACGAGAGCCTGTCCAAGTAAATACCGTGGCATCTACAGAGCCCATTGTTCCCTTGTCAGAGCCAGGCGTGTTTCTTCCCCAAACAGTATCACATTTAGAGCAGAGGATAATCGTTCCTTTCTACCCCAAACTCTTGGCTGGGGACACGTTGCAGTGCTATCAAACTAGCAGACCGCAACAAGGCTTTACCGTTGGCCATATTCTACTGCCGGTGCTGTAGCACCTTCCTCCAGAGGCCAGACCACACTGCTCCTCCTCCAGCTGACACCCTCTCCCACAAGCCACAGGGCTATTTAACCCCTTAGCGGGAACCAGCTACACCTGCACATCGCCCATGTCAATCAACCCACTGCCTCTGAGGCAAGGCCACAGCTGCGTGTTATCAATGCTAATCAACCCACCGCCTTCATTCCTCTACAGGGAGAAGCTCACCAAGCACATTTCCACCACCCACAACTGGCTGCTAAAATGTCATTCGCACAGAGCAACGTGTGGAAAAAAAAAAAAAAAAAAATTCCTCCAGGACACATCAAAGTAATTCCACTACTGTTCAGGCTCCCAAGGTACTTTCACCCGTTCAAGCCATCGCAAGGCCTCACGGCCCATTTCTCTCCTTGTACCACCACCACTCCAGAAAAGCAGAGGAAATGTGATGGAGACAGCACACTGGGTGAGCTACAGAGCCCCTGATACCATCTACTAAACACGAAGAGTGTGAGCATGGGAAGGACTAGAAAGGCACTCCACTTACCGTTTAGCTGCTTTCTTGCCAATGAGGTGTCGGTGGAATTGGTGGTCAGCCTTGATTATTGCGTAATCCGTCCCGTGGATCTAAAAAGAATTATATCTTTTATATCTATCTATATATGTATGGATGTACATTATTTTATATTATAATATATAGGGCCAGGTAGGACAGGCCACCGCTTCTGTCTCGTGCCCTAAGTAACTGCCTACTGCCACTATTGGCACTGACTCACCAGCGGTCAGCTACAAGCACTTCTGCTCTTCAGCAGAGCACAAGCATTCCTCTGCTTTGAGAAGAGAGCATTGTGCTCATGAAACATTGAAAAGACTTACTTCTACGCCTCTCCAGCTATAACCAAGAGAATCCTTCCTTCTCCGCACCAAAAAAAATAATGCTGACTTTTCAAGGATGCTATGGATGAGGTTCATAACCAAGGGGTGTCATCCACCTGGCCACACAATTTGTCTCCTGCAAGTTCGATTAAGCATGCCAAGACATCCTATGGATGTGACAAACACCTCATCACCTCTGCTCTGTTGCCCCTTCTTCCCCCAGTTTCTTACTGGAACTAGTAACTCCAGCTCACCAGTTCCTTGAGCATGGCTTCAATCGGTTCCTGAGCCACATGCACATCTTCTGTAGGTCCTTCCAAAGTGATGTTATCCTGTGGCGAGCAGCCTCACAGTTTGCCCTCTTGCCTGTGATAACAATTGTCTCCGAGTTGCTGTTCTTTGCTGGGAGATCAATTTTGGTGTTGCTTTCTTTACGGATCTGCCACAAAGGAAAAAAAAAAAAAAAATCATCTCAGAAGTGTCCCATGTCAGAAGAAAAACCCTCGCAGGCTATATTGGACATCACCAATGGGCAGGAGAGAGCATCCAGTGGGATTTTGCTGCAGGCAGTGATCATCACGAGCACTTGAGTTAGGAGCAATATCTCACCTTCTTGATGTTGGCACCTCCTTTCCCTACGATGTTCTTGTGGAACTGTTTGCGGATGGGGACAGAAATAGAAAAGCTGTTTTCAACCTAAGGGAGAAAGGAAGGGAGAACTGAAGATTACACTGTCGTGGCAAGGGAGGCCCGACTTCAGGAACTCTGATAAACGAGCTTTTGAAAAGAGGCTTAGACCCAAGGAAGTTCTCTATACGAGGGACTTGTAAGACTAAACAAAGGCAAGGACGTTCCCCTATAGCCTTCCCATAACAGGTACTACCCCCTGCTTCCATTCAGCCAAAACAGCGTCGACAGCTCCCTCCTCTTGAGGTGTTTTAGCTCTACCCAAGCCAGTAGAGCTCTGCTTTGCCCCAGGGTTATCCAGGCACGGAGGAGGGAAGTGCAGGCAGAAGACCTCCTTACCAGGTCTGCCACCGTCTTTTGCATGTACTCGGTGCACTTCTCCACCTCGTTTTTGGGACCTCGGAGTTGGACGATGTCACTCTTGTGTGCAGGGTCTGGGAAGTTGATGATAACCTGCAGGAGCGGTCATTTAGAGTTAGCTCAAGCAAAAGCAAGAACCCTTGTGTCAGACACATGCAAAGGTTGGGGGGATCCTACACATGCCCTTTTCCCATTCAGAAAAGGGGAACCGTGTTAGCGGCCTCTGGCTAAAAGAACTATCTTCTCAGACACTTGCGCTACAGAGCCACTAAAGTTACGACTTCTGTGACGACAGGCCTACTACCCATGTAGGAAAGAACCCCTCTGGATTCCTCCTCTCCTACAAAGCCTTACCTCTGGGAATTGCTCCCGGATTTCCCAGATCCGCTCAGCTTTCTGCCCAGTGATGGTCCGGTGGAATTTCTGCTCAACGATTAGGTCCGCAGCGTGTTCATTTTCCTGACGGGAACAGAGGGCACACTGAGTGTTCAGCCGGAGAGCCATCTACTTTGACTTAGCGGTTTGCTGCCCGACGGTTTACTTGCCAGCACTGTCCCTCTTTTCTCCAGACCAAATTCACTCTGCGTTGACAGAGAAGGGCTACCCGAGGGAACAGGGGAAGACATTTGTGAAGAGGAACTTGCACTTGTCATGAGATCCAAGTGCTCCGTGGGCAAGGGGCACACACTCGCACCAGAAGGTTACAAGGGAACACGAGAGCCCAAACCCTGCAGTCTCCCAAACATCACGTCCTACCCACTCACCATACGGGAAGCGAGTTCCAGCAGCTCGCTCTTGGCCTGTGGGACCCCCTGTGGGTCTCCTTCCATTCTGATCGGGTTGCTCTTCTCGTTGTCCGGGGGAATGCGCACAGACACCTTGTACAGATCCTTCATCCTGTTCACTTCGAGGCAAGGACTGTGGTGACGCCGTCTGCTAGGCAAAGACCTGGAAGCAAGGCACCTGGATTATCACTGCTCAGAGGCTGATGAAGAAGTAAAGCCGCCTCTGGGAAGGGCTCGGTGGGGTAGGGTTGAGCCAGGGGAAATTGCCTCTTCCCCCTGGAGTTCAGCGAGAGCAGACCTGTGCCACACGAGAGCCTGTCCAAGTAAATACCGTGGCATCTACAGAGCCCATTGTTCCCTTGTCAGAGCCAGGCGTGTTTCTTCCCCAAACAGTATCACATTTAGAGCAGAGGATAATCGTTCCTTTCTACCCCAAACTCTTGGCTGGGGACACGTTGCAGTGCTATCAAACTAGCAGACCGCAACAAGGCTTTAGCGTTGGCCATATTCTACTGCCGGTGCTGTAGCACCTTCCTCCAGAGGCCAGACCACACTGCTCCTCCTCCAGCTGACACCCTCTCCCACAAGCCACAGGGCTATTTAACCCCTTAGCGGGAACCAGCTACACCTGCACATCGCCCATGTCAATCAACCCACTGCCTCTGAGGCAAGGCCACAGCTGCGTGTTATCAATGCTAATCAACCCACCGCCTTCATTCCTCTACAGGGAGAAGCTCACCAAGCACATTTCCACCACCCACAACTGGCTGCTAAACTGTCATTCGCACAGAGCAACGTGTGGAAAAAAAAAAAAAAAAATTCCTCCAGGACACATCAAAGTAATTCCACTACTGTTCAGGCTCCCAAGGTACTTTCACCCGTTCAAGCCATCGCAAGGCCTCACGGCCCATTTCTCTCCTTGTACCACCACCACTCCAGAAAAGCAGAGGAAATGTGATGGAGACAGCACACTGGGTGAGCTACAGAGCCCCTGATACCATCTACTAAACACGAAGAGTGTGAGCATGGGAAGGACTAGAAAGGCACTCCACTTACCGTTTAGCTGCTTTCTTGCCAATGAGGTGTCGGTGGAATTGGTGGTCAGCCTTGATTATTGCGTAATCCGTCCCGTGGATCTAAAAAGAATTATATCTTTTATATCTATCTATATATGTATGGATGTACATTATTTTATATTATAATATATAGGGCCAGGTAGGACAGGCCACCGCTTCTGTCTCGTGCCCTAAGTAACTGCCTACTGCCACTATTGGCACTGACTCACCAGCGGTCAGCTACAAGCACTTCTGCTCTTCAGCAGAGCACAAGCATTCCTCTGCTTTGAGAAGAGAGCATTGTGCTCATGAAACATTGAAAAGACTCACTTCTATGCCTCTCCAGCTATAACCAAGAGAATCCTTCCTTCTCCGCACCAAAAAAAATAATGCTGACTTTTCAAGGATGCTATGGATGAGGTTCATAACCAAGGGGTGTCATCCACCTGGCCACACAATTTGTCTCCTGCAAGTTCGATTAAGCATGCCAAGACATCCTATGGATGTGACAAACACCTCATCACCTCTGCTCTGTTGCCCCTTCTTCCCCGAGTTCCTGTTCTCCTTCATAATACCTAGTTGTTCTCTCATTATGAATCCTCCCTTCCCCTTATCAGTGTCAATGGAATCATCGTTCCATGGACAATGAGTCGTCCCTTTCCCCCGCTTGGTCCGAGAGTATTACCTCTGTTCAGTGGCTTGATCCAGGGTGATAGTGCTCGTTCTAGGCGCTGTAAAAAGCGAAATCTATATCCTATGTCCTGATTTTGGGTATCTAACATTAATGCAAAACAGTAATCCTCACACAGTTTTTATTTCATTCTGTAGCGTCGGTGTCGCTATCAGCTGCCTGCGGTAAAGGTTCACGGGAAGGTCTTACATTCTTCGCTGGGATCCATCGAGGTCCTTTTTCTGTAGAGACACAAGCATAACCTTTTCCCCGTGTAACAAGAGGATATGGTCCCATAATTTTACCTGTTTCTGCATCTCGGACCGATACCGGGCCTTTAACCCGTGCCTCGACGGAGGTAGCTGCAGTGAAACGTCGACCTATCGGTGGGTCGTTATCTATTAAAGAACAATTCAAAAAATTAAAAACATACAACGCTTTCTGTAACCGTTCCTCGGGAATAGCCATGCCCATTCCCCCTTTTTGTTGTTGTCATAAACGTTTCAGAGACCGATGAGACCCTTCAATGAGAGATCGACCGGTGGGGGAATGAGCAATGCCGGTAATGTGAGTTCTACCCCATAGGGCAAAAGAGGTTTTTACAGTTGTTGAAACGTAAAGATAAAGACCGATAACGGTCCAGCTTAAGGGAATACCTAAAGCAGCAAAAGCACGCATTAAACGTCTACGAACAGCTCGTGCCTTTTCTCCTGTGTGACACGAGGCAACCAAGGCACCTGAAAATGTATCAATGGAAGAGTGGATATATTTAAGGCTACCAAATTCAGAATCATGCGTGACATCTGTTTGCCATAACGGTAGGCTTTGTAATCCTCTAGGATTAGCTCCTGCAGCAACTGATGGGAAAGAATGTTTTTGACAGTCGGGACAGACAGCAATAATACTTGATGCTTGTTGAGCAGCAAGGCCAAACTGTCGCTTAAGAGCTCCAGCGTTTCGATGGAAAAAAAGAGTGCCTTCGCTTAGCTTGTGCAATACGGTCTGGCAGTACTTGAACTGGTCACGGCAATAGGTCAGCTCGTCGATTGCCTTCTGCAAGAAAACCAGGTAGCGAGGTATGAGACCTAATATGCATAACAAAATAAGGCGCAGATCGAGAGTCCAAAAGGAAAATAAGTTCCTGTAACAGGGTAAAGGGTTGTGAATGCGAAACACTCCGCAGCACAGAAGCTTCAGCTCGTGGAACAATACCTGCAACATAAGCAGAATCAGTAACAAGGTGGAGTGGTACATTCCATTCTCGGAAAACACGAACAACTGCATTCAGTTCTCCTGTTTGAGGTGAACCGGAGACCGTCTCTATGTCCGAATCCCATTGCCTCCGTTGATCATCCCACCACAGAAGAACAGATTTATGCGATTGGCCCGATCCATCTGTAAACACAGTAAGCGCCGGTAAGGGTTGTTCGCTTCTTCTGGGTTTTAACATCAGACGAAAATCAACGTTAAACAGTTTGTGTGAAGGTGGATGGGAAGTTATTCGACCTGTATGTTCTCGCCCGGCACCTCCCCGGGACCTACAGCTTGACAAACTATTGCTGTACAATTCAACCACGAGAACCTCTAACACCTTTACCGCTCAAACCTAGCCTTCTCCTTAACATCTTATATATCCCATAAACACCACCTACCCAAAACCTCAGCACTAAAATCATATTAACCCAACCCCCCATACACACACGCCCCTAAGACTATAGGCGCCCAAACAGCCAACGAAGCCAACGAAACCACGTCCCCGTAGCTTACAATCCAAAGCGTGGCACTGAAGATGCCAAGATGGCGTCCAATATGAAAGCCGAGGACAAAAGACTTAGCCCTAACCTTACGGTTGGCTCCTGCTAGACCTAGACGTGCAAGTATCTGCGGCCCAGTGTAAATGCCCTAGGCCTCCTGCTAAGACCGAAGGAGCAGGCATCAGGCACACGCTACCAACTGTAGCCCAAGACGCCTTGCTCAGCCACACCCCCACGGGCACTCAGCAGTAATTAACAGTAAGCAAGAAGCGCAAGCTTGACTTAGTCACGGCAACCTTCAGGGTTGGTAAATCTCGTGCCAGCCGCCGCGGTCACACCAGAAACCCAAGCCAACAGTCACACGGCGTAGAGAGCGGACCAGAGCCTGTCAGAATAACTAGGAAACCGAAACACAACTAAGCTGTCGTAAGCCCGAGATACCCCTAAGGCCAACCTAAAGATGATCCTAGTAAACCTGACTGCGGCGAATGAAGAGAAGGGACGCAGCTTGATGCAAGCAAATGTCAATGCGTTGTGCAGAAGCACGAGGTTTTATACGCTTGCAGAAGCTGCGCGTTTTAAACCAATTGCTTCTTGAGGCTAAGCCTTGCATACTAGGCAATCCCTGATTGGTGGTTAACTACCGGCACTTAACAGCAAGGTGTTACCTTTCCTTGGCGCCATCCGTCTCCCACTCCCCTGTGCTCTGTAACCATGCCCCATCATGTTGTTAATTGTTGTCTAGACAAGCTCGAGCACACTCCCCTCAGCTGACCGATTGCCACGCGTGGTCCTAGTTTCCAGCCCGCTCCTGCACCTCCCCCTTCCTGTTGCACAAAAGAACCTTTGAAAGCGAACGAGGAAAAACAAGGCCTAAGCAACAGAACAAATAAAAAACCAACCAGGACATATTATCACTGTCAAAATAACCCACTGCCTTTGTTCCGTACAATTCTACAATTTCCCCTTTTTGTTTTTGAACAGCTAGTACCAGGTTTGCCATGTTCCGCAGGGCCCTTGCAAACATGACAGCAACCAAGGTAATAGCAAACAAACAACACTGCCAATCGAGTGAATGGATGCCAGAAAAGGCTGAAATTTTCTCAGATTTTGATAACATGTTGCTGCAGTGGGGCGCCTAAAATCCACGCAGCACATACCATCAAAATCCTCACAGCCACGTCCTTGAACCAACAACAAAAAGCAGCAGCAATTTTGACTCACATGCTTAACTGCCTACCAAACAAGGTGATTGAACTCTTTAATGCTTTCCCTGCTGTTACTCTGCATAAGAGAAGAAGCGCTGCGACACGTTCCCATCCTAGCCTCCTACTACATTAGCATCTACAGAAAGACAATGCTCGACATGCAAAGTGTAAACAACATCACCTTCTTTTGGATTAACGTTATACGTAGGCGGAAGGGCACACCAAACAAGAACCGTTTCCGTCAAAAAGTTCGAAACATAGCATGCCTTCTCTGAACATACCTCTGGGGTCATCCCCTTCATTCCCTCCTTTTGATGCAAAGAGAGACACTTTACCCTAACAGAGAAGCCCCTGTTTACATCTCTGAGCCAGGACACAAGCCACAGCTGTGCGCGCCACCAGGCTCAGGGCAGAAACCACTCCTGTAGTTACCTAACTATATATCTCGACAAGCGTGCAGACACCTATTAAACACTAAATAACCATGTTTATCGTTCCTGTTCTCCTTCGTAATACCTAGTTGTTCTCTCATGATGAATCCTCCCTTCCCCTTATCAGTGTCAATGGAATCATCGTTCCATGGACAATGAGTCGTCCCGTTCCCCCGCTTGGTCCGAGAGTATTACCTCTGTTCAGTGGCTTGATCCAGGGTGATAGTGCTCGTTCTAGGCGCTGTAAAAAGCGAAATCTATATCCTATGTCCTGATTTTGGGTATCTAACATTAATGCAAAACAGTAATCCTCACACAGTTTTTATTTCATTCTGTAGCGTCGGTGTCGGTATCGGCTGCCTGCGGTAAAGGTTCACGGAAAGGTCTTACATTCTTCGCTGGGATCCATCGAGGTCCTTTTCCTGTAGAGACACAAGCATAACCTTTTCCCCGTGTAACAAGAGGATATGGTCCCATAATTTTACCTGTTTCTGCATCTCGGACCGATACCGGGCCTTTAACCCGTGCCTCGACGGAGGTAGCTGCAGTGAAACGTCGACCTATCGGTGGGTCGTTATCTATTCAAGAACAATTCAAAAAATTAAAAACATACAACGCTTTCTGTAACCGTTCCTCGGGAATAGCCATGCCCATTCCCCCTTTTTGTTGTTGTCATAAACGTTTCAGAGACCGATGAGACCCTTCAATGAGAGATCGACCGGTGGGGGAATGAGCAATGCCGGTAATGTGAGTTCTACCCCATAGGGCAAAAGAGGTTTTTACAGTTGTTGAAACGTAAAGATAAAGACCGATAACGGTCCAGCTTAAGGGGATACCTAAAGCAGCAAAAGCACGCATTAAATGTCTACGAACAGCTCGTGCCTTTTCTCCTGTGTGACACGAGGCAACCAAGGCACCTGAAAATGTATCAATGGAAGAGTGGATATATTTAAGGCTACCAAATTCAGAATCATGCGTGACATCTGTTTGCCATAACGGTAGGCTTTGTAATCCTCTAGGATTAACTCCTGCAGCAACTGATGGGAAAGAATGTTTTTGACAATCGGGACAGACAGCAATAATACTTGATGCTTGTTGAGCAGCAAGGCCAAACTGTCGCTTAAGAGCTCCAGCGTTTCGATGGAAAAAAAGAGTGCCTTCGCTTAGCTTGTGCAATACGGTCTGGCAGTACTTGAACTGGTCACGGCAATAGGTCAGCTCGTCGATTGCCTTCTGCAAGAAAACCAGGTAGCGAGGTATGAGACCTAATATGCATAACAAAATAAGGCGCAGATCGAGAGTCCAAAAGGAAAATAAGTTCCTGTAACAGGGTAAAGGGTTGTGAATGCGAAACACTCCGCAGCACAGAAGCTTCAGCTCGTGGAACAATACCTGCAACATAAGCAGAATCAGTAACAAGGTGGAGTGGTACATTCCATTCTCGGAAAACACGAACAACTGCATTCAGTTCTCCTGTTTGAGGTGAACCGGAGACCGTCTCTATGTCCGAATCCCATTGTCTCCGTTGAAAACCTTAGGAAGACAGGAATTGAACCTGCACAGAAGAGATCAAAGGGCTCCATACTCCCCTTATATTACTTCCCAGTAGGGTCAGCTAAACAAAAGCTATCGGGCCCATACCCCGAAAATGATGGTTTAACCTCTTCCTCTACTAAATGAGCCCCGTCACAAAACTAACCTTCTCCTTAAGCCTTCTACTAGGAACAACCATCACAATTTCAAGCAACCACTGACTGCTAGCCTGGCCTGGACTAGAAATCAACACCCTTGCCATTATCCCCTTCCTTTCAAAATCACACCACCCTCGAGCTATGGAAGCTGCAATCAAATACTTTCTCGTCCAAGCAACCGCCTCCGCATTAATCCTCTTCTCAAGCACAATCAACGCACAGCTCACCGGACAATGAGACATTCCGCGACTAAGCCACCCAACAGCCTCCCTACTACTAACTACAGCAGTCGCAATAAAACTAGGCCTAGTACCCTTTCACTTCCGATGTCCAGAGGTCATACAAGGCTCACCTATAACCACTGCCCTACTCGTCTCTACATGAATAAAACTCCCCCCACTCACTCTTCTTTTCTTAACTGCCCCCTCACTGAACCCACTCCTACTGACAACCGTGGCCATTGCATCCGCAGCCATCGGAGGGCGAACAGGACTTAACCAAACACAAATCCGAAAAGTCCTAGCTTTCTCATCGATCGCCCACCTAGGCTGAATAACCATCATCCTCATATACAACCCCAAGCTAACATTAATAACCTTCTACCCATACTCCTTAAGAACCGCCTCCATTTTCTTAGCCCTCAACACAACCAACTCCTCAAAACTATCCACAATAATAACCTCCTGAACAAAAATACCATCGCTAAACGCATCCTTGACGCTAGCACTACTATCCCTAGCCGGCCTGCCCCCACTCCCTGGCTTTTTACCAAAATGACTCATTATCCAGGAACTAACTAAGCAAGAGATATCAACCGCAGCCATAATTATTTCAATACTCTCCCTACAAGGTTTATTTTTCTACCTACGCCTTGCATATTGCTCCACACTCCCACCAAACTCTACAAGCTTCATAAAACAATGATACAATAACAAATCCACAGGCACACCAATTGCTACCTTAATTTCTCTGTCAGTCCTCCTTCTCCCCCCTTCTCCCGCAATCCTGACCGTTACCTAAGAAACTTAGGATCCCCTGCCTACCAAACCGAAGGCCTTCAAAGCCTTAACTAAGAGTTAAATCCTCTTAGTTTCTGCCCACACCACTAAGGCCCGCAGGACACTAAACCTGCACCATCTAAATGCAACGCAGATACTCTAATTCAGCTAGGGCCTCCACGATAAGCCTAGACAGACGGGCCTCGATCCCATAAACTTCTAATTAACAGCTAGACGCTCAAACCAACGAGCTTCTGTCTACCAGACTCCGGCACACTCTCAGCGTACATCAATGAGTTTGCAACTCAACATGAACTTCACCACAGAGTCGATAAGAAGAGGAATTCAACCTCTGTAAAAAGGACTACAGCCTAACGCCTAAACACTCAGCCACCTGACCCGTGACCTTCATCAACCGATGACTAGTTTCAACAAACCACAATGACATCGGCACCCTATACCTACTCTTCGGAGCATGGGCAGGCATAGCCGAGTACCGCCCTCAGCCTCCTTATTCGAGCAGAACTTGGCCAACCAGGAACTCTCCTAGGAGACGACCAAATCTACAATGTCATCATCACCGCCCATGCCTTCGTAAGAATCTTCTTCACAGTTATAGCCATTATAATCGAAGGGTTTGGAAACTGACTAGTCCCCCTTATAACTGGAGCCCCAGACATAGCATTCCCCCGCATAAACAACATCGGTTTCTGAACTACTTCCTCCGTCCTTCCTACTGCTCCTAGCGTCCTCCACAGTAGAAGCTGAAGTCGGAACAGGATGAACCATATACCCTACAATACCCTAGTCCATAGTTTCTCACACTGTCTGACCTTTACATTGGGCTTAACATAAATCTTAATAAACAATACCCTAAGTCCATAGTTTCTCACAATCCCCCCTTTTTCTTTTTATCCTATTATTGTTTATTAGACGCTACTTTCATTCTCGGCACTGCGAACAAACCTTTTTCCACAATCCCAACATTTATCATAACACTCACAAGGTAATACCTCACAATTACAATAGGCATAGTTCTCACGTGGCATAATGCATTCGCAACAATCTTCATCCTCATTAATCGATACACTCTTATACTTTGCCCCAGCCCTCGTAGTTAAAATAAGCAATTGAGCTATGTCAAACCGTTCTTTAATAAAATGTAAAATATAGCGTAATATACAAGGCCCAAATATCAGTCCTAGAATCAACATAATAAGTGGTCCTGCTAAAGCAGACAACAAAGTGGTTAGCCAAGGTGAGATATTAAACCAGTTTTCATACCATGACCTGCCCGCCTCAAGACTCTTTTTACGTTGTTCCAACCTTTTCCGGAGTTCAGACATGGCATCCAGGACTACTCCCGTATGGTCAGCAAAAGAACAACGTTCCTCTTTGAGAGCTACACATAACCCTCCTTCTTTTAAGAACAATAGATCTAATCCTCTTCTATTTTGCAGCACTACTTCTGATAAAGACTTCACTGAAGTGGCTAAATTTTTAATAGATTGTTCTATTCTTGTTAAATCCTCATTTACAGCCATCTGCAAACTTTGTAATTCCTGACCTTTTACTAGGGAGGCTATGCCTGTACCTGCTCCAACTCCGCCCGCTATCAGCAGTGTAGCTAGGGTTACCACTGTAATTGGCTCTCGTTTTTGCCTATTCAGGTCTCCTTCAAAGTGGCGTAACACCTCCTCAGAGGTGTGATAGATCAGACGAGGAACAATAATCACCTGTACGCAAAACTGAGATTGATTAAACACGTTTAGGGATAGGCAAGGCGTTACTCCGAAGTCTGAACAAACCCATTTAGCTCCTGGTGTCGGGATAGCCCATTTGTCATTTTGATTCTTGTGTTTCTTTATGTTAGCTTTAGTGATTGTTTGATTACACAAGGGCTGATATTGTTCGGGCACTGTACCTATACATTTTCCTTGACCTGTTAGCAATTGAATAGTAATTCCTTGCGTATGGTTCCTCTGGTCATCCCATGGGCATTCTTGTGGGTTTGAACCACTAGACCATTGAATCCTATCTGGTATTCCGATTGCCTCAAAATATGGGGGTCTAACATTGTAACATAACCAGCACTCCTTAGTTAAATTTGGTTTGCTTTCATTAAGGGTATGATAAGAGGCTTGCATTAAATCCCATAAGGGGTCTTTAGACTCTGACACTCCTGAATCCCTAACTAAAGAGAACTCAGTCACCGTGTCATTAGTTGTTTTATCTGTTACTGATAGGGAGTTTGGACGAGTGGTTGTAACACTTGTGGGGACAATCTTTTTCTTAGGGAAAGTGGGTGAATTCAATACTTTATTCGGCCCAACAGGGAGTGAATCATATGGTATTTTAATTTTTCTTATGAGAAAGTGCCCTCCCCAATCCTTAGGAATTCCTGCATAGACACGTATTCCCCATGTTCGTCCTACTAACATGTTCGTCTTCTAGGGGATGCAATACTTGAAATTTGATGTGGGTACAGACTTTTTTGTTACGTGGAGCTACATAATCCACGTCGCGCAGACCTGTAAGATCTACACCCGTTTGTTCAGGTACACATCCGTTAGGAGTCCAGGTTGCTTTTATATATTTATCAGGAGCCTTTACTGTCCAGCCCGAGGCTATTGTCTCACATCCCCAATAACCACAATAATAGTGTCCGGGATAATTACAGTAAGGCTGTCCAGAGGCCGGGCATAAATAAAATGGAGGTCCTTTTTCACAAGGTATTGGTACTAAATTACAAAGTTTCACTACACATTCAGGTGGCCCTGGGTTGCTAAAAGTGGCTATTGTTTTCGTTCCTTCCCAAGATATTAGTTCCCACTTAAATGGTTCATGTGGGTTTCCCCCTTTTGCTTGGGTTATTATCAATAGCACAATTAATGGTATACCAGGAAAAAGGGTGTTTGTTAATTTTGTTAATTTAAGTATATTCTTACCAGTCCTGGGGAAGTTCGGCCATGGCTGCTTTTGCATCCCATTTTTCTGGCTCTTTTCTCCACGGTTTGTTTCTCCTCTGCCTCGCCCGTCGACTCGGTTGCTTCGAGCCACGGGGTGTACCATCTTCTCGGCAGCAAGGGAATTCTTCAGGAGAATAGCTGTTGCGGGCTTTTTGCCTGTTTACATAGGCTTCCTACTTCGCAGCTTTAATTAATGGGGCCGAGCAAGACACGGTTAGTACTTCCCTCCTGCACTTTATAGCCAAGATTTCAGCTACAAAGGGGACTGGTTCGGTGGAGTGGTAACAATAATATTGAGGGTTTATTCCTTTGGCAAAAATTTCCCACCACTCATGGGATGCTCGAATAATTTCTTGTTTAGACTCTAATTGTTTTAATTTCCACTCCGTAAGAGTTCTTTGAATTTTCCAACACTGTGTGCAAACTCCTATTGGAGGGTATCCATATTCACAGTGTGTCCACCATTTATTCTGGCATACCTTACACCTGAAACAAGCAAATGGATAACAATTGCAGTTCAAATTATTACATCTAATTCATATATCTAGAGTGCATACATTATTTGCATCAGCATATCTTCTTATACTTGATATTGTGTGGTTGCATAAGTTTAGCAATTTCCTTCAACACACTTTGTACGCTTCCATATATAATAGATAAAAAAAGAAATAATTATAGCAAATATAAACAACAATACACACTTTATACCAAAAGGTAATGCGGCAAAATAATCAAATAAAGTCTCTATCATTACGTTATCTTTTCAGGGTTATCTTGGTGTCACCTGGAGTACTGATTACTTTCCAGTGGGGTCTCGTCACTGGGCCTTTAATGCGACTAGCATGAGTCCATCCACGCTCAGCAGTCCGGACAGCCGTTTCTGTTGTAAGCAGAACAAGATAAGGTCCCTCCCAATTGGGTTTTAGGGTTTCTTCTTTCCACGTTTTAACCAATACCCAGTCCCCAGGTTTAAGAGTATGAATGTTTAAGTCCAACGGTGGTCGTTGTACAATCAGTCCATGTTCCCAAAGCTTGTTACGATGTTCTGCTAATCGTGAAACGTATTCATTAATCACACGGTCTCGAATTAAAACATTTGTTTGTGGACTTTCAATTCTATAGGACATTCCATACACCATTTCAAACGCTGATATTCCTACATCTGCTCGGGGTCTGGTTCTGAGAATGAATAGCGCCATGGGTAGGCACTTAATCCATGATAATTTGGTTTCTATCCTTAATTTAGTCAAAATAGTTTTGATTTCTCCATTCATCCTTTCAACTTTTCCCGAACTTTGTGGATGCCATGGCGTATGGTATTCCCACTTAATACCCAAGCTTTCTGTTAGATCTCTAACAATTTTTGACACAAAGTGTGTTCCTCTGTCCGAGTCGATTACTTCAGGTACTCCATATCGAGGTATAATGTGTTCAAGTAACACTTTAGTAACTTGGTTAGCAGTTGCCTTGGAGGTAGGAAAAGCCTCAACATAATGTGTTAAATGATCCACCATTACTAATAAATATTTGTAACGCCCTACCCTGGGTAGCTCAGTAAAATCCACTTGTATGTGTGAGAAAGGTCTGTATGCTGGGGAACGTCCTCCAAGAGGCTTTTGTCTCATGTTGTTTCGATTAACCTTTTGACAGGTCTCGCAGGCTGCCGTGACTGTCTTTGCTATGTTATATACGCCTATACAGGCAAACTGTTGATTGAAATGATCAACTAACGCCTGGGTTCCCCAGCGTGTTTTACTATGTATTTTTGAAAATATTTCAAGTGCTATGCCCTTCGGCAAAACTTCTCTCCCATCTGGCAATATGTACTTACCATCCTGTTCCTTAGCTCCCATTTGTTCTCGTTTTTCCTTTTCTGCAGACTCAAACCTCAAATTTTTACTAACAGGTATTTGTTGTATAGTTAAAATCGTACTATAATTGCCTGCCACTCGTTTTGCTTCTGTATCAGCTGCATTATTTCCCCTAACTTGGTAACTCGTACCTCGCTGGTGTCCCTTTATATGTACAACTGCTATTTTATTCGGCATTTTTAATGCCTCCAGAACTCGCCGAATTAATTCCGGGTGTATCAGTTCTTTTCCCTGTGAGTTAACGAATCCTCTGTCTCCCCATATTTTCCCAAAAGTGTGCACTACTCCGAACGCATAGCGTGAGTCTGTATATATAGTTCCATCCTTTCCCTTCAGTGACACTAATGCTTTCCACAATGCATACAGCTCACAGGCTTGAGCCGACCAGCTGGCACTCAGGGGGCCTGATTCTATTGTCTTAAATTCTCTTTTTTCCAACTTAACGATGGCATATCCGGACAATCGTTTACCTTCCACTATTCGTGATGACCCATCTGTAAATAATACTTCTCCACATTGTAGTTCTTCTTCTTCTAAGTCTGGCCTAATGCGTGTCTGCTGTTCAATTGTTTGAAAACAATTGTGCAATAGTTCATTACCTTCTCCTGGGTACAAAAATTCAGCGGGGTTAACTGCTCCAATAGTTTTCAAAGATAGTTTAGGGGATTCTATAAGTATTCCCTCATACTTTAATAATCGGCTATCTGTAAGCCATTTTTCTGCTTTTTGTTGTAACACTCCCCTGATATTATGAGGCGCATATAAGACAACTTCTCCATTAAAGGTAATGCGATTCGTTTCCTCAAGTAATAAGGCAGCAGCAACAATGATTTGTAAACAACTCGGCCAACCCCTGCTCACAGGGTCCAACAGCTTTGATAAGTATGCCACCGGTTTCTTTTGTCCGGCCCATTCCTGAGTTAATACTCCGAATGCCGTTCCTTCATATATGTTAACAAATAAATGGAATGGCCGCTTTAAATCTGGGAGGCTTAAAACCGGTGCTTGGCTTAGCTCCCTTTTGAGACTGGCAAACTGCTCTTGATCCTGAGGGGTCCACTTGGGCATTTTGTCTTTAGACAGTTGTTCATATAAGAATTTAACTTTAAAGCTGTAGTTCTCTATCCGTTGCCTACAATACCCAAATAGCCCTAATGCCTGCCGAATTTGCCTCTTAGTGACAGGCATAGGTAATTCCAGAATTCCTTTAATGCGCTCTGGATCCAATATCTTCTTGCCGTTAAACAAATAACGCCCCAAATATTTCACTTTTTCCTCCACAAATTGTAACTTTTCTTGTGATACCCGTAGTCCCTTTTGTGCAAGAAAGTTTAGGAGCCGAATGCTTTCTTTTCTTACATCCTCCTTATTATTCCCTGCTATGAGCAGATCATCTACATACTGTAACAGCACGTTTCCCGTTTGTACCTGGTATTCTTTTAAGAGCTCTTCCAGGGCCTGTCCAAACAGATTAGGGGACTCAGTGAACCCTTGGGGGAGCACGGTCCATCTCAATTGCTGTTTACGGCCTGTCTCTATGTCTTCCCATTCAAAGGCAAAATAATCACGGCATTCTTCTGCCAGTGGACAGGCCCAAAAGGCATCCTTTAAATCAGCCACACTATACCAGGAGTTATGGGGTCCTAGCTTGCTTAGCAGTGTGTATGGATTTGCTACTACAGGGAACCGGGCGATAGTTCTTTTGTTTATTTCCCTTAGATCATGTACGAGCCGATATTTCCCATTTGGTTTCTTCACAGGCAGAATGGGGGTGTTAAAGGGTGACATACAAGGCTCTAAGAATTCCTTGTGCTAACAATCGATCGATTTCTGGTTTTAATCCCCTCCGTCCTTCTAGGGATATGGGATATTGCCTTACCCTCACAGGTATGTGGGGTTCGGAAATTTGGATTTTAATCGGTGGGATTTCCAGTCTACTAATTGTGTCCGGAGAGTACCAGACACCGGGGTTAATTTGTTTTTGATCATCCACGGTCAAAGGATAAGCAGACACTGTTAGCTCTTGATTTTTCACTTTAATTTCTAATTGCAATTCAACAATTAAATCTCGTCCTAACAGATTAAATTCTGCTTCAGGGACGAGCAAGAGTTCACCCATTCCAAATTTATTTTCAGTTTCGAATACCACATTTTTGATTTTGCTTACTTTAAAGGGTTCTCCTTTTGCCCCAATTACTTGTACTTTTTCAGGGGAAACTTTACATCCCTCAGGTATTTGCTTAATAGTTGATTTCTCAGCCCCAGTGTCTACTAAAAAGGTGAACTCTTGTTTATGGGGACCTATTTTTAATTTTATCAAGGGCTCATGATGACTCCGGTCCCCTAAGATATAGAGCCCCTGACTCTCCTATTCCGTTTTCAATATTTCCTCATCCCTGATCCTTTCTCTGCAATTCTGTTTTATATGTCCCCTTTTTCCACAGTAAAAACAACATCTCTGTTCCTTCTTCACTACTACGTTCCCTTGTTTCGTTCCAGCAGATCTGTGTTCACCAGTTTGCCCTTTGCGATCCTCTCTGACTGCTGCTACCATCATTTTTACTTGTCGCTTGCTGCTCTCTTCTTCCCGCCTTACGTAGACTTTCTGAGCTTCCCTCAATAATTCATCCAAGCCTCTATTCTGCCAGTCTTCTAACTTTTCAATCTTCTTTCTGATATCTTCCCATGATTTTGCCACAAACTGAGTTTTGAGGAGCGCTTGCCCTAAAGGGTCGTCTGGATTTACCCCAGAGTACAGCTGAAGGGCTTTCCTCAGTCGTTCCAGCCACTCAGTAGGGCTTTCATCTTTCTTTTGCATTTCATTAAATGCTTTATTGATATTCTGGCCACGGGGTACTGCTTCCCCAATCCCCTGGATTACTATAGTTCTCAGGTCCTGCATATGAGTTCTATGCACTGGATCCTGATTATCCCAATGAGGTCTTTGGAGTGGCCATTTAATATCTGCTTGGGGTCCCTGGGCATGCTGAGCATCCCACAGTCTCATTCCTGCTCGTCTAATCATATCTCTTTCCTCGGTAGTAAATAATTGACCAAGGATAGATTGCATCTCATCCCAAGTATAAAGGTTTGGTCCCAAAAATGGATTTAATCTTTCTGCCACTCCGAGTGGGCCTTCAATTAAGTTTCCCATCTCGGTTCTTTTAAAATCTCGTAGGTCAGCCGAGTTTAGGGGTACGGAAATATATCCGATCACAGGTTGAGGTCCCCCCATGGGTATTTCCCTTAGGGGGTACATTTGAGCTGCCCCTTTCTGACTTCTAGTTATGCGTCTAGGAAGAGGGGGAGACCCTTGTTCCGACTCTGGTGGGGGAGTGGGCGCTCTGGGGACCTCTGCGGGAGCAGGAGGAGGAATGTAAGGAGGGGGGGTTAGAAGGGTTTCGTCCAACTCTTCCTGCTTTTTCTTTTGTTTAGTTTTCATTTCATTCAGTGGGTAAAGTCTAGCTCCCGGTCTTTCTAGCCACACTTCCGCATATCGACTCTCCTCCGGGTTAAGGGGTTTTTTATTATTAACCCAGAGGTTTAATTGCTGTCTTACCCAATCTTCTTCTGACCCATAGACTGGCCAAAAGACATTTTTAGAAATCTTCTTCCCTCCCCATATCTTAGTACAATATTCTATCATCTTCTGCTTATCTTTCCCTAGGGTTCCAAGGAAATATCTCCAATTGTCTAAGATATATGCCAGAGGGGTATTCTTAGGTACAGTGGGTACCCTTCCCATGGGAGTCGAAGGCTTGCTGCCCTTCGCCCCCATCTTCTGGAATATCCACAAACATACACTCACTCGCTCCCCTTGTTCCTGGCCCAGTCCCTCGCGGGAGATGGGAAACGCAGTACTTAAGAGTCCGCACTCGCTTGGTTCAGTATATCGAACCTCTCACTCGTTATATCCCAGGAAACCCAATCCCGCCCGAACGGCAAACCCGCAAACAAATTCGCAATATACTTACGCGTCCTGCGTCTTCGTCCGGACTCCCGTGCACAGAATTTTTATGGGATTTTACCGGTTTCTCCTTTGCTCATTATTCTAGAATTTAGGTTCGTCGGTAAGGTTGGAGTAAGCTGTTGGTCGCGGGGCCGCGAAATGTCGCGGGGCGCCTCCCCGGAGGACCAAAGCCCACCGTTCCTTATCCGAGTCACGGCACCAGAAATTGTTATAAATTGAGACCACAACGGATCATAATCCAATTAAAATTTTATTAATTATAGCAAGTAGAATATGAGCAAAAACAGCGCTGGACGACAGGGGAGTCTGCGCTCCGCCCACTGCCGTCCTGAGCAGTTCAAACAGTCCCTTTTTATACATCTTTACTCCCGTGTTCATGAGGTAGTGGAGGTACTCTGCGCATGCTTCAGTTGTTGTTAGGGGGTCGTTTTCTGCCTTCTGGTGGTCGTTGAGGCCGAAGTAAGAAGTCTTCCTCCTTTGTCCCATAGTTGACCCCTCACTCATATGTCCTTATATGGGGTAGTTTGTCCTGTTTCTGTCGGTTCCTGGACATCTGGTGGTTATCTTATCTTGCACAAGCGGTATCTTGTGGCTGTTTATATCTTTTGCTGTCTGACCTTTACATTGGGCCTAACATAAATCTTTATAAACAATACCCTAGTCCATAGTTTCTCACATTCCGCAAACAGTATCACATTTAGAGCAGAGGATAATCGTTCCTTTCTACCCCAAACTCTTGGCTGGGGACACGTTGCAGTGCTATCAAACTAGCAGACCGCAACAAGGCTTTAGCGTTGGCCATATTCTACTGCCGGTGCTGTAGCACCTTCCTCCAGAGGCCAGACCACACTGCTCCTCCTCCAGCTGACACCCTCTCCCACAAGCCACAGGGCTATTTAACCCCTTAGCGGGAACCAGCTACACCTGCACATCGCCCATGTCAATCAACCCACTGCCTCTGAGGCAAGGCCACAGCTGCGTGTTATCAATGCTAATCAACCCACCGCCTTCATTCCTCTACAGGGACAAGCTCACCAAGCACATTTCCACCACCCACAACTGGCTGCTAAAATGTCATTCGCACAGAGCAGCGTGTCGAAAAAAAAAAAAAAAAAATTCCTCCAGGACACATCAAAGTAATTCCACTACTGTTCAGGCTCCCAAGGTACTTTCACCCGTTCAAGCCATCGCAAGGCCTCACGGCCCATTTCTCTCCTTGTACCACCACCACTCCAGAAAAGCAGAGGAAATGTGATGGAAACAGCACACTGGGTGAGCTACGGAGCCCCTGATACCATCTACTAAACACGAAGAGTGTGAGCATGGGAAGGACTAGAAAGGCACTCCACTTACCGTTTAGCTGCGTTCTTGCCAATGAGGTGTCGGTGGAATTGGTGGTCAGCCTTGATTATTGCGTAATCCATCCCGTGGATCTAAAAAGAATTATATTTTTATATCTATATCTATATATGTATGTATGTACATTATTTTATATTATAATATATAGGGCCAGGTAGGACAGGCCACCGCTTCTGTCTCGTGCCCTAAGTAACTGCCTACTGCCAGTATTGGCACTGACTCACCAGCGGTCAGCTACAAGCACTTCTGCTCTTCAGCAGAGCACAAGCATTCCTCTGCTTTGAGAAGAGAGCATTGTGCTCATGAAACATTGAAAAGACTCACTTCTATGCCTCTCCAGCTATAACAAAGAGAATCCTTCCTTCTCCGCACCAAAAAAATTAATGCTGACTTTTCAAGGATGCTATGGATGACCAAGGGGTGTCATCCACCTGGCCACACAATTTGTCTCCTGCAAGTTCGATTAAGCATGCCAAGACATCCTATGGATGTGACAAACACCTCATCACCTCTGCTCTGTTGCCCCTTCTTCCCCCAGTTTCTTACTGGAACTAGTAACTGCAGCTCACCAGTTCCTTGAGCACGGCTTCAATCTGTTCCTGAGCCACATGCACATCTTCTGTAGGTCCTTCCAAAGTGATGTTATCCTCTCCTCCAGTGAATTTGATGTGAACCTTGAGGTGAAGGACAATGAATCTCTTCAGAATTTGCCAAGATCCAAGCCAGGCCAATGCTTTTGGTCAGGCCTACACCATCGATCCCTGCCACTGAGAGATGTGCTCCTTCCCAAAAAGCCCAGACCAAATCCCCACAATTTTACAAGTCAGAAACTTAACAATTTCGGCCATATGGCAGTGCCTAGAGCCCAAGGCTCTGGTGCCGTCCCGGTTTCTGCAAGGGCTTTGGAGAAGTTTACTCATTTAGCCTTTATCTAGATACCGTCTAACTCCCCAGGGAGAAGCCTTGCTGCACTCGCCATTTCCAGGTATCCTACTACATCAGTTCTCAAAACAGCACCACATAAAGCTTCCTTGGAAGGGCTCAACCCATGACAGTAACATAGGAGGAGCAGTGTTTGCAGCAGTAAAAGAGAGGGTTCCCTTGAACAGCAAAGATCTGTGTCATTTCCCCCTGGTTTTACCCACGCTAGAATACACCTCTCTCTTTTGTGACGAGTGATCTGGACTAAAGCTTTTTCTACGCCGGGGGTGCTAAGCTAACCAGCTCACCCATACCTTTGGCATCTGCTGAGTTATTTTGGCCAGGTTCTGTCCTTTCTTTCTAATAATGAAACGATGAAGCCAAGAGGGGGCAGAGACCGAGGAGACGGTAAAACTGTTGGCCTGAGAGACAGAAAAACAGAGAAGCTGTTTGATGGACAAACCACAGCACACCCCAGCAAGTCCCAGCCCACCACAGCCTGTCCCAGCCACCCACAGCCCGTCCCAGCCCGTCCCAGCTCACCACAGCCCATCCCAGCCCACCACAGCCCACCAGAGCCCGTCCAGGACCACCACAGTCCGTTCCAGCCCACCACAGCCCGTCCCCGCCCAAAAAAGCCCGTCCCAGACCACCACAGCCCGTCCCAGCCCCTCCCAGCCCACCACAGCCCGTCCCAGACCACCAGAGCCCGTCGCAGCTTACCACAGCCCGTCACAGCTCTCCACAACCCACCACAGCCCGTCCCAGCCCGTCCTCACCCACCACAGCCCGTCCCAGCCCACCACAGCCCACCACAGTTCACCACAGCCCGTCCCAGCCCACCACAGCCCTCCAGAGCCCGTCTCAGCTCACCACAGCCTGTCCCAGCCCACCACAGCCCACCGCAGCCCATCCCAGCCCACCACGGCTCGTCCCAGCCCGTGCCAACCCGTCACAACACACCACAGCCCACCACAGCCCGTCCCTACCCACCACAGCATGTCCCAACCCACCACAGCCCACCACAGCCCTTCAGAACCCACCACAGCCCACCACAGCCCGTCCCAGACCACCACAGCCCACCACAGCCCGTGCCAGCCCACCACAGCCCGCCTCAGCCCACTACAGCCCGTCCCAGCCCACCACAGCCCGTCCCAGCTTGTCCCAGACCACCACAGCTCTTCCCAGCCCACCATAACCAACCACAGCCCATCCCAGCCGATCCCAGCCCACCACAGCCCGTCCCATCACACCACAGCCCACCACAGCCCGTCCCAGCCAACCACGGCCCGTCCCAGCCCACCACAGCCCGTCCCAGCCCACCACGGCCCATCCGGGCCCAACACAGCCCACCAAGGCGCACCACAGCCCATCCCAGCCCATTACAGCCTGTCCCAGACCACCACATCCCATCTCAGCCCACCACAGCCCGTCCCAGCCCACCACAACCGACCACAGCCCACCACAGCCCACCACGGCCGACCACAGCCCACCACGGCTGACCACAGCCCACCACGGCCCATCCAAGCCCACCACGGCCCATCCAAGCCCACCACGGTCCACCACGGCACGTCCCAGCCCACCAAAGAGCATCACAGCCCGTCCCAGCCCGTCCCAGCCCACCACAGTATGTCCCAGACCACCAGAGCCCGTCCCAGCCCATCCCAGCCCATCCCAGCCCACCACAGCCCACCACGCCCCGTGCCAACCCACCAGAGCCCGTCCCAGCTCACCACAGCCCACCACAGCCCGTCTCAGACCACAAGAGGTCGTCCCAGCCCACCACTAACCCACCAAAGCCCGTCCCCGCCCACCACAGCCCGTCCCAGCTTACCACAGCGCACCACAGCCCGTCCCAGCCCACCAGAGGTCGTCCCAGCTCACCACAACCCACCACAGCCCTTCCCAGCCCGTACCAGCCCACCACAGCCCGTCCCAGCCCACCACGGCCGCCGCAGACCATCAGAGCCTGTCCCAGCCCACCACAATCCTGTCCCAGCCCACTATAGCCCGTCCCAGCCCACCACAACCCGTTCTAGCTCACCACAACCCACCACAGCGCACCATAGCCCACCACAGCCCACCACAGCGCACCAGAGTCTGTCCCGGCCCACCAGAGCCTGTCCCAGCCCACCACAGCCCGTCCCAGCCCACCGCAGCCCGCCACGGCCCGTCCCAGCCCACCACAGCCCATTCCAGACCACCAGAGCCCTTCCCAGTTCACCACAGCCCACCAAAGCCCGTCCAATTTCACCACAGCCCGTCTCAGCTCACCACAACCCACCACAGCCCGTCCCAGCCCACTGCAGCCTATCCCAACCCGTCCCAGCCCACCACGGCCCGTCCCAGCCCACCACGGCCCGTCCCAGCCCGTCCCAGCCCGTCCCAACCCACCAAAGCCCGTCCCAGCACACCGCAGCCCACCACAGCCCGTCCCAGCTTACCACAGCCCACCACAGCCCGTCCCAGCCCACCACAGCCCGTCCCAGCCCACCACTGCCCGTCCCAGCCCACCACTGCCCGTCCCAGCCCGTCCCAGCCCGTCCCAACCCACCACAGCCCACCACAGCCCACCACAGCCCACCACAGCCCATCCCAGCCCACCACGGCCCGTCCCAGCCTGTGCCAAACCGTCACAACACACCACAGCCCACCACAGCCCGTCCCTACCCACCACAGCATGTCCCAACCCACCACAGCCCACCACAGCCCTTCAGAACCCACCACAGCCCACCACAGCCCGTCCCAGCCCACCACAGCCCGTCCCAGGCCACCACAGACCACCACAGCCCACCACAGCCCGTGCCAGCCCACCACAGCCCGCTTCAGCCCACTACAGCCCGTCCCAGCCCACCACAGCCCACCACAGCTTTTCCCAGACCACCACAGCTCTTCCCAGCCCACCATAACCAACCACAGCCTATCCCAGCCGATCCCAGCCCACCACAGCCCATCCCAGCCAACCACGGCCCGTCCCAGCCCACCACAGCCCGTCCCAGCCCACCACGGCCCACCACAGCCCACCACGGCCCATCCGGGCCCAACACAGCCCACCAAGGCGCACCACAGCCCATCCCAGCCCATTACAGCCTGTCCCAGACCACCACATCCCATCTCAGCCCACCACGGCCGTCCCAGCCCACCACAACCGACCACAGCCCACCACAGCCCACCACGGCCGACCACAGCCCACCACGGCTGACCACAGCCCACCACGGCCCATCCAAGCCCACCACGGCCCATCCAAGCCCACCACGGTCCACCACGGCACGTCCCAGCCCACCACAGAGCACCACAGCCCGTCCCAGCCCGTCCCAGCCCACCACAGTATGTCCCAGACCACCAGAGCCCGTCCCAGCGCACCACAGCCCATCCCAGCCCACCACAGCCCACCACGCCCCGTGCCAACCCACCAGAGCCCGTCCCAGCTCACCACAGCCCACCACAGTCCGTCCCAGACCACAAGAGGTCGTCCCAGCCCACCACTAACCCACCAAAGCCCGTCCCCGCCCACCACAGCCCGTCCCAGCCAACCACAGCGCACCACAGCCCGTCCCAAGCCACCTGAGCCCGTCCCAGCTTACCACAGCCCACCACAGCCCGTCACAGCCCGTCCCAGCCCACCAGAGGTCGTCCCAGCTCACCACAGCCCGTCCCAGCCCACCACAACCCACCACAGCCCGTCCCAGCCCATCCCAGCCCACCACAGCCCGTCCCAGCCCACCACGGCCGCCGCAGACCATCAGAGCCCGTCCCAGCCCACCACAATCCCGTCCCAGCCCACTATAGCCCGTCCCAGCCCACCACAACCCGTTCTAGCTCACCACAACCCACCACAGCACACCATAGCCCACCACAGCGCACCAGAGTCTGTCCCGGCCCACCACAGCCCGTCCCAGCCCACCGCAGCCCGCCACGGCCCGTCCCAGCCCACCACAGCCCATTCCAGACCACCAGAGCCCTTCCCAGTTCACCACAGCATGTCCCAGCACACCACAGCCCACCACAGCCCGTCCAATTTCACCACAGCCCGTCTCAGCTCACCACAACCCACCACAGCCCGTCCCAGCCCACCACAGCCCACCACAGCCCGTCGCAGCCCACCACAGCCCGTCTCAGCCCATCAGAGCCCGTCCCAGCTTACCACAGCCCACCACAGCCTGTCCCAGCCAGTCCGATCCCACCACAGCCCGTCCCAGCCCACCAAAGCTCGTCCCAGCCCACCACAACCCACCACAGCCCGTCCCAGCCCACCAGAGCCGGACCCAGCCCGTCCCAGCCTACCACGGCCGCCGCAGACCACCAGAGCCCATCCCAGGCCACCACAGCCCGTCCCAGCACACCACAGCCCACCACAGCCCGTCTCAGCTCACCACAACCCACCACAGCACACCACAGCCCACCACAGTGCACCAGAGCCCGTCCCGGCCCACCAGAGCCCGTCCCAGCCTACAACAGCCCGTCCCGGCCCACCAGATCCCATCCCAGCCTGTGCCAGCTCACCACAACCCACCACAGCCCATCCCAGCCCACCATAGCCCGTCTCAGCCCACCACAACCCGTCCTAGCCCACCACAGCCCGTCCCAGCTTACCAAAGCTCACCACAGCCCGTCGCAGCCCACCACAACCCGTCCTAGCCCACCACAGCCCGTCCCCGCCCACCACAGCCCATCCAAAACCATTCCAGCCCACCACAGCCCGTCCCAGCCCACCACAACCCGTCCCAGCCCGTCCCAGCTCGTCCCAGCCCGTCCCAGACCACCAGAGCCCGACCCAGCCCCCCACAGCCCGTCCCAACCCACCACAGTTAACCACGGCCCGTCCCAGCCCACAACGGCCCACCACGGCTCACAAGAGCCCGTCCCAGCCCACCACAATTCGTCCCAGTGCACCACAGCCCGTCCCAGCCCACCACAACCCGTCCCAGCCTGTCCCAGCTCGTCCCAGCCCGTCCCAGACCACCAGAGCCCGTCCCAGCCAACCACAGGCCGTCACAGCCCATCCCAGCTCTCCACAACCCACCACAGCTCGTCCCAGCCCACCATAGCCCGTCTCAGCCCACCACAACCCGTCCTAGCCCACCACAGCCCGTCCCAGCTTACCAAAGCTCACCACAGCCCGTCGCAGCCCACCACAACCCGTCCCCGCCCACCACAGCCCATCCCCGCCCACCACAGCCCGTCCCAGCCCACCACAGCCCGTGCCAGCCCACCACAGCCCATCCCACCCCACCACAAACTACCACAGCTCGTCCCAGCACACCACAGACCGTCCCAGCCCGTCCCCGCCCACCACAGCCCGTCCAAGGCCATCCCAGCCCACCACAGCCGGTCCCAGCCCATCCCATTCCACCACGGCACGTCCCAGCCCACCGCGGCCCGTCCCAGACCACCACGGCCCACCACAGCCTGTCCCAGCCCACCACAGCCCGTCCCTACTCACCGCAGCCCACCACAGCCCGTCCCAGCCCACCACGACCCGTCCCAGCTTACCACGGCCCGTCGCAGCCCACCACGGTCCGTCCCAGGTCACCACAGCCCGTCCCAGCCCACCACAGCCGCCGCAGACCATCAGAGCCCGTCCCAGCCCACCACAATCCCGTCCCAGCCCACTATAGCCCGTCCCAGCCCACCGCAGCCCGTCCCAGCCCACCACAGCCCGTCCCAGCCCACCACTGCCCGTCCCAGCCCGTCCCAGCCCGTCCCAACCCACCAAAGCCCATCCCAGAACACCACAGCCCACCACAGCCCATCACAGCCCACCACAGCCCGTCCCAGCTTACCACAGCCCACCACAGCCCGTCCCAGCCCACCACAGCCCGTCCCAGCCCACCACAGCCCGTCCCAGCCCACCACTGCCCGTCCCAGCCCACCACTGCCCGTCCCAGCCCGTCCCAGCCCGTCCCAACCCACCACAGCCCACCACAGCCCACCACAGCCCACCGCAGCCCACCACGGCCCGTCCCAACCCGTGCCAAACCGTCACAACACACCACAGCCCACCACAGCCCGTCCCTACCCACCACAGCATGTCCCAACCCACCACAGCCCACCACAGCCCTTCAGAACCCACCACAGCCCACCACAGCCCGTCCCAGCCCACCACAGCCCGTCCCAGGCCACCACAGACCACCACAGCCCACCACAGCCCGTGCCAGCCCACCACAGCCCGCTTCAGCCCACTACAGCCCGTCCCAGCCCACCACAGCTTGTCCCAGACCACCACAGCCCACCACAGCTCTTCCCAGCCCACCATAACCAACCACAGCCTATCCCAGCCGATCCCAGCCCACCATAGCCCATCCCAGCCAACCACGGCCCGTCCCAGCCCACCACAGCTTGTCCCAGCCCACCACGGCCCACCACAGCCCACCACGGCCCATCCGGGCCCAACACAGCCCACCAAGGCGCACCACAGCCCATCCCAGCCCATTACAGCCTGTCCCAGACCACCACATCCCATCTCAGCCCACCACAGCCCGTCCCAGCCCACCACAACCGACCACAGCCCACCACAGCCCACCACGGCCGACCACAGCCCACCACGGCCGACCACAGCCCACCACGGCCCATCCAAGCCCACCACGGCCCATCCAAGCCCACCACGGTCCACCACGGCACGTCCCAGCCCACCACAGATCACCAGAGCCCGTCCCAGCCCGTCCCAGCCAACCACAGTATGTCCCAGACCACCAGAGCCCGTCCCAGTCCACCACAGCCCTTCCCAGCCCACCACAGCCCACCACGCCCCGTGCCAACCCACCAGAGCCCGTCCCAGCTCACCACAGCACACCACAGCCCGTCCCAGACCACAAGAGGTCGTCCCAGCCCACCACTAACCCACCAAAGCCCGTCCCCGCCCACCAAAGCCCGTCCCAGCCAACCTCAGCCCACCACGGCCCGCCATGGCCCACTGCGGCCCACCACGGCCAACGACGGCCCGCCACAACCCGCCACAGACTGTCCCGGCCCGCCAAAGCCCATCCCAGCCTGCCACAGCCCGACCCAGCCCACCACAGCCTGTCACAGCCCACCACAGCTCGTCCCGGCCCACCACAGCCCTTCCCTGACCACAACAGCCCGTCCCAGCCCACCACAACCCACCACAGCCCGGCCCACCACAGCCCGTCTAAACTCACCATAACCCACCACAGCCCACCACAGCCCGTCCCGGCCCACCACAACTCGTCCCAGCCCACCACAGGCCGTCCCGGCCCACCACAACTCGTCCCGGCCCACCACAGGCCGTCCCAGCCCACCACAGGCCGTCCCAGCCCACGACAGCTTGTCCCAGCCAGCCACAGCCCACCACAGCCCATCCCAGCCCACTGCAGCCCGTCCCAACCAGCCACAGCCCACCACAGCCCGTCCTGGCCCACCACAGCCCGTCCCTGACCACAACACCCGTCCCAGCCCACCACAACCTGTCCCAGCCCACCACATCCCACCACAGCCCGTCCCAGCTCATCCCAGCCAGACATAGCCCGTACGAGCCCACCACAGCCCGTAACAGCCAGTCCCAGCCCACCACAGCCCGTTCCAGACCACCAGAGCCTGTCCCAGCCCGTCCCCGCCCACCACAGCCCATCCCAGCCCGTCCCAGCCCGTCCCAGCTCGTCCTAGCTCGTCCCAGCCCACCACAGCCCGTCCCAGCCACCCACAGCCCGTCCCAGCCCATCCCAGCTCACCACAGCCCATCCCAGCCCACCACAGCCCACCAGAGCCCGTCCAGGACCACCACAGTCCGTTCCAGCCCACCACAGCCCGTCCCCGCCCAACACAGCCCGTCCCAGACCACCACAGCCCGTCCCAGCCCCTCCCAGCCCGTCTCAGCCCACCACAGCCCGTCCCAGCCCGTCCCAGACCACCAGAGCCCGTCGCAGCCCACCAGAGCCCGTCACAGCCCGTCACAGCTCTCCACAACCCACCACAGCCCGTCCCAGCCCGTCCTCGCCCACCACAGCCCGTCCCAGCCCACCACAGCCCACAAAAGCCCACCACGGCCCACCACAGTTCACCACAGCCCGTCCCAGCCCACCACAGCCCTCCAGAGCCCGTCTCAGCTCACCACAGCCTGTCCCAGCCCACCACAGCCCACCGCAGCCCATCCCAGCCCACCACGGCCCGTCCCAGCCCGTGCCAACCCGTCACAACACACCACAGCCCACCACAGCCCGTCCCTACCCACCACAGCGTGTCCCAACCCACCACAGCCCACCACAGCCCTTCAGAACCCACCACAGCCCACCACAGCCTGTCCCAGGCCACCACAGACCACCACAGCCCACCACAGCTCGTCCCAGACCACCACGGCCCGTCCCAGCCCACCATGGCCCGTCCCAGCTCACCACGGCCCGTACCAGGCCGTCCCAGCCCACGACAGCCCGTCCCAGCCCACCAGAGCCCGTAACAGCCCACCACAGCCCGTCCCAGCCCACCACGGCCAACGAAAGCCCACCACAGCCCACCACGGCCCACCACAGCCCGTCCCAGCCCACCACATCCCGTCCCAGCCCACCACATCCCGTCCCAGCCCACCAGAGCCCGTCCCAGCCTGTTTCAGCCCACCACGGCTAACCACGGCCTGTCCCGGCCCACCACGGCCAACCACGGTCCACCATGGCCCACCAGAGCACACCACGGCCCACTACGGCCCTTCCCAGTCCACCACAGCCCACCACAGCCTGTCCCAGCCCACCACGGCCCGTCCCAGCCCACCAAAGCCCACCCCAGCCCACCACGGCCCGTCCCAGCCCACCACGGCCCATCACAGCCCACCACAGTTCACCACAGCCCGTCCTAGCCCAGCACGGCCTGTCCCAGCCCACCACGGACCACCACGGCCCATCACAGCCCACCACAGCCTGTCCAAGCCCAGCACAGCCCTCCACAACCCTCCACAGCCCGTCCCAACCCTCCACAGCTCATCCCAGCCTACCACAGCCCGTTGCAGCCCAACACAGCTTATCCCAGCCCACCGCAGCCCGTCCCAGCCCACCGCAGCCGTCCCAGCGCACCGCAACCCATCCCAGCCCACCACAGCCCACCACAGGTCACCACAGCCCACCACAGGTCACCACAGCCCACCACAGCCCGTCCCAGCCTGTTTCAGCCCACCACGGCTAAACACGGCCCGTCCCGGCCCACCACAGCCCGTCCCAGTCCAATCCAGCCCACCACAACCCGTCACAGTTCGTCCCAGCCCACCACAGCCCGTCGCAGCCCACCACAGCTTTTCCCAGCTCGTCCCAGAGCACCACAGCCTGTCACAGCCCGTCCCAGCCCACCACAGCCCGTCCCAGCCCGTCCCAACCCACCACAGCCAGTCCCAGCCCACCACAGCCCGTCCCCGCCCACCACAGCCTGTCCCAGCCCACCACAGCCCACCAAAGCCCATCTAAGCTCACCAGAACCCACCACAGCCCACTACGGCCCGTCCCAGCCCACCACGGCCTGTCCCAGCCTACCACGGCCCGTCCCAGCCCACCACAGACCGTCCCAGCACAACACAGCCCACCAAAGCCTGTCTAAGCTCACCAGAACCCACCACAGCCCACCACAGTCCGTCCCGGCCGACTACAACTCGCCCCAGCCCACCACAGCCCGTCCCTGAAGCACCACAGCCCGTCCCAACCCACCACAACCCGTCCCAGCCCACCACAGCCCGTCCCAGCCCACCACAGACCACCACAGACCGTCCCAGCCCACCACGGCCCTTCCCAGCCCACCACAGTCTGTCCCAGCCCACCACGGCCCGTCCCAGCCCACCACGGCCCGTCCCAGCCCACAACAGCCCATTCCAGACCATCAGAGCCCGTCCCAGCACGTCCTGGCCCACCACAGCCCGTCCCAGCTTACCACAGCCCACCACAGCCCGTCTCAGTTCACCACAGCCCACCACAGCACGTCCCGGCCCACTACAACTCGTCCAAGCCCACCACAGGCCACCACAGCCCACCACAGCCCGTCCCAGCCCACCACAGCCCATCCCAGCCCGTCCAAGCCCACCACAGCCCGTCACAGCCCGTCACAGGCCACCAGAGCTTGTCCCGGCCCACCAGAGTCCATCCCGAGCCACGACGGCCCGTCCCAGCCTACCACGACTGACCACAGCCCGTCCCAGCCCACCACGGCCTGTCCCAGCCCACCACAGCTCGCCCCAGCCCACCACAGCCCGTCACCGCCCAGCACAGCCCATCCCCGCACACCATAGCATGTCCCAGCCCACCACAGCCGGTCCCAGCTCATCCCAGCCCTTCCCAGCTCACCACAGCCCGTCCCAGCCCACCATAGCCCATCACAGACCGTCCCAGCCCACCAGAGCCAGTCCCAGCTTACCACAGCCCGTGCCAGCCCGTCTCAGCTCACCAAAGCCCACCACAGCCCGTCCCAGCCCACCACAGGCCACTACAGCACACCACAGCCTACCGCAGACCACCACAGCCCGTCTCAGCCCACCACAACTTGTCCCAGCCCAGCAGAGCCCGTGCCAGCCCACCACAGCCCGTCTCAGCCCACCACAGCCCACCACAGTTTGTCCCAGCCCACCACAGTCCGTCCCAGCCCACCAGAGCCCGTCCCAGCCCACCGCAGCCCGTCCCAGCCCACCACAGCCCGTCCCAGCACACCACAGCCCGTCCCAGCCCACCACAGCCCGTCCCAGCCCGTCCCAACCCACCACAGCCCGTCCCAGCCCACCACAGCCCGTCCTAGCCCACCACAGACCGTCCTAGCCCACCACAGACCTTCCCAGCCCACCACAGACCGTTCCAGCCCACCACAGCCACCAAAGCCCGTCTAAGCTCACCAGAACCCACCACAGCCCACCACGGCCCACCACGGCCATTTCCAGCCCACCAAGGCCCGTCCCAGACCACCACAGCCCGTCCCTAAACACCACAGCCCACCAAAGCCCGTCTAAGCTCACCAGAACCCACCACAGCCCACCACATCTTATCACAGTCCGTCCCGGCCCACTACAACTCGTCCCAGCCCACCACAGCCCACTACAGCCCGTCCCGGCCCACCACAGCCCATCCCTGAAGCACCACAGCCCGTCCCAGCCCACCACAACCCGCCCCAGCCCACCACAGCCCGTCCCAGCCCACCAAAGACCACCACAGACCGTCCCAGCCCACCACGGCCCGTCCCAGCCCACCACGGCCCGTCCCAGCCCACCACGGCCCGTCCCAGCCCACCACGGCCCGTCCCAGCCCACCATGGCTCGTCCCAGCCCACCACAGACCGTCCCAGCCCACCACGGCCCATCCCAGCCCACCACGGCCCATCCCAGCCCACCACGGCCCACCACGACAGATCTCAACCCACCACAGCCTGTCCAAGCCCACCACAGCCCTCCACAGCTCTCCACAGCCGGTCCCAACCCACCACAGACTGTCTCAGCTCATCACAACCCAACACAGCGCACCAGAGCCCGTCCCAGCCCACCAGAGCCCGTCCCAGCCCACCACATCCTGTCCCAGCCCACCACAGCCCGTCTCAACTCACCACAGCCTGTCCCAGCCCACCACAACCCACCACAGCCAAACACGGCCCACCACAGCCCGTCCCAGCCCACCACATCCTGTCCCAGCCCACCACAGCCCGTCTCAACTCACCACAGCCTGTCCCAGCCCACCACAGCCCTCCACAGCCAAACACGGCCCACCACAGCCCGTCCCAGCCCACCACAGCCCGTCCCAGCCCACCACAGGCCACTACAGCACACCACAGCCTACCGCAGACCACCACAGCTCGTCTCAGCCCACCACAGCCCACCACAACTTGTCCCAGCCCACCAGAGCCCGTGCCAGCCCACCACAGCCCGTCTCAGCCCACCACAGACCACCACAGTTTGTCCCAGCCCACCACAGTCCGTCCCAGCCCACCACAGCCCGTCCCAGCCCACCAGAGTCCGTTCCAGCCCACCACAGCCCACCAAAGCCCGTCCCCGCCCACCACAGCTTGTCCCAGCCCACCACAGCCCTTCCCAGCTCACCACACCCCGTCCCCGCCCACCACAGCCGATCCCCGCCCACCACAGCCCGTCCCCGCCCACCACAACTTGTCCCCGCCCACCACAACTTGTCCCCGCCCATTACGGCCCTTCCCGGCTCACCACGGCCCGTCCCAGCCAACCAAGACCGGTCCCGGCCCACCACGGCACGTCCCAACCCACCACGGCCCAGCCCAGCCCACCACAACCCACCACAGCCCATTACAGCTTACCACAGCCCGTCCCAACCCACCACAGCCTGTTCCAGCCCACCACAGACCGTGCCCGCCCACCTCAGCCCGTCCCCGACCACCACAGCACGTCCAAGCCCGTCCCCGCCCACCACAACCCGTAACTGCCCACCACAGCCCGTCCAAGGCGTCCCAGCCCGTCCCAGCCCATCTCAGCCCGTCCCAGCCCACCAGAACTTGTCCCAGCCCACCACAGCTCATCCCAGCCTGTCCCAGCCCACCACAGCCCGTCCCAGCCCACCACAGCCCGTCCCAGCCTGTCCCAGCCCACCACAGCCTGTCCCAGCCCACCACAGCCCGTCCCAGCCCGTCTCATCCCACCACAGCCCACCACAGCTCGTCCCAGCCCACCACAGCCCACCACAGCCCGTCCGTCCCAGCGCGTCCCAGCCCGTCCCGGCCCACCACAGCCCGTCCCAGCCCACCACAGCCCGTCCCAGCCTGTCCCAGCCAACCACAGCCCGTCCCAGCCCACCACAGCCCGTCCCAGCCCACCACAGCCCGTCCCAGCCCACCACGGCCCATCCCAGCCCACCACGGCCCATCCCAGCCCACCACGGCCCGTCCCAGCCCACCACGGCCCACCACGACAGATCTCAACCCACCACAGCCTGTCCAAGCCCACCACAGCCCTCCACAGCTCTCCACAGCCCGTCCCAACCCACCACAGACTGTCTCAGCTCATCACAACCCAACACAGCGCACCAGAGCCCGTCCCAACCCACCACAGCCCGGCCCAGCCCACCACATCCTGTCCCAGCCCACCACAGCCCGTCTCAACTCACCACAGCCTGTCCCAGCCCACCACAACCCACCACAGCCAAACACGGCCCACCACAGCCCGTCCCAGCCCACCACAGCCCGTCCCAGCCCACCACAGGCCACTACAGCACACCACAGCCTACCGCATACCACCACAGCCCGTCTCAGCCCACCACAGCCCACCACAACTTGTCCCAGCCCTCCACAGCCCTTTTCAGCCAACCACAGCCCATCCCAGCCCACCACAGCCCGTCTCAGCCCTTCCCAGCCCACCACAGCGCATCCCAGCCCACCACGGCCTGTTCCAGCCCACCAGAGCCCGTCCCAGTCCACCATAGCCCGTCCCAGCCCACCAAAGCCTGTCTAAGCTCACCAGAACCCACCACAGCTTACCACGGCCCGTCCCAGCCCACCACAGCTTTTTCCACACCACCAGAGCCCGTCGAAGCCCACCACAGCCCGTGCCAGCCCGTCCCAGTCCATGCCAGCTCGTCCCAGCCCGTGCCAGCCCGTCCCAGGCCGTGCCAGCCCGTCCCAGCCCACCACAGCCCGTCCCAGCCCACCACAGCCCACCAAGGCCCGTCCCAGTCCACCACAACCCACCACAGCCAAACACGGCCCACCACAGCCCGTCCCAGCCCACCACATCCTGTCCCAGCCCACCACAGCCCACCAGAGCCCGTGCCAGCCCACCACAGCCCGTCCCAGCCCACCACAACCCGTCCCAGCCCACCACAGCCCGTCCCAGCCCACCACAGCCCGTCCCAGCCCACCACAGCCCACCAGAGCCCGTGCCAGCCCACCACAGCCCGTCCCAGCCCACCACAACCCGTCCCAGCCCACCACAGCCCGTCCCAGCCCACCACAGCCCACCACAGCCCTTCCCAGACCACCACAGTCCGTCCCAGCCCACCACGGCCCGTCCCAGCCCACCACGGCCCGTCCCAGACCACCACAGTCCGTCCCAGCCCACCACGGCCCGTCCCAGCCCACCACAGCCCTTTCCACACCACCACAGCCCGTCCCAGCCCACCACAGCCCGTCCCAGCCCACCACAGCCCGTGGCAGCCCGTCCCAGTCTGTGCCAGCTCGTTCCAGCCCGTGCCAGCTCGTTCCAGCCCGTGCCAGCTCGTCCCAGCCCGTGCCAGCCCGTCCCAGCCCACCACAGCCCACCACAGCCCGTCCCAGCCCACCACAGCCCGTCCCAGCCCACCACGGCCCGTCCCAGCCCACCACGGCCCGTCCCAGCCCACCACGGCCCATCCCAGCCCACCACGGCCCACCACGACAGATCTCAACCCACCACAGCCTGTCCAAGCCCACCACAGCCCTCCACAGCTCTCCACAGCCCGTCCCAACCCACCACAGACTGTCTCAGCTCATCACAACCCAACACAGTGCACCAGAGCCCGTCCCAACCCACCACAGCCCGGCCCAGCCCACCACATCCTGTCCCAGTCCACCACAGCCCGTCTCAACTCACCACAGCCTGTCCCAGCCCACCACAACCCACCACAGCCAAACACGGCCCACCACAGCCCGTCCCAGCCCACCACAGCCCGTCCCAGCCCACCACAGGCCACTACAGCACACCACAGCCTACCGCAGACCACCACAGCCCGTCTCAGCCCACCACAGCCCACCACAACTTGTCCCAGCCCACCAGAGCCCGTGCCTGCACACCACCGCCCGTCTCAGCCCACCACAGACCACCACAGTTTGTCCCAGCCCATCACAGTCCGTTCCAGCCCACCACAGCCCGTCCCAGCCCACCAGAGTCCGTTCCAGCCCACCACAGCCCACCAAAGCCCGTCCCCCGCCCACCACAGCCCGTCCCCGCTCACCACAGCTTGTCCCAACCCACCACAGCCCTTCCCAGCTCACCACACCCCGTCCCCGCCCACCACAGCCCATCCCCGCCCACCACAGCTCGTCCCCGCCCACCACAACTTGTCCCCGCCCACCACAACTTGTCCCCGCCCATTACGGCCCTTCCCGGCCCACCACGGCCCGTCCCAGCCAACCAAGACCGGTCCCGGCCCACCACGGCACGTCCCAACCCACCACGGCCCAGCCCAGCCCACCACAACCCACCACAGCCCATTACAGCTTACCACAGCCTGTCCCAACCCACCACAGCCTGTTCCAGCCCACCACAGACCGTCCCAGCCCACCACAACCCGTCACCGCCCACCACAGCCCCTCCAAGGCGTCCCAGCCCGTCCCAGCCCACCAGAACTCGTCCCAGCCCACCACAGCTCATCCCAGCCTGTTCCAGCCCACCACAGCCCGTCCCAGCCCACCACAGCCCGTCCCAGCCTGTCCCAGCCCACCACAGCCTGTCCCAGCCCACCAAAGCCCGTCCCAGCCTGTCTCATCCCACCACAGCCCACCACAGCTCGTCCCAGCCCACCACAGCCCACCACAGCCCGTCCCGGCGCGTCCCAGCCCGTCCCGGCCCACCACAGCCCGTCCCAGCCCACCACAGCCCGTCCCAGCCTGTCCCAGCCCACCACAGCCCGTCCCAGCCCACCACAGCCCGTCCCAGCCCACCACAGCCCGTCCCAGCCCACCACGGCCCATCCCAGCACACCACGGCCCGTCCCAGCCCACCACGGCCCACCACGACAGATCTCAACCCACCACAGCCTGTCCAAGCCCACCACAGCCCTCCACAGCTCTCCACAGCCCGTCCCAACCCACCACAGACTGTCTCAGCTCATCACAACCCAACACAGCGCACCAGAGCCCGTCCCAACCCACCACAGCCCGGCCCAGCCCACCACAGCCTGTCCCAGCCCACCACAACCCACCACAGCCAAACACGGCCCACCACAGCCCGTCCCAGCCCACCACGGCCCGTCCCAGCCCACCACAGCCCGTCCCAGCCCACCACAGCCCGTCCCAGCCCACCACAGCCTACCGCATACCACCACAGCCCGTCTCAGCCCACCACAACTTGTCCCAGCCCTCCACAGCCCTTTTCAGCCAACCACAGCCCATCCCAGCCCACCACAGCCCGTCTCAGCCCTTCCCAGCCCACCACAGCGGGTCCCAGCCCACCACGGCCTGTTCCAGCCCACCAGAGCCCGTCCCAGTCCACCATAGCCCGTCCCAGCCCACCACAGCCCACCAAAGCCTGTCTAAGCTCACCAGAACCCACCACAGCCCACCACGGCCCGTCCCAGCCCACCACGGCCTTTCCCAGCCCATTACGGCCCGTCCCAGCCCACCACAGACCGTCCCAGCACACCACAGCCCACCAAAGCCCGTCTAAGCTCACCAGAACCCACCACAGCCCACCACAGCCCACCACAGTCCGTCCCAGCCCACTACAACTCGTCCCAGGCCACCACAGCCCACCACAGCCCGTCCCTGAAGCACCACAGCCCATCCCAGCCCACCACGGCCCACCATAGCCCGTCTCAACTCACCACAACCCACCACAGCACACAACAGCCCGTCCCAGGTCACCACAGCCCACCACAGCCCGTCCCGGCCCACCAGTGCCTGTCCCAGCCCACCACGGCCCTTCCCAGCCCACCACAGTCTGTCCCAGCCCACCACGGCCCGTCCCAGCCCACCACAGCCCGTCCCAGCCCACAACAGCGCATTCCAGACCATCAGAGCCCGTCCCAGCACGTCCCGGCCCACCACAGCCCGTCCCAGCATACCACAGCCCACCATAGCCCGTCTCAGTTCACCACAGCCCACCACAGCCCGTCCCGGCCCACTACAACATGTCCAAGTCCACCACAGGCCACCACAGCCCACCAAACCCCGTCCCAGCCCACCACAGCTCGTCCCAGCCCACCACAGCCCGTCACCCGCCCAGCACAGACCATCCCCGCCCACCATAGCCGGTCCCCGCCCACCACAGCCGGTCCCAGCTCATCCCAGCTCTTCCCAGCTCACCACAGCCCGTCCCAGCCCACCACAGCCCATCACAGCCCGTCCCAGCCCACCAGAGCCCGTCCCAGCTTACCACAGCCCGTGCCAGCCCATCTCAGCTCACCACAGCCCACCACAGCCCGTGCCGTCCCACCACAGCCCGTCCCAGACAACCACAGCCCACCACAGCCCACCACAGCCCGTCCCAGCCCACCACAGCCCTTTCGACACCACCAGAGCCCGTCCCAGCCCACCATAGCTCGTCCCAGCCCACCACAGCCCGTCCAAGCCCACCACAGCCCGTTCCAGCCCACCACAGCCCGTGCCAGCTCGTCCCAGTCCGTGCCAGCTCGTTCCAGCCCGTCCCAGCCCGTGCCAGCCCGTCCCAGCCCACCACAGCCCGTCCCAGGCAACCACAGCATGTCCCAGCCCACCACAGCATGTCCCAGGCAACCACTGACCACCACAGCCCGTACCAGTCTGTCCCAGCCCATCCCAGCCCACCACAGCCCGTCCCAGCTTACAACAGCCCGTCCCAGCCCACCACAGCCCGTCCCAGCCCACCACAGCCCTTCCAGGCCCACCATCAGCCCGTACCAGCACACCACAGCTTATCCCAGCCCGTCCCAGCCGAACACAGCCCATCCCAGCCCACCACAGCCCGTCCCAGCCCACCACAGCCCGTCCCAGCCCACCACAGCCCGTCCCAGCCCACCACAGCCCATCCCAGCACACCACAGCCCGTCCCACCATGGCCCAGCCCACCACAGCCCGTCCCAGCACACCACAGCCCGTCCCAGCCCGTCCCAGCATACCACAGCCCTTCCCCGCCCACCACAGCCCGTCCCAGCCCACCACAGCCCGTCCCAGCCCACCACAGCTCGTCCCAGCACACCACAGCCCGTCCCAGCCCACCACAGCCCGTCCCAGCCTACCACAGCCCGTCCCAGCCCACCACAGCCCGTCTCAAGCTCACCAGAACCCACCACAGCCCACCACAGCCTGTCCCAGACCACCACGGCCCACCACAGCCCACCACGGCCCATCCCAGCCCACCACGGCCCACCACAGCCCACCACAGTTCACCACGGGCCATCTCAGACCACCATGACCTGTCCCAGCCCACCACGGCCCACCACAGCCCATCCCTTCCCATACCGGCTCAAAACGGCGCACCACGGCCCACCACGGCCCATACCAGCCCACCGCGGCCCACCACAGCCCACCACAGTTCACCACGGGCCATCTCAGACCACCATGACCTGTCCCAGCCCACCACGGCCCACCACAGCCCATCCCTTCCCATACCGGCTCAAAACGGCCCACCACGGCCCACCACAGCCCACCACGGTTCACCACGGCCCGTCCCAGCCCACCACGCCCCACCACAGACCATCCCAGTCCACCACACCCCGTCCCAGCATGTCCCAGCCTGTCCCAACCCACCACAGCCTGTTCCAGACCACCACAGCCCGTCCCAGCACACCACAGCCCGTCCCTAGCCCACCACAGCCCGTCCCACCCCACCACAGCCCGTCCCTGCCCGTCCCAGCCCACCACAGACCAGCACAGACCGTCCCAGCCCGTCACAGCCCGTCGCAGCCTGCCGCAGCCCGTCCCAGCCTACCACAGACTGTCCCAGACCACCACAGCCCGTCCCCGCCCACCATAGCCCGTGCCAGCCAACCACAGCCCGTCCCAGCCCAGCACAGCCCGTCCCAGCCCACCACAGCCCGTCCCAGCTCGTTCCAGACCACCAGAACTCGTCTCAGCCCACCACAGCCCACCACAGCCCGTCTCAAGCTCAGCAGAACCCACCACAGCCCGTCCCAGCCCGTCCCAGACCACCACAGCCCACCACAGCCCACCACAGCCCGTCCCAGCACACCACAGCCCGTCCCAGCACACCACAGCCCGTCCCAGCCCACCACAGCCCGTCCCAGCCCACCACAGCCCGTCCCAGCTCGTTCCAGACCACCAGAACTCGTCTCAGCCCACCACAGCCCACCACAGCCCGTCTCAAGCTCACCAGAACCCACCACAGCCCACCACAGCCTGTCCCAGACCACCACGGCCCCCACAGCCCACCACGGCCCACCACAGCCCACCACAGTTCACCACGGGCCATCTCAGACCACCATGACCTGTCCCAGCCCACCACGGCCCACCACAGCCCATCCCTTCCCATACCGGCTCAAAACGGCCCACCACGGCCCACCACGGCCCATACCAGCCCACCACGGCCCACCACAGCCCACCACAGTTCACCACGGGCCATCTCAGACCACCATGACCTGTCCCAGCCCACCACGGCCCACCACAGCCCACCACGGTTCACCACGGGCCATCTCAGACCACCATGACCTGTCCCAGACCACCACAGCCCACCACAGCCCACCACAGCCCGTCCCAGCACACCACAGCCCGTCCCAGCACACCACAGACCGTCCCAGCCCACCACAGCCCGTCCCAGCCCACCACAGCTCGTCCCAGCCCACCACAGCCCGTCCCAGCCCACCACAGCTCGTCCCAGTCCACCACAGCCCGTCCCAGCCCACCACAGCTAGTCCCAGCCCACCACAGCCCGTCCCAGCCCACCACAGCCCGTCCCAGCACACCACAGCCCGTCCCAGCCCACCACGGCCCGTCCCAGCCCACCACAGCCAGTTCCAGCACACCACAGCCCGTGCCAGCCCATCCCAGCCCATCCCAGCCCACCACAGCCCGTCCCAGCCTCTTCCAGACCACCAGAGCCCATCCCAGCCCGTCCCAGCCCACCACAGCCCGTCTCAAGCTCACCAGAACCCACCACAGCCCACCACAGCCTGTCCCAGACCACCACGGCCCACCACAGCCCACCATGGCCCGTCCCAGCCTACCACGGCCCACCACAGCGAACCACGGCCCAGCAAAGCTCACCACAGCCCGTCCCAGCACACCACTGCCATTCCCAGCCCACCACTGCCCGTCCCAGCCCACCACAGCCCGTCCCGGCCGGTCCCGGCACACCACGGCCCACCACGGCCCGTCCCGGCACACCACGGCCCGTCCCAGCCCACCACGGCCCGACCGAGCCCACCACAGCCCGTCCCAGCTCACCACAGCCCGTCCCAGTCCACCACAGCCCACCACAGCCCACCACAGCCCTTCCCAGCCCACCACATCCCACCACAGCCCGTCCCGGCGCACCAGAACCTGTCCAGGCTTACCACAGCGCGTCCCGGCCCAGCACGGCCCGGCCTGGCCCAGCACGCCCCGTCCCGGCCCACCACGGTAGATCTCAACCCACCACAGCCTGTCCAAGCCCACCACAGCCCTCCACAGCTCTCCACAGCCCGTCCCAACCCCCCACAGCCTGTCTCAGCTCACCACAACCCACCACAGCGCACCAGAGCCCGTCCCAGCCCACCAGAGCCCGTCCCAGCCCACCACAGCCCATCCCAGCACACCACAGCCCGTCCCACCACGGCCCAGCCCACCACAGCCCGTCCCAGCACACCACAGCCCGTCCCAGCCCGTCCCAGCATACCACAGCCCTTCCCCGCCCACCACAGCCCGTCCCAGCCCACCACGGCCCATCCCAGCCCACCACGGCCCACCACAGCCCACCACAGTTCACCACGGGCCATCTCAGACCACCATGACCTGTCCCAGCCCACCACGGCCCACCACAGCCCATCCCTTCCCATACCGGCTCAAAACGGCCCACCACGGCCCACCACGGCCCATACCAGCCCACCACGGCCCACCACAGCCCACCACAGTTCACCACGGGCCATCTCAGACCACCATGACCTGTCCCAGCCCACCACGGCCCACCACAGCCCATCCCTTCCCATACCGGCTCAAAACGGCCCACCACGGCCCACCACAGCCCACCACGGTTCACCACGGCCCGACCCAGCCCACCACACCCCACCGCAGACCATCCCAGTCCACCACACCCCCGTCCCAGCATGTCCCAGCCTGTCCCAACCCACCACAGCCTGTTCCAGACCACCACAGCCCGTCCCAGCACACCACAGCCCGTCCCTAGCCCACCACAGCCCGTCCCACCCCACCACAGCCCGTCCCCGCCCGTCCCAGCCCACCACAGACCAGCACAGACCGTCCCAGCCCGTCACAGCCCGTCGCAGCCTGCCGCAGCCCGTCCCAGCCCACCACAGACTGTCCCAGACCACCACAGCCCGTCCCCGCCCACCATAGCCCGTGCCAGCCAACCACAGCCCGTCCCCGCCCACCATAGCCCGTCCCAGCTCGTTCCAGACCACCAGAACTCGTCTCAGCCCACCACAGCCCACCACAGCCCGTCTCAAGCTCAGCAGAACCCACCACAGCCCACCACAACCCGTCTCCGCCCACCACAACCCGTCTCCGCCCACCACAGCCCGTCCCCGCCCACCACAGCCCGTCCCGGCCCACCACAGCCCGTTCCAGACCACCAGAGCCCATCCCAGCCCACCACAGAATGTCCCAGGCCACCACAGCCTGTCTCAGCCTATCCCAGCCTGTCCCAGCCCACCACAGCCCGTCCCAGCACACCACAGCCCACCACAGCCCGTCCCAGCCCGTCCCAGCACACCACAGCACGTCCCAGCCCGTCCCAGCCCATCCCAGCCCGTCCCAAACCACCACAGCCCGTCCCAGCACACCACAGACCGTCCCAGTCCACCACAGACCGTCCCAGCATGTCCCAGCCCATCACAGCCCATCACAGCCCGTTCCAGACCACCACAGCCCGTTCCAGCCCACCACAGCCACCGCAGCCCTTCCCAGCCTGTCCCAGCTCACCACAGACCGTCCCTGTCCACCACAGCCCACCACAGCCCGTCCCAGCCCGTCCCAGCCCACCACAGCCCGTCCCAGCACACCACAGCCCATCCCAGCCCGTCCCAGCCCGTCCCAGCCCGTCCCAGACCACCACAGCCCACCACAGCCCGTCCCAGCACACCACAGCCCGTCCCAGCCCACCACAGCCCGTCCCAGCCCACCACAGCCCGTCCCAGCTCGTTCCAGACCACCAGAACTCGTCTCAGCCCACCACAGCCCACCACAGCCCGTCTCAAGCTCACCAGAACCCACCACAGCCCACCACAGCCTGTTCCAGACCACCACGGCCCACCACAGCCCACCACGGCCCATCCCAGCCCACCACGGCCCACCACAGCCCACCACAGTTCACCACGGGCCATCTCAGACCACCATGACCTGTCCCAGCCCACCACGGCCCACCACAGCCCATCCCTTCCCATACCGGCTCAAAACGGCCCACCACGGCCCACCACGGCCCATACCAGCCCACCACGGCCCACCACAGCCCACCACAGTTCACCACAGGCCATCTCAGACCACCATGACCTGTCCCAGCCCACCACGGCCCACCACAGCCCACCACAGTTCACCACGGGCCATCTCAGACCACCATGACCTGTCCCAGACCACCACAGCCCACCACAGCCCACCACAGCCCGTCCCAGCCCACCACAGCCCGTCCCAGCCCACCACAGCCTGTCCCAGCCCACCACAGCTCGTCCCAGTCCACCACAGCCCGTCCCAGCCCACCACATCCCACCACAGCCCGTCCCGGCGCACCAGAACCTGTCCAGGCTTACCACAGCGCGGCCCGGCCCAGCACGGCCCGGCCCGGCCCAGCACGCCCCGTCCCGGCCCACCACGGCAGATCTCAACCCACCACAGCCTGTCCAAGCCCACCACAGCCCTCCACAGCTCTCCACAGCCCGTCCCAACCCCCCACAGCCTGTCTCAGCTCACCACAACCCACCACAGCGCACCAGAGCCCGTCCCAGCCCACCACAGCCCGTCCCAGCCCACCACAGCCCACCAGAGCCCGTCTCAGCTCACAACAGCCTGTCCCAGCCCACCACAACCCACCACAGCCAAACACGGCCCACCACAGTCCGTCCCAGCACACCACAGCCCACCACAGCCCGTCCCAGCCCGTCCCACCAAACTACAGACTGTCCCAGTCCACCACAGACCGTCCCAGCATGTCCCAGCCCGTCCCAGCCCATCACAGCCCGTTCCAGATCACCACAAACCGTTCCAGCCCACCACAGCCCACCACAGCCCTTCCCAGCCTGTCCCAGCTCACTACAGACCGTCACCACACACCACAGCCCTTCCCAGCCTGTCCCAGCCCACCACAGCCCCTCACCGCCAGCCACAGCCTGTCCCTGCACAACACAGCCCGTCCCAGCCCGTCCCAGCCCACCACAGAATGTCACAGCCTGCCCCGGCCCACCACAGCCCGACACAGAATGTCCCAGCCCGTCACAGAATGTCCCAGCCCACCACAGCCCGTCCCAGCCCACCACAGCCCGTCACAGCCCACCACAACCCGTCTCCGCCCACCACAACCCGTCTCCGCCCACCACAGCCCGTCCCCGCCCACCACAGCCCGTCCCGGCCCACCACAGCCCGTTCCAGACCACCAGAGCCCATCCCAGCCCACCACAGAATGTCCCAGGCCACCACAGCCTGTCTCAGCCTATCCCAGCCTGTCCCAGCCCACCACAGCCCGTCCCAGCCCACCACAGCCCACCACAGCCCGTCACAGCCCGTCCCAGCACACCACAGCACGTCCCAGCCCGTCCCAGCCCATCCCAGCCCGTCCCAAACCACCACAGCCCGTCCCAGCACACCACAGACCGTCCCAGTCCACCACAGACCGTCCCAGCATGTCCCAGCCCATCACAGCCCATCACAGCCCGTTCCAGACCACCACAGCCCGTTCCAGCCCACCACAGCCACCGCAGCCCTTCCCAGCCTGTCCCAGCTCACCACAGACCGTCCCTGTCCACCACAGCCCACCACAGCCCGTCCCAGCCCGTCCCAGCCCACCACAGCCCGTCCCAGCACACCACAGCCCATCCCAGCCCGTCCCAGCCCATCCCAGCCCGTCCCAAACCACCACAGCCCGTCCCAGCACACCACAGACCGTCCCAGTCCACCACAGACCGTCCCAGCATGTCCCAGCCCATCCCAGCCCATCCCAGCCCGTTCCAGACCACCACAGCCCGTCCCAGCCCACCACACCCCGTCCCTGCTCCTCCCAGGCCGTCCCAGCCCACCACAGAATGTCCCAGCCCACCACAGACCGTCCCAGGCCGTCTCCGCCCACCACAGCCCGTCTCCGCCCACCACAGCCCGTCCCCGCAAACCACAGCTTGTCCCAGCCCACCACAGCCCGTCCCAGCCCGTCCCAAGCCAACCAAAGCTCGTTCCAGACCACCAGAGCCCACCACAGCCCACCACAGAATGTCCCAGGCCACCACAGCCTGTCTCAGCCTATCCCAGCCTGTCCCAGCCCGTCCCAGCCCACAGCAGCCCGTCCCAGCCAACCACAGCCCGTCCCAGCTCACCACAGCCCGTCCCAGCCCACCACAGCCCGTCCCAGCCTGTCCCAGGCCATCCCCGCCCACCACAGCCCGTCCCAGCCCACCACAGACTGTCCCAGCCGACCACAGACCGGCCCACCACAGCCCGTCCCAGCCCACCACAGACTGTCCCAGCCCACCACAGACCGTCACAGCCTGTCCCAGCCCACCACAGACCGTCCCAGGCCACCACAGCCCGTCCCAGCACACCACAGCCCGTCCCAGCCCGTCCCAGCCCAACACAGCACGTCCCAGTCCACCATAGCCCGTCCCAGCCCATCACAGCACGGCCCAGCCCACCACGGCCCACCGCAGCGAGCCACGGCCCACCACAGCCCACCACGGCCCGTCCCAGCCCACCACAGCCTGCCACATCCCACCACGGCCCACCACAGCCCACCCCTTCCCATCCAGGCCCAAAACGGCCACACCAGAGCCCACCACGGCCCGTCCCTGCCCACCACGGCCCACCACAGCCCGTCCCGGCCCACCACAGCCCGTCCCAGCCCACCACAGCCCGTCCCAGCCCACCACAGCCAGTCCCAGCACACCACAGCCCACCACAGACTGTCCCCGCCCACCACAGCCCGTCCCATCCCGTCCCAGCACACCACAGCCCGTCCCAGCACACCACAGCCCGTCCCAGCCCACCACAGCCCGTCCCAGCACACCACAGCCCGTCCCCGCCCACCACAGCCCGTCCCAGCACACCACAGTCCACCACAGCCTGTCCCAGTGACCATAGCCTGTCCCAGACCGCCACAGCCCACCACAGCCCACCACGGCCCGTCCCAGCCCACCACGGCCCGTCTAGGCCCCCCAAAGACCGTCCCGGCCCACCACCCGTTTCAGCCCACCACAGCCCGTCCCGGCCCACCACAGCCCACCATAGCCCGTCTCAACTCACCACAACCCACCACAGCACACCACAGCCCGTCCCAGGTCACCACAGCCCACCACAGCTCGTCCCGGCCCAGCAGTGCCTGTCCCAGCCCACCAGAGCCCGTCCCGGCCCACCACAGCACGTTCCAACACATAACAGCCTGTCCCAGCCCACCACGACCCACCACGGCCCGTCCCCACCCACCAGGGCCCGTCCCGGCCCACCACGGCCCACCACGGTCCATCCTGGCCAACCACGGCCCATCCCAGCCCACCACAGCCCGTTCCAGCCCACGATAGCCCGTCCCAGCCCACCACACTCCACAACAGCCCGTCCCAGGCCACCACAGCCCATCCCAGCCCACCACGGCCCACCATAGCCTGTCTCAACTCACCACAACCCACCACAGCCCGTCCCAGGTCACCACAGCCCACCACAGCCCGTCCCGGCCCACCAGTGCCTGTCCCAGCCCACCACAGCCCGTCCCAGCCCACCACAGCCCGTCCCAGCCCGTCCCAGCACACCACAGACCGTCCCAGTCCACCACAGACCATCCCAGCCTGTCCCAGCTCACTACAGACCGTCACCGCACACCACAGCCCTTCCCAGCCTGTCCCAGCCCACCACAGCCCGTCACCGCCAGCCACAGCCCGTCCCTGCACAACACAGCCCGTCCCAGCCCACCACAGCCCGTCCCAGCCCACCACAGAATGTCACAGCCCGCCCCGGCCCACCACAGCCCGTCCCGGCCCACCACAGCCCGTCCCGGCCCACCACAGCCCGTCACAGAATGTCCCAGCCCACCACAGAATGTCCCAGCCCACCACAGCCCGTCCCAGCCCACCACAGACCGTCACAGCCCACCACAACCCGTCTCCGCCCACCACAGCCCATCCCTGCCCACCACAGTTCATCCCCGCCCACCACAGCCCGTCCCGGCCCACCACAGCCCGTTCCAGACCACCAGAGCCCATCCCAGCCCACCACAGAATGTCCCAGGCCACCACAGCCTGTCTCAGCCTATCCCAGCCTGTCCCAGCCCACCACAGCCCGTCCCAGCCCACCACAGCCCACCACAGCCCGTCCCAGCCCGTCCCAGCACACCACAGCACGTCCCAGCCCGTCCCAGCCCATCGCAGCCCGTCACAGCCCACCACAGCCTGTCCCAGCACACCACAGACCGTCCCAGCCCACCACAGCCCACCACAGCCCGTCACAGCCCACCACAGCCCGTCCCAGCACACCACAGCCCGTCCCAGCCCGTCCCAGCCCATCCCAGCCCGTCCCAAACCACCACAGCCCGTCCCAGCACACCACAGACCGTCCCAGTCCACCACAGACCGTCCCAGCATGTCCCAGCCCATCACAGCCCATCACAGCCCGTTCCAGACCACCACAGCCCGTTCCAGCCCACCACAGCCACCGCAGCCCTTCCCAGCCTGTCCCAGCTCACCACAGACCGTCACCGCCCACCACAGCCCGTCCCAGCCCACCACACCCCGTCCCTGCTCCTCCCAGCCCGTCCCAGCCCACCACAGAATGTCCCAGCCCACCACAGACCGTCCCAGGCCGTCTCCGCCCACCACAGCCCGTCTCAGCCCACCAAAGCCCGTCCCCGCCCACCACAGCCCGTCCCCGCATACCACAGCTTGTCCCAGCCCACCACAGCCCGTCCCAGCCCGTCCCAAGCCAACCACAGCTCGTTCCAGACCACCAGAGCCCACCACAGCCCACCACAGAATGTCCCAGGCCACCACAGCCTGTCTCAGCCTATCCCAGCCTGTCCCAGCCCGTCCCAGCCCACAGCAGCCCGTCCCAGCCAACCACAGCCCGTCCCAGCCCACCAGAGCCCGTCCCAGCCAACCACAGCCCGTCCCAGCCTGTCCCAGCCTGTCCCAGCCCGTCCCCGCCCACCACAGCCCGTCCCAGCCCACCACAGACTGTCCCAGCCCACCACACACCGGCCCACCACAGCCCGTCCCAGCCCACCACAGACTGTCCCAGCCCACCACAGACCGTCACAGCCCGTCCCAGCCCAACACAGCACGTCCCAGTCCACCATAGCCCGTCCCAGCCCATCACAGCACGGCCCAGCCCACCACGGCCCACCGCAGCGAGCCACGGCCCACCACAGCCCACCACGGCCCGTCCCAGCCCACCACAGCCTGCCACATCCCACCACGGCCCACCACAGCCCACCCCTTCCCATCCAGGCCCAAAACGGCCCACCAGAGCCCACCACGGCCCATCCCTGCCCACCACGGCCCACCACAGCCCGTCCCGGTCCACCACAGCCCGTCCCAGCCCACCACAGCCTGTCCCAGCACACCACAGCCCACCACAGACTGTCCCCGCCCACCACAGCCCGTCCCATCCCGTCCCAGCCCACCACAGCCCGTCCCAGCCCACCACAGCCCGTCCCAGCCCACCACAGCCCGTCCCAGCCCACCACAGCCAGTCCCAGCACACCACAGCCCACCACAGACTGTCCCCGCCCACCACAGCCCGTCCCATCCCGTCCCAGCACACCACAGCCCGTCCCAGCACACCACAGCCCGTCCCCGCCCGGCACAGCCCGTCCCCGACCACCACAGCCCGTCCCCGCCCGCCACAGCCCGTCCCAGCCCGTCTCAGCCCGTCCCAGCGCACCACAGTCCACCACAGCCTGTCCCAGTGACCACAGCCCGTCCCAGCCCGTCCCAGCCTGTCCAAGCTCATCCCAGCCCACCACAGTTTGTCCCAGCCCACCACAGCCCGTCCCAGCCCAGCACAGCCTGTCCCAGCCCAGCACAGGCCACCACAGCACACCACAGGCCACTACAACACACCACAGCCCGTCACAGCTCGTCCCAGCACGTCCCAGCCCTTCCCAGCCCACCCCAGCATGTCCCAGGCCCCCACAGCCCACGACTAGCCCTTCCCAGCCCACGACAGCCCATCCCAGCCCACCACAGCCCGTCCCAGCCCACCACAGACCACTACAGAACACCACAGACAACTACAGAACACCACAGCCCGTCCCAGCTCGTCCCAGCCCGTCCCTGCCCACCAAAGCCCGTCCCCGCCCACCACAGCCCGTCCCAGCTCGTCCCAGCCCGTCCCAGGCCTTCCCAGCCCACCACAGCCCGTCCCGGACCACGACAGCCCCTCCCGGACCTACCACAACCCGTCCCCGACCACCACAGCAGGTCCAAGCCCACCACAGCCTGTCCCAGCCCACCACAGACCGTCCCAGCTCTCCACAGCTCTCCATAGCCCGTCCCAATCCTCCACAGCCCATCCCAGCCTAACACAGCCCGTCCCAGCCCAACACAGCTTATCCCAGCCCACCACAGCCTGTCCCAGCCCACCACAGACCGTCCCAGCCCACCACAGCCTGTCCCAGCCCACCACAGCCCGTCCCAGCCCACCACAGCCCGTACCAGCCCACTACATCAAGTACCAGTCCGTCCCAGCCCACCACGACCCGTCTCCGCTCACCACAGCCCGTACCAGCCTGTCTCAGCATACAACAGCCCGTCCCCGCCCACCGCAGCCCGTCCCTGCCCACCGCAGCCCGTCCCCGCCCAGCGCAGCCCGTCCCAGCCCACCGCAGACCGTCCCGGCCCACCGCAGACCGTCCCGGCTCACCGCAGCTCATCCCGGCCCGTCCCAGCCCACCACAGCCCACTACGGCCCACCACAGCCTGTCCCAGCCCACCACGGCCCGTCCCAGCCCACCGCAGACCGTCCCCGCCCACCGCAGACCGTCCCCCGCCCACCACAGCCCGTCCCAGCCCACCACAGCCCACCACGGCCTGTCCCAGCCCACCACGGCCCGTCCCAGCCCACCACGGCCCGTCCCAGACCGTCCCAGCCCACCACGGGCCGTCCCAGCCCACCATGACCCGTCTCCGCTCACCACAGCACGTACCAGCCTGTCTCAGCCTACAACAGCCCGTCCCCGCCCATCGCAGCCCGGCCCCGACCACCGCAGCCCGTCCCCGCCCACCGCAGCCCGTCCCAGCCCAGCGCAGCCCGTCCCAGCCCATCTCAGCTCACCACAACCTGTCCCAGACCACCACAGCCCACCACAGCCGGTTACAGCTTATCACAGCCCGTCCCAGCCCACCACATGAAGTACCAACCCACCACAGCTCGTCCCCGCCCACCGCAGCCCGTCCCCGCCCACCGCAGCCCGTCCCAGCCCACCGCAGCCCGTCCCAGCCCACCGCAGCCCGTCCCGGCTCACCGCAGCTCGTCCAGGCCCAACACGGCCCACCACAGCCCACTACGGCCCACCACAGCCTGTCCCCGCCCACCACGTCCCGTCCCAGCCCACCGCAGACCGTCCCCCGCCCACCGCAGCCCGTCCCCGCCCACCGCAGACCGTCCCCCGCCCACCACAGCCCGTCCCAGCCCACCACAGCCCGTCCCAGCCCGTCCCAGCCCACCGCAGCCTGTCCCAGCCCACCACAGCTCGTCGCAGCCCACCACAGCCCGTCCCAGCTCACCACAGCCCGTCGTAGCCCACCACAGCCCGTCGCAACCCACCACAGCCCGTCGCAGCCCACCACAGCCCGTCCCAGCCCACCACAGCCCACCACAGCCAGTCCCAGCCCGTCCCAGCTCGACCGAGCCCACCACGGCCCGTCCCAGCCCACCACAGCCCACCACAGCTGGTTACAGCTTATCACAGCCCGTCCCAGCCCAACACAGGCCGTCTCCGCTCACCACCAGAGCCCGTCCCAGCCCACCACGGCCCGTCCCAGCCCACCACAGCTCTCCACAGCCCGTCCCAATCCTCCACAGCCCGTCGCAGCCCTCCACAGCCCACCAGAGCCTGTCCCGGCCAACCACGGCCCATCACAGCCCGTCCCAGCCCACCACAGCCCGTCTCAAGCTCACCAGAACCCACCACAGCCCACCATAGCCCGTACCAGACCACCACGGCCCACCACAGATAACCACGGCCCGTCCCAGCCCACCACGGCCCACCACAGCGAACCACGGCCCACCACAGCCCACCACGGCCCACCACAGCCCACCCCTTCCCATCCCAGCCCAAAACGGCCCAACACGGCCCACCACGGCTCACCACGGCCCGTCCCCGCCCACCACGGCCCACCACAGCCCGTCCCAGCCCACCACAGCCGGTTACAGCTTATCACAGCCCGTCCCAGCCCAACACAGGCCGTCTCCGCTCACCACCAGAGCCCATCCCAGCCCACCACGGCCCGTCCCAGCCCACCACAGCTCTCCACAGCCCGTCCCAATCCTCCACAGCCCGTCCCAGCCCTCCACAGCCCACCAGAGCCTGTCCCGGCCCACCACGGCCCATCACAGCCCGTCCCAGCCCACCACAGCCCGTCCCAGCCCACCACAGCCCGCCCCAGCTCGTCCCAGACCACCACAGCCCGTCCCAGCCCACCACAGCCCGTCCCAGCCCACCACAGCCCGTACCAGCCCACCACATCAAGTACCAGTCCGTCCCAGCCCACCACGGGCCGTCCCAGCCCCTCATGACCCGTCTCCGCTCACCACAGCACGTACCAGCCTGTCTCAGCCTACAACAGCCCGTCCCCGCCCATCGCAGCCCGGCCCCGACCACCGCAGCCCGTTCCCGCCCACCGCAGCCCGTCCCAGCCCAGCGCAGCCCGTCCCAGCCCAGCGCAGCTCACCACAACCTGTCCCAGACCACCACAGCCCACCACAGCCGGTTACAGCTTATCATAGCCCGTCCCAGCCCACCACATGAAGTACCAACCCACCACAGCCCGTCCCCGCCCACCGCATCCCGTCCCCGCCCACCGCAGACCGTCGCGGACCACCACAGCCCGTCCCGGCTCACCGCAGCTCGTCCCAGCCCAACACGGCCCACCAAAGCCCACTACGGCCCACCACAGCCTGTCCCAGCCCACCACGGCCCGTCCCAGCCAACCACGGCCCGTCCCAGCCCACCACAGCCCGTCCCAGCCAACCACGGCCCGTCCCAGCCCACTACAGCCCGTCCCAGCTTACCACAGCCCGTGCCAGCTCGCCACAGCTTGTTCCAGCTCGCCACAGCCCACCACGGTCCGCCACAGCCCACCACGGCCCGTCCCACCACAGCCCACCCCTTCCCATCCCGGCCCAAAACGGCCCACCACGGCGCACCACAATTCACCACGGCCCGTCCCCGCCCACCACGGCCCACCACAGCCCGTCCCAGCCCACCACAGCTTCTCCCAGCCCACCACAGCTTGTCCCAGCCCACTAAGTCCCACCACAGCCCACCACAGAACACCACAGTTCACCACGGCCCACCACGGCACGTCCCAGCCCACCATAGCCCGTCTCAGCTCACCACAGCCTGTCCCAGCCCACCACGGCCCACCGCAGCCCGTCCCAGCCCACCACGGCCCATCCCAGCCCACCACGGCCCGTCCCAGCCCACCACGGCCCGTCCCAGCCCGTGCCAGCCAATACCAGTCCACCACAGCCCGTGCCAGCCTGTCCCAGCCTACCACAGCCCTTCCCAGCCCACCACAGCCCGTCCCAGACCACCAGAGCCCACCACAACCCGTCCCAGCCCACCACAGCTCACCACAGCCCGTCCCATCCCACCACAGCTCACCACAGACCGTCCCAGCCCACCACAGCCCGTCCCAGCTTACCACAGACCACCACAGCCCACCACGGCCTGTCCCAGCCCGTCCCAGCCCACCACAGCCCATCCCAGCCCGTCCCAGCACACCACAGCCCGTCCCAGCCCTTCCCAGCCCACCACAGACCATCCCGGCCCACCACGGCCCACCACAGCCCACCGCAGCCCGTCCCAGCCCACCACAGCCCGTCCCAGTGCACCACAGCTTATCGCAGTCCACCACAGCCCGTCCCAGCCATTCACACATGATCCCAGCAAACCACAGCCCGTCCCAGCCCACCGCAGCCCGTCCCAGCCCACCACGGCCCACCACAGCCTACCACAGCCCACCACGGGCTGTCTCAGCCCACCATGACCTGTCCCAGCCCACCACGGCCCAGCACAGACCATCCCTTCCCATACCGGCCCACCACGGCCCACCACAGCCCACCAAGGCCCACCACAGTTCACCACGGCCCGTCCCAGCCCACCACGGCCCACCACAGCCCACCACAGCCCGTCCCAGCCCACCACGGCCCGCCACAGCCCACCACGGCCCACCACAGCCCGTCCCAGCACACCACAGCCTGTCCCAGCCCGTCCCAGCCCACCACAGCCTGTCCCAGCCCATCCCAGCCCACCACAGCCCGTCCCAGACCACCACAGCCCGTCCCAGACCACCACAGCCCGTCCCAGACCACCACAGCCCGTCCCCGCCCACCGCAGCCTGTCCCCGCCCACCGCAGCCCGTCCCAGCACACTACAGCTTGTCCCAGGCCATCCCAGCCCGTCCCAGCCCGTCCCAGCCCGTCCCAGCACACCACAGCTCGTCCCAGCACACCACAGCCCGTCCCAGCACACCAGAGATCACCACAGCCCCCCAGATCCCGTCCCAGCCCACCACAGCCCGTCCCAGCCCGTCCCAGCCCGTCCCAGCCCGGCCCCGCCCACCACAGCCCGTTCCAGCCCACCACAGCCCGTTCCAGCCCACCACAGCCCGTTCCAGCCCACCACAGACCGTCCCAGCCCGTCCCAGCCCACCAGAGCCCGTCCCAGCCCGTGCCAGCCCGTCCCAGAACACCAGAGCCCGTCCCAGCACACCACAGCCCGTCCCAGCCCACCACAGCTTATCCCATCCCACCACAACCTGTCCCAGCCCGTCGCAGCCCACAACAGCCCACCACGGCACAATACAGCCCGCCACGGCCCACCACAGCCCGTCCCAGCCCACCACAGCCCACCACTGCCCGTCACAGCCCACCACAGCCCTCCACAGCCCGTCCCAGCCCACCACGTCCAACCACGGCCCGCCAAGGCCCACCACAGCCCACCACAGCCCACCACAGCCCTCCACAGCCCACCACGTCCCACCACGGCCCGCCAAGGCCCACCACAGCCCACCACTGCCCGGCCCGCCACGGCCCACCAAGGCCCGCCACGGCCCACCACAGCCTGCCACAACCCACCACAGCCGTCCCAGACCGCCACAGCCCGTCTTGGCATGCCACAGCCCATCCAAAACCGCCACAGCCCGTCCCAGCCCACCACAGCCCACCACAGCTTTTCCCATCCCAGCACAGCCCACCACAGACTGTCCCAGCCCATCACAGCTTATCCCATTCCACCACATCCCGTCCCAGCCCACCACAGCCGACCACAGCCCACCAAAGCACGTCCCAGCCCACCACAACGCACCACGGACCATCCCAACACACCACAGCCCGTCTAAGCTCACCAGAACCCACCACAGCCCACCACAACTCGTCCCAGCCAACCACAGGCCGTCCCAGCCCGCCACAGCCCGTCCCAGCCCACCACAGCCCGTAACAGCCCGTCACAGCCCGTCACAGCCCACCACAGCCCACCACAGCCCACCACAGCCCACCAGAGCCCGTCCCAGCCCACCACAGACCACCACAGCCCACCACAGCCCGTCCCAGCTCACCACAGCCCACCACAGCCCGTCCCAGCTCACCACAGCCCACCACAGCCCGTCCCAGCCTTCCACAGCCCACCACAGACCGTCCCCGCCCACCACAACCTGTCCACGCCCACCACAGCTGGTCCCCGCCCAACAAAACCCCTCCTAGCCCACCACAGCCTGACTCAGCCTACCACAGACCGTCCCAGCACGTCCAAGCCCGTCCCAGCACACCACAGACCGTCCCAGCCCACCACAGACCGTCCCCGCCCCCCGCAGACCGTCCCCGCCCACCGCAGACCGTCCCCGCCCACCGCAGACCGTCCCCGCCCACCACAGCCCGTCCGCAACCACCACAGTCCGTCTCCCCCACCACAGCTCGTCCCAGCCCGTCCCAGCCCACCACAGCCCGTCCCAGCCCGTTCCAGCCCACCACAGCCCGTTCCAGCGCACCACAGACCGTCCCAGTCCACCACAGACCGTCCCAGCCTGTCCCAGCCCACCACAGCCCGTCCCCGCCCACCACAGCCCGTCCCAGCACACCAGAGCCCGTCCCCGCCCACCACAGCCTGTCTCCGCCCACCACAGTCCGTCCCAGCCCGTCCCAGCAAACCACAGCCCGTCCCAGCCCACCACAGCCCGTCCCAGCCCACCACAGCCCTTCCAGGCCCACCATCAGCCCGTCCCAGCACACCACAGCTCATCCCAGCCCGTCCCAGCCCAACACAGCCCATCCCAGCCCACCACAGCCCGTCCCAGCCCACCACAGCCCTTCCAGGCCCACCATCAGCCCGTCCCAGCACACCACAGCTCATCCCAGCCCGTCCCAGCCCACCACAGCCCATCCCAGCCCACCACAGCCCGTCCCAGCCCACCACAGCCCGTCCCAGCCCACCACAGCCCATCCCAGCACACCACAGCCCGTCCCACCATGGCCCAGCCCACCACAGCCCGTCCCAGCACACCACAGCCCGTCCCAGCCCACCACAGCTCGTCCCAGCCCACCACAGCCCGTCCCAGCCCACCACAGCCCGTCCCAGCCTACCACAGCCCGTCCCAGCCTACCACAGCCCGTCCCAGCCCGTCTCAAGCTCACCAGAACCCACCACAGCCCACCACAGCCTGTCCCAGACCACCACGGCCCACCACAGCCCACCACGGCCCATCCCAGCCCACCACGGCCCACCACAGCCCACCACAGTTCACCACGGGCCATCTCAGACCACCATGACCTGTCCCAGCCCACCACGGCCCACCACAGCCCATCCCTTCCCATACCGGCTCAAAACGGCCCACCACGGCCCACCACGGCCCATACCAGCCCACCACGGCCCACCACAGCCCACCACAGTTCACCACGGGCCATCTCAGACCACCATGACCTGTCCCAGCCCACCACGGCCCACCACAGCCCATCCCTTCCCATACCGGCTCAAAACGGCCCACCACGGCCCACCACGGCCCATACCAGCCCACCACGGCCCACCACAGCCCACCACAGTTCACCACGGGCCATCTCAGACCACCATGACCTGTCCCAGCCCACCACGGCCCACCACAGCCCATCCCTTCCCATACCGGTTCAAAACGGCCCACCACAGCCCACCACGGTTCACCACGGCCCGTCCCAGCCCACCACGCCCCACCACAGATCATCCCAGTCCACCACACACCGTCCCAGCATGTCCCAGCCTGTCCCAACCCACCACAGCCTGTTCCAGACCACCACAGCCCGTCCCAGCACACCACAGCCCGTCCCTAGCCCACCACAGCCCGTCCCACCCCACCACAGCCCGTCCCCGCCCGTCCCAGCCCACCACAGACCAGCACAGACCGTCCCAGCCCGTCGCAGCCTGCCGCAGCCCGTCCCAGCCTACCACAGACTGTCCCAGACCACCACAGCCCGTCCCCGCCCACCATAGCCTGTGCCAGCCAACCACAGCCCGTCCCCACCCACCACAGCCCGTCCCAGCTCGTTCCAGACCACCAGAACTCGTCTCAGCCCACCACAGCCCACCACAGCCCGTCTCAAGCTCAGCAGAACCCACCACAGCCCGTCCCAGCCCGTCCCAGACCACCACAGCCCACCACAGCCCACCACAGCCCGTCCCAGCACACCACAGCCCGTCCCAGCCCACCACAGCCCGTCCCAGCCCACCACAGCCTGTCCCAGCTCGTTCCAGACCACCAGAACTCGTCTCAGCCCACCACAGCCCACCACAGCCCGTCTCAAGCTCACCAGAACCCACCACAGCCCACCACAGCCTGTCCCAGACCACCACGGCCCCCACAGCCCACCACGGCCCACCACAGCCCACCACAGTTCACCACGGGCCATCTCAGACCACCATGACCTGTCCCAGCCCACCACGGCCCACCACAGCCCATCCCTTCCCATACCGGCTCAAAACGGCCCACCACGGCCCATACCAGCCCACCACGGCCCACCACAGCCCACCACAGTTCACCACGGGCCATCTCAGACCACCATGACCTGTCCCAGCCCACCACGGCCCACCACAGCCCACCACGATTCACCACGGGCCATCTCAGACCACCATGACCTGTCCCAGACCACCACAGCCCACCACAGCCCACCACAGCCCGTCCCAGCACACCACAGCCCGTCCCAGCACACCACAGCCCGTCCCAGCCCACCACAGCCCGTCCCAGCCCACCACAGCCCGTCCCAGCCCACCACAGCTCGTCCCAGTCCACCACAGCCCGTCCCAGCCCACCACAGCTCGTCCCAGTCCACCACAGCCCGTCCCAGCCCACCACAGCTAGTCCCAGCCCACCACAGCCCGTCCCAGCCCACCACAGCCCGTCCCAGCACACCACAGCCCGTCCCAGCCCACCACGGCCCGTCCCAGCCCACCACAGCCAGTTCCAGCACACCACAGCCCGTGCCAGCCCATCCCAGCCCACCACAGCCCGTCCCAGCCCGTCCCAGCCTCTTCCAGACCACCAGAGCCCATCCCAGCCCGTCCCAGCCAACCACAGCCCGTCTCAAGCTCACCAGAACCCACCACAGCCCACCACAGCCTGTCACAGACCACCACGGCCCACCACAGCCCACCATGGCCCGTCCAAGCCTACCACGGCCCACCACAGCAAACCACGGCCCAGCAAAGCTCACCACAGCCCGTCCCAGCACACCACTGCCATTCCCAGCCCACCACTGCCCGTCCCAGCCCACCACAGCCCGTCCCGGCCGGTCCCGGCACACCACGGCCCACCACGGCCCGTCCCGGCACACCACGGCCCGTCCCAGCCCACCACGGCCCGACCGAGCCCACCACGGCCCACCACAGCTCACCACAGCCCGTCCCAGTCCACCACAGCCCACCACAGCCCACCACAGCCCGTCCCAGCCCACCACATCCCACCACAGCCCGTCCCGGCGCACCAGAACCTGTCCAGGCTTACCACAGCGCGGCCCGGCCCAGCACGGCCCGGCCCGGCCCAGCACGCCTCGTCCCGGCCCACCACGGCAGATCTCAACCCACCACAGCCTGTCCAAGCCCACCACAGCCCTCCACAGCTCTCCACAGCCCGTCCCAACCCCCCACAGCCTGTCTCAGCTCACCACAACCCACCACAGCGCACCAGAGCCCGTCCCAGCCCACCAGAGCCCGTCCCAGCCCACCACAGCCCATCCCAGCACACCACAGCCCGTCCCACCACGGCCCAGCCCACCACAGCCCGTCCCAGCACACCACAGCCCGTCCCAGCCCGTCCCAGCATACCACAGCCCTTCCCCGCCCACCACAGCCCGTCCCAGCACACCACAGCCCGTCCCAGCCCACCACAGCTCGTCCCAGCACACCACAGCCCGTCCCAGCCCACCACAGCCCGTCCCAGCCTACCACAGCCCGTCCCAGCCCGTCCCAGCCCACCACAGCCCGTCTCAAGCTCACCAGAACCCACCACAGCCCACCACAGCCTGTCCCAGACCACCACGGCCCACCACAGCCCACCACGGCCCATCCCAGCCCACCACGGCCCACCACAGCCCACCACAGTTCACCACGGGCAATCTCAGATCACCATGACCTGTCCCAGCCCACCACGGCCCACCACAGCCCATCCCTTCCCATACCGGCTCAAAACGGCCCACCACAGCCCACCACGGCCCATACCAGCCCACCACGGCCCACCACAGCCCACCACAGTTCACCACGGGCCATCTCAGACCACCATGACCTGTCCCAGCCCACCACGGCCCACCACAGCCCATCCCTTCCCATACCGGCTCAAAACGGCCCACCACGGCCCACCACAGCCCACCACGGTTCACCACGGCCCGTCCCAGCCCACCACACCCCACCGCAGACCATCCCAGTCCACCACACCCCGTCCCAGCATGTCCCAGCCTGTCCCAACCCACCACAGCCTGTTCCAGACCACCACAGCCCGTCCCAGCACACCACAGCCCGTCCCTAGCCCACCACAGCCCGTCCCACCCCACCACAGCCCGTCCCCCGCCCGTCCCAGCCCACCACAGACCAGCACAGACCGTCCCAGCCCGTCACAGCCCGTCGCAGCCTGCCGCAGCCCGTCCCAGCCCACCACAGACTGTCCCAGACCACCACAGCCCGTCCCCGCCCACCATAGCCCGTGCCAGCCAACCACAGCCCGTCCCCGCCCACCATAGCCCGTCCCAGCTCGTTCCAGACCACCAGAACTCGTCTCAGCCCACCACAGCCCACCACAGCCCGTCTCAAGCTCAGCAGAACCCACCACAGCCCGTCCCAGCCCGTCCCAGACCACCACAGCCCACCACAGCCCACCACAGCCCGTCCCAGCACACCACAGCCCGTCCCAGCACACCACAGCCCGTCCCAGCACACCACAGCCCGTCCCTGCCCACCACAGCCCGTCCCAGCTCGTTCCAGACCACCAGAACTCGTCTCAGCCCACCACAGCCCACCACAGCCCGTCTCAAGCTCACCAGAACCCACCACAGCCCACCACAGCCTGTCCCAGACCACCACGGCCCGCCACAGCCCACCACGGCCCATCCCAGCCCACCACGGCCCACCACAGCCCACCACAGTTCACCACGGGCCATCTCAGACCACCATGACCTGTCCCAGCCCACCACAGCCCATCCCTTCCCATACCGGCTCAAAACGGCCCACCACGGCCCACCACGGCCCATACCAGCCCACCACGGCCCACCACAGCCCACCACAGTTCACCACAGGCCATCTCAGACCACCATGACCTGTCCCAGCCTACCACGGCCCACCACAGCCCACCACAGTTCACCACGGGCCATCTCAGACCACCATGACCTGTCCCAGACCACCACAGCCCACCACAGCCCACCACAGCCCGTCCCAGCCCACCACAGCCCGTCCCAGCCCACCACAGCCCGTCCCAGCCCACCACAGCTCGTCCCAGTCCACCACAGCCCGTCCCAGCCCACCACATCCCACCACAGCCCGTCCCGGCGCACCAGAACCTGTCCAGGCTTACCACAGCGCGGCCCGGCCCAGCACGGCCCGGCCCGGCCCAGCACGCCCCGTCCCGGCCCACCACGGCAGATCTCAACCCACCACAGCCTGTCCAAGCCCACCACAGCCCTCCACAGCTCTCCACAGCCCGTCCCAACCCCCCACAGCCTGTCTCAGCTCACCACAACCCACCACAGCGCACCAGAGCCCGTCCCAGCCCACCAGAGCCCATCCCAGCCCACCAGAGCCCGTCCCAGCCCACCACAGCCCACCAGAGCCCGTCTCAGCTCACAACAGCCTGTCCCAGCCCACCACAACCCACCACAGCCAAACACGGCCCACCACAGTCCGTCCCAGCACACCACAGCGCACCACAGCCCGTCCCAGCCCGTCCCACCAAACTACAGACTGTCCCAGTCCACCACAGACCATCCCAGCATGTCCCAGCCCGTACCAGCCCATCACAGCCCGTTCCAGATCACCACAAACCGTTCCAGCCCACCACAGCCCACCACAGCCCTTCCCAGCCTGTCCCAGCTCACTACAGACCGTCACCACACACCACAGCCCTTCCCAGCCTGTCCCAGCCCACCACAGCCCGTCACCGCCAGCCACAGCCTGTCCCTGCACAACACAGCCCGTCCCAGCCCGTCCCAGCCCACCACAGAATGTCACAGCCCGCCCCGGCCCACCACAGCCCGTCCCGGCCCACCACAGCCCGTCACAGAATGTCCCAGCCCACCACAGAATGTCCCAGCCCACCACAGCCCGTCCCAGCCCACCACAGACCGTCACAGCCCACCACAACCCGTCTCCGCCCACCACAACCCGTCTCCGCCCACCACAGCCCGTCCCCGCCCACCACAGCCCGTCCCAGCCCGTCCCAGCCCGTCCCGGCCCACCACAGCCCGTCCCGGCCCACCACAGCCCGTTCCAGACCACCAGAGCCCATCCCAGCCCACCACAGAATGTCCCAGGCCACCACAGCCTGTCTCAGCCTATCCCAGCCTGCCCCAGCCCACCACAGCCCGTCCCAGCCCACCACAGCCCGTCCCAGCCCGTCCCAGCACACCACAGCACGTCCCAGCCCATCGCAGCCCGTCACAGCCCACCACAGCCTGTCCCAGCACACCACAGACCGTCCCTGTCCACCACAGCCCACCACAGCCCGTCCCAGCCCGTCCCAGCCCACCACAGCCCGTCCCAGCACACCACAGCCCATCCCAGCCCGTCCCAGCCCATCCCAGCCCGTCCCAAACCACCACAGCCCGTCCCAGCACACCACAGACCGTCCCAGTCCACCACAGACCGTCCCAGCATGTCCCAGCCCATCACAGCCCATCACAGCCCGTTCCAGACCACCACAGCCCGTTCCAGCCCACCACAGCCACCGCAGCCCTTCCCAGCCTGTCCCAGCTCACCACAGACCGTCACCGCCCACCACAGCCCGTCCCAGCCCACCACACCCCGTCCTTGCTCCTCCCAGCCCGTCCCAGCCCACCACAGAATGTCCCAGCCCACCACAGACCGTCCCAGGCCGTCTCCGCCCACCACAGCCCGTCTCCGCCCACCACAGCCCGTCCCCGCAAACCACAGCTTGTCCCAGCCCACCACAGCCCGTCCCAGCCCGTCCCAAGCCAACCACAGCTCGTTCCAGACCACCAGAGCCCACCACAGCCCACCACAGAATGTCCCAGGCCACCACAGCCTGTCTCAGCCTATCCCAGCCTGTCCCAGCCCGTCCCAGCCCACAGCAGCCCGTCCCAGCCAACCACAGCCCGTCCCAGCCCACCAGAGCCCGTCCCAGCCCACCACAGCCCGTCCCAGCCTGTCCCAGCCCGTCCCCGCCCACCACAGCCCGTCCCAGCCCACCACAGACTGTCCCAGCCGACCACAGACCGGCCCACCACAGCCCGTCCCAGCCCACCACAGACTGTCCCAGCCCACCACAGACCGTAACAGCCTTTCCCAGCCCACCACAGACCGTCCCAGGCCACCACAGCCCGTCCCAGCACACCACAGCCCGTCCCAGCCCGTCCCAGCCCAACACAGCACGTCCCAGTCCACCATAGCCCGTCCCAGCCCATCACAGCACGGCCCAGCCCACCACGGCCCACCGCAGCGAGCCACGGCCCACCACAGCCCACCACGGCCCGTCCCAGCCCACCACAGCCTGCCACATCCCACCACGGCCCACCACAACCCACCCCTTCCCATCCAGGCCCAAAACGGCCCACCAGAGCCCACCACGGCCCGTCCCTGCCCACCACGGCCCACCACAGCCCGTCCTGGCCCACCACAGCCCGTCCCGGCCCACCACAGCCCGTCCCAGCACACCACAGCCCACCACAGACTGTCCCCGCCCACCACAGCCCGTCCCATCCCGTCCCAGCCCACCACAGCCCGTCCCAGCACACCACAGCCCGTCCCAGCCCACCACAGCCCGTCCCAGCACACCACAGCCCGTCCCCGCCCACCACAGCCCGTCCCAGCACACCACAGTCCACCACAGCCTGTCCCAGTGACCATAGCCCGTCCCAGACCGCCACAGCCCACCACAGCCCACCACGGCCCGTCCCGGCCCACCACGGCCCGTCTAGGCCCCCCAAAGACCGTCCCGGCCCACCACCCGTTTCAGCCCACCACAGCCCGTCCCGGCCCACCACAGCCCACCATAGCCCGTCTCAACTCACCACAACCCACCACAGCACACCACAGCCCGTCCCAGGTCACCACAGCCCACCACAGCTCGTCCCGGCCCACCAGTGCCTGTCCCAGCCCACCAGAGCCCGTCCCGGCCCACCACAGCACGTTCCGACACATAACAGCCTGTCCCAGCCCACCACGACCCACCACGGCCCGTCCCCACCCACCAGGGCCCGTCCCGGCCCACCACGGCCCACCACGGTCCATCCTGGCCAACCACGGCCCATCCCAGCCCACCACAGCCCGTTCCAGCCCACGATAGCCCGTCCCAGCCCACCACACTCCACCACAGCCCGTCCCAGGCCACCACAGCCCATCCCAGCCCACCACGGCCCACCATAGCCCGTCTCAACTCACCACAACCCACCACAGAACACAACAGCCCGTCCCAGGTCACCACAGCCCACCACAGCCCGTCCCGGCCCACCAGTGCCTGTCCCAGCCCACCACAGCCCGTCCCAGCCCACCACAGCCCGTCCCAGCACACCACAGACCGTCCCAGTCCACCACAGACCGTCCCAGCATGTCCCAGCCCGTCCCAGCTCATCACAGCCCGTTCCAGATCACCACAAACCGTTCCAGCCCACCACAGCCCACCACAGCCCTTCCCAGCCTGTCCCAGCTCACTACAGACCGTCACCGCACACCACAGCCCTTCCCAGCCTGTCCCAGCCCACCACAGCCCGTCACCGCCAGCCACAGCCCGTCCCTGCACAACACAGCCCGTCCCAGCCCACCACAGCCCGTCCCAGCCCACCACAGAATGTCACAGCCCGCCCCGGCCCACCACAGCCTGTCCCGGCCCACCACAGCCCGTCCCGGCCCACCACAGCCCGTCACAGAATGTCCCAGCCCACCACAGAATGTCCCAGCCCACCACAGCCCGTCCCAGCCCACCACAGACCGTCACAGCCCACCACAACCCGTCTCCGCCCACCACAGCCCATCCCCGCCCACCACAGTTCATCCCCGCCCACCACAGCCCGTCCCGGCCCACCACAGCCCGTTCCAGACCACCAGAGCCCATCCCAGCCCACCACAGAATGTCCCAGGCCACCACAGCCTGTCTCAGCCTATCCCAGCCTGTCCCAGCCCACCACAGCCTGTCCCAGCCCACCACAGCCCACCACAGCCCGTCCCAGCCCGTCCCAGCCCACCACAGCACGTCCCAGCCCGTCCCAGCCCATCGCAGCCCGTCACAGCCCACCACAGCCTGTCCCAGCACACCACAGACCGTCCCTGCCCGTCACAGCCCACCACAGCCCGTCCCAGCCCACCACAGCCCGTCCCAGCACACCACAGCCCGTCCCAGCACACCACAGCCCGTCCCAGCCCACCACAGCCCGTCCCAGCCCACCACAGCCCGTCCCAGCTCGTTCCAGACCACCAGAACTCGTCTCAGCCCACCACAGCCCACCACAGCCCGTCTCAAGCTCACCAGAACCCACCACAGCCCACCACAGCCTGTCCCAGACCACCACGGCCCCCACAGCCCACCACGGCCCACCACAGCCCACCACAGTTCACCACGGGCCATCTCAGACCACCATGACCTGTCCCAGCCCACCACGGCCCACCACAGCCCATCCCTTCCCATACCGGCTCAAAACGGCCCACCACGGCCCATACCAGCCCACCACGGCCCACCACAGCCCACCACAGTTCACCACGGGCCATCTCAGACCACCATGACCTGTCCCAGCCCACCACGGCCCACCACAGCCCACCACGGTTCACCACGGGCCATCTCAGACCACCATGACCTGTCCCAGACCACCACAGCCCACCACAGCCCACCACAGCCCGTCCCAGCACACCACAGCCCGTCCCAGCACACCACAGCCCGTCCCTAGCCCACCACAGCCCGTCCCAGCCCACCACAGCTCGTCCCAGTCCACCACAGCCCGTCCCAGCCCACCACAGCTCGTCCCAGTCCACCACAGCCCGTCCCAGCCCACCACAGCTAGTCCCAGCCCACCACAGCCCGTCCCAGCCCACCACAGCCCGTCCCAGCACACCACAGCCCGTCCCAGCCCACCACGGCCCGTCCCAGCCCACCACAGCCAGTTCCAGCACACCACAGCCCGTGCCAGCCCATCCCAGCCCACCACAGCCCGTCCCAGCCTCTTCCAGACCACCAGAGCCCATCCCAGCCCGTCCCAGCCCACCACAGCCCGTCTCAAGCTCACCAGAACCCACCACAGCCCACCACAGCCTGTCCCAGACCACCACGGCCCACCACAGCCCACCATGGCCCGTCCCAGCCTACCACGGCCCACCACAGCGAACCACGGCCCAGCAAAGCTCACCACAGCCCGTCCCAGCACACCACTGCCATTCCCAGCCCACCACTGCCCGTCCCAGCCCACCACAGCCCGTCCCGGCCGGTCCCGGCACACCACGGCCCACCACGGCCCGTCCCGGCACACCACGGCCCGTCCCAGCCAACCACGGCCCGACCGAGCCCACCACAGCCCGTCCCAGCTCACCACAGCCCGTCCCAGTCCACCACAGCCCACCACAGCCCACCACAGCCCGTCCCAGCCCACCACATCCCACCACAGCCCGTCCCGGCGCACCAGAACCTGTCCAGGCTTACCACAGCGCGTCCCGGCCCAGCACGGCCCGGCCTGGCCCAGCACGCCCCGTCCCGGCCCACCACGGTAGATCTCAACCCACCACAGCCTGTCCAAGCCCACCACAGCCCTCCACAGCTCTCCACAGCCCGTCCCAACCCCCCACAGCCTGTCTCAGCTCACCACAACCCACCACAGCGCACCAGAGCCCGTCCCAGCCCACCAGAGCCCGTCCCAGCCCACCACAGCCCATCCCAGCACACCACAGCCCTTCCCACCACGGCCCAGCCCACCACAGCCCGTCCCAGCACACCACAGCCCGTCCCAGCCCGTCCCAGACCACCACAGCCCTTCCCCGCCCACCACAGCCCGTCCCAGCACACCACAGCCCGTCCCAGCCCACCACAGCTCGTCCCAGCACACCACAGCCCGTCCCAGCACACCACAGCCCGTCCCAGCCTACCACAGCCCGTCCCAGCCCGTCCCAGCCCACCACAGCCCGTCTCAAGCTCACCAGAACCCACCACAGCCCACCACAGCCTGTCCCAGACCACCACGGCCCACCACAGCCCACCACGGCCTATCCCAGCCCACCACGGCCCACCACAGCCCACCACAGTTCACCACGGGCCATCTCAGACCACCATGACCTGTCCCAGCCCACCACGGCCCACCACAGCCCATCCCTTCCCATACCGGCTCAAAACGGCCTACCACGGCCCATACCAGCCCACCACGGCCCACCACAGCCCACCACAGTTCACCACGGGCCATCTCAGACCACCATGACCTGTCCCAGCCCACCACGGCCCACCACAGCCCATCCCTTCCCATACCGGCTCAAAACGGCCCACCACGGCCCACCACAGCCCACCACGGTTCACCACGGCCCGTCCCAGCCCACCACACCCCACCGCAGACCATCCCAGTCCACCACACCCCGTCCCAGCATGTCCCAGCCTGTCCCAACCCACCACAGCCTGTTCCAGACCACCACAGCCCGTCCCAGCACACCACAGCCCGTCCCTAGCCCACCACAGCCCGTCCCACCCCACCACAGCCTGTCCCCGCCCGTCCCAGCCCACCACAGACCAGCACAGACCGTCCCAGGCCGTCACAGCCCGTCGAAGCCTGCCGCAGCCCGTCCCAGCCCACCACAGACTGTCCCAGACCACCACAGCCCGTCCCCGCCCACCATAGCCCGTGCCAGCCAACCACAGCCCGTCCCCGCCCACCATAGCCCGTCCCAGCTCGTTCCAGACCACCAGAACTCGTCTCAGCCCACCACAGCCCACCACAGCCCGTCTCAAGCTCAGCAGAACCCACCACAGCCCGTCCCAGCCCGTCCCAGACCACCACAGCCCACCACAGCCCGTCCCAGCACACCACAGCCCGTCCCAGCCCACCACAGCCCGTCCCAGCACACCACAGCCCGTCCCAGCCCACCACAGCCCGTCCCAGCTCGTTCCAGACCACCAGAACTCGTCTCAGCCCACCACAGCCCACCACAGCCCGTCTCAAGCTCACCAGAACCCACCACAGCCCACCACAGCCTGTCCCAGACCACCACGGCCCACCACAGCCCATCCCTTCCCATACCGGCTCAAAACGGCCCACCACGGCCCACCACGGCCCATACCAGCCCACCACGGCCCACCACAGCACACCACAGTTCACCACAGGCCATCTCAGACCACCATGACCTGTCCCAGCCCACCACGGCCCACCACAGCCCACCACAGTTCACCACGGGCCATCTCAGACCACCATGACCTGTCCCAGACCACCACAGCCCACCACAGCCCATCCCAGCACACCACAGCCCGTCCCAGCACACCACAGCCCGTCCCAGCCCACCACAGCCCGTCCCAGCCCACCACAGCCCGTCCCAGCCCACCACAGCCCGTCCCAGCCCACCACAGCCCGTCCCAGCCCACCACAGCTCATCCCAGTCCACCACAGCCCGTCCCAGCCCACCACAGCCCACCACAGCCCGTCCCGGCGCACCAGAACCTGTCCAGGCTTACCACAGCGCGGCCCGGCCCAGCACGGCCCGGCCCGGCCCAGCACGCCCCGTCCCGGCCCACCACGGCAGATCTCAACCCACCACAGCCTGTCCAAGCCCACCACAGCCCTCCACAGCCCGTCCCGGCGCACCAGAACCTGTCCAGGCTTACCACAGCGCGGCCCGGCCCAGCACGGCCCGGCCCGGCCCAGCACGCCCCGTCCCGGCCCACCACGGCAGATCTCAACCCACCACAGCCTGTCCAAGCCCACCACAGCCCTCCACAGCTCTCCACAGCCCGTCCCAACCCCCCACAGCCTGTCTCAGCTCACCACAACCCACCACAGCGCACCAGAGCCCGTCCCAGCCCACCACAGCCCGTCCCAGCCCACCACAGCCCGTCCCAGCCCACCACAGCCCACCAGATCCTGTCTCAGCTCACAACAGCCTGTCCCAGCCCACCACAACCCACCACAGCCAAACACGGCCCACCACAGTCCGTCCCAGCACACCACAGCCCACCACAGCCCGTCCCAGCCCGTCCCACCAAACTACAGACTGTCCCAGTCCACCACAGACCGTCCCAGCATGTCCCAGCCCGTCCCAGCCCATCACAGCCCGTTCCAGATCACCACAAACCGTTCCAGCCCACCACAGCCCACCACAGCCCTTCCCAGCCTGTCCCAGCTCACTACAGACCGTCACCACACACCACAGCCCTTCCCAGCCTGTCCCAGCCCACCACAGCCCGTCACCGCCAGCCACAGCCTGTCCCTGCACAATACAGCCCGACCCAGCCCGTCCCAGGCCACCACAGAATGTCACAGCCCGCCCTGGCCCACCACAGCCCGTCCCGGCCCACCACAGCCCGTCACAGAATGTCCCAGCCCACCACAGAATGTCCCAGCCCACCACAGCCCGTCCCAGCCCACCACAGACCGTCACAGCCCACCACAACCCGTCTCCGCCCACCACAGCCCGTCCCCGCCCACCACAGCCCGTCCCAGCCCGTCCCAGCCCGTCCCGGCCCACCACAGCACGTCCCAGCCCATCGCAGCCCGTCACAGCCCACCACAGCCTGTCCCAGCACACCACAGACCGTCCCTGTCCACCACAGCCCACCACAGCCCGTCCCAGCCCACCACAGCCCGTCCCAGCCCACCACAGCCCGTCCCAGCACACCACAGCCCGTCCCAGCACACCACAGCCCATCCCAGCCCGTCCCAGCACACCACAGACCGTCCCAGTCCACCACAGACCGTCCCAGCATGTCCCAGCCCATCACAGCCCATCACAGCCCGTTCCAGACCACCACAGCCCGTTCCAGCCCACCACAGCCACCGCAGCCCTTCCCAGCCTGTCCCAGCTCACCACAGACCGTCACCGCCCACCACAGCCCGTCCCAGCCCACCACACCCCGTCCCTGCTCCTCCCAGCCCGTCCCAGCCCACCACAGAATGTCCCAGCCCACCACAGACCATCCCAGGCCGTCTCCGCCCACCACAGCCCGTCTCCGCCCACCACAGCCCGTCCCCGCAAACCACAGCTTGTCCCAGCCCACCACAGCCCGTCCCAGCCCGTCCCAAGCCAACCAAAGCTCGTTCCAGACCACCAGAGCCCACCACAGCCCACCACAGAATGTCCCAGGCCACCACAGCCTGTCTCAGCCTATCCCAGCCTGTCCCAGCCCTTCCCAGCTCACAGCAGCCCGTCCCAGCCAACCACAGCCCGTCCCAGCTCACCACAGCCCGTCCCAGCCGACCACAGCCCGTCCCAGCCTGTCCCAGGCCATCCCCGCCCACCACAGCCCGTCCCAGCCCACCACAGACTGTCCCAGCCGACCACAGACCGGCCCACCACAGCCCGTCCCAGCCCACCACAGACTGTCCCAGCCCACCACAGACCGTCACAGCCTGTCCCAGCCCACCACAGACCGTCCCAGGCCACCACAGCCCGTCCCAGCACACCACAGCCCGTCCCAGCCCGTCCCAGCCCAACACAGCACGTCCCAGTCCACCATAGCCCGTCCCAGCCCATCACAGCACGGCCCAGCCCACCACGGCCCACCGCAGCGAGCCACGGCCCACCACAGCCCACCACGGCCCGTCCCAGCCCACCACAGCCTGCCACATCCCACCACGGCCCACCACAGCCCACCCCTTCCCATCCAGGCCCAAAACGGCCCACCAGAGCCCACCACGGCCCGTCCCTGCCCACCACGGCCCACCACAGCCCGTCCTGGCCCACCACAGCCCATACCAGCCCACCACAGCCCGTCCCAGCCCACCACAGCCCGTCCCAGCCCACCACAGCCCACCACAGCCTGTCCCAGCGCCCACCACAGCCCGTCCCATCCCGTCCCAGCACACCACAGCCCGTCCCAGCCCACCACAGCCCGTCCCAGCCCACCACAGCCCGTCCCCGCCCACCACAGCCCGTCCCAGCACACCACAGTCCACCACAGCCTGTCCCAGTGACCATAGCCCGTCCCAGACCGCCACAGCCCACCACAGCCCACCACGGCCCGTCCCAGCCCACCACGGCCCGTCTAGGCCCCCCAAAGACCGTCCCGGACCACCACCCGTTTCAGCCCACCACAGCCCGTCCCGGCCCACCACAGCCCACCATAGCCCGTCTCAAATCACCACAACCCACCACAGCACACCACAGCCCGTCCCAGGTCACCACAGCCCACCACAGCTCGTCCCGGCCCACCAGTGCCTGTCCCAGCCCACCAGAGCCCGTCCCGGCCCACCACAGCACGTTCCGACACATAACAGCCTGTCCCAGCCCACCACGACCCACCACGGCCCGTCCCCACCCACCAGGGCCCGTCCCGGCCCACCACGGCCCACCACGGTCCATCCTGGCCAACCACGGCCCATCCCAGCCCACCACAGCCCGTTCCAGCCCACGATAGCCCGTCCCAGCCCACCACACTCCACCACAGCCCGTCCCAGGCCACCACAGCCCATCCCAGCCCACCACGGCCCACCATAGCCCGTCTCAACTCACCACAACCCACCACAGCACACCACAGCCCGTCCCAGGTCACCACAGCCCACCACAGCCCGTCCCGGCCCACCAGTGCCTGTCCCAGCCCACCACAGCCCGTCCCAGCCCACCACAGCCCGTCCCAGCACACCACAGACCGTCCCAGCCCGTCCCAGCACACCACAGACCGTCCCAGTCCACCACAGACCGTCCCAGCATGTCCCAGCCCGTCCCAGCTCATCACAGCCCGTTCCAGATCACCACAAACCGTTCCAGCCCACCACAGCCCACCACAGCCCTTCCCAGCCTGTCCCAGCTCACTACAGACCGTCACCGCACACCACAGCCCTTCCCAGCCTGTCCCAGCCCACCACAGCCCGTCACCGCCAGCCACAGCCCGTCCCTGCACAACACAGCCCGTCCCAGCCCACCACAGCCCGTCCCAGCCCACCACAGAATGTCACAGCCCGCCCCGGCCCACCACAGCCCGTCCCGGCCCACCACAGCCCGTCACAGAATGTCCCAGCCCACCACAGCCCGTCCCAGCCCACCACAGACCGTCACAGCCCACCACAACCCGTCTCCGCCCACCACAGCCCATCCCCGCCCACCACAGTTCATCCCCGCCCACCACAGTTCGTCCCGGCCCACCACAGCCCGTCCCGGCCCACCACAGCCCGTTCCAGACCACCAGAGCCCATCCCAGCCCACCACAGAATGTCCCAGGCCACCACAGCCTGTCTCAGCCTATCCCAGCCTGTCCCAGCCCACCACAGCCCGTCCCAGCCCACCACAGCCCGTCCCAGCCCGTCCCAGCCCACCGCAGCACGTCCCAGCCCGTCCCAGCCCATCGCAGCCCGTCACAGCCCACCACAGCCTGTCCCAGCACACCACAGACCGTTCCTGTCCACCACAGCCCACCACAGCCCGTCACAGCCCACCACAGCCCGTCCCAGCACACCACAGCCCGTCCCAGCCCGTCCCAGCCCATCCCAGCCCGTCCCAAACCACCACAGCCCGTCCCAGCACACCACAGACCGTCCCAGTCCACCACAGACCGTCCCAGCATGTCCCAGCCCATCACAGCCCATCACAGCCCGTTCCAGACCACCACAGCCCGTTCCAGCCCACCACAGCCACCGCAGCCCTTCCCAGCCTGTCCCAGCTCACCACAGACCGTCACCGCCCACCACAGCCCGTCCCAGCCCACCACACCCCGTCCCTGCTCCTCCCAGCCCGTCCCAGCCCACCACAGAATGTCCCAGCCCACCACAGTCCGTCCCAGGCCGTCTCCGCCCACCACAGCCCGTCTCAGCCCACCAAAGCCCGTCCCCGCCCACCACAGCCCGTCCCCGCATACCACAGCTTGTCCCAGCCCACCACAGCCCGTCCCAGCCCGTCCCAAGCCAACCACAGCTCGTTCCAGACCACCAGAGCCCACCACAGCCCACCACAGAATGTCCCAGGCCACCACAGCCTGTCTCAGCCTATCCCAGCCTGTCCCAGCCCGTCCCAGCCCGTCCCAGCCCACAGCAGCCCGTCCCAGCCAACCACAGCCCGTCCCAGCCCACCACAGCCCGTCCCAGCCCACCACAGCCCGTCCCAGCCTGTCCCAGCCCGTCCCCGCCCACCACAGCCCGTCCCAGCCCACCACAGACTGTCCCAGCCGACCACAGACCGGCCCACCACAGCCCATCCCAGCCCACCACAGACTGTCCCAGCCCACCACAGACCGTCACAGCCTGTCCCAGCCCACCACAGACCATCCCAGGCCACCACAGACCGTCCCAGGCCACCACAGACCGTCCCAGGCCACCACAGCCCGTCCCAGCACACCGCAGCCCGTCCCAGCCCGTCCCAGCCCAACACAGCACGTCCCAGTCCACCATAGCCCGTCCCAGCCCATCACAGCACGGCCCAGCCCACCACGGCCCACCGCAGCGAGCCACGGCCCACCACAGCCCACCACGGCCCGTCCCAGCCCACCACAGCCTGCCACATCCCACCACGGCCCACCACAGCCCACCCCTTCCCATCCAGGCCCAAAACGGCCCACCAGAGCCCACCACGGCCCGTCCCTGCCCACCACGGCCCACCACAGCCCGTCCCAGTCCACCACAGCCCGTCCCAGCCCACCACAGCCCGTCCCAGCCCACCACAGCCCACCACAGCCCGTCCCAGCCCACCACAGCCCGTCCCAGCCCACCACAGCCCGTCCCAGCCCACCACAGCCCGTCCCAGCCCACCACAGCCCGTCCCAGCCCACCACAGACCACCACAGACTGTCCCCGCCCACCACAGCCCGTCCCATCCTGTCCCAGCACACCACAGCCCGTCCCAGCCCACCACAGCCCGTCCCAGCCCACCACAGCCCGTCCCAGCCCACCACAGCCCGTCCCCGCCCACCACAGCCCACCACAGACTGTCCCCGCCCACCACAGCCCGTCCCCGCCCACCACAGCCCGTCCCAGCCCACCACAGCCCGTCCCAGCCCACCACAGCCCGTCCCAGCCCACCACAGCCCGTCCCAGCACACCACAGCCCACCACAGACTGTCCCCGCCCACCACAGCCCGTCCCATCCCGTCCCAGCCCACCACAGCCCGTCCCAGCCCACCACAGCCCGTCCCCGCCCACCACAGCCCGTCCCAGCACACCACAGCCCACCACAGCCCGTCCCCGCCCGGCACAGCCCGTCCCCGACCACCACAGCCCGTCCCCGCCCGCCACAGCTCGTCCCAGCCCGTCTCAGCCCGTCCCAGCACACCACAGTCCACCACAGCCTGTCCCAGTGACCACAGCCCGTCCCAGCCCGTCCCAGCCTGTCCAAGCTCATCCCAGCCCACCACAGTTTGTCCCAGCCCACCACAGCCCGTCCCAGCCCAGCACAGCCTGTCCCAGCCCAGCACAAGCCACCACAGCACACCACAGGCCACTACAACACACCACAGCCTGTCACAGCTCGTCCCAGCACGTCCCAGCCCTTCCCAGCCCACCCCAGCATGTCCCAGGCCCCCACAGCCCACGACTAGCCCTTCCCAGCCCACGACAGCCCATCCCAGCCCACCACAGCCCGTCCCAGCCCACCACAGACCACTACAGAACACCACAGACAACTACAGAACACCACAGACCACTACAGAACACCACAGACCACTACAGAACACCACAGACCACTACAGAACACCACAGCCGGTCCCAGCTCGTCCCAGCCCGTCCCTGCCCACCAAAGCCCGTCCCCGCCCACCACAGCCCGTCCCAGGCCTTCCCAGCCCACCACAGCCCGTCCCTGAGCACCACAGCCCATCCCAGCCCACCACGGCCCGTCCCCGCCCACCACAGCCCGTCCCAGCCCACCACGGCTCGTCCCAGCCCACCAAGGCCCGTCTCAGCCCACCACAGCCCGTCCCAGCCCACCACTAGCCCGTCCCAGCCCACCACAGCCCGTCCCAGCCCGTCCCTGCCCACCACAGCCCGTCCCAGCCCACCACAGGCCGTCCCCGCCCATTACAGCCCATCCCAGCCCGTCCCAGACCACCACAGCCCGTCTCAAGCTCACCAGAACCTACCACAGCCCACCACAGCCCGTCCCCGACCAGCACAGCCCACCACAGCCCACCACAGCCCGTCCCCGCCCACCACAGCCCGTCCCCGCCCGTCCCCGTCGACCACAGCTTGTCCCAGTCCAGCGCAGCCCGTCCCCGCCCACCGCAGCCCGTCTCCGCCCACCACAGCTCGTCCCAGCCCGTCCCAGCCCATCCAAGCCTGTCCCAGCACACCACAGCCCGTCCCAGCACAGCACAGCCCGTCACAGCCCACCACAGCCTGTCCCAGCCCACCACAACCCGTCCCAGCCTACCACAGCCCACCACAGGCCAACACAGCTCGTCCCAGCCCGTCCCAGCCCGTCCCAGCACACCACAGACCGTCCCAGCACACCACAGCCCGTCCCAGCCCCCCACAGCCCGTCCCAGCCCGTACCAACCCGTCTCAGGCCGTCCCAGCCCGTCCCAGCCCACCACAGCCAGTCCCTATCCACCGTAGCTTGTCCCAGCCCACCACAGCCCGTTCCACCTTACCACAGCTAACCACAACCCACCACAGCCCGTCCCGGCCCACCACAGCCCACCACAGCTTGTCCCAGCCCAATACAACCCGTCCCATCCCACCACAGCCCGTCCCAGCCCAACACAGCCTGTCCCAGCCCAACACAGCCCGTACCATCCCACCACAGCCCGTCCCAGCGACCATAGCCCGTCCCAGACCACCACAGCCCGTCCCAGCCCACCACAGCCCGTCTCAGCCCACCACAGCCCGTCTCAGCCCACCACGGCCCGTTCCGGCCCACCACGGCCCGTCCCGGCCCCCCACAGACCGTCCCGGCCCATCACAGCCCGTCCCGACCCACCACAGCCCACCATAGCCCGTCTCAGCTCACCACAACCCACCACAGCGCACCACAGCCCGTCCCAGCTCCCCACAGCCCACCAGAGCCCGTCCAAGCCCACCACAGCCCGTCCCGTCTCGTCCCCGCCCACCACGGCCCGTCCCCGCCAACCACGACCCGTCCCCGCCCGTCCCGGCCCACCACGGCCCGGCCCGGCCCTCCACAGCCCGTCCCAGCCCACCATGGCCCATCCCGGCCCACCATGGCCCGTCCCAGCTCACCACAACCCACCACAGCGCACCACAGCCCGTCCCAGCTCTACCACAGCCCACCACAGCCCGTCCCGGCCCACCAGTGCCTGTCCCAGCCCACCAGAGCCCGGCCCGGCCCACCACAGCATGTTCCGACCCATAACAGCCCATCCCAGCCCACCACGACCCACCACGGCCCGTCCCCACCCACCAGGGCCCGTCCCGGCCCACCACGGCCCGTCCCAGCCCACCACAGACCGTCCCAGGCCACCATGGCCCGTCCCAGCCCACCACGGCCCACCATAGCCAACCACTGCCCACCTCAGCCCGTCCCAACACGTCCCAGCACGTCCCAGCCGACTACAGCCCGTTCCAGACCATTAGAGCCCGTCCCAGCCCACCAAAGCCCGTCCCCACCCACCACAGCCCGTCCTCACCCAACAAATCCCCTCCCCGCCCACCACAGCCCGTCCCAGCCCACCACAGCCCGTCCCAGCCCACCACAGCCCGTCCCAGCCCATCTCAGCTCACCACAACCCACCACAGCCCGTCCCAGCCCACCACAGCCCACCACAGCCCATTACAGCTTACCACATCCCGTCCCAGCCCACCAGAGCCCGTTCCAGCCCACCACAGCCCATCCCAGCTTACCACAGCCCACCATGGCCCACCACAGCCCGTCCCAGCCCACCACGGCCCACCATAGCCAACCACTGCCCACCTCAGCCCGTCCCAACACGTCCCAGTATGTCCCAGCCCACTACAGCCCGTTCCAGACCACTAGAGCCCGTCCCAGCCCACCAAAGCCCGTCCCCACCCACCACAGCCAGTCCTCACCCAACAAATCCCCTCCCCACCCACCACAGCCCGTCCCAGCCCACCAAAGCCCGTCCCCGCCCGCCACAGCCCTTCCCTGCTCACCACAGCTCGGCCCCTCCCACCACAGCCCTTCCCCGCCCACCACGGACCGTCCCAGCCCACCACAGCTCGTCCCGGCCCACCACAGCCCGTCCCAGTTCATCCCAACCAGTCCCAGCCCACCACTGCACGTCCCAGCCCACCACAGCCCGTCCCAGCCCACCACAGCCCACCACAGCCCGTCCCAGCCCACCACAGCCCGTCCCAGACCACCACAGCCCGTCCCAGCCCACCACAGCCCGTCCCAGGCCACCACAGCCCGTCTCAGCTCACCACAGCCCGTCCCAGCTCACCACAGTACACTACGGCCCACCATGACCCACCACGGCACACCACAGCCCACCACAGCCCGTCCCAGCCCAACAGAGCACATTCCAGACCACCAGAGCCTGTCCCAGAGCACCACAGCCCGTGCCAGCCCACCACAGCCCATCCCTACCTACCACAGCCCGTCCCAGCCCGTCCCAGCCCACCATAGCCCGTCCAAGCCCACCACAGCCCGTCCCAGCTTACCACAACCCACCACAGCAGGTCCCGGCCCACCGCAGCCCGTCCTCACCCACCATAGCCCGTCCCAGCCCACCACGGCCCGTCCCCGCCCACCACGTCCCGTCCCAGCTTACCACAACCCACCACAGCCTGTCTCGGCCCACCACGACCCGGCCTGGCCCACCGCAGCCCCGCCCGGCACACCGCAGCTTTGCCGGCCCACCACAGCCCGTGCCGGCCCACCGCAGCCCGTCCCAGCCAACCAGAGCCCGTCCCAGCCCGTCTCAGCTCACCACAGCCCGTCCCGGCCCACTACAACTCGTCCCAGCCCACCACAGCCCACCACAGCCTGTCCCAGCCAACCACAGCCCGTCCCAGCCCGTCTCAGCTCACCACAGCCCGTCCCACCCCACCACAGCCCACCAGAGCCCGTCCCGGACCACCACAGCCCGTCCCAGCCAACCACAGCCCGTCCCCACCCAACACAGCCCGTCCCAGCCCCTCCCAGCCCGTCTCAGCCCACCACAGCCTATCCCAGCCTGTACCAGCTCGTCCAAGCCTGTCCCAGACCCCCAGAGCCCGTCGCAGCCCACCACAGCTCGTCACAGCCCATCCCAGCTCTCCACAACTCACCGCAGCCCGTCCCAGCCCACCACAGCCCGTCCCAGCCCACCACGGCCGACCACAGCCCGTCCCAGCCCACCACAAGCCGTCCTAGCCCACCACAGACCTCCAGAGCCCGTCTCAGCTCACCACAGCCTATCCCAGCCCACCACGGCCCACCACAGCACACCACGGCCCACCGCAGCCTATCCCAACCCGTCCCAGCCCACCACGGCCCGTCCCAGCCCACCACGGCCCGTCCCAGCCTGTCCTAGCCCACGACAGCCCGTCCCAGCCCACCAGAGCCCACCACAGCTCGTCCCAGCCCACCACAGCCCACAAGAGCTTGTCACAGACCACCACAGCCCGTCCCAGCCCACCACAGCCCACTACGGCCCACCACAGCCTGTCCCAGCCCACCACAGCCCGTCCCAGCCCACCACAGCCCGTCCCAGCCCACCACAGCCCGTCCCAGCTCGTCCCAGACCACCACAGCCTCTCACAGAACACCACAGCCCGTAACAGCCCACCACAGCAAGTAGCCCTTCCCAGGCCACCACGGCCCGTCTCAGCCCACCACGGCCCGTCTCAGCTCACCACAGCCCGTCCCAGACGACCACAGCCCGTCCCAGCCCACCACAGCCCACCACAGCCCGTCCCAGCCCACCACAGCACACCACAGTCCACCACAGCCCGTCCCAGCCCACCAGAGCCCGTCCCAGCCTGTTTCAGCCCAGCACGGCTAACCACGGCCTGTCCCGGCCCACCACGGCCAACCACGGTCCACCATGGCCCACCAGAGCACACCACGGCCCACCACGGCCCTTCCCAGTCCACCACAGCCCACCACAGCCTGTCCCAGCCCACCACGGCCCGTCCCAGCCCACCACGGCCCACCACAGCCTGTCCCAGCCCACCACGGCCCACCCCAGCCCACCACGGCCCGTCCCAGCCCACCACGGCACGTCCCAGCCCACCACGGCCCATCACAGCCCACCACAGTTCACCACAGCCCGTCCTAGCCCAGCACGGCCCGTCCCAGCCCACCACGGACCACCACGGCCCATCTCAGCCTACCACAGCCTGTCCAAGCCCAGCACAGCCCTCCACAACCCTCCACAGACCGTCCCAACCCTCCACAGCTCATCCCAGCCTACCACAGCCCGTCGCAGCCCAACACAGCTTATCCCAGCCCACCGCAACCCGTCCCAGCCCACCGCAACCCGTCCCAGCCCACCACAGCCCACCACAGGTCACCACAGCCCACCATCGGTCACCACAGCCCACCACAGGTCACCACAGCCTGTTTCAGCCCACCACGGCAAACCACGGCCCGTCCCAGCCCACCACGGCCCGCCATGGCCCACCACAGCTCGTCCCAGATAAACACGGCGCACCACAGCCCACCACGGCCCGTCCCGGCCAACCACAGCCCGTCCCAGCACACCACAGCCCACCACAGCCCATCACAGCCCACCACAGCCCGTCCCAGCTTACCACAGCCCACCACAGACCGTCCCAGCCCACCACAGCCCGTCCCAGCCCCTCCCAGCCCGTCTCAGCCTACCACAGCCTGTCCCAGCTCGTCCAAGCCTGTCCCAGACCCCCAGAGCCCGTCGCAGCCCACCACAGCCCGTCACAGCCCGTCCCAGCTCTCCACAACCCACCGCAGCCCGTCCCAGCCCACCACAGCCCGTCCCAGCCCACCATGGCCCACGAAAGCCCACCACAGCGCACCACAGCCCACCACAGCCCGTCCCAGCCCACCACAGCCCGTCCAAGCCCACCACAGACCTCCAGAGCCCGTCTCAGCTCACCACAGCCTATCCCAACCCACCACGGCCCACCGCAGCACACCACGGCCCACCGCAGCCTATCCCAACCCGTCCCAGCCCACCACGGCCCGTCCCAGCCCACCACGGCCCGTCCCAGCCCACCACGGCCCGTCCCAGCCCACCAGAGCCCACCAGAGCCCACCACAGCTCGTCCCAGCCCACCACAGCCCACAAGAGCTTGTCACAGACCACCACAGCCCACCACAGCCCGTCCCAGCCCACCACAGCCCGTCCCAGCCCACCACAGCCCGTCCCAGACCACCACAGCCTCTCACAGCACACCACAGCCCGTAACAGCCCACCACAGCAAGTACCAGCCCGTCCCAGCCCACCACGGCCCGTCTCAGCCCACCACGGCCCGTCTCAGCCCACCACGGCCCGTCTCAGCTCACCACAACCCGTCCCAGATGACCACAGCCCGTTCCAGCCCACCACAGCCCACCACAGCCCGTCCCAGCTTACCACAGCCCACCCCAGCCCGTCCCAGCTCACCACAGCCCGTCCCAGCCCACCACAGCCCGTCCCAGCCCACCACTGCCCGTCCCAGCCCGTCCCAACCCACCACATCCCGTCCCAGCCCACCAGAGCCCGTCCCAGCCCACCAGAGCCCGTCCCAGCCTGTTTCAGCCCACCACGGCTAACCACGGCCTGTTCCGGCCCACCACGGCCAACCACGGTTCACCATGGCCCACCAGAGCACACCACGGCCCACCACGGCCCTTCCCAGTCCACCACAGCCCACCACAGCCTGTCCCAGCCCACCACGGCCCACCCCAGCCCACCACGGCCCGTCCCAGCCCACCACAGCCCGTCCCAGCCCACCACGGCCCACCACAGCCTGTCCCAGCCCACCACGGCCCACCCCAGCCCACCACGGCCCGTCCCAGCCCACCACGGCACGTCCCAGCCCACCACGGCCCATCACAGCCCACCACAGTTCACCACAGCCCGTCCTAGCCCAGCACGGCCCGTCCCAGCCCACCACGGACCACCACGGCCCATCTCAGCCTACCACAGCCTGTCCAAGCCCAGCACAGCCCTCCACAACCCTCCACAGACCGTCCCAACCCTCCACAGCTCATCCCAGCCTACCACAGCCCGTCGCAGCCCAACACAGCTTATCCCAGCCCACCGCAACCCGTCCCAGCCCACCGCAACCCGTCCCAGCCCACCACAGCCCACCACAGGTCACCACAGCCCACCATCGGTCACCACAGCCCACCACAGGTCACCACAGCCTGTTTCAGCCCACCACGGCAAACCACGGCCCGTCCCAGCCCACCACGGCCCGCCATGGCCCACCACAGCTCGTCCCAGATAAACACGGCGCACCACAGCCCACCACGGCCCGTCCCGGCCAACCACAGCCCGTCCCAGCACACCACAGCCCACCACAGCCCATCACAGCCCACCACAGCCCGTCCCAGCTTACCACAGCCCACCACAGACCGTCCCAGCCCACCACAGCCCGTCCCAGCCCCTCCCAGCCCGTCTCAGCCTACCACAGCCTGTCCCAGCTCGTCCAAGCCTGTCCCAGACCCCCAGAGCCCGTCGCAGCCCACCACAGCCCGTCACAGCCCGTCCCAGCTCTCCACAACCCACCGCAGCCCGTCCCAGCCCACCACAGCCCGTCCCAGCCCACCATGGCCCACGAAAGCCCACCACAGCGCACCACAGCCCACCACAGCCCGTCCCAGCCCACCACAGCCCGTCCAAGCCCACCACAGACCTCCAGAGCCCGTCTCAGCTCACCACAGCCTATCCCAACCCACCACGGCCCACCGCAGCACACCACGGCCCACCGCAGCCTATCCCAACCCGTCCCAGCCCACCACGGCCCGTCCCAGCCCACCACGGCCCGTCCCAGCCCACCACGGCCCGTCCCAGCCCACCAGAGCCCACCAGAGCCCACCACAGCTCGTCCCAGCCCACCACAGCCCACAAGAGCTTGTCACAGACCACCACAGCCCACCACAGCCCGTCCCAGCCCACCACAGCCCGTCCCAGCCCACCACAGCCCGTCCCAGACCACCACAGCCTCTCACAGCACACCACAGCCCGTAACAGCCCACCACAGCAAGTACCAGCCCGTCCCAGCCCACCACGGCCCGTCTCAGCCCACCACGGCCCGTCTCAGCCCACCACGGCCCGTCTCAGCTCACCACAACCCGTCCCAGATGACCACAGCCCGTTCCAGCCCACCACAGCCCACCACAGCCCGTCCCAGCTTACCACAGCCCACCCCAGCCCGTCCCAGCTCACCACAGCCCGTCCCAGCCCACCACAGCCCGTCCCAGCCCACCACTGCCCGTCCCAGCCCGTCCCAACCCACCACATCCCGTCCCAGCCCACCAGAGCCCGTCCCAGCCCACCAGAGCCCGTCCCAGCCTGTTTCAGCCCACCACGGCTAACCACGGCCTGTTCCGGCCCACCACGGCCAACCACGGTTCACCATGGCCCACCAGAGCACACCACGGCCCACCACGGCCCTTCCCAGTCCACCACAGCCCACCACAGCCTGTCCCAGCCCACCACGGCCCACCCCAGCCCACCACGGCCCGTCCCAGCCCACCACAGCCCGTCCCAGCCCACCACGGCCCATCACAGCCCGTCCTAGCCCAGCACGGCCCGTCCCAGCCCACCACGGACCACCACGGCCCATCTCAGCCCACCACAGCCTGTCCAAGCCCAGCACAGCCCTCCACAACCCTCCACAGCCCGTCCCAACCCTCCACAGCTCATCCCAGCCTACCACAGCCCGTCGCAGCCCAACACAGCTTATCCCAGCCCACCGAAACCCGTCCCAGCCCACCGCAACCCGTCCCAGCCCACCACAGCCCACCACAGGTCACCACAGCCAACCACCGGTCACCACAGCCCACCATAGGTCACCACAGCCTGTTTCAGCCCACCACGGCAAACCATGGCCCGTCCCAGCCCACCACGGCCCGCCATGGCCCACCACAGCTCGTCCCAGATAAACACGGCGCACCACAGCCCACCACGGCCCGTCCCGGCCCATCACAGCCCGTCCCAGCACACCACAGCCCACCACAGCCCATCACAGCCCACCACAGCCCGTCCCAGCTTACCACAGCCCACCACAGCCCGTCCCAGCCCACCACAGCCCGTCCCAGCCCCTCCCAGCCCGTGTCAGCCCACCACAGCCTGTCCCAGCCTGTCCCAGCTCGTCCAAGCCTGTCCCAGACCCCCAGAGCCCGTCGCAGCCCACCACAGCCCGTCACAGCCCGTCCCAGCTCTCCACAACCCACCGCAGCCCGTCCCAGCCCACCACAGCCCATCCCAGCCCACCACGGCCCACGAAAGCCCACCACAGCCCACCACGGCCCACCACAGCCCGTCCCAGCCCACCACAAGCCGTCCTAGCCCACCACAGACCTCCAGAGCCCGTCCCAGCCTGCCGCAGCCTATCCCAGCCCACCACGGCCCACCACAGCACACCACGGCCCACCGCAGCCTATCCCAACCCATCCCAGCCCACCACGGCCCGTCCCAGCCCACCACGGCCCGTCCCAGCCCGTCCCAGCCCACCACGGCCCGTCCCAGCCCGTCCCAGCCCACCAGAGCCCACCACAGCTCGTCCCAGCCCACCACAGACCACAATAGCTTGTCACAGACCACCACAGCCCGTCCCAGCCCAACACAGCCCACTACCGCCCACCACAGCCTGTCCCAGCCCACCACAGCCCACCACAGCCCGTCCCAGCCCACCACAGCCCGTCCCAGCCCACCACAGCCCGTCCCAGCTCGTCCCAGACCACCACAGCCTCTCACAGCACACCACAGCCCGTAACAGCCCACCACAGCAAGTACCAGCCCGTCCCAGCCCACCACGGCCCTTCCCAGCCCACCGCGGCCCGTCCCAGCCAACCGCGGCCCGTCCCAGCCCACCACGGCCCACCACAGCCTGTCCCAGCCCACAACAGCCCGTCCCTACTCACCGCAGCCCACCACAGCCCGTCCCAGCCCACCACAGCCCGTTCCAGACCACCAGACCCCGTCTCCGCCCACCAGAGCCCGTCCCTGGTCACCACGGCCCGTCCCAGGCCGTCCCAGCCCACGACAGACCGTCCCAGCCCACGAAAGCCCGTCCCAACCTACCACATTCCGTCCCAGCTTACTACAGCCCATCACAGCCCACCACGGTCCACCACGGTCCACCACAGCCCGTCCCAGCCCACCACGGCTCATAACAACCCACCACGGCCCGTCCCGGCCTACTACGGCACGTCCCAGCCCACCACAGCCCGTCCCAGCCAACCACAGCCCGTCCCAACCCGTCTCAGCTCACCACAGCCCGTCCCACCCCACCACAGCCCACCAGAGCCCGTCCCAGCCTGTCCCAGCTCGTCCAAGCCTGTCCCAGACCCCCAGAGCCCGTCGCAGCCCTCCACGGCCCGTCCCAGCCCACCATGGCCCATCCCGGCCCACCATGGCCCGTCCCAGCTCACCACAACCCACCACAGCGCACCACAGCCCGTCCCAGCTCTACCACAGCCCACCACAGCCCGTCCCGGCCCACCAGTGCCTGTCCCAGCCCACCAGAGCCCGGCCCGGCCCACCACAGCATGTTCCGACCCATAACAGCCCATCCCAGCCCACCACGACCCACCACGGCCCGTCCCCACCCACCAGGGCCCGTCCCGGCCCACCACGGCCCGTCCCAGCCCACCACAGACCGTCCCAGGCCACCATGGCCCGTCCCAGCCCACCACGGCCCACCATAGCCAACCACTGCCCACCTCAGCCCGTCCCAACACGTCCCAGCACGTCCCAGCCGACTACAGCCCGTTCCAGACCATTAGAGCCCGTCCCAGCCCACCAAAGCCCGTCCCCACCCACCACAGCCCGTCCTCACCCAACAAATCCCCTCCCCGCCCACCACAGCCCGTCCCAGCCCACCACAGCCCGTCCCAGCCCACCACAGCCCGTCCCAGCCCATCTCAGCTCACCACAACCCACCACAGCCCGTCCCAGCCCACCACAGCCCACCACAGCCCATTACAGCTTACCACATCCCGTCCCAGCCCACCAGAGCCCGTTCCAGCCCACCACAGCCCATCCCAGCTTACCACAGCCCACCATGGCCCACCACAGCCCGTCCCAGCCCACCACGGCCCACCATAGCCAACCACTGCCCACCTCAGCCCGTCCCAACACGTCCCAGTATGTCCCAGCCCACTACAGCCCGTTCCAGACCACTAGAGCCCGTCCCAGCCCACCAAAGCCCGTCCCCACCCACCACAGCCAGTCCTCACCCAACAAATCCCCTCCCCACCCACCACAGCCCGTCCCAGCCCACCAAAGCCCGTCCCCGCCCGCCACAGCCCTTCCCTGCTCACCACAGCTCGGCCCCTCCCACCACAGCCCTTCCCCGCCCACCACGGACCGTCCCAGCCCACCACAGCTCGTCCCGGCCCACCACAGCCCGTCCCAGTTCATCCCAACCAGTCCCAGCCCACCACTGCACGTCCCAGCCCACCACAGCCCGTCCCAGCCCACCACAGCCCACCACAGCCCGTCCCAGCCCACCACAGCCCGTCCCAGCCCACCACAGCCCGTCCCAGCCCACCACAGCCCGTCCCAGGCCACCACAGCCCGTCTCAGCTCACCACAGCCCGTCCCAGCTCACCACAGTACACTACGGCCCACCATGACCCACCACGGCACACCACAGCCCACCACAGCCCGTCCCAGCCCAACAGAGCACATTCCAGACCACCAGAGCCTGTCCCAGAGCACCACAGCCCGTGCCAGCCCACCACAGCCCATCCCTACCTACCACAGCCCGTCCCAGCCCGTCCCAGCCCACCATAGCCCGTCCAAGCCCACCACAGCCCGTCCCAGCTTACCACAACCCACCACAGCAGGTCCCGGCCCACCGCAGCCCGTCCTCACCCACCATAGCCCGTCCCAGCCCACCACGGCCCGTCCCCGCCCACCACGTCCCGTCCCAGCTTACCACAACCCACCACAGCCTGTCTCGGCCCACCACGACCCGGCCTGGCCCACCGCAGCCCCGCCCGGCACACCGCAGCTTTGCCGGCCCACCACAGCCCGTGCCGGCCCACCGCAGCCCGTCCCAGCCAACCAGAGCCCGTCCCAGCCCGTCTCAGCTCACCACAGCCCGTCCCGGCCCACTACAACTCGTCCCAGCCCACCACAGCCCACCACAGCCTGTCCCAGCCAACCACAGCCCGTCCCAGCCCGTCTCAGCTCACCACAGCCCGTCCCACCCCACCACAGCCCACCAGAGCCCGTCCCGGACCACCACAGCCCGTCCCAGCCAACCACAGCCCGTCCCCACCCAACACAGCCCGTCCCAGCCCCTCCCAGCCCGTCTCAGCCCACCACAGCCTATCCCAGCCTGTACCAGCTCGTCCAAGCCTGTCCCAGACCCCCAAAGCCCGTCGCAGCCCACCACAGCTCGTCACAGCCTGTCCCAGCTCTCCACAACTCACCGCAGCCCGTCCCAGCCCACCACAGCCCGTCCCAGCCCACCACGGCCGACCACAGCCCGTCCCAGCCCACCACAGACCTCCAGAGCCCGTCTCAGCTCACCACAGCCTATCCCAGCCCACCACGGCCCACCACAGCACACCACGGCCCACCGCAGCCTATCCCAACCCGTCCCAGCCCACCACGGCCCGTCCCAGCCCACCACGGCCCGTCCCAGCCTGTCCTAGCCCACGACAGCCCGTCCCAGCCCACCAGAGCCCACCACAGCTCGTCCCAGCCCACCACAGCCCACAAGAGCTTGTCACAGACCACCACAGCCCGTCCCAGCCCACCACAGCCCACTACGGCCCACCACAGCCTGTCCCAGCCCACCACAGCCCGTCCCAGCCCACCACAGCCCGTCCCAGCTCGTCCCAGACCACCACAGCCTCTCACAGAACACCACAGCCCGTAACAGCCCACCACAGCAAGTAGCCCTTCCCAGGCCACCACGGCCCGTCTCAGCCCACCACGGCCCGTCTCAGCTCACCACAGCCCGTCCCAGACGACCACAGCCCGTCCCAGCCCACCACAGCCCACCACAGCCCGTCCCAGCCCACCACAGCACACCACAGTCCACCACAGCCCGTCCCAGCCCACCAGAGCCCGTCCCAGCCTGTTTCAGCCCAGCACGGCTAACCACGGCCTGTCCCGGCCCACCACGGCCAACCACGGTCCACCATGGCCCACCAGAGCACACCACGGCCCACCACGGCCCTTCCCAGTCCACCACAGCCCACCACAGCCTGTCCCAGCCCACCACGGCCCGTCCCAGCCCACCACGGCCCACCACAGCCTGTCCCAGCCCACCACGGCCCACCCCAGCCCACCACGGCCCGTCCCAGCCCACCACGGCCCATCACAGCCCACCACAGTTCACCACAGCCCGTCCTAGCCCAGCACGGCCCGTCCCAGCCCACCACGGACCACCACGGCCCATCTCAGCCTACCACAGCCTGTCCAAGCCCAGCACAGCCCTCCACAACCCTCCACAGACCGTCCCAACCCTCCACAGCTCATCCCAGCCTACCACAGCCCGTCGCAGCCCAACACAGCTTATCCCAGCCCACCGCAACCCGTCCCAGCCCACCGCAACCCGTCCCAGCCCACCACAGCCCACCACAGGTCACCACAGCCCACCATCGGTCACCACAGCCCACCACAGGTCACCACAGCCTGTTTCAGCCCACCACGGCAAACCACGGCCCGTCCCAGCCCACCACGGCCCGCCATGGCCCACCACAGCTCGTCCCAGATAAACACGGCGCACCACAGCCCACCACGGCCCGTCCCGGCCAACCACAGCCCGTCCCAGCACACCACAGCCCACCACAGCCCATCACAGCCCACCACAGCCCGTCCCAGCTTACCACAGCCCACCACAGACCGTCCCAGCCCACCACAGCCCATCCCAGCCCCTCCCAGCCCGTCTCAGCCCACCACAGCCTGTCCCAGCTCGTCCAAGCCTGTCCCAGACCCCCAGAGCCCGTCGCAGCCCACCACAGCCCGTCACAGCCCGTCCCAGCTCTCCACAACCCACCGCAGCCCGTCCCAGCCCACCACAGCCCGTCCCAGCCCACCATGGCCCACGAAAGCCCACCACAGCGCACCACGGCCCACCACAGCCCGTCCCAGCCCACCACAGCCCGTCCAAGCCCACCACAGACCTCCAGAGCCCGTCTCAGCTCACCACAGCCTATCCCAACCCACCACGGCCCACCGCAGCACACCACGGCCCACCGCAGCCTATCCCAACCCGTCCCAGCCCACCACGGCCCGTCCCAGCCCACCACGGCCCGTCCCAGCCCACCACGGCCCGTCCCAGCCCACCAGAGCCCACCAGAGCCCACCACAGCTCGTCCCAGCCCACCACAGCCCACAAGAGCTTGTCACAGACCACCACAGCCCACCACAGCCCGTCCCAGCCCACCACAGCCCGTCCCAGCCCACCACAGCCCGTCCCAGACCACCACAGCCTCTCACAGCACACCACAGCCCGTAACAGCCCACCACAGCAAGTACCAGCCCGTCCCAGCCCACCACGGCCCGTCTCAGCCCACCACGGCCCGTCTCAGCCCACCACGGCCCGTCTCAGCTCACCACAACCCGTCCCAGATGACCACAGCCCGTTCCAGCCCACCACAGCCCACCACAGCCCGTCCCAGCTTACCACAGCCCACCCCAGCCCGTCCCAGCTCACCATAGCCCGTCCCAGCCCACCACAGCCCGTCCCAGCCCACCACTGCCCGTCCCAGCCCGTCCCAACCCACCACATCCCGTCCCAGCCCACCAGAGCCCGTCCCAGCCCACCAGAGCCCGTCCCAGCCTGTTTCAGCCCACCACGGCTAACCACGGCCTGTTCCGGCCCACCACGGCCAACCACGGTTCACCATGGCCCACCAGAGCACACCACGGCCCACCACGGCCCTTCCCAGTCCACCACAGCCCACCACAGCCTGTCCCAGCCCACCACGGCCCACCCCAGCCCACCACGGCCCGTCCCAGCCCACCACAGCCCGTCCCAGCCCACCACGGCCCATCACAGCCCACCACAGCCTGTCCAAGCCCAGCACAGCCCTCCACAACCCTCCACAGCCCGTCCCAACCCTCCACAGCTCATCCCAGCCTACCACAGCCCGTCGCAGCCCAACACAGCTTATCCCAGCCCACCGAAACCCGTCCCAGCCCACCGCAACCCGTCCCAGCCCACCACAGCCCACCACAGGTCACCATAGCCAACCACCGGTCACCACAGCCCACCATAGGTCACCACAGCCTGTTTCAGCCCACCACGGCAAACCATGGCCCGTCCCAGCCCACCACGGCCCGCCATGGCCCACCACAGCTCGTCCCAGATAAACACGGCGCACCACAGCCCACCACGGCCCGTCCCGGCCCATCACAGCCCGTCCCAGCACACCACAGCCCACCACAGCCCATCACAGCCCACCACAGCCCGTCCCAGCTTACCACAGCCCACCACAGCCCGTCCCAGCCCACCACAGCCCGTCCCAGCCCCTCCCAGCCCGTGTCAGCCCACCACAGCCTGTCCCAGCCTGTCCCAGCTCGTCCAAGCCTGTCCCAGACCCCCAGAGCCCGTCGCAGCCCACCACAGCCCGTCACAGCCCGTCCCAGCTCTCCACAACCCACCGCAGCCCGTCCCAGCCCACCACAGCCCATCCCAGCCCACCACGGCCCACGAAAGCCCACCACAGCCCACCACGGCCCACCACAGCCCGTCCCAGCCCACCACAAGCCGTCCTAGCCCACCACAGACCTCCAGAGCCCGTCCCAGCCTGCCGCAGCCTATCCCAGCCCACCACGGCCCACCACAGCACACCACGGCCCACCGCAGCCTATCCCAACCCATCCCAGCCCACCACGGCCCGTCCCAGCCCACCACGGCCCGTCCCAGCCCGTCCCAGCCCACCACGGCCCGTCCCAGCCCGTCCCAGCCCACCAGAGCCCACCACAGCTCGTCCCAGCCCACCACAGACCACAATAGCTTGTCACAGACCACCACAGCCCGTCCCAGCCCACCGCAGCCCACCACAGCCCGTCCCAGCCCCCCCACAGCCCATCCCATTCCACCACAGCCCGTCCCATTCCACCACAGCTCGTCCCAGCCCGTCCCAGCCCGTCCCAGCACACCACAGCCCGTCCCGGCCCACCACAGCCCGTCCCAGACCGTCCCAGCCCACCACAGCCCGTCCCGGCCCACCACGGCCCGTCCCAGCCCACCACAGACCGTCCCAGCCCACCACGGCCCGCCCGAGCCCACCACGGCCCATCCCAGCCCACTACGGTCCGTCCCAGCCCACCACGGCCCGTCCCAGTCCACCACGGCCCGTCCCAGTCCACCACAGCCCGTTACAGCTTACCACAGCCCGTCCCAGCACACCACAGCCCGTCCCAGCCCGTCCCAGCCCACCACAGCCCGTCCCAGCACGTCCCAGCCCACCACAGCCCATTCCAGACCACCAGAGCCCACCACAGGCCACCACAGCACACCAGAGATCACCACAGCCCCCCAGAACCCATCCCAGCCCATCCCAGCTCGTCCCAGCCCACCACAGCCCGTCCCAGCCCGTCCCAGCCTGTCCCAGAACACCACAGCCCGTCCCAGCACACCACAGCCCGTCCCAGCCCACCACAGCTTATCCCATCCCACCACAACCTGTCCCAGCCCGTCCCAATACAGCCCGCCACGGCCCACCACAGCCCGTCCCAGCCCACCACTGCCCGTCACAGCCCACCACAGCCCTCCACAGCCCTCCACAGCCCGCCAAGGCCCACCACAGCCCACCACTGCCCGGCCCGCCACGGCCCACCAAGGCCCGCCACGGCCCACCACAGCCTGCCACAACCCACCACAGCCGTCCCAGACCGCCACAGCCCGTCTTGGCACGCCACAGCCCATCCAAGACCGCCACAGCCCGTACCAGCCCACCACAGCCCACCACAGCCCGTCCCAACACATCACAGACGGTCCCAGCCCACCACAGCCCACCACAGCTTTTCCCATCCCACCACAGCTCACCATAGACTGTCCCAGCCCACCACAGCTTATCCCATTCCACCACAGCCCGTCCCAACCCACTGCAGCCCACCACGGCCCCCCACGGCCCGCCACGGCCTACCACGGCCCACCCCGCCCTGCCAGAGCCCACCACGGCCCACCACAGCCCGTCCCAGCCCACCACAGCCCGTCCCAGCCCACCACAGCCCTCCACAGCCCGTCCCAGACAACCACAGCACGTACCAGACAACCACAGCCCACCACAGCCCATACCAGCCCCCCACAGCCCATCCCAGCTCACCAATGGACACCACAGCACACCACAGCCCGTCCCAGCCCACCACAGCCCGTCCCAGCCCACCACAGCCCTCCACAGCCCATCCCAGCCCACCACAGCCTGTACCAGCCAACCACAGCCCACCACAGCCCGTCGCAGCCCACCACAGCTTTTCCCAGCTCGTCCCAGAGCACCACAGCCCGTCACAGCCCGTCCCAGCCTACCACATCAAGTACCAGCCCGCCCAGCCCACCGCGGCCCGTCCCAGCCCACCGCGGCCCGTCCCAGCCCACCGCGGCCCGTCCCAGCCCGTCCCAGACTACCGGAGCCCGTCCCAGCCCGTCCCAGCCCACGGCAACCCGTCCCAGACCACGGCAGCCCGTCCCAGCCCACGGCAGCCCATCACAGCCCGTCGCAGCCCACCACAGCCCGTCACAGCCCACCACAGCCCGTCGCAGCCCGTCCCACCTCACCACAGCCCGTCCCAGCTCACCACAGCCCGTCCCAGCTCACCACAACCCGTCCCAGACCACCACAGGCCGTCCCAGAACACCACAGGCCGTCCCAGAACACCACAGGCCGTCCCAGACCACCACAGCCCGTCCCAGACCACCACAGCCCGTCTCAGCCCCCCACAGCTTTTCCCAGCTCGTCCCAGACCACCACTAGCCCGTCACAGCCCGTCCCAGTCCGTCCCAGCCCACCACATCAAGTACCAGCCCGTCCCAGCCCACCGCAGCCCATCCCACCACACCAGAGTCCGTCCCAGCCTGTTTCAGCCCACCACGGCTAACCACGGCCCGTTCCGGCCCACCACGGCCAACCACGGCCCGCCATGGCTCATCACAGAACACCACGGCCCGTCCCAGCTAAACACGGCGCACCACAGCCCAACACGGCCCGTCCCGGCCCACCACAGCCCGTCCCAGCACACCACAGCCCGTCCCAGCACACCACAGCCCGTCCCAGCCCACTACAGCCCGTCCCAGCCTGTCCCAGCCTGTCCCCGCCCACCACAGCCTGTCCCAGCCCACCACAGACCGGCCCACCACAGCCCGTCCCAGCCCACCACAGACTGTCCCAGCCCACCACAGACCGTCACAGCCTGTCCCAGCCCACCACAGACCATCCCAGGCCACCACAGCCCGTCCCAGCACACCACAGCCCGTCCCAGCCCGTCCCAGCCCAACACAGCACGTCCCAGTCCACCATAGCCCGTCCCAGCCCATCACAGCACGTCCGAGCCCACCACAGACCGCCCCAGCCCGTCCCAGCCCACCACGGCCCACCGCAGCGAGCCACGGCCCACCACAGCCCACCACGGCCTGTCCCAGCCCACCACAGCCTGCCCCATCCCACCACGGCCCACCACAGCCCACCCCTTCCCATCCAGGCCCAAAACGGCCCACCAGAGCCCACCACGGCCCGTCCCTGCCCACCACGGCCCACCACAGCCCGTCCCGGCCCACCACAGCCCGTCCCAGCCCACCACAGCCCGTCCCAGCACACCACAGCCCACCACAGACTGTCCCCGCCCACCACAGCCCGTCCCATCCCGTCCCAGCACACCACAGCCCGTCCCAGCACACCACAGCCCGTCCCCGCCCGGCACAGCCCGTCCCCGACCACCACAGCCCGTCCCCGCCCGCCACAGCTCGTCCCAGCCCGCCACAGCCCGTCCCAGCACACCACAGTCCACCACAGCCTGTCCCAGTGACCATAGACAGTCCCAGACCGCCACAGCCCACCACAGCCCACCACGGCCCGTCCCGGCCCACCACGGCCCGTCTAGGCCCCCCACAGACCGTCCCGGCCCACCACCCGTTTCAGCCCACCACAGCCCGTCCCGGCCCACCACAGCCCACCATAGCCCGTCTCAAATCACCACAACCCACCACAGCCCACCACAGCCCGTCCCGGCCCACCAGTGCCTGTCCCAGCCCACCAGAGCCCGTCCCAGCCCACCACAGCACGTTCCGACCCATAACAGCCTGTCCCAGCCCTCCACGACCCACCACGGCCCGTCCCCACCCACCAGGGCCCGTCCCGGCCCACCACGGCCCACCACGGTCCATCCGGGCCAACCACGGCCCATCCCGGCCCACCACAGCCCGTTCCAGCCCACGATAGCCCGTCCCAGCACACCACGGCCCATCCCAGCCCACCACACTCCACCACAGCCCGTCCCAGGCCACCACAGCCCGTCCCAGCCCACCACGGCCCACCATAGCCCACCACGGCCCACCACGGCCCGTCCCGGCCCACCACGGCCCACCTCAGCCCGTCCCAACACGTCCCAGCCCGTCCCAGCCCAGTACAGCCCGTTCCAGACCACTAGAGCCCGTTCCAGACCACTAGAGCCCGTCCCAGCCCACCACAGCCCGTCCTCACCCAACAAAACCCCTCCCCGCCCACCACAGCCTGTCCCAGCCCACCAGGGCCCGACCCAGCCCGTCCCAGCGCGTCCCCGCCCACCACAGCCCGTCCCAGCCCGCCACAGCCCGTCCCAGCCCACCACAGCCCGTCCCAGCCCACCACAGCCCACCACAGCCCGTCCCAGCCCGTCCCAGCCTGTCCCAGCTCATTCCAGCCCACCACAGTTTGTCCCAGCCCACCACAGCCCGTCCCAGCCCACCACAGGCCACTACAACACACCACAGCCCGTCACAGCTCGTCCCAGCTCGTCACAGCACGTCCCAGCGCACCACAGCCCTTCCCAGCATGTCCCAGGCCCCCACAGCCCACGACAGCCCTTCCCAGCCCACGACAGCCCATCCCAGCCCACCACAGCCCGTCCCAGCCCACCACAGCCCGTCCCAGCCCACCACAGACCACTACAGAACACCACAGACCACTACAGAGCACCACAGCCTACCGCAGCCCACCACAGCCCGTCCCAGCTCGTCCCAGCCCGTCCCCGCCCACCACAGCCCGTCCCCGCCCACCACAGCCCGTCCCCGCCCACCACAGCTTGTCCCAGCTCGTCCCAGCCCGTCCCAGGCCTTCCCAGCCCACCACAGCCCGTCCCGGACCACGACTGCCCCTCCCGGACCTACCACAACCCGTCCCCGACCACCACAGCAGGTCCAAGCCCACCACAGCCTGTCCCAGCCCACCACAGACCGTCCCAGCTCTCCACAGCTCTCCATAGCCCGTCCCAATCCTCCACAGCCCATCCCAGCCTAACACAGCCCGTCCCAGCCCAACACAGCTTATCCCAGCCCACCACAGCCCGTCCCAGCCCACCACAGCCCGTCCCAGCCCACCACAGCCCGTCCCAGCCCACCACAGCCCGTCCCAGCCCACCACAGCCCCACCCAGCCCATCACAGGACACTACAGCACACCACAGCCTACCGCAGACCACCACAGCCCGTCCCACCCCGTCACAGCTCGTCCCAGCCCGACACAGCCCACCACAGCCCGTCTCAGCTCACCACAGCCTGTCCCAGCCCACCACGGCCCACCACAGCCCGTCCCAGCTAAACACAGTCCGTCCCAGCCCACCACACTCACCACAACTCGTCCCAGACCATTCCAGCACAGCACAGCCCATCCAAGCCCACCACAGCCCACCACAGCCCACCATAGCCGTTCTAGCCCGTCCCAGCCCACCACAGCCCTTCCCAACCCCCCAGAGCCCACCACAGCCCACCACAGCCCCTCCCAGCCCTACACAGGCCGTCCCAGCCCGTCCCAGCCCACCACAGTGCGTCCAAGTCCGTCCCAGCCCACCAGAGCCCGTCCCAGCCCTCCACAGCCCACCAGAGCCTGTCCCCGCCCACCCCGGCCCATCACAGCCCGTCTCAGCTCATCACAGCTCGTCCCAGCCCACCACAGCCCGTCCCAGCCCACCACAACCAACCACAGCCCGTCCCCATCCCACCACAGCCTGTCCCAGCCCACCACAGCCCGTTCCAGCCCACCACAGCCCTTTCCAGCCCACCGCAGCCTGTCCCAGCCCACCATGGCACACCACAGACCACCACAGCCCGTCCCAGACCACCACAGCCCACCATGGCTTACCACGGCCCACCACAGCCTGTCCCAGCCCATCCCAGACCACCACAGCCCGTCACAGCCTGTCCGAGCCCACCACAAAAAGTACCAGCCCATAGAAGCCCACCACAGCCCGTCCCAGCCCACCACGGCCCGTCCGAGCCCACCCCAGCCCACCAAAGCCCACCACAGCCCATCTCAGCTCACCACAACCCGTACCAGACCACCACAGCCCACCACAGCCGGTTACAGCTTATCACAGCCCATCCCAGCCCGCCACAGCCCGTCCCGGACCTACCAGAACCCGTCCCTGACCACCACATCAGGTCCAAGCCCACCACAGCCCGTCCCAGCCCACCACAGACTGTCCCAACCCACCAAAGCCCATTCCAGCCCTTCCCAACCCACCACAGCCGGTTTGAGACCACCAGAGCCCATCCCAGCCCACCACGGCCCATCACCGCCCACCACGGCCCACCAGAGCCCGTCGCGGCCCACCACGGCCCGTCGCAGCCCACCACGACCCGTCCCAGCCCATCACGGCCCACCACAGCCCACCCCATCCCATCCCGGCCCAAAACGACCCACCACGGCCCACCACAGCCCACCACGGCCCACCACATTTCACCACGGCCCGTCCCAGCCCATCACGGCCCACCACAGGCCATCCCAGCCCACCACAGCCCGTCCCAGCCCACCACAGCCCGTCCCAGCCCGTCCCATCCCGCCACAGCACACCACAGGCCGTCCCAGACCACCACAGCCTGTCCCAGATCATCAAAGCCTGTCCCAGCCCACCACAGCTTGTCCCAGCCCACTACAGCCCACCACAGCCCGTCCCAGCCCACCACAGCCCGTCCCATCCTGTCCCAGCCCGTCCTAGCCCACCACAGGCCACCACAGCACAAAAGAGATCACCGCAGCCTTCCACAGCCCGTCCCAGCATGTCCCAGCCCACCACAGCCCATCCCAGCCCACCGCAGCCCGTCCCAGCCCTCCACAGCCCGTCCCACCACACTACAGCGAGTCCCAGCCCACCGCAGCCCACCACAGCCCGTCCCCGCCCACCACAGCCCACCACAGCCCACCACAGCCCGTCCCAGCTCGTCCCAGCACACCACAGCCCGTCCCAGCACACCACAGCCCGTCCCAGCCTACCACGACACGTCACAGCCCACCACGACCCGTCCCAGCCCACCACGGCCCACCACAGCCCACCACGGCCCGTCCCAGCCCACCACAGCCTGTCCCAGCCCACCACAGCCTGTTCCAGCCCACCACAGCCTGTCCCAGCCCTCCACAGCACGTCCCAGCCCACCACGGCCAGCCACGGCCCATCACAGCCCGCCACGGCCCACCAGAGCCCACCACGGCCCGTCACAGGTTGTCCCAGTCCGCCACAGCCGTCTCGGCCCGCCACAGCCCATCCAAGACCTCCACAGCCCGTCCCAGCCCACCGCAGCCCGTCCCAGCCCACCACAGCCCGCCACAGCCTATCCCAGCCCATCACAGCCCACCATGGCCCACCACAGCCCACCACAGTCCGTCCCAGCCCACCACGGCCAACCACAGCACACCACGGCCCACCACAGCCCACCACAGCCCGTCCCAGCCCGTGTCAGCCCTTACTAGCTCACCACAGTCTGTGCCAGACCGTCCTAGCCCACCGCATCCCGTCCCAAAACGTCCCAGCCCACCGCAGCCCGTCCCAGCCCGTCCCAGCCCACCACAGCCCACCACAGCGCGTACCAGCCCACCACAGATCATCCAAGCCCACCACAGCTTTTCCCAGCCCACCACAGCCCATTACAGACCGTCCCAGTACGTCCCAGCTCACCACAACTTGTCCCTGCCCACCACGGCCCGTCCCCGCCCACCACGGCCCACCTCAGCCCAGCAGTGCCTGTCCCAGCCCACCACAGCCCTTCCCAGCTCACCACAGCCCACCACAGCCCATTACAGCTTACCACAGCCCGTCGCAGCCCACCACAGCCCGTTCCAGCCCGACCCAGCCCTTCCCAGCACACCACGGCCTGTCTCCGCCCACCACGGCCTGTCCCTGCCCACCAAGGCTCACCTCAGCCCAGCAGAGCCTGTCCCAGCCCACCACGGCCCATCCCAGCCCACCACGGCCCGTCCCAGCCCACCACGGCCCGACCAAGCCCACCACGGCCCGAGTCAGCCCACCACAGCCCGTCCCAGCCTGTCCCAGCCCACCACAGCCCGTCCCAGCCTGTCCCAGCCCACCACAGCCCGTCCCAGCCTGTCCCAGCCCAGCACAGCCCACCACAGCCCATCCCAGCCCGTCCCAGCCCGTCTCAGCTCACCACAACCCACCACAGCCCGTCCAAGCCCACCACAGCCCGTCCCAGACTCACCAGAGTCCATCCCAGCCCACCACAGCCCGTCCCAGATCAGCACAGCCCGTCCCAGACTCACCAGAGTCCGTCCCAGCCCACCACAGCCCGTCCCAGATCAGCACAGCCCGTCCCAGACTCACCAGAGTCCGTCCCAGCTCAACACAGCCCGTCCCCACCCACCACGGCCCCGTCCCTGCCCACCATGGCCCGTCCCAGCCCACCAAGGCCCGTCCCAGCCCACCACAGCACGTCCAGCCCACACCAGCCCACTACAGACCGTCCCAGCACGTCCCAGCTCACCACAACTTGTCCCTGGCCCCACTACGGCCGGCCCGGCCCACCACAGCCCGTCCCAGCCCACCACGGCCCGTCCCAGCCCACCACGGCCCACCACGGCCTGTCCCAGCACGTCCCAGCTCACCACAGCGCGTTCAGCCCACTACAGCCCGTCCCAGCCCACCACAGCCCGTCCCAGCCCACCACAGCCCGTTCCAGCCCGTCCCAGCCCCCCCACAGCCCATTCCAGACGACCACAGCCCGTCCCAGCCCACCACAGTCCGACTCAGCCCAACACAGCTCTTCCCAGCCCACCACAGCCCGTCCCAGCCCGTCAGAGCCCATGCCAACCCGTCCCAGCACAGCCCAGACCCGTCCCGGCTCACCACAGCCCATCACGGCCCCACCACAGCCACCACAGTCCGTCCCAGCCCACCATGGCCCTTCCCAGCCCCCACAGCCCCTTCCAGACGACCACAGCCCTTCCCAGGCCACCACAGCCCGTCCCAGCCCACCACAGCCCGTCCCAGCACACCACAGCCCGTCCCAGCCCACCACAGCCCGTCCCAGCCCACCACAGCCCCGTCCCCAGCCACCACAGCCCCGTCCCAGCCCACACCAGCCCACTACAGACCGTCCCAGCACGTCCCAGCCACCCACAACTTGTCCCTGCCCACTACGGCCCGTCCCGGCCCACCACAGCCCGTCCCAGCCACCACGGCCCGTCCCAGCCCACCACGGCCCACACAGCCTGTCCCAGCACGTCCCGCTCACCACAGCCCGAGTCAGCCAACTACAGCCGTCCCGGCTTACCACAGCCCGTCCCAGCCCACCACAGCCTTCCCGGCCCACCCACAGCCCGTCCCGGCCCCAACAGCGGTCCGTCCCGGCCAACCACGGTCTGTCGCCAGCCCACCACGGCCCACCTCAGACCACCACAGCCCGTCCCAGCCCACCACAGCCCGTCCAGCCCACAACAGCCCGTCCCAGCCCACAACAGCCCGTCCCAGCCCACCACAGTCCGTCCCAGCCCGTCCCAGCCCCCCACAGCCCGTTCCAGACGACCACAGCCCGTCCCAGCCCACCACAGCCCGACTCAGCCCAACACAGCTCTTCCCAGCCCACCACAGCCCGTCCCAGCCAAGCACAGCCCACCACAGCCCACCACAGCCCACCACAGCCCCACCACAGTACGTCTCAGCCCACCACGGCACGTCCCAGCCCACCACGGCACGTCCCAGCTAACCACAGCCCATCACAGCCCACCACAGCCTGTTGCAGCTTACCACAGCCCGTCCCAGCCCACTACAGCCCGTCCCAGCTTGTCCCAGGCCACCACAGGCCACCACAGGCCACCACAGTCTGTCCCAGCCCGTCCCAGCCCACCACAGCCTGTCCCAGCCCGTCCCAGCCCACCGCAGTCTGTCCCAGCCCGTCCCAGCCTGTCCCAGCCCACCACAGCCCGTCCCAGCCTGTCCCAGCCCAGCACAGCCCACCACAGCCCATCCCAGCCCGTCCCAGCCCGTCTCAGCTCACCACAACCCACCACAGCCCGTCCAAGCCCACCACAGCCCGTCCCAGACTCACCAGAGTCCATCCCAGCCCACCACAGCCCGTCCCAGATCAGCACAGCCCGTCCCAGACTCACCAGAGTCCGTCCCAGCCCACCACAGCCCGTCCCAGATCAGCACAGCCCGTCCCAGACTCACCAGAGTCCGTCCCAGCTCAACACAGCCCGTCCCCACCCACCACGGCCCGTCCCTGCCCACCATGGCCCGTCCCAGCCCACCAAGGCCCGTCCCAGCCCACCACAGCACGTCCCAGCCCACACCAGCCCACTACAGACCGTCCCAGCACGTCCCAGCTCACCACAACTTGTCCCTGCCCACTACGGCCCGGCCCGGCCCACCACAGCCCGTCCCAGCCCACCACAGCCCGTCCCAGCCCGTCCCATCCTGCCACAGCACACCACAGGCCGTCCCAGACCACCACAGCCTGTCCCAGATCATCAAAGCCTGTCCCAGCCCACCACAGCTTGTCCCAGCCCACTACAGCCCACCACAGCCCGTCCCAGCCCACCACAGCCCGTCCCATCCTGTCCCAGCCCGTCCTAGCCCACCACAGGCCACCACAGCACAAAAGAGATCACCGCAGCCTTCCACAGCCCGTCCCAGCATGTCCCAGCCCACCACAGCCCATCCCAGCCCACCGCAGCCCGTCCCAGCCCTCCACAGCCCGTCCCACCACACTACAGCGAGTCCCAGCCCACCGCAGCCCACCACAGCCCGTCCCCGCCCACCACAGCCCACCACAGCCCACCACAGCCCGTCCCAGCTCGTCCCAGCACACCACAGCCCGTCCCAGCACACCACAGCCCGTCCCAGCCTACCACGACACGTCACAGCCCACCACGACCCGTCCCAGCCCACCACGGCCCACCACAGCCCACCACGGCCCGTCCCAGCCCACCACAGCCTGTCCCAGCCCACCACAGCCTGTTCCAGCCCACCACAGCCTGTCCCAGCCCTCCACAGCACGTCCCAGCCCACCACGGCCAGCCACGGCCCATCACAGCCCGCCACGGCCCACCAGAGCCCACCACGGCCCGTCACAGGTTGTCCCAGTCCGCCACAGCCGTCTCGGCCCGCCACAGCCCATCCAAGACCTCCACAGCCCGTCCCAGCCCACCGCAGCCCGTCCCAGCCCACCACAGCCCGCCACAGCCTATCCCAGCCCATCACAGCCCACCATGGCCCACCACAGCCCACCACAGTCCGTCCCAGCCCACCACTGCCCGTCCCAGCCCACCACGGCCAACCACAGCACACCACGGCCCACCACAGCCCACCACAGCCCGTCCCAGCCCGTGTCAGCCCTTACTAGCTCACCACAGTCTGTGCCAGACCGTCCTAGCCCACCGCATCCCGTCCCAAAACGTCCCAGCCCACCGCAGCCCGTCCCAGCCCGTCCCAGCCCACCACAGCGCGTACCAGCCCACCACAGATCATCCAAGCCCACCACAGCTTTTCCCAGCCCACCACAGCCCATTACAGACCGTCCCAGTACGTCCCAGCTCACCACAACTTGTCCCTGCCCACCACGGCCCGTCCCTGCCCACCACGGCCCACCTCAGCCCAGCAGTGCCTGTCCCAGCCCACCACAGCCCTTCCCAGCTCACCACAGCCCACCACAGCCCATTACAGCTTACCACAGCCCGTCGCAGCCCACCACAGCCCGTTCCAGCCCGACCCAGCCCTTCCCAGCACACCACGGCCTGTCTCCGCCCACCACGGCCTGTCCCTGCCCACCAAGGCCCACCTCAGCCCAGCAGAGCCTGTCCCAGCCCACCACGGCCCATCCCAGCCCACCACGGCCCGTCCCAGCCCACCACGGCCCGACCAAGCCCACCACGGCCCGAGTCAGCCCACCACAGCCCGTCCCAGCCTGTCCCAGCCCACCCACAGCCCGTCCCAGCCTGTCCCAGCCCACCACAGCCCGTCCCAGCCTGTCCCAGCCCAGCACAGCCCACCACAGCCCATCCCAGCCCGTCCCAGCCCGTCTCAGCTCACCACAACCCACCACAGCCCGTCCAAGCCCACCACAGCCCGTCCCAGACTCACCAGAGTCCATCCCAGCCCACCACAGCCCGTCCCAGATCAGCACAGCCCGTCCCAGACTCACCAGAGTCCGTCCCAGCCCACCACAGCCCGTCCCAGATCAGCACAGCCCGTCCCAGACTCACCAGAGTCCGTCCCAGCTCAACACAGCCCGTCCCCACCCACCACGGCCCGTCCCTGCCCACCATGGCCCGTCCCAGCCCACCAAGGCCCGTCCCAGCCCCACCACAGCACGTCCCAGCCCACACCAGCCCACTACAGACCGTCCCAGCACGTCCCAGCTCACCACAACTTGTCCCTGCCCACTACGGCCCGGCCCCGGCCCACCACAGCCCGTCCCAGGCCCACCACGGCCCGTCCCAGCCCACCACGGCCCACCACGGCCTGTCCCAGCACGTCCCAGCTCACCACAGCGCGTTCCAGCCCACTACAGCCCGTCCCGGCCCACCACAGCCCGTCCCGGCTTACCACAGCCCGTCCCAGCCCACCACAGCCCTTCCCGGCCCACCACAGCCCGTCCCGTCCCACAGCGGTCCGTCGCAGCCCACCACGGCCCACCTCAGCCCACCACGGCCCGGCCCCAGCCCACCACAGCCCGTCCCAGCCCACCACAGCCCGTCCCAGCCCACCACAGCCCGTTCCAGCCCGTCCCAGCCCCCCACAGCCCATTCCAGACGACCACAAGCCCGTCCCAGCCCACCACAGCCCGACTCAGCCCAACACAGCTCTTCCCAGCCCACCACAGCCCGTCCCAGCCCGTCAGAGCCCATGCCAACCCGTCCCAGCACAGCCCAGCCCGTCCCGGCTCACCACAGCCCATCACGGCCCACACAGCCCACCACAGTCCGTCCCAGCCCTCCATGGCCCTTCCCAGCCCCCCACAGCCCCTTCCAGACGACCACAGCCCTTCCAGGCCACCACAGCCCGTCCCAGCCCACCACAGCCCGTCCCAGCACACCACAGCCCGTCCCAGCCCACCACAGCCCGTCCCAGCCCACCACAGCCCGTCCCAGCCCACCACAGCCCGTCCCAGCCCACACCAGCCCACTACAGACCGTCCCAGCACGTCCCAGCTCACCACAACTTGTCCCTGCCCACTACGGCCCGTCCCGGCCCACCACAGCCCGTCCCAGCCCACCACGGCCCGTCCCAGCCCACCACGGCCCACCACAGCCTGTCCCAGCACGTCCCAGCTCACCACAGCCCGAGTCAGCCAACTACAGCCCGTCCCGGCTTACCACAGCCCGTCCCAGCCCACCACAGCCCTTCCCGGCCCACCACAGCCCGTCCCGGCCCACAGCGGTCCGTCCCGGCCAACCACGGTCTGTCGCAGCCCACCACGGCCCACCTCAGACCACCACAGCCCGTCCCAGCCCACCACAGCCCGTCCCAGCCCACAACAGCCCGTCCCAGCCCACAACAGCCCGTCCCAGCCCACCACAGTCCGTCCCAGCCCGTCCCAGCCCCCCACAGCCCGTTCCAGACGACCACAGCCCGTCCCAGCCCACCACAGCCCGACTCAGCCCAACACAGCTCTTCCCAGCCCACCACAGCCCGTCCCAGCCAAGCACAGCCCACCACAGCCCACCACAGCCCACCACAGCCCACCACAGTACGCTCAGCCCACCACGGCACGTCCCAGCCCACCACGGCACGTCCCAGCTAACCACAGCCCATCACAGCCCACCACAGCCTGTTGCAGCTTACCACAGCCCGTCCCAGCCCACTACAGCCCGTCCCAGCTTGTCCCAGGCCACCACAGGCCACCACAGGCCACCACAGTCTGTCCCAGCCCGTCCCAGCCCACCACAGCCTGTCCCAGCCCGTCCCAGCCCACCGCAGTCTGTCCCAGCCCGTCCCAGCCTGTCCCAGCCCACCACAGCCCGTCCCAGCCTGTCCCAGCCCAGCACAGCCCACCACAGCCCATCCCAGCCCGTCCCAGCCCGTCTCAGCTCACCACAACCCACCACAGCCCGTCCAAGCCCACCACAGCCCGTCCCAGACTCACCAGAGTCCATCCCAGCCCACCACAGCCCGTCCCAGATCAGCACAGCCCGTCCCAGACTCACCAGAGTCCGTCCCAGCCCACCACAGCCCGTCCCAGATCAGCACAGCCCGTCCCAGACTCACCAGAGTCCGTCCCAGCTCAACACAGCCCGTCCCCACCCACCACGGCCCGTCCCTGCCCACCATGGCCCGTCCCAGCCCACCAAGGCCCGTCCCAGCCCACCACAGCACGTCCCAGCCCACACCAGCCCACTACAGACCGTCCCAGCACGTCCCAGCTCACCACAACTTGTCCCTGCCCACTACGGCCCGGCCCGGCCCCACCACAGCCCGTCCCAGCCCACCACGGCCCGTCCCAGCCCACCACGGCCCACCACGGCCTGTCCCAGCACGTCCCAGCTCACCACAGCGCGTTCCAGCCCACTACAGCCCGTCCCGGCTTACCACAGCCCGTCCCGGCCCACAGCGGTCCGTCGCAGCCCACCACGGCCCACCTCAGCCCACCACGGCCCGTCCCAGCCCGTCCCAACCCACCACAGCCCGTCCCAGCCCACCACAGCCCACCACAGCCCGTTCCAGCCCGTCCCAGCCCCCCACAGCCCGTCCCAGCCCACCACAGCCCGACTCAGCCCAACACAGCTCTTCCCAGCCCACCACAGCCCGTCCCAGCCCGTCAGAGCCCATGCCAACCCGTCCCAGCACAGCCCAGCCCGTCCCGGCTCACCACAGCCCATCACGGCCCACCACAGCCCACCACAGTCCGTCCCAGCCCACCATGGCCCTTCCCAGCCCCCCACAGCCCCTTCCAGACGACCACAGCCCTTCCCAGGCCACCACAGCCCGTCCCAGCCCACCACAGCCCGTCCCAGCACACCACAGCCCGTCCCAGCCCACCACAGCCCGTCCCAGCCCACCACAGCCCGTCCCAGCCCACACCAGCCCACTACAGACCGTCCCAGCACGTCCCAGCTCACCACAACTTGTCCCTGCCCACTACGGCCCGTCCCGGCCCACCACAGCCCGTCCCAGCCCACCACGGCCCGTCCCAGCCCACCACGGCCCACCACAGCCTGTCCCAGCACGTCCCAGCTCACCACAGCCCGAGTCAGCCAACTACAGCCCGTCCCGGCTTACCACAGCCCGTCCCAGCCCACCACAGCCCTTCCCGGCCCACCACAGCCCGTCCCGGCCCACAGCGGTCCGTCCCGGCCAACCACGGTCTGTCGCAGCCCACCACGGCCCACCTCAGACCACCACAGCCCGTCCCAGCCCACCACAGCCCGTCCCAGCCCACAACAGCCTGTCCCAGCCCACAACAGCCCGTCCCAGCCCACCACAGTCCGTCCCAGCCCGTCCCAGCCCCCCACAGCCCGTTCCAGACGACCACAGCCCGTCCCAGCCCACCACAGCCCGACTCAGCCCAACACAGCTCTTCCCAGCCCACCACAGCCCGTCCCAGCCAAGCACAGCACACCACAGCCCACCACAGCCCACCACAGCACACCACAGTACGTCTCAGCCCACCACGGCACGTCCCAGCCCACCACGGCACGTCCCAGCTCACCACAGCCCATCACAGCCCACCACAGCCTGTTGCAGCTTACCACAGCCCGTCCCAGCCCACTACAGCCCGTCCCAGCTTGTCCCAGGCCACCACAGGCCACCATAGGCCACCACAGTCTGTCCCAGCCCGTCCCAGCCCACCACAGCCTGTCCCAGCCCGTCCCAGCCCACCGCAGTCTGTCCCAGCCCGTCCCAGCCCACCACAGTCTGTCCCAGCCCGTCCCAGCCCACCACAGTCTGTCCCAGCCCGTCCCAGCCCACCACAGCCCGTCCCAGCCCGTTTCAGCCCACCACAGCTAACCACAGCTCGTCCCAACACACCACGGCCCACCACAGCCCACCACGGCCCATCCCAGCCAAACACGGTGCACCAAAGCCCACCACGGCCTGTCCCGGCCCACCGCAGCCCGTCCCAGCCCACCACAGCCCGTTGCAGCCCACCAAAGCCCGTCCAAGCCCACCACAGCCCGTCCCAGCCCACCACAGCCTACCGCAGACCACCACAGCCCGTCCCAGCCCACCACAGCTCGTCCCAGCCCGTCCCAGCCCACCACAGCCTGTCCGAGCCCGTCCCAGCTCACCACAGCCCGTCCCAGCTTGTCCCAGCCAACCACAGCCCATCCCAGCCCACCACAGCCCGTCCCAGACCGTCCCAGCCCACCGCAGGCCGTCCCAGCCCACCGCAGCCCGTCCCAGCCCACCGCAGCCCGTCCCAGCCCACCGCAGCCCGTCCCAACCTGTCCCAGCCCACCACAGCCCGTCCCAGCTTGTCCCAGCCCGTCCCAGCCCACTAGAGCCCATCCCAGCCCGTCCCAGCCCGTCCCAGATCAGCACAGCCCGTCCCAGACTCACCAGAGTCCGTCCCAGCAAACACAGCCCGTCCCCACCCACCACGGCCCGTCCCCGCCCACCATGGCCCGTCCCTGCCCACCAAGGCCCACCTCAGCCCAGCAGAGCCTGTCCCAGCCCACCACAGCCCGTCCCAGTCCACCACAGCCCGTCCCAGCCTACCAGAGCCCGTCGGAGCCCACCACAGCTGGTCCCAGCCCACCACAGCCCGTCTCAGTTCACCACAGCTCGTCCCAGCCCACCACAGCCCGTCCCAGCCCACCACAGCACGTCCCAGCCCACACCAGCCCACCACAGCTCGTCCAAGCCCTTCACAGCCCGTCCCAGCCCACCACAGCCCGTCCCAGCCAGTCCCATCCTGCCACAGCACACCACAGGCCGTCCCAGACCACCACAGCCTGTCCCAGATCATCAAAGCCTGTCCCAGCCCACCACAGCTTGTCCCAGCCCACTACAGCCCACCACAGCCCGTCCCAGCCCACCACAGCCCGTCCCATCCTGTCCCAGCCCGTCCTAGCCCACCACAGGCCACCACAGCACAAAAGAGATCACCGCAGCCTTCCACAGCCCGTCCCAGCATGTCCCAGCCCACCACAGCCCATCCCAGCCCACCGCAGCCCGTCCCAGCCCTCCACAGCCCGTCCCACCACACTACAGCGAGTCCCAGCCCACCGCAGCCCACCACAGCCCGTCCCCGCCCACCACAGCCCACCACAGCCCACCACAGCCCGTCCCAGCTCGTCCCAGCACACCACAGCCCGTCACAGCCCACCACGACCCGTCCCAGCCCACCACGGCCCACCACAGCCCACCACGGCCCGTCCCAGCCCACCACAGCCTGTCCCAGCCCACCACAGCCTGTTCCAGCCCACCACAGCCTGTCCCAGCCCTCCACAGCACGTCCCAGCCCACCACGGCCAGCCACGGCCCATCACAGCCCGCCACGGCCCACCAGAGCCCACCACGGCCCGTCACAGGTTGTCCCAGTCCGCCACAGCCGTCTCGGCCCGCCACAGCCCATCCAAGACCTCCACAGCCCGTCCCAGCCCACCGCAGCCCGTCCCAGCCCACCACAGCCCGCCACAGCCTATCCCAGCCCATCACAGCCCACCATGCCCCACCACAGCCCACCACAGTCCGTCCCAGCCCACCACTGCCCGTCCCAGCCCACCACGGCCAACCACAGCACACCACGGCCCACCACAGCCCACCACAGCCCGTCCCAGCCCGTGTCAGCCCTTACTAGCTCACCACAGTCTGTGCCAGACCGTCCTAGCCCACCGCATCCCGTCCCAAAACGTCCCAGCCCACCGCAGCCCGTCCCAGCCCGTCCCAGCCCACCACAGCCCACCACAGCGCGTACCAGCCCACCACAGATCATCCAAGCCCACCACAGCTTTTCCCAGCCCACCACAGCCCATTACAGACCGTCCCAGTACGTCCCAGCTCACCACAACTTGTCCCTGCCCACCACGGCCCGTCCCAGCCCACCACGGCCCACCTCAGCCCAGCAGTGCCTGTCCCAGCCCACCACAGCCCTTCCCAGCTCACCACAGCCCACCACAGCCCATTACAGCTTACCACAGCCCGTCGCAGCCCACCACAGCCCGTTCCAGCCCGACCCAGCCCTTCCCAGCACACCACGGCCTGTCTCCGCCCACCACGGCCTGTCCCTGCCCACCAAGGCCCACCTCAGCCCAGCAGAGCCTGTCCCAGCCCACCACGGCCCATCCCAGCCCACCACGGCCCGTCCCAGCCCACCACGGCCCGAGCCAGCCCACCAAAGCCCGAGTCAGCCCACCACAGCCCGTCCCAGCCTGTCCCAGCCCACCACAGCCCGTCCCAGCCTGTCCCAGCCCACCACAGCCCGTCCCAGCCTGTCCCAGCCCAGCACAGCCCACCACAGCCCATCCCAGCCCGTCCCAGCCCGTCTCAGCTCACCACAACCCACCACAGCCCGTCCAAGCCCACCACAGCCCGTCCCAGACTCACCAGAGTCCATCCCAGCCCACCACAGCCCGTCCCAGATCAGCACAGCCCGTCCCAGACTCACCAGAGTCCGTCCCAGCCCACCACAGCCCGTCCCAGATCAGCACAGCCCGTCCCAGACTCACCAGAGTCCGTCCCAGCTCAACACAGCCCGTCCCCACCCACCACGGCCCGTCCCTGCCCACCATGGCCCGTCCCAGCCCACCAAGGCCCGTCCCAGCCCACCACAGCACGTCCCAGCCCACACCAGCCCACTACAGACCGTCCCAGCACGTCCCAGCTCACCACAACTTGTCCCTGCCCACTACGGCCCGGCCCGGCCCACCACAGCCCGTCCCAGCCCACCACGGCCCGTCCCAGCCCACCACGGCCCACCACGGCCTGTCCCAGCACGTCCCAGCTCACCACAGCGCGTTCCAGCCCACTACAGCCCGTCCCGGCCCACCACAGCCCGTCCCGGCTTACCACAGCCCGTCCCAGCCCACCACAGCCCTTCCCGGCCCACCACAGCCCGTCCCGTCCCACAGCGGTCCGTCGCAGCCCACCACGGCCCACCTCAGCCCACCACGGCCCGTCCCAGCCCACCACAGCCCGTCCCAGCCCACCACAGCCCGTCCCAGCCCACCACAGCCCGTTCCAGCCCGTCCCAGCCCCCCACCGCCCATTCCAGACGACCACAGCCCGTCCCAGCCCACCACAGCCCGACTCAGCCCAACACAGCTCTTCCCAGCCCACCACAGCCCGTCCCAGCCCGTCAGAGCCCATGCCAACCCGTCCCAGCACAGCCCAGCCCGTCCCGGCTCACCACAGCCCATCACGGCCCACCACAGCCCACCACAGTCCGTCCCAGCCCTCCATGGCCCTTCCCAGCCCCCCACAGCCCCTTCCAGACGACCACAGCCCTTCCCAGGCCACCACAGCCCGTCCCAGCACACCACAGCCCGTCCCAGCCCACCACAGCCCGTCCCAGCCCACCACAGCCCGTCCCAGCCCACCACAGCCCGTCCCAGCCCACACCAGCCCACTACAGACCGTCCCAGCACGTCCCAGCTCACCACAACTTGTCCCTGCCCACTACGGCCCGTCCCGGCCCACCACAGCCCGTCCCAGCCCACCACGGCCCGTCCCAGCCCACCACGGCCCACCACAGCCTGTCCCAGCACGTCCCAGCTCACCACAGCCCGAGTCAGCCAACTACAGCCCGTCCCGGCTTACCACAGCCCGTCCCAGCCCACCACAGCCCTTCCCGGCCCACCACAGCCCGTCCCGGCCCACAGCGGTCCGTCCCGGCCAACCACGGTCTGTCGCAGCCCACCACGGCCCACCTCAGACCACCACAGCCCGTCCCAGCCCACCACAGCCCGTCCCAGCCCACAACAGCCCGTCCCAGCCCACAACAGCCCGTCCCAGCCCACCACAGTCCGTCCCAGCCCGTCCCAGCCCCCCACAGCCCGTTCCAGACGACCACAGCCCGTCCCAGCCCACCACAGCCCGACTCAGCCCAACACAGCTCTTCCCAGCCCACCACAGCCCGTCCCAGCCAAGCACAGCCCACCACAGCCCACCACAGCCCACCACAGCCCACCACAGTACGTCTCAGCCCACCACGGCACGTCCCAGCCCACCACGGCACGTCCCAGCTAACCACAGCCCATCACAGCCCACCACAGCCTGTTGCAGCTTACCACAGCCCGTCCCAGCCCACTACAGCCCGTCCCAGCTTGTCCCAGGCCACCACAGGCCACCACAGGCCACCACAGTCTGTCCCAGCCCGTCCCAGCCCACCACAGCCTGTCCCAGCCCGTCCCAGCCCACCGCAGTCTGTCCCAGCCCGTCCCAGCCTGTCCCAGCCCACCACAGCCCGTCCCAGCCTGTCCCAGCCCAGCACAGCCCACCACAGCCCATCCCAGCCCGTCCCAGCCCGTCTCAGCTCACCACAACCCACCACAGCCCGTCCAAGCCCACCACAGCCCGTCCCAGACTCACCAGAGTCCATCCCAGCCCACCACAGCCCGTCCCAGATCAGCACAGCCCGTCCCAGACTCACCAGAGTCCGTCCCAGCCCACCACAGCCCGTCCCAGATCAGCACAGCCCGTCCCAGACTCACCAGAGTCCGTCCCAGCTCAACACAGCCCGTCCCCACCCACCACGGCCCGTCCCTGCCCACCATGGCCCGTCCCAGCCCACCAAGGCCCGTCCCAGCCCACCACAGCACGTCCCAGCCCACACCAGCCCACTACAGACCGTCCCAGCACGTCCCAGCTCACCACAACTTGTCCCTGCCCACTACGGCCCGGCCCGGCCCACCACAGCCCGTCCCAGCCCACCACAGCCCGTCCCAGCCCGTCCCATCCTGCCACAGCACACCACAGGCCGTCCCAGACCACCACAGCCTGTCCCAGATCATCAAAGCCTGTCCCAGCCCACCACAGCTTGTCCCAGCCCACTACAGCCCACCACAGCCCGTCCCAGCCCACCACAGCCCGTCCCATCCTGTCCCAGCCCGTCCTAGCCCACCACAGGCCACCACAGCACAAAAGAGATCACCGCAGCCTTCCACAGCCCGTCCCAGCATGTCCCAGCCCACCACAGCCCATCCCAGCCCACCGCAGCCCGTCCCAGCCCTCCACAGCCCGTCCCACCACACTACAGCGAGTCCCAGCCCACCGCAGCCCACCACAGCCCGTCCCCGCCCACCACAGCCCACCACAGCCCACCACAGCCCGTCCCAGCTCGTCCCAGCACACCACAGCCCGTCCCAGCACACCACAGCCCGTCCCAGCCTACCACGACACGTCACAGCCCACCACGACCCGTCCCAGCCCACCACGGCCCACCACAGCCCACCACGGCCCGTCCCAGCCCACCACAGCCTGTCCCAGCCCACCACAGCCTGTTCCAGCCCACCACAGCCTGTCCCAGCCCTCCACAGCACGTCCCAGCCCACCACGGCCAGCCACGGCCCATCACAGCCCGCCACGGCCCACCAGAGCCCACCACGGCCCGTCACAGGTTGTCCCAGTCCGCCACAGCCGTCTCGGCCCGCCACAGCCCATCCAAGACCTCCACAGCCCGTCCCAGCCCACCGCAGCCCGTCCCAGCCCACCACAGCCCGCCACAGCCTATCCCAGCCCATCACAGCCCACCATGGCCCACCACAGCCCACCACAGTCCGTCCCAGCCCACCACTGCCCGTCCCAGCCCACCACGGCCAACCACAGCACACCACGGCCCACCACAGCCCACCACAGCCCGTCCCAGCCCGTGTCAGCCCTTACTAGCTCACCACAGTCTGTGCCAGACCGTCCTAGCCCACCGCATCCCGTCCCAAAACGTCCCAGCCCACCGCAGCCCGTCCCAGCCCGTCCCAGCCCACCACAGCCCACCACAGCGCGTACCAGCCCACCACAGATCATCCAAGCCCACCACAGCTTTTCCCAGCCCACCACAGCCCATTACAGACCGTCCCAGTACGTCCCAGCTCACCACAACTTGTCCCTGCCCACCACGGCCCGTCCCCGCCCACCACGGCCCACCTCAGCCCAGCAGTGCCTGTCCCAGCCCACCACAGCCCTTCCCAGCTCACCACAGCCCACCACAGCCCATTACAGCTTACCACAGCCCGTCGCAGCCCACCACAGCCCGTTCCAGCCCGACCCAGCCCTTCCCAGCACACCACGGCCTGTCTCCGCCCACCACGGCCTGTCCCTGCCCACCAAGGCCCACCTCAGCCCAGCAGAGCCTGTCCCAGCCCACCACGGCCCATCCCAGCCCACCACGGCCCGTCCCAGCCCACCACGGCCCGACCAAGCCCACCACGGCCCGAGTCAGCCCACCACAGCCCGTCCCAGCCTGTCCCAGCCCACCACAGCCCGTCCCAGCCTGTCCCAGCCCACCACAGCCCGTCCCAGCCTGTCCCAGCCCAGCACAGCCCACCACAGCCCATCCCAGCCCGTCCCAGCCCGTCTCAGCTCACCACAACCCACCACAGCCCGTCCAAGCCCACCACAGCCCGTCCCAGACTCACCAGAGTCCATCCCAGCCCACCACAGCCCGTCCCAGATCAGCACAGCCCGTCCCAGACTCACCAGAGTCCGTCCCAGCCCACCACAGCCCGTCCCAGATCAGCACAGCCCGTCCCAGACTCACCAGAGTCCGTCCCAGCTCAACACAGCCCGTCCCCACCCACCACGGCCCGTCCCTGCCCACCATGGCCCGTCCCAGCCCACCAAGGCCCGTCCCAGCCCACCACAGCACGTCCCAGCCCACACCAGCCCACTACAGACCGTCCCAGCACGTCCCAGCTCACCACAACTTGTCCCTGCCCACTACGGCCCGGCCCGGCCCACCACAGCCCGTCCCAGCCCACCACAGCCCGTCCCAGCCCGTCCCATCCTGCCACAGCACACCACAGGCCGTCCCAGACCACCACAGCCTGTCCCAGATCATCAAAGCCTGTCCCAGCCCACCACAGCTTGTCCCAGCCCACTACAGCCCACCACAGCCCGTCCCAGCCCACCACAGCCCGTCCCAGCCCACCACAGCCCGTCCCAGCACACCACAGCCCGTCCCAGCCCACCACAGCCCGTCCCAGCCCACCACAGCCCGTCCCAGCCCACCACAGCCCGTCCCAGCCCACACCAGCCCACTACAGACCGTCCCAGCACGTCCCAGCTCACCACAACTTGTCCCTGCCCACTACGGCCCGTCCCGGCCCACCACAGCCCGTCCCAGCCCACCACGGCCCGTCCCAGCCCACCACGGCCCACCACAGCCTGTCCCAGCACGTCCCAGCTCACCACAGCCCGAGTCAGCCAACTACAGCCCGTCCCGGCTTACCACAGCCCGTCCCAGCCCACCACAGCCCTTCCCGGCCCACCACAGCCCGTCCCGGCCCACAGCGGTCCGTCCCGGCCAACCACGGTCTGTCGCAGCCCACCACGGCCCACCTCAGACCACCACAGCCCGTCCCAGCCCACCACAGCCCGTCCCAGCCCACAACAGCCCGTCCCAGCCCACAACAGCCCGTCCCAGCCCACCACAGTCCGTCCCAGCCCGTCCCAGCCCCCCACAGCCCGTTCCAGACGACCACAGCCCGTCCCAGCCCACCACAGCCCGACTCAGCCCAACACAGCTCTTCCCAGCCCACCACAGCCCGTCCCAGCCAAGCACAGCCCACCACAGCCCACCACAGCCCACCACAGCACACCACAGTACGTCTCAGCCCACCACGGCACGTCCCAGCCCACCACGGCACGTCCCAGCTCACCACAGCCCATCACAGCCCACCACAGCCTGTTGCAGCTTACCACAGCCCGTCCCAGCCCACTACAGCCCGTCCCAGCTTGTCCCAGGCCACCACAGGCCACCACAGGCCACCACAGTCTGTCCCAGCCCGTCCCAGCCCACCACAGCCTGTCCCAGCCCGTCCCAGCCCACCGCAGTCTGTCCCAGCCCGTCCCAGCCTGTCCCAGCCCACCACAGCCCGTCCCAGCCTGTCCCAGCCCAGCACAGCCCACCACAGCCCATCCCAGCCCGTCCCAGCCCGTCTCAGCTCACCACAACCCACCACAGCCCGTCCAAGCCCACCACAGCCCGTCCCAGACTCACCAGAGTCCATCCCAGCCCACCACAGCCCGTCCCAGATCAGCACAGCCCGTCCCAGACTCACCAGAGTCCGTCCCAGCCCACCACAGCCCGTCCCAGATCAGCACAGCCCGTCCCAGACTCACCAGAGTCCGTCCCAGCTCAACACAGCCCGTCCCCACCCACCACGGCCCGTCCCTGCCCACCATGGCCCGTCCCAGCCCACCAAGGCCCGTCCCAGCCCACCACAGCACGTCCCAGCCCACACCAGCCCACTACAGACCGTCCCAGCACGTCCCAGCTCACCACAACTTGTCCCTGCCCACTACGGCCCGGCCCGGCCCACCACAGCCCGTCCCAGCCCACCACAGCCCGTCCCAGCCCGTCCCATCCTGCCACAGCACACCACAGGCCGTCCCAGACCACCACAGCCTGTCCCAGATCATCAAAGCCTGTCCCAGCCCACCACAGCTTGTCCCAGCCCACTACAGCCCACCACAGCCCGTCCCAGCCCACCACAGCCCGTCCCATCCTGTCCCAGCCCGTCCTAGCCCACCACAGGCCACCACAGCACAAAAGAGATCACCGCAGCCTTCCACAGCCCGTCCCAGCATGTCCCAGCCCACCACAGCCCATCCCAGCCCACCGCAGCCCGTCCCAGCCCTCCACAGCCCGTCCCACCACACTACAGCGAGTCCCAGCCCACCGCAGCCCACCACAGCCCGTCCCCGCCCACCACAGCCCACCACAGCCCACCACAGCCCGTCCCAGCTCGTCCCAGCACACCACAGCCCGTCCCAGCACACCACAGCCCGTCCCAGCCTACCACGACACGTCACAGCCCACCACGACCCGTCCCAGCCCACCACGGCCCACCACAGCCCACCACGGCCCGTCCCAGCCCACCACAGCCTGTCCCAGCCCACCACAGCCTGTTCCAGCCCACCACAGCCTGTCCCAGCCCTCCACAGCACGTCCCAGCCCACCACGGCCAGCCACGGCCCATCACAGCCCGCCACGGCCCACCAGAGCCCACCACGGCCCGTCACAGGTTGTCCCAGTCCGCCACAGCCGTCTCGGCCCGCCACAGCCCATCCAAGACCTCCACAGCCCGTCCCAGCCCACCGCAGCCCGTCCCAGCCCACCACAGCCCGCCACAGCCTATCCCAGCCCATCACAGCCCACCATGGCCCACCACAGCCCACCACAGTCCGTCCCAGCCCACCACTGCCCGTCCCAGCCCACCACGGCCAACCACAGCACACCACGGCCCACCACAGCCCACCACAGCCCGTCCCAGCCCGTGTCAGCCCTTACTAGCTCACCACAGTCTGTGCCAGACCGTCCTAGCCCACCGCATCCCGTCCCAAAACGTCCCAGCCCACCGCAGCCCGTCCCAGCCCGTCCCAGCCCACCACAGCCCACCACAGCGCGTACCAGCCCACCACAGATCATCCAAGCCCACCACAGCTTTTCCCAGCCCACCACAGCCCATTACAGACCGTCCCAGTACGTCCCAGCTCACCACAACTTGTCCCTGCCCACCACGGCCCGTCCCCGCCCACCACGGCCCACCTCAGCCCAGCAGTGCCTGTCCCAGCCCACCACAGCCCTTCCCAGCTCACCACAGCCCACCACAGCCCATTACAGCTTACCACAGCCCGTCGCAGCCCACCACAGCCCGTTCCAGCCCGACCCAGCCCTTCCCAGCACACCACGGCCTGTCTCCGCCCACCACGGCCTGTCCCTGCCCACCAAGGCCCACCTCAGCCCAGCAGAGCCTGTCCCAGCCCACCACGGCCCATCCCAGCCCACCACGGCCCGTCCCAGCCCACCACGGCCCGACCAAGCCCACCACGGCCCGAGTCAGCCCACCACAGCCCGTCCCAGCCTGTCCCAGCCCACCACAGCCCGTCCCAGCCTGTCCCAGCCCACCACAGCCCGTCCCAGCCTGTCCCAGCCCAGCACAGCCCACCACAGCCCATCCCAGCCCGTCCCAGCCCGTCTCAGCTCACCACAACCCACCACAGCCCGTCCAAGCCCACCACAGCCCGTCCCAGACTCACCAGAGTCCATCCCAGCCCACCACAGCCCGTCCCAGATCAGCACAGCCCGTCCCAGACTCACCAGAGTCCGTCCCAGCCCACCACAGCCCGTCCCAGATCAGCACAGCCCGTCCCAGACTCACCAGAGTCCGTCCCAGCTCAACACAGCCCGTCCCCACCCACCACGGCCCGTCCCTGCCCACCATGGCCCGTCCCAGCCCACCAAGGCCCGTCCCAGCCCACCACAGCACGTCCCAGCCCACACCAGCCCACTACAGACCGTCCCAGCACGTCCCAGCTCACCACAACTTGTCCCTGCCCACTACGGCCCGGCCCGGCCCACCACAGCCCGTCCCAGCCCACCACGGCCCGTCCCAGCCCACCACGGCCCACCACGGCCTGTCCCAGCACGTCCCAGCTCACCACAGCGCGTTCCAGCCCACTACAGCCCGTCCCGGCCCACCACAGCCCGTCCCGGCTTACCACAGCCCGTCCCAGCCCACCACAGCCCTTCCCGGCCCACCACAGCCCGTCCCGTCCCACAGCGGTCCGTCGCAGCCCACCACGGCCCACCTCAGCCCACCACGGCCCGTCCCAGCCCACCACAGCCCGTCCCAGCCCACCACAGCCCGTTCCAGCCCGTCCCAGCCCCCCACAGCCCATTCCAGACGACCACAGCCCGTCCCAGCCCACCACAGCCCGACTCAGCCCAACACAGCTCTTCCCAGCCCACCACAGCCCGTCCCAGCCCGTCAGAGCCCATGCCAACCCGTCCCAGCACAGCCCAGCCCGTCCCGGCTCACCACAGCCCATCACGGCCCACCACAGCCCACCACAGTCCGTCCCAGCCCTCCATGGCCCTTCCCAGCCCCCCACAGCCCCTTCCAGACGACCACAGCCCTTCCCAGGCCACCACAGCCCGTCCCAGCCCACCACAGCCCGTCCCAGCACACCACAGCCCGTCCCAGCCCACCACAGCCCGTCCCAGCCCACCACAGCCCGTCCCAGCCCACCACAGCCCGTCCCAGCCCACACCAGCCCACTACAGACCGTCCCAGCACGTCCCAGCTCACCACAACTTGTCCCTGCCCACTACGGCCCGGCCCGGCCCACCACAGCCCGTCCCAGCCCACCACGGCCCGTCCCAGCCCACCACGGCCCACCACAGCCTGTCCCAGCACGTCCCAGCTCACCACAGCCCGAGTCAGCCAACTACAGCCCGTCCCGGCTTACCACAGCCCGTCCCAGCCCACCACAGCCCTTCCCGGCCCACCACAGCCCGTCCCGGCCCACAGCGGTCCGTCCCGGCCAACCACGGTCTGTCGCAGCCCACCACGGCCCACCTCAGACCACCACAGCCCGTCCCAGCCCACCACAGCCCGTCCCAGCCCACAACAGCCCGTCCCAGCCCACAACAGCCCGTCCCAGCCCACCACAGTCCGTCCCAGCCCGTCCCAGCCCCCCACAGCCCGTTCCAGACGACCACAGCCCGTCCCAGCCCACCACAGCCCGACTCAGCCCAACACAGCTCTTCCCAGCCCACCACAGCCCGTCCCAGCCAAGCACAGCCCACCACAGCCCACCACAGCCCACCACAGCCCACCACAGTACGTCTCAGCCCACCACGGCACGTCCCAGCCCACCACGGCACGTCCCAGCTAACCACAGCCCATCACAGCCCACCACAGCCTGTTGCAGCTTACCACAGCCCGTCCCAGCCCACTACAGCCCGTCCCAGCTTGTCCCAGGCCACCACAGGCCACCACAGGCCACCACAGTCTGTCCCAGCCCGTCCCAGCCCACCACAGCCTGTCCCAGCCCGTCCCAGCCCACCGCAGTCTGTCCCAGCCCGTCCCAGCCTGTCCCAGCCCACCACAGCCCGTCCCAGCCTGTCCCAGCCCAGCACAGCCCACCACAGCCCATCCCAGCCCGTCCCAGCCCGTCTCAGCTCACCACAACCCACCACAGCCCGTCCAAGCCCACCACAGCCCGTCCCAGACTCACCAGAGTCCATCCCAGCCCACCACAGCCCGTCCCAGATCAGCACAGCCCGTCCCAGACTCACCAGAGTCCGTCCCAGCCCACCACAGCCCGTCCCAGATCAGCACAGCCCGTCCCAGACTCACCAGAGTCCGTCCCAGCTCAACACAGCCCGTCCCCACCCACCACGGCCCGTCCCTGCCCACCATGGCCCGTCCCAGCCCACCAAGGCCCGTCCCAGCCCACCACAGCACGTCCCAGCCCACACCAGCCCACTACAGACCGTCCCAGCACGTCCCAGCTCACCACAACTTGTCCCTGCCCACTACGGCCCGGCCCGGCCCACCACAGCCCGTCCCAGCCCACCACGGCCCGTCCCAGCCCACCACGGCCCACCACGGCCTGTCCCAGCACGTCCCAGCTCACCACAGCGCGTTCCAGCCCACTACAGCCCGTCCCGGCCCACCACAGCCCGTCCCGGCCCACAGCGGTCCGTCGCAGCCCACCACGGCCCACCTCAGCCCACCACGGCCCGTCCCAGCCCGTCCCAACCCACCACAGCCCGTCCCAGCCCACCACAGCCCACCACAGCCCGTTCCAGCCCGTCCCAGCCCCCCACAGCCCGTCCCAGCCCACCACAGCCCGACTCAGCCCAACACAGCTCTTCCCAGCCCACCACAGCCCGTCCCAGCCCGTCAGAGCCCATGCCAACCCGTCCCAGCACAGCCCAGCCCGTCCCGGCTCACCACAGCCCATCACGGCCCACCACAGCCCACCACAGTCCGTCCCAGCCCACCATGGCCCTTCCCAGCCCCCCACAGCCCCTTCCAGACGACCACAGCCCTTCCCAGGCCACCACAGCCCGTCCCAGCCCACCACAGCCCGTCCCAGCACACCACAGCCCGTCCCAGCCCACCACAGCCCGTCCCAGCCCACCACAGCCCGTCCCAGCCCACACCAGCCCACTACAGACCGTCCCAGCACGTCCCAGCTCACCACAACTTGTCCCTGCCCACTACGGCCCGTCCCGGCCCACCACAGCCCGTCCCAGCCCACCACGGCCCGTCCCAGCCCACCACGGCCCACCACAGCCTGTCCCAGCACGTCCCAGCTCACCACAGCCCGAGTCAGCCAACTACAGCCCGTCCCGGCTTACCACAGCCCGTCCCAGCCCACCACAGCCCTTCCCGGCCCACCACAGCCCGTCCCGGCCCACAGCGGTCCGTCCCGGCCAACCACGGTCTGTCGCAGCCCACCACGGCCCACCTCAGACCACCACAGCCCGTCCCAGCCCACCACAGCCCGTCCCAGCCCACCACAGCCCGTCCCAGCCCACAACAGCCCGTCCCAGCCCACAACAGCCCGTCCCAGCCCGTCCCAGCCCCCCACAGCCCGTTCCAGACGACCACAGCCCGTCCCAGCCCACCACAGCCCGACTCAGCCCAACACAGCTCTTCCCAGCCCACCACAGCCCGTCCCAGCCAAGCACAGCACACCACAGCCCACCACAGCACACCACAGTACGTCTCAGCCCACCACGGCACGTCCCAGCCCACCACGGCACGTCCCAGCTCACCACAGCCCATCACAGCCCACCACAGCCTGTTGCAGCTTACCACAGCCCGTCCCAGCCCACTACAGCCCGTCCCAGCTTGTCCCAGGCCACCACAGGCCACCATAGGCCACCACAGTCTGTCCCAGCCCGTCCCAGCCCACCACAGCCTGTCCCAGCCCGTCCCAGCCCACCGCAGTCTGTCCCAGCCCGTCCCAGCCCACCACAGTCTGTCCCAGCCCGTCCCAGCCCACCACAGCCCGTCCCAGCCCGTTTCAGCCCACCACAGCTAACCACAGCTCGTCCCAACACACCACGGCCCACCACAGCCCACCACGGCCCATCCCAGCCAAACACGGTGCACCAAAGCCCACCACGGCCTGTCCCGGCCCACCGCAGCCCGTCCCAGCCCACCACAGCCCGTTGCAGCCCACCAAAGCCCGTCCAAGCCCACCACAGCCCGTCCCAGCCCACCACAGCCTACCGCAGACCACCACAGCCCGTCCCAGCCCACCACAGCTCGTCCCAGCCCGTCCCAGCCCACCACAGCCTGTCCGAGCCCGTCCCAGCTCACCACAGCCCGTCCCAGCTTGTCCCAGCCAACCACAGCCCATCCCAGCCCACCACAGCCCGTCCCAGACCGTCCCAGCCCACCGCAGGCCGTCCCAGCCCACCGCAGCCCGTCCCAGCCCACCGCAGCCCGTCCCAGCCCACCGCAGCCCGTCCCAACCTGTCCCAGCCCACCACAGCCCGTCCCAGCTTGTCCCAGCCCGTCCCAGCCCACTAGAGCCCATCCCAGCCCGTCCCAGCCCGTCCCAGATCAGCACAGCCCGTCCCAGACTCACCAGAGTCCGTCCCAGCAAACACAGCCCGTCCCCACCCACCACGGCCCGTCCCCGCCCACCATGGCCCGTCCCTGCCCACCAAGGCCCACCTCAGCCCAGCAGAGCCTGTCCCAGCCCACCACAGCCCGTCCCAGTCCACCACAGCCCGTCCCAGCCTACCAGAGCCCGTCGGAGCCCACCACAGCTGGTCCCAGCCCACCACAGCCCGTCTCAGTTCACCACAGCTCGTCCCAGCCCACCACAGCCCGTCCCAGCCCACCACAGCACGTCCCAGCCCACACCAGCCCACCACAGCTCGTCCAAGCCCTTCACAGCCCGTCCCAGCCCACCACAGCCCACTACAGACCGTCCCAGCACGTCCCAGCTCATCACAACTTGTCCCTGCCCAATACGGCCCGTCCCGGCCCACCACAGCCCTTCCCAGCCCACCACGGCCCGTCCCAGCCCACCACAGCCCACCACGGCCCAGTCCAGCCCACCACGGCCTGTCCCAGCCCACCACGGCCCGACCAAGCCCACCACGGCCCGAGCCAGCTCACCACAGCCCGAGTCAGCTCACCACAACCCGAGTCAGCCCACCACAGCCCGTCCCGGCCCACCACAGCCTGTCCCGGCACACCACAGCCCGTCCCCGCCCACCACAGCCCGTCCCCACCCACCACAGCCCGTTCCCACCCACCACAGCCCGTCCCAGCCCACCGCAGCCCGTCCCAGCCCACCGCAGCCTGTCCCAGGCCACCGCAGCCCGACCCAGCCCACCGCAGTTCGTCCCAGCCCACCGCGGCCCGTCCCAGCCCACCGCGGCCTACCACAGCCCTCCAGGGCCCGTCACAGCCCACCACGGCCCGTCCCAGTCCACCATGGCCCGTCCCATCCCACCACGGCTTGTCCCAGCCCACCACGGCCCGTCCCAGCCCATCCCAGCCAAGCACAGCACACCACAGCCCACCACAGCCCACCACAGTACGTCTCAGCCCACCACGGCACGTCCCAGCTCACCACAGCCCATCACAGCCCACCACAGCCCACTACAGACCGTCCCAGCACGTCCCAGCTCACCACAACTTGTCCCTGCCCACTACGGCCCGTCCCGGCCCACCACAGCCCGTCCCAGCCCACTACAGCCCTTCCCGGCCCACCACAGCCCGTCCCGGCCAACCACGGTCTGTCACAGCCCACCACGGCCCACCTCAGCCCACCACGGCCCGTCCCAGCGCACCACAGCCCGTCCCAGCCCACCACAGCCCGTCTAAGCCCACAACAGACCGTCCCAGCCCACCACAGCCCGTTCCAACCCGTCCCAGCCCCCCACAGCCCGTTCCAGATGACCACAGCCCGTCCCAGCCCACCACAGCCCGACTCAGCCCAACACAGCTCTTCCCAGCCCACCACAGCCCGTCCCAGCCCGTCAGATCCCATGCCAACCCGTCCCAGCACGGCCCAGCCCGTCCCGGCTCACCACAGCCCATCACGGCCCACCACAGCCCACCACAGTCCGTCCCAGCCCACCACGGCCCTTCCCAGCCCCCCACAGCCCCTTCCAGATGACCACAGCCCGTCCCAGCCCACCACAGCCCGACTCAGCCCAACACAGCTCTTCCCAGCCCTCCACAGCCAGTCACAGCCCGTCAGAGCCCATGCCAACCCGTCCCAGCACGGCCCAGCCCGTCCCGGCCTACCACAGCCCATCACGGCCCACCACAGCCCACCACAGTCCGTCCCAGCCCACCACTGCCCGTCCCAGCCCACCACGGCCAACCACAGCACACCACAGCCCGTCCCAGCCCGTGTCAGCCCTTACTAGCTCACCACAGTCTGTGCCAGCCCATCCTAGCCCAACGCGTCCCGTCCCAAATCGTCCCAGCCCACCGCACCCTGTCCCAGCCCGTCCCAGCCCACCACAGCCCACCACAGCGCGTACCAGCCCACCACAGATCGTCCAAGCCCACCACAGCTTTTCCCAGCCCACCACAGCCCATTACAGACCGTCCCAGTACGTCCCAGCTCACCACAACTTGTCCATGCCCACCACGGCCTGTCCCCGCCCACCACGGCCCACCTCAGCCCAGCAGTGCCTGTCCCAGCCCACCACAGCCCTTCCCAGCTCACCACAGCCCACCACAGCCCATTACAGCTTACCACAGCCCGTCGCAGCCCACCACAGCCCGTCCCAGCCCGACCCAGCCCTTCCCAGCACACCACGGCCTGTCCCAGCCCACCACGGCCTGTCCCTGCCCACCACGGCCCACCTCAGCCCAGCAGAGCCTGTCCCAGCCAACCACAGCCCGTCCCAGCCCACGGCAACCCGTCCCAGCCCACGGCAGCCCGTCCCAGCCCACGGAAACCCGTCCCAGCCCATGGCAGCCCGTCTTAGCCCACGGCAGCCCATCACAGCCCACCACAGCCCACCGCAGCCCGTCACAGCCCACCACAGCCCGTCGCAGCCCGTCCCACCTCACAACAGCCCGTCCCAGCTCACCACAGCCCGTCCCAGCTCACCGCAGCCCGTCCCAGCTCACCGCAGCCCGTCCCAGCTCACCGCAGCCCGTCCCAGCTCACCGCAGCCCGTCCCAGCTCACCACAGCCCGTCCCAGCTCACCACAGCCCGTCCCAGCTCACCACAGCCCGTCCCAGCTCACCACAGCCCGTCCCAGCTCACCACAGCCCGTCCCAGAACACCACAGGCCGTCCCAGAACACCACAGGCCGTCCCAGAACACCACAGGCCGTCCCAGAACACCACAGGCCGTCCCAGACAACAACAGGCCGTCCCAGACAACAACAGGCCGTCCGAGACCACCACAGCCTGTCCCAGCCCACCACAGCCCGTACCAGGCCACCACAGCCTGTCCCAGCTCATCAAAGCCTGTCCCAGCCCACCACAGCTTGTCCCAGCCCACTACAGCCCACCACAGCCCGTCCCAGCCCACCACGGCCCGTCCCAGCCCACCACGGCCCGTCCCAGCCCACCACGGCCCGTCCCAGCCCCCCATAGCCCACCACAGCCCGTCCCTGTCCTACCACAGCCTGTCCCAGCCCACCACAGCCCGCTCCAGACCGTCCCAGCTCACCACAGGCCGTCCCAGCCCACCACAGCCCGCCCCAGCCCGTCTCAGCCCACCAAAGCCCACCACGGCCCGTCCCAGCCCACCACAGCCCACCACGGCCCGTCCCAGCCACTAGAGCCTGTCCCAGCCTATTTCAGCCCACCACAGCCCACCACAGGCCACCACAGGCCATCCCAGCCCAAAACAGACGGTCCCAGCCAACCACAGCCCGTCGAGCCAACCACAGCCCGTCCCAGCCCTCCACAGCCCACCACAGCCCGTCCCAGGTCACCACAGTCCGTCCCAGCCTGTCCTAGCCCAGCATAGCCCGTCCCAGCCCACCACAGCCCGTCCCAGCCCACCACAGCCCGCCCAAGCCCACCACAGCCCGTCCCAGCCCACCACAACCCACCACAGACCGTCCCAACCCACCACATCCCGTCTAAGCTCACCAGAACCCACCACAGCCCACCACAGCTCGTCCCAGCCCACCACAGCCCGTCCCAGCCCGCCACAACCCACCACAGACCGTCCCAACCCACCACATCCCGTCTAAGCTCACCAGAACCCACCACAGCCCACCACAGCTCGTCCCAGCCCACCACAGCCTGTCCCAGACCACCACGGCCCACCACGGCCCATCCCAGCCCACCACGGCCCACCACAGCCCACCACAGGCCATCTCAGACCACCATGACCTGTCCCAGCCCACCACGGCCCACCACAGCCCATCCCTTCCCATACCGGCTCAAAACAGCCCACCACAGCCCACCACGGCCCACCACAGTTCACCACGGCCAATCTCAGACCACCATGACCTGTCCCAGCCCACCACGGCCCACCACAGCCCATCCCTTCCCATACCGGCTCAAAACGGCCCACCACGGCCCACCACAGCCCACCACAGGCCATCCCAGCCCAAAACAGACGGTCCCAGCCAACCACAGCCCGTCGAGCCAACCACAGCCCGTCCCAGCCCTCCACAGCCCACCACAGCCCGTCCCAGGTCACCACAGTCCGTCCCAGCCTGTCCTAGCCCAGCATAGCCCGTCCCAGCCCACCACAGCCCGTCCCAGCCCACCACAGCCCGCCCAAGCCCACCACAGCCCGTCCCAGCCCACCACAACCCACCACAGACCGTCCCAACCCACCACAGCCCGTCTAAGCTCACCAGAACCCACCACAGCCCACCACAGCTCGTCCCAGCCCACCACAGCCCGTCCCAGCCCGCCACAGCCCGTCCCAGCCCACCACAGACCGTCCCAGCCCACCACAGACCGTCCCAGCCCACCACAGACCGTCCCAGACCACCACGGCCCGTCCCAGACCACCACGGCCCGTCCCAGACCACCACGGCCCGTCCCAGACCACCACAGCCCGTCCCAGACCACCACAGCCCGTCCCAGCCAATCCCAGCTCATCCCAGCCCGTCCCAGCTAACCACAGCCAGTCCCAGCCCACCACAGACCGTTACAGCTTACCACAGCCCGTCCCAGATCACCACAGCCCATCCCAGATCACCACAGCCCACCACAGCCCGTCCCCGCCCATCCCCGCCGACCACAGCCCGTCCCAGTCCACCACACCCAGTCTCCGCTCACCAGAGCTCGTCCCAGCCCGTCCCAGCCCACCAGAGCCCGTCCCAGCCCACCAGAGCCCGTCTCAAGCTCACCAGAACCCACCACAGCCCACCACAGCCTGTCCCAGACCACCACGGCCCACCACGGCCCATCCCAGCCCACCACGGCCCACCACAGCCCACCACAGGCCATCTCAGACCACCATGACCTGTCCCAGCCCACCACGGCCCACCACAGCCCATCCCTTCCCATACCGGCTCAAAACAGCCCACCACAGCCCACCACGGCCCATACCAGCCCACCACGGCCCACCACAGTTCACCACGGCCAATCTCAGACCACCATGACCTGTCCCAGCCCACCACGGCCCACCACAGCCCATCCCTTCCCATACCGGCTCAAAACGGCCCACCACGGCCCACCACAGCCCACCACGGTTCACCACGGCCCGTCCCAGCCCACCACGCCCCACCACTGACCATCCCAGTCCACCACACACCGTCCCAGCATGTCCCAGACTGTCCCAACCCACCACAGCCCGTCCCAGCACACCACAACACGTCCCTAGCCTACCACAGCCCGTCCCAGCCCACCACAGCTCGTCCCAGCCCACCACAGCCCGTCCCAGCCCACCACAGCCCGTCCCAGCATGTCCCAGCCTGTCCCAACCCACCACAGCCTGTTCCAGACCACCACAGCCCGTCCCAGACCACCACAGCCCGTCCCAGCCCACCACAGCCCGTCCCAGCCCACCACAGCCCGTCCCAGCCCACCACAGCCCGCCCCTAGCCCACCACAGCCCGCCCCTAGCCCACCACAGCCCGTCCCAGCCCACCACAGACCAGCATAGCCCGTCCCAGCCCGTCGCAGCCTGCCGCAGCCGGTCCCAGCCCACCACAGCCCGTCCCAGCCCACCAAAGACCATTCCAGACCACCACATCCCGTCCCCGCCCACCATAGCCCGTGCCCACCCACCACAGCCCGTCCCAGCCCATCACAGCCCGTCCCAGCTCGTTCCAGACAACCAGAACTCGTCTCAGCCCGTCCCAGCCCACCACAGCCCGTCTCAAGCTCAGCAGAACCCACCACAGCCCACCACAGCCCGTCCCAGCCCGTCCCAGCCCACCACAGCCCGTCCCAGCCCACCACGGCCCGTCCCAGCCCACCACGGCCCGTCCCAGCCCACCACGGCCCGTCCCAGCACACCACGGACCGTCCCAGCACACCACGGACCGTCCCAGCCCACCACAGCCCGTCCCAGCCCACCACAGCCCGCCCCAGCCCACCACAGCCCGCCCCAGCCCACCACAGCCCGTCCCAGCCCACCACAGCCCGTCTCAAGCTCACCAGAACCCACCACAGCCCACCACGGCCCATCCCAGCCCACCACAGCCCACCACAGTTCACCACGGGCCATTTCAGACCACCATGACCTGTCCCAGCCCACCACGGCCCACCACAGCCCATCCCTTCCCATACCGGCTCAAAACGGCCCACCACAGCCCATCCCTTCCCATACCGGCTCAAAACAGCCCACCACAGCCCACCACGGTTCACCACAGCCCGTCCCAGCCCACCACGCCCCACCACTGACCATCCCAGTCCACCACACACTGTCCCAGCATGTCCCAGCCTGTCCCAACCCACCACAGCCCATCCCAGCCCACCACAGCCCGTCCCAGCCCACCACAGCCCGTCCCTAGCCCACCACAGCCCGTCCCCCAGCCCACCACAGCCCGTCCCTAGCCCACCACAGCCCGTCCCAGCCCACCACAGCCCGTCCCCGCCCGTCCCAACCCACCACAGACCAGCATAGCCCGTCCCAGCCCGTCGCAGCCTGCCGCAGCCCGTCCCAGCCCACCACAGACCATTCCAGACCACCACATCCCGTCCCCGCCCACCATAGCCCGTGCCCACCCACCACAGCCCGTCCCAGCCCACCACAGCCCGTCCCAGCCCACCACAGCCCGTCCCAAGCTCAGCAGAACCCACCACAGCCCACCACAGCACGTACCAGCCCGTCCCAGCCCACCACGGCCCGTCCCAGCCCACCACGGCCCGTCCCAGCCCACCACGGCCCGTCCCAGCCCACCACGGCCCACCACGGCCCACCACAGCCGGTTACAGCCTGTCCCAGCCCGTCCCGGGACACCGCGGCCCGTCCCGGCCCACCTGTGTTAGGAACAGTATCTCACCTTCTTGATTTTGGCACCTCCTTTCGCTATGATGTTCTTGTGGAACTGTTTGCAGATGGGGACAGAAATAGAAAAGCTGTTTTCAACCTAAGGGAGAAAGGAAGGGAGACATGAAGTTTACACTGTCGTGGCAAGGGAGGCCCGACTTCAGGAGCTCTGATAAATGAGCTTTTGAAAACAGACTCAAGGAAGTTCTCTATACGAGGGACTTTTGTAAGACTAAACAAAGGCAAGGACGTTCCCCTATAGCCTTCCCATAACAGGTACTATCCCCCTGCCTCCATTCAGCCAAAACAGCGCCGACAGCTCCCTCCTCTTGAGGTGTTTTAGCTCTACCCAAGCCAGTAGAGCTTTGCTTTGCCCCAGGGTTATCCAGGCACGTAGGAGGGAAGAGCAGGCAGAAGACCTCCTTACCAGGTCTGCCACCATCTTTTGCATGTACTCGGTGCACTTCTCCACCTCGTTTTTGGGACCTCGGAGTTGGACGATGTCACTCTTGTGTGCAGGGTCTGGGAAGCTGATGATAACCTGCAGGAGCGGTCATTTCTAGTTAGCTCAAGCAAAAGCAAGAACCCTTGTGTCAGACACATGCAAAGGTTGGGGGGATCCTACTCATGCCCTTTTCCCATTCAGAAACGGGGAACCGTGTTAGCGGCCTCTGGCTAAAAGAACTATCTTCTCAGACACTTGCGCTACAGAGCCACTAAAGTTACGACTTCTGTGACGACAGGCCTACTACCCATGTAGGAAAGAACCCCTCTGGATTCCTCCTCTCCTACAAAGCCTTACCTCTGGGAATTGCTCCCGGATTTCCCAGACCCGCTCAGCCTTCTGCCCAATGATGGTCCGGTGGAATTTCTGCTCAACGATTAGGTCCGCAGCGTGTTCATTTTCCTGATGGGAACAGAGGGCACACTGAGTGTTCAGCCGGAGAGCCATCTACTTTGACTTAGCGGTTTGCTGCCCGACGGTTTACTTGCCAGCACTGTCCCTCTTTTCTCCAGACCAAATTCACTCTGCGTTGACAGAGAAAGGCTACCCGAGGGAACAGGGGAAGACATTTGTGAAGAGGAACTTGCACTTGTCATGAGATCCAAGTGCTCCGTGGGCAAGGGGCACACACTCGCACCAGAAGGTTACAAGGGAACACGAGAGCGCAAACCCTGCAGTCTCCCAAACATCACGTCCTACCCACTCACCATACGGGAAGCGAGTTCCAGCAGCTCTTTCTTGGCCTGTGGGACCCCCTGTGGGTCTCCTTCCATTCTGATCGGGTTGCTCTTCTCGTTGTCCGGGGGAATGCGCACAGACACCTTGTACAGATCCTTCATCCTGTTCACTTCGAGGCAAGGACTGTGGTGACGCCATCTGCTAGGCAAAGACCTGGAAGCAAGGCACCTGGATTATCACTGCTCAGAGGCTGTTGAAGAAGTAAAGCCGCCTCTGGGAAGGGCTCAGCGGGGTAGGGTTGAGACAGGGGAAATTGCCTCTTCCCCCTGGAGTTCACTGAGAGCAGACCTGTGCCACACGAGAGCCTGTCCAAGTAAATACCGTGGCATCTACAGAGCCCATTGTTCCCTTGTCAGAGCGAGGCGTGTTTCTTCCCCAAACAGTATCACATTTAGAGCAGAGGATAATCGTTCCTTTCTACCCCAAACTCTTGGCTGGGGTCACGTTGCAGTGCTATCAAACTAGCAGACCGCAACAAGGCTTTACCGTTGACCATATTCTACTGCCGGTGCTGTAGCGCCTTCCTCCAGAGGCCAGACCACACTGCTCCTCCTCCAGCTGACACCCTCTCCCACAAGCCACAGGGCTATTTAACCCCTTAGCGGGAACCAGCTACACCTGCACGTCATCCACGTCAATCAACCCACTGCCTCTGAGGCAAGGCCACAGCTGCGTGTTATCAATGCTAATCAACCCACCGCCTTCATTCCTCTACAGGGAGAAGCTCACCAAGCACATTTCCACCACCCACAACTGGCTGCTAAAATGTCATTCGCACAGAGAAGTAATTCCACTACTGTTCAGGCTCCCAAGGTACTTTCACACGTTAAAGCCATCGCAAGGCCTCACGGCCCATTTCTCTCCTTGTACCACCACCACTCCAGGAAAGCAGAGGAAACGTGATGGAGACAGCACACTGGGTGAGCTACAGAGCCCCTGATACCATCTACTAAACACGAAGAGTGTGAGCATGGGAAGGACTAGAAAGGCACTCCACTTCCCGTTTAGCTGCGTTCTTGCCAATGAGGTGTCGGTGGAATTGGTGGTCAGCCTTGATTATTGCGTAATCCATCCCGTGGATCTAAAAAGAATTATATTTTTATATCTATATCTATAGATGTATGTATGTCCACTATTATATATTATATTATATAGGGCCAGGTAGGACAGGCCACCGCTTCTGTCTCGTGCCCTAAGTAACTGCCTACTGCCAGTATTGGCACTGTCTCACCAGCGGTCAGCTACAAGCACTTCTGCTCTTAAGCAGAGCACAAGCATTCCTCTGCTTTGAGAAGAGAGCATTGTGCTCATGAAACATTGAAAAGACTGACTTCTATGCCTCTCCAGCTATAACAAAGAGAATCCTTCCTTCTCCGCACCAAAAAAATTAATGCTGACTTTTCAAGGATGCTATGGATGAGTTTCATAACCAAGGGGTGTCATCCACCTGCCACACAATTTGTCTCCTGCAAGTTCGATTAAGCATGTCAAGACATCCTATGGATGTGACAAACACCTCATCACCTCTGCCCTGTTGCCCCTTCTTCCCCCAGTTTCTTACTGGAACTAGTAACTGCAGCTCACCAGTTCCTTGAGCATGGCTTCAATCTGTTCCTGAGCCACATGCACATCTTCTGTAGGTCCTTCCAAAGTGATGTTATCCTCTCCTCCAGTGAATTTGATGTGAACCTTGAGGTGAAGGACAATGAATCTCTTCAGAATTTGCCAAGATCCAAGCCAGGCCAATGCTTTTGGTCAGGCCTACACCATCGATTCCTGCCACTGAGAGATGTGCTCCTTCCCAAAAAGCCCAGACCAAATCCCCACAATTTTACAAGTCAGAAACTTAACAATTTCGGCCATATGGCAGTGCCTAGAGCCCAAGGCTCTGGTGCCGTCCCGGTTTCTGCAAGGGCTTTGGAGAAGTTTACTCATCTAGCCTTTATCTAGATACCGTCTAACTCCCCAGGGAGAAGCCTTGCTGCACTCGCCATTTCCAGGTATCCTACTACATCAGTTCTCAAAACAGCACCACATAAAGCTTCCTTGGAAGGGCTCAACCCATGACAATAACATAGGAGGAGCAGTGTTTGCAGAAGTAAAAGAGAGGGTTCCCTTGAACGGCAAAGATCTGTGTCATTTCCCCCTGGTTTTACCCACGCTAGAATACACCTCTCTCTTTCGTGACGAGTGATCTGGACTAAACCTTTTTCTACGCCGGGGGTGCTAAGCTAACCAGCTCACCCATACCTTTGGCATCTGCTGAGTTATTTTGGCCAGGTTCAGTCCTTTCTTTCTAATAATGAAACGATGAAGCCAAGAGGGGGCAGAGACCGAGGAGACGGTAAAACTGTTGGCCTGAGAGACAGAAAAACAGAGAAGCTGTTTGATGGACAAACCACAGCACACCACAGCAAGTCCCAGCCCACCACAGCCCGTCCCAGCCACCCACAGCCCGTCCCAGCCCGTCCCAGCTCACCACAGCCCATCCCAGCCCACCACAGCCCACCAGAGCCCGTCCAGGACCACCACAGTCCGTTCCAGCCCACCACAGCCCGTCCCCGCCCAACACAGCCCGTCCCAGCCAACCACAGCCCTTCCCAGCCCATCCCAGCCCGTCTCAGCCCACCACAGCCCGTCCCAGCCTGTCCCAGCCCGTCCCAGACCACCAGAGCCCGTCGCAGCCCACCACAGCCCGTCACAGCTCTCCACAACCCACCACAGCCCGTCCCACCCAGTCCTCGCCCACCACAGACCGCGAAAGCCCACCACGGCCCACCACAGTTCACCACAGCCCGTCCCAGCCCACCACAGCCCTCCAGAGCCCGTCTCAGCTCACCACAGCCTGTCCCAGCCCACCACAGCCCACCGCAGCCCATCCCAGCCCACCACGGCCCGTCCCAGCCCGTGCCAACCCGTCAAAACACACCACAGCCCACCACAGCCCGTCCCTACCCACCACAGCGTGTCCCAACCCACCACAGCCCACCACAGCCCTTCAGAACCCACCACAGCCCACCACAGCCCGTCCCAGGCCACCACAGACCACCACAGCCCACCACAGCCCGTGCCAGCCCACCACAGCCCGCCTCAGCCCACTACAGCCCGTCCCAGCCCACCACAGCCCGTCCCAGCCCACCACAGCTTGTCCCAGACCACCACAGCTCTTCCCAGCCCACCATAACCAACCACAGCCTATCCCAGCCGATCCCAGCCCACCACAGCCCGTCCCATCACACCACAGCCCACCACAGCCCGTCCCAGCCAACCACGGCCCGTCCCAGCCCACCACAGCCCGTCCCAGCCCACCACAGCCCACCACGGCCCATCCGGGCCCAACACAGCCCACCAAGGCGCACCACAGCCCGTCCCAGCCCATTACAGCCTGTCCCAGACCACCACATCCCATCTCAGCCCACCACAGCCCGTCCCAGCCCACCACAACCGACCACAGCCCACCACAGCCCACCACGGCCGACCACAGCCCACCACGGCCGACCACAGCCCACCACGGCCGACCACAGCCCACCACGGCCCATCCAAGCCCACCACGGCCCATCCAAGCCCACCACGGCCCATCCAAGCCCACCACGGTCCACCACGGCACGTCCCAACCCACCACAGAGCACCACAGCCCGTCCCAGCCCGTCCCAGCCCACCACAGTATGTCCCAGACCACCAGAGCCCGTCCCAGCCCACCACAGCCCACCACAGGTCACCACAGCCCACCACCGGTCACCACAGCCCACCACCGGTCACCACAGCCCACCACAGGTCACCACAGCCTGTTTCAGCCCACCACGGCAAACCACGGCCCGTCCCAGCCCACCACGGCCCGCCATGGCCCACCAGTACTCGTCCCAGATAAACAAGGCGCACCACAGCCCACCACGGCCCGTCCCGGCCCACCACAGCCCGTCCCAGCACACCACAGCCCACCACAGCCCATCACAGCCCACCACAGCCCGTCCCAGCTTACCACAGCCCACCACAGACCGTCCCAGCCCACCACAGCCCGTCCCAGCCCCTCCCAGCCCGTCTCAGCCCACCACAGCCTGTCCCAGCCTGTCCCAGCTCGTCCAAGCCTGTCCCAGACCCCCAGAGCCCGTCGCAGCCCACCACAGCCTGTCACAGCCCGTCCCAGCTCTCCACAACCCACCGCAGCCCGTCCCAGCCCACTACAGCCCGTCCCAGCCTGTCCCAGCCTGTCCCCGCCCACCACAGCCTGTCCCAGCCCACCACAGACCGGCCCACCACAGCCCGTCCCAGCCCACCACAGACTGTCCCAGCCCACCACAGACTGTCACAGCCTGTCCCAGCCCACCACAGACCGTCCCAGACCACCACAGCCCGTCCCAGCACACCACAGCCCGTCCCAGCCCGTCCCAGCCCAACACAGCACGTCCCAGTCCACCATAGCCCGTCCCAGCCCATCACAGCACGTCCGAGCCCACCACAGACCGCCCCAGCCCGTCCCAGCCCACCACGGCCCACCGCAGCGAGCCACGGCCCACCACAGCCCACCACGGCCTGTCCCAGCCCACCACAGCCTGCCCCATCCCACCACGGCCCACCACAGCCCACCCCTTCCCATCCAGGCGCAAAACGGCCCACCAGAGCCCACCACGGCCCGTCCCTGCCCACCACGGCCCACCACAGCCCGTCCCGGCCCACCACAGCCCGTCCCAGCCCACCACAGCCCGTCCCAGCCCACCACGGCCCACCACAGACTGTCCCCGCCCACCACAGCCCGTCCCATCCCGTCCCAGCACACCACAGCCCGTCCCAGCCCACCACAGCCCATCCCCGCCCGGCACAGCCCGTCCCCGACCACCACAGCCCGTCCCCGCCCGCCACAGCTCGTCCCAGCCCGCCACAGCCTGTCCCAGCACACCACAGTCCACCACAGCCTGTCCCAGTGACCATAGACAGTCCCAGACCGCCACAGCCCACCGCAGCCCACCACGGCCCGTCCCGGCCCACCACGGCCCGTCTAGGCCCCCCAAAGACCGTCCCGGCCCACCACCCGTTTCAGCCCACCACAGCCCGTCCCGGCCCACCACAGCCCACCATAGCCCGTCTCAAATCACCACAACCCACCACAGCACACCACAGCCCGTCCCAGGTCACCACAGCCCACCACAGCCCGTCCCGGCCCACCAGTGCCTGTCCCAGCCCACCAGAGCCCGTCCCGGCCCACCACAGCACGTTCCGACCCATAACAGCCTGTCCCAGCCCTCCACGACCCACCACGGCCCGTCCCCACCCACCAGGGCCCGTCCCGGCCCACCACGGCCCACCACGGTCCATCCGGGCCAACCACGGCCCATCCCGGCCCACCACAGCCCGTTCCAGCCCACGATAGCCCGTCCCAGCACACCACGGCCCATCCCAGCCCACCACACTCCACCACAGCCCGTCCCAGCCCACCACGGCCCACCATAGCCCACCACGGCCCACCACGGCCCGTCCCGGCCCACCACGGCCCACCTCAGCCCGTCCCAACACGTCCCAGCCCGTCCCAGCCCAGTACAGCCCGTTCCAGACCACTAGAGCCCGTCCCAGCCCACCAAAGCCCGTCCCCGCCCACCACAGCCCGTCCTCACCCAACAAAACCCCTCCCCGCCCACCACAGCCTGTCCCAGCCCACCAGGGCCCGACCCAGCCCGTCCCAGCGCGTCCCCGCCCACCACAGCCCGTCCCAGCCCGCCACAGCCCGTCCCAGCCCACCACAGCCCGTCCCAGCCCACCACAGCCCACCACAGCCCGTCCCAGCCCACTACAGCCCACCACAGCCCGTCCCAGCCCACCACAGCCCGTCCCATCCTGTCCCAGCCCGTCCTAGCCCACCACAGGCCACTACAGCATACCACAGGCCACTACAACACACCACAGCCCGTCACAGCTCGTCCCAGCTCGTCACAGCACGTCCCAGCGCACCACAGCCCTTCCCAGCATGTCCCAGGCCCCCACAGCCCACGACAGCCCTTCCCAGCCCACGACAGCCCATCCCAGCCCACCACAGCCCGTCCCAGCCCACCACAGACCACTACAGAACACCACAGACCACTACAGAGCACCACAGCCTACCGCAGCCCACCACAGCCCGTCCCAGCTCGTCCCAGCCCGTCCCAGCCCACCACAGCCTGTCCCAGCCCACCACAGCCTGTTCCAGCCCACCACAGCCTGTCCCAGCCCTCCACAGCACGTCCCAGCCCACCACGGCCAGCCACGGCCCATCACAGCCCGCCACGGCCAACCAGAGCCCACCACGGCCCGTCACAGGTTGTCCCAGTCCGCCACAGCCGTCTCGGCCCGCCACAGCCCATCCAAGACCTCCACAGCCCGTCCCAGCCCACCGCAGCCCGTCCCAGCCCACCACAGCCCGCCACAGCCTATCCCAGCCCATCACAGCCCACCATGGCCCACCACAGCCCACCACAGTCCGTCCCAGCCCACCACTGCCCGTCCCAGCCCACCACGGCCAACCACAGCACACCACGGCCCACCACAGCCCACCACAGCCCGTCCCAGCCCGTGTCAGCCCTTACTAGCTCACCACAGTCTGTGCCAGCCCGTCCTAGCCCACCGCATCCCGTCCCAAAACGTCCCAGCCCACCGCAGCCCGTCCCAGCCCGTCCCAGCCCACCACAGCCCACCACAGCGCGTACCAGCCCACCACAGATCATCCAAGCCCACCACAGCTTTTCCCAGCCCACCACAGCCCATTACAGACCGTCCCAGTACGTCCCAGCTCACCACAACTTGTCCCTGCCCACCACGGCCCGTCCCCGCCCACCACGGCCCACCTCAGCCCAGCAGTGCCTGTCCCAGCCCACCACAGCCCTTCCCAGCTCACCACAGCCCACCACAGCCCATTACAGCTTACCACAGCCCGTCGCAGCCCACCACAGCCCGTTCCAGCCCGACCCAGCCCTTCCCAGCACACCACGGCCTGTCTCCGCCCACCACGGCCTGTCCCTGCCCACCAAGGCCCACCTCAGCCCAGCAGAGCCTGTCCCAGCCCACCACGGCCCATCCCAGCCCACCACGGCCCGTCCCAGCCAACCACGGCCCGACCAAGCCCACCACGGCCCGAGCCAGCCCACCACGGCCCGAGTCAGCCCACCACAGCCTGTCCCAGCCTGTCCCAGCCCACCACAGCCCGTCCCAGCCTGTCCCAGCCCACCACAGCCCGTCCCAGCCTGTCCCAGCCCAGCACAGCCCACCACAGCCCATCCCAGCCCGTCCCAGCACGTCTCAGCTCACCACAACCCACCACAGCCCGTCCAAGCCCACCACAGCCCGTCCCAGACTCACCAGAGTCCATCCCAGCCCACCACAGCCCGTCCCAGATCAGCACAGCCCGTCCCAGACTCACCAGAGTCCGTCCCAGCCCACCACAGCCCGTCCCAGATCAGCACAGCCCGTCCCAGACTCACCAGAGTCCGTCCCAGCTCAACACAGCCCGTCCCCACCCACCACGGCCCGTCCCTGCCCACCATGGCCCGTCCCAGCCCACCAAGGCCCGTCCCAGCCCACCACAGCACGTCCCAGCCCACACCAGCCCACTACAGACCGTCCCAGCACGTCCCAGCTCACCACAACTTGTCCCTGCCCACTACGGCCCGGCCCGGCCCACCACAGCCCGTCCCAGCCCACCACGGCCCGTCCCAGCCCACCACGGCCCACCCCGGCCCACCACAGCCCGTCCCGGCTTACCACAGCGCGTTCCAGCCCACCACAGCCCTTCCCGGCCCACCACAGCCCGTCCCGGCCCACAGCGGTCCGTCGCAGCCCACCACGGCCCACCTCAGCCCACCACGGCCCGTCCCAGCCCACCACAGCCCGTCCCAGCCCACCACAGCCCGTCCCAGCCCACCACAGCCCGTTCCAGCCCGTCCCAGCCCCCCACAGCCCGTCCCAGCCCACCACAGCCCGACTCAGCCCAACACAGCTCTTCCCAGCCCACCACAGCCCGTCCCAGCCCGTCAGAGCCCATGCCAACCCGTCCCAGCACAGCCCAGCCCGTCCCGGCTCACCACAGCCCATCACGGCCCACCACAGCCCACCACAGTCCGTCCCAGCCCACCATGGCCCTTCCCAGCCCCCCACAGCCCCTTCCAGATGACCACAGCCCTTCCCAGGCCACCACAGCCCGTCCCAGCCCACCACAGCCCGTCCCAGCACACCACAGCCCGTCCCAGCCCACCACAGCCCGTCCCAGCCCACCACAGCCCGTCCCAGCCCACACCAGCCCACAACAGACCGTCCCAGCACGTCCCAGCTCACCACAACTTGTCCCTGTCCACTACGGCCCGTCCCGGCCCACCACAGCCCGTCCCAGCCCACCACGGCCCGTCCCAGCCCACCACGGCCCACCACAGCCTGTCCCAGCACGTCCCAGCTCACCACAGCCCGAGTCAGCCAACTACAGCGAGTCCCAGCTTACCACAGCCCGTCCCAGCCCACCACAGCCCTTCCCGGCCCACCACAGCCCGTCCCGGCCCACAGCGGTCCGTCCCGGCCCACCACGGTCTGTCGCAGCCCACCACGGCCCACCTCAGACCACCACAGCCCGTCCCAGCCCACCACAGCCCGTCCCAGCCCACAACAGCCCGTCCCAGCCCACAACAGCCCGTCCCAGCCCACCACAGTCCGTCCCAGCCCGTCCCAGCCCCCCACAGCCCGTTCCAGACGACCACAGCCCGTCCCAGCCCACCACAGCCCGACTCAGCCCAACACAGCTCTTCCCAGCCCACCACAGCCCGTCCCAGCCAAGCACAGCACACCACAGCCCACCACAGCCCACCACAGCACACCACAGTACGTCTCAGCCCACCACGGCACGTCCCAGCCCACCACGGCACGTCCCAGCCCACCACGGCACGTCCCAGCTCACCACAGCCCATCACAGCCCACCACAGCCTGTTGCAGCTTACCACAGCCCGTCCCAGCCCACTACAGCCCGTCCCAGCTTGTCCCAGGCCACCACAGGCCACCACAGGCCACCACAGTCTGTCCCAGCCCGTCCCAGCCCACCACAGCCTGTCCCAGCCCGTCCCAGCCCACCACAGCCTGTCCCAGCCCGTCCCAGCCCACCACAGTCTGTCCCAGCCCCTCCCAGCCCACCACAGCCCGTCCCAGCCCGTTTCAGCCCACCACAGCTAACCACAGCTCGTCCCAACACACCACGGCCCACCACAGCCCACCACGGCCCATCCCAGCCAAACACGGTGCACCAAAGCCCACCACGGCCTGTCCCGGCCCACCACAGCCCGTCCCAGCCCACCACAGCCCGTTGCAGCCCACCAAAGCCCGTCCAAGCCCACCACAGCCCGTCCCAGCCCACCACAGCCTACCGCAGACCACCACAGCCCGTCCCAGCCCACCACAGCTCGTCCCAGCCCGTCCCAGCCCACCACAGCCTGTCCGAGCCCGTCCCAGCTCACCACAGCCCGTCCCAGCTTGTCCCAGCCAACCACAGCCCATCCCAGCCCACCACGGCCCGTCCCAGACCGTCCCAGCCCACCGCAGGCCGTCCCAGCCCACCGCAGCCCGTCCCAGCCCACCGCAGCCCGTCCCAACCTGTCCCAGCCCACCACAGCCCGTCCCAGCTTGTCCCAGCCCGTCCCAGCCCACCAGAGCCCATCCCAGCCCGTCCCAGCCCGTCCCAGATCAGCACAGCCCGTCCCAGACTCACCAGAGTCCGTCCCAGCAAACACAGCCCGTCCCCACCCACCACGGCCCGTCCCCGCCCACCATGGCCCATCCCTGCCCACCAAGGCCCACCTCAGCCCAGCAGAGCCTGTCCCAGCCCACCACAGCCCGTCCCAGTCCACCACAGCCCGTCCAAGCCTACCAGAGCCCGTCGGAGCCCACCACAGCCCGTCCCAGCCCACCACAGCCCGTCTCAGTTCACCACAGCTCGTCCCAGCCCACCACAGCCCGTCCCAGCCCACCACAGCACGTCCCAGCCCACACCAGCCCACCACAGCTCGTCCAAGCCCTTCACAGCCCGTCCCAGCCCACCACAGCCCACTACAGACCGTCCCAGCACGTCCCAGCTCACCACAACTTGTCCCTGCCCACTACGGCCCGTCCCGGCCCACCACAGCCCTTCCCAGCCCACCACGGCCCGTCCCAGCCCACCACAGCCCACCACGGCCCAGTCCAGCCCACCACGGCCTGTCCCAGCCCACCACGGCCCGACCAAGCCCACCACGGCCCGAGCCAGCTCACCACAGCCCGAGTCAGCTCACCACAGCCCGAGTCAGCCCACCACAGCCCGTCCCGGCCCACCACAGCCCGTCCCGGCCCACCACAGCCCGTCCCAGCCCACCACAGCCCGTCCCCACCCACCACAGCCCGTTCCCACCCACCACAGCCCGTCCCAGCCCACCGCAGCCCGTCCCAGCCCACCGCAGCCCGTCCCAGGCCACCGCAGACCGACCCAGCCCACCGCAGTTCGTCCCAGCCCACCGCGGCCCGTCCCAGCCCACCGCGGCCCGTCCCAGCCCACCGCGGCCCGTCCCAGCCCACCGCGGCCTACCACAGCCCTCCAGGGCCCGTCACAGCCCACCACGGCCCGTCCCAGTCCACCATGGCCCGTCCCATCCCACCACGGCCCGTCACAGCCCACCACGGCCCGTCCCAGGCCATCCCAGCCAAGCACAGCACACCAGAGCCCACCACAGCCCACCACAGTACGTCTCAGCCCACCACGGCACGTCCCAGCTCACCACAGCCCATCACAGCCCACCACAGCCCACTACAGACCGTCCCAGCACGTCCCAGCTCACCACAACTTGTCCCTGCCCACTACGGCCCGTCCCGGCCCACCACAGCCCTTCCCAGCCCACCACGGCCCGTCCCAGCCCACCACGGCCCAGCCCAGCCCACCACGGCCTGTCCCAGCCCACCACGGCCCGACGAAGCCCACCACGGCCCGAGCCAGCCCACCACGGCCCGAGCCAGCTCACCACAGCCCGAGTCAGCCCACCACAGCCCATCCCGGCCCACAGCGGTCCGTCCCGGCCAACCACGGTCTGTCGCAGCCCACCACGGCCCACCTCAGCCCACCACGGCCCGTCCCAGCGCACCACAGCCCGTCCCAGCCCACCACAGCCCGTCTAAGCCCACAACAGACCGTCCCAGCCCACCACAGCCCGTTCCAGCCCGTCCCAGCCCCCCACAGCCCGTTCCAGATGACCACAGCCCATCCCAGCCCACCACAGCCCGACTCAGCCCAACACAGCTCTTCCCAGCCCACCACAGCCCGTCCCAGCCCGTCAGAGCCCATGCCAACCCGTCCCAGCACGGCCCAGCCCGTCCCGGCTCACCACAGCCCATCACGGCCCTCCACAGCCCACCACAGTCCGTCCCAGCCCACCACGGCCCTTCCCAGCCCCCCACAGCCCCTTCCAGATGACCACAGCCCGTCCCAGCCCACCACAGCCCGACTCAGCCCAACACAGCTCTTCCCAGCCCACCACAGCCCGTCACAGCCCGTCAGAGCCCATGCCAACCCGTCCCAGCACGGCCCAGCCCGTCCCGGCCCACCACAGCCCATCACGGCCCACCACAGCCCACCACAGTCCGTCCCAGCCCACCACTGCCCGTCCCAGCCCACCACGGCCCACCACAGCCCACCACAGCCCGTCCCAGCCCGTGTCAGCCCTTACTAGCTCACCACAGTCTGTGCCAGCCCATCCTAGCCCACCGCGTCCCGTCCCAAATCGTCCCAGCCCACCGCAGCCCGTCCCAGCCCGTCCCAGCCCACCACAGCCCACCACAGCGCGTACCAGCCCACCACAGATCGTCCAAGCCCACCACAGCTTTTCCCAGCCCACCACAGCCCATTACAGACCGTCCCAGTACGTCCCAGCTCACCACAACTTGTCCATGCCCACCACGGCCTGTCCCCGCCCACCACGGCCCACCTCAGCCCAGCAGTGCCTGTCCCAGCCCACCACAGCCCTTCCCAGCTCACCACAGCCCACCACAGCCCATTACAGCTTACCACAGCCCGTCGCAGCCCACCACAGCCCGTCCCAGCCCGACCCAGCCCTTCCCAGCACACCACGGCCTGTCCCAGCCCACCACGGCCTGTCCCTGCCCACCACGGCCCACCTCAGCCCAGCAGAGCCTGTCCCAGCCCACCACAGCCCGTCCCAGCCCACCACGGCCCGTCCCAGCCCACCACGCCCCGACCAAGCCCACCACGGCCCGACCAAGCCCACCACGGCCCGAGTCAGCCCACCACAGCCCGTCCCAGCTCACCACAGCCCGTCCCAGCCCACCACAGCCCGTCCCAGCCCACCACAGCCCGTCCCAGCCCGTGTCAGCCCGTACTAGCGCACCGCAGTCTGTGCCAGCTCGTCCCAGCCCACCGCATACCGTCCCAGCTCGTCCCAGCCCACCGTAGCCCGTCCCAGCCTGTCCCAGCCCACCACAGCCCGTCCCAGGCAACCACGGCCCGTCCCAGCCCACCACAGCCCGTGCCAGCCCACCACAGCCCGTGCCAGCCCACCACAGCCCGTCCCAGACCACCACAACTTTTCCCAGCCCGTCCCAGAACAGCACAGCCCACCAGAGCCCATCCCAGCCCACCGCAGCCGACCACAGCCCGTCCCGGCCCACCACAGCCCATCCCGGCTTACCACAGCCCATTCCCGCCTACCACAGCCCATCTCCACCCACCACAGCCCATCCCCGCCTACCACAGTCCGTCCCAGCCCACCACAGCCCGTCCCAGCCCACCACAGCCCACAACAGACCGTCCCAGCCCACCGCAGCCCGTCCCAGCCCACCGCAGCCCGTCCCAGCTTGTCCGAGCCCACCGCAGCCCGTCCCAGCCCACCGCAGCCCGTCCCAGCCCATCGCAGCCCATCCCAGCCCACCGCCGTTCGTCCCAGCCCACCGCGGCCCGTCCCAGCCCACCGCGGCCCGTCCCAGCCCACCGCGGCCCGTCCCAGCCCATCCCAGACTACCGCAGCCCGTCCCAGCCCGTCCCAGCCCACGGCAACCCGTCCCAGCCCACAGCAGCCCGTCCCAGCCCACGGCAACCCGTCCCAGCCCACGGCAGCCAGTCCCAGCCCATCGCAGCCCATCCCAGCCCACCGCCGTTCGTCCCAGCCCACCGCGGCCCGTCCCAGCCCACCGCGGCCCGTCCCAGCCCATCCCAGACTACCGCAGCCCGTCCCAGCCCGTCCCAGCCCACGGCAACCCGTCCCAGCCCACAGCAGCCCGTCCCAGCCCACGGCAACCCGTCCCAGCCCACGGCAGCCCGTCCCAGCCCACGGCAGCCCATCACAGCCCGTCGCAGCCCACCGCAGCCCGTCACAGCCCACCACAGCCCGTCGCAGCCCGTCCCACCTCACCACAGCCCGTCCCACCTCACCACAGCCCGTCCCAGCTCACCACAGCCCGTCCCAGCTCACCACAGCCCGTCCCAGAACACCACAGGCCGTCCCAGAACACCACAGGCCGTCCCAGACCACCACAGGCCGTCCCAGACCACCACAGGCCGTCCGAGACCACCACAGCCTGTCCCAGCCCACCACAGCCCGTACCAGGCCACCACAGCCTGTCCCAGCTCATCAAAGCCTGTCCCAGCCCACCACAGCTTGTCCCAGCCCACTACAGCCCACCACAGCCCGTCCCAGCCCACCACGGCCCGTCCCAGCCCACCACGGCCCGTCCCAGCCCACCAAAGCCCGTCCCAGCCCCCCATAGCCCACCACAGCCCGTCCCTGTCCTACCACAGCCTGTCCCAGCCCACCACAGCCCGCTCCAGACCGTCCCAGCTCACCACAGGCCGTCCCAGCCCACCACAGCCCGCCCCAGCCCGTCTCAGCCCAACAAAGCCCACCACGGCCCGTCCCAGCCCACCACAGCCCACCACGGCCCGTCCCAGCCCACCACGGCCCATCCCAGCCACTAGAGCCTGTCCCAGCCTATTTCAGCCCACCACAGCCCACCACAGGCCACCACAGGCCATCCCAGCCCAAAACAGACGGTCCCAGCCAACCACAGCCCGTCGAGCCAACCACAGCCCGTCCCAGCCCTCCACAGCCCACCACAGCCCGTCCCAGGTCACCACAGTCCGTCCCAGCCTGTCCTAGCCCAGCATAGCCCGTCCCAGCCCACCACAGCCCGTCCCAGCCCACCACAGCCCGCCCAAGCCCACCACAGCCCGTCCCAGCCCACCACAACTCACCACAGACCGTCCCAACCCACCACAGCCCGTCTAAGCTCACCAGAACCCACCACAGCCCACCACAGCTCGTCCCAGCCCACCACAGCCCGTCCCAGCACACCACAGCCCACAACAGCCCACCACAGCCCACCACAGCCCACCACAGCCTGTCACAGGCCACCACAGCCAACCACAGTCCACCACAGCCCACCACAGCACACCACAGCCCGTCCCAGCCAACCACAGTCCGTCCAAGCCCACCACAGCCCACCGCAGCCCGTCCCAGCCTTCCACAGCCCACCACAGCCCGTCCCCGCCGAACACAAACTGTCCCCGCCCATCACAACCCGTCCCAGCCCACCACAGCCCGTCCCAGCACACCACAGCCCGTCCCAGCCACCACAGCTCGTCCCAGCCCACCGCAGCCCGTCCCAGCCCACCGCAGCCCGTCCCAGCCCACCACAGCCCGTCCCAGCCCGTCCCAGCTCGTCCCAGACCACCAGAGCCCGTCGCAGCCCACCACAGGCCGTCACAGACCATCCTAGCTCTCCACAACCCACCACAGCTCGTCCCAGCACACCACAGACCATCCCAGCCCGTCCGCGCCCATCGCAGCCCGTCCCAGCCCACCGCAGCCCACCACAGCCCGTCCTATCCCACCACAGCCCATCCCATTCCACCATGGCCCGTCCCAGCCCACCACGGCCCGTCCCAGCCCACCGCGGCTCGTCCCAGCCCACCGCGGTCCGTCCCAGCCCACCACGGCCCACTACAGCCTGTCCCAGCCCACCACAGCCCGTCCCTACTCACTGCAGCCCACCACGGCCCGTCCCAGCCCACCGCGGCTCGTCCCAGCCCACCGCAGCCCGTCCCAGCCCACCACGGCCCACCACAGCCTGTCCCAGCCAACCACAGCCCGTCCCTACTCACTGCAGCCCACCACAGCCCGTCCCAGCCCACCACGGCCCGTCCCAGCCCACCACAGCCCGTCCCAGCCCACCACAGCCCGTCCCAGCCCACCACGGCCCACGAAAGCCCACCACAGCCCACGAAAGCCCACCACAGCCCGTCCCCGCCCACCACAAGCCGTCCCAGCCCACCACAGCCCTCCAGAGCACATCTCAGCTCACCACAGCCTATCCCAGCCCACCACAGCACACCACGGCCCACCGCAGCCTATCCCAACCCGTCCCAGCCCACCACGGCCTGTACCAGCCCACCACGGCCCGTCCCAGCCCACCACGGCCCACCACAGCCCGTCCCAGCCCACCACGGCCCACCCCAGCTCACCACGGCCCACCCCAGCCCACCACAGCCCGTCCCAGCCCATCCCAGCCCGTCGCAGCCCTTCCCAGCCCTTCCCAGAACACCACAGACTGTCACCGCCCACCACAGCCCGTCACCGCCCACCACAGCCCGTCCCAGCCCACGACAGCCCGTCCCAGCCCACCACACCCCGTCCCTGCTCCTCCCAGCCCGTCCCAGCCCACCACAGAATGTCCCAGCCCACCACAGACCGTCCCAGGCCGTCTCCGCCCACCACAGCCCGTCTCCGCCCACCACAGCCCGTCCCCGCCCACCGCAGCCCGTTCCCGCAAACCACAGCTTGTCCCAGCCCACAACAGCCCGTCCCAGCCCGTCCCAGCCCAACCACAGCCCGTTCCAGACCACCATAGCCCACCAGAGCCCACCACAGAATGTCCCAGGCCACCACAGCCTGTCTCAGCCTATCCCAGCCTGTCCCAGCCCGTCCCAGCCCACAGCAGCCCGTCCCAGCCAACCACAGCCCGTCCCAGCCCACCACAGCCCGTCCCAGCCCACCACAGCCCGTCCCAGCCTGTCCCAGCCCGTCCCCGCCCACCACAACCCGTCCCAGCCCACCACAGACTGTCCCAGCCCACCACAGACCGGCCCACCACAGCCCGTCCCAGCCCACCACAGCCCACAAGAGCTTGTCACAGACCACCACAGCCCGTCCAAGCTCAACACAGCCCACTACGGCCCACCACAGCCCGTCCCAGCCCACCACAGCCCGTCCCAGCCCACCACAGCCCGTCCCAGCACACCACAGCCCGTCCCAGCACACCACAGCCCGTCCCAGCCCGTCCCAGCCCACTACAGCCCGTCCCAGCCTGTCCCAGCCTGTCCCCGCCCACCACAGCCTGTCCCAGCCCACCACAGACCGGCCCACCACAGCCCGTCCCAGCCCACCACAGCCCGTCCCAGCCTGTCCCAGCCCGTCCCCGCCCACCACAACCCGTCCCAGCCCACCACAGACTGTCCCAGCCCACCACAGACCGGCCCACCACAGCCCGTCCCAGCCCACCACAGCCCACAAGAGCTTGTCACAGACCACCACAGCCCGTCCAAGCCCAACACAGCCCACTACGGCCCACCACAGCCCGTCCCAGCCCACCACAGCCCGTCCCAGCCCACCACAGCCCGTCCCAGCACACCACAGCCCGTCCCAGCACACCACAGCCCGTCCCAGCCCGTCCCAGCCCACTACAGCCCGTCCCAGCCTGTCCCAGCCTGTCCCCGCCCACCACAGCCTGTCCCAGCCCACCACAGACCGGCCCACCACAGCCCGTCCCAGCCCACCACAGACTGTCCCAGCCCACCACAGACTGTCACAGCCTGTCCCAGCCCACCACAGACCGTCCCAGGCCACCACAGCCCGTCCCAGCACACCACAGCCCGTCCCAGCCCGTCCCAGCCCAACACAGCACGTCCCAGTCCACCATAGCCCGTCCCAGCCCATCACAGCACGTCCGAGCCCACCACAGACCGCCCCAGCCCGTCCCAGCCCACCACGGCCCACCGCAGCGAGCCACGGCCCACCACAGCCCACCACGGCCCGTCCCAGCCCACCACAGCCTGCCCCATCCCACCACGGCCCACCACAGCCCACCCCTTCCCATCCAGGCCCAAAACGGCCCACCAGAGCCCACCACGGCCCGTCCCTGCCCACCACGGCCCACCACAGCCCGTCCCGGCCCACCATGGCCCGTCTAGGCCCCCCACAGACCGTCCCGGCCCACCACCCGTTTCAGCCCACCACAGCCCGTCCCGGCCCACCACAGCCCACCATAGCCCGTCTCAAATCACCACAACCCACCACAGCACACCACAGCCCGTCCCAGGTCACCACAGCCCACCACAGCCCGTCCCGGCCCACCAGTGCCTGTCCCAGCCCACCAGAGCCCGTCCCGGCCCACCACAGCACGTTCTGACCCATAACAGCCTGTCCCAGCCCTCCACGACCCACCACGGCCCGTCCCCACCCACCAGGGCCCGTCCCGGCCCACCACGGTCCACCACGGTCCATCCGGGCCAACCACGGCCCATCCCGGCACACCACAGCCCGTTCCAGCCCACGATAGCCCGTCCCAGCACACCACGGCCCATCCCAGCCCACCACACTCCACCACAGCCCGTCCCAGGCCACCACAGCCCGTCCCAGCCCACCACGGCCCACCATAGCCCACCACGGCCCACCACGGCCCGTCCCGGCCCACCACGGCCCACCACAGCCCGTCCCAACACGTCCCAGCCCGTCCCAGCCCAGTACAGCCCGTTCCAGACCACTAGAGCCCGTCCCAGCCCACCAAAGCCCGTCCCGGCCCACCACAGCCCATCCTCACCCAACAAAACCCCTCCCCGCCCACCACAGCCTGTCCCAGCCCACCAGGGCCCGACCCAGCCCGTCCCAGCGCATCCCCGCCCACCACAGCCCGTCCCAGCCCGCCACAGCCCGTCCCAGCCTGCCACAGTTTGTCCCAGCCTACCACAGCCCATCCCAGATCACCACAGCCCGTCCCAGACCACCACAGACCACCACAGTTCATCCCAGCCCACCACAATTCGTCCCAGCCCGCCACGGCCCGTCCCGGCCCACCACGGCCCGTCCCAGCTCACCACAACCTGTCCCAGCCCACCACGGGCTGTCCCAGCCGACCACGGCCCGTCCCAGCTCACCACGGCCCGTCCCAGCCCGTCCCAGCCCACGACAACCCTTCCCAGCCCACGAAAGCCCGTCCCAGCTTACCACATCCCGTCCCAGCATACCACAGCCCATCACAGCCCACCACGGTCCACCACAGACCACCACAGGCCACCACAGTTCGTCCCAGTCCTCCACAACCCATCGCGGCCCACCACGGCCCGTCCGAGCCCACCACGGCCCGTCCCGGAACCTAGCGGCCCGTCCCGGCCCACCACGGCCCGTCCCGGCCCACCACAGCCTGTCCCAGCCAAACACAGCCTTTCCTGGCCCACCATGGCCCGTCCCGGCCCGCCACGGCCCGTCCCAGCCCGCCACGGCCCGTCCCAGCCCGCCACGGCCCGTCCCAACCCGCCACGGCCCGTCCGAGCCCGCCACAGCCCGCCCCAGCCCGCCACGGCCCGTCCCAGCCCACCACAGCCCGCCCCAGCCCACCACAGACCACCACAGTTCATCCCAGCCCACCACGGCCCGTCCCTGCCCACCACGGCACACTACATCCCGTCCCAGCCCTCCACAGCCCACCACAGCCCACTACAGCCCGTCCCAGCCCACCACAGCCCGTCCCAGCCCACCACAGCCCACCACAGCCCGTCCCAGCTCATCCCAGCTCATCCCAGCCCACCACAGCCCGTCCCAGCCCACCACAGGCCACTACAGCATACCACATGCCACTACAACACACCACAGCCCGTCACAGCTCGTCCCAGCTCGTCACAGCACGTCCCAGCGCACCACAGCCCACCCCAGCATGTCCCAGGCCCCCACAGCCCACGACAGCCCTTCCCAGCCCACGACAGCCCATCCCAGCCCACCACAGCCCGTCCCAGCCCACCACAGACCACTACAGAACACCACAGACCACTACAGAGCACCACAGCCTACCGCAGCCCACCACAGCCCGTCCCAGCTCGTCCCAGCCCGTCCCCGCCAACCACAGCCCGTCCCCGCCCACCACAGCCCGTCCCCGCCCACCACAGCCCGTCCCCGCCCACCACACCTTGTCCCAGCTCGTCCCAGCCCGTCCCAGGCCTTCCCAGCCCACCACAGCCCGTCCCCGCCCACCACAGCCCGTCCCCGCCCACCACAGCCCGTGCCTGCCCACCACAGCCCGTCCCAGCCCGTGCCAGCCCGTCCCAGCCCACCACAGCCCGCCCCAGCCCACCACAGCATGTCCCAGCCCACCACAGCATGTCCCAGGCAACCACTGACCACCACAGCCCGTCCCAGTCTGTCCTAGCCCATCCCAGCCCACCACAGCCCGTCCCAGCCTACAACAGCCCGTGCCAGCCTGTCCCAGCTCATCCCAGCCCACCACAGCCCACCACAGTTTGTCCCAGCCCACCACAGCCCATCCCAGCCCACCACAGGCCACTACAGCATACCACAGGCCACTACAACACACCACAGCCCGTCACAGCTCGTCCCAGCTCGTCACAGCACGTCCCAGCGCACCACAGCCCACCCCAGCATGTCCCAGGCCCCCACAGCCCACGACAGCCCATCCCAGCCCACCACAGCCCGTCCCAGCCCACCACAGACCACTACAGAACACCACAGACCACTACAGAGCACCACAGCCTACCGCAGCCCACCACAGCCCGTCCCAGCTCGTCCCAGCCCGTCCCCGCCCACCACAGCCCGTCCCCGCCCACCACAGCCCGTCCCCACCCACCACACCTTGTCCCAGCTCGTCCCAGCCCGTCCCAGGCCTTCCCAGCCCACCACAGCCTGTCCCCGCCCACCACAGACCGTCCCCGCCCACCATAGCCCGTGCCTGCCCACCACAGCCCGTCCCAGCCCGTGCCAGCCCGTCCCAGCCCACCACAGCCCGTCCCAGCCCACCACAGCATGTCCCAGCCCACCACAGCATGTCCCAGGCAACCACTGACCACCACAGCCCGTCCCAGTCTGTCCCAGCCCATCCCAGCCCACCACAGCCCGTCCCAGCCTACAACAGCCCGTGCCAGCCTGTCCCAGCTCATCCCAGCCCACCACAGCCCACCACAGTTTGTCCCAGCCCACCACAGCCCGTCCCAGCCCACCACAGGCCACTACAGCATACCACAGGCCACTACAACACACCACAGCCCGTCACAGCTCGTCCCAGCTCGTCACAGCATGTCCCAGCCCACCACAGCCCACCCCAGCATGTCCCAGGCCCCCACAGCCCACGACAGCCCTTCCCAGCCCACGACAGCCCATCCCAGCCCACCACAGCCCGTCCCAGCCCACCACAGCCCGTCCCAGCCCACCACGGCCCACCACGGCCTGTCCCAGCACGTCCCAGCTCACCACAGCCCGAGTCAGCCCACTACAGCCCGTCCCGGCCCACCACAGCCCGTCCCGGCCCACAGCGGTCCGTCCCGGCCAACCACGGTCTGTCGCAGCCTACCACGGCCCACCTCAGCCCACCGCGGCCCGTCCCAGCGCACCACAGCCCGTCCCAGCCCACCACAGCCCGTCCCAGCCCACAACAGCCCGTCCCAGCCCACCACAGTCTGTCCCAGCCCGTCCCAGCCCCCCACAGCCCGTTCCAGACGACCACAGCCCGTCCCAGCCCACCACAGCCCGACTCAGCCCAACACAGCTCTTCCCAGCCCACCACAGCCCGTCCCAGCCCGTCAGAGCCCATGCCAACCCGTCCCAGCACGGCCCAGCCCGTCCCGGCTCACCACAGCCCATCACGGCCCACCACAGCCCACCACAGTCCGTCCCAGCCCACCACGGCCCTTCCCAGCCACCCACAGCCCCTTTCCAGATGACCACAGCCCGTCCCAGCCCACCACTGCCCGTCCCAGCCCACCACAGCCCGTCCCAGCCCACCACTGCCCGTCCCAGCCCACCACAGCCCGTCCCAGCCCACCGCGGCCCGTCCCAGCCCACCGCGGCCTGTCCCAGCATACCGCGGCCCGTCCCAGCCCACCACAACCCACCACAGCCCTCCAGGGCCCGTCCCAGCCCACAACGGCCCATCCCAGCCCACCACAGCCCACCACAGCCCGTCCCAGCCAAGCACAGCACACCACAGCCCACCACAGCCCACCACAGCACACCACAGTACGTCTCAGCCCACCACGGCACGTCCCAGCCCACCACGGCACGTCCCAGCTCACCACAGCCCATCACAGCCCACCACAGCCCGTTGCAGCTTACCACAGCCCGTCCCAGCCCACTACAGCCCGTCCCAGCTTGTCCCAGGCCACCACAGGCCACCACAGGCCACCACAGTCTGTCCCAGCCCGTCCCAGCCCACCACAGCCTGTCCCAGCCCGTCCCAGCCCACCACAGTCTGTCCCAGCCCGTCCCAGCCCACCACAGTCTGTCCCAGCCCCTCCCAGCCCACCACAGCCCGTCCCAGCCCGTTTCAGCCCACCACAGCTAACCACAGCTCGTCCCAACACACCACGGCCCACCACAGCCCACCACGGCCCATCCCAGCCAAACACGGTGCACCAAAGCCCACCACGGCCTGTCCCGGCCCACCACAGCCCGTCCCAGCCCACCACAGCCCGTTGCAGCCCACCAAAGCCCGTCCAAGCCCACCACAGCCCGTCCCAGCCCACCACAGCCTACCGCAGACCACCACAGCCCGTCCCAGCCCACCACAGCTCGTCCCAGCCCGTCCCAGCCCACCACAGCCTGTCCGAGCCCGTCCCAGCTCACCACAGCCCGTCCCAGCTTGTCCCAGCCAACCACAGCCCATCCCAGCCCACCACGGCCCGTCCCAGACCGTCCCAGCCCACCGCAGGCCGTCCCAGCCCACCGCAGCCCGTCCCAGCCCACCGCAGCCCGTCCCAGCCCACCGCAGCCCGTCCCAGCCTGTCCCAGCCCACCACAGCCCGTCCCAGCTTGTCCCAGCCCGTCCCAGCCCACCAGAGCCCATCCCAGCCCGTCCCAGCCCGTCTCAGCTCACCACAACGCACCACAGCCCGTCCCAGTCCACCACAGCCCGTCCCAGCCTACCAGAGCCCGTCGGAGCCCACCACAGCTGGTCCCAGCCCACCACAGCCCGTCTCAGTTCACCACAGCTCGTCCCAGCCCACCACAGCCCGTCCCAGCCCACCACAGCACGTCCCAGCCCACACCAGCCCACCACAGCTCGTCCAAGCCCTTCACAGCCCGTCCCAGCCCACCACAGCCCACTACAGACCGTCCCAGCACGTCCCAGCTCACCACAACTTGTCCCTGCCCACTACGGCCCGTCCCGGCCCACCACAGCCCTTCCCAGCCCACCACGGCCCGTCCCAGCCCACCACGGCCCACCACGGCCCAGTCCAGCCCACCACGGCCGGTCCCAGCCCACCACGGCCCGACCAAGCCCACCACGGCCCGAGCCAGCTCACCACAGCCCGAGTCAGCCCACCACGGCCCGTCCCAGCCCACCACAGCCCGTCCCAGCCCACCACAGCCCGTCCCAGCCCACCACAGCCCACCAAAGCCCGTCTAAGCTCACCAGAACCCACCACAGCCCACTACGGCCCGTCCCAGCCCACCACGGCCTGTCCCAGCCCACCACGGCCCGTCCCAGCCCACCACAGACCGTCCCAGCACAACACAGCCCACCAAAGCCCGTCTAAGGTCACCAGAACCCACCACATCCCACCACAGCCCACCACAGTCCTTCCCGGCCCACTACAACTCGCCCCAGCCCACCACAGCCCGTCCCAACCCACCACAGCCCGTCCCAGCCCACCACAGCCCGTCCCAGCCCACCACAGACCACCACAGACCGTCCCAGCCCACCACGGCCCTTCCCAGCCCACCACAGTCCGTCCCAGCACACCACAGCCCGTCCCAGCCCACCACAGCCCGTCCCAGCCAACCACAGCCCACCACAGCCCACCACAGCCCGTCCCAGCCCACCACAGCTTTTTCCACACCACCAGAGCCCGTCGAAGCCCACCACAGCCCGTCCAAGCCCACCACAGCCCGTTCCAGCCCGTCCCAGTCCGTGCCAGCTCGTTCCAGCCCGTGCCAGCCCGTCCCAGCCCGTGCCAGCCCGTCACAGCCCGTCCCAGCCCACCAGAGCCCGTCCCAGCCCACCACAGCCCACCACAGCCCACCACGGCCCGTCCCAGTCCACCACAACCCACCACAGCCAAACATGGCCCACCACAGCCAATCACGGCCCACCACAGCCCGTCCCAGCCCACCACATCCCGTCCCAGCCCACCACATCCTGTCCCTGCCCACCACAGCCCACCAGAGCCCGTGCCAGCCCACCACAGCCCGTCCCAGCCCACCACAACGCGTCCCAGCCCACCACAGCCCGTCCCAGCCCACCACAGCCCGTCCCAGCCCACCACATCCTGTCCCAGCCCACCACAGCCCACCACAGCCCGTCCCAGCCCACCACAGCCTACAACAGCACGTCCCGGCCCACCAAAGCCCATCCCAGCCCACTACGGTCCACCACGGCCCGTCCAGGCCCATCACCGCCCGTCCCGGCCCACCATGGTCCGTCCCGGCCCACCGCGGCCCACCTCAGCCCACCACAACCCGTCCCAGCCCACCACTGCCCATCCCAGCCCACCACAGCCTGTCCCAGGCCACCACAGCCCGTCCCAGCCCACCACAGCCCGTCCCAGGCCACCACAGCCCGTCCCAGCCCACCACAGAATGTCCCAGCCCACCACAGCCCGTCCCAGCCCACCACTGCCCGTCCCAGCCCACCACAGCCCGTCCCAGCTCGTCCCAGCTCGTCCCAGCCCACCACAAGCCTTCCCAGCCCCTCCCAGACCCCCAGAGCCGACCCAACCCGTTTCAGCCCCTCCCAGACCGTCTCAGCTCACCACACCCCACCACAGCCCATCTCAGCCTGTTCCAGCCCACCAGAGCCCGTCCCAGTCCACCAGAGCCCGTCCCAAGCTACCAGAGCTTGTCCCGGCCCACCATAGCCCGTCCCAGCCCACCACGGCCCGTTCCAACCCACCAGAGCACGTCCCAGCCCACCACAGCCCACCCCAGCATGTCCCAGGCCCCCACAGCCCACGACAGCCCTTCCCAGCCCACGACAGCCCATCCCAGCCCACCACAGCCCGTCCCAGCCCACCACAGACCACTACAGAACACCACAGACCACTACAGAGCACCACAGACCACTACAGAGCACCACAGCCTACCGCAGCCCACCACAGCCCGTCCCAGCTCGTCCCAGCCCGTCCCCGCCCACCACAGCCCGTCCCCGCCCACCACAGCCCGTCCCCGCCCACCACAGCCCGTCCCCGCCCACCACACCTTGTCCCAGCTCGTCCCAGCCCGTCCCAGGCCTTCCCAGCCCACCACAGCCCGTCCCCGCCCACCACAGCCCGTCCCCGCCCACCACAGCCCGTGCCTGCCCACCACAGCCCGTCCCAGCCCGTGCCAGCCCGTCCCAGCCCACCACAGCCCGTCCCAGCCCACCACAGCATGTCCCAGCCCACCACAGCATGTCCCAGGCAACCACTGACCACCACAGCCCGTCCCAGTCTGTCCCAGCCCATCCCAGCCCACCACAGCCCGTCCCAGCCTACAACAGCCCGTGCCAGCCTGTCCCAGCTCATCCCAGCCCACCACAGCCCACCACAGTTTGTCCCAGCCCACCACAGCCCGTCCCAGCCCACCACAGGCCACTACAGCATACCACAGGCCACTACAACACACCACAGCCCGTCACAGCTCGTCCCAGCTCGTCACAGCACGTCCCAGCGCACCACAGCCCACCCCAGCATGTCCCAGGCCCCCACAGCCCACGACAGCCCTTCCCAGCCCACGACAGCCCATCCCAGCCCACCACAGCCCGTCCCAGCCCACCACAGACCACTACAGAACACCACAGACCACTACAGAGCACCACAGCCTACCGCAGCCCACCACAGCCCGTCCCAGCTCGTCCCAGCCCGTCCCCGCCCACCACAGCCCGTCCCCGCCCACCACAGCCCGTCCCCGCCCACCACAGCCCGTCCCCGCCCACCACACCTTGTCCCAGCTCGTCCCAGCCCGTCCCAGGCCTTCCCAGCCCACCACAGCCCGTCCCCGCCCACCACAGCCCGTCCCCGCCCACCATAGCCCGTGCCTGCCCACCACAGCCCGTCCCAGCCCGTGCCAGCCCGTCCCAGCCCACCACAGCCCGTCCCAGCCCACCACAGCATGTCCCAGCCCACCACAGCATGTCCCAGGCAACCACTGACCACCACAGCCCGTCCCAGTCTGTCCCAGCCCATCCCAGCCCACCACAGCCCGTCCCAGCCTACAACAGCCCGTGCCAGCCTGTCCCAGCTCATCCCAGCCCACCACAGCCCACCACAGTTTGTCCCAGCCCACCACAGGCCACTACAGCATACCACAGGCCACTACAACACACCACAGCCCGTCACAGCTCGTCCCAGCTCGTCACAGCACGTCCCAGCCCACCACAGCCCACCCCAGCATGTCCCAGGCCCCCACAGCCCACGACAGCCCTTCCCAGACCACCACAGCCCGTCCCAGCCCACCACGGCCTGTCCCAGCCCATCCCAGCCCACCACAGCCCGTCCCAGCCCACCACAGCCCGTCCCAGCCCACCACGGCCTGTCCCAGCACGTCCCAGCTCACCACAGCCCGAGTCAGCCCACTACAGCCCGTCCCGGCCCACCACAGCCCTTCTCGGCCCACCACAGCCCGTCCCGGCCCACAGCGGTCCGTCCCGGCCAACCACGGTCTGTCGCAGCCTACCACGGCCCACCTCAGCCCACCGCGGCCCGTCCCAGCGCACCACAGCCCGTCCCAGCCCACCACAGCCCGTCCCAGCCCACAACAGCCCGTCCCAGCCCACCACAGTCCGTCCCAGCCCGTCCCAGCCCCCCACAGCCCGTTCCAGACGACCACAGCCCGTCCCAGCCCACCACAGCCCGACTCAGCCCAACACAGCTCTTCCCAGCCCACCACAGCCCGTCCCAGCCCGTCAGAGCCCATGCCAACCCGTCCCAGCACGGCCCAGCCCGTCCCGGCTCACCACAGCCCATCACGGCCCACCACAGCCCACCACAGCCCGTCCCAGCCCACCACAGCTCGTCCCAGCCCGTCCCATCCCACCACAGCCTGTCCGAGCCCGTCCCAGCTCACCACAGCCCGTCCCAGCCCACCACAGCCCGTCCCAGACCGTCCCAGCCCACCGCAGGCCGTCCCAGCCCACCGCAGCCCGTCCCAGCCCACCGCAGCCCGTCCCAGCCTGTCCCAGCCCACCACAGCCCGTCCCAGCCCACCAGAGCCCATCCCAGCCCGTCCCAGCCCGTCTCAGCTCACCACAACGCACCACAGCCCGTCCCAGTCCACCACAGCCCGTCCCAGCCTACCAGAGCCCGTCGGAGCCCACCACAGCTGGTCCCAGCCCACCACAACCCGTCTCAGTTCACCACAGCCCGTCCCAGCCCACCACAGCCCACCAAAGCCCGTCTAAGCTCACCAGAACCCACCACAGCCCACTACGGCCCGTCCCAGCCCACCACAGTCTGTCCCAGCCCGTCCCAGCCCACCACAGTCTGTCCCAGCCCCTCCCAGCCCACCACAGCCCGTCCCAGCCCGTTTCAGCCCACCACAGCTAACCACAGCTCGTCCCAACACACCACGGCCCACCACAGCCCACCACGGCCCATCCCAGCCAAACACGGTGCACCAAAGCCCACCACGGCCTGTCCCGGCCCACCACAGCCCGTCCCAGCCCACCACAGCCCGTTGCAGCCCACCAAAGCCCGTCCAAGCCCACCACAGCCCGTCCCAGCCCACCACAGCCTACCGCAGACCACCACAGCCCGTCCCAGCCCACCACAGCTCGTCCCAGCCCGTCCCAGCCCACCACAGCCTGTCCGAGCCCGTCCCAGCTCACCACAGCCCGTCCCAGCTTGTCCCAGCCAACCACAGCCCATCCCAGCCCACCACGGCCCGTCCCAGACCGTCCCAGCCCACCGCAGGCCGTCCCAGCCCACCGCAGCCCGTCCCAGCCCACCGCAGCCCGTCCCAGCCCACCGCAGCCCGTCCCAGCCTGTCCCAGCCCACCACAGCCCGTCCCAGCTTGTCCCAGCCCGTCCCAGCCCACCAGAGCCCATCCCAGCCCGTCCCAGCCCGTCTCAGCTCACCACAACGCACCACAGCCCGTCCCAGTCCACCACAGCCCGTCCCAGCCTACCAGAGCCCGTCGGAGCCCACCACAGCTGGTCCCAGCCCACCACAGCCCGTCTCAGTTCACCACAGCTCGTCCCAGCCCACCACAGCCCGTCCCAGCCCACCACAGCACGTCCCAGCCCACACCAGCCCACCACAGCTCGTCCAAGCCCTTCACAGCCCGTCCCAGCCCACCACAGCCCACTACAGACCGTCCCAGCACGTCCCAGCTCACCACAACTTGTCCCTGCCCACTACGGCCCGTCCCGGCCCACCACAGCCCGTCCCAGCCCACCACGGCCCGTCCCAGCCCACCACGGCCCACCACGGCCCAGTCCAGCCCACCACGGCCGGTCCCAGCCCACCACGGCCCGACCAAGCCCACCACGGCCCGAGCCAGCTCACCACAGCCCGAGTCAGCCCACCACGGCCCGTCCCAGCCCACCACAGCCCGTCCCAGCCCACCACAGCCCGTCCCAGCCCACCACAGCCCACCAAAGCCCGTCTAAGCTCACCAGAACCCACCACGGCCCACCACAGCCCGTCCCAGCCCACCACAAGCTGTCCCAGCCCACCACAGCCCACCACAGCCCGTCCCAGCTCACCACAGCCCGTCCCAGCCCACCACAGCCCACCAAAGCCCGTCTAAGCTCACCAGAACCCACCACGGCCCACCACAGCCCGTCCCAGCCCACCACAAGCTGTCCCAGCCCACCACAGCCCTCCAGAGCCCGTCTCAGCTCACCACAGCCTATCCCAGCCCACCACGGCCCACCACAGCACACCACGGCCCACCGCAGCCTATCCCAACCCGTCCCAGCCCACCACGGCCCGTCCCAGCCTAACACAGCCCGTCCCAGCCCAACACAGCTTATCCCAGCCCACCACGGCCCGTCCCGGCCCACCAGTGCCTGTCCCAGCCCACCACGGCCCGTCTCAGCCCACCACGGCCCGTCTCAGCCCACCACGGCCCGTCTCAGCCCACCACAGCCCGTCTCAGCCCACCACAACCCGTCCCAGACGACCACAGCCCGTCGCAGCCCACCACAGCCCACCACAGCCCGTCCCAGCCCACCACAGCCCGTCCCAGCCCACCACATCCCGTCCCAGCCCACCAGAGCCCGTCCCAGCCTGTTTCAGCCCACCACGGCTAACCACGGCCTGTCCCGGCCCACCACGGCCAACCACGGTCCACCATGGCCCACCACAGCACACCACGGTCCACCACGGCCCTTCCCAGTACACCACAGTCCACCACAGCCCGTCCCAGCCCACCACGGCCCACCCCAGCCCACCACGGCCCACCCCAGCCCACCACAGCCCGTCCCAGCCCATCCCAGCCCGTCGCAGCCCATCCCAGCCCGTCCCAGCACACCACAGACCGTCCCAGTCCACCACAGACCGTCCCAGCATGTCCCAGCCCGTCCCAGCCCATCACAGCCCGTTCCAGACCACCACAGCCCGTTCCAGCCCACCACAGCCCACCGCAGCCCTTCCCAGCCTGTCCCAGCTCACCACAGCCTGTCCCAGCCCACCACAGCCCGTCCCAGCCCACCACAGCCCACGAAAGCCCACCACAGCCCACCACGGCCCACCACAGCCCGTCCCCGCCCACCACAAGCTGTCCCAGCCCACCACAGCCCTCCAGAGCCCGTCTCAGCTCACCACAGCCTATCCCAGCCCACCACGGCCCACCACAGCACACCACGGCCCACCGCAGCCTATCCCAACCCGTCCCAGCCCACCACGGCCCGTCCCAGCCCACCACGGCCCGTCCCAGCCCGTCCCAGCCCACGACAGCCCGTCCCAGCCCACGACAGCCCGTCCCAGCCCACCAGAGCCCACCACAGCTCGTCCCAGCCCACCACAGCCCACAAGAGATTGTCACAGACCACCACAGCCCGTCCCAGCCCACCACAGCCCACTACGGCCCACCACAGCCCGTCCCAGCCCACCACAGCCCGTCCCAGCCCACCACAGCCCGTCCCAGCTCGTCCCAAACCACCACAGCCTGTCACAGCACACCACAGCCCGTAACAGCCCACCACAGGAAGTACCAGCCCGTCCCAGCCCACCACGGCCCGTCTCAGCCCACCACGGCCTGTCTCAGCTCACCACGGCCCGTCCCAGACGACCACAGCCCGTCCCAGCCCACCACAGCCCACCACAGCCCGTCCCAGCCCAGCGCAGCCCGTCCCAGCCCACCACATCCCGTCCCAGCCCACCAGAGCCCGTCCCAGCCTGTTTCAGCCCACCACGGCTAACCACGGCCTGTCCCGGCCCACCACGGCCAACCACGGTCCACCATGGCCCACCACAGCACACCACGGTCCACCACGGCCCTTCCCAGTACACCACAGTCCACCACAGCCCGTCCCAGCCCACCACGGCCCATCCCAGCCAAACACAGCCCGTCCCAGACCAACACAGCTTATCCCAGCCCACCACAGCCTGTCCCAGCCCATCCCAGCCCGTCCCAGCACACCACAGACCGTCCCAGTCCACCACAGCCCGTCCCCACCCAACACAGCCCGTCCCAGCCCCTCCCAGCCCGTCTCAGCCCACCACAGCCTGTCCCAGCCTGTCCCAGCTCGTCCAAGCCTGTCCCAGACCCCCAGAGCCCGTCGCAGCCCACCACAGCTTGTCACAGCCCGTCCCAGCTCTCCACAACCCACCGCAGCCCGTCCCAGCCCACCACAGCCCGTCCCAGCCCAACACGGCACACGAAAGCCCACCACAGCCCACCACGGCCCACCACAGCCCGTCCCAGCCCAACACAAGCCGTCCTAGCCCACCACAGACCTCCAGAGCCCGTCTCAGCTCACCACAGCCTATCCCAGCCCACCACGGCCCACCACGGCCCACCGCAGCCTATCCCAACCCGTCCCAGCCCACCACGGCCCGTCCCAGCCCACAACGGCCCGTCCCAGCCCACCACAGCTCGTCCCAGCCCACCACAGCCCACAAGAGCTTGTCACAGACCACCACAGCCCTTCCCAGCCCACCACAGCCCACCACAGCCCGTCCCAGCCCACCACAGCCCGTCCCAGCCCACCACAGCCCGTCCCAGCTCGTCCCAGACCACCACAGCCTCTCACAGGACACCACAGCCCGTAACAGCCCACCACAGCAAGTACCAGCCCGTCACAGCCCACCACGGCCCGTCTCAGACCACCACGGCCAGTCTCAGCCCACCACGGCCAGTCTCAGCCCACCACAGCCCGTCCCAGCTCACCACAGCCCGTCACAGCCCACCACAGCCCGTCCCAGCCCACCACGGCCCGTCCCAGCCCACCACAGCCCGTCCCAGCCCACCACGGCCCACGAAAGCCCACCACAGCCCACCACGGCCCACCACAGCCCGTCCCCGCCAACCACAGCCTGTCCCAGCCCACCACAGCCCGTCCCTACTCACTGCAGCCCACCACAGCCCGTCCCAGCCCACCACGGCCCGTCCCAGCCCACCACAGCTTGTCCCAGCCCACCACAGCCCGTCCCAGCCCACCACGGCCCACGAAAGCCCACCAAAGCCCACCACGGCCCACCACAGCCCGTCCCAGCCCACCACAAGCTGTCCCAGCCCACCACAGCCCTCCAGAGCCCGTCTCAGCTCACCACAGCCTATCCCAGCCCACCACGGCCCACCACAGCACACCACGGCCCACCGCAGCCTATCCCAACCCGTCCCAGCCCACCACGGCCCGTCCCAGCCCACCACGGCCCGTCCCAGCCCGTCCCAGCCCACGACAGCCCGTCCCAGCCCACGACAGCCCGTCCCAGCCCACCAGAGCCCACCACAGCTCGTCCCAGCCCACCACAGCCCACAAGAGATTGTCACAGACCACCACAGCCCGTCCCAGCCCACCACAGCCCACTACGGCCCACCACAGCCTGTCCCAGCCCACCACAGCCCGTCCCAGCCCACCACAGCCCGTCCTAGCCCACCACAGCCCGTCCCAGCCCACCACAGCCCGTCCCAGCTCGTCCCAAACCACCACAGCCTCTCACAGCACACCACAGCCCGTAACAGCCCACCACGACACGTCTCAGCCCACCACGGCCCGTCTCAGCCCACCACGGCCCGTCTCAGCTCACCACAACCCGTCCCAGACGACCACAGCCCGTCCCAGCCCACCACAGCCCACCACAGCCCGTCCCAGCCCAGCGCAGCCCGTCCCAGCCCACCACAGCCCGTCCCAGCCCACCACGGCCCGTCCCAGCCCACCACAGCCCGTCCCAGCCCACCACAGACCGTCCCAGCCCACCACGGCCCACGAAAGCCCACCACAGCCCACCACGGCCCACCACAGCCCGTCCCCGCCAACCACAGCCTGTCCCAGCCCACCACAGCCCGTCCCTACTCACTGCAGCCCACCACAGCCCGTCCCAGCCCACCACGGCCCGTCCCAGCCCACCACAGCCTGTCCCAGCCCACCACAGCCCGTCCCAGCCCACCACAAGCTGTCCCAGCCCACCACAGCCCTCCAGAGCCCGTCTCAGCTCACCACAGCCTATCCCAGCCCACCACGGCCCACCACAGCACACCACGGCCCACCGCAGCCTATCCCAACCCGTCCCAGCCCACCACGGCCCGTCCCAGCCCACCACGGCCCGTCCCAGCCCGTCCCAGCCCACGACAGCCCGTCCCAGCCCACGACAGCCCGTCCCAGCCCACCAGAGCCCACCACAGCTCGTCCCAGCCCACCACAGCCCGTCCCAGCCCACCACAGCCCGTCCTAGCCCACCACAGCCCGTCCCAGCCCACCACAGCCCGTCCCAGCTCGTCCCAAACCACCACAGCCTCTCACAGCACACCACAGCCCGTAACAGCCCACCACAGCAAGTACCAGCCCGTCCCAGCCCACCACGGCCCGTCTCAGCCCACCACGGCCCGTCTCAGCCCACCACGGCCCGTCTCAGCTCACCACAACCCGTCCCAGACGACCACAGCCCGTCCCAGCCCACCACAGCCCACCACAGCCCGTCCCAGCCCAGCGCAGCCCGTCCCAGCCCACCACAGCCCGTCCCAGCCCACCAGAGCCCGTCCCAGTCTGTTTCAGCCCACCACGGCTAACCACGGCCTGTCCCGGCCCACCACGGCCAACCACGGTCCACCATGGCCCACCACAGCACACCACGGTCCACCACGGCCCTTCCCAGTACACCACAGTCCACCACAGCCCGTCCCAGCCCACCACGGCCCATCCCAGCCTAACACAGCCCGTCCCAGCCCAACACAGCTTATCCCAGCCCACCACGGCCCGTCCCGGCCCACCAGTGCCTGTCCCAGCCCACCACGGCCCGTCTCAGCCCACCACGGCCCGTCTCAGCCCACCACGGCCCGTCTCAGCCCACCACGGCCCGTCTCAGCCCACCACAGCCCGTCTCAGCCCACCACAACCCGTCCCAGACGACCACAGCCCGTCGCAGCCCACCACAGCCCACCACAGCCCGTCCCAGCCCACCACAGCCCGTCCCAGCCCACCACATCCCGTCCCAGCCCACCAGAGCCCGTCCCAGCCTGTTTCAGCCCACCACGGCTAACCACGGCCTGTCCCGGCCCACCACGGCCAACCACGGTCCACCATGGCCCACCACAGCACACCACGGTCCACCACGGCCCTTCCCAGTACACCACAGTCCACCACAGCCCGTCCCAGCCCACCACGGCCCACCCCAGCCCACCACGGCCCACCCCAGCCCACCACAGCCCGTCCCAGCCCATCCCAGCCCGTCGCAGCCCATCCCAGCCCGTCCCAGCACACCACAGACCGTCCCAGTCCACCACAGACCGTCCCAGCATGTCCCAGCCCGTCCCAGCCCATCACAGCCCGTTCCAGACCACCACAGCCCGTTCCAGCCCACCACAGCCCACCGCAGCCCTTCCCAGCCTGTCCCAGCTCACCACAGCCTGTCCCAGCCCACCACAGCCCGTCCCAGCCCACCACAGCCCACGAAAGCCCACCACAGCCCACCACGGCCCACCACAGAATGTCCCCGCCCACCACAAGCTGTCCCAGCCCACCACAGCCCTCCAGAGCCCGTCTCAGCTCACCACAGCCTATCCCAGCCCACCACGGCCCACCACAGCACACCACGGCCCACCGCAGCCTATCCCAACCCGTCCCAGCCCACCACGGCCCGTCCCAGCCCACCACGGCCCGTCCCAGCCCGTCCCAGCCCACGACAGCCCGTCCCAGCCCACGACAGCCCGTCCCAGCCCACCAGAGCCCACCACAGCTCGTCCCAGCCCACCACAGCCCACAAGAGATTGTCACAGACCACCACAGCCCGTCCCAGCCCACCACAGCCCACTACGGCCCACCACAGCCCGTCCCAGCCCACCACAGCCCGTCCCAGCCCACCACAGCCCGTCCCAGCTCGTCCCAAACCACCACAGCCTGTCACAGCACACCACAGCCTGTAACAGCCCACCACAGGAAGTACCAGCCCGTCCCAGCCCACCACGGCCCGTCTCAGCCCACCACGGCCCGTCTCAGCTCACCACGGCCCGTCCCAGACGACCACAGCCCGTCCCAGCCCACCACAGCCCACCACAGCCCGTCCCAGCCCAGCGCAGCCCGTCCCAGCCCACCACATCCCGTCCCAGCCCACCAGAGCCCGTCCCAGCCTGTTTCAGCCCACCACGGCTAACCACGGCCTGTCCCGGCCCACCACGGCCAACCACGGTCCACCATGGCCCACCACAGCACACCACGGTCCACCACGGCCCTTCCCAGTACACCACAGTCCACCACAGCCCGTCCCAGCCCACCACGGCCCATCCCAGCCAAACACAGCCCGTCCCAGCCCAACACAGCTTATCCCAGCCCACCACAGCCTGTCCCAGCCCATCCCAGCCCGTCCCAGCACACCACAGACCGTCCCAGTCCACCACAGCCCGTCCCCACCCAACACAGCCCGTCCCAGCCCCTCCCAGCCCGTCTCAGCCCACCACAGCCTGTCCCAGCCTGTCCCAGCTCGTCCAAGCCTGTCCCAGACCCCCAGAGCCCGTCGCAGCCCACCACAGCTTGTCACAGCCCGTCCCAGCTCTCCACAACCCACCGCAGCCCGTCCCAGCCCACCACAGCCCGTCCCAGCCCAACACGGCACACGAAAGCCCACCACAGCCCACCACGGCCCACCACAGCCCGTCCCAGCCCAACACAAGCCGTCCTAGCCCACCACAGACCTCCAGAGCCCGTCTCAGCTCACCACAGCCTATCCCAGCCCACCACAGCCCACCACGGCCCACCGCAGCCTATCCCAACCCGTCCCAGCCCACCACGGCCCGTCCCAGCCCACAACGGCCCGTCCCAGCCCACCACAGCTCGTCCCAGCCCACCACAGCCCACAAGAGCTTGTCACAGACCACCACAGCCCTTCCCAGCCCACCACAGCCCACTACGGCCCACCACAGCCCGTCCCAGCCCACCACAGCCCGTCCCAGCCCACCACAGCCCGTCCCAGCTCGTCCCAGACCACCACAGCCTCTCACAGCACACCACAGCCCGTAACAGCCCACCACAGCAAGTACCAGCCCGTCCCAGCCCACCACGGCCCGTCTCAGACCACCACGGCCAGTCTCAGCCCACCACGGCCAGTCTCAGCCCACCACAGCCCGTCCCAGCTCACCACAGCCCGTCACAGCCCACCACAGCCCGTCCCAGCCCACCACGGCCCGTCCCAGCCCACCACGGCCCGTCCCAGCCCACCACAGCCCGTCCCAGCCCACCACGGCCCACGAAAGCCCACCACAGCCCACCACGGCCCACCACAGCCCGTCCCCGCCAACCACAGCCTGTCCCAGCCCACCACAGCCCGTCCCTACTCACTGCAGCCCACCACAGCCCGTCCCAGCCCACCACGGCCCATCCCAGCCTAACACAGCCCGTCCCAGCCCAACACAGCTTATCCCAGCCCACCACGGCCCGTCCCGGCCCACCAGTGCCTGTCCCAGCCCACCACGGCCCGTCTCAGCCCACCACGGCCCGTCTCAGCCCACCACGGCCCGTCTCAGCCCACCACAGCCCGTCTCAGCCCACCACAACCCGTCCCAGACGACCACAGCCCGTCGCAGCCCACCACAGCCCACCACAGCCCGTCCCAGCCCACCACAGCCCGTCCCAGCCCACCACATCCCGTCCCAGCCCACCAGAGCCCGTCCCAGCCTGTTTCAGCCCACCACGGCTAACCACGGCCTGTCCCGGCCCACCACGGCCAACCACGGTCCACCATGGCCCACCACAGCACACCACGGTCCACCACGGCCCTTCCCAGTACACCACAGTCCACCACAGCCCGTCCCAGCCCACCACGGCCCACCCCAGCCCACCACGGCCCACCCCAGCCCACCACAGCCCGTCCCAGCCCATCCCAGCCCGTCGCAGCCCATCCCAGCCCGTCCCAGCACACCACAGACCGTCCCAGTCCACCACAGACCGTCCCAGCATGTCCCAGCCCGTCCCAGCCCATCACAGCCCGTTCCAGACCACCACAGCCCGTTCCAGCCCACCACAGCCCACCGCAGCCCTTCCCAGCCTGTCCCAGCTCACCACAGCCCGTCCCAGCCCACCACACCCTGTCCCTGCTCCTCCCAGCCCGTCCCAGCCCACCACAGACCGTCCCAGGCCGTCTCCGCCCACCACAGCCTGTCCCCGCCCACCGCAGCCCGTTCCCGCAAACCACAGCCCGTTCCCGCAAACCACAGCTTGTCCCAGCCCACCACAGCCCGTCCCAGCCCGTCCCAGCCCAACCACAGCCCGTTCCAGACCACCAGAGCCCACCAGAGCCCACCACAGAATGTCCCAGGCCACCACAGCCTGTCTCAGCCTGTCTCAGCCTATCCCAGCCTGTCCCAGCCCGTCCCAGCCCACAGCAGCCCGTCCCAGCCCACCACAGCCCGTCCCAGCCCACCACAGTCCACCCCAGCCTGTCCCAGCCCGTCCCCGCCCACCACAGCCCGTCCCAGCCCACCACAGACCGGCCCACCACAGCCCGTCCCAGCCCACCACAGCCTGTCCCAGCCCACCACAGACCGTCACAGCCTGTCCCAGCCCACCACAGACCGTCCCAGCCCACCACAGCCTGTCCCAGCACACCACAGCCCGTCCCAGCCCGTCCCAGCCCACCACAGCCCGTCCCAGCCTGTCCCAGCCCACCACGGCCCACCACAGCCCATCACAGCCCACCACGGTCCACCGCAGACCACCACAGACCACCACAGTTCGTCCCAGTCCTCCACAACCCGTCGCGGCCCACCACGGCCCGTCCCGGCCCACCACTGCCTGTCCCAGCCCACCACGGCCCGTCTCAGCCCACCACGGCCCGTCCCAGACGACCACAGCCCGTCGCAGCCCACCACAGCCCACCACAGCCCGTCCCAGCCCACCACAGCCCGTCCCAGCCCACCACAGCCCGTCCCAGCCCACCAGAGCCCGTCCCAGCCTGTTTCAGCCCAGCACGGCTAACCACGGCCTGTCCCGGCCCACCACGGCCAACCACGGTCCACCATGGCCCACCACAGCACACCACGGTCCACCACGGCCCTTCCCAGTACACCACAGTCCACCACAGCCCGTCCCAGCCCACCACAGCCCACCCCAGCCCACCATGGCCCACCCCAGCCCACCACAGCCCGTCCCAGCCCATCCCAGCCCGTCGCAGCCCATCCCAGCCCGTCCCAGGACACCACAGACCGTCCCAGTCCACCACAGACCGTCCCAGCATGTCCCAGCCCGTCCCAGCCCATCACAGCCCGTTCCAGACCACCACAGCCCGTTCCAGACCACCACAGCCCACCGCAGCCCTTCCCAGCCTGTCCCAGCTCACCTCAGACCGTCACCGCCCACCACACCCCGTCCCAGCCCACCACACCCCGTCCCAGCCCACCACACCCCGTCCCTGCTCCTCCCAGCCCGTCCCAGCCCACCACAGAATGTCCCAGCCCACCACAGACCGTCCCAGGCCGTCTCCGCCCACCACAGCCCGTCTCCGCCCACCACAGCCCGTCCCCGCCCACCGCAGCCCGTTCCCGCAAACCACAGCTTGTCCCAGCCCACCACAGCCCGTCCCAGCCCGTCCCAGCCCAACCACAGCCCGTTCCAGACCACCAGAGCCCACCAGAGCCCACCACAGAATGTCCCAGGCCACCACAGCCTGTCTCAGCCTATCCCAGCCTGTCCCAGCCCGTCCCAGCCGACAGCAGCCCGTCCCAGCCCACCACAGCCCGTCCCAGCCCACCACAGCCCACCCCAGCCTGTCCCAGCCCGTCCCCGCCCACCACAGCCCGTCCCAGCCCACCACAGACCGGCCCACCACAGCCCGTCCCAGCCCACCACAGCCCGTCACAGCCTGTCCCAGCCCACCACAGACCGTCCCAGCCCACCACAGCCCGTCCCAGCACACGACAGCCCGTCCCAGCACACCACAGCCCGTCCCAGCCCGTCCCAGCCCACCACAGCCCGTCCCAGCCTGTCCCAGCCCACCACGGCCCACCACAGCCCATCACAGCCCACCACGGTCCACCACAGACCACCACAGACCAGCACAGTTCGTCCCAGTCCTCCACAACCAGTCGCGGCCCACCACGGCCCGTCCCGGCCCACCAGTGCCTGTCCCAGCCCACCACGGCCCGTCCCAGCCCACCACAACCCGTCCCAGACGACCACAGCCCGTCCCAGCCCACCACAGCCCGTCCCAGCCCACCACAGCCCGTCCCAGCCCACCACATCCCGTCCCAGCCTGTTTCAGCCCACCACGGCTAACCACGGCCTGTCCCGGCCCACCACGGCCAACCACGGTCCACCATGGCCCACCAGAGCACACCACGGTCACCCACGGCCCTTCCCAGTACACCACAGTCCACCACAGCCCGTCCCAGCCCACCACGGCCCACCCCAGCCCACCACGGCCCACCCCAGCCCACCACAGCCCGTCGCAGCCCATCCCAGCCCGTCCCAGCACACCACAGACCGTCCCAGTCCACCACAGACCGTCCCAGCATGTCCCAGCCCGTCCCAGCCCATCACAGCCCGTTCCAGACCACCACAGCCCGTTCCAGCCCACCACAGCCCACCGCAGCCCTTCCCAGCCTGTCCCAGCACACCACAGACCGTCACCGCCCACCACAGCCCGTCCCAGCCCACCACACCCCGTCCCAGCCCACCACACCCCGTCCCTGCTCCTCCCAGCCCGTCCCAGCCCACCACAGAATGTCCCAGCCCACCACAGTCCGTCCCAGGCCGTCTCCGCCCACCAAAGCCCGTCTCCGCCCACCACAGCCCGTCCCCGCCCACCACAGCCCGTTCCCGCAAACCACAGCCCGTCCCAGCCCACCACGGCCCGTCTCAGCTCACCACAACCCGTCCCAGACGACCACAGCCCGTCCCAGCCCACCACAGCCCACCACAGCCCGTCCCAGCCCACCACAGCCCATCCCAGCCCACCACAGCCCGTCCCAGCCTGTTTCAGCCCACCACGGCTAACCACGGCCTGTCCCGGCCCACCACGGCCAACCACGGTCCACCATGGCCCACCACAGCACACCACGGTCCACCACGGCCCTTCCCAGTACACCACAGTCCACCACAGCCCGTCCCAGCCCACCACGGCCCGTCCCAGCCTAACACAGCCCATCCCAGCCCAACACAGCTTACCCCAGCCCACCACAGCCTGTCCCAGCCCATCCCAGCCCGTCCCAGCACACCACAGACCGTCCCAGTCCACCACAGACCGTCCCAGCATGTCCCAGCCCGTCCCAGCCCATCACAGCCCGTTCCAGACCACCACAGCCCGTTCCAGCCCACCACAGCCCACCGCAGCCCTTCCCAGCCTGTCCCAGCTCACCACAGCCCGTCCCAGCCCACCACACCCCGTCCCTGCTCCTCCCAGCCCGTCCCAGCCCACCACAGACCGTCCCAGGCCGTCTCCGCCCACCACAGCCCGTCTCCGCCCACCACAGCCCGTCCCCGCCCACCACAGCCCGTTCCCGCAAACCACAGCTTGTCCCAGCCCACCACAGCCCGTCCCAGCACAACCACAGCCCGTTCCAGACCACCAGAGCCTACCAGAGCCCACCACAGAATGTCCCAGGCCACCACAGCCTGTCTCAGCCTATCCCAGCCTGTCCCAGCCCGTCCCAGGCCACAGCAGCCCGTCCCAGCCCACCACAGCCCGTCCCAGCCCACCACAGCCCACCCCAGCCTGTCCCAGCCCGTCCCCGCCCACCACAGCCCGTCCCAGCCCACCACAGACCGGCCCACCACAGCCCGTCCCAGCCCACCACAGCCTGTCCCAGCCCACCACAGACCGTCACAGCCTGTCCCAGCCCACCACAGACCGTCCCAGCCCACCACAGCCCGTCCCAGCCCACCACAGCCCGTCCCAGCACACCACAGCCCGTCCCAGCCCGTCCCAGCCCACCACAGCCCGTCCCAGCCTGTCCCAGCCCACCACGGCCCACCACAGCCCATCACAGCCCACCACGGTCCACCACAGACCACCACAGACCACCACAGTTCGTCCCAGTCCTCCACAACCCGTCGCGGCCCACCACGGCCCGTCCCGGCCCACCAGTGCCTGTCCCAGCCCACCACGGCCCGTCTCAGCCCACCACGGCCCGTCTCAGCCCACCACGGCCCGTCTCAGCCCACCACGGCCCGTCTCAGCCCACCACAACCCGTCCCAGACGACCACAGCCCGTCGCAGCCCACCACAGCCCACCACAGCCCGTCCCAGCCCACCACAGCCCGTCCCAGCCCACCACATCCCGTCCCAGCCCACCAGAGCCCGTCCCAGCCTGTTTCAGCCCACCACGGCTAACCACGGCCTGTCCCGGCCCACCACGGCCAACCACGGTCCACCATGGCCCACCACAGCACACCACGGTCCACCACGGCCCTTCCCAGTACACCACAGTCCACCACAGCCCGTCCCAGCCCACCACGGCCCACCCCAGCCCACCACGGCCCACCCCAGCCCACCACAGCCCGTCCCAGCCCATCCCAGCCCGTCGCAGCCCATCCCAGCCCGTCCCAGCACACCACAGACCGTCCCAGTCCACCACAGACCGTCCCAGCATGTCCCAGCCCGTCCCAGCCCATCACAGCCCGTTCCAGACCACCACAGCCCGTTCCAGCCCACCACAGCCCACCGCAGCCCTTCCCAGCCTGTCCCAGCTCACCACAGACCGTCACCCGCCCATCTCAGCCCGTCCCAGCCCACCACACCCCGTCCCAGCCCACCACACCCCGTCCCTGCTCCTCCCAGCCCGTCCCAGCCCACCACAGAATGTCCCAGCCCACCACAGACCGTCCCAGGCCGTCTCCGCCCACCACAGCCCGTCTCCGCCCACCACAGCCCGTCCTTGCCCACCGCAGCCCGTTCCCGCAAACCACAGCTTGTCCCAGCCCACCACAGCCCGTCCCAGCCCGTCCCAGCCCACCACAGCCCGTCCCAGCCTGTCCCAGCCCACCACGGCCCACCAAAGCCCATCACAGCCCACCACGGTCCACCACAGACCACCACAGACCACCACAGTTCGTCCCAGTCCTCCACAACCCGTCGCGGCCCACCACGGCCCGGCCCGGCCCACCACGGCCCGTCCCGGCCCACCACGGCCTGTCACAGCCAAACACAGCCTGTCCCAGACAAACACAGCCTTTCCTGGCCCACCACGGCCCGGCCCGGCTCACCACGGCCCGTCCCAGCCCGCCACGGCCCGTCCCAGCCCGCCACGGCCCGTCCCAGCCCGCCACGGCCCGTCCCAACCCGCCACGGCCCGTCCCAACCCGCCACGGCCCGTCCCAGCTCGCTACAGCCCGTCCCAGCCCACCACGGCCCGCCAAAGCCCATCACAGGCCACTACAGCACACCACAGCCTACCGCAGACCACCACAGCCCGTCCCACCCCGTCACAGCTCGTACCAGCCCACCACGGCCCACCACAGCCCGTCCCAGCTAAACACAGTCCGTCCCAGCCCACCACACTCACCACAACTCGTCCCAGACCGTTCCAGCACAGCACAGCCCATCCAAGCCCACCGCAGCCCGTCCCAGCCCACAATAGCCGTTCTAGCCCGTCCCAGCCCACCACAGCCCTTCCCAGCCCCCCACAGCCCACCACAGCCCCTCCCAGCCCCCCACAGCCCACCACAGCCCCTCCCAGCCCTACACAGGCCGTCCCAGCCCGTCCCAGCCCACCACAGTGCGTCCAAGTCCGTCCCAGCCCACCAGAGCCCGTCCCAGCCCTCCACAGCCCACCAGAGCCTGTCCCCGCCCACCCCGGCCCATCACAGCCCGTCTCAGCTCATCACAGCTCGTCCCAGCCCACCACAGCCCGTCCCAGCCCACCACAGTCCGTCCCAGCCCACCACAACCAACCACAGCCCGTCCCCATCCCACCAGAGCCTGTCCCAGCCCACCACGGCCCGTCCCGGCCAACCACGGCCCGTCCCAGCCCACCCCAGCCTGTCCCAGCCTACCACAGCCCGTCCCAGCCCACCACAGCCTGTCCCAGACCACCACAGCCCGTCCCACCACACCACAGTCCGACCCAGCCCACCACGGCCCGTCACAGCTTACCACGGCCCACCACGGCTTGCCTGGACCCAGCCCAGCCCACCACAGCCCGTCCCAGCCCACCACGGCCCGTCCCAGCCCGCCACGGCCCGTCCCAACCCGCCACGGCCCGTCCCAGCCCGCCACGGCCCGTCCCAACCCGCCATGGCCCGTCCCAGCCCGCCACGGCCCGTCCCAGCCCGCCAAAGTTTGTCCCAGCCTACCACAGCCCGTCCCAGATCACCACAGCCCGTCCCAGACCACCACAGACCACCACAGTTCATCCCAGCCCACCACAGTTCGTCCCAGCCCGCCACGGCCCGTCCCGGCCCACCACGGCCCGTCCCAGCTCACCACAGCCTGTCCCAGCCCACCACGGGCTGTCCCAGCCGACCACGGCCCGTCCCAGCTCACCACGGCCCGTCCCAGCCCGTCCCAGCCCACGACAACCCGTCCCAGCCCACGAAAGCCCGTCCCAGCTTACCACATCCCATCCCAGCATACCACAGCCCATCACAGCCCACCACAGACCACCACAGACCACCACAGTTCGTCCCAGTCCTCCACAACCCGTCCCAGCCCGCCACGGCCCGTCCCAGCCCACCACGGCCCGTCCCGGCCCACCACGGCCCGTCCCGGCCCACCACGGCCCGTCCCGGCCCACCACGGCCCGTCCCGGCCCACCACAGCCTGTCCCAGACAAACACAGCCTTTCCCGGCCCACCACGGCCCGTCCCGGCCCGCCACGGCCCGTCCCAGCCCGCCACGGCCCGCCCCAGCCCACCACAGCCCACCACAGTTCATCCCAGCCCACCACGGCCCGTCCCAGCCCACCACGGCACACTACAGCCCGTCCCAGCCCTCCACAGCCCACTACAGCCCGTCCCAGCCCACCACGGCCCGTCCCAGCCCACCACAGCCCACCACAGCCTGTCCCAGCTCATCCCAGCCCACCACAGCCCACCACAGTTTGTCCCAGCCCACCACAGCCCGTCCCAGCCCACCACAGGCCACTACAGCATACCACAGGCCACTACAACACACCACAGCCCGTCACTGCTCGTCCCAGCTCGTCACAGCACGTCCCAGCGCACTACAGCCCACCCCAGCATGTCCCAGGCCCCCACAGCCCACGACAGCCCTTCCCAGCCCACGACAGCCCTTCCCAGCCCACGACAGCCCTTCCCAGCCCACGACAGCCCTTCCCAGCCCACCACAGCCCGTCCCAGCCCACCACAGACCACTACAGAACACCACAGACCAATACAGAACACCTCAGACCACTACAGAGCACCACAGCCTACCGCAGCCCACCACAGCCCGTCCCAGCTCGTCCCAGCCCGTCCCCGCCAACCACAGCCCGTCCCCGCCCACCACAGCCTGTCCCCGCCCACCACAGCTTGTCCCAGCTCGTCCCAGCCCGTCCCAGGCCTTCCCAGCCCACCACAGCCCGTCCCGGACCACGACAGCCCCTCCCGGACCTACCACAACCCGTCCCCGACCACCACAGCAGGTCCAAGCCCACCACAGCCTGTCCCAGCCCACCACAGACCGTCCCAGCTCTCCACAGCTCTCCATAGCCCGTCCCAATCCTCCACAGCCCATCCCAGCCTAACACAGCCCGTCCCAGCCCAACACAGCTTATCCCAGCCCACCACAGCCTGTCCCAGCCCACCACAGCCCGTCCCAGCCCACCACAGCCCGTCCCAGCCCACCACAGCCCGTCCCAGCCCACCACAGCCCGTCCCAGCCCACCACAGCCCGTCCCAGCCCACCACAGCCCGTCCCAGCCCACCACAGCCCCACCCAGCCCATCACAGGCCACTACAGCACACCACAGCCTACCGCAGACCACCACAGCCCGTCCCACCCCGTCACAGCTCGTACCAGCCCGACACAGCCCACCACAGCCCGTCTCAGCTCACCACAGCCTGTCCCAGCCCACCACGGCCCACCACAGCCCGTCCCAGCTAAACACAGACCGTCCCAGCCCACCACACTCACCACAACTCGTCCCAGACCGTTCCAGCACAGCACAGCCCATGCAAGCCCACCACAGCCCGTCCCAGCCCACCATAGCCGTTCTAGCCCGTCCCAGCCCACCACAGCCCTTCCCAGCCCACCACAGCCCACCACAGCCCCTCCCAGCCCACCACAACCAACCACAGCCCGTCCCCATCCCACCACAGCCTGTCCCAGCCCACCACAGCCCGTTCCAGCCCACCACAGCCCTTTCCAGCCCACCGCAGCCTGTCCCAGCCCACCATGGCACACCACAGCCCACCACAGCCCGTCCCAGACCACCACAGCCCACCATGGCTTACCACGGCCCACCACAGCCTGTCCCAGCCCATCCCAGACCACCACAGCCCGTCACAGCCTGTCCGAGCCCACCACATAAAGTACCAGCCCATAGAAGCCCACCACAGCCCGTCCCAGCCCACCACGGCCCGTCCGAGCCCACCCCAGCCCACCAAAGCCCACCACAGCCCATCTCAGCTCACCACAACCCGTCCCAGACCACCACAGCCCACCACAGCCGGTTACAGCTTATCACAGCCCATCCCAGCCCGCCACAGCCCATCCCGGACCTACCAGAACCCGTCCCTGACCACCACATCAGGTCCAAGCCCACCACAGCCCGTCCCAGCCCACCACAGCCTGTCCCAACCCACCAAAGCCCATTCCAGCCCTTCCCAACCCACCACAGCCAGTTTGAGACCACCAGAGCCCGTCCCAGCCCACCACAGCCCGTCCCCGCCCACCACAGCCCGTCCCAGCTCGTCCCAGCCCATCCCAGCACTTCCCAGCCCACCACAGCCCGTCCCGGACCACGACAGCCCGTCCCGGACCTACCACAACCCGTCCCCGACCACAACAGCAGGTCCAAGCCCACCACAGCCCGTCCCAGCCCACCACAGGCCACCACAGCACACCAGAGATCACCGCAGCCTTCCACAGCCCGTCCCAGCATGTCCCAGCCCACCACAGCCCGTGCCAGCCCACCACAGCCCGTGTCAGCCCACCACAGGCAACTATAGCCCACCACAGCCCGTGCCAGCCCACCACAGCCCGTGCCAGCCCACCACAGCCCGTCCCAGCCCACCACAGCCCGTCCCAGCCCACCACAGCCCGTCCCAGCCCGTGTCAGCCCGTACTAGCCCACCGCAGTTCGTGCCAGCCCGTCCCAGCCCACCGCAGCCCGTCCCAGCTCGTCCCAGCCCACCGCAGCCCGTCCCAGCCTGTCCCAGCCCACCACATCCCGTCCCAGGCAACCGCAGCCCGTCCCAGGCAACCACAGCCCGTCCCAGGCAACCACAGCCCGTCCCAGGCAACCACAGCCCGTCCCAGCCCACCACAGCCCGTCCCAGCCCACCACAGCCCGTCCCAGCCCACCACAGCCCGTGCCAGCCCGTCCCAGCCCACCACAGCCCATCCCAGCCCACCACGGCCCATCCCATCCCACCACAGCTTTTCCCAGCCCTTCCCAGCACACCACAGCCCACCAGAGCCCATCCCAGCCCACCACAGCCCGTCCCAGCCCACCACAGACCGTCCCAGCCCACCAGAGCCAGTCCCAGCTTACCACAGCCCACCACAGCCCGTCCCCCGCCCACCACGGCCCACCTCAGCCCAGCAGTGCCTGTCCCAGCCCACCACAGTCCACCAGAGCTTGTCCCAGCCCACCAGAGCCCACCACAGCCTGTTCCAGCCCACCACAGCCAACTACAGCCCACCACAGACCACCACTGCCCGTCCCAGCCCACCACGGCCCATCCCAGCCCACCACGGCCCTTCCCATTCCACCACAGACAGTCCCAGCATGTCACAGTTTGTCCCAGCCCACCACAGCCTGTCCCAGCTCATCAAAGCCTGTCCCAGCCCACCACAGACCGTCCCAGCCCACCACAGCCCGTTCCAGACCACCAGAGCCCGTCCCAGCCCACCATGGCCCACCACAGCCCACCAGAGCCCGTCCCAGCCCATCACAGCCTGTCTCAAGCTCACCAGAACCCACCAGAGCCCATCCCAACCCAACACAGCCCGTCTCAAGCTCACCAGAACCCTCCACAGCCAACCACAGCCCGTCCCAGCCCACCACGGCCCATCACCGCCCACCACGGCCCACCAGAGCCCACCAGGGCCCACCACAGCCCGTCCCAGCCCACCACAGCCCGTCTCAGCCCACCACAGCCCGTCTCAGCCACCACAGCCCGTCTCAGCCCACCACAGCCCATGTCAGCCAACCACAGCACACCACAGACCGTCCCAGCCCACCAGAGGCCGTCCCAGCTTACCACAGCCCACCACAGCCCGTCTCAGCCCACCACGGCCCATCACCGCCCACCACGGCCCACCAGAGCCCACCACGGCCCACCACAGCCTGTCGCAGCCCACCACGACCCGTCCCAGCCCACCACGGCCCACCACAGGCCCTCCCAGCCCACCACGGCCCGTCCCAGCCCACCACAGCCCGTCCCACCCCGTCCCATCCCGCCACAGCACACCACAGGCCGTCCCAGCCCACCACAGACTGTATCCACCACAGCTTACCACAGAATGTCCCAGGCCACCACAGCCCACCACAGCCTGTCTCAGCCCGTCCCAGCCTGTCCCAGCCCATCCCAGCCCACCACAGCCCGTCCCAGCCCACCACAGGCCACCACAGCACACCAGAGATCACCGCAGCCTTCCACAGCCCGTCCCAGCATGTCCCAGCCCACCACAGCCCGTGCCAGCCCCACCACAGCCCGTGCCAGCCCACCACAGCCCGTGCCAGCCCACCACAGCCCGTGCCAGCCCATCCCAGCCCGTCCCAGCCCATCCCAGCCCGTCCCAACCCATTACAGCTTACCACAGCCCGTCCCAGCCCACCACAGCCCATCCCAGCTTGTCCCAGCCCACCAGAGCCCGTCCCAGCCCACCAGAGCCCGTCCCAGCCCACCACAGCCCCGTCCCAGCCCGTCCCAGCCCACCGCATCCCGTCCCAGCTCGTCCCAGCACACCGCAGCCCGTCCCAGCTCTGTCCCAGCCCACCACATCCCGTCCCAGGCAACCACAGCCCGTCCCAGGCCACCACAGCCCGTCCCAGGCCACCACAGCCCGTCCCAGGCCACCACAGCCCGTCCCAGCCCGTCCCAGCACACCACAGCCCACCAGAGTCCATCCCAGCCCACCAGAGCCAGTCCCCAGCTTACCACAGCACACCACAGCCCGTCCCCGCCCACCATGGCCCGTCCTCCCCGCCCACCACAGCCCGTCCCCGCCCACCACGGCCCCACCTCAACCCAGCAGTGCCTGTCCCAGCCCCACCACAGACCGTCCCAGCCCACCACAGCACATCCCAGCCCATCACAGCCCGTCCCAGCCTGTCCCAGCCCACCACAGCCCGTCCCAGCTTGTCCCAGCCCACCAGAGCCCGTCCCAGCCCACCACAGACCGTCCCAGCCCAGCACAGCCCGTCCCAGCTCACAACAGCCCGTCCCAGCTCACCACAGCCCGTCCCAGCTCACCACAGCCCGTCCCAGCCCACCACAGCCCGTCCCAGCCCACCATAGCTAGTCCCCGCCCACCACAGCCTGTCCCAGGCCGTCCCCAGCCCGTCCCAGGCCTACCCAGCCCACCGCAGCCCGTCCCAGCCCACCGCAGCCCCGTCCCAGCCCACCGCAGCCCGTCCCAGCCCACCGCAGCCCGTCCCAGCCCACGAAAGCCCGTCCCAGCTTACCACATCCTGTCCCAGCTTCCTACAGCCCATCACAGCTCGCCCCAGCCCGTCACAGCTCGTCCCAGCCCTTCCCAGCCCACCACAGCATGTCCCCAGGCCCCCACAGCCCACGACAGCCCGTCCCAGCCCACGACAGCCCGTCCCAGGCCCCACGACAGCCCGTCCCAGCCCACGACAGCCCCGTCCCCAGCCCACGACAGACCACTACAGCACACCACAGCCTACCGCAGCCCACCACAGCCTACCGCAGCCCACCACAGCCCGTCCCAGCCCGTCACAGCCCCACCACGGCCCGGCCCGGACCACCACCGCCCGTCGCAGCCCACCACAGCCTGTCCCAGCCCACCACAGCCCGTCACAGCTCACCACAGAAAGTCCCAGCCCGTCCCAGCCCACCACAACCCTTCCCAGCTTACCACAGCCCACCACAGCCCGTGTCAGCCCGTCCCAGCTCACCACAACCCACCACAGCCCGCTCCAGCCCGCCACAGCCCGTACCAGCCCACCACAGCCCGTCCCAGCCCACCACGGCCCGTCCCAGCTCGTCCCAGACCGTCCCAGCTCGTCCCAGACCGTCCCAGCACTTCCCAGCCCACCACAGCCGGTCCTGGACCACGACAGCCCGTCCCGGACCTACCAGAACCCGTCCCTGACCACCAAAGCAGGTCCAAGCCCACCACAGCCCGTCTGAACCCACCACAGCCCATACCAGCCCTTCCCAGCCCACCACAGCCCGTTCCAGACAACCACGGCCCGTCCCCAGCCCACCACAGCTAGTCCCCGCCCACCCACAGCCTGTCCCAGGTCGTCCCAGCCCGTCCCAGGCCTTCCCAGCCCACCACAGCCCGTCCCCGCCCACCGCAGCCCGTCCCAGCCCACCGCAGACAGTCCCAGCTTACCACATCCCCGTCCCAGCCCACCACGGTCAGCCACAGCCCACCACGGCCCGTCCCCAGCCCACCACGGCCCATAACAACCCACCACGGCCCGTCCAGGCCCACCACGGCCCTTCCCGGCCTACTACGGCTCGTCCCAACCCCACCACGGCCCCGTCCCAGTCCACCACGGCACACTACAGCCCGTCCCAGCCCTCCACAGCCCACCACAGCCCACTACAGCCCGTCCCAGCCCGTCTCAGCCTGTCCCAGCTCATCCCAGCCCACCACAGCCCACCACAGTTTGTCCCAGCCCACCACAGCCCGTCCCAGCCCACCACAGGCCACTACAACAGGACCACAGCCCGTCACAGCTCGCCCCAGCCCGTCACAGCTCGTCCCAGCCCTTCCCAGCCCACCACAGCATGTCCCAGGCCCCCACAGCCCACGACAGCCCGTCCCAGCCCACGACAGCCCGTCCCAGCCCACGACAGCCCGTCCCAGCCCACGACAGCCCGTCCCAGCCCACCACAGCCCGTCCCCAGCCCACCACAGCCCGTCCCAGCCCACCACAGCCCGTCCCAGCCCACGACAGACCACTACAGCACACCACAGCCTACCGCAGCCCACCACGGCCCGCCCCAGCCCCACCACGGCCCGCCCCAGCCCACCACGGCCCGTCCCAGCCCATCCCAACCCACCACGGCCCGACCAAGCCCACCACCGCACACTACAGCCCGTCCCAGCCCTCCACAGCCCACCACAGCCCACTACAGCCCGTCCCAGCCCACCACAGCCCGTCCCAGCCCGTCTGAGCCTGTCCCAGCTCATCCCAGCCCACCACAGCCCACCACAGTTTTGTCCCAGCCCACCACAGCCCACCACAGTTTGTCCCAGCCCACCACAGCCCACCACAGCTCGTCCCAGCCCACCACAGCCCGTCCCAGCCCACCACAGGGCCACTACAACAGACCACAGCCCATCACAGCTCGCCCCAGCCCGTCACAGCTCGTCCCAGCCCTTCCCAGCCCGCCACAGCATGTCCCCAGACCCCCACAGCCCACGACAGCCCGTGTCAGCCCACGACAGCCCGTCCCAGCCCACGACAGCCCGTCCCAGCCCACCACAGCTCGTCCCAGCCCACCACAGCCCGTCCCAGCCCACCACAGCCCGTCCCAGCATGTCCCAGCCTGTCCCAACCCACCACAAGCCTGTTCCAGACCACCACAGCCCGTCCCAGACCACCACAGCCCGTCCCAGCCCACCACAGCCCGTCCCAGCCCACCACAGCCCCGCCCCTAGCCCACCACAGCCCGCCCCTAGCCCACCACAGCCCGTCCCAGCCCACCCACAGACCAGCATAGCCCGTCCCCGAGCCCGTCGCAGCCTGCCGCAGCCGGGTCCCAGCCCACCACAGCCCGTCCCAGCCCACCAAAGACCATTCCAGACCACCACATCCCGTCCCCGCCCACCATAGCCCGTGCCCACCCACCACAGCCCGTCCCAGCCCCATCACAGCCCCGTCCCAGCTCGTTCCAGACAACCAGAACTCGTCTCAGCCCGTCCCAGCCCACCACAGCCCCGTCTCAAAGCTCAGCAGAACCCACCACAGCCCACCACAGCCCGTCCCAGCCCGTCCCAGCCCACCACAGCCCGTCCCCAGCCCACCACGGCCCGTCCCAGCCCACCACGGCCCGTCCCAGCCCACCACGGCCCCGTCCCAGCCCACCACGGACCGTCCCAGCACACCACGGACCGTCCCAGCACACCACAGCCCGTCCCAGCCCACCACAGCCCGCCCCAGCCCACCACAGCCCGCCCCCAGCCCACCACAGCCCGCCCCAGCCCACCACAGCCCGTCCCAGCACACCACAGCCCGTCCCAGGCCACCACAGCCCGTCCCAGCCCACCACAGAATGTCCCAGCCCACCACAGCCCGTCCCAGCCCACCACTGCCCGTCCCCAGCCCCACCACAAGCCCCGTCCCAGCTCGTCCCAGCTCGTCCCAGCCCACCACAAGCCCTTCCCAGCCCCTCCCCAGACCCCCAGAGCCGACCCAACCCGTTTCAGCCCCTCCCAGACCGTCTCAGCTCACCACACCCCACCACACAGCCCATCTCAGCCTGTTCCAGCCCACCAGAGCCCGTCCCAGTCCACCAGAGCCCGTCCCAAGCTACCAGAGCTTGTCCCGGCCCACCATAGCCCCGTCCCAGCCCCACCACGGCCCGTTCCAACCCACCAGAGCACGTCCCAGCCCACCCACAGCCCACCCCAGCATGTCCCAGGCCCCCACAGCCCACGACAGCCCTTCCCAGCCCACGACAGCCCATCCCAGCCCACCACAGCCCGTCCCCAGCCCACCACAGACCACTACAGAACACCACAGACCACTACAGAGCACCACAGACCACTACAGAGCACCACAGCCTACCGCAGCCCACCACAGCCCGTCCCAGCTCGTCCCAGCCCGTCCCCGCCCACCACAGCCCCGTCCCCGCCCACCACAGGCCCGTCCCCCGCCCCACCACACCTTGTCCCAGCTCGTCCCAGCCCGTCCCAGGCCTTCCCAGCCCACCACAGCCCGTCCCCGCCCACCACAGCCCCGTCCCCGCCCACCACAGCCCGTGCCTGCCCACCACAGCCCGTCCCAGCCCGTGCCAGCCCGTCCCAGCCCACCACAGCCCGTCCCAGCCCCACCACAGCATGTCCCAGCCCACCACAGCATGTCCCAGGCAACCACTGACCACCACAGCCCGTCCCAGTCTGTCCCAGCCCATCCCAGCCCACCACAGCCCGTCCCAGCCTACAACAGCCCCGTGCCAGCCTGTCCCCAGCTCATCCCAGCCCACCACAGCCCACCACAGTTTGTCCCAGCCCACCACAGCCCGTCCCAGCCCACCACAGGCCACTACAGCATACCACAGGCCACTACAAACACACCACAGCCCGTCACAGCTCGTCCCAGCTCGTCACAGCACGTCCCAGCGCACCACAGCCCACCCCAGCATGTCCCCAGGCCCCCCCACAGCCCACGACAGCCCTTCCCAGCCCACGACAGCCCATCCCAGCCCACCACAGCCCGTCCCAGCCCACCACAGACCACTACAGAACACCACAGACCACTACAGAGCACCACAGCCTACCGCAGCCCACCACAGCCCGTCCCAGCTCGTCCCAGCCCGTCCCCCGCCCACCACAGCCCCGTCCCCCGCCCCACCACAGCCCGTCCCCGCCCACCACAGCCCGTCCCCGCCCACCACACCTTGTCCCAGCTCGTCCCAGCCCGTCCCAGGCCTTCCCAGCCCACCACAGCCCGTCCCCGCCCACCACAGACCGTCCCCGCCCACCATAGCCCGTGCCTGCCCACCACAGCCCGTCCCAGCCCGTGCCAGCCCGTCCCAGCCCACCACAGCCCGTCCCAGCCCACCACAGCATGTCCCAGCCCACCACAGCATGTCCCCAGGCAACCACTGACCACCACAGCCCGTCCCAGTCTGTCCCAGCCCATCCCAGCCCACCACAGCCCGTCCCAGCCTACAACAGCCCGTGCCAGCCTGTCCCAGCTCATCCCAGCCCACCACAGCCCAACCACAGTTTGTCCCAGCCCACCCACAGGCCACTACAGCATACCACAGGCCACTACAACACACCACAGCCCGTCACAGCTCGTCCCAGCTCGTCACAGCACGTCCCAGCCCACCACAGCCCACCCCAGCATGTCCCAGGCCCCCCACAGCCCACGACAGCCCTTCCCAGACCACCACAGCCCGTCCCAGCCCCACCACGGCCTGTCCCAGCCCATCCCAGCCCCACCACAGCCCGTCCCAGCCCACCACAGCCCGTCCCAGCCCACCACGGCCCTGTCCCAGCACGTCCCAGCTCACCACAGCCCGAGTCAGCCCACTACAGCCCGTCCCGGCCCACCACAGCCCTTCTCGGCCACACCACAAGCCCGTCCCGGCCCACAGCGGTCCGTCCCGGCCAACCACGGTCTGTCGCAGCCTACCACGGCCCACCTCAGCCCACCGCGGCCCGTCCCCAGCGCACCACAGCCCCGTCCCAGCCCCACCACAGCCCCGTCCCAGCCCACAACAGCCCGTCCCAGCCCACACCACAGTCCGTCCCAGCCCGTCCCAGCCCCCCCACAGCCCGTTCCAGACGACCACAGCCCCGTCCCAGCCCACCACAGCCCGACTCAGCCCAACACAGCTCTTCCCAGCCCACCACAGCCCGTCCCAGCCCGTCAGAGCCCATGCCAACCCGTTCCCAGCACGGCCCCAGCCCGTCCCGGCTCACCACAGCCCATCACGGCCCACCACAGCCCACCACAGCCCGTCCCAGCCCACCACAGCTCGTCCCAGCCCGTCCCATCCCACCACAGCCTGTCCGAGCACCGTCCCAGCTAACCACAGCCCGTCCCAGCCCACCACAGCCCGTCCCAGACCGTCCCAGCCCACCGCAGGCCGTCCCAGCCCACCGCAGCCCGTCCCAGCCCACCGCAGCCCGTCCCAGCCTGTCCCCAGCCCACCACAGCCCGTCCCAGCCCACCAGAGCCCATCCCAGCCCACCACAGCCCACTACAGACCGTCCCAGCACGTCCCCAGCTCACCACAACTTGTCCCTGCCCACTACGGCCCGTCCCGGCCCCACCACAGCCCTTCCCAGCCCACCACGGCCCGTCCCAGCCCACCACGGCCCACCACGGCCCAGTCCAGCCCACCACGGCCGGTCCCAGCCCACCACGGCCCGACCAAGCCCACCACGGCCCGAGCCAGCTCACCACAGCCCGAGTCAGCCCACCACGGCCCGTCCCAGCCCACCACAGCCCGTCCCAGCCCACCACAGCCCGTCCCAGCCCACCACAGCCCACCAAAGCCCGTCTAAGCTCACCAGAACCCACCACGGCCCACCACAGCCCGTCCCAGCCCACCACAAGCTGTCCCAGCCCACCACAGCCCACCACAGCCCGTCCCAGCTCACCACAGCCCGTCCCAGCCCACCACAGCCCACCAAAGCCCGTCTAAGCTCACCAGAACCCACCACGGCCCACCACAGCCCGTCCCAGCCCACCACAAGCTGTCCCAGCCCACCACAGCCCTCCAGAGCCCGTCTCAGCTCACCACAGCCTATCCCAGCCCACCACGGCCCACCACAGCACACCACGGCCCACCGCAGCCTATCCCAACCCGTCCCAGCCCACCACGGCCCGTCCCAGCCTAACACAGCCCGTCCCAGCCCAACACAGCTTATCCCAGCCCACCACGGCCCGTCCCGGCCCACCAGTGCCTGTCCCAGCCCACCACGGCCCGTCTCAGCCCACCACGGCCCGTCTCAGCCCACCACGGCCCGTCTCAGCCCACCACAGCCCGTCTCAGCCCACCACAACCCGTCCCAGACGACCACAGCCCGTCGCAGCCCACCACAGCCCGTCGCAGCCCACCACAGCCCACCACAAGCCCGTCCCAGCCCACCACAGCCCGTCCCAAGCCCACCAGAGCCCGTCCCAGCCTGTTTCAGCCCACCACGGCTAACCACGGCCTGTCCCCGGCCCACCACGGCCAACCACGGTCCCACCATGGCCCACCACAGCACACCACGGTCCACCACGGCCCTATCCCAGTACACCACAGTCCACCCACAGCCCGTCCCCAGCCCACCACGGCCCAACCCCCAGCCCACCACGGCCCACCCCAGCCCACCACAGCCCCGTCCCAGCCCCATCCCAGCCCGTCGCAGCCCATCCCAGCCCGTCCCAGCACACCACAGACCGTCCCAGTCCACCACAGACCCGTCCCCAGCATGTCCCAGCCCGTCCCCAGCCCATCACAGCCCGTTCCAGACCACCACAGCCCGTTCCAGCCCACCACAGCCCACCGCAGCCCTTCCCCAGCCTGTCCCAGCCCACCACAGCCCCGTCCCAGCCCACCACAGCCCACGAAAGCCCACCACAGCCCCACCCACGGCCCCACCACAGCCCGTCCCCCGCCCACCACAAGCTGTCCCAGCCCCACCACAGCCCTCCAGAGCCCGTCTCAGCTCACCCACAGCCTATCCCAGCCCACCACGGCCCACCACAGCACACCACGGCCCACCGCAGCCTATCCCAACCCGTCCCAGCCCACCACGGCCCGTCCCAGCCCACCACGGCCCGTCCCAGCCCGTCCCAGCCCACGACAGCCCGTCCCAGCCCACGACAGCCCGTCCCAGCCCACCAGAGCCCACCACAGCTCGTCCCAGCCCACCACAGCCCACAAGAGATTGTCAACAGACCACCACAAGCCCGTCCCAGCCCACCACAGCCCACTACGGCCCACCACAGCCCGTCCCCAGCCCACCACAGCCCGTCCCAGCCCACCACAGCCCGTCCCAGCTCGTCCCAAACCACCACAGCCTGTCACAGCACACCACAGCCCGTAACAGCCCCACCACAGCAAGTACCAGCCCGTCCCAGCCCACCACGGCCCGTCTCAGCCCACCACGGCCCGTCTCAGCTCACCACGGCCCGTCCCAGACGACCACAGCCCGTCCCAGCCCACCACAGCCCCACCACAGCCCGTCCCAGCCCAGCGCAGCCCGTCCCAGCCCACCACAGCCCGTCCCAGCCCCACCAGAGCCCCGTCCCAGCCTGTTTTCAGCCCACCACGGCTAACCACGGCCTGTCCCGGCCCACCACGGCCAACCACGGTCCACCATGGCCCACCACAGCACACCACGGTCCACCACGGCCCCTTCCCAGTACACCACAGTCCACCACAGCCCGTCCCAGCCCCACCACGGCCCATCCCAGCCAAACACAGCCCCGTCCCAGACCAACACAGCTTATCCCAGCCCACCACAGCCTGTCCCAGCCCATCCCAGCCCGTCCCAGCACACCACAGACCGTCCCAGTCCACCACAGCCCGTCCCCACCCAACACAGCCCCGTCCCAGCCCCTCCCAGCCCGTCTCAGCCCACCACAGCCCTGTCCCAGCCTGTCCCAGCTCGTCCAAGCCTGTCCCAGACCCCCCAGAGCCCGTCGCAGCCCACCACAGCTTGTCACAGCCCGTCCCAGCTCTCCACAACCCACCGCAGCCCGTCCCAGCCCACCACAGCCCGTCCCAGCCCAACACGGCACACGAAAGCCCACCACAGCCCACCACGGCCCACCACAGCCCGTCCCAGCCCAACACAAGCCGTCCTAGCCCCACCACAGACCTCCAGAGCCCGTCTCAGCTCACCACAGCCCTATCCCAGCCCACCACGGCCCACCACGGCCCACCGCAGCCTATCCCAACCCGTCCCCAGCCCACCACGGCCCGTCCCAGCCCACAACGGCCCGTCCCAGCCCACCACAGCTCGTCCCAGCCCACCACAGCCCACAAGAGCTTGTCACAGACCACCACAGCCCTTCCCCAGCCCACCACAGCCCACTACGGCCCACCACAGCCCGTCCCAGCCCACCACAGCCCGTCCCCAGCCCAACACGGCACAACGAAAGCCCACCACACAGCCCACCACGGCCCACCACAGCCCGTCCCAGCCCAACACAAGCCGTCCTAGCCCACCACAGACCTCCAGAGCCCCGTCTCAGCTCACCACAGCCTATCCCAGCCCACCACGGCCCACCACGGCCCACCGCAGCCTATCCCAACCCGTCCCAGCCCACCACGGCCCGTCCCAGCCCACAACGGCCCGTCCCCAGCCCCACCACAGCTCGTCCCAGCCCCACCACAGCCCCACAAGAGCTTGTCACAGACCACCACAGCCCTTCCCAGCCCCACCACAGCCCACTACGGCCCCACCACAGCCCGTCCCACAGCCCCACCACAGCCCGTCCCAGCCCACCACAGCCCCGTCCCAGCTCGTCCCAGACCACCACAGCCTCTCACAGCACACCACAGCCCGTAACAGCCCACCACAGCAAGTACCAGCCCGTCCCCAGCCCACCACGGCCCGTCTCAGACCACCACGGCCAGTCTCAGCCCACCACGGCCAGTCTCAGCCCACCACAGCCCGTCCCAGCTCACCACAGCCCGTCACAGCCCACCACAGCCCGTCCCAGCCCACCACGGCCCGTCCCAGCCCACCCACAGCCCGTCCCAGCCCACCACAGCCCCGTCCCAGCCCACCACGGCCCACGAAAGCCCACCACAGCCCACCACGGCCCACCACAGCCCGTCCCCCGCCAACCACAGCCTGTCCCAGCCCACCACAGCCCGTCCCTACTCACTGCAGCCCACCACAGCCCGTCCCAGCCCACCACGGCCCGTCCCAGCCCACCACAGCCTGTCCCAGCCCACCACAGCCCGTCCCCAGCCCACCACGGCCCACGAAAGCCCACCAAAGCCCACCACGGCCCACCACAGCCCGTCCCAGCCCACCACAAGCTGTCCCAGCCCACCACAGCCCTCCAGAGCCCGTCTCAGCTCACCACAGCCTATCCCAGCCCACCACGGCCCCACCACAGCACACCCACGGCCCACCCGCAGCCTATCCCAACCCGTCCCAGCCCACCACGGCCCGTCCCAGCCCACCACGGCCCCGTCCCAGCCCGTCCCCAGCCCACGACAGCCCGTCCCAGCCCACGACAGCCCGTCCCAGCCCACCAGAGCCCACCACAGCTCGTCCCAGCCCACCACAGCCCACAAGAGATTGTCACAGACCACCACAGCCCCGTCCCAGCCCACCACAGCCCACTACGGCCCACCACAGCCTGTCCCAGCCCACCACACAGCCCGTCCCAAGCCCACCACAGCCCGTCCTAGCCCACCACAGCCCGTCCCAGCCCACCACAGCCCGTCCCAGCTCGTCCCAAACCACCACAGCCTCTCACAGCACACCACCAGCCCGTAACAGCCCCACCACAGCAAGTACCAGCCCGTCCCAGCCCACCACGGCCCGTCTCAGCCCACCACGGCCCCGTCTCAGCCCACCACGGCCCGTCTCAGCTCACCCACAACCCGTCCCAGACGACCACAGCCCCGTCCCAGCCCACCACAGCCCACCACAGCCCCGTCCCAGCCCAGCGCAGGCCGTCCCATGCCCACCACAGCCCGTCCCAGCCCACCACGGCCCGTCCCAGCCCACCACAGCCCCGTCCCAGCCCCACCACAGCCCGTCCCAGCCCACCACGGCCCCACGAAAGCCCACCACAGCCCACCACGGCCCACCACAGCCCCGTCCCCCGCCAACCACAGCCTGTCCCAGCCCACCACAGCCCGTCCCTACTCACTGCAGCCCACCACAGCCCGTCCCAGCCCACCACAGCCCGTCCCAGCCCACCACAGCCTGTCCCAGCCCACCACAGCCTGTCCCAGCCCACCACGGCCCACGAAAGCCCACCAAAGCCCACCACGGCCCCACCACAGCCCGTCCCCAGCCCACCACAAGCTGTCCCAGCCCACCACAGCCCCTCCAGAGCCCGTCTCAGCTCACCACAGCCTATCCCAGCCCACCACGGCCCACCACAGCACACCACGGCCCACCGCAGCCCTATCCTAACCCGTCCCAGCCCACCACCGGCCCCGTCCCAGCCCACCACGGCCCGTCCCAGCCCGTCCCAGCCCACGACAGCCCGTCCCAGCCCCACGACAGCCCGTCCCAGCCCACCAGAGCCCACCACAGCTCGTCCCAGCCCACCACAGCCCGTCCCAGCCCACCACAGCCCGTCCTAGCCCCACCACAGCCCCGTCCCAGCCCACCACAGCCCGTCCCAGCTCGTCCCAAACCACCACAGCCCTCTCACAGCACACCACAGCCCGTAACAGCCCACCACAGCAAGTACCAGCCCGTCCCAGCCCACCACGGCCCGTCTCAGCCCACCACGGCCCGTCTCAGCCCACCACGGCCCCGTCTCAGCTCACCACAACCCGTCCCAGACGACCACAGCCCGTCCCAGCCCACCACAGCCCACCACAGCCCGTCCCAGCCCAGCGCAGCCCGTCCCAGCCCACCACAGCCCGTCCCAGCCCACCAGAGCCCGTCCCAGCCTGTTTCAGCCCACCACGGCTAACCACGGCCTGTCCCGGCCCACCACGGCCAACCACGGTCCACCATGGCCCACCACAGCACACCAACGGTCCACCACGGCCCTTCCCAGTACACCACAGTCCACCACAAGCCCGTCCCAGCCCACCACGGCCCATCCCAGCCTAACACAGCCCGTCCCCAGCCCAACACAGCTTATCCCAGCCCACCACGGCCCGTCCCGGCCCCACCAGTGCCTGTCCCAGCCCACCACGGCCCCGTCTCAGCCCCACCACGGCCCGTCTCAGCCCACCACGGCCCGTCTCAGCCCACCCACAGCCCGTCTCAGCCCCACCACAACCCGTCCCAGACGACCACAGCCCCGTCGCAGCCCACCACAGCCCACCACAGCCCCGTCCCAGCCCACCACAGCCCGTCCCAGCCCACCACATCCCGTCCCAGCCCACCAGAGCCCGTCCCAGCCTGTTTCAGCCCCACCACGGCTAACCACGGCCTGTCCCGGCCCACCACGGCCAACCACGGTCCCACCATGGCCCACCACAGCACACCACGGTCCACCCACGGCCCTTCCCAGTACACCACAGTCCACCACAGCCCCGTCCCAGCCCACCACGGCCCACCCCAGC